>NC_084834.1:48320776-49570776 GCF_033115175.1 Lepus europaeus | reverse complement strand
AGAGTTGGTCCTCTATATATAAAGTTAATAAAAAGTGGATCATAGTGTAGAATGGGACTGGGAATGGGAGAGGGAAGAGGAGGAGGGATGGGAGAGTGGGTGGGAGGGCAGGTGTGGTGGGAAGAATCACTATATATTCCTAAAGTTGTACTTAAGAAATGCATGAAGTTTGTATTCCTTAAATAAAAATTTTCTTTGAGGGAAAAAAAGAAGTTAGTCACCTGACATCTTTATTTGAGATGTTACTTCCATATATGGAAGGTGAGGATTTAGTTTCTCTCACTCTTCTCCCTTGTATCTACACAAATATGTATACATTCCATCCCTCTGTCCTCCTAATATGGATATATAATGATTCTAGTAGCACCAATAGTTTATAATTGCAGGATTATAGCTATGTAAATGCTATTCTTTTTTATGTGAGCCATGAAAACCTTTCCTTTTCCATACAACTTTAATTTTTCTAGAAACTAAGAATTTCCATGCTTATATGTTTCTGGAGTGTTCTTTGTGCATGCATCAGGACTCAGAAAACTATGCCTCTTGGACCAAATCCAGCCTGCTACTTTTTTTTTTTGTAAATAAAATTTAATTTTATTGAAATACACACATTCCCATTTGTTTGCATATAATCTATGTCTCCTTTCACCCTACAACAGCAGAGCTAAGTAGTGTGATGGAGACTCCGGCTTAAGAATCCTAAAAACACTTACCATCTGGCCCTTTACAGAAAAAATTTGCCTACCTCCAACTTATATACTTCAATTTCAAACTTCAAATTTTTAGTATTTCCTCCTATTATATGCAGAAATAACCAAATTCTATTGACTTCATATCTTAGGGTATTTTTTTTTTCTGGAGCTTCCTGACCTGGTTTCTGATCTTTCCTTGTGGGCTGTTTTTCCTGGGCCTGGGACATGGCCGTTAGCCTAACACACTCTTTACCATCCATCTTGTGATTCCCTTCACTATCTTTTGTGATGGACCCTTGTTAGCTGTATCTTCTGTGCTTATTTTTTTCTAGTGTTAGTCCTTTATTTTGGTGGAACATAATATCTTGCCTCCTCAAAAGGGGTGTGTGTATGGAATCAAATTTTTGAGACCTTGCATGTCTAAAGATGCTTTTTATCTTCCTTCATTCTTTTTTAAAAAAAGATTTATTTGAAAGGAGTGTTACAGAAAGGCAGAGGCAGAGGAGAGAGAGAGAGAGAGAGAGAGAGGTCCTCCATCTGCTGTTTTACTCCCCAAATGACTGCAACTGCCAGAGCTGGGCCAATCTGAAGCCAGGAGCCAGGAGCTTCCTCCAGGTCTTCTGCATGGGTACAGGGGCCCAAGGACTTGGACCATCATACATTGTTTTGCCAGGCCACATCAGAGAGCTGGATTGGAAATGGAGCAGCCAGGATTTGAACCAGGACACAGATGGGATATTGATACTTTACCCACTAACCACAGCACTGGCCCCCTTACCTTTGTTCTTGACTAATAGTTTGGCTGGGTGCAAAATTCTTGGTTGGGGAATCATTTCCTGGACTTTTGAAGCCAGTCTGATATTATATTCCCTCTCTATGACTTTTTAACAAATTTCTTCGAAGTTCATTGGATATTGTCTTTTTTCCTCAATGTTCTACCATTTCATAATGGCGTGTCTTTCTCCAATCAATTTGGCCAGGCATTTAGTGAGCCTTTTTAATCTGAAAATTCATGTCTCTCAGTTCTGGGAAATGCTCGTGAATTACATGATTAATATTTTCCACCTGGGGTGTGTTTTGAGGCAAAACTTCTTAAGAAGGAGAGTATATAAAATTACCTGGGAGAATTTTTAAGCTACACATATCCATTCCCAAGCCCTAAAGTTTGTGACATATATATCACAGTAGGGTTATTTATAATGCAAACACTTTGGGGTAATTCTGAGAAGTACCTCTGGTTTAATGCAGTCACTTCGGGGTAATAACTCTCAGTATAAGTAGTGTGGCAAAATATGGAAAATATAGTTTTGGAAGTCAAACTCGGGTCCTGTGACCTTTTGCCACCATCACCCATAGTTGCCTTGGGCACGTGTTAAATGGGAATGATGCTGGTGATGATAAACTAGGTTGGGTTTTCTTGAGTTTTAAAGGTCATAAAAGTGCCTCTCAAAATGCCTGGCAACAAGATAAGAAGAAAATAGGTTAATGTTAGGATTGTTTCTAGACTTCAAGGGCGCATGTAAACAATGGCCTATGTTGGATCAGAGAAAGACTGTGTCAGAGCTCTGACTGGGAGTAGTTCATACTTACATCCACATCCTCACAGCTTTGTTTAGATTACATCAGCTCATGTGTGTTTAGATTTCATGTCACTTAACAACTGCTCTTAAATAGTTTTTTCCCTTGAACAGTTTTGATGGGCATTTTGCCTACATGGTCAAGTGATAAATTACACAAGGTAGAGCTGTCATTTGTTTGCTTTGAGTCATTCATTGTGCCTGTTACAGGGTTCTAGGGATCAAATGTTTTCATTCTTGATTGATAACAGCCTGAAATGAGGCATATATCCACTCTTCTGATTAGTTGAGAAGACATGAATAAAACAGAGCTTAGGGGTTTAAGGGAACATGATTACCAAATCAAACATTCAGCATGATATTTCTTAGCAATTGTGTGCATAGCATCATGGTGATTCCAATTCATTGGTGCTTTGTTTTGAATATCTCTTAGGGAGATAATTGCAGTAAATTATTTATTTGTATTTATTATTGGTTCTGTTGACCTTGCATTCCTCTACCGTTTTTGGGTGACATGACTGGTATGTGTACAACTGCAGAATGTAAGACATACATGCTTTCTATGTTACTTGTAAGATCCTTCAGGGCAAGCAACCCTGCCTTAGTAACTCACATTCCCAATATCTAAAACAGTGCCTGATGCACTATGAGGACTAGCATACATTTTGCTGAATGAGCCTTCATATTTATACATAATGCTGAGTAATGCTATAGACCAGTAGTTCTTTGGGATGCTGAGCGTTCATTGGTTTTCAAAATACAGAATTTGTTCTTATTATACTTCTGAGGGTTTGTGATCTTCTAGGCATTTAATTGTCAATATCTGTAATCATCTTACCTTGCCAAGCAACAATGTAAATTGAAGGTTTATGTTGTTTGATGTAGCAAATTTTGCTGTTCTTCAATTCCATTCAAAAATATTCAGCAAACATCTTCTATTTTGTTTCTTTGAAATTCTATTGTGTGGCAAATTTATTTAGAAATCAAACAATTAAGGTCGATATTTGATAATTCAAGCAGTTTACAAATGCTTGAATTCATAAGTATACATTAATCAAAAATATTTTACTGTGGAATATCTTAGAATTGTATCACATCTTTTTTTAAATAAAATAGTAATTTATTTAAAAGGCAGAAGTCCAAGCACTTGGCCCAACCTCTGCTGCCTTCCCAGGCCATCATCAGGGAGCTGGATCAGAAGTAGAGCAGCCAGGACTTGAACTGGTACCTATATGGGATGCTGGCGCTGCGGGCAGAGGCTTAACCTATTATGCCACAGCATCAGCCCCCATCTGTAAATGATTTTAAACTCTGATATAAATTCTTTTCTTTTTGTGGGCATGTTTATAATCCCACATTGTTGCTTATTATATCACTACATGCTTTTTTTTGTGACAGCTTTGGTTTATTTTAAAGTGATGCTTATTTTTATTTATTTGACAGATAGAGTTAGACAGTGAGAGAGAGACAGTGAGAAAGGTCTTCCTTCCGTTGGTTCACCCCCCAAATGGCCACTATGGCCGGAGCTACACTGATCTGAAACCAGGAGCCAGATGCTTCCTCCTGGTCTCCCACGCGGGTGCAGGGGCCCAAGCACTTGGGCCATCCTCCACTGCCTTCCCGGGCCACAGCAGAGAGCTGGACTGGAAGAGAAGCAACCAGGACAAGAACTGGTGCCCATATGGGATGCTGGCACCACACGTGGAGGATTAACCAAGTGAGCCACAGTGCCGGCCCCAGCTTTGGTTAATTCTAAAGACTTATTTATTTATTTATTTATTTGAAACTCAGAATTACAGAGAGAGAGGAAGAGGAGAGACAGAGAGAGGAGAGATCTTCATCTATTCCCCAAATGGACACACTTGGCTGGAGCTGGGCCAGTCTGAAGGCAGGAGCCAGAAGCCTCTTCCTGGTCTCCCACATGGGTGCAGAGGTCCAAGCACTTGGGCCATCCTCTGCTGCCTTCCAAGGCCATCAGCAGGGAGCTGGATCAGAAATGGAGCAGCCTGGACTTGAACCAGCACCCATTTGGGATGCCAATGTTGTCAGTGGTGGCTCAACCTGCTGCACCACAGTGCCAGCCCCCAGTTTTGATTTTTGCTTTACATGTTCTTTTGGCCAAGGTAGCACGGTGCTCTGCATGGTTTCCTGGCCAATGCTAACTGCATTCTCCAGTCACCCAATACAGTGTGGTTTGTGTGTCTGGCAGAGTTATCAGAATGTTGCTACAGTTGATGGCTGTGGAGTTTTCATCTTTGTAGGGAAGATTTACAGGTTTATGACTAAAGACTGTTCCTGGAGATCTTTTTCACTTTTCCCAAATAACTCCATGCCAACCAGTGTAAGATGAGTAATCATTCTTCTTGTTTTGATGTCAGGAACACACATTGGTAGTAATGTCACTGTTCTGCTGGTGTAGAAGTGTCTTACTCTGCTAGAAAATGATTTTAGATTGCAGAATTTTGGCACGTTAAAGAGTTTCACTGTCTATTTTATGATATGATAAAATTTTCTCCTCTGAGAAACAAATGTTCACAGTAAAATATAAAAGGAATTGTAAAAAGCAGCAGTGTTGAAATCTATTGTTACAGTCTGTCTAAGGATCCTGACCTAAGCTTTTGAATAAATACACAACACAAAGGAGTTACTTGAGTTATATGAAAAAGTCCAGAGATAAATCTAGAAAGGCAGTGATCTATTCTATTGCTTAATAATCTTCCTTAGGAAGTGAGGTAAGTGATTAGGTCATACAAAAAAATTAAAAGATAACCTCGTTTATTGGTTGATTAAGTAGCAGGTGAAGTATTAGGCTGCTAGGCTGCTATTAACTTTCTCATGTATTCCCCCAAAGAAATCCATTAGGTAGAAGCACAAATGTACGTAAATCATTTTAGCACAACCTGATACCATACTATTTGGAAAGAAATTTTTGCTGTGTTGGGAAAGGAACATTCCTTGTATAAAGTATCTCAAAAGACATCAGACAATCCTCAAAGCCCTAATAACTCACCCAATTGGAATGGAAAGTACTAAGTTATCTGGGAAAATTAATGAAATACCAGTAGGGAATGAAAGCAAGAAAGTTTACAGCTAATAGACTCTTAGTATATAAACACAGGGCTTCAGGGAGCACTATTATGCGATGACACGCCCAGTAGGCTTTCAGAAAGTGTGTGCAGAATGAACTTGAATACGGTAGGAAGGAGAAAATGCTACAAACTGAATTGAGATACTCAACTTAAAGAACCAGCTAACCCAAAGAAGAATCTTTGTTGCTGTCTCCAAAAGAGTTTAAGTTTCGTATTGGCCTTTAGTTCAGTCATGTTTGTGCCAGGCCCTGAGAGGAGTGGGGAAGGGAGGTAGTGAACAGACAGGGAAGGAGAGGGATGTAAACAAGGATGTGCGGCAGTAGAAGCAGGTACAGAGGTCGGAGGCAGACAGGAGGGGTAAGCACAGGAAGGCGTTCACTCTGCCAGTGGGAGCATATTAGAGGAAATTGGCAAAGCAAACGACTTGAGCTCGGTTTTGAAGGTGAATGCTCTTTTTCAAGAAATCAATGGGACAAGAAAATTCTGGTTAGTCAGAACAGAATGCACTAAGATGAGGTCTCAGAACCATACATTGTGCTCAAGAAATCCAAAGAAGTTGGTACTAGTGCTCCTGAAAGTTATAAAGTTTGAGGAGGCAGAGTAAGACATGAGACTGAAAAGGTATTTGAGGCCTAGGTCACGGAGACTTTATATCCCATAAGAAGTGGGGCTTGGGATTTAATATCCAGCCATCACTGATCAGTCATTGAATTGTTTCAAGCAAGACTGACAACAGAGATTGGAATTCTTACTGAAATTTGTGCGGAGTAGAAGTTCTCCCAGGGTCACACACATTACAGTCATCTGCGATGCTTGTTAAAAATTCCAAGCCCTGCGCCGGCGCCATGGCTTAACAGGCTAATCCTCCACCTTGCGGCGCCGGCACACTGGGTTCTAGTCCCGGTTGGGGCACCGGATTTTATCCCGGTTGCCCCTCTTCCAGGCCAGCTCTCTGCTATGGCCCGGGAGTGCAGTGGAGGATGGCCCAAGTCCTTGGGCCCTGCACCCGCATGGGAGACCAGGAGAAGCACCTGGCTCCTGGCTTCGGATCAGCACAATGCGCCGGCTGCAGCAGCCATTGGAGGGTGAACCAACGGCAAAAAGGAAGACCTTTCTCTCTGTCTCTCTCTCTCTCACTATCCACTCTGCCTGTAAAAAAAAAAAAAAATAAATAAAAAAAAAAAAAATTCCAAGCCCTGAACTCTGTCCTGTGTTTACTGAATCATAAGGTCTGGGGGGAAACTTGGGCCCCTCCAAGTACAGCCAGCTTCCCCAGAGGATGTTCTTGCTCCCTGCAGTTTGAAATGCACTGCTCTTAGGGAGTGGGCAGGGCTGCACGCAAGGAGAGCATCCAGGAGGAGATGTGAGACTCCGGGAGGGAAAGCTTCAAACACTGACAATGAGACTGGAAGGATAAAGAGAAGACGATGAACTTGAGAGCCATTTTGGTGATGAAATCAAATGCAGCTGCTGATCGATTAGACTGCAGGAAGAGGTCGGTTTCCAGTTAAGCTTCTTGCTTGTCTGAGTGATGCACTGATAGTTTTTATTCATGTTTTAATCATTATACTTTTCCCTTTAAATATATTACTTTAACATTGGATGCACTCCTAAATTTGATGATTAATCCCTTTTGGGACCGACTTCTTGTTTTGTTGTTGAATTTTATGGAAGAAATAAATGTAAAAATTATCAATTTATTGAAATCTGTTAGTGTCAACTTGTCAGGAAAACATTCACTTACTTGTTTGTAGCTCCCAAAGTGCCTATTTGCCTCTATGGATAAAATGACTAAACAGATTTATTTCTGATACTTCTGAGATAACTTATACCCACAAAATTTCAGGTCTAATTCATCATACAAATGAAGCTATTGGAAATATCAGTCAATGAACTGGAGATATTTACTGCATGCAAGGTTTGGAAGATTGATATTTCACATCAGGAAAAACCAACAAAATATTTCACTGTGGATGTGTGTCATGTCACTGTCTCTTTCCCATTTCTTCCTTTCGGATCTTGTCCTGAGGAAAACACTTCTGACAAATTAGTTGTGTGAATTGTTGCAACCAAGTCTTGATTATTTGGGGGAGTGAAGTGGGGATGATCACTCACTCATCCCTGTGCTGCCCTACATTTCCCCGCTCCCTGTGTGGTTCAGTTGCTGTTGAGCTGACTTCAGGCTAAGGAACTGGTGGCGAAAGTGGTGTGTTCCACTCGTGAACTTGCGTGACCCTCCAAGCTCTGAATCTAAACCATGCTGCTCCATCTTCCATACTGTCTCTATCTCATTCCTGGTCACTTTAAGTGAACTCCAAATGGCTTTATCAGACTTGGCTTGTGCCAAAATCTTTTATTATGCTAGGCTACTGAGATTCCAGTTCATTCTGAGGTAGAATATTGCCCACTCTGATCAATGCATAGTGGTAATTATAATTTTATCAATGAATGGAAGTGATGATGGAATGTCAGGCACTGGGGTGCCTCTTTGAGGATGACAGGGAACTCTGGGTGTAGCCTGAAGTCACTTCAGGAGGACTATCCTCTTTGAGCCCTAAGGACACTGCCTTGACAATAGAACTTGTCTCTTATTTGCTTCGGCCTGCTCCCACCAGACTTTCAGGTTTTTTTCCCCCAATTTGCAAAATGGGGTGATTAATACTCATGTAATAGAATTAGTATGGAGATTAAAAGAGATGCCATATGTAAAATGTCTAGACCAGCGCCTCACACATAGCAGGTGCCAGAGCCATCCTGGGAGAGCATCAGACATGCGATCCCATAATTAACTTCGTAAATTTCTGATGTGATTCCCAGATGGGTGTTATTTACATTAGTGATATCTAGTAGTTTTAAAATCCGTGTTTAAAATTTGAACTCTCTAAATTTCAATGTCCTAGAACTCCATTGGCTATGCCAAAATTAATGCACAGACAAGTGCCCACTAAATGGTAGCTTTTAGCTCTTCAAAAGGAAGTGAAAACAACACTGTCTTGGTGAGGTTGGATTATCCTTTATGCTTAGGCCAGAGAGGCTGGCCTACGTGGTAAGCTGGGCAGCAGTGTACAACTGATCGGACTGGTGCCAGTCTGGCTGATTTGTTCTAAAGGCTGGAAGAACTGGACTGATCCACACGCATAATAACTGTGTGTTCTAATCATATTTACTCTCCAATTATTTCTTTCTGCAAACAATGACAGGAAGAGCATTGAATGTGGGCAGGGTGGTAGCTCTCACAAGATGACATCATAGTTCCCAGCTTTACAACTGTGACTTACAAACAATGCAAACTGCCTTGGGCTGGCGCTGTGGCGTGGTAGGCTAAGCCTCCACCTGTGCCGCTAGTTCAAGTCCTGGATGCTCCACTTCCGATCCAGCTCCCTGCTGATAGCCTGGGATAGCAATGGAAGATGGCCCAAGGGCTTGGTTCCTTGCACCTGCATGGCAGACCCAGAAGAAACTCCCGGCTCCTGGCTCAGGCCATTGCGGCCATTTGGGGAGTGAGCCAGTGGATGAAAGGCTTCTGTCTCTCCCTCTCTCTGCAACTCTACCTCTCAGATAAAAAATTAAATCTTTAAAGAAATGAAAATAAAAAACGCAAACTTCCTCTGCTTTCCCACCTTCCCAGCTTCATTTTCCCACCTTGGAAATGAGGGCACTGGGCTAGAAGATCTCCATGATCCTTTCTCTTATCTATTACGGCTCAAATATAACTGAAATCCCACATTGGCTTATTCTCTGTATAAGAATGAAGTGAAGGGCTGGCGCTGTGACACAGTGGGTTAAAGTCGCTGCCTACAGTGCCGGCATCCCATCTGGGCGCTGGTTCGAGTCCCAGCTGTTCAACTTCTGATCCAGCTTTCTGCTATGGCCTGGGAAAACAGTAGAAGATGGCCCAAGTCCTTGGTCCCCTTGCACCCACATGGGAGACCCGGAAGAAACTCCTGGCTCCTGGCTTCAGATTGGCACAGCTTTGGTCATTGCGTCCAACTGGGGAGTGAACCAGTGGATGGAAGACCTTTTTCTCTCCTGCCTCTCCTTCTCTCTCTGTTACTACTTCAAATAAATAAATAAATCTTAAAATAAAAAAAGGATGAAGTGAAAGAAATGATCTGGCATTTAAAAAGTAATTTGGGTTTTTCAAATCATTTGCAATCTCTCAATAAACTGCCAAAGTGGAGTGTGCATTTTCAGGGGGCAGGTATTCTTTTTTCCAAGACAGCTTTATTGAATATAATTCACTTAGCATAAACTCATCCATTTACAGTGTTACAGTTTAACAGACACTAGGACGGGGTGTACGGTCTTCATAGAGAAAAGGTGAAAATCTCTCTTGCTGTTGTCCACAGTCTCTTCCACTTGAAAAAGAATTCATGCTCCTCTGGGTGCTGATTCTCCAGCTGACAGCCTCCCAATCCTCAGAGTCAGCCTCTGCACCCATTCGTTGTGACGCCCTGGTCTCTCCTTTGTCCTTTTGCTACATCACTTAGTGCTTTCGTATAAAAATCAGCTGGGACTTGTCCATTGTTAACATTTTTATTTGTTCTTTATTTTGATTCTGAGCAGCAAAGGAGAGTTCAAGAGCAATCTGGACAGGTGGGCAAATTTCCCCTTTAGACATAAAAGGGGACCATGGAGTCTAAGGGGACGGAGAAGGGGACAACATCTCACGTTTGATTGTCCTCCTTCCTGTCGCGCCGGGGCACACACGGCTTGTTCTCTGCTTGCTCTTCCCCTCTGTGGGTCCAGGCAGCTCCACCAACGGGCATGACTGCATGACAGTGATGTTTCTGAGGAAGGTCTAGAGTTCCAGGGGGAAAATTGCTGAATTAACTTGAACGAATTGGCACAGATTCCACCCACTTGCCTCACTTGTCCTGTCAAACGGCAAGGCTGTACTTGTGGCGTTGGTTTTCACTTCTACCCAAGGCGGGTGCCACTCGGGATAGCATCTCTGGGGTGACACGGGTGTGCCCGTGCAGTGCAAGGCCTGCCCTTGCCTGCCACGGCAGGTCTCTGCCTGATAAGGCCATACAGGCCTCACAGCTCCTGGGGAAGTCATCACCATGTGGTTTGAAAACTTCTCCATGACCCAGTTTGTTCACTGTGTTGTTTTATTGAATTTCATACCAATGGAAATCAATTCAGGAATAAATATTTATTAAACACCTGCTGTGTTCAAACCATAGCCTATGTATTTCATGTAATAATGCATGGTCCTTAGCCTCATGTAGTTTTAAAATGGAGACCATCTAAGCACTTCAATATTATTGTATTAGAACCATACAGAAGCTCATCTGTCAGGACAAAATTGAATTCTTTTTTTAATTGGAATTTTCTTTGTAAAAGATTGATTAATAAACCTTACAACACTTGTTGTATTTTTTTGTGATACAGAGGAGCATGAAGAAGAAAATATAAAGCATGGTAAATCCTGCTTCTTAGAAATAACTGTTGTTTGGATGAACATTCTTTGAGATATCTTGCTATGCCTGCACGCACATATATATATATATATATATATTATACCTACATAACTTTACATAAATAGACTTAGAATACACTTACTATTTGTAACTTGCTTTTTTCACTCAACAATAAGTAATGAATTGGTTTCTTTACTGATAAGTGTAGACTGACATCATTATACTTAATCATAGCAGTATATTACATTGCATCAGCACAATTTATTAAATCAACCTCTTACTGCTGGAAATTTAAATGATTTCTAATTATTTAGAGTATTGTAAGCAATTTTGCTTAAGTCTTCAATCACACCCTTAGCATAAACTCCCTGGAGGTGGAATTGCTGGGCCAAAAAGAGAGCATTTAAAAAGTGCCATCCTTCCCTCAAAACCAAATCCCCATGATCCAAAGGCTGTTGATGCCCTGCCCAGATTTTCTTGGCCCACTTCAGAGACCTCTCAGGTGGAACAAGCTCGTGGGGTTCTGCAAAGGAGGTTCTGCAGCGGTAGGGCCCGTCCACAGTTAGGGAAGCAGGAAGTAGTGGAAGAGCCCTGGGATTTCAAGTGATCCCTAACTAACAAGTGGTGGGAATGAGGGATAAGTACCCCAATTTCTTTGCTCCTCAGTGGGACTATTCTGAGCTGTCCTCTACACAGTCCCCAGGGAGTTCAATCCAGTTGTCTGTAGTGGGTGCCTGCTTTTTACTTAACTTGTTATTGCTTTCCGCTCCTTTATTGGGTTTCCTGAGACTTTTATTCAAATCCTAGTCTTTTTTCTTTCTTTTTTTTTTGACAGGCAGAGTGGACAGTGAGAGAGACAGAGAGGTCCTCCTTTTTTCCGTTGGTTCACCCTCCAATGGCCGCTGTGGCCGGCGCACTGTGCTGATCTGAAGCCAGGAGCCAGGTGCTTTCCTGGTCTCCCATGCAGGTGCAGGGCCCAAGTACTTGGGCCATCCTCCACTGCACTCCCGGGCCACAGCAGAGAGCTGGCCTGGAAGAGGAGCAACTGGGACAGAATCCGGTGCCCCAACCGGGACCAGAACCTGGGGTGCCGGTGCTGCAGGTGGAGGATTAGCCTAGAGAGCCATGGCGCCAGCCCAAATCCTAGTCTTGAGGTCTGCTTTTGAGGGAACCTGATTGGCAGAGGCATCGTTCCTATTACATAGGAGAGGTGTGGTCGGTAGAGCAATGCCCTGCACCACCATCCCCACGACATCCACATCATAATTCCCGAAACCTGTGGAAGTGGAATCTTACATCACAAAAGGAGTTCTGCAGATGTTGTCGCGTGTGCAACCACATATTCAGAAACTTAAGATGGGAAGGCCATGCCAGACGATCTGGGTGGCCCTAAGATATTCACAAGGCTCCTTAAAACTGGAACAGGGAGGTAGAAGAAGAGAGGAAGTAGAGATAGGAAAAGTCATCAGAGGGATGCAGTGTTGCTGGCTTTGAAGATGGAAGATGTGGATCATGACCCGGGGGAGTGCATGGCCTCTCACAGCCGGAAAAGACAAGGAAGTGGGTTTTCCCATAGAGCCTCCAGGAATGAATATAGCCTTGCTGACATCTTGATATTGGGCTCCGGAGATCTGCATTGGGCTTCTAACCTGCAGAACTGTGAGAGAATAGTCTAAAATGGCAGCAATAAAAAACTAATACAAAATGTTAAGCAATACAGGACAACTGATGCCAGCAGCATTCTATGGTAGTGTTTATTAGCCTAAAAGAGGGACACGAACAGTGAGGCAGACAGAAATCATGACACACGTTCCTTCCCCATGAGTGCAGGGTGGTTTGCCTGTGGGTGAATTCTAAATAGATGACTCAATGCCCAGTAAACATAGGCCCGTGGCCAGAGTCTCTCCCAACAAGCACAGGCTTCATATGACTTCCGATCTACTTGAAAGTTATGTCCAGTTTCTAGAAACTTTAGTATGTATGAAAATTACCTGAGAAAATTAAAATTAGAAAAATCACCTGGGGAATTAAAAAAATGTAGCTTCTTGGATTCTGTTTGCCAGAGAGTGTGATAGAATTAGGGCCCAGGAGTTTGCTTTTAAAATCAGGTTACTCTGACACGTGTTGCTTCAGGGAACTCTCCCACTAGAAACATCTGCTCCTGAGTGGCAGAGAGGGTGAGGTCTCCATGGCTCCTGCTTTGTCAGGCAGATTGTGCAGGCCAAGTCAAAAGAGAGAGAGTCACAGGGACCAATGTTCTATGAGCAAAAGTCTCGGGTTTTGTTTCTCTTTGGGAGACTCAGCTGAACCAACCATTAGGGTCAACCAGAAGCCTAATCTCTATAGGTGGGGGTGGCCTGTGTCTCCAGAGACAGAGCCTCTGGGCGATAGAGCCTCTGGGCCTCCGAGCCCCTGAGGGTTGTTGGATCTTGGGATGGGCTTGTCCACAGTAGCATTTCCTCATTTGGCTCATGGCCTTATCGCTTCCAGACGGCCTTGGAGACCCAGGGCAGTTCAGCTGTGCTAGCTACAAGCTGCAAACGCAAACATCCGGAATATCTTGCGCATTCCAGATGTGCTGGAGGCCGTCTTGGCTCTCCCCCAGAGAGGGCCATGGAGGTCACCTTAAGAGAAAGCTTGCCTTTGTCTCATGCCTTTTTGAAGGAGGCCCTGTGCTTGTCTAGCTGCACGCCGTTCTCTGAAATGTCAGAAGATAAGAAATGCCTCTCAGCACGAAGGCTTCCAGACACATATGTGACAAGGAATTTGGCATCAGCTTCGCAAGTGTCAGATGTCTAGGATAAAGCAATATGGGTATAGTATTTCTGGTGCTATTTTGGTGCCTTGTGCATGAGCCTACAGCATTAGAAAAACTGCTTTTCAGCTTTGGGTGATAGCCTTCCTGGCACTCGGCGTGCATGTCTGACAGTGCAGTTAGGTCACGTGCTAGTTAGGGGCCACAGCAAGTCACCTAGCGCCATGGTCCTGGCATGGAGAGAGTGACCTTGAAGGGTCCGGGTGTTTCACAGCCTGTGACTACTTGGGTGGCACAGCCTCGGAGCCTCTCATCAGATGGTGCCACATAAGCTTTAATCACCTCTTGCAACACCCGCGCAAAGTTGGTAAACACTCTTATCCTTGCCTTTCAGACCTGGAGAAGTCCAACAGCCAGGGTCACGGACTCAGGCAGTTTACTTATTGTTGGATGATATCAGGTGAATGAACCCAGAACATGTTTAGCCTCTGTTTAACTCCGGGAATTTGTCTCCTGGCGAGAGAGCATTTTTGGCACTTTGTGACTTGCTGAAAGACTTGAAGTTCCCAGTCGGGCTGTTCATTGGCTGAGAGCAAATGCCTAGGGCACTTGCCTTAATGACTGTCATAAGAGGTGTGAAAAAATGTGTAAGAAAAAACAAAATCTGGTAATGTAGGGAGGTTGTTATGGCAATCATATCCGATAGGAATACTGTATATAAAATCTAATGATAATATCCACCTCTTACCCAATGTATTTGATACTGACTTTTAATTTTAATTTTTAAAATTTATTTATTTTAAGAAATCTACTGGTACAGCTGTGGACATCCTAGTTTAGGAAGGTGAGAAAGAACTTCACGTGCAGAGTCCGTTGAATAATTCAAATGTGGAATAAGAAGACCTGTGAGAATAGATGAAGGCATAGCTATGGACTTGTAGAAAAAGAATTGATGGAAAATGATGTGGTCTGTAATTACACCACAAAGTATTATTTTGTACAAGACAATTTAATTTTCTAATGATGGCAGGATTTGAAAAAGGACGTTTATCCCAGAGCATCAAGAGTCACAGGAGGATTCTGGCGCTGGACACGATTGAGGACCAGAGAAGCCTACTCAGAAAGCAATTTCCCTTGTCTTAAGGTCTTGGCTAAACATCCATAGACTAAATCGGCAAAGTATGATTGAGATGAATGGTTTTAGATGATGTCCCCAACACCCTAAGGTGGGTTGCCTGGTGATGAGGCTGGTAAGATGACTATTCTTTCAGTGTTTTTACTTCCAAATAATTTTAGACTTATAGAATAGTTCTAAAACTAGAGCCTAGAGTTTCACACATCTTTCACCCGACATGCTCTTGATGTTAACATGTTACAAGCCCTGGTACAATGATGAAAATGAAGAAACTCACGTTATGACAGACGGTGGTGGGAGTTTTGAGGGGAGGCAGAACAGGTAGGACCAAAGACTTCACAAACCCTTCAGCCGAGGAGGCCCTTCTGTGTATTTGCTATGTTCAAACTCCACATGAGGTTTTTTTTTTTTAAAACAAAAGGTTCTGTTGCAAAAGTTTGAAGACCATGGATCTAGGAAGGAGAGAGGTTAACCTCTACAAGTAGGATTTTGTGTTTTTGATAATTATTTTACTTGTTAAATAATTAGTGAGTAACTGTTTGGTACAGACATTGACACCACTATAATCATGCATGTGCATTTTTGTTGTTTCTTGATCTATTCAGGTTTGTCCTGCCCCTGGAAGGGTCTTGACACTTACTCTCTCCCCAGCAGCAAAAGCAATGACTTGCACATGTTCTATGTGAAATTAGTATTTGTTCAGTGATATCAAATTAGTATGTTTATCTTTTTCTCATTTCTTCACATAGTTTGCTACATATTCAGATATCTCCTGAAGCCTTCCTTGACTGCTATAAAATAACATGTTCTATCTCTCTCTCTCTTATTCTCTTTCCATCTCCATCTTCTTTTCCCCCATCCTATTTTTTAATTGAGAGTACTTATCACACCTGAAAGGTGATTTGTTCATTTCTGTTTGTTAAAAGTATATGTTTTAGACCGGTGCCGCGGCTCAATAGGCTAATCCTCCACCTGCGGCGCCGGCACCCCGGGGTCTAGTCCCAGTCGGGGTGCTGGAATCTGTCCTGGTTGCTCCTCTTCCAGGCCAGCTCTCTGCTGTGGCCAGGGAGTGCAGTGGAGGATGGCCCAAGTTCTTGGGCCCTGCACCTGCATGGGAGACCAGGAGAAGCACCTGGCTCCTGGCTTCGGATCAGCGCAGTGCGCCGGCCACAGCGGCCATTGGAGGGTGAACCAATGGAAAAAAGGAGGCCCTCTCTCTCTGTCTCTCTCACTGTCCACTCTACCTGTCCAAAAAAAAAAAAAAAGTATATGTTTTGCTATTTTGTTTCTCAATGGTAAGCTTCCTGAGAAAAATGATTTTGTCTTTTTTAAAAAAATCTTTATGCCTACAGTGGTATCTGGTACCATTTGTGGCATTTGCACAAAATACTTGTTGCAAGAGTGAACGCACCTAAACTTCAAAGATAAGTGGTCAGCTTCAGATGGCTTCACATAGGCATCTTTGAACTCACAATTTGCTTATGCAAATGACACAGTGTGATTATTTTTTCAATTGTGTTACTGTATTCATAAATTTCCTTTTGCCTTTCACTGATGTTGGAAAATTATTTCTCATTTTAATCTCAAATAGTGATCCTGTACCTGGAAACCCCATAGGAATGTTTTTGAAGGGAAAAGGATAAATTCTATGGAACTCTTTGAGCTATAAGAAAGATAACTACCTTCAATATAGTTTTATTGTCATTATTAATTAGCGTTATGCAAAAGCAAAAGACTCACACAGTCTTGTCGGTGTCATGGGAATCACAGAATCCACCAGATTAATTGGAACTCTGATCTTATTAAATGAATTAAAATCATTCAAAATATTATGCATGTGGGCAATCCCACAGCATGCCAGTTGGCTCATTTCTTAGAATCAACCTCATCTGTACACCAAGGACTAAAAATGGTGTGTGTGTGTGTGTGTGTGTGACTGAAGCACTTGATGTGTATCTGATATTTAAACATTGTTTTTCCTTGTGCACATGTACGCAGCTGGGTGGCTTAGCATAAGCGTACTATGCCCCTAAAAGAATTCTTTATGCGTCAAGGCAAATTAAAAAAAGCCTTATCATGACTGAGCCATGCGAAATTTCAGAGGTGATTTCGGGCAGCTCAGGCTGAAGCGCTGCGCTTTCATCATGTCGTTTGAGACTTAAGAGGAGAACAGTGGCTTCTCATGAACTACTGAGTGTGGAAGGCGGAGGTCTTAATCCTTGGGACCTGTGAATGCTAGGTTACCAGGCACAGGAGAATTAAGATTCCAATGAAGCCAATGTCACTGCCAGCTGACCTTGAGATGGGAAGCCCATCCTGCATTACCTGGGTGGACTCCGTATAAATACAAGAGTCCCCCAAACTGCAAGAGGAAGGCAGAAACAGTGTTTGAGTGTCGTGATCAGACAAAGGCTTGGCTGGCCTTGCTGGCTCTGAAGCTGGAAGAGGATCTTGGGCTGAGGAATGAGGACAGCATCTAGAAGCAGGAAAAGGCCAGAAAATGTTTCCTCCACAGATCCTCCAGGAACAAGGGTAACCCTGTCAACATCTTGATTTTATTTTCTTTTTTAAGATTTTAATTACTGGAAAGAATTAGAAAGAGAGGCCGGCGCCATGGCTTAACAGGCTAATCCTCCGCCTTGCGGCGCCGGCACACTGGGTTCTAGTCCCGGTTGGGGCGCCGGATTCTATCCCGGTTGCCCCTCTTCCAGTCCAGCTCTCTGCTATGGCCCTGGAAGGCAGTGGAGGATGGCCCAAGTGCTTGGGACCTGCACCCGCATGGGAGACCAGGAGAAGCACCTGGCTCCTGGCTTCAGATCAGCGTGATGCGCCAGCTGCAGCGGCCATTGGAGGGTGAACCAACGGCAAAAAGGAAGACCTTTCTCTCTGTCTCTCTCTCACTATCCACTCTGCCTGTCCAAAAAAAAAAAAAAAAAAAAAAAAAAAGAATTAGAGAGAGAGAGAGAGAGAGGGAGAGAGAGAGGTCCTCCATCCACCAGTTCACTCCCCAAATGGCCACAACAGCCGGAGCTGAGCCGATCTGAAGCCGTCTGAAGCCAGGAGCCAGGAACTTCTTCCATGTCTCCCACATGGGTGCAGGGGCCCAAGGTCCTGGGCCATCCTCCACTGCTTTCACAGGCACATTAGCAGGCAACTAGGTTGGAAGTAGAGCAGCCAGAACTCAAACTGACACCCATATGGGATGCCAGTGCTGCAGGCTAGGGCTTTAACCTACCGTGCCACAGCGCCAGCCCCAATACCTTGATTTTAGCCACAGTCTAGCTTCCAAGACTGTAAGATAATAGATTTTTGTTGTTTGTTTATTTAGAGGCAGAGAGACAGAGAAAGCCAGACAGAAAGTTCTCATTTACTGGTTTCCTCCCCAAATGCCCACAATGGACATGATTGGGCAGGGATCAAAGCCAGGAACTTAATCCTGGTTTCTCACATGGCTGGTAGGGGCCTAACTACCTTGGCCATTACCTGTTGCCTCCTGCAGTGTCAGGAAGCTGGAGTCAGTATCGGGGACTGAGTATTGAACTTTGACCTGAGATGTGGGCATCTTAATTCATGTCTTAATAGCTAGGCCAAACACCCACCCAGGTGTTTGTTCCAAGTTTATGGAAATCTGTTATAGAAGCAAGAGGAATCTAACATATTGCATCTCATTCACACCCCTCTCAGTACCTCTGTAATATGATCCCACCCAATCAACCCAGCTGTATATCCCTTAACCCCCCAGCAATGTCCGCAGCCACAGTCCGATCAGTTTCCTCTCTCCCTCCACATCCATTGTGCTCACTCCTGCTCCCCAAGTTAGTCCCCCTTCTGTGGATTTCTGTGACTGGGGAAGAATTTCTCTTGTGGGAATGAATCAGTGCGAACGTGGTTTCTTCCCATGAACTGTGAAGGCAACCTTGCTTAGCCTGACTCTTCAGATGATCGGATGTTCAAAGATTTCACTCAAAACGAATTTCTGCCATGTGCTAGCAGAGCTGTTGTGAAAATGAGGAAGAAGATTAAAGGGCTTACTGTGATGGACATGCTCATCCACTGTTGAGCAGATAATACACAGAGCAGCTACGAAACAACATGACACGTGCCGTAACTGAAATATGTTAGGGAGATGGAGGAATGAAGAAACAGGATGCCTGGCTGCCCTCCTCGTAGGGGGCGAGCATGAGGGTGAAAGTTTGGGTTTAGGAAAACTTCTCAGACAAGAGGATACTTGCACTGACTCATGAATGATGAGGAGTTTATCAGGCAGCAAAATAATGGGAAAGGCTATTTCAGGCAGAGAGAGCAGCTGGTTCAAAGGAAAAAGGTATCAGATCAATTTTATGTGGGGACTACAAGTTGTTTGGCATAATGATAGGGGATTAAAGGAAGAGTGACAAAACTTAGGTTAGAAATACAGGCAGAGGGGCCGGCACTGTGATGTAGCAGGTAAAACCGCCGCCTGCAGTGCTGGCATCCCATATGGGCGCTGCTTCTAGTCTCGGCTGCTCCTCTTCCAATCCAGCTCTCTGCTATGGCCTGGGATAGCAGTAGAAGATGGCCCAAGTTCTTGGGCCCATGCACCTGCATGGGAAACTGGGAAGAAGCTCCTGGCTTCTGGCTTCAGATCGGCGCAGCTCTGGCCATTGCGGCCATTGGGGGAGTGAACCAGCAGATGGAAGATCGATCTCTCTCTCTCTCTCTCTCTCTACCTCTCTCTCTCTGCCTCTGCCTCTCTGTAACTCTGCTTTTAAAATAAATAAATCAGGCTGACGCCATGGCTCAGTAGGCTAACCCTCCGCCTGCGCTGCCGGCACACCGGGTTCTAGTCCTGGTTGGGGCACCGGATTCTGTCCTGGTTGCTCCTCTTCCAGTCCAGCTCTCTGCTATGGCCTAGGAGTGCAGTGGAGGATGGCCCAAGTCCTTGGGCCCTGCACCTGGATGGGAGACCAGGAAAGCACCTGGTTCCTGGCTTCAGATCAGCGCAGTGCGCCGGCCACAGCGTGCCAGCCGCAGCGGCCATTGGAGGGTGAACCAATGGTAAATGAAGACCTTTCTCTCTGTCTCTCTTTCTCTCACTGTCTATTCTGCCTGTCAAATAAATAAAAATAAAAAAATGCAATGTATTTGTAAAAAAAAATAGGCAGAAGTCAGATATGAAGCAGTCTTAAAGGTAATGCTAAGTGGTTTGTAAGTAATGGAGAGCCACTGAAAGATTTAAGGGATGGAATGATTTGCATTTTAGAAGATTCCTGTGGTTGCCAAAGGGAGAGTGGATGTGCAAAAGTGGAGGCTAAGGGCAGCAAAGAGAATGGGGACTATGGTTTAGGGGACAAACCACTAGGACTTGAACTATTGCATTAATAGGGAATTAGGAGAGGAGGAATTGGCATGAGAGCCTTTTTTTTTTTTTTAAGAGATTTATTTGAGAGGCAGAGCTAGAGAGAGAGAGAGAGAAACCTTGCACCTGCTGGTTCGCTTCTCAAATGACTGCAACAGCTGGGCTGGGCCAGGCTGAAGAAAGGAGCCAGAAATTCCATCTGGGTCTCCTGCTTGGGTGGCAGTGGCCCAAGCACTTGGGTCATCCTCCACTGCTTTCTCAAGAGCATAGTGGGGAGCTGGTTCAGAAGTGGAACACCTGGGACTCGAACTGGTACTTGAATATGGTATGCCAGCTTTGCAAGCAGCAGCTCAATGTGCTGCACCACAATGCCAATCCCTGCAGGAGACATATTTAGAAGGAGAATCAACAGAAAAGAGGCTATGGGTGAGTGATAATCTCACACTATGACACAGGAAATTTGAGTTTGTGAGAAAAATAAGGTTTTCAGCTTAGTGTTGAATGTGAAGTGCTCATGGTATATGGAGAAGGAGAAGTATGTATTGACATCAGGCAAAAGACTTAAGCTGCAGACAATGTTGGCCAAATTTGCAGACAAAATTCACAGTCTGAGCTGTGAATTTTCAGGGTTAGGTGGGCATTTCATGGGGATTTTTCTATTTTGCCTAAATGGATGGTAAAGGTGGGAGTAGAGCAGAAATTGGTGAGTCCGGCACTGGAGCTCTCAGTACTGCATTCTGGTGGTGATTATGGTCACTTCTGTAATCACTCAAGTTTACTTCTAATAAAGGATTGCTGATGGTACAGCAAAGCTCACCTGCTGGTAACAGTAGTGCTTTCTCTGGGAACAGTGAGGCAGTTGTTGGAAGAACTGATGGATGTGATCCCCAATTTGGCACATGAGATATAAACTGAATTTCTTGTACTTTTCCAGGGAGAAAAAAATAAATATCAATTCACAGATCATTTCTATGTATTGCCATTGCCTTGAAAACTCAAATCAAAGATAATCCTTACTTGTCAGAAGGCAAGAGTAGAATTTTTGAAGGATTGATTTATTGAAGACTGAGATCTTTGTTCCAACCATACGACCTGAAAGTCTTTTGCTTTGTGAACTCTGTATTAGCTTCCTGTTGTTGCTGTAATAAATTACCACAAACTTGTTGGCTTAAAAACATCAGGGTGGGAGTTTTGCTTAGTGGTTGGGTCACTTGCATCCCATGTCTGAGTGCCTGAGTCTGAATCCCAGTTCTGCTCCCAGTTCTGGCTTCCTGTCAGTGTACACGCTAGGAGGCAGCAGATGATGGCTCAAGTGGTTGGTTTCAGGACACCCTCATGGGAGACTTGAATTGAGTTTCTAGTTTCTAGTTTCAGCTTGGCACAGCCCTAGCTATTGTGGGCATCTGGGGAGTGGGAGAGTGGATGGGAGCTTTCTCTCTCAAAAAAAAAAAAAAAAAAATAAAAAATAAAATAAATTGATTCTGTCACAGTTATGGAAGTCCAAAGCCAAGGTAAGTAAGGCTAGGGGCACACTTCCTTTGAAGGCTCTAGTGGGGAATCCTTTCTTGCCTTTTCCAGTGTTTGGTGGCTCTGAGAGTCCTTGTCTCGAGGCTTACAACTGTAATCTTTGTCTCTGTGTTTGCAAGGATTTCTCCTCTGTGCCTGTGTCTTCTTTTCTGTTTCTTTCTTTCTTTCTTTTTTTTTTTTGACAGGCAGAGTGGATAGTGAGAGAGAGAGAGAGAGACAGAGAGAAAGGTCTTCCTTTTTGCCATTGGTTCACCCTCCAATGGCCGCTGCGGCTGGCGCATCTCGCTGATCCAAAGCCAGGAGCCAGGTGCTTCTCCTGGTCTCCCATGCGGGTGCAGGGCCCAAGGACTTGGGCCATCCTCCTCTGCCTTCCCAGGCCACAGCAGAGAGCTGGCCTGGAAGAGGAGCAACCGGGATAGAATCCGGCGCCCCGACCGGGACTAGAACCCGGTGTGCCGGCGCCGCAAGGCGGAGGATTAGCCTGTTAAGCCACGTCTCCAGCCATTTTCTGTTTCTTATAAGGTCACTTGTTACTGGATTTAGAGCCCACTTAGATAACCCAAGATTAGTTCATCTCAAGATTCTTTTTTTTTTTTTTAAAGATTTATTTACTTTTATTTGAAGGGCAGAGTTGCAGAGAGAGAGAGAGAGAGAGAGAGAGAGAGATCTTCCATCCACTGGTTTCCTAAGGGCCGCAGCAGCCAGAGCTCAGCCAATCTGTGGGTGAAGGACTTGGGCTGTCCTCCACTGCCTTTCCAGACCAATAGCAAGGAGCTCGATTGGAAGTGGAGCAGCTGGGACTCAAACCAGCATCCACGTGGGATGCCAGCTTCACAGGTGATCTCTACCTGCTATGCCACAATGCCGGTCATCTGGGGAGTGAATGGATGGAAGATCTCTCTCTCCACCCCCCCCCCCCCCCATCGCTGAAACTCTGCCTTTCAAATAAATAGGTAAATAAATAAATAAATATTTTTTAATAAGAAGATTCTTAATTACATCTGCAAATAAGATCACATTCAAAAGTTCTAAGTGAGACTATTTTTGATTGGGACCAGCATTCGATCCACTACAAACTCCAAAAGACTTAAAGATTTTGATCAATGAACCATATTATCTCTGCAATTACATATGGCCTTTTAAAACTCAGAGTGCCTTGCCTTTTTCCATAAAATATTTTAGAGTGCTCAGTGTTCAGTAATTAGCATTTGGCTTGATGTGAGAATAATCTAGAACTCATTCTTAGAAAATAAGTGTTGTTTTAATGACAGTATTTGGCAATGGCTGCTTTCATCAATGGTAGCTTAATCTATGGATTTGTGTTCACCCTTTGCATTTAGGAAGCCAACAGGAAAAGTTGTATTAGGCAAAACATCCAAAGCCTCTGTTTCATTTAAGGCCTGGACACATGGAAGTTTCAGAGAAGTTTTAAGACCTTCTGCTTTGCCTTTGGATACAATACTTGGCAAAATCTAACAAAAGTTACAGAATAAAGATTTCAACAGAACCCAGAAAGAGAGAGAGAGAGAAAGAGAGAGAAGCTGCTGCTTGGGAGTGCTTTTTACGGGGCACCATTACAACTTGGCCAGTGTCACAGTACCTGAATCATGTCTGCAGGGGATCAGAGATGGACATGGCAAATGAAGTGATTCTGACAGCATGAGCATGCTAATTGTAACTTAATGTACTGCTTGTTCAACAACTCTTCTGTAAACTAAAAAATATTTAATTAAAGTAATGAGGAACCAAAAACACTTATTCATGGTACTATAGAGATGTTTTTCATGTTTATGATTCTCAAACATATCTATTTCTAGTCATTAATTCTTATTTTAACTCCAGTCTCAAATTGAGAACTGCTTATAGGACATTGCTAATTAGAAGCGTGGCCATCTTATCAGTGTTCACATGTCCAAAACCAACTTAATTATCTAAGAATATGAGGTGTGTCCCATGAATCTCAATTTCTGTCACTGATGTCATTTATTATTGATATTACAGTCCTTCAGATTTCCCAAGTTGGGAGCAAGTTACAGCAGGAAAAAAGTCTGGAATATTTGTTGGGATTTGGGAGTTTAGACTTTGCCACTCACATAATTTTGGTTAATTCACATAGACTTCAGGATCTGTTTGCTCACATGTAAAACAAAGGGCCTGGACTAGAGGCTACATGACTCATTATTTACTTAGCACACATATTTCTTACATCTGAGATGTATGGGTCAGTCATTAACAGAGCCAGGTGTGGGGAAACCCTGCTGACAGAGCCAGGCCCAGATCAAGATGTCACACGCAGACCTGTTCTCTACTCATCTTGTGCACTGATATTTCACAGGGTGCCGTTGATTCTGTCTCCACAGTATCATCTCTGCTTCAGCTCTTGCATCTCATCCCTGTTGTTATTTTCCTCAAGGTGGGCTCTTGGCTCCACCCTGGGTGCCGGCAGGAGGCTTCTCCCCATCTCCCTCCAGTCTCTCCATACCAGGCTGTGTTGCACAATGCACTATTGTCCTCACCCTCCTCCTCCGGAGTCTGATACTTCCAACTGCTTCTTTTAAGTGAAGCACTGGTGTTTTAGAACATTGTCAGTGTCTTCTGTAATCTGTGCTTATCTTCAAGTCTAATTTTATCTCAATTTTCCTACATGAAGTCTATCTGTAGTTAGGACAGTCTCCTCATTATTCCCCAAACGTGCCTGGCATCTACCTCCATGTGCTTGCTAGGCCTCCCTCCTGAGATACTTTCCCCTGACTTCACCTCCTGGTTAGACTCCAACCCACAAGGCTCAGCACAAGCCATACATTCTCAAGGAAGGCTCCCCAGAACCCACAGGCTTTATCCCTACTCCTGCATTCATCTTTGAGGCCCCCTCCTGTGTGTTCTGCACAGTTTGGACATTCAGTTACAGACATTCACAAGCACACTTGTTAAATGCGTAGGTCTTACAGCTTTATTTGTTTGAGAGCTCTTTAAGCACAGGCATTTCCTTTAGGGCCTCCTCCAAGTCCAGTTACACTAGAGTGGAGGCTGAGACTGTGAACTGCCAAGTCCAGCTGCCCGAGTTCTTGACATGGCTTCAGGCTTTCCTAGCTGTGTGTTCCTGGGTGATTTCTTTATCCTCTCTGAATTTCCACTTCCTTATTTGCAAAATTGGGGCAACAGTATTTTGTGCCCAGCTACTCACTAGTTAATATGCATAAAGTATTTAAAATAGGTCTTTGTATGTAGTGTTTAACAAGTATTGTGAAAATTAAATGAGATAAATCACATAAAACCCTCAGCCTAGTACCTGGCCTATAGTAAGCCCTCAGTAAGTATTAGCTGTTATTATTTTATTTAACAAATGAGGAGGTTTGATGCAAAGAGAATGACCATAGTCTTAGAGATGGTCAAGTATTTACAATTTGTGAGGAAGCATTACAAGTATCTAAGGTTTTTAAAGAGGAGGAAACTGAGGTTTAGCGATGTTAATGAACATGAGGAGGCTCCATACATAAAAACGAATGGAGCAGACTAAACACCAGGAAGACTGACTGTAGAACCAGTGGCTTTTAAACTATCATTTTTTGATGCATCTGGTCCAGGGCTAATCTGGTAGTGAAAACAAACCTGGGTTTTGGATTCACACAGTCCTGGTTCCCATCCTGGCTTTACCACTTACCTGGGCAGGATATTTGATCCTTAGAAGAGGATACATTTCTTTATCTGTGAGATGCGGACAGTAATACCTCCCTCCTATTTTGTGGTGGGAATTAAAGAGGTAACATAAATAAAGCTCCCTGTACAAGGCTGACCTTTAGCAGGTACTCAATACATTTTAAGCTCCTCTCTCTTTTCACTTAAAAAACTTGAGCTAAAGGTTGTATCTCTTCTGGCTTTTAATTAGTCTGTCATATGAATGAAAATATAATGTAATGACTACAAAAGTAGCCTGTAAGAACCGGCATTCCATTGCCTTGACTTTGAGTTATAAATAGCCAACCATGGCTGGTATTAGAGACATGTGAACACCTGGCACAACTCATTCACAATCAATGTCAATGCAGTGTTTCCAATTAGATGGAATTCTACAAGTTATGGCATGTCTTGGTAGGGAAAGTCTTTGGCCAACAGTTGGGGGTGAGTAAAACATTTGAGATTGCAAATAGTCTAAGTGAGGGAATGTTCAGAAGTGCACGTGATGGGTAGAGAATGCTGGGACTCTGAGCAAACATTTCAGTCTTCCGAAGGTCACATCCCTCTTTGATGAGTATGCCACTGGAATTTTCCAAGGATGTTTTATTTTAGTCACTGGACTGAGTTGGTGGTGACACAATCTGTGGTTGAAAATAGCATGAATAATTAGGTTAGTAGCAGCTTAATGTCCCAAGATGTTAATAAAGCCAACTATTAGAAAACCATAGGAATTTCATTCCCAAATTTGAAGATTCCTAAGTAGGCATGTGTTACATGACAGGTTTGAACGGTTGGTAAGAGAAACATCAGCCTGTAGCACATGTAAGTTTCAAGTAGGCATAACAGAGGCTACACTTTCCTTTTCTTCCTTTTAAAACTTTAATCAAGACGTGTTACCTTACACAGAGGGATCATCCCCTGTGACTTGACTGCTCCCTCTGAGGGACAACGCTGGACAGAGCAGCCAGCAAAGATGATCAGCACCTTGGGGTTGCCATGTGCTTTCCTGTTGCACTCCCTGAGTCTCATTTCAGAGACACTTTGTAGTAGAAGTCAATCCCAGCTCATAGGATTTGGGATTGGTTTAGGAACACCATTATTTCCTAGATATGCTCTGCTTAATAATGTGCATTAATATATTTGAAATGTTTCACAGCTGTGATAGTATGAGAGCATGGGACCCTTAAGAATAAAATCCCTGAAGAAAAACAGGGGTGATTTTATTGGATAGATTCGATTAAGCAAGTAGAGCTCTGACACTGGGTGTCTGAGTTAAATTCTGGCTCAGCTGCTTATCAGCTGCACCTCTTGAGCAAGCTACTTAACCTGTCCTCGCCTCATGGGGTTGTCATGAGGATTACTTGAGATGATATATGTAAAGCCATAACACAATGCCCTCAATGAATGTCTTTTTATCATTGTTAACATCAGTATTAAAAGGTTTGCAAGGTTGGACTCCCCAAGCAAGAATGAGATAGCATTTTAAAAGCCCTTAAACTTGAAGCTGGCTATGCATATGCTTTTTGGGTGACTTGCTTATCTATAAAAAAATGCTTGGATCGAGGAGGCTGGGACTCTTTTATGTGCCCATTGAAGGTTAGAAGAACCACAAAGGGAAGAAGGCGTAGGAGAAGTTGGTAGGTGGTAATGTCTTCTCTGTGATCTCTAAACTTGACTGGAATCAGTTTAAAAAGAGAAATTCAGGTTAGACGTGCACAAAGATCTTGCTCTTCACAAAGTCTGTAGGGGATTCCATCTAATCCATGCATGCATACATTCATCCATCCAACCATTCATTCAATCTTCCATCCAAACATTTGTCAATCACCTACTATACTTTAGGAACTGTAGGCAGACGCTGAAATGGGCGGGGGTCAGGGCAAGTTTCAGGACCACAGATTAAACCGATGAGTGCGTTGTTGATTTCAAGGTCTCTAGAGTACACATGAGAAGGTCTCAAATCTTCTGAAGTGTGAGCGAGTCATGACTTAGTGGAGAAAACACAACAGGGGCTTTAGACAGCCATTGGCTATTCTTCATGTAGGCAAATTAATTTTGGGCAACTGGCAGGAGTCTCTGAAAGCAATGACAATCATATTTATGTCAGAGTTTGTGAATATTGAGTTGTGTGATAGGGTCTGGTACAATGCCTGGTAAAAGTGAATTCACTTGGGGCTGCTGCTGTGGCATAGTAGGTTAAGATCCTGCCTGAAGCTCTAGCATCCCATGGGGCACTGATTCTAGTCCAGGCTGCTCCACTTCTGATCCAGATCCCTGCTAATGGCCTGGGAAAGCAGTAGAGGAGAACCTGAGTACTTGGGCCTCTGCACTCACGTGGGAGATCCAGAAGAAGCTCCTGGCCATTGCAGCCATTTGGAGAGTGAACTGGAAGATGGAAGATCTCTCTCTCTCTCTGCCTCTCCCCCTCTCTGTCTATAACTCTACCTCTTAAATAAATAGATAAATCTTAAAAAAAAAATGAGGATTCACTCATTTAGACAGTCAGCTGTGAAGAGACGTGCTCAGACACAACTCTTCAGGGATCCATTCTCAGGACACAACAATGGTAACATTCATTGAGTGCCTTCTATGTGCCAGATACTATGCTAGCCGTTACATACCTTATCCCTATTAACACCTTACGATCAGCCCATGGGGTAATAGTATCATTCCCATTTTACAGCTAAGGGAACTGAGGTGGAGACAGGTTCACAGAGTTGTGATGATTAGGGCCAGGATTCTGTCACAGTGATCTGAGTCTGACATAGGAGTGCACATATCTAACCACAATATTCTGACGTATGTGGACGTGGTAAGCGGGCATTCCTCCCTGCTCTGAGAGGACCGTGGGGTGTCTGGCATCAAGTGAGCACTGCAGAGAATGTGCCACCTTTTTGGCATCTTGTAGGCTTATAGGATTCCAGCTGCAGAATCTTAGGCAAGGAAGTAGGATTTTCATTGATGGTCAAAGGGCTGCCTTCTGTGCCTGTAAGGATAGTGTGAACACTGGACAGTGTAAAGCCATTGAAGGACTGTCTGTTCTCTCAAATGGCAGCTACTATGTAACTACAAATTAAACTACTATGTAACCTGGGCCAGAGCGCCATTGTTGAGATCCTTCCTATTCAAATAGTAAACAGCCAGTTGAAGGTAAAGTGCTATTTAAGATATCTTATGTATATCCACAGGCCGATGAAAGTTGGACATTTAGATTAAATGTTTTTTATGACTATAATTGTTTGGTTTATATTTATTTATTTATTTGAAAGGCAGAGTTACAGAGAAAGCGGGGGAAGAGAGAGAGAGGGAGGGAGGGAGGGACAGAGAGGTCTTCCATCATCTGGTTCACTCCTCAGATGGCCACAATAGCTGGAGCTATGCCGATCCGAAGCCAGGTGCCAGGAGCTTCTTCCAGGTCTCCCATGTAGATGCAAGGGCCCAAGGACTTGAGCCACCTTCTGCTGCTTTCCCAGGCCATAGCAGAAAGCTGGATCAGAAGTGGAGCAGCCAGGTCTTGAACTGGTGCCGATACGGGATGCTGGTACTGCAGGCATCGGCTTTACCCGCTATGCCACAGCATCAGCCCCTGTTTTAATTTTTTAAAAAAGATTTATTTCATTTATTTGAAAGAGTTACACAGAGAGAGAGAGAGGTCTTCCATTTGCTGGTTCATTCCCCATGTGGGTACAAAGGCTGGGGTTGGGCCAGACTGAAGCCAGGAGCCAGGAGCTTCTTCTAGGTCTCCCACATGGATGCAGGAGCCCAAGGACTTGGGCCATCTTCCTCTGCTTTCCCAGGTGCATTAGCAGGAAGCTGGATCAGAAGTGGAACAGCCGGGACATGAACTGGTGCTCATATAGGATGCAGGGGCTACAGGCAGAGGCTTAACCTGCTGTGACACTATTTATTTATTTATTTATTTATTTTTGACAGTCAGAGTGGACAGTGAGAGAGAGAGACAGAGAGAAAGGTCTTCCTTTTGTCCATTGGTTCACCCCCAATGGCCGCTGCTGCCGGTGCACCACGCTGATCCAAAGCCAGGAGCCAGGTGCTTCCTCCTGGTCTCCCATGCGGGTGCAGGGCCCAAGCACTTGGGCCATCCTCCACTGCCTTCCCAAGCCACAGCAGAGAGCTGGACTGGAAGAGGAGCAATTGGGACAGAATCCTGCACCCCAACCAGGACTAGAACCTGGAGTACCGGCACCACAGGCGGAGGATTAGCCTATTGAGCCGTGGCGCTGGCCTTACTTATTTATTTTTTAGAAAACTTTTATTTAGTAAATCTAAATTTCAAAAGTACAACTTTTGGATGATAGCAATTTCTCCCCACATAACTAGCCTCCCACCTGCAAACCATCCCATCTCCTACTCCCTCTCCCATCCCATTCTTTATTAAGATTCATGTTTAGTTATCTTATATACAGAAGATCAATTTAGTATATACGAAGTAAAGATTTCAACAGATTGCACCCACACAGACACACAAAGTATAAAGTACTGTTTGAGTACTAGTTATATTGTTAATTCACATAGTACAACACATTAAGGACAGAGATCCTACATGGGGAGTAAGTGCACAGTGACTCCCATTGTTGATTTAACAATTGACACTCTCATTTATGATGTCAGTAATCACCCGAGGCTCTTGTCATGAGCTGCCAAGGCTATAAAGCCTCTTGAATTCATAAACTCTGACCTTATTTAGACAAGGCCATAGTCAAAGTGGAAGTTCTCTCCTCCCTTCAGAGAAAGGTACCTCCTTCTTTGATGGCCCATTCTTTTTGCTAGGATTCACAGAGATCCTTCATTCAGGTCATTCTTTGCCACAGTGTCTTGGCTTTCCATGCCTGAGAAACTCTCATGGGCTTTCCAGCCAGATCCGAATGCCCCAAGGGCTGATTCTGAGGCCAGAGTGCTGTTTAGGGCATTTGTCATTCTATGAATCTGCTGACACTATTTTTTTTTTTGAGAGTTTATTTATTTATTTATGAAAGGCAGAGTAAGAGAGAGAGAAAGAAAGAGAAACCTTGCATCTGTTGGTTCACATCCCAAATGCCTGCAATAGCTGGGCTGGCCCAGGCTGAAGCCAGGAGCAAGGCACTCTGTCTGGGTCTCCCATGTGGGTGGCAGGGACCCAAGCACCTGAGCTATCATCTGCTGCCGCCCAGGGTATACATTAGCAGGAAGCTGGTGTAGAAGTAGAGTAGTCAGGAGTTGAAACAGGCACTCTGATATGCGATGTGGGCATCCCACATGTGGAGGTTTAACCTATTGTGCCATAATGCTAGCCCCTGAAGTTTACTGAAAACAAGCAGACAACACAACTAGCTGAGCTTAACTTCTATTTTAAGGATTAAGATCACATTTAGCAAAATGGTGTTAATTGAAATGTTTTATTTGGAAACTCATGAAATTTTACTGGAAAAATTACTTCACCATTTATAGGTCTGAACTCTTGACATTTGTATGTTAACCTAACTGATTGTTCATGGACAGAGAATGATGATCAATAATTATTTCTCCAAAGAGGTTGAAATGATTAAGAGAGAAGAGGCTTTACAATTTTTTTCAGAAATTTTATTTAAAATATAGAGAAATTCTCCATCTGCTGATTCACTCCCCAAATGCTCACAATAGCCAATGCTGGGCCAACTAAAGTCAGGAGCCTGGAACCCAGTCTAGGGCTTCCACATAGGTGGCAGTGACTCAAGTTCTTGAACCATGATCTGCTACCTCCAAGGGAGTGCATTAACAGGAAGCTGAATCAGAAGTGGAGGATCTAGGACTTGCACCAAGTACTTTAATGTGGATGTCTCAAATGGCAACTTAATGACTGCACCAAGCATTCATCCCAAAGCTCTTTGTAAAGTTAGCTCATTTACTCATAGATTAGATGAGGGGATAAGTAATACAGAATAAAAGCAATAACTGAAACTGATCCATGGGATGGAGGAGCAAATGGTGCTGGGTTGCCTCTATGTCACCTCAAGGAAATTATTTGAGCTATCTGGATCCAGGTAAAAGATTTTATTTTTAATATAAAAATAAGATTTTATTGAAATCTTACAATTTATCAGGCATTTCCTAGCAGATAAATATATGTGTGTGTGTATGTTTGGGCATATATACATATCATATTTAATTTTTACTATATAACCATAAAGTAGATATTATAATCTGCATTTTAACCCTGAGGAGTTGAAGCTCACAGAAGGCATTAGAGTTGCCCAAGTTTCCCTGGCTACTAATTGCAAATCTGGAATTCTTTTAAATTTTCAACATTTTTTAAAATTTTAAACATTTTTCGTATATTTCATATAAACAGATTTAAGAGCATAGTGATACTTCCCAGCCTCGCTTCTCTCCCATCCATATGCTTTTTGGATACGGCAGTTGGAAATAATGCAGGCTCATTTGCGCGCCATAGACCTTAAAAACAGGGTACCAAAATGATAAGCAATGCGAATTTGGTGTCATGTGTGTCAAGGTGAATGGTGCTGCTTCTATGGTCAGTGTCAGCCCCTTGCACATGACAGCGGATGCAGATTAAAGCTGATGCCCGAGCTCAGCCAGACGCTGTGGCCTCACAGTTCTGGAAGTGGACCTCAGTGAGGAACTCCGGATGGAGTGCAGTGGCGAGCCACTTTGCCAACCAATCTCTGCCTGCCGTGCCGTGGTCTTTCACCTCGGGAGGATTAAATCTTTGGCCAGAAGTGTTTCTCAAGTCCCCAGTATTTCTTAATTTGGAAGAGTATTTCACAAGCTTCAGCGTTAGTCGTGATCAACATGGCCTCAGATCAATTCCCTCCTCCAGCGGCTGCTGAATGGTGTTTGCTTTTAGTCTGTGGATTAAGCACCCTTGCAAATAGTTCATGGAATGATTTGCTTCACTCTGTGGTTTTTGTCTCTCTCTGTCCTTCTAACGCATCCACCATACCCTCGAATGTGCTTCTTTTCTGCTCTGTCTTATTTTGGCCTTCGAGACAGATGACCTCCGAGAAGTGTTGATTGACCTTGTCGGCGCCATCTCATAACCCACAGTCCTTTACTGAACGAATTTCCTCGTGGCTTTGTGCGCCATGACGTGCAGGAAATGCTAACTAGCCCATGTGAGTATTTGACCGGGCTTCCTATATTCATACTTGAAACCAGCGGTCCCTGAGTGCTTGGGGTTCACGTTGATATTCAAGCCCGAATACAAATCAGACCTCCGTGTTCCTCCAGGGGTGTCAGCATTCACAGAAGTTGGATATGAGTGAGCTTCTCGTATTTTTATAATTTCATTTAAATAATATAATTTATTATCATAAATTTACATGTTACTCTAGGGCAAATTAAACCATACCAGGCTTAGTTCCAAGCACAAAGTATACCCCTTGTGAATATTATTATTTTTGAATCTTTAGGAAGGACATAGATTATATTTAAATATCTTAAGAAGGCCTTTATTTTCTGTGAATTCAGGGTCTTGACCACTGTGATCACTTGTCCAGCTCTCCCGGGAGCCTGGATAGCAAACAACTTTGGGCGGCATGGGCTAGTGCAATTCATTTATCCCCACACCACATGTTTGCTGGGTGTCTTCCTGTTGCAGGTCCTGCTGCGGGTTGGAATCGTGAGAAGAATGGAAACAGACTCAGAATGATGCCCCGACCCCAGGATGTGTCACCTAACTCCTCACACAGAATCCAGGTGTGCAGAAGTCATATCATCTAGCAATGGCCACAGGGAAAATGTCCTCTCACAATGTGACTGCTTTGCCACTGAAGAGAGACTTATGATTGAAGCCAAACAGGGCTGCTCTGGGACCACTCGCCTTGGGCCACCTGCCTGCACAGCCTCCCATGTCCTCCTTAGAACTGGAGGTTCTTCCAGGTGCCACCAACCAGAGGGCCACAAGAGGGTGCTTTGCTCCTTTCAGGTTATGTCTTTTGGAAATGCAGCTCCTCGTTCTTGGAATAGAATTTCCTGAGCCCTCGATGGGAAGTTCAGGACATTCAACTGTAGGATGATGGACTTGCTTCTAGACGAGAGAAAGGCGTAATTCAGTGCATGTATTCCGTGTTTACTTATCTGATGTCTGTCTCCTCCGTTGGAGCGCTAAGGACCAGGTCTTGTCTTTGTGCTCATCCCTCTGTCCTGTCACTGGCTTAAAGCTTGGTACATAAAAGACCCTCAATAAATATTTCTGGCTTTAAAAAACTGATCTTGACTTTAAGTCCTGCCTTGGAGGTTTTTGAGTTTTCTGCCCATCAAAATCATCTGGGTTCAGTCTCCCTGGCTGGGAATCTGATGTGGACAGCTGTAGTTTGTCTCTGATTTGAACACTGCTGTCCAGCTACACCTGCCCTGGACATGGCTGCTTAGTCTTGCTCCATTGCTTCTGGGGTCTCTGGGCTCCCAGCACTTGAGGGTGAGAAACTATCTCTGCTTTCTAGACCTGCCACTGAGATCCCTTCCTTGTGACCCAGCCTGCTTACCCATGCTGCCCTTCCTGTTCCTCTTCTCCTGAGCCTGTGTTTCTGTCTTCCAGCCCCATGGGAGGAGGGAAACAGTCTTGCTGGTCCTGGCAAGACACCTGCAACATAACAAGATCTTGGTCACCACCCATGGGGGTCAGCCCATTCTGTAGGCTGGTACTCGAGGTGCCACCTACCTCGGTTATACTTAAAAGGATACTTACCACAGATGCTAGAATAGAGGCCACTCCAAAGTTGAGGAGAATTTTCCCCTTACAACAGAGGCTTAGGGGTAGTGCAGTGAAAAGATGCCATTTGGGATACCCATACCCCACACTGGGCAGTCTAGGTTTGAGTCCTGACTTCGGTCTGGATTCCAACTTCCTGCTAACATGGACCCTGGGAGGGAGCAGGTGATGGCTCAAGAACTTGGGTCCCAACCACCCACGTGGGAGTCTTGTATTGCGTTCTGGGCTCCTGGCTTCAACCTGACCCATCCCCAGCTGTTGCAGGAATTTAAGGAGTGAATCAGTGGACGGAAGATGTCTCTGTCCTTGTCTGCCTGCCTTCCACATTTCAAAAACAGAAATAAAAGCCCAGATGATTCTAATACTGCCTTCTGACCTTCTGAGAAAATCTGTTTTCCAGGTGTTTGGGAAGGAAATGCATGGGTTATCATGATGACTTTGGGAGAGAATAACTTTTGGTAAAGAAAGGTCTTTTTGTTATGTGGCTTGGCATTGCTGGAGTAGTACAGGCAGCACAAAGTGTGTGGACTTTGGAGTTAGATGGCCTTGTCCAAGACCTAAGAGAGTGTGTCTCTCATTGAGTGTGTCTGGGACAAATCAGTTAACCTCACTGAGTCTTCATTTGCTCATTTCCCAGACTGGAAAATAATAGCCACTTCATAGGGTTATGTGCAGACATGCTTTTAGTTAGCTGTAAAGTTGCCAGCTTATAATCAATGTCAATATGAGAAATGGCTTTTGAAACTTGTATTTGCATCTCTACTTAAGGATGTTGTAGGGGAAGTTGTTTTGCCCATCATGTGCACTAGAGAAATTTATCTGGTCATATACCAAAGAATAGTTTCTTTTTTCTTTCTTCTTTTTTTTTGCTGTGCTTTAGTTTGTGGACTTGGTGACTTCTATAACGGACTGCTTTTCCTTCTGTGAACTAGCTCTTGGGAAACCTAGAGCCAAATGTGCAGCCTCCCAGTGTCAAGAGTGCACATCATCATGGCACGCACTTTTGGCCTCACTCATGGCTCCATTTATACACTTAACATTTACATTTTTTTTTCCCACTTAAGCATTCCTCTACGCTGCTCTTTAATCTTTCTGAAGTGGCACAGAATAAAATTGAAAATGAATTTGTAAAACTAAATAAATGAATAAACATTTAAAACAGTTTTCATAGTGTCTGGCCAGTAGTAGGTGCATGACACGGAAGTTGGTTTTATATCTTTCTCATAAATGTGTCTGTTTAATTTCTCCAAAGAGGTTAAACTTGGCCCCCTCGGGGGTCATAAGAGAAGGGTGTGGTAATGCCATTCTCACTATAGACAGTCTTCCCAGCCTGGAAAGGTGTTACTGTCAGGTACTAGGAGGTTCAATTCTAAAATAAGTTGAGAGTCCAAAAGACCAATCTCTGCATGGCTGTTCCTATAAATAAGTCCAGCCTAGACCCAAAATAATTCAAAAGTGATTCCAACTTTATATAAGTCTCTCAAAACACATCAAAGGGAAGCTTGTTTTTAATCTGCCACTTTTGCATCGTAAAATCATGCTTCTCCTTTTTAATTCTCTCACCCACTGCTTCTCAGCCTCTCCACTGACAACTCCGTTTACCCCTTTACCTCCAGCTTGGGATGGTGCAGCCCAGCCTCCCCTCTCTGGCCAGAGCCCCCCAACCCCTGTTTTCTCACACCTCCCAGGACTTGTGACTCATTCTCTGATTCTGGATCATAAAGGATTTATGAACTAAGCTTACAAAGAGAATTCTCCTTCTTAGGGTGTGTTGGGGAATTCTTGCATGCTAATAAATCTTCCCTGTCATCTAGGAAATAAAGGATGATTAATGCTAAAGAAGGAGGGAGAACCTGGCATGTGGTTTTACCTCAGGAATACTCTCAGGCTGTGGGGTTTGGCAGAGGCATGTTGAGGCAAAGGTTACAGGGTTTCGTTCTTCTGGTCCTGCCTCTACCCAAGTTTCTCTTGCCTTAGGAGAAGAGATTTCATGGCATCTGTAACCTGGAAGTAGAATCACAAAACCCCTGTATTTATAGATGGGGCTGAGGGCATTGGTGCAGAGTTGGGGACATGGCTGGAGAGCCGATGTTCCAATCTATTCTTGGTTTCCTGTGGACCACATGGGATGGTCACACTGGTTTGTCCTTCTTCTGGGTGCAGAAAAGATAGACACCTTTTCATTGGATTCATTATGTCCAATTTCCTAGTGGAAATTCATCTACGTGTTACATTCTTGTTCTGAGAAATCCAATTGATTGCTAGTCTATGTGCTTATATATTTGTTGCATCAATTTGAGGGCCCTTGATCAAGTCTCTGTTCAAGGATCACAGTTGAAGGGATCAGCCATGCCAGATGATTCAGCCATAGAAATATTGACCCAGTTCCATGGGGTTCATGAATCTGATCATTCTGAATTGAACTGATGGGTTCTGTCCCCTCCTCCCATTTTAGAAACCCATTCGTCAGTGAATATTTATTGAGTGTCTCCTATTTGTCAGTTCTGCTGAGCACTAAAAACACTAGTATGATAAGGCACCAACCCCTGTGGTAAAGAGAGTAAAGGAAACAGATATATAAGAAGGATAATTAGAACACAACTTGCCCAGTGCCATAACTCAGGAATTCAGGGGAATCCAAGGGCCGGAGTGATTGACCTGCAGGACTCGGGGAGGAGGGAGCCCTGGGGCTGGGATTTGAGCCTGAAAGGGAGTGTGCTCCTTTTCTAGGGTTATATTTACCAGATTTCAGTTTGATCACACTACCTCATACTATTAGAAAACATCTTCTGGCCAAATATGGTCTCAGCATTTGGTCTTTTGGTTCTGCAATTAGTGACAGACCATAGGAGCATCCTTGGAATGTTCTTCTAGCTGAAGAATTTCAAAGATGTCACACAGAGAGACAAACCACATCCCTGGGGCTTCACAGATAAATGCTCTGATTTGTAAATGCATTTTAAAGGGGACTTTCACTGGGCCACCCAGTATTTACTTCCTGTGGCAATAACCCCATGTGACATACACACTGGATGGGAAAGCCTGTCATTCTGAAACATGGATATGGATTGGCATGGACAGAGTTGCTGTCCTTGAGGGATGGGAGAAAGTTGGCTGCTACGCACACCACCAGGATCCCCTTCAAGCAGTAGGAAGGCTGTTGTTTCGGGGCCTAAATCACAGGGCTCGCTTAGTGGTGGTGTCACAGTCACCACCAGGAAAGGCAGTGTGGTGGCACCAACTCTCTGTGGCTTTCTTTCTTTCTTTTTTTTTTTTTTTTGGTCTATTTATTGATTTATTTAATGCTTCACAAAAGTCCTTGAGATAAAGTATCAGTATCCTTATTTGAGAGATGACCTCATTTCCTCAAAGTGTTAGGTAGGAAGTCAGATATGAGCTTATGTGTGTGTGACAAAGGCCTAAAGAAAAGACACCTATGTCCAGCATATGCATCTCCATCTCAAAGTCATCCCAATAATGTTTCAGGGGCAGCCCAGTATTCACATGCTGCCCTGCCCCTTCTACCCAATAACCTGCCAGGTGGGTGTCCCCGCCCCTTCTACCTGACAATCTTCCACAGTCTTCCACATGCAGCCCAGTATCTGCATTTCTGATACCCTGCTCTGGATTCACATTCACCAGGGGATCTTGCTCACCTTTCCTCTAAACTCAGGACGGCGCCAGCTAGGCTTCCTCCTGTCTGATACCTTCAGGGGAAAACTCAGATAGGAGCTTCTTAATATTTACATCCATAAAATCCTTTGTTTCAGGAGGAAATGTGTGAAGACAGAGACCCATCTCCTTAAAAACCCCAGCCTAAATGTAGACCAGGCACTCTCTCTCAGGTCCTGTCTGGAGAGGTGCCCATCATTCTTATGGATGTCCCTTCTCTAATAAACTTTGCTATTTTACTTTTCCACTACTCTGTCTCACGCCTGAATTCTTTTTTGCATGAAGACAAGAACCCTGCCACTCACCAGTAGTTCATCAACATTTAGTTAAGGATGTAAAATTAGACTCAAAGTTTTTGAGCAGATCCTCCTTAGAAACCTACAACTTATTAATAAGATCCTGGTAACCTTCAGGAGTCATTCTGCTTCCAACAGTTCACACACTGCAGACCCAATTACGTGTTGTCCACTTTAATGAAGGGAAGTAGAGCTTTAGCCACACAAAGTAAAGGCAATATTAAGTAGTATTCTCTGCTAATATTAGTGGTGGAAAAGCAGGTGTCTCTGCCAGTAAGATAGTGGGGCTCAGCATAGCTGCATTATGACCATAGAGGTGTTCAGCAAGTCTGCCTCTCTCAGAATAATTCCCATAATACATAATTATACTTATTGAAACTAAAATGGACGTTCCATATCATAACTAGCAAAATCAGAAATTACTCCCTCACCCAATCTTGGATTCCACTGCTTTTCTCACCCACCCTTTCTCTAGGTCTCACCACATGTGGTCAGTGGGGGCCAAGCTAGACTCTGGGTGGAGCAGAGGATCCCAAGGAGCCCAAGCCCAGGCTGAGTGAGCCCTGGAACATCAGCCCCTCAGGACCCACAGGGGTGGGCCGATTCGTGCAGCCAGTGGCCAGACAACCCCGGCCACTAGAGAGGCAGCCTGGGTCTGGGGTTGGGCCTGGTGCTTTACCCTTTGGTGCCTTCTGTTGTGTCCCTTCCCACCAACCCCCGCCCTTGCCTGGAGAACTCCAATAAGGCCCCACCCCTTGGTGCCACACCCCTCATTGTCACCTGCTATGACACCCCTGCACAGGCCCTCAGCCCTGCACTTGTGCCAGTTATTCCCAGAGCAGAGCACATGGGGAACTGTTTGGGAAAATGCGGCCACAGCCGCAATTACGTGCTACCCGTTTCCGGGGATGCAGAGGCTCCCAGAGAAACTTCCCCCCAGCTTCCTGAACCCAGGCCCCACCCTGACCCTGAACCTGCCCTGGTCCCCAAGCCTGCCCCCGCATCTGCCCTCGTGCCCGACCTCTCCAAGAAGCCCCGCCACCACGGAAGATTCCGCAAGGTGTTGAACCAGCTATGCCTGCTTCCCTGCTTGAACCTGCAGGGCCACAAGGTGCGCAAGCATCAGCGCCGACCCCAAAGCCACAGCATTGTGGCCTGTAGCCAGGGCCCGGTGGGCCAGCCTCCCCCACCACCCTGCACCCCGAAGACTCCGGCCAGAACCATGGAACCACAGGATAAGGAGGGAGGAGAGGAGGAGCCACAAGGAGAGGCCGTGGACGTGGAGGCAGCCAGGAGCCTGGAGGCAGAGGATGACCCCTCAACACCTGAGCCTACTCCTGGCACTCTAGGGGAACACCTGCAGCCTGGAGACCCTCCAGACCACGGCCAGGGCGCTGGCCCTGAAGGCCCAGCACCAGGTCTGCTCCCCCTGCCAGGGCCCAGTGACACCGAGGGCCCTGCCTTTGGGGGGAGGCCAGAACACAAGGCCTGTGGCAAGGAGGAGTTTAACATCATCAGCCTCCTTCCTTTTCGGGAGGAGGCTGTCAGCTCCTCGGACTCTCAGGGGTCAATCTTGCAGAGCGGGGTCATTTCTGTTAGTGAAGATCTATCCTGTGTGTGGGGAGGACGCAGCAAAGAGGAGGCCCTGGCTGACCTGGCTGATGGTACCGTAAACCAGGTCCATAATTGCCACTGGCTGGACAACCTGCCTGAGGAGGCGATGAACACCTCCAGCACCTCCTCCCAGATCTGGAGTCTCTTCTCTAGCGTGGGGCCCAGTGACAGTGACACTACTGTAGATGGGGACGATGAGGAAGACCAGGAGGCGAAAGATGCTGAGGTGGACATGGTCAGCATCTTTCGCCTCAGTGATGAACATCTCGACTCCCTGGAGGCCCAGGAGCAGTTTCCCCCCACAGCAGGCATCCCTGGGACAGCGACCCCTCGGGGTTTTGAAGGGCCACGATCCTCACAGAGCCCCCTCTCTCCCCATGCTGGCCCCGGGGAGACTCTGAGAGGCAGACAGACAGGACAGCAACAACTAGGCCAGGTGCCGTGGGGGCCAGAAGACCTCCCTGGTGCCATCCCGAGCTCGCTGCCTCCGTGCCTCCCCCAGCCACCATCTCGGGCAGGCCCCCGGGAGTGAACCAGGGGTGCAGCCACCACGTTACCACCCAGAGTGAGGAGGCCCGGGCCTGCCCTGTCCTGAGAGCAGACGCAGCCTCCACCAAGAGGCCTCCTCTTCCCTGCCCCAGTGACATCATGGGGCAGGCCAAAGAACACCGGAAGAGAAGGGGGAAGGAGGTAAAAAGGAGAAGATGAGCTCTCCTTGCCCAGGAGACAAAGCAGGCAGGCCCCTGGAAGCAGAGGATGACCTCCCTCCACGGCTCCCTGCCCTAACAGGCCCCTCTGGGCCTCAAGAGGGAAGCCTGAAGCCCTGACTGTACTGTGCACCCAGAGCCAGGAAGCACAGGGCTGCTCAGGGTGTGGCCTCCCCGAGGAATATGCAGAGCCCACATTGGGTCCATCGCCCCCTGCCACGTGGAGGCAGGGGAGAATTTCGAGGCCTGCCTCAATCCCCCTCGCCAGGGGACAAACCAGCCAGGGCCCCATAGGCCCAGAAGGCCACTCTGCCCTTGGGCGCAGTCCCGGGCGTGAGGTGGGACACCTACATTTCTGCCACTCCATGGGACATGGAGCCATCAAGGGACAGAAGAAGAAGGTGCTCATCGTGAGGCATTGCGTGCCTGGCCCCCAGATGAGCCCCAGGTTGGACTCCAACAATGTGGTACTCATTGAGGACAATGGGAACCCCATGGGGACCCGAATTAAATCACCCATGTCAGAGTCGTGGAGCTGGTAGACTCTCTGGACCGCAGAGGTCATGGGCGCCCGTGACCGTGGAGGTTACTGTGGCTGCAGACATGGAGGTCACCTTCACCATGGACAGAGGCGGTCACAGTGTCTCCAGACCGCAATCCCTCCGACCCGGAGGGCACACTCGTTCCAGACCCAGAGTGTCCCAGTCAGTACAGACTGATGGTCACGTCCCTCAGACCAGAGAGGTCGATGGCTCCAGTGTGTGATGTTCATGTCCCTCAGCTGGAGGACATCACATTGCCGCAGACCGAAGTGTTTGAAGCACCGCAAACTGTGCTGGCCGCAATGCTGCCCACTGCGGTGGTCGCGTCGCTGCATATTGTGGTTGGTGCATTGATGCAGATCGTGGCCTCACATTGCTGCAACTTGTGGTGGCCGCCTCACAGCAGAGAGTCACGCATTGCTGCAAACTGTCGTGGTTGCAATGAGCAGATTGTCGTGTTGCATGGCTGCAAACTGGTGGTCGCTGTGCAGCAGGTTTTCGGGGTGCATCGCTGCATGTTGTAGGGGTCGCATCACTGCACGTTGTGGAGGTCACCGTCCCGACGTAGTGATTGGTTGCTGAGTCTATTGGAGGCCACTTCGGATGGAACTGTATCCTTATTTCAACTTCAGATCTCTTTCGTCTGATACCTCTCTCCTTCAGGACACTTGGAACAGTCTCGTTCTGGCTTCCTGGAACAGAACCCTACACCACTGCGCATGAAACATTCTTCATGATGTTGTCTATCTTAGGCAGAACTATCCCATTTTACAATTCAAAATGGACTCACTTTGGACAATCTTTCAAGAAATTTATCTGTTAATATTCAGTTTCTCAGTTTTCTATGAAGGTCTTAGTTTTATTTTATATTTTTCATTTCTATTGAATTTTGTGAGTTTCCTTTGTAATTAATTACTTTTAGTTTTAAATTTTAATTTTTAGTTTTTATTTTATTTTAAATTTAATGTAATTCTTAGTTTTTATTTTGTTAAAAGTTTTAAGTTATGGTTTTTAATTTTAATCATATTTTATCTTAACTTTTTTAATTTTAAGATTTCATTTCATTTGTTTCAAATTCTATTTTTAACTTTTTTTATTTTATTGATTTGCTTTTTAAAATTTTGTTCCTTTGAAGAAAAGGCATCTCACTTATTAAATTTCATTTAATTTGCTTCACATTTATATTTTAAATGTTTATTTTATTAGTTTCCTAGTTTAAAGTTTGTTTATTTACAGAAAATGCATCGCATGTATTTCATTTATATTTTATTCATATATTTTTCATTTTTCTTTAATTTTTGTAATGACATACTTTCATGAAATTTATCATCTGTTTTTTTCATTTACGTCTTAAATTATTTTATTTTTTTATGATTTATTTAATTATTTGAAAGGCAGAGTCCCAGAAGGTAGAGGCGGAGAGAGAGACAGAGAGAGATGGGGGGAGGGGAACCTGAAGCCTTGCCACTGCAGGCCTCACCTGCTGGGACCTCTACCACTGCTGTCTCCTATCTGAGCTGGCTCCTGTGACACCCAGGTGAGTTGCCCCCACCTCCTAATTTGCCTTGCATTCCTCCTGAGGGAGGAGGCACTGAGCGGCCCGGGAACCCCAGGCTAACATGGAGGTCCTGAGGGGCGGACAGACACCAGGGTAGGCTGCACTGCCTCTCTACTGGCTCTTTGTGTCTCATCACTCAGCGACAGAGACTGTAGACTCCTGTGCTTGCCCACTTACACTTGGCAGGTCCCAGCTGCTGCTCCCACCGCTGGCTCGCTGGCAGTGCCTACCCCGCTCCGAAGCCTCTCTGTCCCTCTGCCTTGGTAAGGTAAGCACACACAGTTCCTCAATCTTGATTGTCACTGCCAAACCTCTTCCTCTGCTTAGCTCCAGGCCATTGGGTAGGTTCCGTGTTCATCCCTGGTTCCATCACCTCCCTTTCTGATCTCCCCCAATCCCAAGACTCACTCCCTCCTCTCTGAAGCCCTCCTCCTACAGAGGAGAATCCCTGACACCCATGTATGTGTGTTACCCTCCTCCTCTTTCTTGCCCACCCCTGTGACATGGACGGAGCCGTATGACCCACGCTGTGGACCCACGCTGTCAGCACAGCGTCCAACACTCCTACACCAGGCATTTCTGCCAGCACAGCAAGTGCACCTGCACACTTGACCCTTCAGCCCAGTCTAGACCCTCAGAGCAGTGACATGGGCACCACCTCCCCCCTCCTCCTAATGCTGTTGTCTTCAGCTCTCTTCAACATTCCAGTCGATGCACTGTCTCTTCTCCCTATGGTCATGGCAGTGTGGATCGGTGACATCCTGCAAAGGCACGAGGCTCCACCAGCCCACTTACCCTAAGGGTTCCCACCCCAATTTTTAGCCACCCCTTTAGCTCAGAAACTGTCCTTCTGCCCACCTTTAGGACCCCGATGGGCAGGAACAAAACGACTCTCTCTCTCATTCAAGCGTCTTCACTTACAGGCCATCCCGTAATGTCTCCTGCAGTCACCTCCAGCCCAACAGGCAGTGCCTCTGCGACCGTGCTGCTCAAGCTGCTGTGGACCACACTGGAGCTACGGACACCACCCTCCTTCCAAGGTGGTCATCGACCATTCTCTGGCTGCCTCTGTGGGGAGCTGCCTCCCATGGTGCTACCTGGTGCCGGGCACACACCATGCAGTGTCAGTGGTGCTCAAAACCCAGTCTTTGCCAGTGTGCTGGCACAGTCCCAATTACCCCTTGAATCCAGGAGCTCCCACTCTTCCCACAAGTTGGGTACCTGATGTGCACCATTGTGAGAGCACTTTGGTTTTGTGGAGGCCTATGCCCCAACACAAGTGTGGCTTTCCCCTGTTCTCTGACCCATTTCGTTCCACTTTTAAGAAATAAACTCAATTTGGATTTGGAGCTTTCTTCTCTTTCTTCGTGTTTGTCATAACAGTGACCATTTAAATACAAGGTTTTAGTGACTGAAACAGTTGGAGGCCACAGCCGGGCTGACAGCTTTGTAGTGAGTTTATTTTCAAATTTTTTTCCCCTCCAGCCCTGCTTCGGCTTTAAATTAGATTGTAATGGTCATAACAAAGCTTCTGATCACCCCTGTGGGAAGCACATTCCAGACCTGAAATCTTTCTGAGATCTGATGGAGGACAGGATCCCTTTCAATTGTCTTAGTATTCCATACTTTATGGGCGTCCATTTTCTGCGGTGTTTCAGAAACCATAGTTCAAAACCAGTGTGGACTCTCTAGGGCACTAGAGAGATCTCCAGGAACAGTCTGCCTCCTTCTCTGGCGGTTGTCTGTGTCAGTGTGGATCGCATTGTGAGAACACTGGGACACACAGGACCGTGGGCTAGTGAAGGCACCGGCTTTGGCGCCCTGTGATCTGGCCATATTTCCCACCTGAGTGATTTCCTAGCGGTGTGACCTCAGATAGCCCAGGGAACGTTTCTGTGGTATAGCTTTCTCAGCTGTGGGGAGAGACCCACCTTAAAGCTTGGTCGGGAAGATTCAGTGGTTGAGCATACCCATGCTTGCCCACCAAAAGTGCTTCACAAATGTTAGTTGTTGATACTAGCTCAGAATTCAAGAAGTTACATAGTAGAATAGATGAAATGATGACCACAAAAGAATCACGCTTTGGCTAGTTGGCATATATGTGCTTGCTGAAGGTGTGGAGAGAGGGGTTTGAAATGCTGAACAACCATATTTAATGGGTAAATGCTTAGAATCTCCTGGACAGTAGGAGGCAGTGCAGTGTAGCAGGGAAGAACACTGGGTTTGGAGGCAGAGAGCTTCATCCAGCAACAGTTGTTTGTTTTTATAATTTTTAAATTTTAAGATTTTAAAAAAATTATTTGTTTGAAAGAGAAACAGAGAGTGGAAGAGAGAGACAGAGAGAGACACAGAGAGAGAGAGAGAGAGAGATCAAGAAATCTTCCATCCTCTTGTTCGTTCCCCAGATGGTCGCAACATCTAGGGCTGGGATGGGCTGAAGCCAAGAGCCAGGAGCTTCTGGGTCTCCCATGTAGGTGTCGGGGCCATCTTCTGCTGCTTTCCTAGGCCATTAGCAGGGATCTGGATTGGAAGTGGAGCAACTGGGACTTGACCATGAGCCCATATGGGATGCTGGCACTGCAGGCGGAGAGTTAATGCGTTATGTTGCAGTGTCGGCACCAAGCAATAGTTCTGTCAGTTACACAGCCTCTTGGTCGCTCAGTTGCTGCATCTGTAAAATGCACACGGTTTCTCATGAGGCTATTTCAAGAACAATGTATATATATATATATGAGTTGCTGAAACACATGTTGAGTACTCCAAAAAAAGTTGGAGATGGGAGTGTGCTCAGGGCACCTTGGCATCCCACTGTTTAGGGGGAGGCACTCCATTCCGTCATTTTGAACTCTAACAGTATTGAGGGAAATTGCAAAACCAAGAGGGACAAGTGGCAATTTGTTGCTGTCAGTATTGTAAACATAAGCGTGAGGGTGGGGGGGTTTGGTTTGGCTGAGTCATTTTGGATCTGTCCAGTCCCGTCTAAGAACTCCGCTTGCGTAAGATGGGTGACATCGGTGAGGAACAAGAAGCAGGCCTGGGCACAGTCTTTCTTCTTATTGCTGGGCGTGGGGCAGAGCTGGGCTGTCCCGGGCTTTGCTCACTGTTACAGGGCTCTCCAACTCTAGGGGGTGGAAAATTCAAACAGGGAGCTTGATAACAGGCAAGTTACCAAAGCTTCATCCACAGAAATTCCAAGTCAGCAGGTGGGTGGTGTGGCCCAGTGATCAGCTTGTTTGCAGGCTTTCTCAGAGCTTCTGAGAAGATTGCCCTGGTGAGACTGGAAAGGAAAATCCCACTGCTGGAGGCAGGAGCCCCAGCCTTCCCCCAGTGTGATGGTTGCTCTGACAAGACGGAAACGTAAAAGCAACTTTTGCTTTGTTGTGAGCTGAAACACTACCAAATAACTCTTGTTAATTGTTTCTCACAACACTGCCCGGAAGACTTAATAGTCATTCTGGTTGATCCAAGAGGAGTCAGGGACACAAGGAAGATTTCTTTAAAGGTACAGTGTGGTTTGGTGCAAGCATGAATTATGGGCAAACATTACATAGGTCCTTTCATGTGTCCCCGACCATCTGGGTATTGCTAAACACATCTGCTCCTTCTCCTTGAGAGATGCTCCAGTGTTGCCACGTGACTCAAATTATGTCAAGAGAGGGGCCTGCATTTGTCCCCTTCTCTGGTCTGCAGGGATGGCTCCGGGAGCCTGGGTTTGCTGTGATTGGCATTCATTCAGGGCCCGGGTATTTCACTGTGAATTTTGATTTGGGTGGTTGCCTGGTGTGATATTCTGCCAGGGCCTTCCCAGTCTGTTCTCTGCTGTTTTGCTCCTGAAGATTTACAGCTAATGAAGGGATAAAGAAAGGTCGCAGCGAGAGGCAGCAGCATGTGGTGGTGACTCATGGTCTGGGCCTGGTGTGGAGCCAGTTTGGGTGGAACGCGCGCCTGGCTGCTGTGCCTGTTTGCACGTGGCTCTCAGCCATGGCTCTGCAGGAAGCAGTTTCTTGCCTGTTCCTGGTCGCGGGGAGGGTCTGGTCATTCTACTGTCCCCTGCTGTTATGGACTCTGGTCAGGGCCATGAAGTCTGGTGGCTGATTGACAAAGAAACCCATAGTCGGGGAGTGAGGCGCTCAGGAGCCAATGAGTAGGCCAGTCCTGGGAGGGCTTAGGGTTGGAGACCAGCCAGATTCGCCAGAACTGACAGGTACATGGACAGCAGGGGCTGAAGGAAGCCAGGTGAGGCTGCTGCTGGCAGGGTGGGTTTCTAAACCTCAGCACCATTGCATTTTGGATTGGATAACTTGTGTCGTGGGGGGGCTGTGTGGTGTGGTTGCAGCAGCTCTGGGCCCTGCCCACTAGAGGTTGGAAGCCTCCCTGCCCCTTCAGTTAACAGAACCACCAAAACCACTCCTGGTGGAGAACTGCTGTGGTGTGGCTGGGTAATAAATAAATTTAAAGATTTATTTATTTATTTGCAAGTTGAAAGGCAAAGTTACAGTGAGAGAGAGAGAGAGAGAGAGAGAGAGAGAGAAAATATTCCATCTTCTGTTTCACTATCCAAATGGCTGCAGCGAACAGGGTTGTGCCAGGAGCCAGGAGCTTCTTCCACATCCCCCACGTGGGTGCAGGAGCCCAAGGACTTGGGCCATATTTAGCTGCTTTCCCAGGTGCATTAGCAGGGAGCTGGAACAACCAGAACTTGGATAGGCGCCCATATGGGATGTCAGCACTGCAGACCATGGTTAACCTGCTACACCACAGCGCCTACCACTTCTAAGGATATTTTACCATTAACAGGGCAGGAGAGATTTTCGAATGGATGGTTGTTTTGTAGTGTAGCTGACATCGAGAACCAAACGAACTTCGGTTTGAAAAATGACATTAGCAGATTGCACTACCTTCAATTACATGGACTTCTCCTCTATTCACATTCAGTCAATGAGCACTTACTCTTGTGAGCTATGGAGACTGGGGGTACCTGTTCAGAAAAGGGAAATTTCAACAGAGTTGCAACGGGCTTCTCTGGGACCTGCAAGAGGTTGCGGGCTTCTGCTCGGAAGTCCGATAGTCACTGACGTCCGCTTAGTCTCTGTGTGACATTTTGTTCAGCACACTCACTAGGCAGGTGTTAGCATTTCAGCAAGATTCTAAAAGCATGTCTGGGATTCCCTGTGTTCTTAATCCCTTTTGCCTTGCTCTGGTGATCTTGTCCTTTCTCGAGGATAATGTGCGTGATACCTGTGGGTTCAACGAGGTGTCATTTGAGGGACCATGATGCAACAGCAAGGCCGCACACTGGGAATGTTTTGTTATGGGTGGAGCGTGGCACAGAAGTTAGATGCAGCTCGGGATGCCAGCACTCTATACCGGAGTGCCTAGGTTTGTGTCTTGGATCTGCTTCTGATTCGAGTTTCCTGCTAATTTGCACCCTTGGAGGAAGCAGGTGATGGCTCAAGTACTTGGGTCCTTGCCACCCATTTGGGAGACCCAGACTGAGTTCTGGTCTCCTGGATTCAGCCTGGCCCAATGTGAGCATTTGGGGAGTGAACCAGCAAATGGAAGGAGATCTTTCCATGTGCCTGTCTCTCTGCTTTTCAGATAAACTAAATTAATAAATAAAAGTTAACAATTTTTGTGTGCTTTTACTAACTCTGCCTTTATCTTCAACTTATATTATTTTAAATATTTGAAAAATAACACATTAGAAAATACAAAGCAACAAAGAAATGAAACAAAAATTCTCCTTGTAATCTCATAATCCAGATAGAGCCATTGTGAATATTTTTATTTTATTCTTGTGTTTTTATCTTGCTTTTGACAAAAGGAAGGGACAGGAGAAATTGTCAGAAGACATGGCATTTCCTTAGCAGACTTGTCAAAATGATGGCTTAAAAAGTCTTTGATTTCTTGGCAAATAGGTCCTGAATTTTTTCAATGATACACGCAGTGTTGGAAACATCTTAAGAAATGCTGTATTGTTTTGTTGTGGATACAGAGGACAAGGGAGGTATTGTGTGTGTATGCATGTGTGTGCATGTGTGTCTGTACATGCATGTGTCTGTGTGTGTGTATGTAAATGGACTGTCTGTGTCTTCTGAAAAAGAAATTCTGTTGCTGGATTTGCTGACTCACTGCCAAGCTGTGCTGCAGGCAGGGAGCAGATTCTAAGATATTCAAGCCAAACATTTGGCCCTCATGGTTTATTGGCTACTGTGACAGACTTCTTCTCACACCTCACCTCCTTGTTGGCGTGTGGACATATCAGGCATTTTGTTCATTTTGCCTCCCAATCTCCTCTGATTTCTTTCTTGGCTTTTCTTGAATTTATACCAGCACCACCCAACCCCCAAAGCGCAGTGGTACGAATACCCAGACACTCCCTTCCTGAGGTGCCAGCAGGGACTCTGAGACCCTGTGTGTTCCTGCGTGCGCCTTCTCAGGGCTTCTAAGCTCTCAGGAGGAGTGGTCAGGGCGTGAGCACCACTCACCCTCGTGGGTTCACAGCCACCCACGATAACCTCTGCTTCCCTGCTGTGTTCCAGGGCAGCTCAGAGCGCACAGCAACACTCAAGCCTCCTCACACGGGGAGGGGGGACGGGGCGGGAGATAAGGAAGAGGAGCTGCCCTGTTTCGCTGGAGAACTTGCTTGCCGCACTGGGTAGAGACCACTGTATAGCCTACGATGATCAGAAACGCCATTGCTGAGAAAGTGTCTCCTAGGATCATGATTTTTTAGAAATCTTTTATTTCTTTATTTGAGAGGCAGAGCTAGAGACAGAGAGGGATCTTTCATTCGCTGGTTCACTCCCCAAATGGCCACAAAGGCCAGAGTTGGGCCGATCTGAGGCCAGGAACCAGAAGTTTCTTCCAGGTCTCACCCGTGGGTGCAGGGGCCCAAGGACTTGGGCCATCTTTTGCTGCTTTCCCAGGTCATAGCAGACAGCTGGATTGAAAGTGTAGCAGTTGGGACTCGAACTGGTGCCCATATGGGATGCCAGAGCTGCAAGTGGAGGCTTAGTCTACTATGCCACAGCACCAGCCAAATAGGGTCATAATTTTAAAGTGCTGAAAAAAGAAGTGTTTAGTCTAACTGGGAAAACCCAGACACACAGGAAGATACTGCAGCCTGCCCTAAAGGGTCAAGAGGTATGAAGTAGACTTTGAGGGCAGAGGTGTTACAGGTTGAATTCGCATCTGCATTCAGTTTTCTAGTTTGCTGTCTGAAAAGTTTGGAAAGGATCCTGAGTCAAAATGAGGCTAGCAACGCTTGTTTTCTAAGTTCTAGGCACTGTGGCAAGAACTGATCACACAGTCACTCATTTAAACCTTACAAGGGCCAGCGCCACGGCTCAACAGGCTAATCTTCCTCCTGTGGTGCCGGCACACCGGGTTCTAGTCCCATTCGGGGTGCTGGATTCTATCCCGGTTGCCCCTCTTCCAGTCCAGCTCTCTGCTGTGGCCCCTGAGTGCAGTGGAGGATGGCCCAGGTGCTTGGGCCCTGCACCCGCATCGGAGACCAGGAGAAGCATCTGGCTCCTGGCTTCGGATCAGCGCGGTGCGCCGGCTGCAGCGGCCATTGTGGGGTGAACCAATGGCAAAGGAAGACCTTTCTCTCTGTCTCTCTCTCTCACTGTCCACTCTGCCTGTAAAAAAAAAAAAAAAAAAAAAAAAAAAAACACACACACAAAAAACAAAAAAAAGCCTTACAATAATCATTCACCCCTCTTTTACAGATGTGAAAACAGTACAGATTTTTTTTTTTTTTTTTGACAGGCAGAGTGGACAGTGAGAGAGAGAGACAGAGAGAAAGGTCTTCCTTTTGCCGTTGGTTCACCCTCCAGTGGCCGCCGCGGTAGCGCGCTGCGGCCGGCGCACCGCGCTGATCCGATGGCAGGAGCCAGGTGCTTCTCCTGGTCTCCCATGGGGTGCAGGGCCCAAGGACTTGGGCCATCCTCCACTGCACTCCCTGGCCACAGTAGAGAGCTGGCCTGGAAGAGGGGCAACCGGGACAGGATCGGTGCCCCGACCGGGACTAGAACCCGGTGTGCCGGCGCTGCAAGGCGGAGGATTAGCCTAGTGAGCCGCAGCGCCGGCCAAAACAGTACAGATTTTAAGAAAACTCTTCAAGGTCATATAGCTGGCCAGAATTCAGGCCAAGAGTCTGGCTTTGGAGACCCTAGTCTCTGCTTTGCCTCCTCTTGCAGGGAAGGTGGTCATAGACCCAGCATTTCAGTCGGAGCTCTGCTAATAGTTGACTCAGATCACTCATGTTACTGGGCCTCAGTGTCATCATTTAGCTAGAACACCGTTCCTCTCCCCAGCCCTACAATTTTTGGATACATCTGGCAAGAGGATCACAATTTGCCTCAAAGGAATTTCAGGCTGGATTTTGCATCTAGCTCTTTCTTTGATCTTGATTGCACTTTCTCTGCAAAAGTAAATTGTTGTTTGACAGCAAGGTCTTTGTTATAAGCAGAGATAATGCCCTTGGACGAGCTGATCTCATGAGCCTGTTCTGCTGAACGAGAAAGACAGGTTCGCTAGAGCTTTCTCAAGAAAAGATTTAAGAAGGAAAAAGTGATGCCCATCTGTTAAGAAGTGTGCTATTCTATGTCTCCAAGAGATTTTTACTCCACATAGTAGGGACATGTTTAAAGAAGAGACGATATGATTTGGGGGACTGAGCACAAAACTGGCCGAGGGAATCTTTGTCCTACTGATTTGCCACATGTTCCAAGCAAGTCATTTGGCCATTTAGGTTTTTGTTTCCTTGGTGAGGTTGCTATGGCAAGGCCTGGAGAATCACCTGTAAAACCCTAAGCAAATATTGACTTCTGATGCTCTTGTTCAACCACGTAGGGTGAGGTATCTTTGCACCCTATTTGGCTAACAGGAGTCCTGCAGCTCTGGCCCCCCTACAGAGAAAGCAGGAGATTTCTGACCCCTGTTGGTGGCCGATGCTGATGCCAGCAGCAGCTGAGAGGAGTTTGGGTTCGCAGAGGCTGCTCCAGGCAGCAAAACTGCTGTTAACCTGAGCATTACAGATTCCTCCATGTTCTTTGTACTATATGATGATATGGGCTCAATTAAGACCAAGTATTTTTTATTTTTAAAAAATAAAATTTTGGGGGCCAGCGCTGTGGCACAGAAGGTTAAAGCCCTGGCCTGAAGTGCTGGCATCCCATATGGGTGCCGGTTCGAGTCCTGGCTGCTCCACTTCCAGTCCAGCTCTCTGCTATGGCCTGGGAAAGCAGTAGCAGATGGCTCAAGTCCTTGGGCCCCTGCACCCGTATGGGAGACCTGGAAGAAGCTCCTTGCTCCTGGCTTCGGGTTGGCGCAGCTCTGGCTGTTGCGGCCATCTGGGGAGTGAACCAACAGATGGAAGACCTCTCTCTCTTTCTCTACCTCTCTCTGTAACTCTGTCTTTCAAGTAAATAAAATAAATCTAAAAAAAATAATTTTTTTTATTTGAGAAGTAGAGTTACAGATAGAGAGTGGGAGAGACATACACGGGTCTTCAATCCGCTGGTTCACTCCTCAAATGGCTGCAATGGCTGGAGCTAAGCCAATCTGAAACCAGGAGCCAGGAGCTGGGTCTCCCACGTGGGTGTAGGGGCCAAAGTGCTTGGGCCATCTTCTACTGATTTCTCAGGCCACAGCAGAGAGCTGGATTGGAAGAGGAGCATCCAGGACATGAACTGGTGCCCATATGGGATGCTGTCATCACAGACAGAGGCTTAATCTACTGCGCCAGAGTGTTGACCTCAAGACCAGGGTTTTTTTTTTTTTTTTTTTTTTTTATGACAACGGTGATAGCAAACATGGTAGATGAGACAGTGATGGTAGATTTGTGCTGAGATATCATCATCAATAAAATAACATATGAGTAAACATCATCCATAGCCATGTTTTAGTCTTTAGAAAAAATTCAAATTTTGTCTCCCATTCTTTTACAATGTCATTGTTTTTTGATTTTTGCTCCCTTGTAAACCACATCTCACTCTTGCCTTTGCTTCTGACCTTTAAGAGTATTACCTTAAGACTCAACTTTCATGAAGTGTGACCATTCACCCCATAAATATTGAAATGAATATGTATTCTGACCTAGGCAGTGTGCCTAGGAAGAGAGCAAATCTTTGCCCTGACATCAGAGAGGCAGAGCACAGTTAAGGTGCTGGGTTGAAGGAGCAGGGGCTGGCACTGGAGAGGAAGGTTGGAGTCAGATTGCAGAAAGTCCCATATGTCACATTGAGGGGTTTAGCTTTTATATTGTAAACAGCAGGAGGCTCACAGAAGATTTATATTCACACAAGCTTTAGGTCTCTCTCCTTGTAAGTCTCAGTTCATAGTTCAACACAAACATCTGACAAGCCCCGCTTTTGTGTTGGGTTGTGTGGTAGGTGCTTGGGGCTACAAAGATGGGTAAAATAGGTCTGGCCCTCAAGAAAGAGACTGAACAACAACATGATAAATAATAAAGGAGGAGGTGTGGTCAGTGGCATGCTTTTCATGCTAACAGAGGTTTATTTAGCAAGAGTAAGGGCAGTTGTATTTTTAGAAACTTTTAGTTATTTATTTGAAAGGCAGAGAGACAGACAGAGATCTCCCACCTCTTGTTTCACTCCCTCAGATGCCCATAACAGGTTTGGGCCAGGCCAAACCCAGGAACCAGGAACTTAATCTGTGACTCCCATGGAGGTTGCAGGAAACCAACCATGGAGTCATCATTTGCTTCCTCCCAAAGTGCTCATTAACAGGATGCTGGAACCAGAAGCAGAGCCAACACTAAGCACTCAGAAGTGAGAAGCAGACCTCCCAAGGGGAGGCTTAGCCACTGTGCCAAAAGCCCTGCTCTGAAGTACAGTCTTTTAAAATTAAATAAAAAGAACTCTGTGGATGTGAAGGGTAAGCTAGAGGGTAGAAATTGGGAAAGAATTGACCATGCATTTCCATTCGTGTTAGTTGTCTTCATCATGAAGATTCTCATCAGTTTTGTTCCTTCTGACTTGTGAAATCACTCTTTGGAAAACGCTACCTAATGTGTTTTATTCTAGGATTTAGTAGCCAGCACCCACTTGGACAGATAAAACAAAATGATGATACCAGCAGAACAAGTCTGTGGGTACACAGCCAGATTTGCCTGCTGTCCCGAGAGTCCTTGCCTGTTTCCAATTGTTCTGGGTAGCTGCAGATTATTTGGAGAGTGTCCAGCTAAGACGTCTTAGGAATAAAAAATGTTGCTATAATTAAAATCTTTCAGGACCAAGTTATTTTTTTCCAATAATTCACTTGTGATTTATGCTTGGAGACATATATAATATCAAATTACCTAAGTGGGGGTGTGGGACTGAGGGAGAGAAAACTAAGCTCTGTTGTAAGGATCAGTTGTCAGAAAATTGCTGACTTCATAAACCACTCAGGCTTTCTTCCAGGCAACAGTTGATGTATTTATAGCCTTGTAATTTGGTTACCTATCACTTAGCTTATATGTGAGTCACCCATGAAATATATGCAGAGAGACCAAATGTACTAATTACAAAGGCAGAGTGCAGGTGGGAGGGCCCTGTTAAGACCCCTGTTTGACAACAGTGGCAAATTGTTAGGAAAGGATCATTTATCACTACATAACGTGAAGATTCAAATGACTTTAGAGAGTTACCCAGCTTTGCTCCTGTCAAGCTGGGCTCCCTATCTTGCAGTCACAGTTTTCTGGTGCGATGTGGTATGTTTGTTGATGGAGTAGGGGGGATAGTGAGCTGCAGGGAGGGAACAGGGACAGTGGTGGGAACCACCACCAGGGAGACTAGGGGGAGGCAATGGATGAGCTATTTGAGCTGAGTCATGACATGCTGGGGCAGGCATTTAGCTTAGGGAATACAATACTGGTCCCACTTTGGAGAACCTGGGTTCAATTCCTGGCTCAAACTTCCTGCTAATGCTGACTCCGGGAGGCAGCTATGATGCCTCAGATATGTAGGTCCTGCTGTCCATGTGAGAGATCTGAATCGAGCTCCCAACTCCCAGCTTCAGTCCTGGTGCAAACCTGGCTGTTGTAGACATTTGGGAAGTGAACCAGTGGATGGAAATTCTCTGTATCTTTTTTTATCTCTTTCCCCTGCCTCTCAAATAAATAACATTTTTTAAAAAGATAATATTTTTACATAACTGCCATAAGTTACTATTTATTTATTTAATTTTAAGCCTCAGTATTATTTTCTTTTCCTGGAATGATTTTCTATGACAGATTCTACCCAGTAAAATCTTGTCCATTTCTCATAACTCGTTTCAAAACAACTTCTGCATAGAATCTCAAGCTTTCAATTATTTTTTTCAAACATATTAAATTCAATCTGAAGGTATTATATTTAGGAGAAAGAAAATTTTCAACTTAAAAGTGAACACATTGTTCTGAGTCAAACAGAGGTATATTTAAGGTTATTCCATAAATTATTTCTAAAGCTTGCTTCTGTGACTTGTAAAACGGCGGCTTCACCTAGTGTGAGGAGGAATGAATTAGTTACTTTCAGGACAGATGGCATACTTTCTTCTCTCTATGCTTGTCCTTATACAGAAGGAAAAAAGAACCAGATGTTGGGGAAATTTCTCAAGCAAAGTTATATATTCAAGAGCCAGCTAGATCTGGAAAATTAATTCACTCTGCTCTGAATTTTGATGCAGTGTTTTATCTCTCAACTTAACTGTCTGAGGAGTCCATTTCAGCTGTGGAAACCTATCTTCGAGATGTTTTGGCAGCAAAGACTCTCAAAGCCAGATTAATTGCTAAATTACAAACAGGGAGCCACAGTGTTTAAAAGCAAGCTCGACACAAAGTAATGTTTTCATGCTGTTTAAAAGACTTGCTCCAAGCCTCTTCCGGAGGTTGGGTGGTTAGATGCATCCTAGTGTGTACAGAGGGAAAAATCTCCCCTCTGAGTTTGGGGTTCTTTTGTGGAGCTAGAGCAAATCTGGGCACGGGGAGGATGAGTAACTGAGGCCAGCACTGAGCATGGTTGCTGGCAGGTTTTGGTCTGAGTGATTAAGAGGCTGCTGTTGGTTACAGGGAGAGATCTGGAATTGTGGCCAATGTCTGACTTCAGGGCTTTTGGACTAGAAAAACTCAGCCATAGCCAAACAACTGTACCCTCCTCCACCCACATTCCTTCATTGTACAAACAAAGACTTCATTTGAGACTTAATGACTGAGATTGAGATGTCATTTATTCATTCATTCACTCATTCTCCAAGGAGTTGTTGGATGTGAGGGTACTTCCAAAAGGTCACAGAAAATGAAATGAAAAAATTAAGTTTATTTTGGTGCAAAAATTTTTTGAAATCCATGCATACTTTTTCATAATACAAAATTTCTAGGAATTTTGTGAAGACCCCTTACAGGCATAGATTTCAAGCTTGTTTTTTTTCCATTAAAATAAACTTATCTTTTAATTATATTTTCCATGTCCTTTTGGAAATCCCCTTGAATATTCTGCTCTGTGTGAGGGGGAAAGAGATAAATAAGATCCATAGCCACCACACTGAGGGCTAAGGTGGGATGACTGTAATCTGATTTGTCCTTACAGGGGATCCTAGAGACTAACAGCAACTTTTCCAGAACTACTCATGTGACAAGAGCTATTATTATTTGTTCCTACTCCTTACCTTTAACCACTTCTGCTTTTAGTTCTTTAGGTGACCAGCATACTATGAATTCATGACTTACTCATTGTCAACACTTTTGAAAAAATAATTTTATTAATATAAACAGAACAGATTTTACACATTCCTTAGGTACAACTCCAAGAAGAGAGTCATACTTCCTTCACTCCCCTCTCCCCTCATGCCCCTCTTTCCCTCCCCTCTCTTTATCATTTTCCACAAAGGCATAATTTTAATCCACTCTATATTCACAGGCTTAATTTGCCACTAATCATAATCTTCAACAAGTAACAATAGGAATATCACAGTTCCACAGGAATATAAATATGGGCTAAAAATGAAAAACTCATCCCAAAGTGACCATTTCATTCCTATACATTATTTTGTATTCTATATGAGCTGCTGCACATCAGACAAAACATATGATATTTGTCTTTTTGAGATTGGCTTATTTCACTGAGCATAATTGTTTCCAATTGTGTCTATTTTGTTGCAAAAGACAGGATTTCATTATTTTTTATGGCTGACTAGTATTCCATAGGGCAATATACCACATACTTTTTATTTAGTCATCAGTTGTTGCACATCTGGGTTGATTCAACATCTTAGTTATTGTGAATTGAGCTGCAATAAACATGGGGTACTAATAACTCTTTAATATGTTGATTTATTTCCTTTGGGTAAATTACCAGGAGTGGGATGGCTGGGTCATATAGTAGAAATATTTTCAGATCTCTGAGAACTCTCCATACTATCTTCCATAATGGTTGTACTTTTACATTCCAAGCAACAGTGGATTAGGGTAGCTTTTCTCCCACATCCTTGCCAGAATTTACTGTTTTTTTGATATTTGGATGACAGCCATTCCAACTGAGGTGAAGTGAAACCTCATTGTTATCTGCACTTTCCTGATGGTTAGTGATCCTGAGCATTTTTTCATGTATCTGTTGGACATTTAATTTCATACTTTGAAAATTGCCTGTTCATGTCCTTTGCCAATTTCTTAACTGGCTTGTTTGTTTTGTTATTGTTGAGTTTCTTGAGCTCTTTATAGAACCTGGTTGTTAACACTTTATCAGTTGCAGAGTTTGCCAGTGTTTTCTACCATTTTGTTGGTTGCCTCTTCACATTACTGAGTGTTTCCTTTACAGTGCAGAAGCTTCTTAGTTTGAAATAATTCCATTTGTAAAAAGCCACCACCTGCAGTGCCAGCATCCCATATGGGTGCCGGTTTGAGTCCTAGTTGCTCCACTTCTGATTCTCCTATGGCCTGGAAAAACAGTAGAAGATGGCCCAAGTCCTTGGGTCCCTGCACCCTCATGGGAGACCCAGAAGAAGCTCCTGGCTCCTGATTTCAGATTGGCACAGCTATTGTGGCCAATTGGGGAGTGAACCTGCAGGTGGAAGACCTCTCTCTCTCTCTCTCTCTCTCCCCCCGACTCTCCTTCTCTCTCTGTATAACTCTGCCTTTCAAATAAATAAATAAATCATTTTAACAAAAAGTTTATTATTGTGATGCCTACAGCTTTGTTTTTGTTGTTTAAGATTGTTTTAGCTATTCAGAATCTCTTGTGTTTCCATATGAATTTTAGCATCATCTTTTTCTAGATCTGAGATGAATGTCCTTGGTATTTTGATTGGTATTGCATTGAATCTGTAAATTGCTTTAAGTAGTATAGGCATTTTGATGATTAATTGTTCCAATCCAGAAACATGGAAGATTTTTCCCTATTTTGTATGTTTTCTTCTATTTCTTTCTTTATTTTTTATAATTTTTATTGTAGAAATCTTTCACCTCCTTGGTTCAGTTTATTCTAATGTATTTAAATTTTTTGCAGCTATCGTGAATGGGATTGATCTTACAAGTTCTTTCTCAGTCATGTCATTGTTTTGTTTTTATTTAAAGATTTATTTATTTATTTGAAAAGCAGAGTTACAGAGAGGCGAAGGGAGAGGGAGAGGGAGAGGGAGAGGGAGAGAGGGAGAGAGAGAGAGAGAGAGAGAGGCCTTCCATCCACTAGTTCACTCCCTAGATGGCTACAACAGCTGGAATTGGGCCAGTCTACAGCCAGTATCCAAGAACTTCTTCCAGGTCTCCCATGCAGGTGCAGGGGCCCAAGGACTTGTGCTGTCTTCTACTGCTTTCCCAAGCCATAGCAGTGAGCTGGATCAGAAGTGGAGCAGCTGGGACTTGAACTGGTGCTCACATGGGATGCCAGCATTGTAGGCAGTGGCTTTACCCACTACACCACAGTGCCAGCCCCGTGGCATTGTTTAATTATACAAAGGCTATTGATTTTTGTATGTTAATTTTATATTCTGCAGTTTTGCCAAACTCTCTTATGAGTTCCAATAGTCTCTTACTGAAGTCTTTTGTTTCCCCTATAGATAGAATCATGTCATCTACAAACAGGGATAATTTGACTCCTACTTTCCAATTTGTATCCCTTAGATTTTTTTTTATGCCTAATGGCTAAAACTTCCAGAACTATATTGAATAGCAGTGGTTAAAGTGCCATTGTCTGGTTGTTCTGGATCTTAGTGGAAATGCATCCACTTTCCCCTTTTCAATATGATTCTGGCTGTGGAATGGCATAAATTGCTTTGATTGTGTTAATGAATGATTCTTCTCTATCCAATTTGCTTACAGTTTTTATCATGAAAGGATGTTGCATTTTATCGCATACTTTCTCTGTGTATATTGAGATAATCATGTGGTTTTTATCCTGCAGCTTGTTAATGTGATCTATCACATTTATTGATCTGTGAATATTGAACTATTCCTACATACCAGGGATAAATCCCACTTGGTCTGGGTCAGTGATCTTTCTGAGATGTTGTTGGATTTGATTGGCTATAATTTTGTTGAGGATTTTTGCATCTATGTTCATCAGGGATATTGGTCCATAGTTCTCTTTCTCTGTTGCATCTTTTTCTGGTTTAAGAATTATAATGATCCTGGTCTCAGGGAGTTTGGGAGGATTTCCTCCCTTTAAATTGTTTTGAATAGTTTGAGAAGAATTGGAATCAGTTCTTCTTTAAGTGTTTGGTAAAATTCAGCAGTGAAGCCATCCAACCCTGGCTTTTCTTTGTTGTGAGGGTCGTTATTACTGGCTCAGTCTCTGTTTTGGTTATTGCTCTGTTCAAGTTTTCTATGTCTTAATGACTCAATTTTCATGGGTTGTAAGTGTCCAGAAATCTATCCATTTTTCTAGATTTTCCAATTTGTTGGCATATAGCTCTTTGTAGTAATTCCTGATCATTCTTTTTATTTCTGTGATATCGTTGTTACATCTTCTTTTTCATCTCTGATTTTATTGATTTGGGTATTTTTCCATTTTTTTTTTTTTTGGTTAGTTGGGCCAATGGTGTATCAACTTTATTTTTCCAAAAGTTAGCATTTTTTGTTTCAATTTAATTTATTTCTTCTCTAATTTTAATTATTTCTTTTCTCCTCCTAATTTTGGGTTTTGTTTGTTGTTTTTTTAGGTCCTTGACACACACTGATAAATTACTTCCTTGATGTAGGCATTAATTGCTATAAATTTCCCTCAACACTGCTTTTGCTGTATCCTTTAAGTTTTTTTTTAAAGTATTTTTGTTTGTTTTTGGTCTTTGGTCTTTTTAAAAAAGATTTATTTATTTATTTGAAAGGCAGAGCTATAGAGAGGCAGAGGCAGAGGCGGAGAAAGAGAGAGAGAGAGAGAGAGAGAGAGAGAGAGAGAGAGAGAGAGAGAGAAAGTCTTCCATCTGCTGTTCACTCCACAAATAGCCACAATGGCCAGAGCTGGGCCCATCCAAAGCCCAGAGCCAGGTGCTTGGTGTCTCCCATGTGGGTGCAGGGCCGTCCTCTACTGCTTTCCCAGGCCATAACAGAGAGCTGGATCAGAAGTAGAGCAGCTGGGACTTGAACCAGCACCCATATGAGATGATGGCACTGCAGTCAGCAGCCTCACCAGCTGCGCCACAGCACCTGCCACATCCCTTAAGTTTTTATATATTGTGTTGTCATCTTCATTCCTTTCCAATATTTTTTTTCTTTTGAATTCTTCTCTGACTCACTGTTCAATTAAGAGCATGTTGTTCAGGCTCCACGTGTTTACATATTTCTAGAGTTTCTCAAGTTATTTATTTATTTATTTTTTTGACAGGCAGAATGGATAGTGAGAGAGAGACAGAGAGAAAGGTCTTCCTCTTGCCGTTGGTTCACCTTCCAATGGCCGCTGCGGCTGGCGCACCACGCTGATCCGAAGCCAGGAGCCAGGTGCTTCTCCTGGTCTCCCATGCGGGTGCAAGGCCCAAGGACTTGGGCCATCCTCCACTGCACTCAGGGGCCACAGCAGAGAGCTGGCCTGGAAGAGGGGCAACCGGGATAGAATCCAGCACCCCAACCGGGACTAGAACCCGGTGTGCCTGCGCCGCAAGGCGGAGGATTAGCCTGTTAAGCCACGGCGCCGGCCAGAGTTTCTCAAGTTATTAACTTCCAGATTAATTTCATTGTGGTCAGAAAGGATACCTGGTATGATTTCACTTTTTTAAAATATTTTCTGAGACTACCTTTATGGCCTAATATATAGTCTATCTTAGAGAAAGTTCCCTGCATTGATGATGAGAATATGTGTTCTTCAACTGTGGGATGAAATGTTCTATAGATATCAGTTAACCCATTTGGTCCTCTGTTGTCAGCAGGGGGAAGGGTGTGATCATGCCTGTTGGCAAAATCACAGCCTCTCCTGCTCTCTCCCAAGGTGATCAGTGCCCAGGGCTAATCCACAGGTCGCATAATCCCCACCCATGCAGGTGCATGAGCTGTGCAAAGGTTCTGTGTGGTCCTCAGTGTGACCATGGAACCATCCACAAAGACCCACCCCAGGCAGTTAGGGAGCTCTGAGCCTCTGAAGCCAGGCACAGTGATTGCCCAGAGACCCAGCTATACCCCATGCCCTATCTTGCAGTTACAGAATTCCCCCAGTCACAGTGCACAAGGTTCCTGCAGTCACCAGGTGCAGGAAATCCACTTTCAGCCCCACAAGCCTGTCCCATCCATGGAGAAAGCACAGATATTCCTAGAGCCAGCTGCCTGTGAGTGCTTTGCCTTGGCCGTTTGAGCTCCAGAGTCTGTGATAGGATGGGGTATTGGGAGCACCTCAGAGTCCTAAGTGGGTGCTCATCTTCCTTCCAACCCTCTTAACCAGACTCAGAGTCAGTGGGGAACACAAATTTATCCCTTAGATAAAATCCCCAGGTCCCGGGGCCAGCGCTGTGGTGCAGTAGGTTAATCCTCTGCCTGCGGCGCTGGCATCCCATATGGGCACGGTTCATGTCCCTGCCGCTCCTCTTTTGATCCAGTTCTCTGCTGTGGCCTGGGAAAGCAGTAGAAGATGGTCCAAGTGTTTGTGCCCCTGTACCTGCATGGGAGACTTGGAAGAAGCTCCTGACTCCTGGCTTTGGATGGGCCCAGCTCTGGCTGTTGCAGCCGTTTGGGGAGTGAACCAGCAGATGGAAGACCTCTCTCTCTCTGTTTCTTCTTCTCACTGTCTATAACTCTTCCTCTCAAATAAATGAATATAATCTTAAAAAAAAAAAAAAAAACAAACCCAGGTCGCATTTGCATGAGAGCTGCTGTAGCCTCTACTGGTGTTAAGATGATGCTTTCTCCCTGCTGACTGCAGGGTGCCCTTGTAGGGGAGGGATAGGGTGAAAGAAATGTGCTTTTCCTTCACTGGATTAGTGGGTACCCTGCTCCCACCAGGGTTCCAGGCCGGACTCACATCAGTGTGGTCCTCAAGGCTCTCCCTCAGGCAGTATCTCCAGTGGCATGGGCTGCTGCAGTCTGCTCTCACGGTGCTCTCAGAGGCTGGCATCTCCTCCAGTGCCCAGCTGAAGGCATCATGGGTGGTGTCCCAACTCTCTCCTACATGTCTGCACTTTCCATCTGCTCCATGGCATCTCTTTTCTTTCTGTAGAATGTGCACTGCAAACTTGTCTCCAACTCTCCCCTGGGAACGCATTTCCTCCACTTTTCTTTCCTTCTTTTTTTTTTTTTAAGATTTATTTATTTATTTTCAAGGCAACATTACAGAGAGCCAGAGGCAGAGAGAGAGAGAGAGAGAGGTAGAGACAGAGAAAGAGGTCTTCCATCTGCTGGCTTACTCCCCAAATGGCTGCAATGGCTGGAGCTGCATCGATGAGAAGTCAGGAGACAGGAGCTTCTTCCATGTATCCCACGTGGGTGCAGGGGCCCAAGGACTTGGGCCATCTTCTACTGCTTTCCCAGGCCACAGCAGAGAGCTGGATTGGATGTGGAGCAGTTGGGACCAGAACCAGCACCCACATGGGATGCTGGCACCACGGGTGGTGGCTCACCACTACACCACAGCGCCGGCCCCACTGCTTTTCTTCTATTATCCTCCCCTGGTTAAAATCAGCATGTCGTTCCCTTATTCTGCCATATTGGAATTCCCACTGACAACACTTTATGTTCATGTCCTGCTGTAGTAGATGAGAATTCAGCTCTTTCACTGCTCCAGACTCTCTTCTTTATAATATAATTCCATCCCTATTTTTGTCCTTCTAATCATTACTTCTGTAACTCAAAAAAAAATGCATTTAAACCTCTATTTCTTGTTCAATCAACTATTGACATTGTCTCTTGACCATCCAGTTGGTAGCATGCAGATATTGATAGTCTCATCCGTCCTGCCACTTTTGTTTTCATACCTCCTTCACCTTCTAGCTTCTCTCGACTGCAATTTTGTTTCCATAGTGTCAAGGCTGATAATATATATGCTCTCAAAAGTCATTTAAAATAATCCATCATAGGATTTTCTGAGGACTTTTGTTGGGCTCAGGGGAGCACTGATTTTGGAAAGACCTCTTTGAAAACTGGGGCAAAATTCTGTCCTCTCTCCTATAGACTGTGGTTATTCCGGGATTATTGATGATGGTTCTGAGTTCAAACCTACAGACTTTTATCTTGCATTAGAATGTGCCTTGGTTAGAGTTGCTTGGTGAATGTAAACTATCTTTTCATACTTCTCAGCTTTTTTTTTTAAAGATTTATTTATTTATTTGAAAGAGTTACACAGATAGAGAAGGAGAGAGAATGAGGCCTTCCATCTGCTCGTTTACTCTCCAATTGGCCACAATGGCTGGAACTCCACCAATCGGAAGCCAGGAGCCAGGAGCTTTTTTCAGGTATCCCATACAGGTGCAGGAGCCCAAGGACTTGGGCCATCTTCCACTGCTTTCCTGAGCCATAGCAGAGAGCTGGATCGTAAGTGGAGCAGCTGGGACTTGAACTGGTACCCATATGGGATACTGGCACTGCAGGATTCAGCTTTACCTGCTATGCCACAGCACCGGCTCCTCTCAGCTTTCTTTTCACTCTTGATGTTCTTCTTGTTTGTCTTCCACACCTGAGACCATCCTTGGAGGAGAAGAATGTTGTCATCTTCTTGTACCACCTTCTACTGTCTGTTTACACTATTCCATGTTCCCTGGGGACTCTCCTCTTACTTATGAACCCTGCCAAACGCAAGTTTAGATGACCCTCTTCCTGGCCCTTCGTTCTTTCCTGGTAAAAGTGAGGGCTCAGCTTGTGTCAATAATGGGAATCTGGGGTTTGAGTTTTTGATCTTGCTGGATTCACACCCTGAAAAAATATTTTCTAAAAAATACTTTTTTTGATGTACAAAATGCTTTTCCTGTACTATCTTATTTAAACTTTACAACATCTTGAATTCAGAGAGGTCAAACAGCTGGATCAAGATCGCTGCTAACATGTAACATAGTCAACCCTGATCCTGACACTCTAGGCCTCCTTGCCATCTACTTGAACGTATTGGTGGGATATCAGGAGCTCTTTGCAAGCAAGCTAAATTACATTTGCCACGAACATGTTTCTTTTTATTCTAATCCCAGTTGTTTTTTTAAAAAAGGATACTCAATCACCTCTAAATTAAAAAAGTTATTTTAAAACAATGGGTTGACCTTATGCAGAGATGGGCTAAGAGAAAACATTAAATGAAAAGTGAGCTTCAGAGGAGGCTTAAATCACATGCTCAAACTTCTCATTTCCAGGAAGCGTGTGTCTGACATAACAGCTCCCTGCTTGTCCCTTCTTCTCTTCACCCTGACACGCAGAAACCTGTTCTATCTCGAGCACAAAGCTGCAGCGGAGGATGCTGGAATTGCACACCTGGGCGTTCATAGGTTCGATGATTCCTGAAGGAAATCTCAAATACACCTTCTAGTTCTGTTCTGATCGTAGATCATCCACGCGGCACCGTCTCCCAGCCTTGCCTTCTGCGCCATGCTCTTTCTTGTGCTGAGTCGTGGGGAGCACCTGTGTGGGTCTCAAATGGACTGGGACGCGGACCAGACTTAGAGAAGGTGCAGGGGTCACTATCAGCGTGATGGACAAGTCTCGGGCTGCTTGTAGTGGAAAGAGGCACAGGCAAGGCCTAGGACAAGCAGGCCTGGGAAGCAGGGAGGCTCTGAACCTGTGTTTAATTGTTTCCTGGACCGACTGAAATAAATCACTCCCTTTCATCAGGAGACAGCCTAAATTTACACCTCCACTACTGAGGAAGAATCTGTTTGTTCCAGAGGACTGGGGTCTTCAGTCGGTGTGGTTTCCTGGTGGGGGAGGTGTTTCTTCCATGCAGACTTTGTTGGCATCTTGACTGGATAAAGCAGGTTGACATCTCTTTGAGGAGTTTCAAGTTTTTCTTTTTAGCTTAACTTGGAGCAGGCAGGTTTTCTGGGATTCTTGTGCTTTTCTTTCTTTCTTTTTTTATTTGAAGGCAGAGTGGGAGACACACACACACAAGTACATTCTCTCTGCTTGTTCATTCCCCAAATGCCCATGTAACAGCTGGGTTTGGCCCAAGGTGAAGCAAGGAGCCAGGAACTCCATCTGGGTCTCTCAGGTGGGTGGTGAATTCAAGCACTTCATGTACCTGCCACTGTTCAGGGTTTACATTAGCAGGAATTGGAAGCAGTGATAGGACTTGATTCCAGGCACTTATGATAGGGTATGTGGGCATCCCAAGCAGCAACCTGACCTGCTGTATCACAACGTCCACCCCACCTTGTGCTTTCTTCACCATATTTTTCTCTTTGGGAATCTTGCAGGCCCTGACCTGTAATGAGACTGGGTTGAGACCTGAGACCTGGCTTTCACGGGCTTGGATCTTCTCCATAGATAAAATGTGATTGGTAGGGCTGGTGCTGTGGCTCAGTAGGTTAAAGCTGTGGCCTGCAGTGTCAGCATCCTATGTGGGTGCCAGTTCAGGTCCTGACTGTTCCATTTTTGATTCAGCCCCCCGCTAAAGTGCCTGGGAAAGCAGAGGAGGATGGCTCAAATATTTGGGTCCCTGCACTCATGTGGGAGACTCAGAAGAAGCTCCTAGTTCCTGGCTTTGGCCTGGCCCAGTCCTGGCTGTTGCAGTCATTTGGGGAGTGAACTAACAGATGGAAGACTCTCTCTCTCAATCTCTCTCTCCCTCTCCCTCTCTCTGTCTCTGTCTTTGTCTCTCCTTCTCTCTCTCTGCCTTTCAAATAGATAAATAAATCTTTAAAAATGTGATCTGCCTTCATTTTGATATCAAACCCCTGAATGTAAAGGCAGGACCCAGCCTCTCGTCTGTATCCCATAGCCCAAGGTGTGCTTGTCTGTCCTTTATCAATAGAAATCTACTGACTTGAAGTAGTGACATGGCTGGCCCGACCAGCTTCTAATCACTGACTCAAGAAATTCACTAGTTCAACAGATGGAAACCTTGATGTCCAGTATTGTCCAGAGGTGTTTGTTTAGAGGAATCCCTAGTTCAGGCAGGGCAACTCCAGATCTGGAGCAGATGGTAACTCCCACTTACATGCAGTCCCCTGGGCCAACTGGAGTCCACCTGACCATCATAAATTCCCTAAAGAACACGACATTGCTGACTAGTCAAAGGGAGATCACGAGAACTACCGGTCAGCCAGGAACTTAGACAAGAGTTGCCCAGGCCCCTCTCAGCCCCAATTTCAGTCTATAACAACCTTCACCCCTAGCTTCTTGGGGAGGCAGAGAATTAAACAATAGCTGCCCAGCTCCTTGCTCTCTGCATTGGAACAAGTGCCTGCTTTCTTTCAACACCCCAAACATTAGTGATTGGCTTTCTGCATGTTGGGTGAGTGCACCCAGATGTGAGGTTCTATAGCAATAGTACTCCTTTTTTTTCTAGGCTTTAATCAACATTTTTTTGGGTCATAATATTTAGCTTTGTGGGTTCCAGAAACAAGAGTCAGCCAAGTTTTTTTGAAATAAGGATGCTTTTTCAGATCATACATGATGAAGAAATCATAAGATGCATTCTCATGTAGAAATTGCCCTAGACTGAGTGCTGATTGGTACATTCTTTCATTCCATTCAACAGATGTTTATTGGATGTCTGATACTAGGAAGTGAGATAATAAGAAGGAATAAGGTATTGTTTCTTTTCCCAAGAAGTACATAGGAGCTGGGGGTGGGCAGCCAATTATGGCAGAAACTGTGGTAAGCGCTGTGGATATCTTGCTTTGTGTTAGAGAACTCCAGTACAGCTTATAGTCAAAAGTCTCCATATCTGATCATCCCCACTAGATAGGAGCCTTTTGTAATGTCCAGTCTGATATGTTATCTAGGTGTAGGCTTCTGCATTTAGATTAACCATTTCCCAGTGTGTGCTTGTTTTGATCTATGTTAAAAATAACCCATATGCCCTACATTCCAACAGAGACTAAAGGGGGTAACCTGTGTTCCCCACACTGGCTTAGAAGCACTGCAGACACTGCACATTACAGTACCTGAAGAGGCAGAGACAAAGCTTTCAGTTTACATTGTAATCAGCCAATGTAACTTCCTGCTGAAAAGCTGACTTTTAAACTCAGTATCTAGAAGATATTGTCTACTCCTAGATTTCCCCTTTCTGGGAAAATAACTTACTCTTTATTAGTACAATACAATAAAATATAATATAATCATTAATCATGATTATTTTAAATTTTAAATTATAATTCTTTTCAAAGATGACCTGAAAACTGTTTGAGGTTAGTTCCTACTTACCATGGCTTCCTGAGTGAGTACTGGTTTTGAGACGTGAAGCCTGCCTCTTTCTAGTGTGAAGCCCTAGTGGGAATTAGGAAGTGTATGTGTGTGGTGGTGATTGGGGGAGGGGGGACCAATACTTTCAGATGCAGCAGGATGACTCCTTATTCGTTGTTATTCACTTGGTTCCTCTTACAATATGAATAGAAGGAGAAAAACATTTATAGATCACTTAAAACATTTTCCTAGAAGAAAGGGAACAAATGAGCCTACTTGAATCACTAGCATTGCTGAGGAAAATGAGCAGAAGATATATTTAATCTTTCATCAAAGACTTTATTTGCAATTACTAATATACAGAAGAGCACTAAATGAGTTATTAGAACATTTAAGCAAGATCATCATTGTTTTTATTAGCAGCATTATTCCTTGCTCCTTTTGTTAGAAAAACACCCCGCAGTGTGTGCAGATCTGTTTAATTGCAATGCTTGTACATTTCCCCTCAAATGTAGTTGACTTATTTTATAAATATTTCAAATGCATAATTGCTATTTTGCTTTAATGAAAATCACAAATGCATTTAGATAATTTAAGAGGTTGGAATCAATTTGCTCTATGTCAGGTTTACAGAAGAGGTAAATATGCCTTACTGACTTACTGCCTATGATCCTGAGGGAGGGTCTGTCACCCCCATGATCCCCTTCGTACTGAAAAGCTGAGGCATCGCATAGACCTGGGCTCTGAGTCTAGTTCTTCTACTTACTAGTTGGGTGAACTCGTGTAGCTTCTTTACCTACCTTCTTTGAGCTTCCAGAATGTTCTGCAGATTTTAGGGAGAATAATAATGAATTTGTCAAACTGATATGAAGATAAGTAGATAATGTTAAGGGCCAGGTAGACAGTAAGTACACAATAGTAAATGCTGAATTCTTTTCTTGTTGGTTACTTCGTTGATAGAAGAGCCTTGCTAAGGAGATTTTTGAGGTTCTAATCCCAGCTGTCAGTAGATATAAATCTATTTTTGTTTATTACTGGGATTAAGGGCACCCTGATACATCCAGGACCATCCATTCTGTTTGCTGTGCAAAAAAAAAAAAAAAAAAAAGTCTTCATTCCTTCTCATCTTTGTGGTTCAACAGTAATCATCATAGCAAATGTGAAGACATTGCACTCATCGGCGGCAGAGAAAAGTGGAGCCGATGTTGAAACCAAGGCTTGGATGAGTGCTAGGGAGTTTGCTGTAATTCTGTGCCCACACGATGCTCACTGACACTTTGAAATGACACTGGCTGCTTCAGCCAATGACACAGTCAAGTAACTTCCTGTACAGACACATCTCTCTTAAGGCCTGTGCTGGGGAGGATGAGCTGGCGTGATCCCAGGTGGCGTCACAGGATGCTGTCCCCTGGTGGCACAGAAATGACTGTCTGGAATGCATGGCTTTTAAAATGTTGAGACATATAGCGCTTTCCCTGCAAAATCAGTAGAATTTACATATCTGGTTGTTATTTGTCTCATGTTTGTTACTTAGACTGATTTTCAACCCACCTTAGAGGTGTGGTAGAAACCGAGGCAGCAAGGCCAAATCTCGACTGTCCATCCACCAGGTGTGGAGAATGAAAGGTTAAGCTGGGAGCCCCTACGCATTCCAGGGTGCGCTTACAGGGTCACAAGGCTTCCTGCAAATGGAAACATCTCTGGACTTCTCAGAGAGCACAGAGCAGTGTCCTCAGCACAAAATACTTGCTCAACATGGACCAACTTTTTGAGTGAGCAGAAGTCTCTTTGGAATAGGTCTTCCGATTTGCCACTTGTGGACAGCTATGTTTAACATGGTCACAGTCATCAATATCACCCTGGGAATTGTCATCAACAGGAAACATTTATTAAACACTACTCAGGGTACAGAGCAAGGAAAAATGAGACACAATATAAATAGAATTTTTGAGGGCAGTGATCATGTGTTAATTGACTTTTATTCCTGGAGCCCGGCACAGTGCTTGCCACATAGTGGAGGCACGAGCAGTTGTTGAAGGATGGTGCCTGGAAGAGTGAATGCACGTGATAAGAACAGATTGGTGGCAAAGCTGCAGTAGCTGAAAAGCAACCTTTTCCATTCCCATTTTGTCTTTCTCTTTATCCAACCACCTCCCCAGCACCTCCCACCCCACACCTGAGAGAACTGTTTTTCTTTAGCTTGAGGCAGGAATGTATTTTGTACCGCAGTGCTGTTACTTGGATCTATTAAGAACTCAGGATGTAGAGCTGCTGTGACATTAGGATTTTGGCTGTCTTGGAATTTACTGAGAGAAGGATTCCTTCTAATACTAGAAATAGATCAACATCTGGCTCCCGTTCTTCCTCTGGGCCCAGAACACCCATTGAACTCAGGAAGAGTTGGCGGGGGGCAGGAAGATGTGTGAGAAGAGTAGAATGGGGGTCTTTGTCTGTTAATTCGAGTTTCATTCTGTCATTTTACTCTGCAGGTGATTCTGAAAAATGAATGCATTCATAAGGCTATTAATAACCATATTTCTCCCCTAATCATTATGATTAAATCGTTGGTACTGCCAGGTGCCTGCAGCTCCCATCACAAAGCCCTGAACAATTTCACGTTCCCGTCTGACTACACTGAGATGCTCTGACTGACGATGCCAGAGGAGTTGCTGCTGATTTTTCCCTCTGCTGTCTTTTGGTTTAAATTCATACAGAAAACAGAGTAGAGTTTAAAATCCTATTCTAAACAATAACAGTTCTTCTTCAGTCAAAGAGCAATAAGTCAGCTTTCCTTCTGCTGGCCTAGTCTCAAGGACGGTTCGTACGGTCGAATGTCCCAGCTCTTTTTCTCCATGTTTTCTCTTCTGTCTGAAGTATCGCATGATCCAGTCATTCCTTGAAGGCTGAAATTCCCGAATACATTCATTCTTCCCATTGTGTTAACTGTAGAAATGTCCCGCATCTCCACAATTTACTCCACCTGCTGCCCCAATACTTCAGTTCACTCTGGTAGGTTTGCAGAGTGATGAGCATACAGACCCCACCTAGGGACCGCTCAGCTCTGACTTCCAGCTCTGCCAGGTTCTAGCAGTGAAACTTGGGCACACTCTCACCCTCACAAAGCCTTGGTTTCTTCATATAAAATTATACTGGTCCCCACCTTACCTACCTCCTTCAGTTGGTGATGAAGGTGAAAGCTTTCCCAGGACCCTGGAAGCCCTCCGTGGATAGCAGTTTTATTTTGAGAAAGAAAATTAGTCCCCAGTGTCTAAGAGCTGGACTCACACAGATCTCAGTGCTCTCCTGTTGAAATAAACGTTTTCACAGAACATCAAATCAGACAGGTTGGCTGGTGCCACGGCTCAATAGGCTAATCCTCTGCCTGTGGCGCCGGCACACCGGATTCTAGTCCGGTCGGGGCACCGGATTCTGTCCCAGTTGCTCCTCTTCCAGGCCAGCTCTCTGCTGTGGCCCAGGAGTGCAGTGGAGGATGGCCCAAGTGCTTGGGCCCTGCACCCGCATGGGAGACCAGGAGAAGCACCTGGCTCCTGCCTTCGGATCAGCGCGATGCGCCGGCCGCAGCAGCCATTGGAGGGTGAACCAACGGCAAGAGGAAGACCTTTCTCTCTGTCTCTCTCTCTCTGTCCGCTCTGCCTATCAAAAAAAAAAAAAAAAAAATCAGACAGGCCTACTCTGTGACCATGAAGTGTTAAGAAAAAGACAAGGCCACTGTGTAATCATGTTCGAATACAGGGAGAGCACGCATATTGTCCAACTCACAGAAATGGCCAAACATCACTTTATTGTGGCTAATATGAGTGATGGCTGATTTGTCACCAGTTACAATGTTAGTCATGCTCTTCCCTCTTTCTTGGTGAGATTTATTAAGAGATTCTGCCATAAATTTTGGACTCCTGCTTCCTGCTAGAAGTTGATCCAGAGCAAAGCCATTCCATTAAACCCTCACCAGAATCATGAAACAGACAACGAATTCTAGAATAGGCCTTTAAAAGGTATTTATTTGATAGAGAGAGAAGTAGTGAGAGAGAGAGAGAGAAGGGAAGCTTCCCTCTGCTGATTCACTCCCCAGATGCCAGCATAAGCTCCCGGCCATGGCCAAAGCTGGAAGCTTTGGTCAATCTAAGTCTCCCACATGTGTGACAGGGCCACAAGTGCCTGAGCTAACACGTCTCTTCTAGGGTCTGTAACAGCAGGAAGCTGGAGTCAGGAGCTCAAGCTGGCTGTTGATCCCAGGCACTCAGGCATGGGATGGGATGTCGACACCTTATCTGCTAGACCAAAATCATCTTTTAAAAAAAATTCTGTCTTACTGAGACACCCCATGATTCTGCACTGTGAGTTTTCTTCTTTGCTGCACCGGGAAAGAAACCCAACTTATTCACCTGCTTGTGTGTTCCTTGAGGTGTCTCACTGGAGGGCCTTGAGAGTTATTCCTTTTGATAACCACACTCACAGGATTTAGAATCCTACCACATAGAATTAGTGGAAAGAACACTTTGCCCCTGTGGACAAGTTGTTTAATGTCTCTGTTGGATTTCTCATTTGTTACAATTAGGGATTGGCTCAGGAGTCCTAGTTAGCACTTGTGTGCTGTGGACGATTGGTGTCAGACACCAGCAGTAGGAGTGCCATGGAACAAGCACAATGAACATGGCGTGGCCTCAGATTCATCTTTCCCTGCCTGCCAAAGAAACTCTGTCATTACCAACCTCAATTCTCCCTTCCTCCACCTCTCATTAAAACGAACTCTGTTTTTGTGGGGGATAGAACAGTGTGAAGGAACTTCGAAAAGTCCATGGAGAGTGGAATTAAAAGATAAGGTTATCTAGGTAGAATTTGCATAGGAGAGGTCTTCAGAAAGTTCATGGAAAATGTGTAATACGAACAAGTTATACATGGGTTTCAAAACTTTTTGTAATCAAATAAGCTTTTTCTTTTCCAAAAGGGAGAGTAAGAGTGAAAGTGATCTTCCAGTAAATGGAAATGGCCACAATGGCCAGGGCTGGGCCAGGCTGAAGTCAGGAGCCTAAAACTCCATCTAGGTCTCTCATGGGGGAGGCAGAGGCCCAAGTATTTGGGTCATCTTCTGCTTCTTTCCCAGAAACATTAATAAAGGGCTATATTGGAAAGTGGAGTAGCCGGTAGTGGATGTCATTTATTGGGGGCCTCTTTATTGCCCTTAAAAAGAAGCAAATAAACAATAAGGTTGATTGTTGAATATCTTGGGTAGTTGCATGGTGATTCTAGCAGGGAGCACCACTCAGACACTAAACCAGGAGCCGGCGTTTCGTTTTGCAGTTAAGATGTCTACACCCCATATTAGAGTGCCTGGGTTTGATTCCCAGCTCTAGCTGCTGACTCCAGCTTCCCACCAAAGCAGATGGTGGGAGGAGCAGTGGTGGCTCAAATAACTAGGTTCCTGCTACCCACATTGGGGGCTTGAATTGAGTTCCCAGCTCCTGGCTCCAGCTCTCACCATTGTGGGTGTTCAGGGAGTGAACCAGCAGAGGATAGCTATCTGTCTGTCTCTTTCTCTCTTAAATACATTTTAAAAAATAATTTAAAAAATACTCAACCATGTGGGCCTCTGAGTTTCTTAGGATCTCAGGAGTACATTTCTAACAGTGAGAAGACCCAGCAGTGAAGGAGGCCTGTTTTCTGGGAGGGCTCGCTGCTTTATAGTTAATGGGAAGGAGACGTTTTGGTCAAAAACATTTCCAGACTCAGGATTTAACCACGTGCAGCTGCTCCTGATCTCCAGTCTGAAGGATGCACGGAGTCTAGCCCCTGTGCAGATGATATGAGAATGTGCTTAAGTGGAATCAGGAGGAAACTGATGCGCTCATGAGGCTTAGTTCATTAAAGCCTTAATTTGCATAGGAACCTGAGGAAGCTAATCTTTGTCAGATCCAAGCAGAGGACCACTGTGGCTTGCCCATGACTGTGGAGTTTCGTGGGATGTGGAACATCCAGGGTTAAAACAAGGACATTTCTTTTTATTTCTTTATTTTGTTTATTTGAAAGACAGGATTACAGAGAGTGGTAGAGAGAGAGAGAGAGAGAGAAAGAGAAATAGTCGCAATGGCAGGAGTAGAGCCAGTCCAAAGCTGAGAACCAGGTGCTTCTTCCAGGTCTCCCATGTGAGTGCAGGGGCCCAAGGACTTGGACCATCTTTTGCTGCTTTCCCAGGCACACTAGCAGGGAGCTGGATTGGAAGTGGAGCATCCGGGATTGAACTGGCATCTGTATGAGATGCTGGCATTGTAGGCTGGGACTTTAACCTGCTGCACCACAGTGCCAGCCCCTAAAACAAGGACATTTCTTTGAAAACTTGGATTGGGGCCCATGTTGTGACATAGTGGATTAAGCTGCTGCCTGCAAAGCCACATCCCACATGGAGGCCAGTTCAAATCCACTTCCGACCCATCTCCCTACTAATTCGCCTGGGAAAGCATGGGAAGGTGACCCTGCACCCATGTGGGAAACCTGGAAGAAATTCCAGGCTCCTGGCTTTGGCCTGACCCCGCCCTGGTCATTGCAGCCATTTGGACAGTGAACCAGCAGGTGAAGTGAAAGATCTCTCTCTCTCTCTCTCTCTCTCTCTCTTTCTCTCTTTCTCTCTCTCTCTTTAACTCTTTCAAATAAATAATCTTTAAAAAAAAAAAAACAAACCAAAAACCTTGGATCATCTTAGCATTCCTGAATCCCAACTTCTCTTCCTTTTTTCGTTTTATTACAGACTGAGTGCTTCTTTCTAACTTGTTCCTTATACACTAGGGGTCTGCTAAATGGTGGAGTCCAAGGACAGGAAGGAATGCGTAGCATCATGAAGTCACCAGCTGCCCCCAGGAAGGCGTCATTCAGATGGTCTGTTCAGATCAGCTGCTCCTAACGATGTGCGGGGCAAGAGAACCCACAGATAATGAAAAGGCTGGTACTTAGTCTTCTATCATTTCATAACCCTTACTATTTGCTGTTTGACTTTTCTTTCATCTCATGTGGTTCCTTTCTTTTTCTTACATATTATTATGGGATTGGAAGAGAAGTATGGCTGACACAGCTTTTGCAGGAAAGTTATGAGAATATCCTAGAGTTTAGAATTGCAGAGCTCTTAGCAATTAACAGGAGCCGTGGTTTGGGGGAGGGGTAATTCTTGTTTTGTCTTGGGAATTTGAATAAAGAATTCCAGGTCCCACACTGAAAGTTTGATGTTTATAGAGGATTCCCCCAAACTGCTGCAAGGAAGTTGGCTTGTCTCATTCTTGAAGGAGTTTCCTGATATTTCATATCATGCTGGTTTCACTTATATATGGTTGGATTAAAATCCTTAGCTGGTTAATTCTTCATATTTGGTTTTCTCTTACATACTACTCAAATTGCATGTAGAGGTCTCAGTAAATCTAAAGATTCTGGAAATGGGATTGATTTTGTGACTCTATTGCCCTTTTCTGTCTCCAGAGTAGATGATCTATCTAATCTCAATTGGCCAAATTACTACTGGGTTCCAATCACTTTTGCTTGGGTAATCTATAGAGAACTGGTTCAATATTCTATACAGAGCTCTGTGGAATTTGTCAAATTCTGGATTCCAACTTGGCTCAGTTTAAGACCTTAACACAGATAGTAGGGTTCTCTGAAGAATACTGAGCCAGTTCTCTATGTTTTTTTTTATAAAATATGTTTTCCACTAACTTTTTGGAGATCTGTTATATGCATAGATTCCAATTTTTTGCATCAAAATAAACCTCTTTTAATTCACTTTTTACACAAAATTGCTTAGTACACACACACACAAACACATATATGTATTTATGGTTATTATAAGATAAACTGTTTTGTTTTAATAAACAATACATGGTCACCATAGTGAATTCTGAAAATACAGAAAAATAATAGATAAAGAAAGAAAAATTTACTCAATTCTGCCCAAAGACAATTGCTGATTTGGGGCTATTACCTAGTGACTTTTCTTTTTTTAAGATTTAAGATTTATTTTATTTATTTGAAAGACAGTTACAGAGAGAGGTAGAAACAGAGAGAGGTGTTCCATCTGCTGGTTCACTCCTCAATTGGTCACAACAGCTGGAGCTGAGCTGATCTGAAGCCAATAGCCAGGAGCTTCTTCCAGGTCTCCCATTTAGGTGTAGGGGTCCAAGGACTTGGGCCATCCTCTGCTGCTTTCCCAGGTGCATTAGCAGGGAGCTGGATTGGAAGTGGAGCAGCTGGGACTTGAACCAGTGCCCACATGGGATGCCTGCATTGCAGGCCAAGGCTTTAACCCACTGCACCACAGTGCCAGCCCCAAGGTTTATTTTTATTTATTTGAAAGATGGAATTATATATAGAGAGGGAGAGATAGAGAAATATTCCATCCTCTGTTTCATTCACCAAATGGCTACAATGGCCAGGGCTGGGCCAGGCCAGGCCAAATCCAGAAACCAGGAGCCAGGAGCTTCATCCAGGTCTCTCATGTGGGTGCAGGTGCCCAAAGACTTGGGCCATCCTCTGCTGCTTCCATAGGCACACTGGCAGGCAGCTGGATTGGAAGTGGAGAAGCTGGATGAGAAGTGGAGCAACTGGCATCCATACAGGATTGGTATACCACAATACTAGCTCCAAGGGATCTTTATTTCCACGTAGCATTGCTTGTTTTACACACTGCAATATTGTACCCTACTTTTTTCATGTACAATTATAACTAGAATTTTTTAAAAAGATTTATTTATTTATTTGAAAGGCAGAGTGCCAGGAAGAGAGAGAGAGAGAGAGAGAGCAAGCAACCGCTCTTCCTCTGATAATTCACTCCCCAAATGGCTGCAATAGCCAGGTCTGGGCCAAGCTGAGGCCAGGAGCCAGGAATTCCATCCTAGTCTCCCACATGGTTGGCAGGAGCCCGAGCACTTGAGCATCATTGCTGCCTCCTATGGTTTGCATTATCGGGGAGCAGGAACTAGTAGTGAGAGCCAGATATCAAATCCAGGTACTCTGATGTGGGACCTGGGTGTCTTAACTAGTGTTTTTTTTTTTTTTTAAATTATTTGAAAGGCAGAGTTAGAGAGAGGCAGAGAGAGAAAGAGAATCTTCCATCTACTGGTTCACTCCCCAAATGGTCACAATAGCTGGAGCTTAACCAGTGTCTTAAACACTAGGCTAAATGCCCATGCCTTGGAACTCATTTTTTTTTTCTTTTTTTTTTTTTTAACAGGCAGAGTGGATAGTGAGAGAGAGAGAGAGACAGAGAGAAAGGTCTTCCTTTTTGCCGTTGGTTCACCCTTCAATGGCCGCTGTGGCCTGCGCATCTCGCTGATCCGAAGCCAGGAGCCAGGTGCTTCTCCTGGTCTCCCATGCGGGTGCAGGGCCCAAGCACTTGGGCCATCCTCCCCTGCCTTCCCGGGCCATAGCAGAGAGCTGACCTGGAAGAGGGGCAACCGGGATAGAATCCGGCACCCTAACCAGGACTAGAACCCGGTGTGCTGGCGCCGCAAGGTGGAGGATTAGCCTGTTGAGCCACGGCGCCGGCCGGAACCCATTTTTAATAATGTGTTTGGTGGTTGCAAAGCCTCCCATGGGGCACGATAGCATTTCAGGTAGGATATAGCTTGACAAAAGAAACAATACTTCCACGGAATTAGCTTAGGTCGTGTTCTCAAATGAGTTAGGCAAGAATATAAAATCTTACAGCCAGCAAGCCTTCCTCAGATGTGGTGTATCTCACATAGGTTCTCTTGCTCTGTGTGGATCCTGGTGATGCACGTGGCTTCAGCTGACGCTCTTCACAGGTAGATCTCTGGATCTGGAAAGTGCTGCAACCCTTTCACCAATCTTTGGTATCCCTCTTGGAAAAGCATACACCAAAAAACAACAACAACAAAAAAACCACACAACTACACACATTTTGTTGAAGATCCTTATTGCAATATCATACACCCCTGGAAGCAGACTCAACAAAGGAGTAATAGTCTTGTCTTGGAGGATGTGTCAGGTATAATTTATTGCTCAAAGTCACACATTCACTCTTCATTGCCTACTCTGAGAAAATGGGTATGGGCCCTTTAAATAATTTTTGTTTGCGAGATGGCGCCATGATAAAGCTTAATCAGTAGAGGGCACTTGAGAGACACTGCAGTAGGGAAGAGTTGTGCCTGCTGGTCTGGCCTGAGTTCTGGGCAGGTGCCTGGAGTACATGGCAGCCAGCACCTGGCTCCTGCTGTGCGTGGCAGCCAGTAACACGTGACCGCCAGCACCTTACTCTTTCACCTTTTCCTGGGTGATTTTTGGAGTATATTGCCTCTGGTGAGACATCTTCCTGTGGACAGCTTTCCTGACACCTGCAAGAGTGGATTTCCAGCAAGTTCCAGAGAGCGTGATTCCAGCAAGTTCGGTCAGCATGAAGCCACGGCGAATTCTCTGCTGTTCACTGACCCTTGACTGTGCCCTTTCCAGTCAGCCCTGGGTCAGAGAGAGGCCAGGGGCCCTTCCTGGGGCACTGTATCTCAGCCCTGGAGGTAGGAGCTGCTCCTTATCCCCATATCTTTAGAGTTCTCTTAACTTCTTAGTGGTGAAGTCCTCGTTGCTCCAATCTCCTGTCGTAGCAAAGAGTTCTTTATATTAAACTTTTTTTTATTCAAATCTCCATGTCTTATTTTTTTTTATTCAAATCACCATGTGTCTTCTTTCTCTTGACTGGACCCAGACTGACAGAGAGGAGGGGAGCAGAGTGAGAGCCCAGGTTCTCGTTTGGGTTTAGTTTTCCAGCCCGGTGGGAAGGCCATTTCCCTCTGCTGTCTGCTGTCTGGCGCTTAGCCTTCCCAGGCTCCAGATTCCTCATCTGAAAAATAGTGTTTATCACAGGACCTGTGTCAGGGGGTGATTGTGAGAGTTAAAGGAGCAATACACACACATTATTTGAAATAGTGCCCGTTAAAGCGAAAGTCCTCAGTGAATGTTACCTGTCTTTACTGTTTAATCCAGGTAGACCTGGTATTGACTTTGGTTGGAGGGCCACAAATACAAATCCAATGCCACACAAGGACGTAATGCCTCAGTTTGCTGAAGCATTCCTAGATGCCACACATTTGAGTTGCTTTTAATATTTCGCCATAACAAATAATGCCATGGTGAACATTTTTGTGTGCAGCACTGATTTGGGTTTTATCCATGAGGACAGTCACAAAGTCGCTTATCCCTAAGGAAGTGCTTCATTAACAGATTCACGTTCTGGTCTGAGCCGCTAAGAGAGGCAGAAATACAAAGTATGAAGGAAATCTTGCTGAGGAACTCGGGGACTCTGAGCTTGCCAGCTTCACAAGAACACCTTTCCGACGGCTCCGGAGCACATGACAAAACTAAGTCTTCACCTCTGAGGACATACTAATATCTAATGCACACACTTCATCTTGTTACAGTCCTTAGAATATTCCTTAACTTTAAATTAGGCACCTTGCATGTTCTGAATTAGTAAATCAATGTTTATCAAAATGCCAGGGGTTTAGACATTAAACAATTGGAGACAGAATTTTATGAATGACATAATATTTATTTGACTTTGGGTAAAACTTCTAAGAATTAAACAATTATTTTGACTTAGAACAATTATTTTGGCTTCTGTGAGACTCAATTTCCTTATAAGTAACTCCAATGAGTTTCTACTATGTTTCAGATAATCTGAGTGCCTGAAGTACATCAGTTGAAAAAAATCCCTGCCCAAAGGACTTTACTTTCCCCTGGTGGTGGTAGTAATGGAGAGAGGGGACACATATATGCATTTATACATAATTTATATAATGCTTATGTAAATTATATAGCATGTTAAAAATTGTACTGTAATGGAAAATACAGCATTGGGTAAGGAGGATCAGGTATGAATGGGAGAACTGCAATTTAAAAACACTTTTGTTTGTTTATTTTCTTATTAGATTTTTATTTGAAAGAGAGAGAGAGACAAGTGACAGACAGAGATCTTCCATCTGCTAGCTCACTCCCCAAATGCCCCAAACAGATAGGACTGACCAAAATGAAGCCAAGATGCAGTACTCTATCCACGTCTTCCACTTGGGTGGCAGGGACTCAGGTACCTGAGTCATCACCTGCTGCCTAACAAGGTGTGCATTAGCAGAGAGCTGGATTGGGAGTGCAGCTGAGACTCAAGCCCAGGGACTGTGATGTGGGATGCAGTGATTTAACCGCTGCACCACACTTCTGCTCCAGATTGCACTTTTTAAAGTACTTAGGGTAGACTTCACTGGGCTAACATTTGAGTAAAGACTTGGAAGAGGTAAGGCAGCCAGCCCTGCAACTATACTGGGAGAAGTGTTCCAGGCAGAGAGAAGTTAACTACAAAGCTGCCTAACCAAGGTGGAAGTGTTGCAGGCCTGTTTGAGGACAAGGACAGTGTCATTGAGACTGAGTGAGAGGGAAACTGCTAAGAGATGAAGTCAGGGACATTAAATATCCTGGATCCTGTTGGACATGTAGGCTATTTCCAGAAATTAAGTTTTTGTCTGAGTAGAATGGAGAGTCACAGAGGATTCTGAGCAGAGAAAGGTTATGGCTGAACTCATATTTTATCGGAATAATTCTGGCTCCTGAGGGAGAATAAACTCTGTGGGTAGAAGTGATATTATCACCCCTTCTCATTCTTGTTTTCCTTCCCATGGAGGAGCTAATATGGCAGCTGAAGATATAGGAGAGTAAAGGGGCTTGGAGAGCCACACAGAGGCATGGGTTGGAGTGGGGGAGTTACAGGCAGCTGAGCGAACTGAAGAAAGGGCAGCATGGAGGTGGCAGGTGGGACAGCCAGCCAGCGTGGTGGAGAGTTGATTATGTTGAGTAAATCAGTCAATTGACTGCTCATGTAAGTAGATAGAATGAGGATGATGAGAGACAAGTCTTTCATTGCTAGAATTTACAAACAGAAAAGGAGAAGGCTAGAAGGAACTCTGATGTGTTGGATCAGAATTGGAGGTGTCAGTATGGACTAATGATTTCTTTCTCTGTCCTTCTTTCCTTCCTTCCTCTTTATTTTCTTATCTATATCTACCTCATATCATTTATCCTCTGTAGATGGATAAGTGGATGTGTCCATATACTATAAATGAATACTTATCTCTAGCTCTGTCCATTGAGTGGACTTAGAAACAGTAACATGCTGGTAGCCATGAGTACAACAAGCACCTACATGTCAGATTCTGATACCATCTTCTAACATAAGAAACTAAGGCCCCATGGAGACATGGCCAATGGCTGATTCCAGGGTTGGGGCTTAGGAAGTATAAGGTGAACCTGCAACATCTTCTTGTGCTGGAAAATAAGGAAAAGCTTAGTGAATGATGGGAATATTTTAAAAGATACTGGTCAAGTCATGAAATATTTTAGCATAAAAATAATGGATTACAACCCATTGAATAAAATAGAAATCTATGAGTCTGCATTAATAGATACACGTGAGTGAATGAATGAAGAGGGAGAGGTTTCCTTATCATAAGTTCCAACTAATAAATGTAGAAGGAATGATGGAAATAGAGAATCACCATTTGGCAGCCTTCACAAATACAGCTGATGTTGGCTGAAGTTGTCAATGGAAGCTAAGACTGGTAGTGGAAGGTTCCATGAGGAACCAGGTATTTTGACATAATCTAGGAACACTTCCCTATAAAATATTAATCAGTTACAAAGGAAAATGGTGAATATGAATGGAGAAACATGGCAGACATGAACTTGACCGGGAGACCAAGTTGGGTTGACCATGTATCTCCTGATGCAATGCCCTGAGAAGAGCGCAGCACATTTCTGTGGAATTCTCACCACAAATGAGTAGCCTGAGTCTGATCATGAGGAAGCATCAGGTGCCCCATGTTGGGGGTCATCCTGTGTATGTGATGCCTACCTGTGACGTGTGTTCCTGAGAAAATCCTGGACCACAGAACAGAAAGAGACATGTGGGGACTAATTAGTAAAGTTTGAATAAGATTGGATAGTTGTATATCCATATTGATTTCCTGATTAAAAAGCTGTATGCTGGTTATATGAGAGAGTGTTCTTGTTTCTGGAAAATACATACTGAAGGATACTTCAGGGTGTTTGACTTCCTCTCAAAAAGTTCTTAATAAATGACTAAAATTATTTCAAATACTTTTGTTGTGAAATCAGGATGTTGGAGGTGAGATAATATCTTAGATCAGGAAAGTGACACGGCAGTTGTGGGAAATGGTCTGTTCTGGATATATTCTGAAAATAAAACCAATAATATTTCCTGCTGAATTATATATGGATTATGAAAAAAATACAAGGTACTCCAAGGTGTTTGGCCTGAGCACTTAGAATGAATGGAGATACCACCAATTGATATGCGGACTACAAATGGGGTTGGTTCTCAGGGAAGATAAAGAGTTCTGTTTTGGATGCGTTGGATTTGGTTATATTCACCAGACAAGCTAATCAAGATGTCAGATAGGCAATTAGATTCTAGGATCTAGAGTTCAGGAAAAGATCTGGGCTGGGGATATAAATTTGGGAGTTGTCAACAAGCAGATGGTATTTAATGTCAGGAGGAGGTGAGTTCACCAAGGGAGGGAATATAGATAGAGTAGAGAAAAGGATATTCTCAGGACTGGCTTTAATGGCTGTTTTTTTAGCCTAGGTAAACTCATTGCAAAGTACCCAACAATGTGAAAACCCATGGTCCAATTCCCAGTATTCTTTGTCCTCAAAGAGCTAACAGTTTGACACCTGAAAAATGATTAATAAACACAAATATCAACATTAACATTTCATTGTATTTACTGTGTGTCAGGTACAGTGTTAAGTGATTTATATGGATGATCATGTTTAATCTTCATTTCAACCTTACATCTCAATTGTTAATGTGAGGAAACTAAGGGTTAGAGGATTAAAATAATGTGCTCAAAATCTCACAACTAGTAAATAGCGAGGCTGAGGTTCATATCCCTGTAATCAACCTACATAACAGCCTTCCATTTTAGCAACTTTCCTATACTGCCTCAAAGGCAAAAGGAAGCCTGTTGCAGAACTCTAGATTGCTCTTGACTTGGTAAGAAGCCCAACCCAACCAACATGTTCACATAAACACACACACAGAGTTTATAGCTATAAAGTTAGAGGATTTGGGAAAACTCCATTCGTCAGACGGATGGCCTTCATACTGGGGTATAACCTGTCTGAGAGATGACCTGGAGATGATGGAGGAAGAACCAAGGACCACAATCCATCAACAGGCAGTGGCAAGAGTATCCCAGTCTCCAAAAATCTAGAGTTCTGAATATAACCAACCGTGTGTTTTTAAGAGCTCTGTCTTTCCTGAAATTTCTCTTTTGGCTTGCTCTTATTTGCCACTTTTACAAGCTACTGAACCACATCACTTGTGTGAACAGTTTCAAAGCTTACATATTTCTTCTTGTAATCAGTTTAGTCGATCTTGTAACTATAAAGAGTGAGATGGTAAATCCTGAGCTCTCATTCTGAGTCAGAATTTATGACAAGAACAACGTGCTTGTGCCCAAACAGAACCATGCGTGTATGGTAATATGGCACTTGAAATTTATGTACTTCCTTTTATGCAAGGAACAGAAAGTGCTTCTATAAAATGGATTAAGAGCCAACTCTCTACAGCAGGCAATGAGAACAGTTCAGAATAGGACTGCTGAGGGAATCATTTAATTTCTGCAAGGCCAGGGTTCACACTGAACAACCATGTGTCCCAATATTTTACGGAGGTGGTTCTAGGAGACCATTGCCATTTCAGCCTACACATCTTTGCCCACCAGTAGTGTAGTAGGGTAATGGAAGGCACTCCTTTATGGCTGCAGTTTAGTACTGTTATCCTACGGAACTAACCCCGTGTACTAGCAAAGGGATTGCCAGCAGATGCATCCCACTCATTGCCTTCCGCTGACTACATGCTTGCTCCTTCCACTTGGTGAGGCTACTCTTTATGCTTCTCTTTGGTAGTTTTTTTCTTTTTCTTTCTTTCTCTTTCTTTCTTTCTTTCTCTTTCTTTCTTTCTTTCTCTTTCTTTCTTTCTTTCTTTCTTTCTTTCTTTCTTTCTTTCTTTCTTTCTTTCTTTCTTTTTGACAGGCAGATTTAGACAGTGAGAGAGAGATACAGAGAGAAAGGTCTTTCTATTCTGTTGGTTCACCCCTCAAATGGGCGCTACAGCCAGCATGCTGCACCGATCTGAAGCCAGGAGCCAGGTGCTTCCTCCTGGTCTCCCATGCGGGTGCAGGGCCAAAGGACTTGGGCCATCCTCCACTGCCTTCCCAGCAGACAGCTGGACTGGAAGAGGGGCAACCGGGACAGAATCCGGTGCCCCGACTGGGACTAGAACCCGGGGTGCCGGCACCGCAGGTGGAGGATTAGCCTAGTGAGCCGCGGCACTGGCCTTCTTCAGTAGCTTTAAAAACACCATTTTTGGGCCCACGCTGTGGTGTAAGCTGGTTAAGTTTCCACCTGTGGTGCCAACATCCAGTTTGTGTTCTGGCTGCTCCACTTCTAATTCAGCTCTATCCTAAGGGCCTGGAAAGCAGTGGAAGATGACCTAAGTGCGTGGGCCCCTGCACCTTGTGGGAGACCAAAAAGAAGCTCCTAACTTCTGGCTTTGGTCTGACCCAGCCCTGGCCATTAAAGCCATTTGAGGAGCAAACCACCAGATGGAAGACCTTTCTCTCTGTTTCTCTCTCTCTGTGTCTGTAACTCTGGCTCTCAAATAAATAAATAAATCTTAAAAAAAAAAAAAAAGAAGACTCCAGTTTTGTAGAGAAATACACCTTAATTTATAACTCCCAAATTAAATAATATGGCTTCTTTAAACAAGGGGTCTTCAAAAAGCTCATGGGAAATGCATTTTATGAAAAACACTATGCATGGATTTCAAGAGTTTTGTATCAGTGTCAATTGTTAAATCAACAACAGGAGTCACTGTGTACTTACTCCCCATGTAGGATCTCTGTCCTTAATGTGTTGTACTATGTGAATTAATGGTATAATTAGTACTCAAACAGTACTTCACACTTTGTGTTTCTGTGTGGGTGCAAATTGTTGAAATCTTTACTTAGCATATACTAAATTGATCTTCTGTATATAAAGATAATTGAAAATGAATCTTGATGTGAATGGAATGGGAGAGAGGGAGCAGGAGATGGGAGGGTTGTGGGTGGGAGGGAAGTTATAGGGGGGAAAAACCACTGTAATCCATAAGCTGTACTTTGGAAATTTATATTTATTAAATAAAAGTTTTTAAGAAAGAGTTTTGTATCAAAGTAAGCTTATTTTTAATTCCATTTCTCCAAGAAATTTTTGAAGTTCCCTCATATTGCATACGTTAAAATGCTGGTATTTCAGTAAGTTCTTGAATAAGTCCTATTAGTTACCTATTGCTGTGTAACAAATTATCCAAAGCTGAGTGCCTTGAAACAACATTCAGTGTGCCCCAGTTTCTGTGAGTCGGGGGTCCTGGCATGGCTTAGCTGGGTCCTCTGCTTTGGGTCACTTTCAGGGTGTTGCTTAGCACATTGGCCATCTCCAAGCTAGACTAGAGGAGCGTTTGCTTTCACTCACAAGGTTTTCTGCATGATTCAGTTGCTCGTGGGCTGTTGGGCTAAAGTCCCAGATCCTTACAAGTTGTTGGTCAGAAGAGTGTCAGATTGTTAAGTCAACAACAGGAGTCACTGTGTACTTACGTCTCATGTGGGATCTGTCCTTAATGTGTTGTCCAATGTGAAGTAATGCTATAACTAGTAGAGAAACAGTATTTTTACACTTTGTGTTTCTGTGTGGGTGCAAACTGATGAAATCTTTACTTAGTATATAAAAAAAAAAGAGGTATCTCTGTCTCCTGCTGCACGCACATCTCACAGACAAGAGGGCCAGAGAGAGGTGGAAGTCAATGCTTTTGGGACATAATTGCAGAAATGACACCCAGCACCTCTGCCATGTCCTACCAGTTAGAAGCATGTCACCAGTCACACATAAGAGCAGGGATTCCAGAGGTGTGGATCACGGGGAGCCACTGCAGAAGGCTGCCTGCCACATTGTCACATGTCTGTGACCTCCACTTGTCCTTGCTTTAATCCTCCAGGGCAGGGTTGGTCCTTCCCTTCACAGGGCAGCAGTTCTGCCCAGAGTCTTCTACTTGTCCCTGCTGACACTGAGATCCATCTGTAGTGCTTCATCGTGTCCATTCATTTATGTATTTGTTCTGCGGGTATGTGGAATTGCAGGATGTTAGGTGTGCTACTGTGCATGGTGCTGGTAAGTTCTTTCTTGGTAAAATACAGGTGTATATAAGTGTCCTAATAGTTCTCAAATGACAGGAAGAACTGTTCATAAAATATATAGAGTAGTGCATGTTGTGCTATACCAATCGTAGACATTCATAAGATATAAGATTGATACTTTACATAGAAGGCTATAATAATTCTCATGAAAAGTATTAATCATGTCTTTATAATTTCTAAGTATATACATAGAAGCATTCTTCTGGTTCTTGATTAAGATCCATTCATTTCCATTTCAGAGATGAAGAAACACAGAGGAATAGAGCTTATGATGTAAACAATGCCCCAGAAACTGAAATAAAGAATTTCATGCCAGTCCTATTTCTAGCCTGATCTCCATGTACAAACTGCATGGGAAAAGCCGACACCTCACTTGAGTCAGCTCTGCATGAAACACACATCAAGTATCCACCACAGGCAATAGCAAGACTCATCACTGCACTGCCCTTGAGATCATGTACAAAAATAATTTTCCATGGCTGGCGCCGCGGCTCACTTGGCTAATCCTCTGCCCGCGGCACCAGCACCCTAGGTTCTAGTCCCAGTTGGGGCGCTGGATTCTGTCCCAGTTGCTCCTCTTCCAGGCCAGCTCTCTGCTGTGGCCCGGGAAGGCAGTGGAGGGTGGCCCAAGTGCTTGGGCCCTGCACCCGCATGGGAGACCAGGAGAAGCACCTGGCTCCTGGCTTCGGATCGGTGCAGCGCGCCGGCCATGGCAGCCATTGAGGGGTGAACCAACGGAAGGAAGACCTTTCTCTCTGTCTCTCTCTCACTGTCTAAATCTGCCTTTCAAAAAATAAAAATTAAAAAAAATTAAATAAAAAAATAATTTTCCACTGAAGAAAGCACAGACATCTATATAAGGTGAGTTTCATAAATTGTTGGTGCTTCTTTCTTAACTCAAGAGAGCCTGCAGTGTGCCGAGTACTGTGCTCAGTGCGTCTTACAGTGCTACTCATTCAGTCCTCCTCACAGCTGTTCCGAAAAGCAAAGTCAGAGCCAGTGGGTGCTGGTTGTTGCACACGGGTGCAGTTCTGTTCGCTGGGATGCTCCCCGAATCCTCACTGCCAGACAGAGTGTTCCAGGTGAAACACTTCTTGCTGACACAGTGAAGTCTTGAATGGGGGGACAGGCCACAGCCACCTTGCTCCACACGGAGAGATCCGTGCCAGCATGCTTGTCCTTCTGTTTCTGTAGGTTCTGCATCCACGGGTTCAACCAATCACAGATCCAAAGTACTCATCAAAAATTGCATTTCTACTGAACACATACTGACGTTTTTTTCTTATCATTGTCCCCTAAACAATACAATCTGACAACTACTTATGTAGCAATTCATTATATTAGCTGGTATATGTAATCTAGAGATGAGTTAAGGTATATCAGAGGATGTGTGTGGGTTAATGCGATTACCATGCTATTGTACCTAAGGGACTTGAACATCAAGCTTCTGGTATCCTCAGGGTATCCTCCGATCAATACCAGGGGATGACTGTAGTACCTTTTGAGGTCATGGAAGATGCTCCAGGATTCTGAACGCCAGTGAGAGGAACACTACTGGCATAGAGTATTTCTCCACTAAAGCTGGTTCTTCTGGGGACTGCCATCTAGCAGACTAGATGTAGCCTAGAGACAGTGATGTGGTCATCTCTGATCTGTGCAATTACTCACAGGCCAAAAGGAACGACAAGCCAGTTTAATAAAAACCCAACAGCAGGCATCCAGAGAATCAATAAATGTTGGTTGATGCCCACAGGGTAACTTGGAAGCAAAATCACTCCAATTGGACGACCTTTTACAGATAGTTACTTCTGAGCAAGAATCTAGGATGTGTAAAAGCAGAAACAGAAATGACTGAAGGCTGGAAATCATTAGTAGGCTGTGGGTCATTCGCAGCTTTTTGTGGTGTGGGAGTCAAGAGATCCCCATGATCTAATGCCTGCTTTTCCTACCTGCTGCCTCCTCTGGGGTGGGAGTGGGGGAACTGTGCTAGAATATTCCACAGCACCAGTACTCTAAGCAGCAGCCGCTATAGCAACACAGCAGGTAGGAGGTAGTAGTTTCTATCTTTTACTTTTCTCCTCCCAATATCCAGATTTCTAAGTGGTGAGAAAACACAAACACCAAAAACCTCATTAGAATTGTGGATTAAAGACAGCTATCTGTCTTGTCTCATTTTTGATACACCAACTGATAATTGGGCTATAGCTGTGTCTAAAAATAACATACAGTACATTAAAATAATATTCCTTGGCTACATTTCCAAAGTGGTATTCTGGGACTTCTTTGCATTAATCCTGTAACAATAACAGGATTTGCGCTTTTAACTCCCCTGGTGTAGCTTTGAAAATCTTGCCTAAAGCAGCTAATGTTGCCGTTTAAATCCGCCTCTCACTATCCTTAGGGAAATGCAAGCTAACTGCTGCAATGACCTGTACCTGGGAGAATAAGAGAAACAACCTATTTCCTCTCGGGAACTGGGCTGATCAATATCAATATTTCAAAAGGACCACCGAGCCATAAAGGCCTTGGAGTGTGTATCCGACTTCATTCAGAGCACCCTAGCTTCTGCCAGTGTGCAGGTATCCGGTTTTCCACAGGGGAGGAGACACTGCGTCTGGTTGAATAAACTGGAACTGAGCCGACTCGCACGTGTGGGAGCCTGTGAGTGTGTGTGTGTGTGTGTGTGTCAGGAAGGGGAAGGAGGCTGTCATCGTTGTGTATGTTTCTGGTAAACATTCTTCTTTCCCCTGTGTAAACTTGGGCGTCTCCCAGAAATTAGGTGCTGTTCATCGTGTCCGCTTTAAAAAAAAAAAAAATGCATATCCTAAAATGCGCTCGCAGCTCTCCATTGGAGCTCTCAACAGCCCTAAATGCAAGTGGCAGGAGTGTTTCAGCGATACCATTAATTGCGTTTCATTAATTGGGAAAAAGCTTTTGTGTGTGGCTGTGGCGCTGAGGGCTGCATTTCCTCGGCGTAGGTACCACGAGCAGGCTGGCACTGCTTCCGGCCCGGCGCTGCCTTTGATAGCCTCACGCCGAGAAGGAGGCCGACACACTGAGCAATTATTTCGGAACAGATTGCCCGTTAACATTTCATACTATCACCGACAGGCATCCTTTCCGGGGCACAGCCTTGCTTTGGCCACGATCATCCAAGAGGTGGCAGCACCCCACGCTCCGTAGTCCCGGAGCTCGCCGCCGCCGCGGACGCCGCGGGCTCGTCATGGCGTCACCTGAAAGCCACTTTGGAGGGCGGAGGTAGGGGGGAGGCGAGGCAAGGGAGACACAGCATTTTTGCTTCTCCGGTTTTCTTCTTCTTCTTCTTCTTCTTTTTTTTTTTTTTTCCTGGAGAGTTCAGGAAACAGCTGCGTGGATTGTTTTGAATGGATTTGAAACGGCTTTTCCTTTTTCTGTCTTCGCCCTGAATTCTACTGCTCTGTGTGCTATCTTTCTGTGAAGACCTCATGGGCGTATTTATGTGTTTCCTGGTTCACTCCCTGAGGGACGAAGGAAGAGTTTCCGTTGCCAGGGATCCCCGGGGACCTCATTTTCAATTCCCTGTACTTGTTTCTATCACAGGAAGGCGGGATTAAGACAGCATCACTGACAATTATTTTTTGAGCTTGTATGTGTGTGAGGCACTTAACCCAGCCTGGAGGTAAGGACAGTGTCCAGCTGGGGTGACCACTCTCCCCAGCCTTTCTCCCAGCATCCTCCTCCAAATCTTGTAAAAAATTCCGCTACTGAGCCCATAGCTGTTGAGACAGCCTCAAAGCCTGCCCAGAGAGGACACGACTTGACAGGTGGGGGTGAAAAGCTGGTGGCATGCGTGAGCGAGGGTCAAGGCCAGAGTCCGGCTTCTGTAGAATCCGTCCTCTTCTTGTGTGTTAGGCCGTTTAGGGGCACGAGCTGGGACACACTGAGCTGACCATGCTGATGGGGTACAGGACACTCATGGGAAGCTTGTGTCCGGGAGGCCACAGGAAGCTGGAGCAGGCACAGCAGTGGTCCAGGGTCTAGTCTAGCTCGGACGTGAGACTTCCTGCCTCCACCCTGCCCATCTCAGGGACTTGGCCTCTGTGTCTCCCACAAGTGCTACAACCCACCTGGCTCTGTGCACCTTTTCTTTTGCTCATTTCTCCAGCTTAGTCTTGACTTTGACAACCTCATACCCCCAGTCTTTTCTACATGGTGTCTGCTCTCTGAACACAGTTTTTTAGCTTCTAGTTCAACTAAAAACTCAATGACTATCATTTCTGTTTCATGGTCAGTTTTCAGGGGAAGGGAGGAAGAGGATGAGAAAAGGAAGAGGAGGAGAGGAGGCTTGGCAGCTCAGGTAATTGCATTGATCCCATTTGGACAGAGCTTTAGAGAACAGATCACCCCCAAGGCCTGAGCCAGGCAATGACCTTGGAATCACCTTTCGTGAAGCCCTGCCCGGGGCTGCTCCCCAGCCTGGACTGTGGGCATGCCTGTTCCCTTCAGGAGGGCTGTGGAAGTGGTGGGGGCTGACTTGGACATTTTGGCCCTTTGTCTACACAAAGGAAGGAGCAGCAATGTTCTCCCAAGCTCAGTGAGGCTAGGGGTCCTGGTGTCAGGGTATTGCTATTCTGGTGGGTTGCTGAAACACTGGGAAGAGATGAACTCTTAACCTGTGTTTTCTGTGATGGAATTCAGTCATGCAGCATAGAAAACACTCTTAAATTAGGGAGCAATTTAGACCCAATATTCAATGATTCCAGAAACTTGGGAGAAAGGGATACAGTGCCTTTATTGAACCATGCTATCGTTTGTACAGCACAGCTTGGTTTCAGCCAGGCAGGGAGAAGGAGCCAGTCTCCGTGTTATAATTAAATCTTCCTTGATAGATCTCAACTTACATTTGACTCCAAAGACTGATTCTCAAGCGTTAGCTCTGGGTGCTGCCTCTGGGTGCCGTGATGTAGACTGCCATGAGCTGTTCTCCATCACCAAGTGACTTGGCCGCAGCCCGGGTTGATGCAGCCAAGCCATCTGGAGCAGGGCAAGGGGCACGAGAGCCATGCCAGCCTGGTAGCTGTGCCATGTCTCGGCCTCGATCTTTGCCTTCCCCGGCCCTTTGACTGTCATGCTGCGGCCGAGCGGCCAAACAAGGCAGGCCCCATGGGACAGCTTATTTGCTTTGGGCTACTTGAGGAGCTCTTTCAACTCCAGCCATTTGCCTTGAGATTCTGAGCATACCCCCTCTTGCACATGGAGTCCACGTGAGCCGCAAGGCACTGACTGGAGTACAGTAGCTGTGGGTGTGAGGATGAGGCAGGGGACAAACGATGGTTAGGTGTCAGAGGTTTCCACATCCCTCCAGCCCATTTATTGAAATTTCTGCGTGTGGTGAATTTGCTCCCTAGTTCACTGCTTTGTGGCACCACATTTACCATGATCCAAAGTTCTGAATGGAAGATTTTATTATTTGATGTTTCCTGATGTTAACTTTGAGCTCCTATCCTGAAAGAAACAAGGGGTTCTATTCTGCTGAGTGTTTCCTGCAGTGTCGTAACACAGTGTTACATGAGGAACAGGCATGCAAATGGTGGTTTTTTGTTTTTTTTTTTTTTAAAGTTGATTTGGCCCAATCTCAAGTTCCTGTTCAGTTCAGGAGATTTCTTATTAGGTTTCAAGGAGTTTAGATCTTTTATGTCATCTGTTGGAAACCTGCAGGCATAGATACATTTTGGCCAACTTTCCAGCTTTAACCTGATCCTGCCCAGTTCCAGAAGAATCATACCTTAGCCACTGATTTCTCAGGGACGCAGAGACCTAGTGTGGTTCAAAATGCCCAGGAGTTACCAACCTTAGCCTTCTTGCTTTTTAGTTAACTTCATCCACCAAACTCCTCTCCTCTGCTGTGGGGGCGGTGAAGTTACACGGTGGTGATGACGGCTTCCAGAACTCAGTGGAGATTCTGCCTCTGATTGGCTCTGGGACCTGCTTGGCCAAGAGTCTGCCATCTCAGCCTGTACTGCTGGGGTCAGTGCAACAGAGAAGTGTGATGAGATGCTCATGCACTCACTCTTGGCTGTCTTCCCCAGAAATGAACCACATCATATCTGATATTTCATTAGCCACGCCAAGACACAAGGCCATGCTGAAGTTCAAGGGGATGGAGCTGTGCAGTCATTTCATGGCCTGGAAAGAAGGAAGAACCAGAAATACTGGTGACTCTATTGGGCCCACCTCCTCCTCAGAGAGCTTGGAAGTCGCTGCCTTCCAGTTCTTTTTTTTTTTTTTTTAAAGATTTATCTATTTTATGAATCTTGATGTGAATGGAAGGGGAGAGGGAGCGGGAAAGGGGAGGGTTGCGGGTGGGAGGGAAGTTATGGGAGGGGGGAAGCCATTGTAACCCATAAGCTGTACTTTGGAAATTTGTATTCATTAAATAAAAGTTTAATAAATGAAAAAAAAAGATTTATCTATTTTATTTGAAAGGCAGAGTTACAGAGAGGCAGAGGCAGAGAGAGAGACAGAGAGAGAGAGAGAACGAGAAAGTCTTCCAACCGATGATTCGTTCCGCAAACAGCCACAGCAGCTGGAGCTGGGCTGATCGGAAGCCAGGAGCCAGGAGTTTCCTCCAGGTCCACGTGGATGCAGAGGCCCAACGACATGAGCCATCCTTCACTGTCCTCCCAGGCCAGAGCAGAGAGCTGGATGGGAAGTGGAGCAGCTGGAACTTGAACCAGCACCCATATGGGATGTTGGCACTGCAGGCGCAGCTTTATCGCTATGCCACAGCACCGGCCCCCAGTTTATTCTTTTTTTTTTTTTTTTTTTTTTACAGGCAGAGTGGACAGTGAGAGAGGGAGAGACAGAGAGAAAGGTCTTCCTTTTCCATTGGTTCACCCTCCAATGGCTGCCGCGGCCGGCGCACCACGCCGATCCCAAGGCAGGAGCCAGGCGCTTATCCTGGTCTCCCATGGGGTGCAGGGCCCAAGCACTTGGGCCATCCTCCACTGCACTCCCGGGCCATAGCATAGAGCTGGCCTGGAAGAAGAGCAACCGGGACAGGATCGGTGCCCTGACCGGGACTAGAACCCGGTGTGCCGGCGCTGCTAGGCAGAGGATTAGCCTGTTGAGCCATGGCGCCGGCCCCCGAGTTCATTCTTTAGTGAGGCATAGGAACCTTGAGTGTAAATACTATCACTTCTTGGGTTTTTGGCTAAAATCAAGAGAATAATACCGGGCCGGCACCATGGCTCAACAGGCTAATCCTCCGCCTTGTGGCGCCGGCACACCAGGTTCTAGTCCCGGTCAGGGCACCGATCCTGTCCCAGTTGCCCCTCTTCCAGGCCAGCTCTCTGCTGTGGCCCGGGAGTGCAGTGGAGGATGGCCCAAGTGCTTGGGCCCTGCACCCCATGGGAGACCAGGAGAAGCACCTGGCTTCTGCCTTTGGATCAGCACGGTGCCCCAGCCGTAGCGCGTCCGCCACGGTGGCCATTGGAGGGTGAACCAACGGCAAAAAGGAAGACCTTTGTCTCTGTCTCTCTCTCTCACTGTCCACTCTGCCTGTCAAAAAGAAAATAAATAAATAAATTAATTAATTAATTAAAAAAGAGAATAATACCAACATTATCTTTTGGGATTTGCTGGAATTTAAAAACAAAATAAACCTGCAGTAAAGATAACTTGTGTCATGAAGAATGATTTTTCTATATTTTATAAATATCAGTTTATCCCTCCCCCCCAAAAAATCAGTGCTCAGAAGTAGTCCGTTGTCACACTCCCTAAACACCACGTGTGCACGGTATTGACATAAGGAGTCAGGTGTGTTTATAGTCACCAGGCCTGCTCCTGCTTCTGATGCCTCCCACACCTCACAAGCCCTGCAAGGCCCAGCAGCTCCCAGAGTCCTGCACAGAGCAGTGGCTTCAGACGCTTGGACTGTGGGGCTGTGACCTCTGTCCTCTGCCCTGTGACGGATTGGGCTCCGGCAGTCACAAAGCAAGACCCCAGGTTCTTCAAAAGCAGGGAGGGAGTCATCCTGCCTCACTCAGCTGTCCCAAGTACCTCACTTACTCCCGAACTCCCTTCCCCTCAAAGACATGGTCCTAACTGCAGGAACAAGGAGTTGATTCACAAATGTAAAGAGTTTGGTAACCAACTGTTTTTCTTAAAGCAATAATTTTTTATTTAGTTTTTTTATTAGAGAGAGAGAGAGAGCACGTGAGAGCACGCCCATCCACTGGTTCACTCCTCCAATGCCTATAATGGCTGGGACGGAGTCAGACAGAGCCAGGAAACTAAAACTCAATCCAAGTCTCTCAGGTGGTCTCTCAGGGACACAAGTGCCTGAGCTGTCATCACCTACTGCCTCCCACGTATGCATTAGCAGGAAGCTGGAATCCCACGCAGAGCTGAGACTTGAACCCAGGCCGTCTGATATGCACGTAGGTGTCACAACTCTGTTATAATCATTAGACCAAATGCATGTCCCATCACTGCCTTTTACCGCAAGCCGATGAACAATGGACTATTACTTAGATAGGCCAGGTAATAACAAACCATGGGGCAACTGGAAGAGCTTTTGCATTAGAATCTGAAGATTGGTTCAGACTTCAGCTCTGCCACATTCTAGCTGTGTCACCTTCCAAAAATCTCTTGGCCTCTCTGAACCTTCTTTGGTAAAGTCAGGGTAACTACATTTACGTACTAGGATAGAGCAGCCCATCAATAAAACATAAATTGTAATACCTTTCCCTTAGGGTTGTGGGGACTCAAGTTATTTTCACTAAGATAGTTTCTGGGCAAAATATATATGTATAAGTATGTATATCTCAAGCTGGGAACTTCTTCCCTCCCTTTTTGCTTGCTAATTAAGAGTCATAAATAAAATGCTGATGAGCTGCAGTCTGCCGTCTGTGCTGTAGCTGGAGGGCTGTTTTGACTTTGCCTGACAAATGGCTAACCAGCCGCTCCCACCATGCCCAACTCAAGTGTTCCGCACTGAGAAATCCAGCTACTGCCAACAGCATCTTATAAACTTGTCACTATTTACTTACTTGGTGACAGTGTTTTTGTTCAGTGATCCTCCCTGAGATTTCCCCCTGCAGGGTGTGTCTATTTCCCTCAAACTGCAATTTACATATAATCCTTCCCCAAACCATACAGAAATAATGACATCTAAGTGAGACTCGGTGCCTTCGTACTTCACCCCCATCGCAGTGTAGTTGGGGTGGGATGCGGTCTTTACAAAACAATAGCTGGACACGCCCAGGACTTTACTAAATGGACATATACTTCCAAGCAGCTTCAACAGGCTACTAACCAAGGCTTCCAGGTCACCTACCAAGAGGTGTTAGAGACAGATCAGATCAGCTTGGGAGAGCTGATTGTTAAACGTTCAGGAACTTTGCATGCAGCGGATGTCATGCTGGTAAGGTTGAAATTGACCAAGGTAGGAGTGTTCATACCAGGGAAATTGGCAAGCACTACAAAAATCAGGGTTTTTCTTCCAGGAGAAAGGTCAGTTGCTAAATGTTTACCAGCTCATTGCTGTACAGTCTAAGCAAGCCTGGGTTGAATCCAGATGTGACTGAGGATGGGAGAAGGGATGTCAAAAACCAGAAGCATAACCAGGATTAGGGGAGAGAGAACACTCACTTGCACTGGAGCCCTGCTGAGTGTCGGTGTCCATGCTAACCTACAGTGAGACTGACATGTTTCAGGAAGTGTCCCTCAGGTTCCTGTGTTCATGTGAATGATAGGAAGCCTCCTAGGAGCCTAGCTCAAGGTTAACCAAGAGCATGAAGGAGGAATGCCAGGTAGAGCACGGTGCTCGTCACTCAGGGCTCAGTCTAGTCCACAGATGCGACTTGGATGGGGCAGGTGGGGAAGGCTCTGCTTCAGGAACTCCGTAGCACGTGATGGCGCTGTCTGGCTTTGACATATTGCGTGTTCTGGGACCTCAGCGCAGCAGTTGGGGGGTGGGGGGCAGCAGAGGCTTGGAGGGGCTCCTAGAGTGCAGTGGGATGGGCTCACTTATGAGCCCATTTCCAAAGGCAGCTTGCAGAGGACCACAATGTGAACAAAGGGGAAAAGGCCAATAGACTTTACCTATGTGATCCCAGATGTCCCTTAGACAGGCAAGGAAAGGGAAAATTGGAAGCAGATGTACTTCCTCAGTTTATCCTCTTGAGGATCTTATGAGAAAGGCCTTATTAGAACACTTTATAGATGAAGAAACTACGGATGTGAGTGTTTGAATAACTTGCGTGAAGTCACAGAAAATAAGTGGCCAAGCTATCCGACATAGGAGTGTGTGAATGCAAACCCTCCCCTGGGCCTCCCTGACCTCCCTCTCCCCGGCCTCTGCCTGTTCATCTCCTTTCCGATTCTGGGGAAGAAGTGTCTCTTCTCTCCAAGGCCAATGCTTCAACTCCTGCCCATGAGTCTTGTCCCTTTCCACTTCCTGCTCTGGCCTTCAAACAGCACCCCCTTACTTCGAGCCCCTTGCATCTCTTTGCCCTCAGCCTGTTCGTTCCTCTTTGCTGTCTGTCAGCTGAAATGAGTAGCCACGTGGTGCCTTGCTCACTCCTTTCTCCCTTAGGCTCTCTGCTGGTTAGCCTCGGTGCAGCTGGTCCTTTACTTGTGGAAGTCTCTGCTCTCAGATCACATGACTTGTTTTTCACTGCCCTCTTTTCCCTCTCTGGTGACTCGACTGGTCACTTCTGGCTCCTCTCCTTTTCCACCCCCCACGGAAATACAGGCCTCCAAGAGGCTGGGTTGACTCTCTTTTTCTTTTTCAGTCTCTCCATTTGGGTGTCCCCCATGGCTTCAGCACTCTATGCAGACAATCCTAAATCAATATATCGACAAGTCTCGTGGGAATTGAATAGAAGTAACTAGACTGTGTCCCCAGGGCCAAGAGCAGAGTCTGGCATGCAGCGGGCACTCAATAAACCAAAGAGATTTCAGACAAAGAGAACATTGTGAACAGAACCTGGACATATGTGCGTGGATTTATCTGGCAGTTACCCCCATCAGGCTCTGAACTCCTCAAAGTCAGGAACTGTGGTTTCCTCCCATTTTTGATGAGCTGACCCAGTACAGCTGTCCAATGAATGTTTATTGAGTGGGTGAATGAGAACAGGCTTGGTATGTTTGTACAAAATAGTGGCAGTCTTTATATAGGAATTTAGACTTTGTTCTGCGTGCAGTGGGCTTGCAGCCATGCATGGCTTTTTCTCATTAGAGTTACTCAGTTGGAGCTGAGTCCCAGGATGACTCATCTGGCTGTAGTCAGCACTCAGAACTTTGCGCCATCTTCCTCCTTCACCCTTGCTGCTCCATCTCTAATCAGTGGTCTAATCTTGTTGATTTTCCTTCACAGTGTTCACTTAGGGCTTCTCTCTGTGTTTTTGTTTCTGTTCTCATGGCCACCTCCCAAGGTCAGCCCTAATCACCTCTTGTGGAATGTCAGTATTGGTCACTCCCCACGCCAGTCGCTGTTTATCCCTTTTCTGTGTGCCGTAGGCGTTGGCTGTTCTGATGGCTGCCTCTGTGTTTGAGAGAAAGAAAGGAGAACAAAGCTGAATTGGTTCTGGGGACACAAGGATAGAGAGGGCTACAGGAACTCGCCGTTATCGGCCTTTAATGCCACAGGCACTCACATCTGGGGGTTGCTTTGGGTTTTACCCTTGAGTTCCTTGAGTGGGTTTATCCTCTCATTGCTCCTTATAACAAAGACTAGGACTCATGGCCACAATAAAGCTAAGTTGTAGAAGGAAAGACAGTGGACCACTGGAAAGTTCTTCCAGTGATTGAAAAGTGGAAATAGAAGAGCGATCCTTTAGGAAAGGGAGAATTATAGAAGGGAAAAAGTAAAAGGCCAAGGTAAAGGAAGTACTTTAATACTTCTAGATGGAAGGAAAGAAAGAGAGAAGACAAGAGCTGAGACTCTGCTGTTTTTCATTGGAAATTACAAGTGGGCCCTTTCTGAAACTGTTTTCTTAGAGCCTTGTGGATCCAGAATGCATCCCAATAAAATAGTGAGCTAATAGACTTTAGGGGATTTCTCTCAGGACTCTTTAACCTAAGGAATTTAGGTCTCTGTTAGGCAAAGTATGATCTGTCTTCTGCACAGAGGTAAGTATAGAAATGGCCAGTAAATATTTAGAAATTTTATAGCCTTGTGCATTGCCAAAAGTGCTGTCCAGGGGTGGGTGGTATTGGCTGGAGAGAGCCAATTGCAGATATTTCTTCCTGTTTGTATGATTCAGTAGCTTCATGTTGGTAGTTTGAAATTCATCATAAGGGGAAGTATTTTTATCATGCAAATTGGCAAATGCTACAAATCAGGACTCCTCCCATTCCCTAGAACCACATACTGAGTGTTTGCCAGCCCATCCCTGAATGACAGAGACATCCAGACTTCTGGTGAGGGAATGCTATTGAGCTAGGTGTTGTGCAACTGCTGTGGGAAGCTGTTTGTGACTGGGATTGTCTACCAGACATGCACAGACATGTATCTGGCAACAAAGGGGTGGGGGGAACTGGTCCTTTGCCACAGGGTATTTGAAATGCACTACCTTAGGTCGCTTTCAGCTTGTTCTGAGATTTAAGCATGCAAACAGAGGTCTTCATGATAATGAATGGAACAGCCCACTGGCTTAGCGACCTGCCACTCCAGCTTTCAAGTCCTCTAAGACAGTTAGGAGCAAGGATAGGAGCATAGAGGAGGCGACAGGTCTAGAAGTTATACGGGAAATAGCTGAAGAGGGTTGTGTGTGTGTGTGTGTGTGTTTTAATCTGCAAGGTCTGCCATGACAAAACTCCACAGACCGGGTGGTTTATACAATAGAAGTTTATTTTTTCACATTTCTGGAGGCTGGAAGTCCAAACCAGGGGGTTGGCAGGTCTGCTGTCTCCTGAGGCTAGTCTCCTTGGCTTGCAGATGGCTACCTTCTTGCTGGTCCGCACATGGTCTTCTTTCTGTGCACGTGCACCCCTGGTGTCTCTTCCTCTTCTCGTCAGGACACCAGTCCTACTGGTTTAGGGCCCCATCCTTATAACCTCATTTAACCACAATTACTGATTTAAAATGCTCTATCAGCAAATGGAATCCCACTGAGGGTTGAGGCTTCAAAATAAGACTTTAGGGAGGACACAGTTCAGTCTACATCAGAGTGCCACTGTACTTTACCCGTCCAGGCTCACTCTGCATCCCAGACACCCACAAGGATGTGAATCAGGCAAGACTGTGGAGCCAAGGAGGCCTGCCCCAGCTTCTGGGTCTGCCTACTCATTGGCTACCTGGCTATGGGCAAGTGAATCTTTCTCATCCTGCTTTGCTTTGCCTGTAAGACGGATACACTATGAGGTCTTGCCTTCTAGTCTAGTTCCAAGAAATAAGGGAAATCACATAGGTAAGCTTTAGAAGAGTATCTGGCCCATGACAGGTAATAAATATACACTGTTAATAAATAATATGGAGGTCATTGCTATGAATTGAATATATAAGAGGATACTTTAAAAAATTCATGGGAATTCAGATTAAAAGATGAGTTTATTTTGGTATGACAAGTATTTGAATTCCATGCAGTTTTTAAATAAAGCACTTTTCCATGAATCATTTGATAAGCCCTTATATGCATGGATTTCAAAATTTTTTGCACCAAAGTAAACTGATCCTTTAATGACATTTTCCCGAAACTTTTTGATGTACTCTAAATTTGCAAGACTGACTGTGGCAGGAGAGCCATGTTTTCTTGAAGTTCAATAAAGCCAAAAAATCCAAGGGCATTACTTTTTTTTTTTTTTAAGATTTATCTTTATTTATTTGAAAGACAGAGTTACAGAGAGAGGTAGAGACAGAGAGGTCTTCCATCCGCTGGTTCTCTCCCCAAATGGCTGCAAGGGCCGGAGTTGCGCTGATCAAAAGTCAGGAGCCAGGAGCCTCTTTCGGGTCTCCCCTGGGTGCAGGGGCCCAAGGACTTGGGCCCTCTTCTACTGTTTTCCCAGGACATAGTGGAGAGCTGGATCGGAAGTGGAGCAGCTGGGACTAGAACTGGCATCATGCCAGTCCGGAGCTTTAAACTACTGTGCCACAGTGCCAGTCCCTCAAGGGCACCACATGTAAACTAACGCCTCAGTGACTTGGATTGCTGTGGAGAAGTGCCAAGAAACAGGAACTGAGAATTTAAGTGCTGGGAGAAAGAACTGGCTTCTTCGATGGCCTTCCTTTTCCCATTGTGGAAATATAGCATATAAATGTTTATTTATTTTTAAAAATTTATTATTATTATTATTTATTTATTTTTGACAGGCAGAGTTAGACAGTGAGAGAGAGACAGAGAGAAAGGTCTTCCGTTGGTTCACCCCCCAAATGGCTGCTACGGCCAGCACTGCGCCGATCTGAAGCCATGAGCCAGGTGCTTCTCCTAGTCTCCCATGCAGGTGCAGGGCCCAAGCACGTGGGCCATCCTCCACTGCCTTCCCGGGCCACAGCAGAGAGCTGGACTGGAAGAGGAGCAACTGGGACAGAATCCGGCACCCCAACCGGGACTGGAACCCAGGGTGCTGGTGCCACAGGCAGATGATTAGCCTAGTGAGCTGTGACGCTGGCCATAAATGTTTATTTGTACATATTTATCTACTCTATTTCTAGAAGATCCATTTGGGTGAATTTATCTGATTTTTTGCCCACTAGAGGAAGTTTCCTTGAACAATATTATCAAGAAAAGTTACGTATTCTGTGTCTCATAATTGTAGGATACAATTGCGCTTAGAAAACAATAGCCAGGGAGGGCATTTGCGGGAGCAGTTAAGATGGTGCATGGGTGGAGCCGGCTCTGTGGCTCACTTGATTAATCTTCCGCCTGCGGCGCCGGCATCCCATATGGGCGCCGGTTCTAGTCCAGGCTGCTCCTCTTCCAATCCAGCTCTCTGCTGTGGCCTGGGAAAGCAGTAGAAGGTGGCCCAAGTCCTTGAGGCCCTGCACCCACATGGGAGACCTGGAGGAGGCTCCTGGTTCCTGGCTTCAGATCGGCTTAGCTCTGGCCGTGGCAGCCATTTGGGGAGTGAATCAACAGAAGGAAGACCTTTCTCTCTGTCTCTCTCTCTCTCACTGTCTGTAACTCTACCTGTCAAATAAATAAATAAAAATCTTAAAAAAAAAAATCCAGAAGGAACAGTTCCCTAACTACGAAGAGCTGCCTTCTAAACCACCTTTGGCCTTATGTTGCCATCACCTTCCCCCATCCACTTCTGTCTGTGAGACATAGAGCCGTTCTGACACCTAGGAGTAACCATATTTTCAGTTTTGCTCTGGTGAGCCTGGCAGGTCGCACAGAAAGTCAGCTTGACATTTTGGCCTAAAACGAGTGATAAAATAAAGTCAAACCATCTTCCATATTTTTTCAGAGATGTCCAAATAAAACAAGTTTAGGGGAAGAAGAGGAGAGGTTTGAAGGAGCAGAAGTCTCCTACAGTCTTGCTCGGAGCGCTGCCGCGGAAGGAGCTCCGGCTGCAGCGCACCTGCGGGAAGGACAGGTGGGTAGAGAGGGGGACAGCGATCCTGCAGGCGCTACACAGAGGCTTCCAGAAAGGAGCAGAGTGGCTCATCAGCTCTTCTGCGTGTGCTCACAAATTAGACATCCATCCCAAAAGGTATACTGCAATATTAAAGTCCATTTGCACGCGCTATAAAGTTCCCCCTGCGTCCCGGCAGATGCACGCACGCCTGCAAAGTATCTGTAGGTTGATTCCTTTGTGAGTTACGTGCAGCTGACACGGCTGAAAGCTGCAGCCGACCCCGATGAGGATGGAAGCTCAGGCTGGACCAGCGGCTGATGCCTTATGCATAAGTAAATTAATCCTCTCTGAGCAGAGTGGTACAAAATTATTAAGGCAGCTTCCGAGGAAACTTCTAAGGCAGAACCTAATGAAAATGTCAGAGGCTATGAATTATTAGTTGCTGCCCTGCTGTTCTGAAGAGCCAGGCGTGCCTCTGCCCGTTATCCACAGTTGCCAGCCTTGTGGGGAGGGTAGCCAGAACCCAAGCAGAGCACCAGCGATCATCTGGGTGATGGCCAGAAGGGCCTCAGAGAGCAGTGTGGAGGTGATGTTGCCCAGCATCCAAGGCTGTCTTGACGCAGCCCCTGTCTTCTGACCCTGTGGCTTTGAGAGTTGCTCTTTGGCGAAGACCTGTTTATCAAGATCCCAAAAGGGTCACGGCATAAAGGAAAGGCTTGAGTTATTTCTGAAGTCATTTCAGAATCCAGGCGCAGTGTTCAGCGCTGACTGACTTTGGGTCCCCATAGAAAGGTGTTCCTTCTGACTTCACTGATATCTGGAATTTCTGTGGTTTCTCCTCCCCTGCTCATGGGTAGCCATCGTCAAGTGGCTCTGGGCAGGTGCACCTTTCTCAGCCTCTGCTCTCTTGGACTCTTCCTTTGTAGCATCTCTTGTACTCTAATCTGTTTTCTCTTTGCCACCCTCCTGTCCGTATCCTGTCCAGTCCAGACCTTCTCTGCGGCTTGCCTGGACCTCCACGGTCTTGTTCCTCCAGTCTCTGCCCCTTTGACCTTCCTTCCCAGAGCACAGCAGCAGTATCAGCTAATGCTATTAAATAGGTGCCTTTTCTATGCCAAGTCCTGGGGTTGCTGGGCATCATATTATTTCTAATGTTTGCAATCTCCCTGGAAATGGTATTATTTACTTCCCTTTTACAGCTTGGGAGGCCCCCAAGAGCTACATAATGTGCCCAAGGTCATGCCAGCTAATGAGGGGGCAGGGCTAGGATTATAACCAGGGCAGCTGGACCTACGGGTGTATGCTAATCCTCAGTCATGCTGAGTTCTCTGCTCAGATACCATCAGTGGCTCCCAGTGCTTAAAATATCAAGTCCAGGTTCTTTTTTCTTGGTCTTCAAGGCTCTCTAAGGGTTTCCAGGCCTGCTGCACCACCCCATCACACAGCTGCTCTTTAGCTGAACCACATATACAGAGAGAGAGAAAGGGAGAGAGAGAGAGGAGAGAGAGAGGGAAGGAGGGAAGAGAGAGAGGGAGAGAGAGAGGGGAAAGGAAGGGAGGGAGGGAGAGAGGGAGAGAGAGAGAGAGAGAACAAAGAAAAAACCCCATCTATTTATAGTGCTACCCATGCTTTTTTCCTGAGTGCTTTTAGATGTGCTGTTTCTCCTGCTGGGAGTACAGGCTCCTTCATTCTCCTCTATGTAAGTAAATGTCACCCAAGAAAACACTGAACGGAGCTGGGCTAGAGGTTCATTTATTTTCTGGTCCACAAAGGGTATGTTAGATCTTTATTAAATAGCCAAAAATGTCCTTTCAATAATATTTTTCTTTAATATCTTTTTAAAAGACATTTAAAGTGAATCAGAAGGCAATTAAATGATGAATTTGTGCAGCCGGATTCTGCTGCCCCCAGCCGCTGTGGATGCTATCTGACTGATTAACCTCCGTCGCGGAGCTCTCTCTGATTGAGGGAAGCAATGACGGAAAACGCTTGGCCTATCACATGACTGATCCTGGCTGTCATGAGCCATCGTTTTCTAACTGCAAGCTTTCATTTCCAAAGCCCTGGCACGGTTTCAGGAGCTGTAAACCCTCATGTGAGTAAGTGAGCAGTAAGAACTGGCAGTTTTTCAATCTCAAGTCTCTTCAGCTTTAAACCTACATTTAGCTGTGATTTTTTTTTTTCCTCCTTAAGTTGGACATTCTTTTTGGTGCACACTTTTTTGATAAATAAAATTGGGTGAAGGTGAATTTGACTGAGACAGATACGGTTGTTCTAGTGAGAGCTGACCTTGGGAGGGAGTCGTATCTGTTCTGACATTAATTCCAAAGCAGAGAAGGAGGGAGAGAGGAGTGGACGTTTGTAGGGCTCCCACCCTCCACAGGACACCATGACTCAGCATTGGGGACATGGCAAATGCACCTGGAGGAGGTGAACCCTGGCAGAGATGACTCATGATACCAGTTTGGACAGGTTTTACTCTGAACGTCTTGGGGAAGGTCAAGGTCACGTAGACCTGAGTAGTGGAACTACTTTGTGGGGCCGGGCAGGAGATATCATGGGGAGGATATTTAAAAAAAAAAAAAAAGATTTATTTATTTTGCTTGAATGTCAGAGTGACACAGAGAGAAGAGGCAGAGAGAGAGGTCTTCCATCCGATGGTTCACTCCCCAATTGGCCGCAACGGCCGGAACTGCGCCAATCCGAAGCCAGGAGCCAGGAGCTTCTTCCAGGTCTCCCACGAAGATGCAGGAGCCCAAGGACTTGGGTCATCTTCTACTGCTACCCCAGGCCACAGCAGAGAGCTGGATGGGAAGTGGAGCAGCCGGGTCTCGAACCGACACCCGTATGGGATGCGGGTGCTTCAGGCCAGGGTGTTAACCTGCTGCGCCACAGCAGCGGCCCATGAAAAGATCTTTTTTCTAGTTTAATGTTTAAGTCATTGGAGTTCATTTAACACAAGATTAATTGTCCTCCATGCATAATTGGCTGCACAACATGATTAGTGTTCTTTATATGAATGCTTACAGGTAATCTGAAAACAAAAACATGAATGTAATATGAAGGACCTTCTTGAAGATTTATTCCTGCCTGGTAGTTTTATTTTAAAATGTATTCATCAAGTGTTTTCTTACCCTCTCTTTGTTTTATTTTTTAGGTATCCAAAGAAATTCTCAAGAGGAGGAAAAAGGACTCAGCGAAATGCGCACGTAACCACAATGTTATAGCTGGCCAAATCCTGAAACACAATGTGACGTCACACCTAGATGGATCGTGCATCTATTGTTTGTTGTCACTGCCACCTCGCCTCTGTAATTACTGACCCTCAAGTGTCCTTATGGAATTATCTTAGGAAATTGGAAACAAGGAATCTTCTAGAAAAACCTCCTATTATTAGTCTGTGGAACTCACTTAGAAGTGAATTGCAGACACATGGCAGGAATAATAACAGTTTACATTTATGGAACACTCATGGCATGCCAAGCACTGCAGTAAAGGGCTCACACAATATTAGCTCATTTAATTTTCTCATACAACTCTATGAAGTTGGTACTATTATCCCTGTTTAATGGATAAGGAAACTGAGTCCCAAAAAGATGAAAAATAATTTGTCTACAGTCACCCACCTGGGAAACGGGGGAGCCATGATTTGGAACCAGACAGTCTGAATCCAGAATGAAAAATAAAAGTGTAATCAGGGGGAAACCTGTTTCACGCTTTTCACGTTTCCTAAACTTACCATCACCACCAGCGAACTCTGAGGGGTGGTGCGAGTGGAATCTGAACAGGAGAGGAATTGTCTACAGGCCGGCAGAGGTAAAAGAGAGTGGAAAATGAAGCGAGATGCTGGCAACAGCACTGAAGAGCAGCCTGAGCTAAGGATTCTGGGAGTGCGGGGATGCGACATCCTCTGTTCTGTGCTTGGTTGAACCTCAGGCAGCACCAGTGGGCAACGGTGGGCAATCAGTCAAGGAGTGGGGCTGGGGCCTGATCTCTGTCACTCGTTGCACTGGCTGCCTGCTGCAGAGATGGATAGCTGCTGCAGCGCCCTGGGAGCGCCATCCATCTGAGCAACATCGCCTTCTAGATTCACAGTTCACTTCCCTTCTGCAGAGCCAGTGTGGTGGCCTATCCTTTCAGACCTCTCCCACCTTCGAGCCCTTAGGACAGGCCCACTGCCCTTTATGTAACCCTACAGGACCTGAAAGGTTTGGGAGCTCAGAATTTTTCAGATGCTGAACAGGCCAAATAGCATATATTGCAGATATTGCATATATAATATTTCCAGTGAGGTGTGGCTCAGTGCCCCATAAACCAACATGTTTGTATTTCTACCATAAACCTGTGCATTGTCACCCTAGCTGGGATCAACACTGACTATACAGAGCCTTGTGTCAAAACAGTCAGGTTTTGCCACAAAGAGGTTTTGTTCCCAGTTCAGGGAAAACCTAGTTGCTTGGCATTTTAGATTTTGGAATTAGGGATAAGTGCTTGTGGTTGTCGTCAGTTCCTTGCACTCCAATCAGGAGCATGAAGATGAAGATGTGGATCAAGCTGTTCCTGCATTTCCTGCATTGGAGTTGAAGGTCTAATTTGGAGTGAGCCTTAAGAACGACAGCTCCAATCTTCCTAGCCCAGGTTTTAGTCAGAAAAGTGGAGCCGGTATCTATACTCAATACATTCCCTATAGGCTTGGTGAACAAAAAGTAATAAAGAGAATACAAATTCAGGAAAGAAAAGATTGGGGATTTTGTTGTTGTTGAAAAACCTATTTACACTACTTAGAAAGGCCTCTACCCTACTCCTCTTGGGAGTTACTTAGCTTGGCTTGGAGGATCACAGATTAAAGCATGATATCGAGAGTATTATTAAAGGCAACCTGTAAAAATGCATTATCCCAAAGATTTAGATTTCTGTCGCCTTTACTTACATCATTTTTTTCAAATCAGTGCATAACCTTCTTTAAATTTTATGTCCTGCTTTCACATTCCTTCTGGGTTTAATGACTAATCTCTTTACTTGTGTTTATCCTGGTGAAACCTGTAGAAGGAAAATCATAAATTAATGGCATATGTTTGTAGTTATAAACAGGGGGCGGAGTCAGAAATACACACGCATGCCCACTAACCTATTTCCTAGAATTGCAATGCTCAACTCCCAATTAACTTTAGATTTACAAGTCTAATCAAATAACCCAGTCTGTGTCTATTGAAAAGCTGTGCAGTGTGTATAATCTTTCAGTTGACCTAAATCTGTAGTAGATCTTGGGAAGTAAACTCCTTTGTGAAGCTGGTCTCTCTACTGGGTGAAGTCAATGTCTCCTTGAGGAGCACTGAACTCTCACCCTAAGACATGGCTTGTAAAGGCACCTCCTGCACCAGGAGCACAGTGTTGGCCACTGACCATAGGGTGTATTTTGTGATAATAGAAGGCTGTGCTGAGTCACTTACACTTCATCCCTGGGTGTCCCCTGGAAACAATGTGTGTTACTGGAAGACAATAATGGAGAACATTTGTCTACATCTCCGTGGGTCAGCAAGGCACTCTTCTGAGAACTCTCCACTGTGGACACATGTAGTCACTATTGTCTTCCTCCTGTTCTCCTTTTCCTTATTTTCAATTTATTTGTGAGGCAGAGAGGGGGAGAGAGAAAGAGAGAGGTTGAGAGAGAAAGAGAGAGACAGAGACAGAGAGACATAAATGACAAAAGAGCTCCCACCCACTGATACACTACCCAAATGCCCACAATAGCCAGAACCAGGAGCTGGGAACTCAATCCAGGCCTCCCATGTGGGCAGCAGGGACCCCACTACTTGAGCCATCACTGCTGCTTCCCAGGGTCTGCATTAACAGGAAGCTGGAGTCAGGAGCTGGAGCTGGGTATTGAACCCAGGAACTCTGATGTGGGCCACAAGCATCTTAACTACAAGACCCAATGCCTACTCCTAGTGTTTTTAACAAACAAAGGAGTAATAACCACTGTAATCAATCTAACAGATGAGAAAACTCGGCACAGAGACGATAAGCAAATTGTTCAAGGAGCCTCAGCTAGTGGATGAGGGAATGGGGCTATGAACCTGCTGGGCCAGGGTCTATCCACATAACCATTAAGTTCCATTGCTTTCTGAGTCATTGAGGGGCCTGTGGTGAAATCTGTCCGATGGCAAGGAGCTGGTCACCTAGGCTTCTGTAGAACATGCTGTCACTCAGGAGTCTTCAAAGCTCAGGATTTTACAGAATCCATAGGGGACATGGGAATGAGAGGCAAAGGAGGCTTGGCACTTCCGCATCTTCAGGAGTCAGAGCAAGACAGTGCTAAAATGCCATTTGTTAGCACTAAGATTTTATTTGAATGGGAGGTTTTGTAGCTCACAAGAATCTTGAAAACTACAGGTCTAAACAACTAAGCCAGTTAGTTCACCCAGGGGTCACACTCAGTGCAGACAGAAACAGGATCCCCATGCTGCGCATTGCTGTCATATGCTTGCTTTCCACAGACAAGTGTGTAGGTGTGAAGTCAGACTGTGGTGATTACTTTTCAAGGTAAGCTAGAGACTGCTGTGTGGGTAAGACGGTATGGTGATGAGACGTTATCAAGGGGTGTTGAAGTGGAAGGTGGACGCACTTGGGAAGGACACCTAATGTAGCCTGGAGACTTGGGGTATCTTCCTGAGGAGGAAATGTCAGAGGCTTCCAGAAGGATTCACAGGAGTTAGGGGTTCAGCTGGGGGTGGGGAGCAAGGCACTGCAAGACAGAGCTAGGAGATGACACGGCAAATGTGCCAGTATGCAAGCTGTCCGGAAGGCAACGGTGATGGCAAAGGACACACAGAGTGGGGTTTGGACTGAGATGGTGACAGACCTTTCATGCTGTCCCAAGACTTAAGAATTTATCTCCAAAGCTATTGGGGCCATTAAAAGGTTGAGAGTAGGAAGTGGCATGATTGAATGGAGAAATTACACTGGCAGCAGTGTGAAGGGTGCAGTGGGAAGATCAGAGATAGGGAAAGGTTGTAGAAGGCAGGAGGAATGAAGAGAGAAGTGGCTAGCTGTTGAGAAGATGTGTGGAGCTGAGGAGGGAGGAGAGGCACCATGGGAGGACAGGGAAACTTAGGAGCCAGGGATCTCCCAGACACCAAGGAAAGGGAGGTGGGCATGAACAAATGAGGAAAAGAACCAAGCCTGCTTATGGTGGTGGCCAAGGACAGTTTGCCCGCCAAGTGCCCCATGAACATACTGACCAGTGGAGGGCAAGGGCTGAAGGGTGAGAGCCTGCTCACTTCTTTCCATTCAGCGAGTGTTTGGCAAACACTCCAACTCTTGGCCAATGACATGGCTCCATGATGCCTCTTGTTGATGATGATGTCCTGAGAGCTTTCACTACAGAGACAAGCCAGCTTGTTTAAATCTGTTCTCAAATAATAAAACACAGGCAAAGCTACACCCTGCTAAAATCCTGCGCCATGATCAAACCATGGACAAGTTCCACTGGGTCCTTTCAGACGCCCTTTGTATTTCCAGTGGGCAGAAATGGAGAAGTAAAGACAAAACTTGCCTTTCAGTGATCCTCCTGTTGTTTTCTTACTGGTTTCCCTTCAGGTCCTCTGCTGCAGCCCCATGGTCCCAGGATGTGCCCTCAGCAGCTTGTGGGGTGACCTACGTGAGCCTCAGCATCTGGGAGCAGCTGTCCTTCATCCCTGTGTGTCTGCCAGGCATACGTAGAGGGCGACACAGCACTGGGATGCTGATTTTGCCACTCCCCCAATTCCTCACCTCATAGCAGAAGCATCAAAGTGTTTTGCAAGTTGGGTCTTGGTGTTCAAAGCTCTCCCTGAACTCGGGGCTTCAGTGGCAATCAGTGCCTTGGAATGCTGATGAGAGCATCTGCCTAGCCCACCCACAGCGACAACCTTCTAAAAAACCCATCAGCAGAACCATTTTTGCATCATGAAGATCAGGGACACACTGATTTCTGCTATTTGTCAATGCTTGGTCAAAAACTTGAGAATTCATGGGCATCCTCCCACGCTCTTCCCCCATCTTCTTGCAGCTATTTAAAGTATCTACAAAGAAGACATTCCAAGGAGGAGCTGTGGCTAAGGGCTGTCCATAAAACTCAGAGGTCTTGCATTGTGAAGTTCAGGGACCCTCCTGGCATTTACAAAGGCCGAAATAACAAATGTGTTCTCCTCACTTCCTGTAATTGTTGTAAAGGAAATGGATGCAGCATCAGAGGCATCTTTCTCCATGTTCTCTATAGGATCATTTTTCAGTTGAGAGTAAGACACATGCTTGAAGAAGCTTCAAGTAATTCTCATTTGCACAACTCATCTTCGGTAAATCTGGGGATTGGCTGTAGATAAAGATAGGACAGCCCTGGCTGAGCTCCCAGCTGACCGAGCAACTTGCCAGCCCTGTGAGTGAGCTGCCTTAGGGCCAGATCCTCTAGCCCAGTGGGATCACCCCAGTCGACAGCTAGTGCCACAGGCTCAGGGACAGCAGGTTCCCACTGAACCCTACTCAAATTGCAGATTTCTGAAGAAAATAATTAATTTGTTGCTTTAAAAATATTTAAGCGACAAAGAATAATTGTGTTTATTTGTGAGGCACAATGTGATGCTTTGATGAATATATCCATTATGGAGTGATTAATTCAAGCTAAGTAGCATATCCTTCACCAATACAATTATTTTTTTTAGTGATGTGAACATTTAAAACCTCTCTCTTAGCAGTTTCTGAGAATACAATATATTGCTGTTGACTGTAGTCACCACGCTGTACAACGCACCTCTGGAACTTCCTTCTCCTGTCTGATTGACACTTTGTACCATTTGACCAACATCCTCCCTCTCACCCTCTCAGGCTTTGGTAGCCACCATTCTACTCTCCACTTCTGTTCATTCAACTATTTTAGATCCCACATAAAAGTGAGATCACTTGGTATCTGCCCTTTGGTGTGTGGTTTATTTCACTTAGCATAATGTCCTCCACATTCATCTATGTCGTAAGAAACAGAATCTGGCTGGCGCCATGGCTTAATAGGCTAATACTCCGCCTTGCGGCGCCGGCACACTGGGTTCTAGTCCCAGTTGGGGCACCGGATTCTATCCCGGTTGCCCCTCTTCCAGGCCAGCTCTCTGCTATGGCCCGGGAAGGCAGTGGAGGATGGCCCAAGTCCTTGGGCCCTGCACCTGCATGGGAGACCAGGAGAAGCAACTGGCTCCTGGCTTTGGATCAGCGAGATGCGCTGGCCGCAGCGGCCATTGGAGGGTGAACCAACGGCAAAAAGGAAGACCTTTCTCTCTGTCTCTCTCTCTCACTGTCCACTCTGCCTGTCAAAAAAAAAAAAAAGAAAAGAAAAAAAAAAAAAAGAAAGAAAGAAAAGAAAGAAACAGAATCTGTTTCCCTGTTTTTAAAGGCTAAATAGTATTCCACTGTGTATATCAGGCAGCTTCAAAATTTTCTTAGAAAGTGGTATTAAAGACAAGTTCTTTTGGTTAAAAACATTTTGAAATTCATGCATAGGAGGGGGGATTCAAAACATTCATGGAAAGTGAGTATTATGAAAAAAAAAACTATGTGTGGATTTCAAATTCATTTGCAGCAAAGTAAGATTTTCTTTTAATTCCATTTTTCTATGAACCTTGTGAGGTACCCTCATGTATACCATATCTTCTTTGCCTGTTCATCCATTGCTGGACATTTAGACTGATTCTGTATCTTGGCTATTGTGAATAGTGCTGCAATAAACATGGGAATGCAAATGTTTCTTCAACATATAGATTCCTTTTCCTCTGGATATGTACCCAGAAGTGGGATTGCTGGATCATATGGTAGCTCTGTTATTAGTGTTTTGAGGGAACTCCATACTATCGATGATTGTTTCGAAGCTTTGCATTTTGGGGAGTTTGCTGTGTAGCAATGGATAATCAGAGCGCCTGATTCCTAGGAGACCATGCTCCCAGTTTTCTTCCTGCATCATTGTCATTGTTTCTTTCTCTCTTTCAATACTTCCTCGCCTGCCTTTGGTTTTTTCACTTGTTGTTATGCAGTATTTTAGTCACACACAAAATACACAGTGAAGTATAATGGAATTCCCTATAGCTTTCTCCCAGCTTAAAGATTTATCTATTCAGCACCTCATTTCATTCATACTCTTGCCTACTTTTACCCCACCTTAAGAGGCTACCTCCGAAAGTTCATGGAAAAATAAAATTGTGTTTTAAAAATGTTATTTATTTATTTTATTTGAGAGGCAGAGAGAGCAACGGAGAGAGTGCTCCCATCTGCTGAGTCACTCCCAAATGCCCACAACGGCTGAGGCTGGCAGGAGCCCAATTACTTGAGCCTCACCACTGCCTTGGAGACAGCACATTAGCGGGGAGTTGATAAGAGAGCTAAAACTTGAACTCAAGCACTCTGACATGGGATGTGGGTATCTCACGTTGGCATTTTAACATCTGGGCCAAACACTTACCCCAAATAACCTTTTAATTCTATTTTCCCATGAACTTTTCAAAGTATCTATTAAGATAATTGTGAGGATTAAGTGACTTACATATGCACAATGCTTAGAGCAGCGCTTGCATTTATAGAATGGTTGGGTTTGATACTGCATCTCCAGTGCAGAGCTCTTGTCTCCAAACCACCCTCAGACTTTCATAAACCTGGGTGATATCTACTTGGACTCATAACTAAATATTTTTCATACACTGATGATTCCTAAATTTAATTTCTGCACTAGCATTGTGGCTCAAAGCATGAATTCTGGTTCTTACATGCTTGGATTCAAGTCATGCTTTTCTGAAAATTACTTCCCTTGACCTCAAATATGTTACTCTGAGTGGCTCAGTTTCTTTATTATTATTATTATTATTATTATTTGACAGGTAGAGTTATAGACAGTGAGAGAGAGAGAGAGAGACAGAGAGAAAGGTCTTCCTTCTGTTGGTTCACTCCCCAAATTGGTGCACTGAGCCAATCTGAAGCCAGGAGCCAGGTGCTTCCTCCTGGTCTCCCATGTGGGTGCAGGGCCCAAGGACCTGGGCCATCCTCCACTGCCCTCCCGGGCCACAGCAGAAAGCTGGACTGGAAAAGGAGCAGCCGGGACTAAAACCCGGTGCCCATATGGGATGCCGGCGCCGCAGGCGGGGATTAACCAAATGAGCTATGGCGCTGGCCCCAGCTCAGTTTCTTAATCTGTGAAATAAGAGGAGATAATATTTCCTACTACCTTTTGGGGTTGTTGTGAAGATTAAATGACTTACATACGTAAAAAGCTTAGAACAGTGTCCGCACGTTTACAACAGTTCGGTTTGTGCCTGCATCTCCAGGCCAGACCTCTTGCCTGAACTCCAGGCTTGTGTAAACAACCGCTTATTTGGCATTCTCACTTACGTGTCACATAGGCATCTCAAGCATAATATTCTAAAACCAAACTCCCGATCTCCCCACTGAGTCTCTTTGCATCTCCTCTGCCAGCTCCTATCTCAGTTAATGGCATCTTCAGCTGGTTATTTTTTAGCATTATCCTTGACTTTTCTTTTGCTTTCATATCTCACAACAAATTCTGTTGGCTCCACTTTCAAAATTATAGCTAGAGCCACTGATAATTATGACCTCTGTAGAAACCGCTGTTATCTCTTGCCTATAAAATTGCAAGAGTTTCCTAACTGGTCAGCTTGCTTTCACCTTCTCTCTCCCTGCATTCTCTCCCTTTCCCTCAAAAATCTATCCCCAACTCAACAGAGTAGTCCTTTCAAAAAACTTAAGTCAGATTCTCTCACTCTTGTTTTAGAAAAATCTCCAATGCCTTCTCATTTGATTCAAGGAGAACATCAAAGTTTCTACAACGCTCTCTGATTCCATCTCTGTCTGGACTCTTAGCTGAGCTTCTCTCTGCTCCTTAGACATACTGTGGGGGCGGAGGGGAGGTGTCCCACCTTATATCTTTGCAATTCAGCCACCCATTTTCTTGAAATTCTCTTTGCTCAGATCTTCATGGTAAGCTCTTGCCCTTGTCTGGGCATTACTGTTATATTTTCTCATTTAATGGCCATTCTGCTTGATGAGCTTCAATTCTTGTTATCATTCCATTCCCACCTTCAACAGTCGCAATGTTCTCTGTTGCCTTTTTTTTTCCTTAATGTTTATCACCTTCGAGCATACTTCATACTGTTCTCACTTAGTTTGCATGCCATTTTTTCTTTGTCTCCTTCTCCTAAAATGTAAGCTTCTTCAGGGCATCTTTGTTTTGTTTACTGCTGAATCCCAAACATCTAAGATGGTGCCTGGCGCACAGTAGATACATAGACAGAGAGACAGGGAGATAGATGGTAGAGGGATCTCTCTGTGTTTTAGAAAGATCACACAGGAAGCCATACAGAGGATAGTTTGGAGGTCAGGAAACATTGAGATCTGCGTAATATTCCTTGAAAGAAGTGATGAGATAGTTTGAGCTAGAAAAGAGACAAAAAGGGAGATGAACAGGAAGTTTTTGGTAGACATAGTGGAAGGGATGAGAGTTTGGTCATGGGAGATGGAGAGAGAGTAAGAGAGGGAGAAAGAGAGAGAGAGAGAATTATCAGTGATGACTTTCAGATTTCTGGTGTGGGACATTGAAGGAGATGTCACATGAAATAAATTTTAAAAAAGCAGAAGTTGTTTTAGATATGTGGCAAATGGGAGCATATCATGTTGGAACAGTATAGAAAAAAATACAGGCCCGAATTAGGAAGGAATCTTTAAGCCCTTAATTGCAACTTTAAAAATTGCATTTCAGTTATTGGATGTGAGTAGCCTTATCTATTTAGATTGCCACCTCATTTTTAAAAATGCTTGCTTCTTCCACTGACAGTGGTGAGCTAATAGCAGGACTTTGAGAAATAGTTGCTATCGATTGATAGCCTGAAGCGTATTTTAAATAAAGAAGCTTAGCTACCCCCTCCCCCACACTTGCTAGAATTATAGCTACGACAGACTGCTAGATGATCCCCATAAGTATTTTCTGCTTCTTCCAGGGTAGTAGAATTGAACCTGGACACATGACCACTTACCTAGAAACTATGTTTTCTAGGTATCCTTGAAGTTAGAAGGGGCCTTGTAGGCTGAAGTCAGGCAGAGCAATGATAGTGGAAGCCATTTGCTGGCCTTTCCAGACCTCAGGCTTAAAGCAACAGAAATCTGCTCCCTTTCTGTCTGGCTCCTCACTCCTGAAGTGAATCAGGGCTCTCCTGTGACCCAGCTTTGAACATGCAGATGAAATAAAATGCTCTAGCGAACGGTAGAATAGGCTGGCTGGACTGTTTGGGAGAATAAAGGTCTGACTTCTCTAAACTTTTGTCTTTTGTTACAAAAACTTAGCCTTCATTTCGGCTAATACAATAGGTAAACTCAACCGGTGCCTTTGTTTTTTTTTTTCATGTCCCTAGTTACTCAAAGAAAATGTAAATACATTCAATAGAGAAATTCTTACAACATTGATAAATTGTTCACCTGGTTCTGCTCTTTGCATTGGTAAATGTGTTCTCTAAATGTGGTAAGGACCCGCAGAAGCAGAGTGAGCACTCAAGGTAGGTTAATCTGAGGGTACTTTTAAAAGTTAATGGAAATGCAGTCGGCGCTGTGGCTCACTTGGCTAATCCTCCGTCTGTGGCACTGGCACCCCGGGTTCTAGTCCCAGTGGGGGCCCCGGGTACTAGTCCTGGTTGCTCCTCTTCCAGTCCAGCTTTCTGCTGTGGCCCAGGAGGGCAGTGGAGGATGGCCCAAGTGCTTGGGCCCTGCACCCGCGTGGGTGGACCAGGAAGAAGCACTTGGCTCCTCTCTCTGTCTCTCTCTCACTGTCTATAACTCTGTCTCTCTCACTGTCTAACTCTGTCTGACAAAAAAAAAAAAAAAAAAAAAAGTAATGGAAATGCAATTAAAACTTGTTTATTTTAGTGCAAAAAAATTTTTTTTGACAGGTGGAGTTAGAGAGAAAGGTCTTCCTTCCGTTGGTTTACCCCCCGCCCCCCAAATGGCCACTACAGCCGGCGGCGTTGCGCCGATCTGAAGCCAGGAGCCAGGTACTTCCTCCTGGTCTCCCATGTGGGTACAGGTGCCCAAGCACCTGGGCCATCCTCCACTGCCCTCCCAGGCCACAGCAGAGAACTAGACTGGAAGAGGAGCAACCAGGACTAGAACCTGGCGCCCATATGGGATGCCAGCGCTGCAGGCGGAGGATTAACCAAGTGAGCCACGGTGCCGGACCCGCAAAAAATATTTTTTAAATCCATGCAAATGAAGGATCTTCAAAGAGTTCCTGTAAAATTCATATCATGCAAAAAGTACGCATGGATTTCAATTTTTTGGGACAAAATAAACATCTTTTAATTTTGGTTTTTCACAAATGTTTTAAAGTGCCCTCACACTTTGTTCACGGCAGGTTAGTAATTGGACACATCAGCATACTGATATTCTTAACTTTTCCTCATCATGTCAAATTATTTTTTTCATAGTTTCCATTAATCCCTATCTTGAACCTTTTTAAAATTCTTATTTTACAGCCTATTTCAGATTATTTTGCTATCTTAACTATTTAAAGGAGCTAATCCTCCCAATTTTCTCTCTCTCTCTCTCTGGCCTATTTCTGCACGTGCTTTGCTGATTTATCTTTAATGGAATGGTTTTTTTCCTCCTGTCTGTGTGCCTCGAGTGCAGTTTGGACCAATTTTTAATGTTAATTTCTAGCACTGCTTATACATAAATTTGAACTCCTAGCCTGGACTCAGCATAGACCCGAGTTTTTTTATTTTCCACCCAAAATCTCTGGGGAGAAACGTATTTCCTTGTTTCTTTGTCACACCCCGGGGCTGCTAAGTAGCCATTTTAATCCCTTTCACTGTAGGTGTTTAGCTTTGTGCCTATAAACCCTATTTAGGAGTTTTCCCTGCCTCCTACCAGCCTATGGCTACACGTTATGAACTCTTCAGTACTAGAACTCTAATACGTAGCAGACTTGGGTCTACTGTTAGTCCAGTTCCCTCCCTGGATCAATTTTATCACTTCAGTTTTATGTTTCCTTTTCATTTCTGATACCTAGGATAGCCTTTCTTTCAAGCTCAACTGTGTTAAAAACACTGTTGGTTACATTTTGTGGGTCACGTTTAGTTTATAAGACAAAGGGGACTGTGCATTAGCTTAGTTGGTCACAGAGGGAGCCTGCAAGATCTTGAAGTATTTTTCAATATTTATTTGGTGGAAAGGCTGAGACCTCAGTAAAACTGGGGGCAAAAACCTGACGTAAAAGAACAACCGAGATTTTTTTTTTTTCTTATTCACTGGCTTATTCCCAGTACCTCAAACAAGACACAGCACATGGTGATCACTCAAAATGATATTTGTTGAATGAATGCATGCTGGGCAGTACGGCTCAGCCTGTCCTGAGCAATCCAGCTCAAGATCTAAATTTGCAGACTTTACCCTGCAAGGCAAGAGCCCCGTGGTCACCCAAACCTCACTCCCTTGTTAGCTATCAAACCATTCTTTTGCACCAAGTATACACCATGGGAGGAGATCTGATGAGCATATTTTTCTACATTCCGGGTGATGTTTCTAGTGAAATTTGAGCCTCCACTCTCACCCTCCAATGTCATAGCGCCTACTAGAGGCCCGAGTCACAGGCCCCTGCCCAGCTGGCCTGAGACTTGCCCATCTCTGAATGGAAGAAATCATCACTTTTCCAAATCTGTGTCCATGCACAGTTCCAGGAAAAGAGGATTAGTTTATAGTCAGCAGGTTTAGTGCTCTCTGTGTGATGGTAAGAGCTAATCAAGACACTTCCCACTAGGCATTTCGGGGATTTCTGGAAACCCTGAAATAAAAAAGGGATTAAACTCATCCTAAAAACTTCTTGCAACCTGAGAGAGTGGCAACCACCTATGCACTGAAGGTGCCAGAGTTCTCTTACTCTCACCTGTAGGAGGGCCTCTTGCCTCCGATGACCCCCAGGACTCAGAAAAATATAGAAGCCAACATATTTTACATATGCATTTTACAGGCCACAAACAGTGAGACAGAGCTGGATTCATTCCTTGCTTCTAACACTGACCTGCTTCATTCCTTTGGAAAGCCACTGGATGTCTTGGAATCTCCGTTCTCTCACCAAGAAGTGAGGATCATAATACTCATTTTATGAGGGTGGCTTTGAAAAGTAAATAATATAATGGTTGTGAAACACTTAGCACAGTACCTTGCACAGAATAAATAATACATTTAGTTACTTCTATTTGTCTTCTCTTTCCAGTCCAAGGAAGTTACAATATAGGGACAAATATTATATGACACTTCTTTTTAAACCAGTGAACCTCGCTTTTCTAGAACTCAAACTTGTTTCTGAGAGTTACCTATACACCGAAGCTTTTATAAATCAATTCCATTTTAAATGGACAAAGGAACTTTCTGACAGAATCCCTTCCCTGAAAATCATTGTGGGTTTGGCATCCTGCTCAGCCTGGCTGGGGCCAGGGGAGCTGAACCATAATGACATGCAGATGTACCATTGTTCTGTAGAAATCATGTCTGGCTCCAGATGGGGATTAGGAAAAAGAAGTGATGATTCTTTTTGAGGAAGATGGGAATTCTGGCCCAGTGAGCTAGGTGGTGAGGAGGGAGAGTGAGAGATGAGGAGTTTGGAGGGCATGTGTATGTGTGTGTATGTGTATGTGTGTGTGTTGGGGGGGAATTCAGGTTAAGGGAAAAGAACTCTGGATCAACAAAAAGCCTACTGGAAGAACATTAAAAATACACAAGGAAAAGAAAAAACAGACAAGGGAAAACTAGACAGGAAATATCCAGGATAATAGCTGTCATCATTAAAACTCCCATTTGTTAAGCGCCTGTTATATGACAGGCCCAAGGCTGGATCCTTTACCAAGATTAACTTATCCACCAACTTCCCATTGAATTGTATATTGTCACCTCCATTATTGATGACAAAACTGAAGTTTCAGAATATTGTAATCACTTGGTTACTAAGTGGTAAAGCCAGATTTGGGGTTCAAAATCCAATGCCCATGTTTCCCCCATGAGGTGTTGACTCCACGGGGAAGAGGATAAGCAGCCAGGGCCAGGAGGAGGTGTCTTGCCCTGATAACACTGGTGACATCTGGGCTGAGAAAAGAATGGGTTTTTTACCCAGTACTTAGGACAGAAGACCTAAAATAATGAAGAACTAATAATGGGTACTCTTGCTCACGTGGGATACAGATTAGTGGCCAGCTTGCTGCAGATTCTTCAGTGTGGAGTTTGGAGATGGGAATAGTTCACTCGTTGCAAAAGTAATAAACCCTTCTCTTTGATCCCTCAAAAGTTGACAGAAAAAAGTTACCCAAAACACATAGCAGGAACTACCTAATAGTCACAAGTTCTCCATCTCATCACAGAGGTTTCTGTGAAGGAATCCTGTGGGGGAACTCCTTAAGAAATGTAGGTAATATCCTCTCACCCATTCATCTTTTCTGCTAGTCTGACTTTTCGTTTATTAGATTTCTTGACAGTAAACTGAAACCTTAAAGAATGGATTTTAAAATATTTTGGAAATGACCTATTTATTCTGAATTATAGTCAACACCGTGAAACCACAGCATTGGGAAGAGTTTTGGACATCCGATAATGATCTGACTTGCTACTGAAAATAAAACGTTATTTAAAAACCTTTTTTATCTATCATTTTATTTTCAAAACTGTAAATGGATTGCCATTCTACAGTTGGCAGTTTTTGCTCTGGTGAATATAATATATATGACAATACTTCAAAAAGTTTTGGAAATCATGCAATTAAAAGACAGGTTTATTTTAGTGCAATTTTGAAATCATGCCTTTCTTCAAAATACACATTTTCCATGAACTTTTAAAAATATTTATTTATTCATTTATTTGAAAGGCAGAGTGACAGAGAGAATTGGAGAGATGGAGAAAAAAGAGAGAAGAGAGATAGAGTATGAGAGAGAGGACAGAGAGAGAGTGAGAGAGATCTTCTATCTGCTGGTTTGCTCCTCAAATGGCAACAGTCAAGTCTGGGCTAAGCTAGTACCAGGTGCCAGGAGCTTCCTCTGGGTCTCCCACATGGGTAGCAGGGGCCCAAGTACTTGGGCCATCTTTTGCTGCCTTACCAGACACATTAGCAGGGAGTTGGAAGGGAGGCTGAGCAGCCAGGATTCATTCAGACATGAGATGTCAGTGGCCCAAGTGGGGGCTTAATCCTGTGCTACAATGAAGACCCCTTCCATGAACTTTTTGAAGACCTCTCATCAGCATGAATTTCAACATTTTGGAACCAAAGTCAATTTACCTTTTAATTCCAGTGTTGGTGAACTTTCAGAAGACCCTCATACTTAATCACAAAGAATGCCACTGAGTGGTAACAGTGGTGCTGGGGTTATGATTATGTTTTAATTTGTTTTGTGCTGAAAGGCATGGCCATTTACAGAGCTGTCCCATAAAACCTGTCATGTTCCAGTCACCTCACGTTATCAGCATCCTCCTGGGGGAATAAGCAGTGTGTTTTTTTCCCCCAGTTCATGCTGTGCAATCTCTTCCCCATGTGTGTGAACTTTGCAAGATGTCAAGTACCCCATTAAAAATGAATGGAGCTTTTGAGGGGCTCCTGCAAACCCTCTAATGATCTTCCCTTTTGAACAAACAGCATTTTATTGTGCGAATTAGAAAAACAACACAGAGTCTGGCATAAAGAGGATGGAAACCTGGCACTACGCCAAGAAAGAACTTGAACCTCGGTCTTGGGCCTCAGGGGACATCCAAGTATCGCAATAGAATCATTATGTGAGTTGCATGGGAACCCTGGTGGATCAGGGAACCCTTTCTAATATGGAGCTGGGTGCTAAGTCCTATCCACAGGGGGAACCTGAGAATAACCACTGTATTCACTATTGGGCCTTATCCCTCATTTCCTCGGTAGCATTAAGACCCGCTTTGGTCGGGAGGACTGAGTGTGGGAAAATCGCTCTGCAGCAGCTGCTGTTAGCCCTCATGTGATGGGTATCACCACTACTTGATGCTGCTGTGTTGGGTTCTTTGCAGCAGCATTCTCACCATACTCTAACGTAGGGTGTCTTGATGTTAGAAGTTTCTTTAGAGACTTCAACATCCTTTTCAAGAGCCCTCTTCTAGCTGCCTGTGCAGATGGCTGCCTCAACCTGAGCCTGAATGGATTTGTCTTTCTGGCCCGCCCTAGGCTTTTGGAGGCTGTATGAGGAGTGGATCATCCATGTGATCCCGTGTGAGAAGGCAGTATGATTTATTAAAGATCTTCTAATTTAAAAAAAAAAATTATTTTTTATTTTTATTTTTTATTTTTGACAGGCAGAGTGGACAGTGAGAGAGAGACAGAGAGAAAGGTCTTCCTTTTGCCGTTGGTTCACCCTCCAATGGCCGCCGCGGTAGGTGTGCTGCGGCCGGTGCACCGTGCTGATCCGAAGGCAGGAGCCAGGTGCTTCTCCTGGTCTCCCATGGGGTGCAGGGCCCAAGCACTTGGGCCATCCTCCACTGCACTCCCTGGCCACAGCAGAGAGCTGGCCTGGAAGAGGGACAACCGGGACAGGATCGGTGCCCCGACCGGGACTAGAACCCGGTGTGCCGGCGCCGCAAGGTGGAGGATTAGCCTAGTGAGCCACGGCGCCGGCCAGATCTTCTAATTTTTAGACAGAGCCACCAGGGTACAGCTGGTCTGGGGCTCACTGATTTCCATAGCTTTCTGACTCTATAAAAGATGGCCTTTAAGGCCATCATGTGGGTTTTTGAAATTTCTATTTATGGATATCTCTTCCATGTTGAGTATATTGTCTTTATTTTTGTTTTAGACAGCAAATGATATGGGCAAACAACATACCTTTCATGCTATAAAATTATAAGGTCATTAAATCTAACTGAAGCTTAGTTTCCATGAACTATTGACAATGATGGTGGAACCAGGATTACAGGCTGGTTCAGGAAGGTGATGGACTCATCGGCTTTTCTTGTGCTTAAAGGAAGTTGCAAACAGAGCAGTATCTTTACAGCTCCCTGTTTCTTAATATGTTGACTACTTACAGGTGTATGGCAACCACAGGAGAGACCAAGAGAGGCAGTATATCTGTTGCTTTGTGTCTTCTGTTCAAACTGTGCCTAGTTCCTGATAAAGGCTTATTCTGTGTTTGAATGTACCCCCTGGAGTTCTTCGGTTGGGAACTTGATGTCCAAGGCATCAGTTGAGAGGTGGTACCGGTACTACATGATCAGGTCACGATGTTCCACACTCACAAATAGATTAACACCATATGACAGGAGTGAGTTTGGTATTATGGGAGAGAGTTTCTGATGAAGGGACAAATCCTGCTTCTCTCTCTCCATCTTTCTCCCTCCATGTGAGCCTTCCACCATGTTGTGATATGACAAGAAGGTCCAGATGTGACCCCTCGATCTTGGACTCCCCGGTCTCCAGAAGTGTGCACCAAATAGATGCCTGCTGTTTATCAATTATCCAGTGTGTGGCATTCTGTTACAGCAGCATGACTTGCTCTGAGTCAGCTCATCTGTACAAAAAGCAGAATGTCAGGAGTTATTCCATGACTCCTATGCGGCAGAACTGGGTGGACCAAAAGATCAGACCTAGAAGCTCACAACAAAGGAGATGCGGCTCAATCTCCGTTAGACCCCCCATGTCTTGGCCTCTCTCTAATCGCCTGTTTTGCAGCCACTTGCATCTTCTGCTTCTTCTCTGTTTCCCCCTTTGTTTCTCAAGTTTGGATTTGACATCTCAGGCACTCGATTCCTCCTCTGCCTCACCTACCCAGGCCTTGGTGACTCACCTTCCCAGACCATTGACTGTCTCCTGAAAGAGGTGACACAACTGGCCTCGATCCTCCTTGCTCTCTACCCTACACGCAGATGGGTATCTCCAAATTGAATCCAGGCTGATTCCTCAGACATCTCTTGGAAAGAGGAGCCCTTGACCAGAGCAGAGACCTGGAGACAAAAACACATTTCTAATGGATGCTGAAGGATCCTGTTGTGTTTGGGGCCCACCTACCCGTCTGCCCCCTCTACCTCTGTGGCTCAGAAATCTATTTCTTCTAGTCATGCTTCAGCCTCCCTCACAACTGCAAAGAGAAAAAAAATCTCTAGTTGGGAGAGAGCATTTCAGCTGGTGGAGATAGCATAAAGACAGGGATAGAAATGAGACCAAGAAGGTGTGTTTGGTGAGCTGGTTTGATCAGAACTTGTGTTTCAAAAGTTGGAGAACTCAAGTAAGAGGAAGAGGAAAGAGGAAAAGTGGGGAGAGCATGAAAGACCATTATCAAAGAATTTGGAATCTGGTAATTAAAGATACTTTTAAGACACTAGGTACTTGGATTATCCTATATTGAGATATCTGATCAGAATCTCATCCCTGTATTCTTCCTGAGCCTTGGAATAAACTAAAAAAAAAAAGTCCTGCCTAGATGATTTCCCACTATTTTTTCTCTCCTGTCTGTGAGCAGCATGGATGAAAGAATTCTGTGATTGACTGAGGTTCATGTCTGACCACTGGGCCATGGCAACAGATACTGAGCACCAGCATTGGTTGACATATAAGGAATTTCGTAGGGGTTAGGTTTAGTGTGGAGTTTTTGTTTTTCTCTATACCAAGAGCCCTGCAATCCCCATGGTTATCTCCCCGGAGTGATATAAAATGCCCTGCTGCCTGTGAGAATTCTCAGCCTTTAGAAATCCTCATCTCGCTCGCTTTCACCTGGAGAATTGGTTTTCTGTCTGAGAAAATGCTCCTTCCTTTCACTGCACAGTGAACTGGGAGTCTCTAAATGGAGTGGAGGGAGATGGAAGTCAGGCAGGAAGGATTTGCCTTTCTGTCCCTCAGGAAAATCGAGGGGATTAGCATCCAGTTCTTTGGAACCTATAGTTTCAGGGTATATTTGAGAGAGAAAAAAGCATTCCTTGGTTTTTGTGACCTACTTAGACATTCTGTGCAAATTGTAATCATTTGAGGTTTTCTAAGAAAAGAACAAACCTCTAAATATAATCCCAACAGGTAGCTCACCTGACGACAAAGCACACCCTGCTGCAGAGACGATTTCTCTGGAAATAGGCAAAGCCCTCCCTGGTCATTACTGGTTCCACCTGCTGCGACACCTTATTTCACGCGCTCTCTTGCTGCCAATACTATCGGCCTTTTTCCAGACTTCCTGCTCAGGGGCACACACATCCTACTCCTCCCACCTGGAAAACTCTGCTCATTTCTCCTCAAGCCCTCTTCCCACCTGCCTTCAAACTCCAGCTCCAGACCACTTCACAGAGATTATCTCCATGCCAGCCTTTCCACTGTGCCCTTGGTTCTTTCTCCAGGCCTTGCACCTGGCTAGCAGTTATGTCCAGTGCTCTCTGATGCAGGGACAGCAGAAAATGCAGACACATGCTTTTTGTCCAGTGGTAGGGATGGATATGGGCCAGGCCACCCCTACTCTGCCACTCAGCTTACATGACAAGCACCTCCCACTTGCCAGCAGAGCTGGTGGTGCAGGCCAACCACGGAAGCTCAGCTCTATTGACCAGATGCAACCTGCAGCAAGCAATGCATGGTTTTACTCATCGCTGCCCTTGCTCTTTATGCACATTAGAGTTGCATTTTTTTCTCCCAGGTGGCTAGTGCTCCTGTGGACTTGCCCTGTGAATATATTAAGGAATGTTGCATCATTGAAAGATACAGTAAAGGCAGCTAATAAGGGGCCAGTGTTGTGGTATGGTAGGTACAGCCTTCGCCTGCGACCCAGGAATCCCATATGGGCACCGGCTTGAGTCCTGGCTGCTCCACTTCTGATCCAGCTCCCTGCTAATGGCCTGGGAAAAGCAGCAAAAAGATGGCTCAAGGGTATGGGCCCCTGCCACCCCCATGGGAGACCCGGATGAAGATCCTGGCTCCTGGCTTTGACCTGGCCCAGCACTGGCTGTCGCGGCCATCCAGGGAGTGAATCAGTGGATGGAAGTTCTCTGTCTTTCTGTCTCTCCCTCTCTCTGTAACTCTTTCTAAATAAATAAATATTTTATAAAATGAAAAAAAAAACAGCTAATAATTATTTATAAGTTACAAGGCCATAGACACTCTTTTAAGCACTATATTTACATTGACTCAATTAATCCTTGCAATTATACCTCTGGGTAGGCATCAGCTGATTTTATGGATGGGCAATTTAAAGCACAGAGAGGTCAAGTTACTCTCACAACACCATAGAGCTAGCAAATGCCAAAGCCCAAGTTCTCAATCCTCAGCCTATGCTCATTCTAGGCTGTGGAGCCATACAAGACACACAATGCTTAATGAGCGCTGACTGTGCACATGAAGTCATTCAGTCAACTGATGGTATATCTGACTTGAAAGAGTGACAAAGACAAACTTAGAGACCTTGCTCTGGGTGAGATGAGGTCATGAAATTAAGGGACCTGGGACTCTCCAGAGGTTGACAGGAGTCTTTGTGCTTTGCCTCCTAGCCCAGATCTCACTCTCCAGGCTGGCAGCGAGAACGAACAGGCAGTGCTGCTCAGTCCACGTTGTGTGTTCTTAATGTTCCAGGTGCCAGGCAGAATCCTCATGGTGTGTCGCTGTTGTCCTTCTTGGATTTGCTATCCTACGGCATAGCTTTAGCTGTTTAGTTATTAAAATTCTTAGAAGGTAAACATGTCTAATCATCAAAACCTTTATTATTAGAAAACTTTGCAAACTTAGATGTAGCAACTAACTTTTTATTTAGAAAGTTCACATCATGTAATACGAAATTTTCCCACTACGTGAATGCAAAACTTTCAGGGTAATTTTACTACGATCTGAGAAGGTAATGTGACACACTGATCCACAAAAGTGTGAATTACCCTGGGAGTTGGGAGGTGAGTTTCTGTAGTAATTAGGTGTGCCAGAAATAACTTCCTTTCTCTCCCCCATCTGCTTTCCGCCTTTCCGACGTCTACTAGCCTTGCTCATGGTCTCTCATGTCATTCTTTCAGGATGATCTAATGTAATGAATTTCTATTCCTTATCTGCCCCAGGGATACCATTATTGCCATTCTCTTGTGGAGCTATATGTGTGTGTGTTTTGTTGACTTCATGATATTTTATAGAGCTTTAAAATATCAATTACCAGGAATACCTAGGGAAAGGGGATTTTAATGGGATGAATTTTTCTCTTGAATGAAGGGTTAATTAGGACCCTTCTCTCCACTGCTTTTCAACTTTCTTGGTTATAATTTTTTTTCTAATCAATGAGTGCACTCTCCAGACTTGGATGAAGTGAGAGGTTGTCTGGTGAAAAATACAAGACCAAGTCTTCCACTTGCCAACTCTCTGGCCCCCCGGGTGTTCAGGATATTCACCAAGATATCTGTGAAGTGGGGATAGGGCCAGCACTGTGGCATAGCAGGTAAAAGCACCACCTGTGATGCCAGCATCCATTATGGGTCCCAATTCGAGTCCAGCTGCTCTACTTCTGATCCAGCTCCCTGCTAATGTGCTTGGGAAGGCAGTGGAAAATGGCCCAAGTGCTTGGGCCCCCGCACCCATGTGGGAGACCTGGATGGAATTCCTGGCTCCTGGCCCAGCCTGGCCCAGCCTGGCCCTTTTGGCCACCTGGGGAGTGAACCACCAGATGGAAGACCTTTATCTCTCTGGCTGTCCCTCTCTCTCTGTAACTCTGATTTTCAAATAAATAATAAAATCTTAAAAGGAAAACGGGGATGACAGCACTTGCCTGTCTACTTCACCAGGGGTGTAGAGTAAATCAAACTATACACAGAGGACAGGTTTGGTGAAGTCTTAGGTTCTCTTTTGATGAATAGCAACTAGAAAGTCAATGCCCAGGGGTCAGGAGCTCCACACACATCGTTGTTATTTATACAACAAGCCAACAATGTATTCCTTTCATACATGGAGAAAGTGAGACTTCAGAGAGAAGTGAATTGCTCCAGATTACAGAAATAGCACTGGAACCAATTTCCTTTACAGCAAATTGCTACATTGGTTAATCAGCTGTCTGAATTCTGAGGACCAGCTCTTGGAAATAAGGACAGCACAGAAAATTTGCCCGAAGTATGCTGGTCTTAGGTTGCACTGTTGTGCTTAGGGTCCCTTCATTTACATGGAACAGACAGACCTTAGATATCAGACAAATTCAAGGACAGAAGTTGAAATCTAGTTGGGTCTTAAAAGGAAGCTGTCACTTGCCAAGGCTACTCTTGTTTCGATCCTCCTCTCCCTCCTCCTCTCCGGACTCCTCCTCCTCTTCTCTCTTGGCAGAACACTTCTGTTGTATGTTAGCTTTACCATCTTTTCTGTATCCCTTGGCTCCTTCATTACTGTGGTTTGCACATAGCAGGAACTTCACACCTTTCTCCACTGTGGCATCTCTTGACATGTCCATTTGGCCTTTGTCCCTACTGGTCACCCAGAACCTCCTTAGCATCTCATGGCTCAGATTCCTGAGGAGTAACCTTATTGGCTCAGTTCCTTTATTCCAGTCAGATCCTAGGTCACTGATTTTGTTCTTTTTCTTTTTAAGTGTATATTTTTATTTGTGAGGCCAAGAGTCAGAGATCTTCTGCTCAGTTGTTCTTTCCCCAAATGCTTGCAGAAAAAAAGCTAGAAGCTAGGAAATTCACTCAGGTCTCCCACGTGGGTGGCAGGGACCTAAGTGCTTGAGCCATCACTACTGCCTTCCAGAGTGTGGATTAGCAGGAAACTAAATGGAGCCTGGATTCTTAACTCAGGAACTCTGATATGGGGTGCAGGCATCCCAAGTGGCATCTTAATCACTACTCCAAATGACCCCTGCCCCGGTCACTGATGGCTGACCACCTCGGATTGGCTGCCTTGGCCTGAGGGACCCTCCTCTGATGCTGCTTAGTTAGAAGCTGTGGGGAGAGTAGCGAATAAGAGCAGTATGACACTGTGCTTTTGATGACCATAATGGGAGACTTTTTTTTTTTTTTGCTTTTTTTTAATTTTGCAAGAAGCCCTAATATACTATTACTTTTTAGCACTTGTTCCCTTCTTTCCAACACACTCTCTCTTTCCAAAATAATACTCAATAATTGGATTCAGTTGATTCAAATTTGATGCTACAGGCTCTAGGAAACACAGAACTTTTTTTAAAAAGATTTTTATTTGAAAGGCAGAGTCAGAGAGAGAGAGAGAAGGAGATCTTTCATCTGCTGGTTCACTCCACAGATAGCTGCAACAGTCAGGGCTATGCCAGGCCAAAGCCAGAACCAGGAGTTTCTTCTGGGTCTCCCATTTGGGTGCAGGGGCCCAATCAATGGTTCAAGTCCCATCTTTTGCTGCTTTCTCCGGGGCATTAACAGGGAGCTGGATCAGAAGTGCAGCAGCTAGGTATGAACCGGCGCCCATATGGGATGTTGGCGTTGCAGGCAGCAACTTAACCTGCTGCAACACAACGCTGGCCAGAGAACCTTCTTTTTGACATGATTCACCATTCCTGATGTCAGTTCTGTGGTTACACATAACATTATTATATATATTTTTAAAGAATCAGTAATAAAACATGTCATAGTGTTTCAAAAAAGTCTTCTACTAACAGAAGTTATCACATCCCAAAATTATGCCAGAATACCTAATTCAGTTAAAAAACATCTCCAAAATAGGAAACCCCAGGTCTCTAAGGACTGCGAATATGTGAAATATGAAAAGAATGGTTTCTCATCTGGGAAGGTTTGCAGAACTTTAAACTGTGAACAGAGTTTAGACTCCCTTTGCTTTCCCCACACTTCCTGGGTTTTGTTTTTCACTCTGTGGCTTGGTTCTGGTAGAAGGCATTCTCCTTCTGTTTGTTACACTTACAAACCTTTAAAAAATCATGGCTGATATTAAGTGGAAACATGGATCATTTGGTTCAGAATAAAATGCTGTGGGGGTGGGGAGTTCCTGTATTGACAATGAACCAGAAATGGGACTGTTAATTAATAAATGAATGAATTAATTAAATGGAACTCTTGGTTAATTAGTCTTTGCTGACCTTGCTTATTTTGTAAAATGGAACACCATACATCTAAACCCCATCACACTGGTTGGAGAGCTGAAACTTCTATACTCTTCATGGCTTAGCTTCTCAGATTTATATGCCTCTTGGAGGAAAGGGGTTCACCATCACTAGAAGGTCAAGTTTATTTTTTAGATTTTTTTTTTTTGGTTGTTTGAGAAGCAGAGAAACAAAGATCTCCCGTGCTCTAGTTCATGCTGCAAATGCTCACAATGGCTGAGTCATCACTAATGCCTCCCAGGGTGCACATTAGCAGGACGTTAGAATCAGGAGTGGAGCAGGGGATTGAACCAGACACTCTGATATGGGACACAGGCATCTTAACTATTAAGCTGAACACCCACTCCTAACTATTTTTTATATGGGCTCGTTTGTGTCTCCAAATGTCACTTTTCTTAGCTTTGTCCGTAAACTGGAAGGCTTCACTATGTCAGTGAGATACCAGATTCTTGACGTGTAAACTTGATTATGCTGCAAAGCATATCCTGTGTCTTCAGACCTTAACTCTACAATCCTTGTAGATTACCTTTTATATTTACCCAAACTGGGTTCGAGAACCTCTTAGGCTCTTGTTGTAGGCTTTCTTCCTAGTCTACCCTCTTGAATGGGGAACGCTTAACTGTTTTTCCTCTCTATACTGACACTCAACACAGAACACTTCTGACACCAGCTGGGTGTCCCACACTTCAGTGCAATTGACACTAACTGGACGTAGTACAGTCCCACAAGGCTGCCTCCACTTCAGATGCCAATCACAAGCTACAGGTGCCAGGTTACTCACTGCTTCTGTCAGACTGGGCCAGAAAAATCAGAGGTCTCCATGGCTTCCTTCTCAGTTCATTTGCTAGAACTCAGGAAAGTGCACACTTGTTATCACCCATTTGTTATAAAAGGATACAACTCAGGGGCTACCTATAGACAAGATGCATAGGTCAAGGAATGTGGGAAGGGGTATGGAACTTCCCGACCCTCTCAGGTATGTCACTGTCCATGCACTTGCATGTGCTTAGCAACCTGGAAGCTGTCTGAACCCTGTCCTTTTGAGTTTGGGGAAGGCTTCATTACATAAGCATGATTGATCAGATCATTGGCTGCTGATGATTAACTCAACCTTCAGCACCTTTCTGCGGCTAGGGGGCTGGACGATCAACCCATAAGTCCTGATGCTCTGATCACGTGGTTGGTTCTCCCTGGCCATCAGCCCCCATTGATTTCCAGAAGTCCCCAGCCACCAGTCATCTTGTTAAATACAAAGCCACACTTACTGGTGATTCTAAGGGTTGGGGGTGGGTAGGGCACAAACCAAATATCCATTTCTTACTCTATCACTATTATCACCCCTCTCTGGGCACATGCCTCTCCAAAAGTCTCCTAAGTATTTCTATCCAGTTTAAATCCTGGCTCTGTCTCATGTTGATGAGTAACTTTGGGCAAGATTATTAACCTCTCAAGTTCCTTATCTTTAAAATCACCTTACATGGTTATTCTGATGACTAAGTTAGTAGTTGTAAAGCCCCTAGATAGTGCCTGGGACACAACCTGCAGTATATAAGCTTAACCATTCACCTTAGTACTCTCATAGCTCACACAGAACCTACCACTTAGCATGCCATTTAGTATCTATCATGTGCATTAAAACATTGACTGTGAAATGAATGTTGATGCATAGTTACTCAGACATATATCATCACATAGAATTTCCAATATCTCATTAGCCAGTAAGCCATTATCATTCTATCCATTTCACATCTTCTCAGTACAAGGCATCAATGCCTTGGGGATACCATGACAGATCAGGCATGGTGTTTGCCTCCAAAGAACTTACACAGCAATAGGGAACCAGGACACAGTAAAAACAATCACTCTGACATGAGACAAGTGAGTTTTAGGATGTCATATTTAAGAACATAGGAGTGGGGTTTCTCCTTTTGGCCTGCAGGGTACAAAGCCGTGTAAGAACAGTAGAAACACTCTTGTACTCTTTGTCATATCAATAAATATGATTTAAAAAGGAAAAATGGACACATTCCTACAATTATAAACATTAATTAGAGAGATATATATTTAACATTAGGAAATACTGGTGGGCTAATGGAAGTGAGTGAGTGACTTAGGCTGGTGCTTGGACCAAAAATGTCATTTGGCCCATCACACATCCATTGGCTACATTTTTTGTGCCTTTCCTCAGAATGCAGTTTCCACTCTGTCACTACATGCTTTTATTTCTGATGTCACACTCTGTGCTAACTTTTTGACGTTGAATCTAATGGCATTTGGAAAAGGATAAAAAAAAAATAGTAAGGCAATCATTTCTTTTGTAAACAGGAGAAATTTTTTTTGCCTGTGTTACACCAATGCCTTTCATTTTATCCCCTACAAATCATGTTTCCTTGAAGTTGTCTGTTTCCAATTCTGGGCCATGACAGTTTATGTGCTAGGCAGGAGAAAATGGGAATTACCTTGAAAAAAAAAAGTACAATGAAAAGAAATTTCTCTCTACAGAGTCTGCCTTCCAAGACAATTACCTCGCTGAAGAGGTCAAGTCAACTCTGATTCAGAGTCAATTAATTTTTTTGTTCAAGGTAATTCCCATTTTCTTGTTCCCAGAACATAATGTCTCATGGTCCAGACTTGGAAATGGACAACTGCAAGGAACAAATAATTTGAGACTTACAGACAAGTTGAAAAAAAAAAAGGGCAGAGAGTTCCTGCATACCCTTCATTCTGCTCCTCCCAATGTTAATGTTTTACATAACCAAGTAAAAGAAAAGCAAGCAGGAAATTAGCACCAATACAGCACTGCCATCTTACCTACAGATCTTCTGCAGTTTTTATCAGACTTCCACTAATGTCTTGTTTTCTGGTCTAGAAGATTCTCCAGGAGCCTATACTGCATGTGGTTGTCTTGTCTCTTTTGTCTTGTCCTTTATGTGACATAGGTTCAATCCTTTTTACTTGTTTTCCAAGGCCTTGACACTTATGAAGATAATTCACCAATTATTTATAGAATGTTAATTTAGATTATATTTTATTATTATTATTATTATTATTATTATGTTGAGACTGTGTCTCTTTGGCAAGAATTCTACTAAACTGATGCTATCTCTTAGCACATTACATCAGAGGGTGCATAATGTCAACAAGGATTATTAATGCTCATTTTAGCTTTTAACACATGGGTAAGGTGATATCTACCAGATTTCTCTACTGTGAAGCCACTATTTTCCCTTTGCAATCAGTAAACTTGGAAAATATTGTTTCTTTTCATGATTTTTTTCTGTGAATTTGAAGCCATTGATGTTCTTTGCCTGCAGGATTTATTAATGTACTGTTGACCTATTATCTAATTCCTATAATTTCTTCTTCACTTATTAATTGGAAAACTATTTTAAGAAAGAGCTATTCTGACTCTCCTATTTACTTACTCAATTGTTTATATTAGTGTGAATTTGTGAGTCATAATTTGATACTACCATTAATTTATTGCTCAAATTAAACAAACTTTGGTCTTCAGGAGCTTCTTCAGGTTATTTCTCTTCCTTTCAACATACCCTCAATTTATTTTATTTGTAAAAATTAATTAATTTGGCTGGTGCCGCGGCTCAATAGGCTAATCCTCCGCCTGCGGCTCTGGCACCCTGGGTTCTAGTCCCAGTTGAGGCGCCGGATCCTGTCCCGGTTGCTCCTCTTCCAGTCCAGCTCTCTGCTGTGGCCCGGGAGTGCAGTGGAGGATGGCCCAGGTCCTTGGGCCCTGCACTTGCATGGGAAACCAGGAGAAGCACCTGGCTCCTGGCTTTGGATCAGCGTGGTGCGCAGGCCACAGCAGCCATTAGGGGGTGAACCAATGGAAGGAAGACCTTTCTCTCTGTCTCTCTCTCTCTCTCACTGTCTACTCTGCCTGTCAAAAAAATTAATTTATTTATTTAAAAAGCAGAGCATCAGAGATAAAGGGAGAGGGAGAGAGGGAGAAAAAGAGGGAGAGAGAGAGATATATATATCTTCCATCTTCTGATCACTCCCCAAATGACTGCAACAGACAAGGCTGGGCCATATAGAAACCAGGAGCCAGAAACTCCATCTGGATCTCCCACATCTCAGGGTCCTAAGCACTTGGGCTTTTCTCCTTGGCCTTCTCAGTATGTTAGCAGCAGAGTGCCTTGACTTGAACTAGCACTCCAATACTGGATGCTGGCATCACAAGAGGTGGCTTAACCTGCTGCACCACAGTGTCAGCCCTTCAATGTAGTTAAAAAATACTATTAATTTTTATTTATTTGAAGGACAGACAGAGATCTTCTATACACTGGTTCAAATGCCTGTAATAGCCAGGGCTGAACCAGGCCAAAGTCAGGAGACTGGTCTCCCACATGGGTGGCAGGGACACTAGTACTTGAGCCACCATTTACTGCGTCCCAGGGTGTGCATTAGCAGGAAGCTGGAATAAGCGTGGAGCCAGGGCTCCAATTCAAGCACTCTGATACAGGCTAAGGGTGCCCCAATTGGCATCCTGATCACTGTGCCAAACACTTGTCCCCCTCAATTTCTTTTGAACACATCCTCAGCTGGCAGCACCAGTTGCCCCATGAACATCTTAAGTTTTCCTCACCCTCATCCTGGAATCGCCAGATCTCTGGAGTTATTTCTGTCACCCTGACTCTCTATTTTGGTAAATGGTACTCAGCACCGAGATCTTGATATCAAGAGTGCTCGTTGCTATAGATAGTCATCACTTTTAAGTCAACAGAACTGGGAAATGTGTACAATTACTTTTATTCTTGAATTTGTCCACAGGTGCCCATAGCAACATCCATCCCTTCAGACCTTTGATTTCAACCCAGCACTACAGGTTTTCGTGTAGTCTTTCTCCTCTCACTGGCAACCTGTTTTGCTGACAGCGAGGAACCTTGCTACTATTATTCATAATATAGTTGCTTAATTCTTTAATCTTAGTGAACACACAGCTTCAGAACTATCAGCTCATACTAACCTATAGTACAGAACTTGCATACATTTTTTCTCTATTTTTAGTCAAAAATACTTAGGCTCTTTCTTTGCCATCCCCTCTATTTTGACTATGCTTGTAATTTGTGACTCAGGTCCATTTCTAACTCTTTGCATTCCCTTTGATGTTCTCATTGTGAGAATCACTGGTTGATTTTTTTAAACTCGCTATGTTTTACTTGTGAAACTTCACCATGATTCTAAGAATCATCACTATTCTCAGAGAAGTGGTGCTTTCCCACTCATCTCTACTCCTATTCTCCCCTTCCTCCCACCCTCTTCTCATTCACTCCCGTTCGTACAACCAACCTATCAACTTCAGGTTCAGCCTCCCTATGTGAGTACTTCCTGCTGTGATGACTCATTTGAGCATGTGTGTGTGTGTGTGTGTGTTGTAGGTATACTTATAAGGCTGAATCATAAAGTAAGATTGCTGGGTCAAAACATAAGTGCATACACTGTTTTGTTAGATATTGCTAAATTTCTTTCAAGAAGACCAATACCAGTTTGTATTCCCACCAGCATTCTATGAGAGTGCCTACTAGGGTTGGTGTTGTGGCGTAGCAGGAAAAGCTGCCACCTATGATAGCAGGCATCCCCCCTGGGCACCAGTTTTGGTCCCAGCTGCTCCACTTCCAATCCAGCTTCCTGGTAATGGCCTGGGAAAAGCAACAGAAGATGGCCCGAGTGCTTGGGTCCCTGCTACCCACATGGGAGAGTTGGAGGAATTTATTGGCTTCTGGCTTCAGCCTGGCACAGCTCTGAATATTGCTGTCATCTGAGGAGTGAACCAGTATCTGGAAGAGCTCTCTCTCTCTCTCTCTGACTCTGACTTTCAAATAAATGAGTACAGAGAGAAAGTGCCTGATTCCCTACAGTCTCAAGAGCAGAATGTGTTCTTATGTTTTTAATTATTCTCAGACCTAAGAAGTACAGCATGATATCACAGTATTGCTTTAGTTTTACTTCTCTATAAATGTTTGATAATTTTAATATTTAAAATTATTTGGTTATTTCTTATCTGCATTTCTTTTGTTCTTTTGTGATATATAATGCAAATATTTTCTGTTTGTCAGCTGTATTTTTTAAAATACTTATTTATTTATTTGGAAGACAGAGTTACAGAGAGGCAGAGGCAGAGGCAAAGAGAGCGAGGTCTTCCATCCGCTGGTTCACTTCCCAAATGGTCACAACGGCCCGAGCTGCGCACTTCTGAAGCCAGGAGCCATGAGTTCTTCTGTGTCTCCCAGAGGGTGCAGAGGGCCAAAGACTTGGGCCACCTTCTACTGCTTTCCCAGGACACAGCAGAGAGCTGGATGGGAAGTGGAGCAGCTGGGTCTGAAATGCTGGCACTGCAGGCGGAGGCTTTACCCGCTATGCCACAGCGCCGGGCCCCTGTCAGTTGTATTTTGACTTGATTGATTTTTTGTCATGTTATAGCAACCTTTTTATGTAGGAAAAGTTATCAGAATTTTCTTTCATTGCTTCTGTGTTTTGAGTCGTAGTTAGAAAGTTTTCTTTATCTCAAAGAGAAATTCTACCATGCTTTCTTTTTTCATTTTATTTTATTTTTCTTGAAAACAGATATTACATTAATATTATAAGTGAGAGATTCATGACAATGATTGTAGCATGGGAAAAGTAGGGTATATTGTCTTTTACATGATATGATTCAATGAAGCAGTATTTATAACTACATAATAAATGACATCCACATAATTTTATACTGTATACTTACTTCCACAAGTAAGGGAAAACATGTGATGTTTGTCTTTCTGAGACTAGCTTATTTGACTTAGCATAATGATCTCCAGTTCCATCCATTTTCTTGCAAATTTCAGAATTTTATTCTTTTTCATGGCTGAGTAATATTCCATGATATATATATACATATACATATATATATGTATATATATATATATATCACATTTCTTTATCCAGTTATCAGTTGATAGACATTTAGGTTGATTAAATATCTTTGCTCTTGTGAATTGGGCTTCTACAAACATGGGAGTGCAGATAACTCCTTCATGTGATGATTTTATTTCCTTTGGATATATTCCCAGGAGTGGGATAGCTGGATTGTATGGTAGATCTATGTACAGTTTTCTGAAGATTCTTCATACTGTCTTCCACTTGGTTGTAACAGTTTGGATTTCCACCAACAGTGTATTTTGGTACTTTCTCTATGACCTTGCCAGCATTTGTTATTTTATTTTAGGATGATAGCCATTCTAATTGCAGTGAGATAATAACTCATTGTGGTTTTTATTTGCATTTCCCTGATGGCTACTGATCCTGAGCATTTCTTTATGTCTCTGTTGGCCATTTGTGTTTTATCCTTTTAAAAAAAAGTCTGTGTCCTATGTCCATTTCTTAACTGGATTGCTTGTTTTGTTATTACTAAGTTTCTTGAGCTCCTTATATATTCTGGATATTAATGCTTTATCAGATTAATACTTTGAAAATATTTTCTCCCATTCTGTCAGTTGCTTTTTAGCTTCTTAGCTTCATATAATTCTACTTGTTTATTTTTTGCTTTTATTGCCTCTTCTTTTGGTATTTTACTTAAGAAACTTGCTTAGGCTAATGTCTTACAGTGTTCCCCCTATGTTTTTCTTAGTAATTTGATGGTTTCAGTTCTTAAGTTTAGATCCTTGATCCATTTTGAGTTGATTGTTGTATAGAGTATAAGATAGGACTCTTGTTTAAAACTTCTGCAATTGGAAATCCAATTTTCCTCAACACCATTTGTTGAAAAGACTATCCTTTATCCAGGGAGTAATTTTAGCTCATTTGTCAAAGATTAGTTGGTTGTAGATATGTGGGTTATTTTCTAGGGTTTCTATTCAGTTCCAATGGTCTACATATCTCCCCATGCTTTTGCTCTTTCTTTCTTTCTTTTTTTTAAAGATTTTTATTTATTTGAGAGGTGGAGTTACAGACAAAGAGAGGGAGAGACAGAGAGAAAGGTTTTTCATCCACTGGTTCACTCCCCAAATGATCGCAATGGCTGGAGCTGAACCAATCCAAAGCCAGGAGCCAGGAGCTTCTTCTAGGTCTCCCACATGAGTTCAGGGGCTCAAGCACACAGGCCACCCATGATTTCTTACAATCCTTGTGATTTTACTTTTATCCCACTAATAATCCTAATGTATTTGGAGTTTCTTTTATGTATAATATAAGTTAAACACCTAATTTGTTCTTTTTTACATTAGATGCTCAGTTGATTGAGCATCATTTATTATTGTCTATCTTTGTATCTGATTTGAGACACCACCTTTATCATGTTTAATTTCCATGTGAACTTGTGTCTGTTTCTGGGCTTTCTGTTCTATTCCATGAATCTATTGTCTATTCTTGTATAGTATTTTACTGTAATTATAGGGGTCCCATCACGTGTTGTAATATCTGGTAGGGCTATCCCATCCCTTTCCCTCAACTGGTCTTTTTCAGTGTTCTCCTGGATGTTGTTGTATATTTGTTTTTCCTTGAGCTGTAGTATCAACTTGTCTAACTTCAGGGAGAAGCTTTGTTGGTATTTTCATTGATTTTGTCCTAAGAATATAAATTGACTTAGGGACAACGAATATGTTTACAATGTTGAGTCCTACCTAAGAACAGAAGATGTCTTTTTACTTGTTTATGTCCACTCCATTTTTCTATTCTTGATACTTTGTGTCTTTCAGAAATGCTTCTTGTCTATTCTGGACACTGTATGAGTTCATAAGTATTATGGCTTTAATAAGTGTCCCCAGAAGATCCTGTGTTGGAAACTTGATCCCCAGTGCAAACACTGACAATTGGGACCTTGAAGAGAAGATTAGGTGGGTTACTGCTGTTATCTCAAGCAGTAGCTCTTGCCCGTGCACCTTCTGCCTCAGGTGATGCAGCAAAGGACCTCGCCAGGTGTGGTGCATCTGTCTTAGACTTCCTGGCTATTAGAACCATGAGCTAAATAAGCTTCTATTGTTGATAAATTATTCAGTCTGTAATATTCTGTTATAGCAGCACAAAAAAGAATAATCTGCATTAGAATTATTTATTAAGTTCTATTCAAATTCTTTTGATGATAATTGTATTACATTTATAAATTAGTTTGAAGATAACTGCTACATTTATGGTTTTGAATTTCCCAATCCATTAATAAATATAAATTCTCATGTATTTAGCTTTTCTTTCAGTTTATCTATGTATTTTTATAATTTCCCTTATAAAGTCTTGCACATTTATTGTCAGATTTATTCCTAGTTTCTTGTTGTTGTTAGTATTTTGTTGTGATTATAAATGGAATATATTTTGAAATTACATATTTCTACTTGTTTGTGGCTGAATATAAGAACTCTATTCATATCCACCAGTTGATATTGTAATCCTTGCCTTGCTGAATTCTCTTATATCATCTATAAGTAATTGCAGTCTGTTTTTTTCTTACTAATCCTTTCCTTACTCCTCTATTTCATGTCTTACTGTGCTGTTTATATGCTTCAGAACAAAATTAACCAGAAGCGATAATAATGGATATTTATTCTTTTACTCAGAGTTTAAATAAGTATTTCTGGATTTCATCATTAAGTACAATATTTGATGTATGTTTTTGCTAGATATTCTTTATCCATTTAAATAATCTTCATTCTACTTTATTGTTACCTATCAATTTAATCATGAAAGGGTTATTAAATTCTATAAAATATTTTAAGTATATGAAAGTTTTTCTTTAACGCAGAATTGTTATCTGCTGCATAATTTTAAAATAATTAATTACACATTAATATGTATTTAAGTTCAGCGCTGAAATCCATTTGTTGATATTTTACTTAGATCTTTTTTGTCTCTGTTCAGGAGTCTGTTGAAACTTTCAGTGTTGTGTCTATTTTGGGTGATCAAGATGTACATATGTACCTGTCTCATGAAATAAAAGTGGGTATATATTAGCTGGCACCACGGCTCAATAGGCTAATCCTCTGCCTGCGGCGCTGGCACCCTGGGTTCTAGTCCCAGTCGGGGTGCCAGATTCTGTCCCGGTTGCCCCTCTTCCAGGCCAGCTCTCTGCTGTGGCCCGGGAGTGCAGTGGAGGATGGCCCAAGTGCTTGGACCCTGCACCCGCATGGGAGACCAGGAGAAGCACCTGGCTCCTGCCTTCGGATCAGCACGGTGCGCTGGCCCCAGCGCATGTGGCTGCGGCAGCCATTGGAGGGTGAACCAATGGAAAAGGAAGACCTTTCTCTCTGTCTCTCTCTCTCTCACTGTCCACTCTGCCTGTCAAAAAAAAAAGTGGGTATACATTTCTTTCCTTTTAGTCTAGTCTCTGGAAGATTGTGGACTTATATTCATTGAATGTGTTGTAGGATCCCTCCCCAAAGATTGTTTGGGTTTGAAGTTTATTATTATCTCAATTTCTCCAGTTGTTCAATGGTATGTTCAAATATTTAATTTCTTTTTAAGTCAGTTTTGGGTTTTGTTATAACATGTCTTAAGAAAATTGCCCATTTCACTTATTTTCTAACTAGTTTGTAATACAGTTGTTCAAGGCATTCTTTTATGATTATTAAATATGCTTTATTCTTACTTTGCCTTTTACTGAATTTTTTGCTATTAGTTTGTGTTTTCAGAACAGTACCTTGGGTCTGGCGCTGTGGCACAGTGGCTGAAGCAACTGCCTGTGGTGCCAGCATTGCATATAGGTGCCAGTTCAGTCCTGGCTGTTCCACTTCCAATCCTGCTCCCTGTCAATGTGCCTAGAAAAGCAACAGAAGATGGCCAAAGTCCTTGAGTCACTGCCACCCTCTGGGAGACCCCAGAAGATACTCCTTACTCCTGGCTTCAGATTGGCCCAGCTCCAGTCACTGTGGCCATCTGGGGAGTGAACCAACAGATGGAGGATCTCTCTCTCTCTCTCTCTCTCTGTAACTCTGCCTTTCAAATCAATGAATAAATTTAAAAAAAAAATACCTTTGGGCTTGTAATTCTTTATTATTTCATTATTTTCAGTATATTTTTAAATCATTTGCCCCTTATATTCCATGTGCCTCTTTTGGGTTGCTTTTTCCTCTTAATTTCTTTGGTTTATGTTTAATTCACTAATTTTCAAACTCTTATGTCAAACACACGTACTTAAGGCAATACAGTTCTCTAAATGTAGCATGTCACACATTTTAATAGAGTTTTAATTGCAACTCAGTACTAAATGTTTTAAAATTCTTATTGTTTATTTCTTCTTTGATCTATAGTCTACTTAAAAGCATTTTCAGAAACTTTCTTGCCATAAATGTGTTCTTGCTTTTTCTTCAGCGTGGCGGATTGAAACGAGAAGTTGATTAAGATCTTGCCTTGAGAAAATGCAAACCTCCACGTTTATGGAGCTTCTTTGCTTTTTCAGTATCATTCACTTTTAATGGAATTGCATTGTGGCTAAGGATCTTGATATATATGGCATCAGTTCTTCATTGAAATTCACTTTGCAGCCTTTAAATATCTTCCATTTCTACAAATGCATCATGTACAGTCGAACAAAGTGTGTATTCTTTTTATGTTAGGTACTCAAATCTACATACAAGTGATTCTAACTCTCAACATGCCATGGCATACATAGAAAATAACTTCCAAAGTGACCACTGCAGCTGAGGGGATGGTCAAGTAGGGTCAGCAACATTGCAGGCAGAACTGTAAATTTCTTGTTAGAGATGCCCCCTGCCTTTACCTGGCCAGCTCTCCTCCCAGCCCAGCCAAGTAATGAAAGTCAACAGAGTGCCTTCCCCTAGGAGGTTCACACCTCCCTTAGGATGTACCCCACGTGAAGAGATAAATAGGTCTGGGCCTCTTAACTTACAAGGCCTAAAGCCCACCAGATTATTATCAAGCCCCTTCTGTCAGGTTCTATTTGCCTCCAAACAGAAAACTTAATTGTAGCTTAGACAGCACCTTTCTTAGCTCCTCTAATAATGACTCTGTCCTTTTTTCTAGACCCTGTCTAGCGTACTTGGGCCTCATTCCTTTGTAATCATAACCTCTACTCTACCACCAATGGCTCTACTCCCAACCTGTGTGTACTGATGGTCCTCTTCCCCACTTAAAGCTGTATAATTGTTCAAACCTGGTAAATGCCACTCTTAGGATCATTGGTTACTATCCTCACTCTGTCTTTTATGACCTTGTCTAAATATGATCAGAGTCGGCAAACTTGGAAGGCTTCCATAGCCTTGGCAACTCATGACGACAGCCTAGGGTGGTTACTGGCGCCATAAACTAGAGTGTCAATTTGTTGGGTCAACAACAGGAGCCACTGTGCACTTGCTCCTCATGTGGGATCTCTGTCCTTAATGTGCTGTACATTTTGATTTAATGCTATAACTAGTACTCAAACAGTATGTTTCACTTTGTGTTTCTATGTGGGTGCAAACTGTTGAAATCTTTACTTAATATATACTAAATTGATCTTCTGTATATAAAGAGAATTGAAAATGAATCTTGATGTGAATGGAAGGGGAGAGGGAGCGGGAGAGGGGAGGGTTGTGGGTGGGAGGGAAGTTATGGGAGGGGGAAGCCATTGTAATCCATAAGCTGTACACTGGAAATTTATATTCATTAAATAAAATTTTTAAAAAAAATGAAAAAAAAGAAAGAAAATACTAATATTTGTACTGCACCATAGCATAAGCTGAAGTTGATTTTAAAATATTTTATAGGATTTAGTAAAAACGTTTGTTGCCTATTATTTTCTATAATCGTAAGGAAAAATGCAAAATTTTAGATAATGTAGTAATCCCCTTCATCAGTGGTTTTGTGTTTCATGGCTTCAATTACTCACCATTGACCATGGTCCAAAACTTTTAAGTGGAAAACTCTAGAAATACACGTTGAACTGTGCTCCATTCTGAGAAGTTTTGTGAAATCTTGGACCATCGTTCTCTGTCCCACCTGAGATGTGAATCGCCCTTTTGCCCATAGTGCTTATGCTGCATATGCTACCACTCCTCAGTCATCTTGGTTATCAGGCTATCAGGTTACTGCAGTGACTGTGTCTATGTCACCCTAAGTAACTTGATCACACTCCCCCAAAGCACAAGAGTAGTGATACTGGTGACTCACATAAGCCAAAGAGCAGCAGTAAAGGATTTTCTTTAAGGGGAAAGGTGAAAGTTCTTGACTGAAGGGGCAAATGCTTGGAGCAGTTGTTAAGACAGCACTTTTGGGGTGGGTTTTGTGACATAGCAGCGTAAAGACGCTGCCTGAGATGCAGGCATCGCATATGAGCACCTGTTCATGTTCTGCTGTTCCACTTCCAATCCAGCTCCCTGCTGGTGCATCTGGGAAAGCAACGGAGGATGGCCCAAGTCCTTGGGCCCATGTACCACACAGGAGACCCGGAAGAAGCTCCAGGTTCCGGGCTTCAGCCTGGCTCAGCCTGGCCCAGCCTTGGCTATTGTGACCTTTTCGGGGAGTGAGCCAGTGGTTGGAAGATCTATCTTTCTCTCTTTCAGTGTAGCTCTGACTTTCAAATAAATACATAAATCTTAAAGAGAAAAAAAGATACCACTTGGGACACCTGTATCCTAATTTTGAGTATTGGTTCTGCTTCTGATTCCAGCTTACTCACAATTTGTATCCTGGGAGGCACCAGATGATGGTTCAAGTACTTAGGTCTCTGCCACCCACATGGGTGATTCAGACTGAGTTCTGGGCTCCTGACTCTGGCCTGGCCCAGCCCTCTCTGGCTATTGTGGGCGTTTTGGGAGAGAACCAACAAATGAAAACTCTGTCTCTCTCACTTTCAAATAAAAACAAATAAATAATAATTTTTAAAAGTTCTCAACTTAATAAGAAAAAATCATATGCTGAGTTTGCTGTGATGTATAGTGAATCAGTGTTTTTATTCTTTTGTTGTGCCTATTTTATGAATTAAATTTTATCATAGGTATGAGTGTATAGGAAACAACATAGTCTATTTAGAGATTGCTATTGTCTGTGGTTCCAGGCATTCACCGGAGGTCTTGGAACATGTCCCTTGCAGAAAACGGAGGACTGCAATATGAAATTTTAATAAACCTAAATCAAGCATCTTCAATTGCTTTCAAGATCATGACCATTTTGCATCAGGTTTTTTGTTTGAAGTGGCTGTTCATCATCATGAGTTGGTAAAAGGGAGGGGGGGTTATTAAACAGGCACTAGTTTGTGGTTGGTTATAAGACATTCCAGTATTCTGTTGCACAGTAGGGTAACCATAGATAATGACAATGCACTGTATATTTTTCCTAAAAAAAAAAAACTGGGAGAAATAATTTTTTAATGTTTTCACTAAAAATAAGTGGTAAATGTTTGAGATGATAAGTATATTTACCCTGACTGGTCATTACACAATGTGTACAGGTATCAAAATGTCACCTTGTAGTTTGAAATTATGTACAATTTTTATGTGTCTGTTCAAAAATTTTTAAATGACATAAAAAGGAGTTTCTAATAAAGATCCATTTTATTCTCTCCAAATTCTTGGTGGTAAAAAAAATAAAAAATATTGCCCCAATAAATGACAAAAAAATCATAAAACATTTTAAAAAATAATTCAAGCCATTATACTAAAAGCATCCAGAATTCTTCCAATATTCGACTAAAAATTGCAATGCCTAATTTGTGATAGGGCATGGCAGCTCTATCATGTGTTGACTTGACTAGGTAGACTACGCTTTCCCGAAGTCCCTCTCTGTGTGTTTCTAGTTAGGATGGGCTACTAGAAAGAGGCATTTTTGCATGAGATTTGGAGGGTGGAAGTGAAGCAGAAGCCCTTCTGTGCTGGGAAGGTTGGGGCAGGTGCTTCTCTAAGCTCACACCTGTTGCTTTACCTGCCAGTTCATCTTATTTGCTTAGGGTAGCACCTGGGCCTGCAACTGCTACACCTTCCCCTGGGTCTCCCTTTAACTTCTTTAGTTCCTACATGAGGTATGTGTGTAGCTTTGTGACAAAGGCATCAACATCTCCTGCAGGACGCTCACGTCTTCGAGGTTGGAGACAGAAAGAAACCAGGGTTGGTTTCAAGGCTGTCCTTGTGGGTGCCAGCTTCACCTTGCTTTCCCTGGTTCCATGCATCTTGCCTGCTCTAGGGCTTCAAATGTAAAGTGAGACACAAAAATAATAGCCTGGCGGAGAATTCTTAACCAGCTGCCCTATAAGTTTTCTCTCTGCCTGTCTAGCTATCTTATCTCCTAGTGGTCTGCTTCTCTGAGCAGACTCTGACTTATACACAGGGCCAACAGATTTCAAAACCAAACAAAATTGCACATACCAAGTATTTCAAAATTCCAGTGCAGTGTCACCTTGCCAATAGACTTGTAGAACAGTTCCTTGCCTCTAGGAGTCTTTGCCCCCTTTCCTTGAATCTGGACTGGCCTGGGACTGTTCTAAGGGATTGAACAAGGACAAGTGATGCTGTGCTCTTTGTTTCCATGTCTGCTCTTTAAAAGGACTTGGCACCTTCTACCTTGGCCTCTTGGCACCTGAGCTACCATGTAAGAAACCTGACTCCCCGTCTGGAGAGATCACATGGCGAAGACCTAACCTGACATGGAGAGGGAGAGCGACCCTAGTTACAGCAGCCATCCTGTCCAGAGACCAGATCTGTGAGCAAAGCTGTCTGGGCCGCTCTGGCCTAGCCCAACAAGCAGATGAATTCTATGAAGTGACCCCAGTTCACCTTGCACAGAGCAAAAGAACAGCACAGCCAAGTCTTGCCCAGTGTCCTGACCCAGAAGATAATAATAAGATGGCTGTTTTAGACCGTCATGTTTTAGAGTAGCTTGTTACACAGCAATGGATAGCCAGAACAGTTTAAAGAGACTTAGAATAGCACTTCTCAGGGGTCCCCTTACTCCATCTCCCCACCCCATGGCTGCATTCCTTGCTCCTTGCACCACCGACTTCCAGCTCCACTGACCCCACAGATGCAGGGGCAGGCTTTGCCCTGCTGTGACTGCTCAAGTTCATCTCCAGGGTGTGGAGCATCCTGGCCACACATAGGGCCTGCGGCAGAGCAGTGAGAGCCCACTTTGCTCACTGTTCTTGGTGTCTGCAGGGACTGTGGAGCTCCCTGAATCCCTGCCAGACTTTGTCCTGCTCCAATCTCCCCTCAAGGAGTCATGGATGAGGCTCTCAGCAGCCAGCGGCCTCTGGGTGGTCAGGCCTGCCATGCTTGCCATGTGGGCCACGGGAATCAATATCTCCCAGCACATCTGTAACTGATTCTTAACATTCCAGGGCGTCTGACCCAATGGAGCAGCTCTGAATTAAATCAAGATTCTTAATTGTGTGGCTCAAATTTTCTAAATCCTTACTAATTTTTTATTTGCTTGATCACTCCTTTCCCTTCTTATAATATTTGATACCTGTGTAATTCTATCCTTTTTAAAAACTCTTAGTGTTGTGCTTATCAGCTGCTGTTTGTTTTTGGGTCCTTTTCCTGTTCTTTTATTCCATATGATGGGCAACTGCATTTCCAGGCGACCTTGTTCTCTAATGTCAGGGTAAGTTTAGCCAGCAAATGACACCAGCAGAAGATTAGAGCTCATTAGCATCTCTGGTGGTGGCTTTCCCTCCTCTGTGACTCCAGCTCCTGTTAGGCACCACTCAGTTGGTGGCCGCAGTGTTTGCCCAGTGGCCTGACTTCTGAGTCCTGCCCTTCCGGCCCAAGATAGCAGCAGTGTCTTGGTGTGGTGTTTTTTGTTTGTTTTTGTTTTTGTTTTTGTTTTTTTTTTATCATTTGGGTTGTCTCTTCTTTTAATATTTGACTTCTTCATGCTTCTGTGACCCATGTGAACAATTAAATTTTTTCTGTCAAAAAGACTTGGGATGGTTTCTGCTTCATAGTTGGATACTGACTCATATTATTATTATTGCGATAACAGTTATTATTGCTCTTGTTGTTATTTTACACTTTCAATGCCTGCTTAAATTTACCCATGCTTTTGAATTGCTTTGATCACCCCTACTTTTTGCAATCCACTTGTTCCTTTTGGTTAAAGTTGCTTCCTTTGTGAAATATATTCTCATTATTTCCTTCTGTGAGGGTCTGTGTTTTGGAAAACGTAAAGATTCAGAATTTTTATTTTATAAGATTGTTATGCTTAATTTTGTTCTTGTCAATATTTGAACTTGTTTTTGTTTACTTATTTCCATATGTTTGAAAGGCAGAACTACCAGGAGATAGGGATAGAGATAGAGATAGAGATAGAGATAGAGATAGAGATAGTTGGGAAGAGAGATAGAGATAGATGGGGAAAGAAAGATCGAGAGATCTTCCATCTGCTGGTTCACTCCCCAAATGTCCACAAAGCCGGGGCTCAGCCAGGCTGAAGCCAGAGGCCCAGAACTCCATCTGGGTGTCCCACATGGGTGACAGGGGCCCAAGCATTTGAGTCATCCTCTGCTGGCTGCTCCTCCAGGATACATTTACAGGAAGCTGCATTGGAAGCAAAGTAGCCAGGACTTGAACCTGCATGTCTCCCAAGTGGCAACTTATGCCGTATGCCACAATCCCTGTCCCTCAGAATTTTAAAATATGGCTTTTTGTCATTTATGTAAGATCTGTATGAAGAAAGAAATGAAAACCAACACACAGAAGCCAACAGGAAGGGAGAGTCTAGTTGTCACAGGCCAACAAACTTTAAATGACAGTCAAATATATATTTTGAAAATCAGAGGACTAAAAAGAATTGAAATCTATGCACTAAAAAAGATTAAAAGACACACTTCAAAAGAGGAGGTTTTTGTGTTCTGAAGAAATAGAGGAATATGACAGTACAGGGCTGTGAAGAGATTATGATGCTATTTTAAGAAGCAGAACATTAGGACATTTTTTGTCAGTTCAATTTTGGCTTTTAGAACTTTGATTGGTTATGAAAGGGTTGGTTTTATCATTGTCCATGAGCAGTAAATTTTCTTGGTCTTTTTAAAAAATATATTTAATCTTCACTTTTGAATGAAAAATACATTTAATAAATATAAAATAAATAAAAATAATATAGAATAAATAAAAAATATATTTCATCTTCACTTTTTTCAATGGCCTTCATTGTGTTCATCCAGAATACATATATTGAAGCTGCAACCACCAATTTGATTGTTTTTGGAAATAGAGCTGTGATCAAGGTCATTAAACAGTCATAAGGGTGGGTCCTAATCCAATATTACTTATGTCCTTGTAAGAAGAGGAAGAGACATTGGAAATTTGTGTACACAAAGGACAGATCATTTGAGGAAACATGAGAAGGTGGTTGTCTGCAAACCAAGAAGATAGGCCTCAGGTGAAACCAAACCTACTGACTATTTAATATTTGACATCAGGACTCCAGAACTGTAGAAAATAAATTTGTGTTGTGGAAGTCACCCAGTTTGTGTTGTTTTATGGAAACCCTTGAAAACTAGCACAGCTGGGTATAGAATTCTAGGCTGATAAGTTTTTAAAAATAGTACTTCAGCATGTTTTCCTTTGATGTGCAGTTTCATTATACTGTAGCTAGCTATGGCTTTGGTTTTATTTAAGTTTATTTATCTTTCTTGAAACTTATTATGATCCTTAGACTTCAGAACTCAAAAGTTTTTTTTTTTTATTTCTTAGGAAAAAATTTCAACTACTACCTCTTTAAATATTGACACTGACTTATTTTCTCTTCCATTCTTGGAATTAAATCTCTATGGAACTTCTGCATCCCTTATTATCTCTTAATTATTCATATTTTTTCATATCTTTTTTTATTTATTTGACAGATAGAGTTAGATAGTGAGAGAGAGAGAGAGAGGTCTTCCTTCTGTTGGTTCACCCCCCAAATGGCCAATACGTCTGGAGCTATGCTGATCCGAAGCCAGGATCCAGGTGTTTCCTCCTGGTCTCCCATGCGGGTGCAGGGGCTCAAGCACCTGGGCCATCCTCCACTGCCCTCCTGGGCCACAGCAGAGAACTGGCCTGGAAGATGAACAACCAGGACTAGAACTGGCACCCACATGGGATGCTGGCACCACAGGGGAGGATTAACCCTGTTTTTTCATATCTTTATATTTCTGTGCCTTCTGGGTAACTTCCTAGTCTGTTTCAAATTTATGAAATCTCTTATTTTATAATATATAATATATATATATAATATATATATAATATATAATAATATAATATAATATATAAATGATATAAATGAACCCGTCCATTTAAGTTTTTAATTTCTTTGATATCTTCCCATGTGAATGGGTCAGTTTTTTTCCAGACTACTGTTTCACATAGGATACAGGCCTTCTATGTCAGATTCTCAGTTCCACTTTCCTGCTCACTTGGATCCAGTGATCACCGCAGGTCCCTACGTTAACATGAAATCCCAAACCGAGGTGAATAGAATCAGTATTCCTCCCCCCCATATCACACACCCACCTGCCTTCTACCACCGTAGTGCAGCTACATCATGAGCCGGTACTTTACAACCTTGCTCTGCTTTCAATTATCTCTGATTCTGTTGCCTGCACATTTCTTTTTATTTCATGAAAGTTGAGCTGTCAACATAAAATACTTTACATTTTATATTGTATCTAGCATTTCTAGGTGTTTATAGTGGAATTTATCTTATTCTAACATTTTACTAATAAACAAAGTCTAGAGTAACACTTTAATAATGAGGAAAAACCCCTCATTATTAACTTTAGAAAGAGAAAGACAATCTGTGTTGTTCTGGGACCAAGAAAAAGTACTAGGAAATTCTCTCTGGATCCTTCAACAACACAGAAAATCCAGGCAGTTTTGCTACATCCAAGTTTTTGAGAATGATGACCAACGGATCCCAGATCATCCTATATATGCATATTGGTGACCACAAAATCTGCCAACAGAGAGTCAGAGCAACTATATGATGGATTTAAGTCCTTGTTCAGTAGCTCTTCATAATGAATATCAGAACTTTAGGTTCTAGTCATGGCTCTATCACTGACTCAATAGGTTAGGCCAGCTTCTAATTAATTCATCCATTAGCTAGTAATCATAATTAATTTTTATTTTACAGCAATAAAAGAATTGTTGAGCACCTACTAAGCCAAATCCCTGGAGATGTGGAGAGAAAGCAGATAAAAATGCTGCTCTCAAAGAACAACAACTCAGTAGAAGTCTAGCTTGGGATGGTCTGTTACAGAATCGGAATTTGGATGGACAATTGTCGAGAAACAGAGGAGAGCATGGTTAGCTGAGTCTTGGCAGAGGGGAGGCTTGTAATCAGGAAGTTCTGAGAGTAAGAAGTGAGAGAACTGGAGGCATGAGATATTGCAACCAGAGATTTTTCAGACAGGTACTTCAAGAGTCCAGTCTGCTTCTTGAGTGATCTTAGTGCCTTGGATGGAAATTCTTGTAGGATACCAGGAGGCTCACAGGAATACCTGCAAAATGTTTGGGATTGCTAAAGAGTGGCCCTCCAGCACCCATGGGGCCTTGTCCTTCTGCAGCCGTGCAATAAATAGCACCCGGTGGGGATTCTGGCTGAGGACACTTGTTTTCAAAACAACAGCCCTGAGCCAACCTCCCTAAGTAGTCCCATATGTTCTACAGAGAGTTTATGGATCGTGGCCTTTGGAATTCTTTTGTTTATCATTGAGGATCCAAGTCCTGAATGCTTGCTAACTAACCATGAGGTTTGCTGGTTATACAAGCTGTTGGACCTCTTAAGTACTTTGACATAAGGACCATTTTCTGTGGAAAAAGAATTAGTGGTTTAAAAAGAGTGCACTTAACAGTATCATGGAAGCATCAGTTTCTGTATGTCATTACTGGCCAGTTTTTTTTTTTTTTAAACTGGACTGGACTACCCTGTGCATACTCTTAATTGAGGCCTTTTTGTGGCAAGCTAAGTAGTGACTTTAGGGGTCTGTAGTCGTAGAGGTCTTTTTGTTAAAAATGAGCAAATCTCTTCAACAGACCTGAAACCAGGACAGACCTGAAACCTGGGTGCCCTAAGGCAAGCCCCTGATGACATTGAGGACCCATCCTTCCCCTGGGTGACTCCAACTCTGCCCCACTCCCACTCCCACCCTCTTTAATGCCCAGCTTGTAGGGATATTGCCCCACTCCTTACTAATCTAATGCCAAACACATGGAGCCTCTGTCCTGTTTCCAGGAAAGAGGTTTCCACGGATTGCCTCATCAGCTTTAATAATTACTATTTATGAGCACCTTGTGCCAAGTACTGTATTTTTCTTATACTTTATCTTTTCTTCATCCTCTCCTTGCAATAGCCCAATGAGATGGGTGCTACAAGTATTTCTAAGTTCACAGAAAAGGAGTCAAGTTTCAGAGAGTCTGAGCAATTTTCTTAGTTACTTAACAGCTACAATAGCTCACTGCTACTACCAGCGGCAAAGATGAGACATGAAATCAATCAGGTTACTTGACTCAAAGTTCTTATCCACCACACAATCCTCTCTTCCACTCTACCTTAGGGAAGTCCTTCCAGCTTCACCCCTGTACTTCTTATCCAGCTTGGAAATACCACGTGTTCTGGGTGTGTGCTAGGACTTGTCTCCCCAAAGCTCATGTGGATGTTTAAACTCTGCTGTCTTAATGTTGAGGGTTGATGATTAAGGGTGGAGATGATCCAATTATGGCATCTGAGAGGTGGGCCTGGTGGGAAGTTTTTTTGGGGTGTGTGTGTGCGCGCACCCTCAGATGGTGACTACAAGAGAGTTGATTATGTGAATTCAAGTTCTGCCTCGCCCTTTGTGCTTCTCGCCCCACCATGAGATCATCCCCCAATATATTCCATGGCCACTCTCCATCAGATGTCTGGCTATGAAGCTGCCTGATCACGAACTGTAACTTCCAAACTACAAGCTGACATAAACCATTTCTTTACCAAGAAGCACCTCCTGGGTATTTTAGTTAAGTAGTGGAAAGTGGACTAGTACACCATGCTTCTTTTCTAATGTCGGTTGTGTTCTGCTCACACTGCTTTCATGGGTCAACTTCCTGCATCAAACAGTCCTTCAAACCTGTGAACACCGTGCATGGTTAATCACAGAACTCTCTCCAGAGACTAAGCGGGCATGGCTGGTGCTGGAAGGCAACGCCCTGGAAAGGCAGATGTATCTTGCAGATCTGCCTGGGTACGTGTTGCTTAGGGGCTGACAAGTGAGTCAGCAGAAGAGCACAAACGGTACTGTGTTTGGCTTTAACAGGATGAGTCAGCCCCGATAGCTGGCCAGCCTTAGTGTGGCCCCCTGAAGTTTGAACAGAATATTAATTGCCCTGTCACTTCCCGTTCCACACAGCTGGGTGGGATTGCTACCAGCCATACTGTTGAGAAGTTCCGCATTGCAGCCCTGCCCACAGAGGTTTCCTGGGGTGGGTGAAATGACAACACGCACAAAGGTCAAACTCCAGATGTGGGAATCTGACCCGCTCTCCTCTTGGGGAAAACATTGTCTCATTATAATCTCCAGAGATTTTCAATACAGGTTTAAGGCCAAAGTCTACTGAAAGATCCAAGGTCCTCCAGTCTGTTTCCCGTACATTTACCCAAGGCTTTGAGACCACCTATTAGATTTGTGAGCTGAGGGACCACAGGAAGGGGGAGAGTGTTCAGGCAGAGCTGAATGAAGGCAGCTGGACCTACACATTGCTGCTTGCTCTTTGAAATTGGAAGGTGTTTCAAGAAGAGGAATGAGTTATTTTTGGACAAATTCCTTGGCTGGATAGAAATGCCTGGAGGTGATGGGAAGCGTACATGGCAGTGCGGTGGGGAGTCTCCCATTCATTCGTCCTTTCAACCCTTCATCTATCTGTTTATTCATTCCACAGAATTTCCTATCATTTTTACAAAATGTACTCACAATACACTGAGAGATGGTAAAATGTAGCTTAACTTTTCTTTATTAATTGAAATAATGTTTCCTCCAAGTTTTACTACTGGACTCTGGGTGGGGGGAGGGTAGACTTAGTCCAATGAAATTAGCTTCCTTTAGACTTTCAGATTTTTCTTTCCCCACTTCTCCTATGCAAGCTGACCTCTAAGAACGCAGCTGGCGATGGATGGAATCCCTCACTCATCAGTTTTGTAGCTCTGTCAGCAGGATTAGGGGCCTTTTGGATCCTCACTAGTCACTGGTTGGTGCTATCTGCAACCTAGAATGGGAACCACCAAGGAATGTCACAGACTTTGATGTGCTGGCATACATCTTTGGAGCCAGGTCCCAGCCAGCCACCTGTGTCTTGGGATCTGTGCCCATACTGAAGAAGAGGATGAGGCTGGATTTATTTGGGCTGAGATTCTGTTGCTCCACTAGTACTTTCTGTGGAGAAAATGGAGAAAGAAAGTAGCTTTCAGGGGGCAAACAATTGGTGCAGTGGTTAAGCTGCTGCTTGGGAAGCCTGCATCCCACATCAGTGTGCCTGGGATTGTTTCCTGGTCCTGATCTCCATTCCAACACTTGGGAGGCATCTGGTGCTGGCTCAAGTACTGGAGTCCCTGTCACCCATGTGAGAGGCCTGCATTGAGTTTCTGTCTGCTGGCTTTGGCCTGGCCCATTCCTGACTGTCGTGGGCTTTAGGGAGTGAACCAGCAGCTGGGAGCTCGCTCTCTCTCTCTCTCTCTCTCTCTCTCTCTCTCCCTCCCTCTATCTCAGTATTTCATATAAATAAGACAAATAACTAAAAATTAAAGAAAATAAGAAAGTTTGTTTTGGAATGAAAATATATGTTAATGAGCTCTGCTACTCTGAGACTGTGTTACCGTTTGAGGCGTCTCAGAATGTAGTCTCGGGACTGCACCTTTGTAACACAGAAACAGTGACAGGTAATAGTTAAACGAATGAGCATTACTGTGATCCAATACACTGTCTAAGGACACTGAAATTTGAATTTCAGATAATTTTCATATGCTTTGAAATATGAAGATACTTCAAAACATTTGTAGACAATGGGATTAAAAGAAAAATTTTTTTGGTGCAACTCATCTTTTAATTTCATTTTTCCATGAATATTTTGAAGAACTCTAGTATCATTCTTGTGATTATTTTTAACCATGAAGTAGGATGTCCTGTGATTTTTTTTCATGGACCACACAAAAATAGACAGTGGGTCAGTTTGACCCATCTGTCACAGTTGTCTAACTCTGATTTAGCTCATGAATCTGCTCTGGAATGGACTTCACTGCTCTGGGCCACACCAGCTCATGAATCTGCAGTCAGCTGTGAGTTGGCAAGGCAGCTCTGCTGATTTTGATCGGGCTCATTCACATGTCTGGGATCAGTTTGCTGTTGGCTGATCTAGGATAACTTGGCTGGGATGACTGTGGCGAGTTGGCTCTGCTACATGACTAGCTAGCAGGTTCACCTGTACATATTCTCCCAGCAATGGCAGAGGCCATGTATACAAGTGGAAATGGCAGCATTATGTGTGCTGCCATCCCACAAGCCAAAGCGAGTCACCAGGATGAAGCCACAGGCACGCGTGGAGCAGCAAGCCCAGAGTAAAAGAACACGACTAAGATGCATGGCACAAATGATGTACTGTGCCGATGACACAGTCAACTTCCCAAAGGACTTCTTCACATATTCTACCTGTGGCCCAGTCCTTTAGATGTGATAGTAGACCAGGGTCCGAACATGAACCGTATTCCTGAGGGACATAGGCATGTGAAACAAGTAAGTTTGATAAGAGGAAAGAGTGTGTACAGCACAGAGGCCTGGAAGAGTTTGCTCTTTAAAGATGGTTCTAGTTGTAGTGAATATGAGGGTTGGGCGGGAGAGTAGGATAAAGCAGGTAGATTTCAAAGCAGACTTGATAAAATTTGGGAATGTTTTGGATGCAGTGGGCTAGGTCATGTTCAAAGAGGCAGTCATTCAAGAGGATGCTTGTTTGAACTCTAGCACTATATGACGTGGTAGGAGGAACATACAAAGCAGTAGACTCTCTCTTCCTTTTCCTTTTCAGTAAAGAAAGGTATGAGAAAGAACTTGGAGGACATGCACTTGATTCTCAATTCACAGTGAAACTTAGGGTTTTACATTAAGTTTAGTTTCTTAGTGGTTTTTAGAATGAAGGATCAAAAACTCTGCTATTTTCTGGTATAAAGTGAGAGGAGCTGTTTACTTCTTTTGCTCTTAAATCAAGATTGAACTTTTCCAGGGAAAAGCTAGTCTTTTGTCTTTGATCTCTAGGAATAACTTTTTCCCTTTCTCCCTCCTCTCTCTCTCTTTCTCTCTCCCCCTCCTTCCTGCCTCCATTCCTCCCCTCCCCTGTATTTTTTTTTTTTTTTCGCTTGCTTGTTTATTTACATTTGAGCTGGGTAAGCAGGGGATTGAAGCCTGATATATTACAAACTTTGACTAGAGTCCTTGGCATCATGGGGAATTCCTTGACTTGTTTTGTAAAGATTGGCCCATTCCCAAGGTTGCACTGTTTCAAAGTAGACTCGTGTATATGGCTTGAGTTTTGTGTTAGAACTCTGGGGAATTTTGGTAATGAACATAATACACAGTCTGCCTAGTTTCCCAGTGGCAAAATAGAAAGCTATTGCAGCAAATACAATGAGATCTTAATGATTTAAAATGAAAATCAGATATATTTGGAATAAAGCATTGTAGGTTTCAGAATGGAATATCCTAAAAGGATAAAACCGCCAAAGGTCTATGTTTATGTTACCTAAATGTAAATGATTTTCCCTTTTCTTTATCTCCTAAATGTTGCTGTCCAAGATCCCTTGATTCTTGGGCCAGAGTCAATGATGTCATTAACAGGAAATGTTTGGAGTCTCTCTCCTACCTCCACCCCCAGCATTTCAGATGGCATTAGCTTCACTAGGAAAACAGACTTGAAACCAAGTTAAAAAAAGAATGATTATTTGCATTTTGCTTTTATATTTTGCTGCTTTTCCCTCTAGATCATCTAGTTTAAAAAGGAACTTTCATCGTCCTTGACGTTTCATGTGGAGCAGACTTTTGTTCCTATAATTTCCCCTAATGTGTTCACAGTACATCAATGAGAGAAGCAAGGATAGTTTTGAATAGAAGCAGACGATGAGCTAACAGGATGCCGGGGTGGGGGGGTGGGGGGGTGGGGGAGCAACTCATTAACCTTAGAACTGGCCAGCAGCTCTGCGGAAGAGGCGACTGATGCTAAGTCAGTCTGCCTCAGGCACCTCCAGACCTTCACACTGCTGCAAACAGGCTGATGACTACTGAGGCACCACCTCTAGCCCTGTTTCTTCTCAGACTTGTAAATCTGTATAACCAATTCTTGCTTGACATCATGACACTTTGCTTATCTAAGCGTCAACCTGAAACTCCACATGGCTAACAGAGACCCTGCACCTGCTCCTCTCAACCTTCCTTTATCAGTCAATGGCAGCACCATCCACTCTGTTGCCAGGAGTCACCTGCCATCTTTTACTTTGGTTCATGCCTTAACCTACAATCCATCAGCAGGTCCTGCAGCTGCACCCTGTAGCCAAAGTTGACCATTTCTCAACACCTCCACAGCTACAGCTCAACTAAGTCCCATGACAACCTCTTGACTTTGCTTCCCCCATAGCCATTCTCTCTGCTTCCCCATAGCCATTCTTCATACAGCGAATGTAGAGGGTTTTTTTCCTTTTATGTCTTTTTATTGACTTAGAATGTAAGCTTCTAAGCAAGACTACAAGAATCCACATCAACCTCCTTCCGCCTGTCCTGCTCCCCTCTCCCAGCTTCTATCGCTACCTTCACTCTGCCCTTGGGTCCTGTCCCAGATGCACCTCTGTCTTGGGGTCTTTCTCTTGCTACTTGGAATGTTCTCCAAGAAGGCCCCAGGCTGCGTCAGCATTCAGGCATCAGCGCAGATACTTGGTCCCTGGAGAGTCCTCTCAGACACAAGCAGAAGCCACAGCACTGCTCCTCCCCCATCACTGTGTCCATTTTAATGATTACTTTATTTCCTCTTGGCACTTAAAAGTCTCCAAAATTCCTGCATGTTTAGTGTCTGTCTGCCCCACCACAATTGAGACTTCATGAGGACATGAATTGTGTTATGTTCTTTTCGGTCTGGCTAGCACCTAGACGGAGATTAAGACAATGTAAGTGCTCAATAACTGCTTGCTAATTAATGAAAAAATATTGGGGCCAGTGCTGTGGTGCAGCGGGTTAACACCCTGGCCTGAAGCGCTGGCGTCCCATATGGGCGCTGGTTCGAGTTCCGGCTGCTCCACTTCCCATCCAGCTCTCTGCTATGGCCTGGGAAAGCAGTAGAAGATGGCTCATGTCCTTGGGCCCCTGCACCCACGTGGGAGACCCAGAAGAAGCTCCTGGCTCCTGGCTTCAAATATGTGCAGCTCCAGCTGTTGCGGCCATCTGGGGAGTGAGCCATCGGATGGAAGACCTTTCTCTCTGTCTCTACCTCTCTCTGTAACTCTATCTTTCAAATAAATAAAATAAATCTTAAAAAATATATATTAATGAGGTAGGATTTACATTGATTTTAAAAACTCTGCGATGAGTGTTGAATTCCACCAAGTTCAACTGCCCTTCTCCTGTTTCTACCTCATAAGAGCCAGACCCACATTGCCAAGCCCTGATTCCTTCTGACCCTTCTGGCATCCTCTTTTCCGGGTCAGCACCACCGCTCCCAAATTCTTACCCAGCTCCTGTGATCTGTCAGCACTGTTTGGGACCCTGGGAGGAGCCAAGAGCAATAAAACGCACACAAGCCCTTGTTTTTGTGGAGCTTATCTTCTATGTCTCTGGTTCCTGAGTGCCTTTACCTAATCCCTAGGATCATACAAAAGGGATAGATCCACTTCTGCACCACAGTGGCCTTGGTGGGAATTGGCCCGGACAGTTCATGGGTTTCTCCTGTTTTTCAGAAATGTAAGGGTTCCCCAACTGGATTGCTTGGCTGTCCTGGAAAGGAGAAGCCGAGGCAGAGTCTGGCCCACTACAGCCTTAAGAATGGGGTGCAAGCGGCAGAAGGCAAGGTCGGCACGGCAGTGACTCAGGCCTGCTCAAGCGTTACAGGTGGACTTGATTAGCTCTCAGAAGCGTGCATCGGCTCAAGGATGCCAGCAGCCACTTCCTGACCAAAGGAGGGGCCTCATCTGGCCGAAGCTGGCTAACGGCAGCTGGCCTGGGTCTGCCTTTGTTATCTGTAGGCAGATCTGGATTTTAAACTTGACGTAACAGTGAATTCGCTAGCAACACTGTTAGAGACTATTTTTAATTAAAAACCTCCTGTGCGGTCTAAGTACACTAAATTATGAAGATAAAGCTTCTGTCTCAAAGACAAACAACTGCCAGGTTGCTTTCATCCTAAAAAAAAAAAAAAAAAAAAAAAAAAAAAAAAAAAAAAATCTGTGGGGCTGGCATTTTAGTTGTAGTGCAGTGGATTAAATCTGCCTATGGGCATTCCAAATGAGTGATGGTTTGAGTCCTGGCTGCTCCACTTCTCACCCAGCTCTCTGCTAATGAGCCTGGGAAAGCAGTGGAAGAGGGCCCGAGTACTTCAGTCCCTGCCACCCACATGGGAGACCCAGATGGGTCCAGGGATGCCTTGCTCCCAATTTTGGCCATGGCCATTGTAGCCATTTGGGGAGTGAACCTGTTCATGGAAGATAATCTCTATTTCTTTCTCTGAAACTTTGCCTTTCAAAGTAATAAATACATGTTTAAAAAAATACATTAGTCAAGTCTAGAAACGTTTTGATGTCCTGGAGTCAGTTTCTTGCCTCTACAAAAAAACTGCCAAAACACAGAGACTTTACCTTGACAGCACGCTTTGAGGCTGCCATGCTACAGTGCACGAACGGCAGAGTGGCAGAGTCCCTGGGGGTCACCAAGATGGGGCATTTGGACCCAGGCTCCCAGCACTCCTCTGTGGTGTGTGCAGGCTCAGGCTGGCTGCCACGCCACTCCCTTCCCACCCCCACCCTCTTTGTAACTTCACTGTCTGGCACGTTAAGTGTGATCTTAAGGGCTGAGTAGAGTTCTGGACTGGAGGGCTGATTGCAAGTATCTTCCGAGATGGGCTACTCCTGGAAAGTGACCAAGCCTCTTGTCAGTTGAAGTATTTTCCTTCGCCCTTGAGACAGAGCAGATTAATGATGGAAGGAAGGGTGAGGTTTTTCTCTCCATTCTTAGTCGTTAAACTTCCTGCTGCTACAGTCAGAACTCTTTCTCTAATTTGTCCTGTCATAGTGACTTGCACATGAAAGTGTGTGTGTCCCAAGGCTCAGGGACAATGAAGGCTGCTCTGTGTCACCTGCTGGGGCTGACATGTGCTTCCTCTCAAGTTCACGGTTGTCCTAAGTACCACTGTGTCCTTCTGAACCTCAGGTTTGAGATGTTGGTCCCTCCTAGGTGGTATTTTCACCCCTACGTTGGTAGTCAATCCTGGGTACAGTAGTCCATCCTTACATGCAGTTTCACTCTGTCACCCACGGTCAACCACAGTCTAAAAATATTACATGGAACATTCCAGAAATAAATAATTCATAAGTTTGACACAACTCTATTGTAGTATATTGTTTTAATTGCTCTATTTTATTACTGTTGTTGATCTCTTGCTGTGCTTAATTTTTAAATTAAATTTTATCATAACTGTGTGCTCACTTGTATTAGAAAAAACAGCACGCATAGAGTTCAGTACTATCTGTGGTTTCAGGCACCCACTGTGGGTTTTGGAACGAGGGGGGGACCACTGCAGTCCACATAAATGTGATGAAAGAAACAATGTTTATCATGGCTCTTGTTTTAGAAGAAGGGCATATTCATGACTTACAGTTGGAGATGCTACATTTTCTTCATTTTGTAGTACTTTTTTAGTAACTGCTGAGATGTCTCGGAGTCTAAATTCAGCCACTCTATTGAGTGCCCAAGAACTTGGCTTTATGTGTCATTTTAAAATTGTAACAATGTACAATTTTGGTTGCATGTATGGTCCCCTCTTCCTTAGTCCTCTTTAGCGTCTCTTTCAGTTCTAAACATCTGGTGATTCCGAAGAGTTGGCATCTGGGGTTTTGCAGGTTTTGGTCTGCGGAAACCAGGAGGAACAAGACTGGCTTGTTTCTTTGTGTGTCTTCACGGTGGTTTGCTTCCTGGTTGTTCTCCACTCTTGAGGAAGGACAAGCTGGTTATCTGTGTGTTAGTCAAGGCTGCTCATTTGAAGGGCACTGCCTTACGTAGGCGGTTATTCCAACCCTGCCAGCTGCCGCCGACACATAAATAAGCTCTCACACTGGACTTCAGAATAGAGTTTGCTCAATTGCTTCTTGTCAAAGTTTCCAAGAACAGGTTTTTTTTTTTTTTTTTTTTTTTTTTTGGTTCTTTCTCGAGCTTAAAAATCCCAGTTTTATTTAATCAAAGGAACTTCATGGAAAAACAGCAGTATATGAAATATTCATTCACAACGGGGATAGTGCGATTGAGCAGCAGCAGCAGCGGCCGTTAAGTCCGTGGCTGTGAGAACACAATTAAACTTTCAACACGTTTTGTGAAACACTCTTTCCGTATAGCTCAGTTTGCAGAGGAATGGCGACATGTATGTGGCGCTCAAGAATATATACTCCTTCTTAAAGCCCTGTTGTACATTGAATGATGAAAAAGCATCTTTTCTCTTTGACTAATTCAAACACACTGACCTTATGATTTTGTTAGCTGCTGAAATTCCCAGGATTGTTCTCATAGGAAAGCTTTAGAATATCAAACGCAAAGCTCCTCAGAGTTTTGGATGCCTAAGAATCAACTGGTGAACTTCTTTAAAAAGCTGATCCAGATCAACTGCTGATGAACTTTTAAGTATTACCAAACTTCTGGCTATTATGAGCGGATGGACATTCTTGTTTATGTCTTTTTGATCAACACATATGTGAATTTCTGTTGGGCACCTAGGGACAGAATTTCTATACCATAAGACAGCCATATATTCCGCCCTAAAATGTTCTAAGGTGATTACATCAATTTATAAACCACTGTTAGTGTTTAAGAGTTTCAGTTGTTCTACGTCTTCATCAACCCTTCATATTTTCTGTTTTAATTTTAACTATTCTAGTGGTTATATAGAGCTATTTCATAATAATTTAGATTTAAACTGAATGGCTAAATAAATTCCAGTGGCATATGTGTTAAAGGGAAAGAACAAGGTAAAGTGACATGCAGCAGAATAGATGAGTCTTGCAAACACAATCTGTGAAAGAAGCCAGACCGAAAGAATGCACTCTGTGTGTATCCATTTGTAGACAGTACGAAAAACCAGATGGGAGTAATCCATGGTGCTAGAAGTTAAGATGATGGCTCTCCCGGGGGGGGCGGGGTGAGTAGGCTGTGGCTGGAAGGAGACAGAGTGGCTTCTGGGAAGAGATGATGTTCTTGACCTGAGTGCTGATTTTGCAGATGAACTCTCTTAGGAAGCTTCGGCAAGCTGACCACTTTTCTGAATGGACTGGTTACACTTTTTTAAAAGATTTTGGATTGCTTTAGGCCCTTGCTATGCTGGGTTAGATCCTTTGCTGCTCCTGTGCGTGTCTGGCCAGTACAGAGATGGCGGCGGTGCAGCTGGCCTCAAAGCACACTCTGAGGAACATGGGTAGTTGCATTTAGTGCAGAGGGGTGTGTGTGTCTGTGTGCGTGTGTGTTTTAAAGATTTTTTCCCCTTATTTTAAGAATGTTCATGATCATGCAGTACTTGCCCTGTGTGTAGGGTGCAGGGCAATATCTCAACATTTATAAACAGTGTAAGCCAATCAATGTTAAAGCAGTCGCCTGCACTTGAAATGGTTTAATCAGCTGCTTTGGGCACTGGAGCTATTTCCCACCACTTTGGAGGTGGTTTTGGAGTACCCCTACCTTTCACCTCCCAAGAGTGAATCCTTCTTGGAAAACACCAAATGTGCTCCACGCTGGAAAGAACCACAGCTCATAGCCGAGGGGATAGGAAAACCAAGTGAGAAACAAATCCATTAAATGGGAAGGGAAAAAAAAAAAAAAAAAAACCTATCAGGCACGGCAACCCTAGAAACCCATTCCGGAGGATGACTGATCATTCGAGCGAAAGCCCATTTTGTGTATTTAGTCACCAGTGTGAGGCCGAGGGAAAGGCCTGACTCAACCTCTCTCCCCATCACAGGAAGGAGGAAGCTAAGGAGAGAAGTTCCGGCCAGAATCTGCTCTCATCACATCGCTAAATGGAGCCCCCGACACACTGACACAGGCAAAGTTTTACAGGGAACAAAAGAGTGAAAAAAATTACTCAGTGCTTGTGTAGCGCTTGCGCTATCCAGCCAAGGGCTGAGAAAGTGTTGTCAGATGTCAACAGGGAAAGAGTTCTTAGCGACTAAAAAATCCGCCGCTTTTAAAGGGGCAGTTACTGCCGTGGAGATAAGGGATTGAGACAGTGTTATCGGAGATAACCACCGGCAGACCAACCTTAAGCTGATGCTGCCCGACATGCCTGCGCCAGGCGCTAACAGCATGGAAGTAGTTTCCTATCTGATGGACTCTCCAAGGGCCTCCTCCCACTCCGCAGACCACACTGCCTGATCCCGCCTCCATGGTCCCTCAGACCTCTGGCCAGGAAAGGGCTCAAGTCTGAGTTGCAGGACCTCCAGCCCTCTCCAGCGACAAGCAGTCTCCGAGGTCATTGCTCTGCGGTGGCCCCAGGAAGGCAGAGAAGTCTGGGTAGGGGAAGAGCCCTTTCCCCGCCCCTTCCTTCTCCTTTCCACTAATTCGGCATCCTCACTAATGGACTTCCTCTGCAATTTCTCATTCGTCAACAACTTCTCATTCAAGTCATATTTTTAGGCCACGAAGGGGTCAGTAAATTCAAAGTAGATGTTCTGTCACTAGCTTAACCTTCGAATCTGTCAGTCCTAAATATCCAGTGTCTTACAGATGCTCTCTGATTCACGGTGCACGCACTTTCTCGCTCATTCAGCAAACATCTCCGGAACGCGTGTTCCACGCCAAGGCACCAGTAAGATTCCACCTTTAGCCTAAGAGAAGGTTTAGCAGCTGGTGGGGAGACTCAGCTCAAAGACTGAGATGTGGCTGTCATGGAGCCATGCAAGAGGATGATGGACGCCTAGAGGAAGGCCAGCAAAGACGGCCCAGGCTGAGTCAGGGAAGACTTCCTGGAAGAAGTGGTTTGAGCTTAGTCTTTTTTTTTTTTTTTTTTTTTTTTTTTTGACAGGCAGAGTGGACAGTGAGAGAGAGAGAAACAGAGAGAAAGGTCTTCCTTTGCCATTGGTTCACCCTCCAATGGCCACCGCGGCCGGCGCGCTGCGGCCGGCGCACCGTGCTGATCTGATGGCAGGAGCCAGGTGCTTCTCCTGGTCTCCCATGGGGTGCAGGGCCCGAGCACTTGGGCCATCCTCCACTGCCTTCCCGGGCCACAGCAGAGAGCTGGCCTGGAAGAGGGGCAACCGGGACAGAATCCGGTGCCCCAACTGGGAGTAGAACCCGGTGTGCCGGCGCCGCAGGCGGAGGATTAGCCTGTTGAGCCACGGCGCCGGCCATGAGCAGAATGAAGGTGGGCATGGGGAGCAGAGGGAACTGGGGGCCAAGGAGAGTGTCTGAACAAGCTGTGAAGTGGTGTGGTGTGTGCTGGCCACAGAGGGTAGAGCTTGAGACCGAAGGTGGTAAAAGGCGAGACTCAGGGTAGGTATGTGGCACAGTGGCTAAGATGCTGCTGGAGATGCCCGCGTCCCAAATCAGTGCCTGCATTTGAGTCCCAGCTCCACTTCTGATCCCAGTGTCCTCATCTGCTGAGCCCTGGGAGGCAGCAGGTGAGGGCCCGGGAACTTGGGTCCCTGCCACCCATGTGGGAGACACGGATTGAATTTCCAGCTCCTGGCTTTGGCCTGGTCCAGCCCTGGCTGTTGGAGACAACTGGGGAGAGAAACTGCCATTGGAAGTTCTCTCTCTCTCTTTATATTTCTCTGCCTTTCAAATGTATATTTTTTTAAAAGGTGAGACCTGTGAGGAAGGCAGAATCTAAAATGCTGCTAAGGGGCTGAGATTTGATTCTGTAGGTCAGACTTTCAACCTGGGAGGCCTGCCTCACTGGGGTGCAGCCAAATACTGTCTTACTATTAATAAAGCATTAGGTTTGCAGTGGCTTTACTCCTTAAAATAAGAAAAAAAAAAAAAAACAGAGCAGATCAAGGTTATCCCTGTAATATGGTGGCTCTCCCCCACTGGCATTCCATATGCTTTCTATAGAGAGAGAGGGATAGAGCTAGGGCTGGAAGCCAGGGCTCGAGAATAACTCTGTGCTCGCCTTGCTGAGCCGCAAGCCGGCAGGGATGGTATCAACAAACCACTGCTGTGCTCTGCTCCTTTACCAAGTTTTAGGTTGCAGCCGATCTGGGCACACTGGGAGGAGAGTGCACCTCTGTGGCTGTATGTACTCATCTTCGGGGTCACAGGAGAACAGCAGCCACGTAAGACAGTGAGCATGCTGGGCTTCCTTGCTGTGTGCCTGTGTGGATTTTGGAGCAGTGTGTGAGCATTCTGTGGGTAAGGAAATCAGCCACACTCTCCCAAAGCCATTATCGTCCCCATAAATCATTTGTTTATTGCTGCACTAATATATTATATCCGTTTACAAATGTACTTCAAAATAGAAATAGGAAAAGGATAATATAAAAATGAGATGAAAGCATTTACAATATTTTCATTTTATCAACTTCTAAAAAAACTGTCATGATGGAATATGCCTAATTCTCTTAATTTTGGTTTCGTTCTTCCAATACTATGATTTGTAGATCTTGTTCTAAGTTTATCTTCTTGATTTTAACGACTGATACAGCTGAAAAAGACCTCCTAAAGCAATCTAGGTCCACATGGAAGCCCGCTTATTAAGTCATAAGGCCCAGTTCTTGGTTTTATCCAGTAATTACACAAATGTTTTTGATGAAATTCAAGTTTGTAAACATCTTTTATCCCTGACATCAGTCAGTTGTTCTCGCAAGCTAATTGGAAGGATATCAATTTTTCATGGTGTTAACAAATAGGGGAAGTACATATTGAAACTCTGTTAAAAATTAAAGTTAAGTTAGTAAATTCAGTATGCCAAGTTTTCAAAGTGTTCTGAAACAAATATTTGTACATGTGACTTTCTTACATCATTTTTGGCAATGAAGTCACAAAAGGATGGCAACATTTCCGAATGTCTACTTTCAAATTTCTCTTTGGTAGGAGTTTCTTTGGAAAACATAGCTATTTCCTCACTCATTGTTAAAATGCTAACTTTACCTTGAAGGGACTGCATAAGCAGATTTCTTTCTTCAGAAACAACTGCAGGATCGCACACTGACACCACTCATCAAAGAAAAGGGCAGCGTATGTAGAATTTGTCTTTCTGTAAAGGAAAAAATATGCGTCTTATTTAAGTTTGGCAATGGGAAAATTGGCCTGATTGGATGCTGGAATGAGTGCGAGAAAGGAATCCAGGAGGAATTCCTAGCTTTCCAGCTTGGATGACTGCTTGAATGGTAGTGTCACCAAGTGAAGCAGAGAGAGGAAGAGAATAGGAGTCAGAGGCGACGATGCAGAAACACGTCGGATCTTGACGGTGACGAGTTCAAATGCCTACAGGGCTCTCCACTATTACATGCCCAACATTTTATTTTTAAGATTTATTTATTTTTATTTGAAAGGCAGAGTGGGAGAGAGAGAGAGAGAGAGAAAGAGGGAGAGAGAGAGAGAGAGAGAAATATCGAGCTGGTTCATTCCCCAAATGCTCCCAACAGCCAGGGCTGGACCAGACCAAAACCAGGAGCCAGGAACTCCATCCAGGTCTCTCTCATGGGCTCTTGGGCTATCATTCACTGCTTTCCCAGGCACATTAACAGGAAGCTGGATGGGAAACAGGGGATCCGAGACTTGAGCCAGTTCCCTGATATGGGATGTGGGCGTCTCAAGCAGTGGCTTAGTTTGCTGCACCACAATCCTTGCACCCAGGCCCAACATCTTACAAACTAAACTCATTCCATTCTTCTCCCTTTTATTTACCCAGCTCTGACTGTGGCACCACCATCTCGTGGTCACTTAACCCTGACAACTTTGGAGAGAATATGGCTCGCCATTTTAATTTCCCCCTGTATCCAATGAGTAACTAAGACCTTTCAACTTTCATGCGTTCACTCTCCTTATATTAACTGAGCACCTGCTGAGTGCAGGGACTGATTCAGGCCCTGGGGATATGAGCGTGAAGAACACAGACAAGATCCTTGCTCTCATGGAGTTTGTATTCTGGCTGGGGAAGAGAGACGATAAATGTTTATACAAAGACATAAACAAGAAAACGATCAGAGACTGTAAAGTGCTATGTGGAAAACTAAAGCCAATCGTTTCCTGCTGCTGCCCGTGTGGCTGGCCTGGGTGGGCGGTGGAGCAGAGCTCCCTGAGCAGGTGCCACTGAAGGGGGGTCTTAAAGCCCATGTGCTGTAAGGGGGAGGTCTTTCCAGGCAGAGGAGCCCAAGCTGTTGCTGTTGGTGAACACGGTGCGTTCCAGGAGCAGAGGGAAGGCCGAGATTGGCCAGGGCACCAGGTAGTGGTGAGGTGGTCTGGACATCTAGAAGTCAGGATTTTTCTTAACTCACTGCTGCTCTGTCCCTATGCCCCTCACCTCATACCTGGCCTGTTACCCTGCCTTTCGACTTCTGCCCACCTTCACTCTCTTCTCCAAACACGAGTGCCAGATTGGCCCTCTGTATGCCATGTAGAGAGCCTTCTGTATTTGCATTGTAGGCTGACCTTTGAGGGTCAAGAACATGCAACCCCCTCAGCCGGGGTGTCCGCCTCCTGGGAGGTTCCAAGTGGCCTTGGGAGGGAAGAGTGTCTCCTGTTCACCTCTAAGTTTACCCACCCTGGCGTGAGCTTTTATTATTATTACTGTTGTAACAAGCTCAGTACCTTAAAGTAACACAGATTTACTCTCCCATAGTCCTGGTGCTCAGAATCTGAAGTGGGTCTTACTGGCATTGAAATCAATGAGTTCACAGGGCTTTGTGGGAGAATCTGTGTCCTACCTTTTCCAGCTTCTAGAAACTGCCCACATTTCTTAGTTTGTGGACGCTTTCTCCATCTTCTAAGTCAGCAGAGCAGCCTTTTCCAGTCTCTCTGATTCTGCCCCTCATTCTCTCGCTTCTCACTTTCACTTGTAAGGAGCTTTGTGACTACACTGGCTAATTCAGGATAGGAAAATACCCTCATCTCAAGGTTAACTGATTGGTAACCTTTTTACTAGCCTTATGTGTGTGTGTGTGTGTAATAACTATATATACTTATTAATCTAGTATACTTTATTACTGTATACAGAAATAGGTATGTTGAAGTAATATAGTCACAGGTTTGTGCATTTAGACAGGGAAATCTTTAAAGGATAATTATTCCTACCACACCTTGATCCCTTGATATATTATGTTTTAATACATATTTGTGGCTGGTGAGGACTTCCTTAAAATGAAAAACCCAGTAAGACTAAGAAGAAACCCATCGTGGGAATCTCAGTAGGCGGCGACTTTGATTTTGTAATCATGGTAAAGCATGCCGCTCAGTGAGGCAGGATCATTAGTTTTTCCTGCACAGACAGTTAAATGCGGATGGTGACAATAGCAGTAGTGGGTTTGGATAGAACTAGATCAACAGGGAATGTCTCTATCTCATTGGTTTTTCAGACAGAGAATTGGATCAGTTGAACTTCAAGGTACATCCTGGTCCTGTGAGTTTATAATCCTTCTCTTTGGTGAGCTGGCTTACATGAGACAATGTGTAGCCATGGGATGTGGGAATTGAGGCAATCAGATTAGTGAGCCCGAGTTCTAACCTCTTTAGAGAGATTTCAAACCTTATTTAGTGAGTATATTTTGTCTGTCCCACTCTTGGACATTTATAAGGAAAAAGATATCAGAATGTGTCCAGTGAGACATCCTTTTGTCTTCAATCTCTGGGTGATGTCTATATACAAAAAAAATCTATTCTTTGGCAGGGAATCCAAGTAAAATCCCATTGTATTGATCTCCATTGGACAATGACCACAGGTCTTGAATTCTGAAATAATTCTCATTTCATATAATTTTATTTTTCCAACAAAGATATAATGACAAGTATAATTTAACTTTTATACTTTGGTAAGACATTCCATCCAAATAACTTCACATCTCAGAAAAAAATCTTCTTTCATAATCCATCTAAAGTGTTAGTTTGGACAAACGTAGTGGAATGTCTCTTTTTTAAAATTTCTTTCCTGAATAATACTGCTACAAAATATTCCTCATCTGTAGAGCTAAAGACAAATAAAACTTATTTTCCAGATTTTCTGGACAAGCAGCAAACTGATGTCTTTTCAACTGATGTTGAAAAGAAGGTGAAAGAAGGAAACATTAAGAATAATGACACCTAATGTGGATTAAACACATAACACAACTTAGGCGCTGTGGTAAGTGCTCTACATATATAGGTGTACTTCCATCTTAAAAATGAAAATGCTATGTAGTACCTGTCTTCTCCCTGCCCTTATTATAGGTGGGGAAGCTGATAGGGAACTTTGAGCAATGTTGTCCTAGGAACGTGTAAAGTTAGGAGGAAGAGAATTGACACTTGGATTCATTCACTACTTCATATCTCTGATTTGATCCCAAGCCCTCCCTAAGCATCCTAGGGATGAGTAGGTAGCTGCTGAGGTGGGAGTGGTGGTAGTTAAGGTGGCTGAGGCTGGTGATGCCAGCACAACTCAGAAGGGAGTCAGTGATGTTCCACAAGGATAGGAGTCTTTGGGCTCAGAGAGAATCAGTGAGGTTTCTCACCAACTTAGGCTCAAGGGTTTCTGTGTCTGCAGGGCTCTTGCTTTGACATCTCCTGTGTTGAAGGCCTGATGAGTTGCTCCAGTCTGGCTATCAGTAAATGCCTCACCACCCACCAGCCATGCAGACTTAGCTGGGAGTCACTTCCAAGTGCTCTCTTTTATCTCTAACTCCTACTCATCACCAGGTTCCAGTTGTCCTATTTTCAAAATCCATCTGCAGGCTGGTGCCGTGGCTTAACAGGCTAATCCTCCGCCTTGCGGTGCCGGCACACCAGGTTCTAGTCCCGGTTGGGGCACCGGACTCTATCCTGGTTGCTCTCTTCCAGGCCAGCTCTCTGCTATGGCCCAGGAGTGCAGTGGAGGATGGCCCAAGTGCTTGGGCCCTGCACCCGCATGGGAGACCAGGAGAAGCACCTGGCTCCTGCCTTCAGATCAGCACGATGCGCCGGCCGCAGCGGCCATTGGAGGGTGAACCAGTGGCAAAAAGGAAGACCTTTCTCTCTGTCTCTCTCTCTCTCTCACTATCCACTCTGCCTGTCAAAAAAAAAAAAGAAAGAAAGAAAGTAGGGTATCCAGGACTTCAACCAGGCCCTCTGATAAGGGATGTTGGCATCCCAGGCAGCAGCTTAACCTGCTGTGCCCCTTAATTGTGTCAAAAAAAAAAAAAAATCCATCTGCAGGTGGATGCTTGGTGCATCCCATTTCTGATTCCAGTTTCCTGCTAATGTGTGCTCTGGGAGACAGGAGGCGATGGCTCAAGTACTTGGGTCCTTGCCACCTACTTGTGAGACTCAGATAGAGTTCCTGGCTCCTAGCTTCAGTTTGGTCTACCTTGGCTACTGCAGGCACTGCGAGAATGAACCAGCAGATGTGAAATCTCTCTCTGCCTTTCAAATACAATGAAAATAAATAAATACTTATGAAAAGTAAAAAAAAAAAAATCTAGAATCTGGGCACTTCTTTTGTCCTCATGTGTTTGAACTGCTGTAATGAGAGACAGCAGACTGGATGGCTTGTAAATACAGACTTACTTCTCACAGTTCTGGAGTCAGGGAAGAAATCCGAGATGAGGGTGCGGATTCAGTGTCAGGCAAGGGTTACAGCTGGCTTCTTGTTCTTCCTCAGAGGGTGGAAGGGCCACACAAGCTGCCCTGGGCCTCTTTTTAAAATAAGGGCACTACCTTTGATGGTTGTAATAAGAAGTTTGCTCAGGGGGCAGGTGCTGTGGCGTAATGTGTATAGCTACCGCCTGCAGTGCCGGCATCCATATGGGCTCTGGTTCAAGTCCTGGCTGCCCCACTTCCGATCCAGCTCTCTGTTATGGCCTGGGAAAGCAGTAGAAGATGGCCCAGAGGATGGAAGACCTCTCTCTCTCTGCCTCTCCTTCTTTCATTGTGTAACTCTCAAGTAAAATAAAGAAATCTGCTGGTTCACCCCCCAGTTGGCTGCAACAGCCAGAGCTGCGCTGATCCAAAGCCAGGAGCCAGGAGCTTCCTCCTGGTTTCCCACATGGGTGCAGGGTCCCAAGGACTTGGGCCATCTTCTACTGCTTTCCCAGGCCATAGCAGAGAACTGTATTGGAAGTGGAGCAACCGGGTCTCAAACTGGAGCCCATATGGGATGCCAGCACTTCAGGCCAGGGCGTTAACCCACTGCACCACAGCGACGGCCCCTAATTAGCTTTATTATTTTTTGAAACAATAAGCACTTATTATCTAACACAATTTTTGAGTGGCTTCATTAGTTTTGGCTCAGAGTCTGTCTTAAGTTTGCAGTCAAATGGCCCACCTTTTTGCCCTGGAGCCCTTCTAAGCAATAAGGATATAGAGATTATTTGGATTACAAGATTATCAGTATTCAAATAAGTGATTGCTTCTAGAACCTACTTTGATTCACTAATTGAAATGATTCTTTCTATGGATCTACTACTATTGTCTGTTTTTTTTTTTTTTATTTCTGTGTAGCTCATAAATACAACATTATGAACATAGTAATTCTTTCAACGGTACCCGCCCTCCCACCCACTTCCCTCTCTTCCTCCTCCTTATCTGAAAAAGAGAAAGAAATAGAAAGAAAAAAGAAAGAACGGAATAAAAAAAAAAAAACAAGAAAACTGTTCCTCAACACTCTAGACAAGGGCTGTTCTTTGTTATGGCTTCTCGAAGATGATTTCGCTTTTTTACCCCTTCCTTCCTTCCCCATCTTTTTTTTTATTTATTTATTTATTTATTTATTTATTTATTTGAAACTGAGAATTACACAGAGAAAGGACAGGCAAAGAGAGAGAGAGAGAGGTCTTCCATCCTCTGGTTCACTTCTCAGTTGGCTGCAATGGCCAGAGCTGTGCTAATCCTTTGGGTCTCCCACGTGGGTGCAGGGGCCCAAGGACTTAGGCCATCTTCTACTGCTTTCCCAGGCCATTGCAGAGAGTTGGAGCTGAAGTGGAGCCTCCGGGACTCAAACTGGAGCCCATATGGGATGCTGGCACTGCTGGGGCAGCTTTATCCACCATGACACAGCACTGGCCCCAAGATAACTCTTTCATATGCTAATTTTAGTTTCCTTGTATAGATTCCCAGGAGTGGGATGGCTGGGTCATATGGTAGGTCTATATTCAGATGTCTGAGACATCTCCAGACTGTCTTCCTTAGAGGCTTTACCAGTTTACATTCCCACCAACTGTGGATTAGGGTACCTTTTTTTCCCACATCCTTGCCAGCATTTGTTGTTTGTTGATTTTTGTACGAAAGCCATTCTCTCATTGTGGTTTTGATTTATATTTCTCTGTCAGCTAGCAATCCTGGGTGTTTTTTCATGTGTCTACTGCCCATTTGGATTTCCTCTTTTGAAAAATATCTGTTTAAGGCTGGTGCTGCAGCTCAATAGGCTAATCCTCTGCCTGCGGCGCCGGCACACAGGGTTCTAGTCCCAGTTGGGGTGCCGGATTCTGTCCTGGTTGCCCCTCTTCCAGTCCAGCTCTCTGCTGTGGCCCAGGAGTGCAGTGGAGGATGGCCCAAGTCCTTGGGCCCTGCACCTGCATGGGAGACCAGGAGAAGCACCTGGCTCCTGGCTTCGGATCAGCACGGTGCGCTGGCCTCAGCACACCAGCTGCGGCGGCCATTGGAGGGTGAACCAATGGTAAAGGAAGACCTTTCTCTCTGTCTCTCTCTCTCTCTCACTGTCCACTCTGCCTGTCAAAATAAAATAAAATAAAATATCTGTTTAAGTCCTTTGACCATTCTTTAACTGGATTGTTTGTTTTCTTGTTGTTGAGTTTCTTGATCTTTTCATATATTTCGATTATTAAACCTTTATCAGTTGTATAGTTTGCAAATATTTCTCCCATTCTGTCGGTTGTCTCTTTACTTTGCTGAAGTCATATCTTCCTGTTGAATTGATCCCTCAATCATTGCATAGTGCTCTTCTTTGTCTCTTTTAATAGTTTTTGTGTTTAAGTCTATTTTGTCTGATATTAGGATGGCTACACCAGCTCTTTTTCAGTTTCTGTGAGCATGGGATATCTTTTTCCATCCTTTCACTTTCAGCCTGCATGCATCTTTGTTGGTGACTTGTGTATCTTGTAGGCAACAAATAGATGGGTTTTCTTTTTTAATCCATTCAGCCAGCTTATATCTTTTAACTGGACAATTGAGACCATTTACATTTAAGGTTGCCATTGATAAGTAACTACTTTGCCCTGTCATTTTCCCATAAATATTCCTATTGTTTACTTTTGATTTCCTTTGTACTTCTATTGAGAGATTTTCTGCCTTCACCTTCTTTCATAGTGATGACCACATTTCTGTTTTTCTGTGTGCAGCACATCCTTAAGCTTCTTTTGTAGGGCTGGATGGGTGGTGACAAATGATTTCAATTTCTGTTTGTTATGGAAGGTCTTTATTTCACCTTCATTCATAAATGAGAGCTTTGCAGGGTATAGTATTCTGGGATGACAATTTTTTTCTTGTAAGACTTGGAATATATCTCACCATTCTCTCCTAGGCTGAAGAGTTTCTGATGAGAAGTCAGCTGTGAGTCTAATTGGAGATCCTCTGAAAGTAGTCTGGCATTTCTCTTGTGCAGATTTTAGAATGTTTTATGTTTTACTGTGGAGAGTTTGATTACAATGTGTCATGGTGAGGATCTTTTCTGGTCATGTCTATTAGTTTTTCTATGTGCTTCCTATGTTCCTTTCTTTCTCCAAGTTAGGGAAATTTTCTGTAATTATTCCACTAAAAAGGCCTTCTAATTCATTCTCTCTTTCCACACCTTCCTGAACTCCCGAGACCCATATGTTGGGTCATTTGATAGTATCCCATAAATCTCTAACATTGTTTTTTAGTTTTCTAATTTCTCATTCTTTTTTTTTTTTTTGCCTGACTGTAAAATTTCCAGAAATTTGTCTTCTAACTCATATATTCTTTCTTCTACATCACCAATTCTGTTGTTAAGGCTTTTCAACACATTTTTTATTTGATCTATTGAATTCTTCATTTCTTTTTTTTAAAATAATCATTTTATTTATTTTGAAAGACAGAGGAGTTAGAGAGAAGTACTTGTTTATTTATTTATTTTTTGACAGGCAGAGTGGACAGTGAGAGAGAGAGAGACAGAGAGAAAGGTCTTCCTTTGCCGTTGGTTCACCCTCCAATGGCCGCTGTGGCCGGTGTGCTGCAGCCGGCGCACCGTGCTGATCTGAAGGCAGGAGCCAGGTGCTTCTCCTGGTCTCCCATGCGGGTACAGGGCCGAAGCACTTGGGCCATCCTCCACTGCACTCCCAGGCCACAGCAGAGAGCTGGACTGGAAGAGGAGCAACCAGGACAGAATCCGGCACCCTGACTGGGACTAGAACACAGTGTGCTGGCGCCGCAGGTGGAGGATTAGCCTATTGAGCCATGCGCCGGCCAGGCTGGGATCTTAACCCTCTACGCCATAGTGCCAGCCCCAAACTCTCCATTTCTAATATTTAATTTTGATTTCTATTTAAACTCTGTTTCATAGAAAAAATTTTCATTCATGTCAAGTATGGATTTCTTTAATTCATTGATTTGCTTCTTATTACTTCTATATAATCCTATGATAAATTTTTGGAATTCTGTTTCTGGCATTTCTTCAATCTCTTAATTTTCACATTCTAGTATTGAAATGTTGTTTTCCTTTGGGGTATCATGTTGTGTTCCTTATTCACATTTCCTGAATTTCTGTGTTTATTTTTAGTCATTTGTGGAGGTACTTGTTGCGTTTTATTTTTCCCTGTGATGGTGATGACTTTTATCTTTGGACTAATCTTCTGTTGCTTAGTGAAGTGTCTGTTCTTTCAGTGAATACTGAGCTACATGTGGTAGGTGTGGCCAGGGAGCTCTGTTCAGTGCTCCAGGGTGAGGGGAGTGTTCACGGTGACACCCAAATTGGGTGTTGGAAATCTCTCTCTCTCTCTCTCTCTCTTTTTTTTTTTTTTTTTTAATCAGAGGGGTAGTTTGATCAGCTCTGTTGGTCTAGTCTCACACTCACCTCCTCTCCTCCAATGAGACCAGTGCTCAAATGTTAGTCCCAATGGATACAATATTCATCCATGCTGCCACAAGAACCACACAAACGATCCGGCAGTCCTCAGAGTGAGCATGGACCCCATAGCAATGACCCTCACCAGAGTAGCAGAGAGCCTTGAGCACAAGGAGCTGCCCACAGTGACTGCCCAGACACCCAGCCACAGCTTGTGCCCTCCCATGCAGCCACAGTGTTTTCACAGTCCCAGTACACAAAGCTCCTATAGACAGGAGAACCCAGCCCCCTGTCAATTCTCCCAACCAGAGTCAGGTGCCTCCTCTCAGTATGTTCAAAAGGTGCCAGTCTTCTCTCGGCTAGTTACAGGATGCCGGTGCTGACTGGCCAAGGAGAGAGAAATGTGCCCCCTTTTCCTCTAGTTTGGCAGGTACACTGTCCCCGCAGGACTCCAAGCCAGACTCACGCTAGGCTCTTTCTTCAGCTTTGTTGCCAGTGGCGTGGGCTACTGCAGTCTGGTCTCGTCTCACTCCAAAGCTGGTAATGAGGCGCTCGGCTGCTGCGGCCTGAGCTGTACACATCCACACCCTTCATATAGACCCACCGCATCCCTCTGATTTACATGGAGTTTTCTCTGTAGCTTTATCCTTAACTTTCCCTGAGATTTCACTCTCTCTCTCTCTCAAACCCAGTTTAGTCACTTTTTTTTCCAAAAAATGCTGCCCATGTTGATGTTCAGTATAATTTCTTTGCCTGTTCAGTTACAGAAAGTGGTGCTCAGTTGTAGAAGGTATTGTGCCTTTTAACACTCGTTGTACACATCCATGTAAAAGAAAGGACAACAATAAAATAGCAATCCTAAAGAAAGAACATGAAAAAAATAAATAAAATAAGGGCACCAGTTCCACTCAAGGGGACTCGATCCTCATCACCCAATCACCCTAAGTTCCCACCTTTTTTTTTTTTTAAATATTTGTTTTATTTCTTTGAATGGTAGAGTTACACAGAGAAATCTTCCATCTTCTGGTTCACTTCCCAAATGGCCACAACAGCCAGGGCTGGGCCAGGCCAAAGCCAGGAGCCAGGAGCTTCCTCCAGGTCTCCCATGTACGTGCAGGAGCCCAAGCATTTGGTCCATCTTTTGTTGCTTTTCCAGGTGCATTAGCAGGGAGCTGGATGGGAAGTGGAATAACCGGGGCTTGAACTGGTGCCCATATGGGATGCCAGCATTGCAAGCAGCAGCTTAAATCAACGCACTACAATGCCAGCCCAGGTCCCACTTCTTAATACTGCCACGTTGGGGAATGAATCTGAGGGAACACAACTGTTTGGATCAGAACATCTTTCCATGCCAATGACCTCTACCTTCCACAAGTTTTGTCTGCTTTCTCTCCTGAGCTACCACAACCCCTCCCTCACTGGCCTCCCTACTCCCACTCCCTCCCCAGAATCATCTTTTAGAAACTTAAATCAGGTCTCTCTCCCTTGCTTGATCTCTGTTGCTATCTTGCTAGTATACTTAGAATAAAATCCCAATCCTTAGTATGCCCAACAAAGCCCTGAGTGAACTGGACTTGCCACTCAAGCAGTTCTCTAAATTTGTACCTAATTCCCTAAGTCCTCTCCCACCACAAGGTCTGGGTTCCCACTGCTGCGATCTCCTCCTCTAGATACCTGCCAGTTTTCAAAGAAGCCTTGAGTAAGTGTGCCCCACATACACCTCTCAAATACTCTAGCACATCAGCCTTTCCTTTTTTATGTAGTAATTATTACAGTCTAGTATTACTTTATTTGCAAGTTGATTGCTTTGTTTATCTCTCCTGCCAGAGGGCTGGACCTCATCTGTCTAAATCCTCAGAGCTGAGCACAGTGTCTGACAAGTTAGCTGTTCTTTAAATACCTGCTAAATAAAGGACAGCATGCATTACGATGCTATTTGAAAGTATTAATACAGAGTGGGTATCTGACACAGTGGGTTAAGCCTCTGTTTGGGACATGTGCATCCCCTACTGGAGTCCCATCCCTGGTTCCAACCCAGCTTTCTGCTAATGCACACCCTGGAATGCAGCAGATAATGGCTCAAGTACTTGGGCCCCTGCCACCCACATGGAAGGCTTGGATGGCGTTCCTGGCTCCTGGTTTTAGCCTGACCTAGCCCCAGCTGCTGCAGGCATTTGGGGAGTGAACCAGAGGATGGGAGATAAATCTCTTTATCTTTCTCTGTCTCTCCCTTTCACTGTGTCACTTTGCCTTTCCAATAAGTAAATGGATATGTATATTTTTAAAGTATTCTTATACTCTTAAGTACAGATGCACACACGGGACACTGGTGTGGTTTGAATGTGTCCTCCAAACAGCATGTGTTGGAAACGTATTCCCCAATGTAACAGTATTGGGAGGTGGGGCCTAGGGGGAGGTGTTTAGGTCATGAGAATTCTGCTCTTCTGAATGAATTAATGCTGATTGTAAAAGAGCAGAAAGCGTTTGCCAGACACCTGTGCCTCAATCTGGAGATTCAGATTGGGGGAGATTCAGCCTCCAGAGCTGTGAGCCAAAAAATAAATTTCTGTCCTTTATAAATTACCCAGTCTCAGGTATTCTGCTATAGCAGCACAAAATGGACAAAAACAGACACACTTTGGAATGTCTGGCCACCCTGTAATATCCCTCTTAACCGGCCCCCCAGTTCATAGGAAATGACCCTCAAGGGCATTTGCTTGTACGTACCCCTGCCCTCTGGGTACAGTGGGTTGGACAGTTGTCCCATTCTGGGGCAATCGAAATCGCTACCCTGCCCATCTGGAATTGGGACTGGAGAGTAGTGTGCTTGGACTGTCCTGTGTGTCTTCAGAAGACCTGAGCTGTCATGAGCTCTGCTTGGTGGCTGGATCAGAGAAGGTTGAAGAGGAAGAGGAAAAGGAGGCTAAGGAGGAAGGGGGAGGGGAGAGAGAAGACCAAGCAGATACACAAAGAAAAAACGTGACATGAGACCCAGGGTAAGAGTTGAATGACTCTCAAGGTCCTGATTCCAAGCTCTTCCTGCTGCCCAGGTGACCTCCACCCACTGGATTCAGGAAAACATCAGCTGCCTCATCTCTGGGCCATCCCAGGTGGGTTAGGGGCGGCAGCTTGATGAGGGCACCTCGGTCGGTTTAACCCTTGGTGAAAAGTTCGCCATTACCGTGCTGGTTCTGCTTCTGTGCGTGCAGCTCTGTGCCACTCTTGTCGTGCAGTGACAGACGACTTGCTCTTCTGCTAGAAGCTGTGGGCAACGGACAAGGTTTCTGCATGAAGAAATGGAGAAAGAGACGTGGAGCCCAGTGTCTTTGTGGCATGCCCTGTGAGGAGAGCGCATGGCGTGTGATAACAAAGCAAACGCAAGTGAGCAGGGAGCCCAGGACTGGGGACTCGTGGATAGACGTGCCTGGTGGAAAGGCACGAATTTAGAAGCAGCAGAGAGAGTCTCCTCAGCTGATGGGCCATCATGCTGAACGCAGCAGTGGAAGACAGTGAAAATGAAATATTCCCTCCAAAACAGGAGTAGGCCGCTCCACGGTTAACGACAGTCGCTATCAATTTTGTTTGAGACCACACAGTGCCCTCTTGGCCTGACCTCATTAAACTTGACATTAATGAGGAACTAAGTCCAATGGCCGTGGATGGGAGTTTAAGACTGATGCAATCATAGCAATTCAAAAGCCCTTTATCAGGTGTGGATGTTCGGCACTGTGGTTGAGGTGCTACTTGGGATGCTCCTGTGCCATATCAGAGTGCCTGGGTTCAGGGTTCTTATTCCAACTTCCTGCTAACACACACTCTGGGAGGCGGCAGGTGATGCCTCAAGTATCTGGGTCCCTGCCACCCACGTGGGGACCTGGATTGGGCTCCTGGCTTCTGGCTTTGACCTAGCCTAGCCTGGCTGTTGCCAGCATTTGGGGTTTGAGCCAGCAGATGGGAAATAGTCCTCTCTCACATACATTTTAAAAAGTAAACTGAAATAGCACCTCCACCCCGAAGCTCTTTATCTGCAAAGGCATGGGGGGAGAAATGCTGTCCTCTCAGCAATGCAACCAGCGATGAGGTATCTCTCGCCGAGTCCACCAAGGTGAGAGCATCAAAAGCCCAGTGGGAGCTATTGCTGTTAGAAGATTATTAAGCATTAGCTGCACAGAGGAATGGCCTCACAAAATGCTGCCCCTGACCAGAAAACACTGAGCCCTCCGGGGGAATCACCATTCTCACAAGAATCTACATCTCTGCGCCCAGTGCCATCCCTCCTGCTGTGTGCGTCTGTAAAGGAACAGAAAGTTCCCAGGATCACAGGAGAGTCAGTTACTTTTGTGCACATCAACAGACCACCTGCCACTTCCACAACAAGCATGTTTCAAACCCACGGTGAGGTGGGCAGAGAGAGTTCACGTGTGCTTATGAAGATGTGGGCAAAAACTTCCCAGGAGGCTGGGCCCCAGGGAGAGCTGTGCATCTGCGCTGGCAGCCTGGCCCTGAGTTCTGGCTGGGTCGAGTCCCTGCCAAAGCAGAGGTTGGAAGGCCTGGAGCAGTGTTTCCCAAATTGAACTCAACAGGATGTTCCTACGTAGAAGGAGATAAAAGGATTACACAGCAGTGTTTGTGAGATATTGAGCTAAACAAGTTAAATGAAAAATTAAAATATATGCATCTAATATTTATGCAAACACACACACACAGAGCAGAAAACAACCAACTTAACAAATACATTACCACTCTCACCCAGTTCTGGTTTCCCATTTTTTATTTGACTCCAGAATTCTGAATTTTGTGTTTGAGTTTTATTTTTCATAAATTGCTCTATTATTTGAGGGGTCTTCAAATTTTCACAGAACTGTGTATTGTGAAAAAAGCATGCATAGATTTAAAATAATTTTTGTACCAAAATTAACTTCTCTCTCTCTCTTTTTTTAAAGGGTATACTCATCTGAAGGCAGAGTGATAGCCCATGGTTCACTTCTCAACTTCCCGTAGCAGTCAGGGATGGGCCAGGCCAAGCCCAGGAGCCCAGAATTCTATCGTAATCTCCTCCATGTGTGGCGGGACCAGAGCCCTCAACTGCTGTCTTCCCAGGCGCATCAGTAGGAAGCTGGATTGGAAACTGAGGACTCAAACCAGTGCTGAGATATGGGATATATACTGGCATCCCAAACAGCATCTTAACCTGCTGCACCACAATGCCCACTCCTAAATATCTTTTAATTCCATTTTCCACAAACTTTTTGAAGTACCCTGTGTATCCTTAAACAATAGCATTTAACACTTTAATGTGCTTTTGACTTTATATATACTGCAAATATTCTCTGGGCCTTGCTCTTCACTTCTGTGTCTCTGGACTTCATCCCTGCTGACACACTTTTATTGCTAGTATCCATTCTATGGCTGTAGTACAATGCATTGATCATCCTATCTTAAGGATGTCATATTGCATACCATGTTTAGCTGTTAAAGTCCCTGGGGCTATGAACTTTCTTGTTTATATTTCCCAGAATGCATGTGCAAAAATTTCTCCAGCATATAGATCTGAGAGTACTGTATATCTGCTGGATGTGAGGGCGGGTGCATCTTTAACTTAGAGACCATCTCGCTTTTATTTTGCTTCTCATTTCTCTTATCATCAGTGAGCTCAACTATCTTTTTGTGTGTGTAGTGGCCATATGAATTTCCTGTTCCCAAAATGTTGTCCATGTTCTTGCCCAGTTTCCAATTGTGTTGTTTGTCTTTTCCTTATTGAGTTGTAGGAGTTCTTTACACACTCTTCATTGTGATTCATGTTTGCAAAATTTCTCCTCCCAATTTGTGATCTGTGCTTTTACTGTCTGTTTTTAAAATTATTACGTGTGCAGAGCTGGCACTATGACATAGTAGGCTAAGGCTCCGTCTGCAGTTTCAGCATCCCATATGGGCACTGGTTCGAGACCTGGTTGGTCCACTTCTGATCTTGCTTCCTGCTAATGGCCTGGGAAAGCAGTGAAAGATGGCCCAAGTGCTTGGGCCCCTGCACCCACATCAGCTACCTGGAGGAGGCTCCTGGCTCCTGGCTTTGGATTGGCCCAGCTCCAGCCATTGCAGTCATCTGGGGAGTGAATCAGTGGATGGAAGATTCTCTCTCTCTCTTGCTCTCTCTCTCTATCTCTCTCTCTCTTTCCCTCTCTGTCTGTAACTCTGCCTCTCAAATAAAGAAATCTTTAAAAAATAATACCTGTAGTTTTGAAAATTTGTATTTATTTGAAAGAGAGAGAGAGAGATTATCTGATGGTTCACTCCTCAAATGGCCACAACAGCCTGAGCTGGGCCAGGTTAGAGCCAAGAGCTGGAAAGTAAATCCAGGTCTCCCTTGTGGGTGGCAGAAGCCCAAGCACTTGGGCCATCACCTCTGGCTCCCAGTGTCTGCCTTAGCAGGAAGCTAGAATTGGAAGCAGAGCTGGGACTTGACCTAGGCACTCCAAGTCGTATCTTAACTCCTATGCCAAAGACCCATCCCTGTTTTTGTGTTATTAATGGTGTCCTTTCATGAAAAGAAGCCTCACATTTCAACATTGTGTGATGTCCAAAACCCTATCTTCTGATTTGTTTAGAGTTTTTTTTTTTTTTGTATGAAAATATATAATACATTAACATTATCTTTAGTCACCCTATTGGGCAATAGATTTCAGAATTTCATACTCACATCTAGCTATAACCTAATACCCATTCACCAACCTCTCCTCAACCTTCCATTTCCTCCTAAGCCTCTGGTAACCACCATTATACTTTCAAATTCCATGAGATCACTTTTATTTTTTAGATTCCACATATGAATGAGATCATGTGAGACATGTCTTTGTGTGCTTAGCTTATTTCACTTCACACAATGACTTCCAGCCCCATCCATGTTGCTTCAGCTGACAAGATTTCACCCCTTGTTAATGTGAAGTTCGCGTTCTGTCTATGTTCTTGACTAATTCTGGGATCCTGTGCCATTGCTGCATCACTAATCACTTGCTTGTGACTGGCTTCCCTGATTTTGAAAATAAAGACTTTATTACCTGCACTAAAATGTAAAAGGCAATAAAATAATATGTATATAGAACACTAGGTAGGATGAAAATATTAATGTGTACAAAAGGATAAAATTATCAGCATGTGGATAGTCTCATCTGGTCTGTTCATTCCATGCAGTCACTGGGATATGGGATTGTTGTGTGGAGGACTCCAGCCTGCTGGATCATAGCCTTGTGGGGAGAAGGCCGAGAAGTTAAAATTATGCATGCAACAAAGAGCTGGAGGGGAAGAGGCGGTACACAGGGGCTCAGGCAGGAGACCCGAGCAGATCCTCAAGTCCTGCATGGTGGGTAGAGTTCAGAGAGGGCCGTTTGCAAAGAAAGAGACTCAGAAACAACCTTGCAGCGTAGGAGATTTTGAGAGGCACAATAAGGAGAGGACAGGAAACGGTACTCTGAATTATAAAGCACATCTGTTTGAATGCCCTTTAAGAGGTTCAGAGAAATTCCAGACTAACTTTAACTTTCGTCTGCTGCACTCCTTCTACGGCTGTACCACAGGAAAACTGACCAGTAGAGAGAACCCAGAATTTGTAATGTTCTTTGACCCATCTGATGTTGCTTTATCATAACAACAATCCAGTGAGGTAAGTGGGGGAAACGATACGTATCCCACGTAATATCTGAGAATACCAACAGCATGGAATGATGGACGAGAGATACCACTTGAGAGTGGTTGGGCAGGATTCAAATCCAGACTAATACATGAGGTGTCTGTGTCCTCTCCACTCTACCCTGCAGCCTGCAGGGAGGGCTCATGAGTGCACACTCTTTGAACAGATACTCCCACAAATACTGATCACCTCCAAAAAAAATGGCTATTTTTTTTATTACTTGGGTCAAATGATCACACTTTCTTAAAAAATGCTATTCAAAGGTTGCTCGACAGTACCTACGTCTTCTGTAACTTAGTAAGATAGTTTTGGTTAACTCAGCATTTCTCAGGTTTTGCTTATATAATGCTGACCGTGCTTCTTAAGTCAGGGACATTTCCATGGGTACTGAGTAACTTACTTGTAATTTCATAAGCGTGTAGCTTAACCTTTCTCTATATTCCTAAGAAAATGACAGCAGGATAGCCATGAAAGAGGCCATTTGAAATTTGTGTTCAAAACAGATTTAAGTTACCCCTAGGGAGATAACTTCCCTAACAATTCAATGAAATAGGACCCAAAGTCTTCATTTTTTGAGGAATGTACTTAATATTATGGATGAGTGCGTCTCATTTTTCCGTTTCACAAAATCTGTATGTACATTAGTGTGCATTCTCCTGTGGCCAAAAAGAGCCCATCTTCAAGCTGGAAATGAACATCACTTTATTTCCTGGTGTCACAAGGTGGTGACAAAATATTTCAGGAGCAGGAAATGTTTGAAGTGATTATTATTATTTCAGTAGTATAAGGTCTCTTCTAACGATTAATTTTCACCACTTCGAGCTGGAGTTATAGCTTCCTCTCTCTCTCTCTCTCTCTCTCTCTTTTGGACTGCTGGGTTATTTTTTTTCTTCAATAATGTACTTGGAGTCCACTTCCCGCAGTAGCACCATCCTGACAGTGTGCAGTGAGTGGTCATTCTGCAAGCCCCAAGGGCTTCTTAAACTGAACTTTCCCTGTTAATAGCTTTGCCATCACGAGCTCTGTCAGTTCCTCTAATGAATGGAGCAAACCTGTGAGCATGCACACCACCATCAAATATATAAAGCCAGATCTGTTGTCCTAATATAATAGAAACAAAGGTGATTAATAGTTTGCTTTAATGAGGTAACTGGCATTTAATAAGTTATTGATTTTTCTTAGCTTCTTACTAAAATGCTTCGGAATGTAAAAAAAATAATAATAATAATAAAAATCGTCCACTCATCTAAGCCAGTATTGATTAAGGATGAATTCATACATCGGAATTCTGGATGCTTTGTTATCTCAGGCCAGTGCATATTACCTGATTAGCATTGATTGCACTGTGGGCATCAGTGAATTCTCAGAGCATCGTTTTGAATCAAGGAAGACTGAATTGCTGAGTGTGACCCTGAGATCACTTTGCAGCAGATCCAGAGAAAGTTGCGTTGGTGATGACTCAGAGCAAGTGGTCATGGGTTTAATTAATTGAACTGGATTTAACTTACTCCAGTGGTTTCAACGTTATTGTTATGCTCAGAAGATGTGTTCTGCTGATGTTTTGACTCCATTTTTCTTACATGTCTTCCTCTGCCTGGTACATTTTTCCACCTAATTTCTGCTTTGCAAACTCTTACTCATCTTCCAAGACCCAACTCAAAAGTCATCTTCTCTATGACCTTGTTCCTGACCCTGGGTCTTTTCACCATCCCTATTGTATTTAAGTCTTTAACACAGAGTGGAAAATTCTAATTACACATCTTTATATCTTCTCCCAAGAAAATATAAAGGTTCTCTGGGACAGGGATATATATTGTCTCTTATGACTTACTTGTTCCTGGTCATGCTGTTATCCAAGAAGAAGATACGTGATTGGCAATGTATAAATGCTTTTATTGTTACAAATTGGGTGGCTATTTCCTTTTTTTAAGATTTATTTATTTATTTATTTGAAAATCAGAGTTACACACACACAGAGAGAGAGAGAGAGGGAGAGAGAGAGAGAGAGAGAGAGAGGTCTTCTATCCAATGGTTCACTCCCCACTTGGCCACAACGGCCAGAACTGCACTGATCCAAAGCTAGGAGCCAGGAGATTCTTCTGGGTCTCCCACATGAGTGCAGGAGCCCAAGGACTTGGGCCATCTTCTACTGCTTTCCCAGGCCATAACGGAGCACTGGATTGGCAGTGGAGCAGCTGGGTCTCCACTACCCATGTGGGATGCTGGCACTTCAGACCAGGGTGTTAACCTGCTTTGCCACATCACTGGCCTATCTATTTTCAATGCTCAGAATCTGAAACTTCTCATCCTATAAAAGGTCATGTACTATGTTGGAATAGGTACCAACACAAAGGACCTCCATCACATCCCTAACACCATCACCATTCTTTATGGAGTGCATGTGTGAGTCACACTCTACACCAAACACTTTCAATACAAACTCTCATTAGTTTCTCATTATAGAGCAAGATCGTTGTATGCCCTCTGTTTATAAAGAAAATGAGGCTTACTAAATAATTTTCCCAAGGTCAGGTCATGAGTAAGTGGTGAAGCTGGGAGTCCAACCAAAGTCTTCCTGCTGCAAAGCCCAGTCTATGTAATGTGACATAAGATGGCCTGGGAAAGGCCTGCCCAAGCCACGGACCTAAAATTTCAGCCACAGAGATTACTATTATGAGATGTCAGTGGAAACATTGTGGTTGGAGGGTAGGAGTGGTTCATGAGAACACACCCAAATGAAATATTCTAATATATCAGAAATAGTTAGTGATCTTAATTCTCAAAGCTTTTACCAACTAATCTCTTAACATGGAGCAGGTGACAATTAGACAAAAGCTTTCCCTTTGGGAATGGTTCACATGAGAAAGAGGCAGACAAGAGGGAGTCAGCAGGGAGTCACAGAGGAAGGGCCTTACAGGAGAGTGGCATGCAGCAGAGATCAGCCACGGTGCGCATGGGCGGTGGGAGCAGCTCACCTGAGCAGCTGATGAGGGGACGCACTGTCTGCAGGGAGTCCAAAAACCACAAAGCCAGCTAGCAATCTACTGTGAGGATTCTTTTTAACTATTTATTTATTTCCACTTTATTTGAAAGGTACAGAGAAAGAGACAGAAATGAATAGAACAAGATCTTCTATTTGTTGGCTCACTCCTGAAATGCCCACAAGAACCAGGCCAGGCCAGGCCAAAGCTAGGATCCAGGAACTCCATCTAGGTCCCCCATGTGGGTGGTAGGGACCCAAATACTTGAGCCATCACATGATGCTTCCCAGGGTGCACATTAGCAGGAATTTGAATTGCAAGTTGGGATTTGAACCGGGCACTCTGATATGGGCTGTGGATGTCCCAGGCAGCAGCTTAAGCTGCTACACCAAATGCCCATCTATGCTGCAGCGATTCTTAATAATCTCAATGATAAAATTGTCCCTCCTAAGGGGGCAGATTACTCCCCATCCCACACCAGGGTACACTACTGTACCAGCTCAGGATGTGGTTTTAAGGATTTCATCTGTCTCAGAGCCAGGAATCACAGTCAGAGTGTTTGGCTTCTGACTAGCACTGCAGTAATGGTGCTACCTTGGAAAGATCAACACGAGGTGGGCAAAGGTGGTCCCCAACATTGTAATGGTTTCCTACTGGTGCTATAATAAGCCACCACAAGCTGAGTGACTTACATCAACTCAGATGGATTCTCTCACAGTAGAAGGGTCCTGTGAGGCTGAAACCAAGGCGAGGGTAGGATTGCGTTTTTTGGAGGCTCTGGGAAAGAACCCATTTCCTTTCCTTTTCCTGCTCTGTTGAGGTTGCCTGCATTCCTTGGCTTGTGGCTACTTCTTCTGTCTTCAAAACCACTGGTCTCTGTGACTCTGATCCTAACTCTCCTGCTCCCTCTTTTACTTAAGGACCCTTGAGGTAACCTTGAGCTATGTGAATGATACAGGATAATTTCTCTCTCTCAAAATCTTAATCATATCAGGAAGTTCCTTCTGCCCTGACAGGTACAAGCTGATAGGTGCTAGGGGATTAGCATGTAGACATCTTTGGGGTGCATCACTCTGCCTCCCCCATGTATGTTCGAGTGGACATTGGAGGTCAGGAGACTGAGTTCCAATCTTGGTGTCACCGTCGAAGACCTACACATCTTGGGGAAAATCTCAGCCTCTCTGGGCCATTGTTCCTCAGAGTCTCTATGTAGACCCTGCTAGGAGATTTTCTTTGGGAAGTAGTGCCTTTGAGAACTGGCTCCTGCTAATTAGAAGCCAGAGCTGTTTTACACACCTGCAAACGACACCCTAGCATTTATTTAAGGTCACTTCTGAACATACCATTAGTCTTTCTAATGGCATTTGTGCAGGTTCTCAGCTGAGCTCTGCTTCTCATCCCACATTTACTTACACCTTGCCTACAGAGCGTGTAAATTTTCAATTTCTCATTTTAAATAGGGGGCTCCAGTTCTGTAGCGTGGCTGATGCATGAAATACCCACAGCCAAATTGCTTAACGCCCAGGTTTTCTATCCCCTTCAAATTAAAGCTTTTAAAACACCCAGACTCCGTGCTGGCTGAATGACACACACACACAGACTTGCTGCTGGCTCTGGGGGCAGGCGATACTGGATCCTGTCAAGTTCTAAATCGGGAGGATTTTTATAGTGGAACAACTAAAAGGAATTGCTGCCTTATGATATATAACTACTACTTATTATAGATTGATCCATCTTGCAGCAGGGAGGTGGAAGGCAGGGAGCTATAGGGAGAATGAGGAGGGATCTGACACCTGAGCAAAAGTAACCTTCTAATTGCCTTTTCCATGACAGCATCATAAGCTTCTTTATGGCAGCTTTATTTCACAGTGACCTGACACACTCTGTAATTTTCCCAGTGTCACTCATGCAGGTTTAAAAATGATTGGTTTTATGGCTTTTATTTGGGAATTTGTCAAGGTTTCACATTTGTGGAAGCCTTGAAGCAGTGGCCTAATAGTTCATAATTTGGTGTTTAAAGGGAGATTGGTGGGTGACCCGCTCGGGCCTGCAGGTGCCTGCACTGATCACAACCTTGAGCCTGGCAGGGAAATCTCCCTAATTCCTTTTCCGCCACAGTAAACCTTGGCTGCCAGAAAATTCCACTCCAGGTTCCAGGAGACTCCTGGCATCCCGAGATGGGAGCAGAAGCCCTCCGAGTTTCCTGACCAGGTTGGTATTTAAACCTAATTCCCGTGAAACGGACTTCAGGTGTTAGTCAGCCCAGCTTTGGGTGGCAGATTGTGGCCGTGAGGATTTACGCACTCCTTGGATGACTCACAGGCTGGAAATGAAAAGTGCTGGTCTCCAGTCCTCCTCCCTGGCTCTCTGTAAGATCTCCAAGCCCCAAGCAGATGTTTTTAAAAGCCTCAGTCTTGAGGACTGTTTTGGCCTCCTGCCACTGTGTGTACTCTTAGGTTTAATGAAAATTGGGGCCTCCCCGGCTCTCCTCCTAACGGGGCGGGGGCCCGGGAGGGGGTGGGGGAGAAATTCCTCTTGCGCAGCGGCTGCGTCCACTCAGCTGCACACGCGCAGCCAGCTGCGTGGTGCAGAAACACGTGTGCACCTGCTTCACCCGCAGCTCCCTGCTCTCGGGCCGCCTGGGCTGGCCTCGGCGTGGCGCATACCTGCTGCTGTTTATCACAGTTGGCTTGTTTCCCCCTCAGTGCGCCTCGGCCGTAGCTGGTGCTTATTTGAGCAGCGGGCGCTTTTTCTCAAGTGACCTCTGCCGCGCGGGAGATTGATGGTGGCGTTTGCTTTCATTATGTGTGGAGGCTGCTTCATGATCTCACTGCGTGGCTGTCAGAGCCAGAGCAGAACGCTTCCCAGAATAAGCCTCCGGTATTATCTTTGAACATATGTTCTTGATTAAACGAGAAGAGGAAAGTATCTTCGTTTTTCCCATTTGGAGGTTAAAGTGGAGGGTTTGTCTAAAAACAGATTGCAGTAAATTGTGGGTTTATTTGAACAGTATGTCAACATTATTTACTCATGGAAAAAAAAAATCTCAAATTGATAGGTTTCTTTTAATTACCTCATCCTGAAAGCTGCTCTCTCAACAAACAGCAAATATTTCAGAAGCCATTTGGATTGGGCTGGAAATGTTGAATGACTGGAAACCTGCCGAGAATAATACCTTTGAAAATGTTTCTGCAGTTCTGAGTAGGAGAAAACTTGATTAGGAAGCAGCTTGTCTCTGAGCAAACAGGGTATCGCCTTCTGTGATCTTGTGGGCCTGCCGCTAAGAGACGCCTTGTGTGGCTCTTGCCTAATACCAATCACACCACCCTGAAAAACCAGGTACCTTTCTGGGGCTAAGGATTCCGTGGCGGCGCTCCGACCGCAGTGACCTTGTGTAACTCCACTACAGTAATACCTTCCTCCTGGGCCGTCTCCAGGGAGCACAAAAGCAGACTGAAAGAAGGTTCAGGAACTGAACGAGTTCTGGGCAAGTCCAAAGAGCTCTTCCAGCAGACCCAGGCCGATGTGCCTTTTACCAGCTATCATCCTCGCATTTCATGGCATGGTCCTGGCATGATGGAAAGATCATCTGCCAGGTACAGCCATTCCTGGGGCCCCAGCCTGTTTCGGGGTGAGGGAGGAGACACAGAGGTCAAAGAGACTCACCTACAAGGGGATTTCAAAAAATTCATGGAAAATGGAACTAAAAGGTAAGTCTATGTGAATGCAAAGACATTTGAAGTCCATGCATGGTTTTGCATGATATGCATTTTCAAGAACTTTTTTAAGACCCCTTGTATAGGTGAAGACTCCTCAAATGCATTTACTCATAGGCTGATATTCTGTTGTGACGTCCTTTTCAAAACTACGTGCGATGTTTGTTACATGTGACGTGTGTGTGTGTTTTGAAGAGCTGAAGGAAGGAGGGGATATGGGACCTGTGAGAGGTTGGGGTCAACTTGGGGTCTCCACACTGGGCCTTGAGTGACTCCTTTGGGCACACCCCCGTGTTAGGTAGCATTTCAGGGAGTAGCAGTCTGTGTTGGGTTTACTCCTTGGGTAAATATTTCATCTGAAATGGGCATGTGCGGGGGTAATGTCAGGAGTGCGGTAGAAGCTAGCAGACTTGTACTAGATGTTAAATGTTGAAATCTCTACCAGTTGGCCAATCACTGCCTGTGGCCCACTGGATGCTCTACCAGCACCCCAGGAGCTGGGACCCCCTTCCCTGGCCCGCCCCAAACTCAGCAACCAAAGGCCTACTGCCCAGCACTGGGGAACTTCAGGCCTGAGCGGATATGAAGAATGGCCTTTGAGCCTCGGCAGTGATCAGCAATGCGGAGTCCAGTCCCCGGGTGGGTGTGCAGTTGCCAGCAGCCTGAGCCTCTGATCCTGTGGGAAACCAGTGTCCCCAGCTCCTTGCCCCTCAGCTTGGTTTGTGTGAAAGAGGTCAGACAACGAACAGAGACTTGCTGGACAGAACTCCCAATCGTGCCAATAAAAACCACTTTTTAAAGTTTGGGGCCATCGGGGACATCATGGCTTTTTTCTTCCTACACTTGCAGCTCTTTTCCTCCACATCCCGGTGTGAAGTCCAGAAACCTTCACCACAGAGATCACTTCAGGGGCAGAAAACGCAGTTCTCATCCCAGATCCAACACTTACTACTCCACAACGTTGGGCAAGGTACATTACCTCTCTACACTGCACTTTTCTCATCTGGAGTGTATTGATGTTGGACTTGATCCCTTCCAGCTGTAGCAATAAATGATTTTTACTTCTTAAATTTCCTTTCACTAGCCCGTTCACTCACTCTGTCAGTGGATGTGCCATTTATGTTTCAAGAAGAAAGAAAAACAGTATCATCTGCTAACAAATAGTGCTCAAACACGAGCTCAGGTAAGAATGATGCCCCGGATCCAGTGTGGTCTGAAAGAGGGAGTTGCTGGGCACAGATGAGGGTGGCTTGCTCCACTCCGGCTTCGCACATCAGTCAAAGCAGGTGAGCGTTCTAACTGAGCTCAGCTGATGGAGATTCCTGCTAATGGGACCCCATGAGTACCAATGCAGTTCCTGGTCCATGCAGCCAAGCTCCTCTGTCTCATGGTCTTGCCCTGGCAACCATTTTTAAAAATGTGTTGTGACTCATCAAAGACCATTATTATGAACAAACAACATTTTCACCTACTTAACATGCACTGGCATTATGTTTGTAATGGGGTTTGCAATGCTTTTGATTTTCTGACTCATTTTGAGTATTGGTATTATAACTCGTGCATTTTGATATTTCCTTTTGATCTAAAAAAAATCCTGGTCTCTCAAATTATAATGTTTTTTACATCTTAGATGTAATTGCAGGGTGGAGCAGGGGAAGGGAAGGTTCCCCTCTTACTTTAGAGTAAATATCAAGTTATGGGGCCCTGATGTGGTAAAGTGCATTATAGTGCATCATCCCATATTGAAGCATCCGTTCAAGTCCTAACTGCTCCATTTCTGATCCAGCTTCTTGCTAATCTTCCTGGAAAAGTAGTGGAAGGTGGCTCAAACACTTGGATGTCTGTTACCCATATGGCAGACTAGGATGGAGTTTCAGGCTCCTGGCTTTGGCCTTGCCTAAGTGCCAGCCATTGGAGCCATTTGGGAAGTGAACTTGAGAATGGAAGATCTCTCTTTCTCTGTCTCTTCCTCTATCAGTCGGACTTCCAAATAAACAAAAAACAAATCTGTAAAATATATATATATATATAAATTATAACTTGGGAGCTAATATATGGAAATGCATTTTATTAATTTTTATGACTAACCTTTTCCCTACCTGGATATTATACTTGGTTGTATAACATTACAAGTATTGACAATGATGAATAGGACTAAGATACTATGACACTGTCAGGAGGATTACTATTTCAGACTTGCAAGCAATGAATGAATTTGTAGCTCTATGTGTAAGTCTATGGTTTTCTGAGAAGTCTGTCCTGATCTAGCCTGTCAGTCCAGTGCTTCAGTACAATACTCTGGATACACATATGGTTGTGATGGGTTTTAGGTTACCCTTGTAGGCTTTTATATTTATGTAAAGATTTTATTTATTTATTTGAGAACTAAAATTACAGAGGGGGAGGGACAGAGATAAAAGACTTCCATCCATTGGTTCAAGATGGCTTTAGCAGCCAGAGCTGGGCCAGTCTGAAGCCAGGAGCCAGGAGTTTTTCTGGGTGTCCCACATGGGTGCAAGGGCCCAAGTACCTTGACCATCTTCCAGTGTTTTCCCAGGGGCATAAGCAGAGAGCTGGATCAGAAAAAGAAGCAGCTAGAACACAAACTGGCAGCCATATGGTATGCTGGCGCCATAGGTGGAGGCTTGGCCTGCTATACCACAGCACCGACCCTCCTTGTAGGCTTCTAAGACAGTGGATTTTTAATCTAGGCTCTCCTCTCATTCCTCTATTTCACTTTTGCTTCCTCTCTTGTCCCATAAATAAATATCTTACTAGGTGTAACTCCAGCTTGGTTTTAGGAATCATAGCTTTTTCACAAGTAGCACTGAAGACACTTAATAAACAAATTTAAGCTGAGAAACTTAAGCCTTTTATATTAGGAAATCCTAGGATTTGTCTGTATTCAACACTTTTCATAATCTAAATTCTAGAAAATGAATTGTCACTTCTGGATACATGTACTATATCAAGATCTACAGATAATTGCCAACGTACATCATGAATAAAAGTTCCTTCGTCAATTTAACTGCTGTCAAGGTGCCATATCAAGGGTTTGTCAATCTTTTTGTAATACCACTTTGGCCCAGACCTTTCTACAATGCCAAATTTGCCAACCTACCCACTGTCCTCCTTTATAATGTGCATAAAAGATCTGATTTTTACCCAGTGGTAAAAATCAAAGCCTGGTCTATCAAATCTTAGCAAGGAAGGAAGACTCCATACACCTTGGGAGGGATAGCCAACACTCGTTCCCAGGATTCTGCTTTCTCTTGAGGATTTCTTGCTTATGACACTGTTGTCATCACATTAACTCCTCTTGGACACTCCTCCAGTAATACTCAAGCCCAAGGGTGGATTCGCCTGTCTCCTCAATTCTCCAAAGCACACAGCATGACTGTGACCAAAACTTTTAAGCAAAATTTTTAGATACCACACACTTTGGGATAGCAGAAGAGAAACAAATACTAAGGGTGACATGAAAACAGATGATCTCGTTTGCAAGATTCAGCTCTCTGATCTGTTTCCCTTGGAGGAATTCTTCCATCCCTACCCCTTGGCAGTGGCTTCAGGCCAAGTCCCAGAGAGTGATGAATATTCCCTTCCCATTTATCCCAGGCTCTCTTTGCCCAGCCAGGGACCCCTTTTCCTTGGTTTTGGGAACATCTTCTCCTTCAGCAGACATTCAACCCCTCCCCTGCAGAGCCTGATTCTGTTGTCGCCACAAGATCAAGACCTGTATTGATTCACCAACCTCATGGGACACAGGAATATGAGGGGTGTTAATGTTTGGACACTGCAGGAAAGTCAGAACTACACCAAAAGTTATTTTTTTAAAAATATTTTATTTATTTATTTATTTGAGAGTCAGAGACAAAGACAGAGACAGACAGACAGACAGACAGAATTCCCGTCTGCTGGTTCACTTCTCAAATGCCCACAATGGCCAGACCTGGGACAGGCCAAAGCCAGGAGCCAGAAAATCAACCCAGGTCTCCTACATGGGTGGCAGAAACCCAATGACTTGAGCCACCACTGCCTCTCAGGGTGCGCACCAGCAGGAAGCTAGAATCAGGAGCCAGAGCTGGGCATCAAATCCACTTACTCTGATAAGAGATGCAATCATCTTAACAGGCATCCTAACCACTAGGGTAAATGCCTGCCCCCAAAATGCTTTCTTAAAGGTATGGTTCTTACCTACCTTTGAGTTTACAACATATTTACAAATGTTAGGATTTTTGTCAGTACACTGGAAGAAATTGAAAGTTGACAAGTTGGTGATGTTTTATCACTTGACTGCTGGTTATGTTTTATCACTTGACTGCTGTTGAATAGAACCATGTATTGATATGACTTATTCCCTTCAGGCCTCTTAGGGAAAGGTCTCCTTTGTTCTAATAAACACCTTTTGGTTTTGTTTGTTTTTTATAAAAACATATTTACTTATTTATTGGAAAGGCAGGGTTACAGGGAGGCAGAAGAAGAGAGAGAGAGAGAGGGAGGGAGGGAGAGAGGGAAGGAGGGAGGGAGAGAGAAAGAGGTCTTCCATCTGCTGGTTCACTCCCCAAATGGCTACAATGGCTGGAACTGCACCGATCTGAAGCCAGGAGCTTCTTCCCATACGGGTGCAGGCGCCCAAGGACTTGGGCCATCTTCTACTGCTTTCCCAGACCATAGTAGAAAGTGAGATCGGAAGTGGAGCAGCTGGAACTTAAACTGGTGCCCATATGGGATGCCAGCACTGCAGGCAGCGGCTTTATCCACTACGCCACCATGCCAATCCCTTTGGTTTTGGTTTGATGTTACCATCACCTCTTGTCCCACTCTCAGCTAGTTGTCTGTTTGTTCTACATCTTATTATTTCTGCCCATTTGAGTTTCTGGAGCATCTAATGAACTTTGTAGTACTAACCAATACAAAGTTTGCACTTCATTCAAAATTTGTGAGATAGTTAATGTTGCTTTCTCTGATATACCAAAGAGCCATAGAATTCTGGTTGGTCATCATTGTACTACATTAGCAGGGTAATGTGAACATGACCAGGATTTTATAATATCTATTTCTGACTGATCTTGTAATAGAAATGTGTGCATATCAGCATATGAAAAGTTACACTTGCATTTCCTACATGTGTGTGTATTTAAGCAAGTCGCGCATGTTTTAAATAAAGAATATGGCAAGGAATGTTGACTAAAATACAAAGCTCTATCCGTGACTTTCTGAGTACGGGCCCTGGGGTGCTGTGGTGCTGTGACTACCTCCAAACAAAGGGGGACGTGTGCTATGCATTTCCTGTTCCTGGAAAATTGCATGGTTGAAAAAATGTCTTTTTTCCTCTTGAGAACTCTCCCTGTGCCAAAGCAAAAAACCTTGAGAGGATTAATCAAGCTTCCCCCCACATCTCCTCCTCACCCCCGAAGTCTAATAATTCTAAGAGAAAAAAAAGAAGAAACGGAAGAGCACTTGTCACTAAACTTCTTAGTATTTTAAAATATCCAGATGCATTGCATGCAACTATGTCAAGTTTGGACTTACACCAACCGTGAAAACGCTCTGTCTTTTTTAGGAAGGAAATTGCACACACATCACAAAGAGTATTCTGAAAAGTGGTTTTCTTTTTGCTTTGTCTGAGTTCCTTGCACGTCAGCATTAACCATGCTCAGAGCCCATAAACATTTTTTTCTGCATGCCAAGCTTCCCCAACCTCTTCTCGGCTGCCAGAGTGGCAGCATTGTATCAGTCGGTTGCTAGGAGGACAAGACCACGGCATTTTAGGCTTGCAAGGGATATTGAGGTGGTTTATGTAATGCCTTTATTGTATAAATGAGGAACTAGAAGCTCAGACACTCAATGGTTTGTTGGAGGCCACAAGCCAATCTATAATAGTCTAGCAGTCAGTTGGCTCCACCTCCTCAGTTGATTGAAGGCTGGACTGCCACACCCTTAGTGAAGCCCTTTGAATATGTCCAGGTGCTATGTAAATATAAGGTACCCATGGGCAGCCGAAGCCACCAAATATTTGACTGCTTCTAAAGAAACTTTCTCAGTAAGAGTACCTTCAGCTAGCCCCCTCCTGTCTCTTCTAAAGTGACCATGATATAAAAACCCATCAGCCTCATTCTTCAGATCATAGAGTTCATGATAATTTAGATGTGAACATATAGTTCTTAAGGAATAATTACTTCAAAATGGACATTTCTTTTCAAGATGATGAGTTTTTTTTTTTTTTTTGACAAGCAGAGTTAGACAGTGAGAGAGAAACAGAGAGAGAGAGAGTTATAGACAGTGAGAGAGAGAGACAGAGAGAAAGGTCTTCCTTCCGTTGGTTCACTCCTCTAATGGCCGCTACGGCTGGCGCTGCGCCGATCTGAAGCCAGGAGCCGGGTGCTTCCTCCTGGTCTCCCAAGCAGGTGCAGGGCCCAAGCACTTGGGCCATCCTCCACTGCACTCCCGGGCCACAGCAGAGAGCTAGACTGGAAGAGGAGCAACTGGGACAGAATCCGGCGCCCCAACCGGGACTAGAACCCGGGGTGCCGGCGCCGCAGGCAGAGGATTAGCCAAGTGAACCACGGCGCCGGCCAAGATGATGAGTCTTTATATGAGGGATTTTGTCTTAAATCAGTAGTTCAAAAACTGAGAGATTTCATTAAAGTGTATTCATCTTCTAGGTTCAGCATCAAATTCCAAAACAAAAGGACATATGCTATTTAGGATGTAGTGATGTTGTGGGGCCCACTGATTTGTGATGGTCTTCATTTCTTTCACATTAGTTTTCACTTTCATCTTTCCTTCAGATATGGGTTGGGATGGTTTGATCTTATGACCACACAAAAGCAACAACACAAATGATGCACTCCCCCAACTCTGGAACCAGCTGTCACACATTTCACCATTCTGCTGGGTACTCACTGCCTTTCACCTCTTCTCCCAGTGCATCCAAATTATTGAGGTTCACATATGCATCATTTTCTCCATAAAGTTAACTCTCCCCCAGGAATTGAGGGAATGTAGCAGAACCAGTTAGTTAATGACAAAGATCCGGGGAAGGTACCTTCTGCTCCACCTGGGTTACATCAGACTTGTTTTGAAGTCCATCTCCGTGGGTGTGATTTGCTTGTGGTATTTGCAGGTCTATGTAATCATGAACCATGAGACTTTCTTTCAATTTGTTGTCTAGAGGCCAGAATACATTAGTTCCTAATCCTGGGATGATTTCCAGGGCTTCTTCATGGAATCTCACCAAAGTTTATGCAAAATCAAGTGAGACAATTATGTCTGGTAACTTGTTTACCAAATGGCCAGAACCCAATGTAGTTTATTCTATCATTTCTGGAAAATGTGCTCTTAAATCTTCCTCCCCATCCATGTTTTTCAGCCAACTTTTCAGCCACTTTCAACTGCAGTACTCATAGGAAGGCTTCCTCTAGTCAAATCTGCTCCCTGCTCCCTATCAGGCCCAGCCCACAGCTGCTGTAGCCCGGAAGGGAAGGGAAGCAGTCTTTTCTGTCTTGGTCTTGTTCTTTTTTTTCCTCCTTTGTTGTTTCTGGGCATCTCTCCCTTCTTCATGTGGAATTAGAGGGGAAGGATTGGGGATCAGGTAGAAATGTCTCTTACTGTCAATTGTGTTACAATCTCATCCCCACACCCTTGAGTTTCTTCTAGAGTTGTAAACTGTGGGTGATAGACTCTTAGCAGTATAGGGACTCATTGTACCTTGCATCACCCTGGATTCTAATGTACTCTCTGACCTCAAATCAATTCCTGAACCATTGATTACAACTAACTTCCAAGAAATTCTATCTTTCATATATGTTCGTCTACTTAATGTTTTGGTTTCAAATCAAATTTTGTTTTTGTTTGACTTTTTTCTTCTTCTACACTTTCCTTTATTTCATTTGCACCTAGCTATATAATTAAATTTGTATTACATGTAGGATTCGTCATTTTGTACTCATAGGGTCTCCTGGAGTATTGAGTCTGTTATATTCGAAAGCAGACATTGGAGCTATGAGTGTGGGAAGTCTTGCAAATATCCACATAGAGAGAGAACGAGTAAGATGACAACTCTCCTTATTTCAGGCTTGCCTGTCTGTGTGACCGTATCTCTTGGAGGCATAGTGTTAAAGCCTTCTTATTCCTACACAGTTCCATCAAAGAATCTACTTTAAAATTTCTAGTCTTATACTCACATAGAATGGATGACAGAGGAATAATTGCTAGACGGGTTTGCCATGTTTTAATGAGGTGTTTTTAAATTTGTGTGAGGTCTCAGTGCTTATTGTCCAGCTTTGGGGCGTTAGCCAAAATTCTGAGATAATAAGGATTATTCTACCTTGTTCTGTGCACAATTGAACCCCAGTGTCTAATGGTCATAGTCTCATTCAAGAACTCTAAATATTCTCTAAACAGTAAATCCTAGTTCTGAGGACTTGAACTCCATCATTATTGAGCTGGCTAGTGACAATTTTAGCTGGGGAAAATTGGCTATATATTTGACTTTGGATTTCTGGTGTTCTTTTACAGGGTCTAAGGATTCAGAGTGGAGCCATCATGGCATGCTTGGGATCTTTATTACAGTCTCTGGAAAAGGAAGAAAAGAGCAGGTGTCCTATAGTGTACTATCTTCAACTTGGGTTTGGACTTCCTCTCAGGCAAGCTGTAAGTCACATGGGCTTTGCAATAAGGATATGGGAGAAGTGGCATAAATGGGAATGGCTCATGATGACTCCTACAGCCATTATGGATAAAACTGCTGACCTCTAATAGTCTGCAAAACTCCCTGCCCCGTGATTTCTCAAAGGTGTCCTGGAAGCCTTTAGGAGGCCACAGCAGCTTTGAAATACTTTGAGTTTTGCTGTAGATGCCTGATTGCCCCTAAGGCGTTATTGAGCCTTAGATGTTTTGAACTCTGGTAAGTTATCTAAACACAGATCTCTAAGGGTATAACAGTTTGGAGTGCCTGTCTTCTTACCCAATTCTTTGAGTACCTTCCCTCTGCTCTATCTCTGTGTTATACCATGCAGTCCTCAGGCCATGATCAATTAAACTAGATTGGACAACTTGACCCCTCTGGGTTCAGTCTTTCAGGAATTTGGAATTGGCACTGAGAAATAGTCTGTACTTGTGCCTAAAACTTAAGTGATATAAACGCAGGAACTGTATGTACTTGGAGCAAAACAAAAGAGAGGGGCTGGCATTGTGGTACTGCAAGTTAAGCCACCTCTTGTGACGCTGGCATCCCAGACTGGAGTGCTGGTTTTAGTCCTGGCTGCTCCACTTCTAATCCAGCTCCCCACTAATGCTCCTGAGGAAGCAACAGATGATGGCCCAAGTGCTTGTGTCTCTGCCTCTCATGTGGGAGATGAGGATGGAGTTCCTGTCTCTTGGCTTCATCATGGCCCAGTCCCAGTTGTTGAAGGCCTTTGGAAAGTGAACCATGGATGGATGATCTCTCTTCTCTCTCTCTCTCTCTCTCTCTCTCTCTCTCTCTCTCTTCCCCTCTTTTTCTGTCACTCTGCCTTTCAAATAAATATGTAAATCTTAAAAGAAAGCGAGAGAAAAGAGAGATACTTCTTTGGCTTCTGAGGGTTGTCCAGTTCTCAGAGCATGATGCACCTCTTAGTATCTTTCTAATGAGTTTTCCTTTTAGGTGAAAGATAGCTCACATTAATGTGTCTTATTTAAAACCAAGATGGCCTTGACAAAAACAGAGAACATTCCAGTCTTATAGTACTTCTGCTGGTAATGTATGTGAATTCTTATACTTTTGCTTATATTGTGAGAGGAGGTGCAGACAGGATTAATGGGGTGAGGATTACTGCCTTGGTCAAGGTTGAGTTGCAGACAACGGGCTCAACTGGAGTCAGCCTGAGCAGAAAGGGGTATATTAAAGAGTATTAGATAGTTCATAGAATCTCTGCACAGTTTTAGAAGCTATGTGACTGCTGACAGGTCAGACAAGTACAGCACACCCAAAAGAATTGCCAGCTACGCCACGGGACTGTTCTTGGAGGTACCCGTGATGTTAGGGAGTGGATGGCACATGGTACCCCGAAAAGAGCCAAATGTGTCATCCACCATGTTTATTAGAAGAGCCTGTCTCATGGAGTGTTCAGCCACTGCCTCAAGTTACTCATATCCCCCTCCAAGTCTCCCATAGGGGCAGGGTGAGGGTGGCAGTGTGTACAACTAGGTCACTTGTAGAATCCGTATCTGAAGAGAGTATGGGAACTGTGATTGCTTTGCCTTCCAGCCTGTAGTGTGTAGGAAGGTAAACCAAAGGGGGGCTGGGATAGGTACCGAGTGAACTACTGTACAGTGTCTTCCCCAATTTCCATCACTGTATTGTGGAGAAGGAAGAGTTCAACACTAGTCCAACCTGCCAGAACTATGTGCATAATCATAACACTGCAAGGAGAATGGGGAGAGAATGGGCAGAGTGTGGACTCAGTAAAATCTTAAAGATTTGCGATGAGAAAAATAGTTTCGAAATACGTTGACATATTTTTCTTTCCTGCACTTCCTTTTGTTTGACCTTCCCCATTGTGTGAGGAATGATCCAGATTGTTAGAGTATAAAGGAAAAGAAAGTGTCATTGTTTACTTTTTGACTTCCCAAAGAGGATTTATATCCAAAGAAAGACCATAATATTGAAAGCTAGACTTGCTGGGAGAGAAAAAAGAGTTATTTTTCATTCTGGGGGCAGGCCTCTCGATCATAGACCAACAGCCAACTTGCATTAGAGTTTTACAATAAGCATGGAATAAACAGGACCGAAGGTACAAGAAAAGGCACAAGCAGCAGAACGCCTTTGAGATTTGTAGGGAGTTCAATCTGGGTGACAATGCTGTTTGGATGCCTGGAGAGGCACGGAACACCTCTGGCCCTATGGGCCTTGACCAAAGGGTGAAAAAGAGGAGAACAGAAACCATAGATATCTTGGAGGCAAGAGAATCCAAGAATGTCTAGGCAGATGGATATGTCCAGATTAGCCTGACAACATAGATTCTCTCTTTTACCAAACTTGGCTGAAGCCCCTCTGAGTCCTTTCTTGGCTGGGCCTTGACCTTGGTCCCCTTCCCATCTGGCTGGCTGACTCAGTCTTAGGAAAGAATCTTGCTAAATCATCCCCACCTTAGATATATTACCAAGTTCCTCATCTCTCACCTTAGATGTTTAAGTTTCTGGCCTGCCTTTCACAAGAATCCCCATATCCCTAATCTCTCTTCTTACTATTTTTTCCATCCCGCACTCTGCCCAATGGCCATGAATCCCCAGAGTTGAGCCTGATCTCTCTCTCTCTCTCTCCTGTTGTAATAGACACAACCCCTATGGCAATAATCTTAAATAAAATCTCCCTTACTGTTTTAACAAGTGTCAGAATAAATTCTCTTTAATCCTCATTTCCAACACTTCTGAGTGACCTGTTAGAGAGCCCAGAGTTTCAAGTGAACCTGAAAGGGGTACACAGAGCTTTTGGTAAAGCAGTGAATCTATGAGGCCTAGAGACACAAGGAGGTCACAAAGGATGGGGACTTCCTACCTGGAGGAGAATGGCTGGGACCCCAGAATCCAGCATAATCCACTGAAGATTGAACAGAATTAGCCTCACCTTGGCGCACACCAGCAGAGGGCACTCAGGGAACAGGCCAGACCAACAGAGACCTGCCAGCTGGAAGACCACAGTCCCATTTCCAACTTTCTTAGCTCCCTAAGGCCATCTTGAAAGGAAGGAGGAGCCGAAGGAAAAATCAGCACTGATGGGGGTTTAGTTTTGAATTGACTGAATATTTACCCCCAAGAGAATATATTAGGGCTGGCCTAGTGCAGGCTAAGCCTCTGCCTACAATGCTGGTGTCCCATTTGGGCACCCGTTCAAAACCTGACAGCTCCACTTCCAATCCAGCTCCCTGCTAATGCACATGGAAAAGCATTGGAAGATGGCCCAAGTGCTTGAGCCCCTTGCACCCACATTTGAGATCCAGGCTCCTGGCTTCAGACTGCCCCAGCCTTGGCTATTGTAGCCATTTGGGAAGTGCACCAGCAGATGGGACATCTCTCTGTCTTTCTCTCTCTCTGTCTCTCCATCTCTCTCTCTCTAACTCTGCCTTTCAAATAAATAAAAAGAAATCTTTAAAGAGAAAGAACACGTTCGACTTGATGACTTTCCTAAAAGCCAGAGATTGAGGTTTAAGTTTATAAATTTTATCTACTTCTGTGGGAATGGCGCCCCATGGCAAGCTTGAATACATAATGGAAAATAAGAGAGAGCTCTAGGTTTTGCATATTTTGGTTGTCATGTTTACATTACAGCTTCCCTGGGGCAGACTGAGCACACTGTAAGCTCCTCCGAAGCAGCTTCTGGGGGCAGGTTTGGAACTTGCTTGGCAGAGTGATAGGATCTGGAAAGGATGGGACAGTCAGAAAGGACAAAGGAAGTCCTTCTCCCTTGCCTGGGATTTCGAGTTGGTTATGCAAGAATTCCTAGGATTCTGGGGCCTAGAGTAGACCAAAGCCTGCTCAGCTGGTGAAAGGGACTCAGTGCCAAGGCTGAGGGCGTGGATGGTGGAGGTGGGATGTGGACACACCGCCACCAGGCCTCCACACCAGCAGGCTGCCGAGGAGGGGACTGCCCTGTCACAGCACGAGAGCGCCAACAGTGTAATGCTGCCAGTGCAGGAGACCAGCCAGGGAGGTCTGACAGAGAGCAGACCTAGTGTTCCCCAGCCACCCTCTCAGCAATGGACATGCACCAGATGCCAGGGAGCTACCTGCGTGGCCAGCAGAGCCCCTCTCTCATCCATGTGAGGGTTTAACTGAGCATTTGTTCCAAAGGAATTGCCTTCATCTGAAAAAGGCCATTCAAGAGTGAGGTGGATAGACATTTTGACTGGCAAATTTAATTTTATTTCTCACAAGTTAGCACAATAACAAAAGACATGAACTCTTTTTTTTTTTTTTTTGAAAGATTTATTTATTTGAAAGACAGAGTTACAGAGAGAGGTAGAGACAGAGAGAGAGGTCTTCCATCTGCTGGTTCACTCCCCAGATGGCTGCAACAGCCAGAGCTGCGCCGATTCGAAGCCAGGAGCTTCTTCTGGGTCTCCCACGTGGGTGTCAAGGCCCAAGCACTTGGGCCATCTTCTATTGCTTTCCCAGGCCATAGCAGAGAGCTGGAATGGAAGAGGAGCAGCTGGGACCAGAACCGGTACCCATATGGGATGCCAGGCCATGGTGTTAACCCGCTGCCCCACAGCGCTGGCCCCCAGACATGGACTCTTGACTCAAATATCCTAGGTTGGAATTGGCTCCACTTGCTAGCTGTGTGGCTGTTGTAGCCTATTTTCTATTCCCATAGTAAAAAACACCTGAGGTTGGGTAATTTATAAGGAAGAGAGATTTATTTGCCTTTGGAAGTCCAAGATCACGGAGCTGGCAACTGGTGAGGGCCTTTTTGCTACATCACAAGGCGGTGAGAGCATCACATGGTGAGAAAGAGAAAGCGTGTCAAAGAAATCTTGCTTTTATAACAAAGCCACTCCTGTGATAACCCATTAATTCATGAATCCACCCACCAGGACAAAATCCTCGTGATCCCATCACTTCTCCCTGCTCTGCTAGGGACCAAGTGTTCTTTTCTGATTTTAAAAATAAACTTATATTCTAATTTCATTTATCTGTGAGCTTTTTAGGGGGTCAGTCAGGAAGAGAGGGAGAAAGGGGAAGGGAGGAAGAGAAAGAGAGAGAGAGCGAGATGAACAGAGCTCCCATATGCTAGTTCACTCCCTAAGTGCTAGCAATAGCTGGGAGCTGGGAACTCAATCCAGTTCTGCCACATAGGTAGCAGGAACCCAATTACTTGAGTCATTACAGCTGTCCCCCAGAGTTGGCATTAGCAGGAAGATAGAGTCAGGAGTCGCAGCCAGGACTCAAACCCAAGTACTCCAATATAATATGCAGGCATCATAATTGCTAGGCTAATGGCTGCCCCAGGAAGGAAGTTTTCAACTCTTGGAATCTGAAGGGCACATCCAAACCACAGTAGTAGTCTTGGGAAAATAACTTAAGTCCCTCCCTCTGGTGGCTCATTTGCTAACGGGTTCCTGAGAGTTCCCTCTCCCAGCATATGTGAGGATTAAAGGGTTAATGGCCTCAAACACTTCGAAGAGTGCTTGCTGCGCACAGAAATCACCACGGAAAGCTTGCTATCATGGTGGCTCTACCGGATGATGATTCATAGGGAAGCTGAAATCTATTATAGAAACTTTAAAAAAGTGTCCGACTGTTCCCTCCATCTCCTCCACGGTGTGTAAGTCCCAGAGCCCGACACAGACGGACACTTGGCTCCAACAGCGTCACAGCTCAGACAGCAGCCCCTGAGGATCCTATGTCAGAGGTCCTACTTCCTGCAGGCAGCCAGCTTCGCGTGGCTACGAATCAGCACCCACACTCACCTCTTTGAAGCAACTTCTCTTAGCATTCAGGGCCATCTTCAGCTTGCAGACAACAGGCTGCTCCCTTGCCTTGGTCTCACCGCTTGTTTTATTTGCCTTTCTTTCATCTTCCAGAACTGGATGAAGTTGCTCCCTGAATGTTTATAGCCCCTCGGGATGAGGCAGGCTATTGTTACATGAAGAACCGTTAAGGCGCCCTGCTCATTCCTTTGAGCAGAGATTTGTTGGTGTTATTTTTAAAATTCTACACCTTTGGGGGCAGTGCGAGTTTTAGGAGGAAAAACTCCCCAGTGCGTGAGGAGACTGGATCCGTGCTATTACCAGCTGGGAGACCCGCGGTGTCGAACGCTTGCAGTAGAGCGTGCTGTTGACCAAAGATGGGTCAGGCTTCTCTCTGCCTGGGCGGCAGCTAACAGTAACTCTGCCGCTGGCCATGGGCTCCCAGGAGCCACCTATGGATTTAGGCAGGCGTTTATCCACTGGGGAGCTAGTGAGGACGGGGGAGGAGCCCATCACCCAGCTGCCACTTGCTGGGCACCGGTCACCTGTCGGCGCCGCACCATCGCTCTGCATTGAATCCCGCCTAGAGCTGCGGGAACACGTTACTGCAAACTGGTGGCTTGAGGCGGTACAGCGGTCTTCTCTGACACTTTTGGAGTCTAGCAGTCAGAAACTGAAGGATCAAACAGAGCCGTGTTTCCTCCAAGGGTTCCCGAGGAAAATCCTGTCTTATCTCTTCCAGTTTCTGGTGGCTCCAGATGTTCCTTAGCTTATGGCTGCATTTCTCTGATCTCTGCCTCTGTGGTCATGTCCGTTCTCTTCTTTGTGCTGTCTCCTGGGTCGCTATCATTGGGTTTGGGTCCCACCCAGATAATCCAGGATGATCTCATCTCAGGATGCTGCATCACATCTGAAAAACTCTTTTCCCAAATAAGGTCACATTCACAGGTCCCTGGGTGAGGACACGGATATTTCTTTGGGGAGTTCACCATTCAGCTGACTACAGATACCTCTGAAATTCTCACAATTACATTCCGAGAGCACCTATCATTATCTCAAAATTCAACTTCAAAATGTTTTCTTAAGTTGCTCTGGGTTACACTTATTGTAAGTGACAGAGCTGATTTAAATGCAAGATTTTGTTGTTTTTTGCTACTATTTCATACTAAAAATAATAATAAGTAATCATATCTGGCAATCATATATCTACTATGTATCAAGCATTAAGCTAGCATTTAAAGTATTATTTCTGTTTACCAACAGTCCTACCATGTTGTCTTCTTATTCACAATTTAAGATGAGAAAACCGAGGCTCAACTGCGTTATAAAGGCTCGAGAGCAAACAGAGAATAAATGGTGCAAGGCCAGCACGTGGCATAGCAGGTAAAGCTGCCACCTGCAGTGCCAGCATCTCATATGGGCTGCTCCACTTCCAATCCAGCTCTCTGATGTGACCTGGAAAAGCAGTAGAAGATGGCCTAAATCAAGCAGGAGGCCTGTAGGAGACCCTGAAGAAGCTCCTGGCTCCTGGCTTAGGATAGGTGTTGCAGCCATTTGGGTAGTGAACCAGCGGATGGAAGACACCCTCCCCTCCCGCCTCTGCCTCTCTGTAACTCTGTCTTTCAAATAATAAATAAATAAATCTTAAGAATAAATGGTGAAACAAAAATGGAAAATTAAGGCAGACTATGTCAAATGAGGCTTGAGGAATCTTCAAAGTACCGAGGAAGGCTACAGACGGTTACTTTCAGTAGATTGGCTGAGTTCCTTAGAAAGGCGTTAAAAATTTCCGAAACGTTTAGGGGCACATTAACACTACTTGGTGCAATGTGGTTTTGGCATTTTCCATGTAAGGACCGAATCAGAGATTGGGGGCATTTTCTTCTTGTTTCTCAGTCCCTGAGCCTATCTCTGCTGTCAGGTGCTGGCCATTCCTTGGCTTTACCCACTCACACAGGCCTTTGATGCTACAGAGAGTGCAGTAATTCTACTTTGAAAAGCGCTTGAGTATGTTCAGAGCTCCATCTCATTTCCTTCCTAGAACAGTCCTGAGGTTGGCAGGGTGAGTATCATGACCCTCACTTTACAGTCGAGGAGACAACAGTGAGTTGTTACTGACTATTTTTCCTTCACACGGGGGCAGAAGCGTCTTGTAGCCTATTTGACTGCAGTTCTAATTTTTTTTCCAATGCACCAAATCTGTTTTAGATTAAGGGGGAAAAATCCAAGGGAAAAAAAAGGATAAATTTGACTAGTATTAGCTTTGGGTAGATAAGCGTGCGCGCGCACACACACACACACACATACACACACGTGTGTGTGTGTGTACGTGGGGGAGAGGATCTCCCTTCCCTTTTCAGTCTGGAGGATAAACTATTGCATTTCTGCACTCGTATTCAAAAGTGATTTGTAATTGAGAATCCTTTCTTATGGGCAGAGGGCTCTTTGTGTGACCTTATTTTCCTTGCAGTTCCGAACAAGTGGGCTAAGTGTGCTCTATTATGTCCAGACTGGTGTTTATAGCCCCATCATCAGATGAGAGACGTTACTTAATAATGCTGAGCCTGATATTACACAGTTCTGAACTTCTCTTCCAAAGCCTGGGCCGCACATGCCAAAACTTTATGATGACATGTCATAGAATTGGAATGAAAGAAATGTGATACTCAGACTGACTAACTCAGATGATGTGCAGAAATATCTTTAAGCCAATAATTCTCAGTCTTCATACTTGAGAGGCAGACAATTTTCTAAGTAGTGTTGCAAGAAAATAAGTTGACCCCAGGTGCAAAAGAATTGTTTGAAGGCTGGTATTGTGGCTAAGCCATCAGTCAGCATGCCATATGGGTGCCAGGTGTCCTGGCTGCTCCTCTTCTGATCCAGCTCCCTGCTAGTGGCCTGGGAAAAGCACCAGAAGATAATGCAGGTATTTGGGTCCCTGCCACCCACATGGGAGACCTGGATGAATTTTCTGGCTCCTGGTTTCAGTCTTGCCCAGTGCTGGCCACTGCAGCCATCTGGGGTGTGAACCAATGGATGGAAGATCTCTCTCTCTTTCAAAATCAATCTTTTTTAAAAAAGAAAAAATAATTATTCACTTAATGTGATGTGAATTCTTCTCTCTTATTTGAGAGGGAAGGAAGGAGAGAGAGAGAGAAAGAGAGAAAGAGAGAGAGAGAATACCTTACTCCCGTCTGCTGGTTCACTCTCCAAATACCTGCAATTGCCAGGGCTGTGCCAGGGCCAGAGCCAGGAGCCAGAAACACAATGTACATCTCCCATGTGAGAGGCAGGAACCCATTCCTTGAGCCCTTACTGCTGTCTCTGAGCATCCACATTGGTGAGAAGTTGGAGGCAGGAGCCCAGAATCGAACTCGGGCACTCCGATGTGGAATGTAGGGGGTCTCTTCACCATGGCTCACATCAAGCTCAGGCCAGTTGTAGCAGGCATCGCTTTCTACCGCTTCATATCCTTCCTTCCCTTCACTCCTTTTGCTTCAGCTTCAATGGCCTGGGTTTGCACTTCCCAGGTCAAGTGTCAGCTCTTTGATCCTTGTTTCAGGCTTTCTTGTCTAGAAACCTTGGCTATATTTCACCAAACAATTGTAGAATATATGTAGTGGGTTTGGATTCTCACCTCCAGTCACCCACCTTTCCAAGTTAGTCCAACACAGCTCTGAAGCCCAAACCCAAAGTGCTATTCCCCTCCGGTGAGTCCCATTGCCTGTAAAATAGAACCTGCATTCTATTATCTTGTCTTAGCAGCCCTGTAGATTTGCTCTCAAGCTCATTTTCCAACTTCAATTTCCATTCACATTCCCTATGTTCTGGACAAAATGAGCTATTTAAAACTTTTATTTACTACCTTAGATTTTCTGACCTCCATGCCCTACATCATGCTATGCCCTCAATCGGAAATGTCTACACTTCTGTCTTCTCTCTGTATGTTTGAATTCGGTGCATTCAAGGCCAAGTTCTGATATCATCTTCTCAGATTTATCCCCAATCCCTTCGCCTTTGCCACCAGCCCACACATTTTAATATTCTCTCTTTTCTGAACTCCCAAATCATCTGTCTATATTTCTTTTGTGATACATCTACCTTTTTTATCCCACATTGTAGGATTTTACTATATTGCTTCTTCCCACTTGGGTCATAAGCTCCTTGAGGGCGCATTGCACTGATTCATCTTTGTTTCCCAAAGGCTTGGTGTGGTAACTTACACGCAATTGGTGCTTAAGAAAATTGGATGAAATGAATAAGCCATCTATTTGTTATATAAAAGCCCAGGATTCTGTATTTTAAAAAAAAAACTATTAAATTAATTTTTTCTTAACTCAAGCCCTAGATCCCTAGTTTTTCAGGGGTATATAGGGAAAAAAACAGCCACAAGGGTGCTTCTGTTTGTAAGTCAAAAGGTCAGGAGATATTAATAGTGAGGCTGCTGTGGCTTTCTGCCTAAGGCCGTCAAACAGAACATGCCATAGCATTTTGCTGACCTTGGACAGTTGGCTATGACACAGTACTGAATGATTGAGCTTCTCAAGAAATGACTAATCTGTAAGGCTTCTGAATAATTGTTCCTTCCTGAAAGTGGAGGAAAATTTTGATTAAAAATATTCTAGGCTGAGGATATTCTTACAGTTCTTTCACCACATTGTAAATGCCAACAAACCCCACAGCAAAAAAAAAAAAAAAATGTATGTGCTATTCTATTTAAACTTATACTATTTATAGTCACTCTATATTAATCATTTCTAAGATAAGTGAAATCTTCATGGAAACACAAGGCAAAAACATTGGCTGAGTATTTCTCTAGTATGGAATGCTAAACTATGAAATTTAAACATCTTTGGTAAATTCAATAATTTATTAATAATAATTAATGAATTTACATATTTTTAAAATTTTATTTACTTGAAAGGCAGAACAACAGACAGATAGAGCTCCCATATGCTGATTTACTCTCTCAAATGCCCACAAGGGCCAAGAACTTAATTCAGATCTCCTACATGGATGGCGGAGACCTAACTACTTGAACCACCACTTGCTGACTCCCAATGTGTGCATTAGCAGGAATGTGGAATTGGAAGTTGAGCCAGGGCTAGAACTTAGCCTTTCCAATATGGAATGACCACATCACAAATGGTGTCCTAACCACTACATTAAATACCCACCCCTAATGGACTCATATAGAAATTCAATAACATTTGAAAAGTAAGTAAGCAATTCTAATGAGATTTATTATTTTTGCATGTATATTAAAACTATATAATATTATATGGCTAAAATCTGTTGGAGAGTATTCAGATTAGGATAACTTCTTTTCTTAAAATACTGAGAACTTCTGCCTAATAAACTTCTTTTTGAATAGAAAATGTATTTTTAAGAAGTTACATATGAAAAAAAGCTATAACATAGTCATACATAGGTGTATTTTGTTGTTGGGAAGAGACTTTATTAAGTCAGTAGAATCAGACAACTACAACTTGGTCAGTGATACACCTAGAGAAGTCATGGTGAAATGGAAGAGGTAGTCAAGATTTTCATTGTTACAACGACAAGAGGAAGGGAAGAAATGAGGTTCAACTGGGACAGAAGTCACACAGAAGTGGTTGAGCTGGGCAATCATAGAGGACCCAGTGAGCCTGTGAGCCCAGGACTTTCTTGGGCAGATCTCCATCTCTGGTTTCTCCCACTGGCACCATCATGGCCAACATAAGCCAACAGGGTGGCTGTGGATCCACGTGTCTCAACAGCCCACCCATAAGTACCACTCACTGCCAAGAGAAATAGCCGAACTCCCGCTTCTCAGGCCTTTCGTGGGTGCTCCCACTGGGAATCACTGTGATACGCGCATGCCCACTGATTTGTCTCTGCTCTATTCCTGCTAAAAAGGGATGTGTCCTCCCAGAGGAGTCAGAAACAGCTGGAACCAAGTGACCACAGTCTGAGGGAAGGTTCACAAGGCCCAATTCTGCAGAATTAACCCTTGTAAATAAAGGACATTCTTCTTACTGGCATGAGTTCAATAACTTTTTATTTTATGTTTCCTCTTAAAAGTGGTCAAAAGAAGCTGTTGCATTCCTCATAGCTATGCACTCAAGTAGTGGCCCCACTCTGTAAGCTCAGGGAGCTTGAAATAGTTTCAGTGCGGACTTGAAAGGCTTTTTCTGCCCTCCCTGACTGTGACTTTCTTAGGTTCCTTGCAGTGTTTACCATATAACCAAGTCAATTCACTAAATTAAATATGCTCTGTATGAGATGTAAGCAAAGAAAAGCCTGCTGGGAACAGAACAAACACAAAATAAAGTGTACAATCCTCCCGCCTCTAAAGACAAGTAAAAATAAAAACTAACATCTTTGGGTTTGATACTTTGTGACTCATTTAAAATTCCAAAATATTCTTTATGTGTTTAACAGAGTCAGCGCAATGCTCGAAATTGGGTTAAAGGCCAAGAGTTCTATCTAAAATAAAGATTATAAGCCATTGATTGAAAGGAACTAAAGAGTTATTGGATCACAGCAGCCAGACAATTTTGATGATTTCCATGGATTCCAACTTTTTGGTTGCGTTTCTCAATAATACACCCTTTATAGCAGGAAAACTTCGGTCAGAAAGCACAACCTACAAACAAAACCTTCAGTGTGCTATGTTTTCACCAATCCCAGAGGAGCAAGCTTGCAAGAGCTTCTCGCTTGACCAATTTAAATGTGGTAACCATTGAAGAAGTTGCATCATAAGAATTCGTGGAGAGACTCTTCTATTCTGTCTCCGAGACGTTTTTATGATGTACTTGCTTTAGTTTGAGACTCAGGGAGTCAGAGGATGTCTACATCTACATTCTCCACAGATCTAATCCTCTAGAGAGCAGTAGAAATTAAATATTAAACAATGGTAATAATGCAGTATCAATGACAAATAGCTATAAAGTTTAATGTGTAATTCTTACTATACTCTAGGGTGTTTGACTCCAAATACCTGTCTAGTAATGGTTAAATGGGCACTCACTCTCATCTACTCCTTCAGTTGCAGTATCTCCCCACAGTGTAGCTCTTCGAGAAACACTTTCATTTACATACTCGCTTTTAATCTTCATGAAAAGTTTGTGTGTTATGTGTTTTTATCATTTCATTTTTAACAAATGAGGTCTAAGAGATTAGGTAAATTGCTGAAATCTTATAGCTAAATAAGTGCCACAGGTGATATCTGAACTGTAATATAAGACTCCAATGTTCAGCACTTGTTATAGTAGTCACAGTTGTCTCGCGTGTAATTAGCTTCAAGACACAGTCTCAAAGGAATATTTTAAGAACATTTTTATTCTTGTCTCTATCATCATACATAAAAGGAACTTTCATACCTAGAACAGGTCAACAGTTGTTTGGTGCAGAATGTCCTAGAATTTAATGATGTAATGATCTACGTTTGGAAAGGAAACTAAGAAGATAGAAAAGAGGGGTATAATTAGAGGGAAAAATCAAGTAAAATCTTTACTTCTTAGTGTTTTTTAATCTAAATATTTAAAGTTGTTTAAAGTCATTTTGAAACTGGTGTGGTGTTTTCAACTCAGCATGTAAGAGAACTTTCAATGTTGTGGGAATCATCAGAAATATTGACTCATTGTTACCAGCAGGGGGCAGTAGGCATTTTCCCCATTGGTTTCTTATCCATTGGGTCTTCTAGTCTCACACCTGGCTCCCCACCATCACTACACTAGTTGAGGAGTCTAACTGTATAGGGCATTCTGACATAGTTGATTTTTAAAAGTATTCCTGAAGATCTAGAACACTCTCTCTAGTAGATTGCATCATGATATTGAATTTATTAACCTTATGTTTTTTCTCTTTCAGATAAATTTCAGAATTTGGGATTAAAACTTCAAAAGTATGCAAAAAAAATTTAGGCATGTGCTATTACTCAAGCAACTTAAATATCTGTGTTATTGTTATTGTAATTGTTGAAAGTTTAGTTTGCTCTTTAGTGAGCAAGGGCTGCCAGTGCCTGCCATTGACATCAATGATAACAGTCTGCTCACTCTCTAGAGAGAATCCTTTCCCTCTCCCCCACAAAAAGTGCTGAATAAAGCAAAGGACAAATTTATGTCAGCCTTGGCAGTTGAATTACAAGTCGGTTATGTCAAGGCTGGCAAAAGCAGTAAAATGTCTGGGTTTGTGTGATTGTTGTGAACAGTGAGACAGCATGAGGAATGTAAGAAACAGAGAACACCCCCAAAGAGAAGCCATTTGCACAGCACCCATGAGAATGGCCTTCAGGGAGTCTTGACCGTTCCTCCCCATCTGTAGTATCCAACCTTTCACTTTCCAGACTTCCCCAAATAGAATCTGATAGATTGGAAAGCCAGATCCATCAGAAAGCATGGATGTGCTTTAAGCTTGCAACAGAATTTCAAGGAGAAACAAATACCTCAATCTTTTTCATTCCCAGGCTATGTAGGCTGATCCTGAAGCCAAAAGCTTGTACCTTTCCCAAGTTTTCCTTGTTTGCCATTCTAAGGTTTGACAGCTGGCCTACAAAATAAATTGACAACAGAAAGATGAATAGGAGAAAAGGCATGAGCACATGGGAATTTTTAATATTACATGCATGAGAGCATCAGAGGAAGAAAGAAATCCCAACATGGTGAGGGAGCAGACAGTGGTTAAGATGCTGCTTGGGCCATCCTCTTCCCGTATCTCCGTGTTTGGGTTCAAGTCCCAGCTCCTCTCCGCATCCCAGCTTCCTGCTAATGCGCAACCTGAGAGACAGCAGGTGATGGTTTAAGGTGCTGAATCCCTGCTACCTCACATGGGAGATCCAGACTGAATTCTGACTCCTGGTTTCAGCCTGGCCTGGTCCCAGCTCTTGCAGGCATTTGGAGAGTAAAGCAACAGATGGACAATTTCTCTCCTCCCCTCACCCCCTTCAAATAAAATGAAAATAAATTTAAAAAAGCAAAATAGTGCTGAGGTTTGAGAGATTATGGACTGTCTTAATAGGAGTGGGGGGGGGAGGACAGAAGGATGAAAGTCACTGAGGGGAGGGTAAATGATTTTTTGAAAAAATGAATGGGGCCGGCGCCGTGGCTCAATAGGCTAATCTTCCGCCTGCGGCGCCGGCACCCCAGGTTCTAGTCCCGGTCGGGGCGCCGGATTCTGTCCCGGTTGCCCCTCTTCCAGGCCAGCTTTCTGCTGTGGCCAGGGAGTGCAGTGGAGGATGGCCCAAGTGCTTGGGCCCTGCACCCGCATGGGAGACCAGGAGAAGCACCTGGCTCCTGCCTTCGGATCAGCGCGGTATGCCAGCCGCAGCGGCCATTGGAGGCTGAACCAATGGTAAAGGAAGACCTTTCTCTCTGTTTCTCTCTCTCTCACTGTCCACTCTGTCAAAAAAAAAAAAAAAAAAAAAAAAAGGAAACGATGAATGGATCCCTAGATGGATACATGAGAGAGATAAGAGTTTGTGCCAAAGTTCCTTCCAGGTGGGTGTTGACTTCTAGTCGGCTCACCTACGATTATGGTCAATCTTCCCTGAATGACGAAATTCCCAGGGAGAGAATTTATAACAATTGAGCTTCTTTAGCAGGATCTCTCTCTCTCTCCCTCTCTGCCTGTCTCTTTCTCAGATCTATATGTGCATAACTGCACATACTTACAAGATAAAGTGTGATGTTTTGCTACATGTATGCCTTGTGTAATGGTCAAATCTGGGTAATTTGCATACCCGTCCCCTGAAGCATGGTTTTTGTCTGGTGAGAACATTCAAAATCCTCCTGCAGTTATTTTAGAAACGCCCAGCACTACACTGTCCCCCATAGTCCCTCTGTGTGCAGTAGATGTCTAGAACATGTTCCTCTATCTAACTGTAGCTTCGCACTCATTGACCCCTCTCTCCCCAGCCCCTCCCCCACCTCTGGGGACCACGCTTCTGTTCTGTGCTTCTGCGATGTCAGCTTTTTCAGATGCCACAAATGAATGAGATCATGCGGTATTTATCTTTCTGGGTCTGACTTTTTTTTTTTTTTTTAAAGACTCACTTATTTATTTGAAAGGCAGCATTACAGAGGGAGAGAGATCTTCCATCAGCTGGTTCACTCCCAAAATGGCCACAATGGTCTGAGCTGGGCCAGGGGCCAGGAGCTTCTTCCAGGTCTCCCATGTAGGAGCAGGGGCCCAAGCACTTGGGCCATCCTCCACTGCCCTCCTGGGCCACAGCAGAGAGCTGGATTGGAAGTAGAATGGCTGGGACTCAAACTGGTGCCCATGTGGGATGCTGGTACTGTGGTATTGTGGCAGATTTATCGGCTACACCACAGTACCGGCACCAGGGGCCTTGACTTCTTCATCTATTGTGATGCCTGACAGCGGGGAACCTGTCTTTAGGGGAGTGTGGAAAAAAGAAATAGCCAGTTTGCCAAAGCAACATATTTTGAGGGTGCCACATGCAAAGCTCCTTCTATCTAATGCTGAGAGAAGCCTCAGTTGCTGTCGCAGGGGCATTTTTAATTGGAATGTGGAAATACCCAAAGCTCTGTCCCTGTATTGGTCAGCCTGGGGTGCTACCACAAACTGGCAAGGACTGCGTGGCTCAAACAACAGAAATCCACTCCCCACAGGTCTGGAGGCCAGAGAGCTACAGATCCAGGTGCCAGCAGAGTCGGCTCCGTTCTCCGGCCTCTCCTCTTGGCTCGTGGGTGGCCACTGGCTCACAGTGTGCTAACATGACCTCTGTGTGGGGAGAGAGCCAGCTCTCCGGTGTCTCATCTCGGAGCGACACTGATCCTATCATATTAGAGCCCTTCACCGATGACCTCACTTAACCTTTATTCCTTACCTCTAAAAACCCGTACAATCACACTGAGGGTCAGGGCTTCAACATAGGACTATTTGGGGCTGGGGTGGGGACATAATTCAGCCTACTGCATTTCCCTTTCCCCATTCTTTGGGGGCGACATTCCCCAGTCCAAGGCCAGCCCGGACACTTCCCTGTTAACCTTTTCAGAGACTTATCTAAAAACATGACACAAGTAAGAGGCAGCATTTCCTCATGAGAAAGGTCACAGGCCTTCTCAAGTGAATGCTGATAAGGGGGAGGTATGGCTCTGGATGTCAGGCCCTTATAAAAGGCCAGGATGACTGCAGGGTGGCGGTCAAATGGAACATCTTAAAGAACAGCCAAGCGTGCCACTTTGGGGGTCATTTTAATGCTTGAGTGGGCCTTTGTACCTTGTTTTCAACAGAACTTAAAAACACTCTCTTCTTTATGTGCCACATTTGACAGCCAGTGGTATTCTGTCTCCGGGAGCTGGATGCTGAGTTTCACAGATGCCTCAGCGAAGTCTGTGCCCTGGTTACCCTCTGGGTGACACCAGCTCTCTGCTGTCTGGAGATGCCAGCACCATAGGAAGATGCCTTAGCATCTGAACCATTAAGGGGAAGGAAGATCTCAGAAAGCAGCCAACCACTGCAGGGGAAGCAATTGAAGTCGTTAACTAGTTTTCTTCCAACACAGAAAAGGGCATTTCCCTTGTCCTCAGTTGACCAAAAATAGGCTTTTAAACACTCAGGCGGGAGCAGTTGGCAAGTGCCAGCGAGCCGATGGCAGTCAGCGGTTGGAATCCCGTTTCCCAGGTTGGAGCAGCCCGAGTGTGCAATCCCTCACCAGCGCCTTTCTGAAGGTGCGCCTCCTGTGGAGCTGTCGACAGGAAAGGGGACAGAAAGATGTGACCTGCTTTCACCAGGAAGCTTCAGATCACTCCCCTTTGTCTGCACACCCCTTGGGAGATTTTGATCCGATCTGCTGCGATGAGAAGACGCTCTCAATATTACAGGCCGAGGGTGGGGGTGGGGGTGGGGACCCAAAACTTTCATTTTCCTCCTAAGAAACGAGATTTTATTTCTGGATGACAAGGGCTTTGGCAGGCCGTGGTGTGCTATGTGAGTGATCCTTTTCATGGCTGTTGAACATCAGTAGACTACACATTCAGAGCATAGAGGCAGCTCTTAAAATATCGGCCCAAAGAGGAGTTTAGAGAGCACGGGATGTCTTTAAGGAACTGTATGAATGTGATCGAACCGCTTGAACAATAGTGTCACCTCTGTGATAGAGCAACAGTCTTCCTGGGAGAAGAGTTCAAGGAGACGCCACAGGGGACTGGAGATGGAGGGCTCTTTGCTGGCCATTCCTCTATTATTGTCATTGTTAGGACTGCCCCGTGCAGGCCAGCTACTTTTTCCCCAGTTCCCTGATATTCAGCAGAGAAACTGTAAGAGCCTGTGACTTCATTTCCCAACTGGCATCACCCAGGAGTTCAGAACAGTGACAGGAGGTCCACTGAGCTCTGGTGCCATGGACACATCAGAGGAGGACACATCCCCTGATGATGGGGAGGAGGAAAGTAGCCACCGCACGGTGCTTTCTGACATTCGCCACCCCCATCAGCTGATGACAGCTGGTTATGGAAGGCCTTTCTGTTTAATTAGAAATCAACCCAAAAGACTTCGGGGTCATTGTTTATTCTCCTGACAAAGTAGGTGACCCAGAGGTCCCAGCCACAGCCACAGAGGTAGGTGCATGAACTCTCCAGACACAAGAGAGACAGAAGGAAGAAAACGTGTCATTAATAAACAGGATGAGGCATGTGAGCACGCATTCACCTGTGACACCACCTGCTTCTAGCTGATGAAGTATCACACAGCCGGTTTCAGAACTCTGCGTACCACAGAGCCCACTTTTCACTTCCTCGGCTGTGTGAGATACTAACCATCACAATCTTTTGAATGATTAAGCAAAAGCTCAGTTATATCTACTGGAAGCCATTGATGAGTGAAGTAGGTGGTGTGGATGGACCATGGTTTCCTGTGTCCTGGCATTGGTCCCACTTCTAGAAACAATGCCGCAACCAGCATCCTTGTTGATGGACACTCACATGTTGAGGCTTCTAATGTTTTATGTGGTAAATATTTGAAACACATAGAAAAGAACAGATGATAACTCAAAAGCCCTGAAGTATGCAATTTTTTAAAAAGCAGTTGTTCAGGCCAGCACTGTGGTGTAATAGGTTAAGTCTCCACCCACGGCACTGGCATATTCCATATAGGCTCCAGTTTGTGTCCCAGCAGCTCCTCTTCCGATCCAGCTCTCTGCTTTGGCCTGGGAAAGCAGTAGAAGATGGTCCAAGTGCTTGGCACCCTGCACCTGCAGGGAGATCCTGGAGAAGCTCCTGGCTCCTGGCTTCAAATTGGCTTAGTTCCAGCCATTGCAGTCATTTGGGGGGTAAACCAGCTGATGGGAGACCTTTTTTCTCTGCCTCTTTCTCTGTTTGTAACTCTGCCTCTCAAATAAATTAAATAAAATCTTTTTTTAAAAAAAAAAAGCAGTTGTTAACATTTTATCATACTTACTTGCTTATTTTTAAATAAAGTTTGAGCTACAGTTAAAGACCTCTTTATATCTCTTCCATTCCACTTCTCCCCCCCCACCAACCATTATCTTAAGCCAGCTATATATTATCTTCATACATATTTTTAAAAAAGATTTATTTGAAAGTCAGAGTTACAGAATGAGAGGGAAGAGAGAGAGAGAGAGAGAGAGAGAGAGAGAGAGAGATTTTCTATTTGTTGTTTCACATCCCAGATGGTTGCAATGGCCAGGGCTGGGCCAAGCTGAAGCCAAGAGCCAGGAGTTTCATCCAAGGCTCCCCCATGGGTGCTAGGGGCCCAAACACTTGAGTCATCTTCCCCTGCTTTTCTCAGGCCATTAGCATGGAGCTGGATCGTAAGTGGAGCAGCCAGGACATGAACCAGCATCCACGTCTCCATCCACATTTTACTACATATATCAAGTTTTGTGTAACTTAAAAATGTAAATAACTGAGTTCATGTTCTCAGTATCCTTGTGTACTTTTTTCTATTCAACCTTATATTTTTATTTATTTAATTTTTTAAAAGGATTTATTTATTTAACTTGAAAGGCAGAGTGACATAGAAAGAGAGACATAGAAATCCATGGCCAGGGTCTGGCCAAGACCAGGAGCCAGGAACTCTCTCCTAGTCTCCAACATGGGTGGTGGGGGCCATGAACTTGGGTCATCTTCTGCTGCCTGCCTTGGTGCATTAGCAAAAAGCTGGATTGGAAGTGGAGTAGCCAGAACTCAAGCTGGCATGCTGATATGGGATGCTTATGTAGGTAGTGGCAGCTTAGTCCACTATACTCAATGCCAGCCTCAACATTATATATATATATATATATATATATATATATATAGACAGGTAGAGTGGTCAGTGACAGAGAGAGACAGAGAGAGAGATCTTCCTTTGCCGTTGGTTCACTCTCCAGTGGCCGCCGCGGCCAGCGCGCTGCGGCCGGCGCACCGCGCTGATCCAAAGGCAGGAGCCAGGTGCTTCTCCTGGTCTCCCATGGGGTGCAGGGCCCAAGGACTTGGGCCATCCTCCACTGCACTCCCTGGCCACAGCAGAGAGCTGGCCTGGAAGAGGGGCAACCGGGACAGAATCTGGCGCCCCAACCGGGACTAGAACCCGGTGTGCTGGTTCTGCAAGACGGAGGATTAGTCTAGTGAGCCGCGGCGCCGGCCAATATTATATATTTTTTTTTTAAGTTTTTTTTTTTGGACAGGCAGAGTGGATAGTGAGAGAGAGAGACAGAGAGAAAGGTCTTCCTTTGCCGTTGGTTCACCCTCCAATGGCCGCTGCGGCCGGCTCATCGCGCTGATCTGAAGCCAGGAGCCAGGTGCTTCTCCTGGTCTCCCATGCGGGTGCAGGGCCCAAGCACTTGGGCCATCCTCCACTGCCTTCCCGGGCCACAGCAGAGAGCTGGCCTGGAAGAGGGACAACCGGGATAGAATCCGGCGCCCCAACCGGGACTAGAACCCGGTGTGCCAGCGCTGCAAGGTGGAGGATTAGCCTGTTAAGCCACGGCGCCGGCCCAGCATTATATTTTTAAAGACATATCCACATTGACATATGTAGTTCTTTAATGTTGACAGATATATGAATCAACTTTAGTAGATACTTATCTGCTAAATATCTGATATCATTTAGTTTACTTAGCTGCTATTTACCTGTAAATGTAACATTTACTTATGTGATGCATTCATATTGCTTGCAGTTATTCACTATTGCAAATGATGCTTCATAAATCCTTATACATCATAATTCTTTGTGGTTGTCTTTGGTGTGTATTCACTGCAGTAAAGTCTGTGGGTCAAATGGTGTGCTTGTGAACTTCACATAGTATTTCCAAGTTTGTAACACTTTGTATTCATGCAATATCTAAGAATTCCCGTTTCCCACTTTTTTTTAGTGTTTATGTATTTTATTTGAAAAGGAGACACACACACTCAGAGAGAGAGAGAGAGAGAGAGAGAGAGAGAGAGCTATCTTCCATCCAGTAGTTTACTTCTCAAATGCCTACAACATCCCAGGATGGGCCAGACCGAAGCCAGGAACCAGGAACTACATCACCCGGGTCCCCACATTGGTGGCAGTGATCCAAGCACTTGAGCCATCATCTGCTGCCTCCCAGGGTATGCATTAGCAGGAGGATAGCTTGGAAGTAGAGACAGAACTGGATCCCAGGCATTCTCTCATGGGATGTGAGCATCCCAAATGGTAGCCTAACCTGCTTTGCCACAATGTCTGCCCCTCACATTTTTACCAATACTTTTAAATCTTTGCCAACCTTGTGATATGAACTGTGATCTCATTTTAATTTTTACTTCCCGGATTTCTCGTGAGTTAAGAATATTTTCAAGCATTTCTTGGCCATTTGATTTTCCTCATCCATGAATTCATATCCTTTGTCCATTTCTTTCTCCTGGCTAGTTGGCTTTTACTTATTAATTTGGAAGAATTCTTTGTAGCAGATTGAGTACTGCAACTGCCTTCTTTTGTAGGTGAGAAGTTGTTAAACATTGGCAATTTCATTTAGGTAAAACAAGTGTTTCTGGATATTAATTCTGGATCATTTTAAATTGTCAGTTATCTTCTTTAGCTTATGATTTTTCTTTTAAATGTGCTGATATCTTTTGGCTTGTAGAAATAATTATTGGCTAATTTATTAATATTTTCTTTTACAGTTCATGTTTTTGGGTCTTTTTAAGACCTCTTTCCCTGTCCATATGCTATGAAGAGATAACTCTCATTTTTCTGTGGTATAGATCTCCCAAAAGCAGGATTTATGGCTTAAAAAAATATGTGTGTGTACTTAAATTTGGTTAAATTTCCAACAACAATTTGAGAGAATATTTCTTTCAAAAGAACTGAGTATCTGATGAGTGAAAGGGAATACATCATTGTTCCTTTAATTTACATTTCCCTGACAACCAGGGAAATAGAGCAACTTTTTATGGGTTTAATCACCATTTGAATTTGCTCATCTGTGAATTTTCTATTCATGTTATTTACTCTTAGGCTTGTTGCATTGTTTATCTATTTCTTATTAATTTGTGAGACTTATTTGCATTTTACTACAATTAGCCTCTTATCTGACATATGCATGGCAATTTCCTCTTAATCTCACATTTGTATTTGTCTCACTTCTAAGTCTCTTATTTTGATATAAAGTTTATAAAGGTCTCTTGTATGCTTAATTATTTGTTTACTTCTGAGCACTTAATCTCTCTTAAATAATTTTTATACTCATATCTAGCATGAGGTGTGGGTGCAAATAGAAAGAAATAACTTTTGCATCACTGGATACTCTGGTATGTCAATAAAATCCTATCACATCACATTATGCTGCACATATGCTGTGTGTTTGATTTGCTCCAAAGCTCATAGGTCATCGTATAGTTTTTTATTTTTCTATATCCATTTCAGTGAGGCTCAGTTCCCTCCATCAGGGTTGCTGGGGAAACCTGATATATCATTTTTTTTTTTCAGGGATCTCCTTTCACCCCCTTGGAATTGTATACAAACATTAGAGCTTAGTGGTCAAAGATAATGGGAACAAAGTCCTTGCTTATCAGTCAGTTGGGTTTTATCTTTAAGAACTTTGCCTTCATGAGCATGAAATCCACTTGTGGGTGGCAATGTTTATGTTCTCCATGACCAAGTGATATCTCCATGGCAGTGATATCCTTAGTGAGACTTTCGCTTGGGGTACTGAGCTCCTGGCTTGACCTAGGTACATGCAAAACCATTGCTCTTGAGGCTGCTACCAACCTCTGGGCTCTAGGTTTGTGCAACATTCATATCTCACTGTCTTCCGGAAAGCAGTCCTCCTTCTCCCTCTTCCAAAGTTTGAGTCCCCCAGTTTTCTTCTCCAAACTGATAGTCTTCATCCCAACTCCTCTGGGAGATCTGGATTAAATTCTCACCTTTGGGACTAAACTGATTTAATGGTGGGATAGTGAGGGGTGAGGGTGCAGCAGGTGGTGATAAAGGCAGTGTAGACTTCATGAACAAAGACCTTGTCAACCATTATCTAGGTAAGAAATATCATTCTTTACGTATGCTGTCTCTCATTTCCCATCCTCCAAGAATGAACAGCTTCTTCCATGATAGCAAAGCTTCATACATTGTCAGCAACTCATACACCAGAAGATGATGGATGAATAGATAGGTAGGTAGGTAGACCCATATATATAGAGAGAGAGAGAGATCTGGAAGAACGTACCCCAAGTCTTTAATGAGACTATCTCCAGAATTATGTAAACTTTAAAAAATTACCGGCCGGCGCCGCGGCTCACTAGGCTAATCCTCCGCCTTGCGGCGCCGGCACACCGGGTTCTAGTCCCGGTCAGGGCACCGGATTCTGTCCCGGCTGCCCCTCTTCCCGACCAGCTCTCTGCTGTGGCCAGGGAGTGCAGTGGAGGATGGCCCAAGTGCTTGGGCTCTGCACCCCATGGGAGACCAGGATAAGCACCTGGCTCCTGCCATCGGAACAGCGCGGTGCGCCGGCCGCAGCGCGCTACCGCGGCGGCCATTGGAGGGTGAACCAACGGCAAAAGGAAGACCTTTCTCTCTGGCTCTCTCTCACTGTCCACTCTGCCTGTCAAAAATAAAAAATAAAAATAAAAGATTTATTTAAAAAATTACTTTTTGGGTTTTTATTTTTTAAAGTGTATGTATTTATTTGAAAGATTTACAGAGAGAGAAAGACAAAGAGAGAGAGAGAGATTTTCCGTCCACTGGTTCATTGCCCAGATGGCTACAATGGCCAAGACTGGGCCAGGCTGAAGCCAGGAGACAGGTGCTTCATCCAGGTCTCCCACGTGAGTGACAGAGACCCAAGCACTTGGGTCATTTTCCACTGCCTTTCCCAGCCATTATCAGGGAGCTGGATCAGAAGTGGAGCAGCCAAGACACAAACTGGTGCCCATGTGGGATGCTGGTGTCACAGACAGCAGCTTTGCTTGCTATGCCACAACCCTGGCCCCTTGAGTTTTTTTTTTTTTTTAATTGTCTTTGCAGTTACAAAAATAAATGTATTTGGGAAAATGTCACAAATTGACAGAAAGGATGGAGCAGCAAACAAAACCCTTCTAAACAAAACTTGCAATTGTGTTCCAGATATTTACTAACCAACACCAGGGGAAGGGAGCCATGATGACAGAATAGTGAACAGGGCAGCCATGTCTTACATGTCCTCAAAATGCCGTTAGGAATGATGAAAAGATCCTAGGATTAGCAGTTAAGCCAACTGGGTTTTTGTCTTGGCTTTGCCACAAAGTAGTTGTGCAACTTTGATAAGTGTTTTAACCTCTGGGATCCTACCCTTGATTCTTTCCCAAAGTTAAACAATTCCCCAAGTCTCTTTGAGCTCTAAAATGTTATAATAAATAGAACATTGAGATTCTTAGTTGATAGCCATGCCTCTAGCAGCAAGTAACATCATGTCTCTAGCCAGAAAGCCTCCAAACTAACTTGCTTCCTTGAAAGGGTGGCTGTGTCTGCCTTGCTGTTCTGTCAGCCCTGCCTGATTTGCAACAACCGCTGAACTGAACGCTTACAAGCGCTTTCGCCTGGAAGCTGCCTCCCTGCCTGGGGATCTGGGAGTTGGCTCCCAGTGCTGGCAGGTTAAACAGACTGTCACCAGACCCAACAGCTGGGCCGGCTCCTTCCGGGCAGCCTGCCAGGGTGTGAGGACAAGGCCATGTTCACTGGGCACTGGCATCTCCACAAACTGCTATCTGGCCTCCGCTCACTTTATCTCCTTAGGCCCTGGAGGCCCAAGCAGCTGTGCAATTGTATCCTGGTCACTGTGAAACGCTGCCTCTTCTCTGCGGAGATGGCTCTGAGACACTGCTCCCTAAAGCTAATTGAGTTTCTGTAATAGATTTGTTCTCGGTTTCTACCTTTTAACAGTCTTCATGGAGCTCTGCCCTGGGCAGCACAAATGCTGTTTGTCTCCTGCCCTACCTAATTGAGTGGTTCTCAACAAGCCACAAGGTGCAACAAAGATCTACTTCTACCTTCCCAACACCAAACCCAATCCGCCTGGCTGTTTGTCTTTTTAGCAGAGGGCTCCTGAGAATGGTGTTTTGGGGGAAAGAATATTTTGGGTGGAGAAACATAAAACTGTTTCTCTGCATGAAAATCAATAGTTGTTTGTCATGAAAGATGAAACTGTAACTGTGTTGGGTAGTATTGAAATAGAAATCACGGGGGGCTGGCGCTGTGGCGTAGCAGGTGAGGTTGGCTGCCTGCAGTGATGACATCCCATATGGATGCCGGTTCGAGTCCCCGCTGCTCCACTCCGATCCAGCTCTCTGCTATGGCCTGGGAGAGCAGTAGAAGATGGCCCAAGTCCTTGGGCCCCTGCCCTCACATGGGAGACCTGGAAGAAGCTCCTGTCTCCTGGCTTCAGATCAACGCAGCTCTGGCCATTGTGGCATCTGGGGAGTGGACTAGCCGATGGAAGACCTCTCTCCCTCTCTCTCTCTCTCTCTCTCTCTCTGCCTTTGCCTCTCTGTAGCTCTGCCTTTCAAATAAATAAACAAATCTTTTTAAAAAAATCTTGGGATTTCAGGGTCTTGGAAGGCCTCAATATCACATTATTTAACTAAATTTCCACATACTTTATTGATTCATATTAAGGCATGAATATATACTCTGTCTATAGGGTAGATAAATATAGTCTTTTAATTGATTAATCAACAATCAATAAATTCAATGGACACATGTGCCCTACTTAATATTGGATGACAACAGAGGATGTAATATGATTCTAGAGTAGCTTTTAGAGTTGGAAATGCCTGAAACATGAATGACAAAGCATTCAATTGCATGAAAACCCAGAAGGAAAGGTGGTGTTTGGCCTAACGATTAAGGTTGCCTGCATGCCATATCAGAGTGGCTGGGTTCAAGACCCGACTCTACTCCAGACTCCAGTTTCCTGCTAATGTGCATCCTGGAAGTGGCAAGTTAGTTCCAAGTCGTTTGGTCCTCGCCATCTACGTGGGAGACCTGGGTTGAGTTCTCAGCTCCCAACTTTAGGCTGGTTGAGCCCTGGCCATTCTGGGCATTTGAGGGGGTGAATCTGGATGGAAGCTCTTTCTACCTGTCTATCCTGCTCTCTCTCTCTTGAATCATAAATGATACATAATGCAAAGATAATATATAAGTAAAATCATTAAAAGGCAGGTGTTGTGGCACAGTGGGACACTCACATCCTACTGGGACCAAGTCTCCACTCCGCTCCCAGTCAGCTTCCTACTAATGTGCCCGAGAGGCTACAGATGATGGCTCAAGCATTTGAGCCTCTGCCATCCACATGGAAAACCTGGATGGAGTTCCTGGCTCCTGATTTCAGCCTGGCACAGCCTGAACTGTTGTGGGCATGTGATGAGTGAACCAGTGAATGGAAGATTCCCTCACTTTCCCTTTTTCTCTCTGTGTCTCTTCTTTGTCTCTCCCTCCCACCCCTCTCTCTCCTTGTCACTCTGCCTTTCAAATAAATAAATAAATCTTTAAAACATTCTTTAAAAATAAAATTTGCTTAAAAAAAAAAAAGAGGGGCTGGTACAGTGGCATAGTAGGTTAATCCTCCGCCTGCAGCACCAGTTTCCCATGTGGGCGCCGGGTTCTGGTCCCAGCTGCACCTCTTCCAGTCCAGCTCTCTGCTGTGGCCTGGGAAAGCAGTAGAAGATGGCCCAAGGGCTTGGGCCCCAGCACCCGTGTGGGAGACCTGGAAGAAGCTCCTGGCTCCTGGCTTCAGGTTGGCGCAGCTCCGGCTGTTGCAGCCAACTGGGGAGTGAACCAATGGAAGGAAGGCCTTTCTCTGTCTCTCCCTCTCACTGTCTGTAACTCTACCTCTCAAATACATTTTTAAAAAATTTAAAAAAAAAAAGAAACAGAAGAGTATTAACCATAAAGTTACGAGATGAGGCCTCTCATTCCCCTGGTGCTTTTCCTAAGTTTTGATGTGTGTACTAGTAGATATATGTTGTGTATATTGCATAGCCCAGAAAACTATTTTCTTTGAGCCTACTCTCATAGGAGCCATAGGATTGGAGAGAGGGACAAAGAGAATGGGAGATGCACTCCAGTAACGCACTACATGCACTTAAGTAATGAAAATTCAAGGTGTATTTCTCTGGATACATAGAGGCAACTGTTCTAATTGTGCTGTTGATTCTTCCTGCCATTTCACTTCCTGAGTGTGAGAAAGTGTGACTTGAGATACGCTGCTGATGTACAGCCTACAGCACTATTCCTATGACTACAAACACAACTTTGTTTTTCTATGACCAAACACAACTCAAGTCTCACACCTACATTTCTGCACAATCACTCTAGCCTAATACTAAGTCTCTCTGTGCGTAGATTGGAGCAACGCCAAGATTCTTCCCCCCACCACCTTCTGCCTTTCCTCTCAGGGGAGACCCACGATGTGGCATTGAAGTGCTGTTCTCAGGCCTTCGCTGACCTCAGGTGACGGGTGACTTTTCCTTCCTGGACTCTCAGAATGTCTGACCCTTCCTGGTGGGGCTCAGGAGCTCCCAGGTGCCTGTGTCCACTACACCATGGGGTGGGAGGGCAGGTGGCAGTGAGGCTGCTTTTGCCCATCCCCATAGACACTTGTTTGGATGCAGTGACTGCCTTAAGTCAGTGGTTAGGGTTGCAGGACCATTGGGGTTACCAGGAGAAAAGAGTAACTCAACAGTGACTATTTCAAAATATTCTACCCATGAATCTGCTGTTCTCCCTATCTGATCCAGTTTATTAGTTACTGAATGCAATTCGAGTCTTTTAAAGGTGTAATTTTTTTTTATCAATAACCTTGTCCCCAAATGCAAGTCAACCACTCAGTGTAGGGCCTGACCACAGCTAGAAGACATGTAACCCGGGGTACATGTACCCAGATGTGGTGTGTGTTGGTTTCCTTTGTGGTCCCTCCCCAGGGAATTTCGAGGCTGCTTTTGCTTATTCATGATCTTCGTCTTGTATTCTGCTTCTATAACGTAGGCCTTTTGAATAAGTGACCCCATACAATTTTTTCCTGACCTGTGGTTTTCTTTTTGCTCTCTGCTCAATAACTTGATTGCTAAGATAGAGTTGTAGCATCTAAAAGAGAACTAATGAAAAGAAAATTCTCACAGCATTACAAGAGGCATAATTTCTCTACTGGGGGTTAGGGAAATCCATTTATGAAGCGTTAGCTACAGGGAAAGCAAGGACCTACCTGTCTTATCCTATGCTGAAACTTCAGCTTGTACCATTTGCAATTACTTAGCACATAGTAGGTGCTTAATGTATTTGTTGAAAAACAGATGAGTGAATTAACAAGCCTCCAAAGAGCAGTTTTATCAATGGGGCATAGAATGTGCTTGTTGTTGAAGTCAAGAAGTTCAGTGTGAGCAGTTAGCTTTGAAGGGAGCTGCTCATCGCAAAGTCTGTACATCACAGATACTGACTTTAGGATAAGCTAATTACCATAATAAAAATGATGATAATAATAATAACAAAGGAAATCATAAGTCTTGTACATGCTGTGGATCAGGCTGCCACCTGCAGGTGTGCAAACCAGACAAACTCCCATGATGCTCAGCCTGGATTTTATGTTAGGAAATTAGGTTTACCTCATAGAGCATGTTCTATAGCACTGTAGAATATCAGCCAACCCAAACCCCAGAAGCAGACAGAATTTTTGGAAAAGCTCTCCGAAGGCCTTCCAAAAACTCAAGTTATGAACAGTCCATCTGAAGCTGTATTTCAAAGCCATAGTCGTGTTTCTAGGCCACATCTTTATTTCGCAGGCCCGTGCGTCGGGTTTTTGACCCATGGAGACTGGAGGCAGCAAACTTCAGAGGGCTGGAGAGGGCTGCTGAGGCGAGCACGCGGGCAGATGTTGGGCTGCTAGATGTTGCTGAAGGAAGAGGCCGTGGAAACACATAGGCTCCTGTGGAGCTGCAGCGCTGCCCCGGGAGCGGGGGCGGGGGACGTCTTCCCCGCCCAGCTCCCGCACCTCTGGGGGCTGCCCATCCTCTTCTCTGTGGTTCTGGAGCCATCACTCCAAGCACAACTTCCTGAAGCCCTGGGCTCTGCAGGGGTGAGTGCAGCAGTGAGGCTTAGCTCCCTCGAAACAGGGACAAGGCAGGAGCTGGCTCTGGGTGGAGATATCCATGAACATCCCAGGCTCTGGAAGGGTTGGGGTTGTGGATTCCCTCCCCACTACCACAGGGAGAATGTGATGGACATATGTGATGACTTTTATTTTTTAGTAAAAAATTTTATTTATTTAAGATGCACAATGTGAAGTTTTGACATAACACATGCATCACCATAGTCAAATTAATTAAATGGCCCACCATGTCTCAAAGTTACCAGTTTTTCTGGGTATGTGATAAGAACACTTAAGATCTACTTTCTGGGGGCAGGCGCTGTGGTGTAGTGGGTTAAGCCGCCTCCTGCAGCACCAGCATCCCATAAGGGCTCCAGTTCGAGTCCCAGCTGCTTCACTTCTGATCCAGTTCTCTGCTATGGCCTGGGAAAGCAGTGGAAGATGGCTCAAGTCCTTGAGCCCCTGCACCTGCATGGGAGACCTGGGAGAAGTTCCTGGGTTCTAGCTTTGGATCAGCCCAGCTCTGGCTGTTGCGGCCATTTGGGTAGTAAACCGTCTCTTTGTAACTCTGCCTTTCAAATAAATAAATAAATCTTTTTTTAAAAATCCACTTTCTGGGGCAGGTGCACTGGTTAAGATGCCCCTTAGGAGGTCTGCATTCTGTATCCAAGTGCCTAGGTTGAAGTCCCAGCTTCCTGGTAATGCACACCCTGGGACACAACAGGTGTTGGCTCAAGTCATTAAGTCCCCGCCACTTGTGTGAGAGACCCAGACTGAATTCTGGATGCCTGTCTTCAGCTTGGCCCAGCCCCAGGTGTTGTAGGCATTTGGGGAGTGAACCAGTGAATCAAATGGAAGATTTCTGTCTCTATCTTTCTCTCTGTCTTTCAAAAAAAAAAAAAAAAAAAGAAATGAAAATAAATACAAACTTTTTTAAGATCTACTTTCTTAACAGCTTTTAAATACACAATGCATTATTACTAACTACCGTCACCACGTGTACCACGTGTTACCTAGGGCCTCCAGGGCTTTTTTCTCCTCCAAGATGAAACTTTGTATCCCTGACTAACATCGTATGTCTCCCAGCCCCTGGCAACTAAACCATCATTCCACAATCTGCTTCTGGAAACCTGACTGGTTCCGATCCCACAGAGAAGTGAGCTTGGGCAGTATCAGAGGCGCTTTATGACCAGGACTACGAGAATTGGAGAGCGATCTGGTGGTGTTCCCAGCCCTGGTGCAGTCCTCCAGCTCTGCTTCCTGTTCACCAGCTGAAATGAAAACCAGAACTTCCTTTGTTTTTCCCCAGGCAGTTTTCATTGGCTCCTTTTAGGGGGAAAAACTTGTTTATTTCCATCTACTTGAAAGGCAGAATGAGAGAGAAGGAGAAGGAGACGCACATGCACACACACACACACAGAAGAAGGGGGAAAGAGAGAGAGAGAGAGAGAGAGAGAGAGAGAGAGAGAGAGAGTGTTCTTCCATCTTCAATCCCCAAATGCCCCAAACAGCTGGGGCTGGGTCAGGCGAAATCTAGAAGCCTACTATTCCATCTGAGTCTCCCACACGGGTGGCAAGGACCTAAGTACTTGAACCATCCCCTACTGCCTCCCAGGTGCATTAGCAGGACGCTGAATCAGAAGCAGAGTCGTTGGGACTCGAACTCCCACTCCAGTATGGGATGTGGGCACCTTAATCCACTGTGCCCACTCTTTCAACTGTTCTTTACATTTGTATCTAACAGACTGTGTGATTCTGGCTTCCAGTACCTGGGTAACTTGCCTCCCACCCCTGTGCCCACCACTCCCCAAGAGCATCTGCCACTCCTCTGTCCTACCTCCTGCCACCATCTAGTAACACTGCTTCCTTCTACCTGCGCTTCCTGTGCCCCTGGGCCACTGAGTTTCCCATGATGCCTTCAGTTTACGTTCATTTCTTTCCCTCTCCAACTTCTGCACATTTTGCCTTACCTTTTTTTTTTTTTTTTTTTGACAGGTAGAGTGGATAGAGAGAGAGACAGACAGAAAGGTCTTCCTTTGCCATTGGTTCACCCTCCAATGGCTGCCGCGGCCAGCGCACTGCACTGATCCGATGGCAGGAGCCAGGTGCTTCTCCTGGTCTCCCATGGGGTGCAGGGCCCAAACACTTGGGCCATCCTCCACTGCACTCCCTGGCCACAGCAGAGAGCTGGCCTGGAAGAGGGGCAACCGGGACAGAATCCGGCGCCCCGACCGGGACTAGAACCTGGTGTGCCGGCGCCGCAAGGCGGAGGATTAGCCTGTTGAGCCGCGGCGCCGGCTTGCCTTACCTTTTAATTAATGCTTTATAATATAGCAGCTCCTTTTCCTGTTATTCCCTAACCCATTACCCTGACTTGTTTTGCTGTGTGACACCTAACAGCCTTTTTTTTTTTTTTTTAAGAGGTAGAGTTATAGACAGTGAGAGAGAGAGAGACAGAGAGAAAGGTCTTCCATCCAATGGTTCACCCCACAGATGGCTGCAATGGCCAGAGCTGCACCTATCCGAAGCCAGGAGCCGGGTACTTCTTCCAGGCCTCCCATGTGGGTACAGGGGCCCAAGGATTTGGGCCATCCTCCACTGCCCTCCCGGACCACAGCAGAGAGCTGGACTGCAAGAGGAGCAGCTGGGACTAGAACTGGTGCCTATATGGGATGCTGGTGCCGCAGGCGGAGGATTAACCAAGTGAGCCATGGCGCCGGCCCCTAGCCATCTTTTTTTAAAGATTTATTTATTTATTTGAAAGTCAGAGTTATACTGAGAGAGGAGAGGCAGACAGAGAGAGAGAGAGAGAGAGAGAGAGAGAGAGAGAGAGAGAGAACCATTTGATGGTTCACTCCGCAATTGGCAACAACAGCCGGAGCTGCACGTATCCGAAGCCAGGAGCCAGGAGCTTCTTCTGGGTCTCCTACACGGGTGCAGGTGCCTAAGGACTTGGGCCATCTTCTACTGATTTCCCAGGCCATAGCAGAGAGCTGGATTGAAAGTAAAGCACCCAGGTCTCGAACTAGAGCCCATATGGGATGCCTGCTGGTGCTTCAGGCCAGGGCATTAACCTGCTGTGCCACAGTGCCGGCTCTACTTAACAGCCTTGACATACTATTTTTCTGTGTGTGTATATATAAATACAGACCCTTGAGCTTTTCTGTTATTGTATTTTGCCCGCTAGAATACCCATTGCAGAGGATAGAGTTTTTCTTTTTAAAGATTTATTTATTTATTTGGAAGGCAGAGAGGCAGAGGTTTTCCATCTGATGGTTCACTTCCCAAATAGTTGCAGCAGCCAGGGCTCAGCCAGGCCAAAGTCAGGAGCTGGGAACTCCATCAGGGTCTCCCACAGGGGTGGCTGGGACCCAAGCACTTGGGCCATCTTCTACTGCCTTTCCAGGTGCATTAGCAGACAGCTGGATTGGAAGTGGAGCAGCCAGGACTTGAACCTGTGCTCTGATATGGGATGCTGGTGTCATTATCACTGTGCCATAATGCCAGCGCCATGGGCAGGGATTTTGTTTTGTTCATTGCATATCCCAGGACCTGTAATAGTACCTGACAAATGCTGGGTGCCCAACAAGTGTTTGGGAAATGAATTAGTGCTGTGCTGCTCTCTGTTTACTAGTGGAAGATGTCTAAGAATTCCATTAAAGTGTGTCTTGTTCAGTGTTTCCTCCTTGAAGACTCTAGAGCAATCAGTTTGTGCTGCTTCAATACCATAAAACTCTACCTTCCGGTTTATTTTAACTTTCCCTCAGCCGGTTGTAACCATAAAAGCAGAGATTAGGTTTGTTTTTTTTTTAATCTTCTTAAAAAGATTTTATCTGAGAGGCAGAGGACAGAGACACAGAGAGAAAGAGACAGACAGAGCTTTCATTCACTGATTCACTCCCCCAGATGCCCATAACAGCTGGATTGGGCCAGGACCACAGCGAGGAGCCAGGAACACAATTCGGGTCTCCCACAAGCATGGCAGGAACCCAATTACTACAGCCATCACCTGCTGCCTCCTGCAAGCCAGAGTTGGGAGTTGGAGCTGGGAATCAAACCCTGGCACTCTGATGTGGGATATGAGCATCTTCATTGCTAGGCTAAACCTGCACCCAGAGGTCAGTTCTGGCTCCTCTTTGCATCCTAGCAGCTCTTATTACATACAATTTCTTCTTTATCAAGAGTCTGCTGCATTTCTGGGATGCATGGATGTGTCACATAGGCTGTGGAGAGACCTGCCTTGTAATTCTTCTATATTCCTCAAAGCCCCATGCATACAGAGAGCTGTTGAGTAAATCCTCCTGGCCTGCTGGAAAGCTCTAAGTGCACGCATGGAGGTGTTCCCCACCACGCAGAGCCCCATGTACCTGGCTTCCGGTACACAGAAGAGCATCAGATGTGAATGGAATGGGAGAGGGAGTAGAAGATGGGAGGCGTGCAGGTGGGAGGGAAGTTATGGTGGGGGGAGCCATTGTGGTCCATAAACTGTACTTTGGAAATTTATATTTACTAAATAAAAGTTAAAAAAAAAAGAGCATCAGGGACAATCGACTGTTTCCCCTGCTCTGCAGCATGAAGTCTGGGGGTCCTGAGGACAGGTTCGAACTGAAGCACCAGCGTGCACAGGCGTTCCAGACTCTGCTCCATTGCATCTCCAGAAACGTGGTACTGCCGACTCCCAGCTGCTGCTGAGCACCCGCCGTCACGCCAGGAACTGATTTAGTGCTTTGCATACATTTCCTCATTAATCCTTACTTGAGGCACGGCCTCTTATTATCTTCTTCTTACACAAGTGGAAATGCTGGCACAGAGAGATTAAGCAACTTGCCCAAGGTCACACAGTGAGTAATAGGTGGGATTTGGGTTCGAACCCTGGTCACTGCTCGGCAGCCTGCACTCTGAATCTCCTTGCTCTGCTGCTGCGGAGTGACCTGGGTGACAGCCAGTGACAGAGTCTTCCGCAGCTGGGTCAGCGTCCTGCTTAATGTCTACTCTATAAAGGTAATATCATGTCATGTGATTAACAATTCAAGCATTTTTTAAAAACAGTCACAGTCTGCAGCTGGCTGCTCCTTAAGCGGCGGTGTGTGGGGAATACAGGTTTCCGGGCTTTCCTTGAATGTCACACTCTCACGGTCCAAACCCCTACAACAAGCTCCAGCCCATCACCGTCGGAAATCTGCTGCTCCCTCGTGCATTTGTGATTTTACAATGACTTCCACGTGCATGAGCATCCCGTTAATGCGCCAGTATTCGGAGCTGTCCTAGGAAGCGAGAGGATTTTTTTTTTCTTTTCTTTTCCTTTAAAACCACAGGTCTACAGAATGAAAATGCTCAATCTAATGAGTGTAACCTGGAAAGTAATTTCATGGGCCACAGTACATTGATGGCAATAATTCTTGGATGTCAAAAGGATAAGGACACAGTTTTCTGCTTCTAATTTTATTCTTAGAAAATGATGGTATTGAGTTATCCATAGAGTGCTCCTGTGGATTAATTCCAGTTTTTCCTTTGTAGAGGAGATTTGAGGGAAGTCTTAATCTTCTTTATAGTTAACTCTTATCTCCACACTCAGAATTAAAAACGGAATGCTGGACTTCAGTCTTGCCTCCCCGGCCCTGGGAGGGCTCACCTTCTTCCTCCAGCGTACAGAAGGAATGGGGGCTGTGCCAGGTCTGACTTCCCCCAAAGCTGCTCCTTTCTAATTTCCCATCCAACAACCACCTATGAACCTGTCTAAAATGAGTAGTTCTTATTCTATGATTCTGTTACCAAAGTTTTGTTTATTTTCACTTTATCTGAAAAGCAGACAGAGAGATCTTCCATCTGCTGTTTTGCTTCCCGAATGCCCACAACAGCCAAGGCGAGGGCAAGCAAGAAGCCTGGAGCCTAGAATGCAATCCGGGTCTCCCAAATGGGTGACAGGAACTCAAGTACTTGAGCTATCACCTGCTGCCTCCCAAGTTGCACATCCACAGGAAGCTAGAATTGGAAGTGGAGCTGGGACAAAAATCCAGGCACTTGATACAAGATGTGGGCATCCCAAGTGGCAACTTAATGCACTAAAGGCTATTGTGACCCTTGAAAGGCATTCATATTTTCTTCAGGTACTTTTCATTTGTCATGAAACTCAATTCCGGATCTTTTTGGAATCTACAGCTTTGCAAACGTTCTGCATCGTCTAGCTGCTTTTTTCCTAAATCCTTGTGTACGAGAGTAAAGAGCTTCTAATTTTCTTTCTTTCAGCTGCTGGACATAGCCGTGGGGTCCTTCCCCAGCCCTCCCTTCCATTCTGCCCTCTGCTTCTCTCCTTTTCCCGTCTCCACACTTCTCCTGGGCCTCCGTTCCCTTCCCCCAGTCTCTCTTTTTTCCCCAAGCCGATGTCCAAGGCAGCAGGGATGGACAGGAAGCGTTTGAGGGTTGGGGAGAAGTGGAGTCAGTCAGGTCCTTCTCACCGGCCCACGCCCACGTCCTCCCTGGAGCTTCAGGATACACTGAGAGCTGCCATGGCTTCAGTGTGCCCTCTGATGCAAATGTGGCCAATGTGGTGGCATTAAGAAGTGGGCCCTTTAAGAGGTGAACAGGCCATGAGCGCTCTGCCCGTGTGAACGGGACGAAGGGGCTTGTAAACAGGACTCCTCCAGGTTGCCTGTTTGCTCTGTTGCCCCTCTGCCTTCTGCCCTGTGAGGACATCACATTCCGCGTCTCCGGAGGGTGCAGCCCTTGGCAGACACCAAACGTGCCGGTGCCTTGATCTTGGACTTCGCAGCCTCCAAGGCTGTGAGAAAGCAGTTTCTGTTCTTTACAAATTACCCAGCTTCCAATATTTTGCTATAGTAGCGCAAACGCAGCAGGACAAAGGTCATTAATTCAGTAGCAAATCAGCTGGTTGTTTTGGGCCAGAAGGATAAGAAACCTGTAGGGAAATGTCTATGGCTGTGAGTCTCTAGCATTTCCAACCTGGAGACGTTTGCATACCTGGTGGGCCGGGCTCAGCCCATCCAAGTGTGGGGAGGAAGCAACAGCATGGCAAGCGCAGCAGGACGTCGCTGTAAAAGATGCCCTGCTCTTCCTTTGTATACCCTCTCCCACCCTTTAAAAATGTCCTTTTCTCTTCTGTCTTAGCCAGGTAGCAAGCTCCAATTCTAGAGTCGAAAGGAGGCCAGTTCATGCTTCATTAATTGTAAAAACTGCCGTCTCCAGGGACATAGATCCCTTGGATCTCCTCCCCCCACCCTCTTCTTCACCACCACCATCACAGCCAGGACAGAGACCGCTCACAGTACACCCACCCTGGGCCCTATTGGCAGGTGATGATTGTACATTCAAAGACAACCCCTCTAGGCTTGGGGCCATCCGCCCCAGTGCACAAATGGCAACATCCTCCAGGACTATTCTTTCCAAACTGCAAATGGCTTGGTAGAACATGAAATCAATTTAGTTGGGGAGACCAGTGTTCTGAAAAATAAAACAGAATGGGATGAAACAAAACAGAAAAATGTCAGCAGAAGATAGTGAATGTGGTAGGACTAAGCGTTACTTTGTGAAACTTTGGTTTCAGTTAAATTACACACATCTCTATCTAAAGTAGGAAATCAAGCAGGTGTTCGGTACAGAGGTTAAGATGCTGTTTAAAACCTGCATCCCATATGGCAGTGCCTGAGTTCAAGTCCTCTCTCCACTTCTAGTCCAGCTTTCACTAATGGGCATCTGGGGAGGCAGTCAATGATGCCTGAAGTACTGGAGTCCCTGTCACCCACGTGGGAGTCCTGGATTAAGTTCCAGGCTCCTGGCTTCAGCCTGGCCCATCCCTGGCTGCTGTCAGCATTTGGGGAATGAACTAGCAGATGGAAGCTCTCTGTCTGTCTCCATCTCTCTGCCTTTAAAATAAAATGAAAACAAACAACAATTTAAAATAAAATAGACTGAGGAGGCTGGTAGTGCTTACCCGTATCTATGGGCTTCTTCGCATTTCCCATTCTGCAATCTGAAATCTGGCTGAAGAAGTGTGTCCCAAGGGGCGTGTACCACATTTGCGGCACTTCAGATTCTCAGGCACACGCTCCTCCCCTCTTTCATCTTCCCGTACGCCAGCTGGATGACACCAGGGTCACCTTGAAGCCACAGATGTCAGAGCCACCATATGAGAGCAGCCCTGAGTCATATCATTTGAAGTCACCTGGCTAGGGACATCAGCTTTGGACTTTGTGTGAATGAAAAACAAGCACGTATTTTGTTAAATCATATGGTTTTATCTACTCTTTGCACAGGTAGGTGTGCATGACCATGTGTGTTTTGGTGTATATATATGGCTAGTGCCATAATATATATCTCTTAATGTAGATTTTAGTCAAAACACTTGAAAGCCACTGTTCTGGACAGTGTGTTTCAAAATATGGCCCCATGTCAACCGCAGTTGAATCACTTGGGGTGCTCTTATACACACAGATTTCTGGACCCTACTGAGATGTGCTGAGTCAGGACCTTGGTGCTACACCTGGCAATAATTAACATGTTTAACAGACTCCACAGATACACCTCATGAACATTCAAGTGTAAAAACCACTTGATAGAAATATTTTCTTGGCACCCTGGGGCTGGTTAAACCTACCAAGCTTCACACTTATTTTCTTTGGTCACTGTCCAAAGTATGCGTCTCTCCGTGTCTCCACTCCATGCCTACTCTATAGAATGTTATCACAATAATGGCTTGTGCTGATTCACATAATCGTTTCTGAAGAACACTTCCCACTCCTCTTCTCCCTAAACCCTTCTCCCTATAAAGAGCTTGTTGCATAATTTTAAATGTCCCATCTCCCTACAAGGAATCACTTGGCCATTTTCCTAGCTTTCTGACTTCTCCCCTGAGTTACCTCTCCTGCTTCCCACTCAGAAAGGAGCTATTCACTTTGCACATACACCTGCTGTGATCTCAGGACTGGCAAGTGGTGCAAGTCCCTTCCTTAGCACTCACCACTGCTTCTCCATCATGGCTATGCCACTCTTTTGAATAGGCTCATGTCAATACGATGCTGTTGGCAGCAAGTAACAGAATATTCAAGTAGAAGACCATAACTAAGGCCACTTAGCATTTTATAAGAAGTCAAAAGGTTGAATGATAACTGGCTGATCCCACAGTTTCTTAATGCTTTGCTTTTGACAGATGTTGAATTTTTTTTTACTTGTAATTTTCTTTATAATCACAAGCTTAACCCTCCATTAAATATAGAATTCAACAAGTAGTAAGTAGAAAAACTACTGTTGCTCTATAACATAGACAAAGGCTATAAACAATCATCAAATCTCAAAATGTCAATTTTGCTCATATACATTATCTATTTTTTGTGTTCTGCATATTAGTTACCACCAATCAGGGAAAACAAATGATATTTGTCTTTTTGGGACTGGCTAATTTCACTAAGCATAATGATTTGCAATTGTATTTGGGGAGTAAACGAGCAGATGGGAGATCTCTCTCTCTCTCTGCCTTTTAAATAAAATAAAATGAAAAAGATAATAAATAAAAACACAGAAGGCATCTGGTTGAAACTCCTAAACTTCCAATACTCATTTACTTGCCTAAGGTGTTTAATCTTCCACCCTTGTTCCTTCTAGTTTGCCTGCAAGGGGACTCCACTCCACCACCTTAGCTCTGCACACGTCCATGTCCCTGTATCCTCACCCAATTCCTGTCTCTTAGCGCCCTTGTGGAGGCAGAAGGGTGTTGGGGCTGGTTAGTATGAAAAGAAAAAGTAGTTCCATTACCCATATGTAATTCCGGTCAGGTTTTGACAGTATTTTTGAAAGAGCAATGGGGGGTGGGGGGAGACCTTCTCTCCACTGGTTCGCTCCCCAGATAGTTGCAACAGCCAGCGCTGGGCCAAGCTGAAGCCAGGAGCTCCATACAAGTCTTCCATGTTGAGTGTCAGGAGCCCAAGTACTTGGGTCACCATCCACTGTCTTCCCAGGCACATTAGACTGGGTCAGAAGGAGAAGCCAGGATGTGAAAGGCCCAAGCTTAACCTGCTGCCTCACAATACCCTCCCATTTTTTGTTATTTTTATCACTCTCTTTGCCCTCGTTTTCTTCTCTTGTGCTTTGTTTCTAAGCTTCTTTCACTTTGTTTAGAAACTGACTCAGAATCAAAGACGCGAATCCTACAGATCAACATCATCAAGTTTTCATTCCTATCTCTTTCTGCTTTCTGATCTGAAAAAAAAAAAAAAAAAAAAAAAAAAGCTAAAAAAAATTCATAGCTTTCCACATCCCCTGGAGGGGAAATGTTATCTACTCATTTGTTGCAGGGTCTGAGTTGAACAGAGGAGCGGTTCTGGCAAAAAGTGGCTTCCCTGCTGCCCCCACCCTGCCCTTGCTCTTTGCCGCCCTCGGGATGACTCCGGAAGGCACCCCTGGGTGTTTGGCCACTCACACCTCCATGCCTCCTGCACTTTGTACTCTCCTGGGATGACTTCCCACCTCGTCCTAGAAAACACTCAACCACCTTCAGCCCAACTCAACAATCCCCTTTCCTTACGTGCAGCTTCATTTTCCCCTTCTTGCCCTTTGCCAAACCGGCGTTTGCCTTCGTTTTGTCCCTTTTTGCAATCAGCCTAACGTGTCACACGTGACCGCAGAAGTGCTTTATGAGTTTGTATCCTTCACTTAACTGTAAGCTCAGAGAAGGCGGGCACCGTGCTGTAGTCACTGTTTCAGAGCCCAGGCACTTTTCTTTTCGTGAAACAATCGATGAAGATGGGAATAAAATACTGAAGTCTCCCCTCATTTCACGCCCTGCAGGTCCCACCCCCCTCTGCCCGCTCAGCGTGCAGCTGAGTGTCTGTGAGCGCACACACATCTTCAGTTGTAGTAGCTCAGTGTTTGGCACACAGAAGCCCCCATTACAGCGCTGCTTTTCTTTTCTTTCTTTCTTTCTTTCTTTCTTTCTTTCTTTCTTTCTTTCTTTCTTTCTTTCTTTCTTTTTTTTAAAGATCTATTTATTCATTGATCTGGAAGAGTGACAGAGAGCGAGAGTGAGAGCAGGCATGAGTGCAAGAGAGTGCTTCCATCCTTCAGTCTTGTCCTCAAATGCCTACGACAGCTGGGGCTGGGTCAGGCTGAAGCCAGGAGCCAGGCACTCCATCTGGGTCTCCCATATGGATGGCAGGGACTCGAGCACTTGAGCCATCACCTGCTGCCTTCCCAAGTGCGTTCGAAGGAAGCTGGATTGGAAGCAGAGCAATAGGACTTGAACCAGGCCCTCCAATCAGGAACGCCTGTGTCCCACTTGCCGCTGCGTCACAATGCCCACCCACGCAATTATTTTTTTTTTTTTTTGAATGAATGAAAGAATGACTCTCCCTGCGAGGTGGCGTTTCAACTCGCGTCACATCCCATCATAAATCTGAGCTTAAGCGCCCGATCACAGCTCATGCTTCCTCAGTCCAAGAACACCCTGTGTGTGCGCTCTTGTGGTTTATTTTTGCTCACTCACTGTCTGAGTCTTCAGTCTCCTCCTGTTTACTTTGACTATTCAAAGCTCTGCTCCTCTGCTGGAGCAGTTTACATTCGGAGGAAGTTTTCCCACTGTTTGTGCAGTGTAAATTGGTTTCTAAACAATATTGCCCACAGTCTCCATTAATATTGTACTGGAGAGCAAGCAGGATAAAATATTCAAAGTAGCAGGAGTTACTTTTTAGGATGATTGAATATGATGAAGGAACCAAGGACAAAGGGTAATTTATTTCAAAGGAAGTCAACACCTTTGCTTTGCACTAGCTCTTGCAGTTAAAAAATATGGCTGGTAATTGGAGTTGCTTTATGAAAATCTCATTAGCATTAGCATATAACTAAAATGCACAGCTCCATAGTTAATTGCAATCCTGCACTGCGGTTAACAACTACAGTGATGACATTTGCATATTGCACATAAAATTAAAAATGCATGTCAGATAGGTGCTCTTTCAGGAAAAAAAAAAAACCCTTGAATAACATTGCATTCACTACAATAATCGGAAAGATTTTGAATTTGAATGGAAATTATATGTATAGTGTGAGCTTTAGAAAGACAGAGGAGCCTGATCAAAGAGGAGGAGAAACTCATTCTGAAACCTTGCACAGTCAAAACTCCAGCAGCTGGGATCGTCTTCAAGGGCAGGGACATGTAACACGGAACTAACTGCGCGCGCTTTGTGTGACTGTACCCCTTTCATCTGAAAGTCTCATCGTGCTTCCCAGGCATCGGCCTCCACTTGAACTTTTCCTCTAGACTGTAAGCTCCTTGAGAACATGAATCTGATCTTTTTAAGCCCTTGTCTCCCATGATGCTTTGCACCTAGCCAGCATTCAGTTATTTGTAGACGTGAACCAACTCAAGCCTTCTCTGATTGAATGCAGTCCACGTGGGAAGAGGCCGAGTGGTGAAGGGGTTAGAGGCTGACGTCTCTGCATCAAGCCTGCCCCCCACCCCAACCCCTCACCTGCAACCAGTTACTTACACCTCCTCAAGTCTCTGTTTCCTTCTCTGGGAAATGCTTTTTGCCATCTAAGGTTTTTGAGGAGATTCAGAAAGACAATGCATGCGAAGTGTTTGGCACAGCTTGGGGCCTGGGACCTCGAAAGCACTATTATTATTGTTGTTACTGCTGTTGAAGGTTAAAGGTCATGGGCAAGGGCAGGTGAAGTTGAGGTCTAAGTCGCTCCACTGTCCAGTCTAATGTCAGTCAGCCACAGGATGGAACCAGGTACCACGAATGGTACCTGCAGCCAGAGCAGATGCGTTTTGAAGCAAAGGGGGCAGCAAACAGAGAAGTGGGGAGTGTGACACAAGAGTAGCACTCTCAGGGTGGGTCACACCAGTCCCCAGCCTCAGGCGACTCCTCTGTGACCCTAACTTGTCTGCCTCTTGTGCGACGACAGTGGGCCAGGAAACAGGGTCAGGGAAGAAAGGCAGAGAGGAAAAGAAAGGCTTTCTCAGTAGACTGGGCCATTTCAATCATTTGTTCATTCATTCATCACTTGGCTAACTTGACTGTGCTCACACCCATACATGCGCTGTGCTGGCTACTCTGCAGGACAGGATGGTCATGGACGTGGACCTGAGCAGCGTGCCGTTGGACCGTCTGTGCTGGGAATAACAGATCTGAACTAGAGTGAAAGATCTGGTGTCATCAGAGAGAGGAGTTGGAACTTGGGACATCAGCGCGCTCGTTGTGGCTGCTCACCAGGAGACACCCACGGAGGGGCTGGCATGGATGAGGGAAACAGGGGAGAAAAGTAGGAACAAGGTCAGAGAGGCCTGGGAAGCTGGAGGAGGGGAGTGTTTCAGTTTGCAGGGTGGCAGTTGCCAAGGTCAGCTCCAGGCAAGGCAACGAGGGCCGCTGGGTTTGGTGATGGGGAAATCACTGGTGCTCCCTCTGCAGGAGGGAGACTGCCGTAGAGTAGGGTGGGTGGAGTGAGAAAAATGAGAGGATGTGGAGGAAATGTAGGAAAATGGAGGCTCTGCTGGGGCATCACCATCCTCCCTGGGCCCAGCTCCTACAAGACCCCATACACAAAAGCTAACCCTGAGGCCCCTGATGACAGGCTGTTGTGGAAAGGGCCGCAAATCACAAGCTCAAGTCAAAGGTGTGTGAGAGACTGTCCGATTTTCCTCAGTAAGTCGCTAACTTGCAAGGCCTCCCGATTAGGGACAAAGAAAACTTCACACGTGATCCTGTTAGCTCACAAGCCCCTCTGAATTAATGTAAGTGTTGCCTTTCCACATGTTGCAGGATCAGGACAGCTCTGCCTGTGACCAGAGGCACATAGGGCAGCCAGAGTGGAGTGAGATCTTACTCTTGCTGCTGACCTCCCCTCTCCAGGGGGCTGCTGCGCACCCATGCTCCCGGGAGCCGGGGTCCAAGCAATGCGCGCATTGTCTCGCAGCTGGATGTCATGAATTGTGTGAGTGGGTTTTGTTTTCCTGTTTCTCGCTCATGCTTGTTCTCTTGTTCCTGCCACAAGGACATTTGCTCCTGGAGTGGCCGCTTATCTCAGCTGACTGCTATTTGCTGAGACCAGGCTCATTTCGCTGTTCTGGAAAGTCACATGAATAATTCCCCCTGCCGCTACCTCAAACTTGACTGTGCTCAATATGTCCCAGACGTGCAAACCGCCTTCAGACCCAAACCGAGCTCAATGGTTGACACGTGGGCGCACAGACCTGTGGGAAAATACTCACCCACCCCCCTGATTCCACAGCGCTCGGCCCGTGTTGCTCTTACAAGGGTCTCGGAGACTTTCAGCTGCCCTCTGTCTCGAGGGCCTGGTGGGTGCTTGCTCAGTGGGGATCAGAATCTCATATGGAACAGCTTGGGTGGTGAGGGAAGGACACAGGCACAGGGTCTCCTGTGTCTCCCATGGATCTTGAGGGGGCCAGGAAGTCCCTGATGGGCTACCTGTCCTGCTTGGTGTGTCCACCTGTGGCCTGTCCGGCTTGCACTGTGGGCGGGCACTGTGGGCCACTCCACCTCTCCCTGCTGATATCTTTGCCACCGGAGAGCCACGCTACCTCCCAGTGTCTGTCCAGTGCTTTTCCATAGCAGCCCCCGGCTCCATAGAACCGCTGACGTGCGTACCTAAGGGCTTTATCCTGGCCACCCTGCTTCCTCTGCGCTCACCGAAGAAGGAGCTGCGTGTGTATCCTGCTGTCCGCCGTTTCCCGTAAAAGGCCCGCAAGCTGTGCTGCGGCAGGCATCGCTTCAGTAACCCCAGGCTGGCCCTCGTCCAGGCTCTCATGGTTGACGAATCCATCTTGCTACTGAATGCTAAGTGTGAGTCAGAGGTGGTGCTGATGAAACCTCGGGCAGGTCGGGACAGCAAGGGCAGACCCAAGCCGCAGGGCCATGGCGCGGTGGGAAGCTTGGTGCCCTGTTAGCGCAAACGAGATTGACTGCAATTCAATTACGACCGCGGACTCATCACTGGGCGGGGCTGTCAAAGGCACAGAAGAAGGGTACGTTAGCTTCTGTAGGAGTTATGGCCAGCAGCCCAGCTTCTTAATTGGGTTTAGTTTGAAAATAAATGCTTCACTGGACAGTGACACTCACCAACTCTTTTTCAGAAGGAAATTTTTGCTTTGTGTAGGCTGGTGTGTAACTTTAATCATCTTACCATTAGCCCTGAGTACGGTGCTAATTATTCAAGGTTGTCCTTCATCTTTTGTGTGCATTGTTTTCACACAGCGGCAGCTGGTGAATGACTGTATCAGGGACATTAGATAGCGCCTGTATTTTGAGAGGATAAGTTTCCTAGAAATCAGCTTCTGGTTTCCACGTGTTTTTGCTTGTGCTCCTTAAAAAGACAGAGGAAGAATGTCCTACAAAAGTCTTTCTTGCTCTGTGGTAACAAGGGCAGATGCTTCCCATTAGCCCGCCATACAGCAGTAGTGGCCTTGGAGACCTGGGGACCTTGGAGCGTGCTAGTCGCTGCCACGGCCCAGGCCCTCGGCATGTGGGGCAGGTCAGTGGCACAATAGTCACTGCGCTAGGGTCTGTGATGAGGGCCAACCTTGGCACTTTTCCACGGTAAAGAGAACAATAAGTAGTTTTGAGAGATTTCTGGATAGAAGGAATTTCCTAATGGAAAATGCTCCTCCTCCAAACAGGATTTTATCTTGAATGGAACTTTATCGCTTATGACTACCCACGTCAATTCCCACTGGTGTGTGAGAGCTGGAAAATGACATCCATCATCACAGTTTTCTGAGAAAGAAGTATTTTTTTTCTTATGTTGGTCAAAAGCCAAATCTTTAATTGCCAACCCATATAGGTACAGCCAAGGGGAAAAAGAATTATTAAGAGTTTTAATTGCTCTGACATTCCAGGGAGAAAATTTTACATTCAGTTACACCTGAGGTAGCAGAAAACTCCAAGGCACTATTTATGTTTTTTTGGCCAAACCAGAATTTAGTTTACTTAATATTCCCTAGAAGTGGATCACCGGCTGGGACTTGTGCATTAGTTTGCTATTCAGAGATTTTCCTAGGCTAACCTCAGATGGATTATAGTAAGACCAAATGTGTGTGTGTGTGTTTATATTTACATAAATTTGGTATATTAACCATAAAGTACTAAAGTATTTTCAAAGATAAACTCTGTGAAGGTTAAGGTGTTCCTTAGAATGCAAAATACAAACATATTTTCTGAGTATGCTAACATTTTATGGGCACTAAATGCTGAATTTAACCTACAAAAATCATAAATTAGTAAATTAAATGAGGTGAAAAGTGCTGCCCAGCTACCTAGAAAGGTCAGTGGTTCCGATTGTGGAATCTCAGTTTTTCTTTTTCACTGCCCAAGACTGTATTTACAGTCTTGCTGTATAGTCAGGGTTTCCCCACATTATAAAGCTCTGATATTTTCAATCCATCTCTACACATTGGAGTTTAATGTAAGTGCTTGAGTGCTCTAATAATTATTTGGAAATCATCCTTTGGATTGTTATTCATAGAGTGAGAAGGAATTCTTCGGTATGTCCCACATGTTTCTCACTAGAGCTAACATAAATGTGTGAGTTTATACATATATACACATACATAAAGAGGGTCCCCAATTTATGATGCTTTGGCTGAAGATGTTAAATTTTATCATGGTCCAAAAGCGATACGCATTTGGTGGAAACTGTACTTAAATGTTTGAATTTTGGTCTTCTCCCACACTGTTGACACATGCACTACAAACCTCTCAATGCTGGGCAGTAGTATCCGTCATCCCATAGCTTCTAGTCAGTCCTATGATCACTGCGGGGGGCAGGGGGAGGAGAGACAACCAAACTGTGTAGTATAGTGTGTGTCTGAGCGCTGATGGTCAGTAGCTTAGTGGCATTAAACACATTTCTGACTAATTGTTATCTTCAGCTTGTTGGTTATTGGACCTCATTTGTGGAGGGGTGTGTGTATCTGCATATCTACATGTGTACTTGGATGTGTTTGCATATACATAATTTTCTGAAAACAGGAAATTCTTGAGTCAGCTCAGAATTTGATCAGAGGAGGCAGAAGAAGAGTAGATTAGTGTAGGAATGTCAAATGACGGTAGTGGTAGAAGCCATACTTGATATTGTGATAGCAGATTGCTTTATGGGATAACACACAGAGGTTGTCTTTGATTTCATCCTATGAGTCTGCTGTGTGATTTCAGTTTATATCTTAATGCAAATTGTATACTGTTCCAGAAAAACGGATGAGCAACTTAGATTTCACAGGATGGCATATGCAAAGCACTTAATACCACTCCTGGGACATGCTGACTTCACATTGGGCTGCTAGGAGAGGGGTGACATAGTAATATGGAAGGCAGCATTCCCACCCAGTGCTGTGGTGGGAATCTTCAGAAAAGAGATCAGCACCTTTGGCTTTCTTATCTAGGACTATAACTTGAATTATTCATTCTTTTAACAAATAACTTTTGAGTACTCATTATGCCATAACGGTCTTAGGCATAGTCTTTTATGAGTGGTGACATAGAACAGATTGGTATTAATCATTAAATTAACAGGGGAATCTAAATTACCAATCAATGTAAGAAATCAGGAGCAGCTCAGAGCTCTCCCTCAGGCCCATCACAGAACCTGGCTATATGGGGATCAAAGTGGGTGTGTATTTTGCCATCTCCTAAACAAACTGCCACTCTGTCTTGGGTGAATAGGTAAAGAAGTCCATCAACAAGTACTGGTCTTCAAAACCAGGGTGCAAGCCGGCGCCGCGGCTCACTAGGCTAATCCTCCGCCTTGCGGCGCCGGCACACCGGGTTCTAGTCCCGGTCAGGGCACCAATCCTGTCCCGGTTGCCCCTCTTCCAGGCCAGCTCTCTGCTGTGGCTAGGGAGTGCAGTGGAGGATGGCCCAAGTGCTTGGGCCCTGCACCCCATGGGAGACCAGGAGAAGCACCTGGCTCCTGCCATCGGAACAGCGCGGTGCGCGGCCGCAGCGCGCTACCGCGGCGGCCATTGGAGGGTGAACCAACGGCAAAAAAGGAAGACCTTTCTCTCTGTCTCTCTCTCTCACTATCCACTCTGCCTGTCAAAAAAAATAAAATTAAAAAAAAAAAAAAACCAGGGTGCTTTCCTTTGAGGATATAGGCAAAAATAGATTTGTTTGTAGATGGCTAGGAGCAGGAAGGAACTTGATGTAGGAAGCAGGAGATCATGAGTTTACATGATTAAGAAGGAAATGAATATATGATCCGGAAGTTCAGCATCAGCACAACCTAAATAAACTTGATCCTAGAACAGCAGATAACTTTCTGTGACTCATGTAAGAGGTCTTACAAAATCAGAAGCTCTAAACTAAAGCTTGAAGATATGGAAAAATTAGTTGCAGATCTAACAACACTTGATAGGAAGATCCTAAGAAGTCTCATCCAAAGAAGTCGGGGGGCAGGGATTTGACGCAGCAGTTAAGATGTGGCTTGGAATTACTTCATCCTGTATCAGAGAGCCTAGGTTCAAGTCCCAGGTCCGGCTCCCAGTTCCAACTTTCTGATAACATGCACCCTGGGAGGCAGCAGATGACAGCTCAAAGACTTGGGTCCTTACCACCGATGCAGGTCTCCAGCTCCTGGCTTTGACCTGGGACAGCCCAAGCTGTTGTAGACATTTGGGGAGTGTACCAGCACTTGGGAGATTTCTATTTGTCTCTGTCTCTCTCTCTTGTCTTTCAAATAAAAATGAATGAAAATGTTCAAAGAAAGTTTGCTTTTTTGTTGTTGTCAAGATAGGTTCATCCTGAAATATCAATGCAGCATTTCTATTAAAATACTTTGTGAAACTAAGGCACATCCTAAAATGGGGAAAATTTCAGGATTATGTTATCATCAATCGCTGCTGTTATGTTTATAATTTGGTAAGTAGGGACTAAGTTCTACAAATAGTGGTATTTACATGCAAAAAGGAAACTGATATATCCCATCATCCTAAAAAGAGTGGAATATCCATAAGTGAACACTCCATGGCTAAAATATGATTTGACTCCATGGAGAGCAGGTGCTGCTATCTAGGAAATGGTCTGAGAGGCTTGTCTGTTGTAAAATAGGCTCTGATTAGATTTTTGTACCTATCAACACAGCTATCAGTAGTAAAGCAAAAACCAAAGGATCATGGAGGTTGAGAGTTTCAATGGCTATGGTCATAACTGGAAAGATAATACTGTTTTGATTCTTTTTTTCCACTATGTAAAAGCCAATGTAAAATAGTAACAACCTCTCATTACTGTATGTACCTAAATCATCCAGCAGTTTTTGTTATAAATGATTTGTACAAAATTCTATTTCATTGTAGAAAACATCCCAGATAAACCCTTGAAATATCTCCAAGTTCTATGATTCCCTTGTCAAGGATATATAATATTAGGGCTGGCGTGCAGTGTAGGCATCCCATATGGGTACCAGTTCAAGTCCCAGCTACTCCACTTCCAATCCAGCTCCCTGCTAATGTGCCTGGGAAAGCAGTGAAAGATGGCCCAAGTCCTTGGGCCCCTGCATCCACGTGGGAGACCCAGAAGAAGCTCCTGGCTCCTTGCTTTGGATCAGTCCAGCTCCAGCCATTGTGGCCATTTGGGGAGTGAACCAGCAGATGGAAGATCTCTCTCTCTGCCTCTGTGTCTGCCTCTCTGTAACTCTGCCTTTCAAATAAATAAATAAATCTTCAAAAAAATGCAGGATATATACAGGGTGTAGGGTCTTCAAAAATTTCATGGAAATGTGTATTATGAAAAAGATATCATAGGTTTCAAAGGTTTGCATAAAAACTAATTTATTTTTTAATTATATTTCCCATGAACTTTTTGAAGTACCCATCTGTATATGTATCATGTATACACACACACACACACACACATATATATGTATGTATTTACCTAAGACTGTCCGCTTTCAGTGCTCAATTTTCTACTTAAATTTGATCAGTTTCTAAGCTACTGAACCCCCAAGTATATATCAGAAATTATGCAACACAGTAGACATATGGGGCAGGAGAGCAAGTGTGTGTTTCCACTACACACATTTTTTGTATTGTAAATAAATGATGTGAAGCATGTATTTGTGCTCTTATTTTTGAAGCATTTGTAAGTACTGTGGTGATTAATAGACATTCATTTTGGAACATTACTAGGTTTATAGAAGCTTTTATTATTATTTGTTTTCTCACTAACTGGATACTGAAAGTCCAATTACTATAAAACACAGAATCTTTAAAAATTGTTGACATTAGAAAGGAATTCTCAGACTTGGGACTGGAAAAATTGATGTGTTAGATGTAAAAGGACCTCCTTGAGGTTAGCTTTTTCAATTTTTTTTTCCTGAGATAATTGTCAGTAAGCGATAAAGCAGGACTATTTTAGGATATTCTAGATCATATTGTATCTGTTTCCACAAGAATTACATGCTTGCATTTAATTATGTAACTCTTCTATAGGGGGAATTATAATTCTATCAATTTGAGGATATATAATCTTTTAAAATCACATTTAAAACATAAGCCATATGTTAAATTGAGTAAATCAGGTGTTGAAATAACATGCTTTACTTTCAAATATATCAGTATTTTTAAAGTTACAAAAAAATTGGTAGCAGCCAAAGTATATCAGAATAAATTATCAAGCTCAGAGCTCTGCTGGAGGATGATTTTTAAAAAGATTTATTTATTTATTTATTTGCAAGGCAGAGTGACAGCGAGAGGGAGAGTGGAGAGAAGGATCTTCCATCTGCTTGTTCACTCTCCAAATGCCCACAATAGCCAGGTCTAACCCAGGCTGAAGCCAGGAGGCAAGAGCTCCATCCATGACTCCCACTTGGGAAATAGGAACCCAATCCTTGGGCCATCATCTATTGTCTCTCAGGTGCACTGGCAAGAAGTTGGGTCAGAACTGTGGCTGGGATGCAGGCTTCCCAAACAGAGGCTCAACCTGCTGTGCCTCAGTGAGCATTCTGAAGATGTTGACTTGACACTGGAAATTCAATTGATGGTAACTTGGTGGAATGTGGATAATGAGATGAAATCTATAGTCTGAGGGCAAGGAGCTCGCCTTTCGCTTCTGAGTCAGTAGTACCAGTCCCCCCATCCAGTGGCAGCACTGCTGGCCAGCTGGCCCTTTAAGTGGCACCCCTGACCCCAGTGACGCTGTGATCATTTCTTTGGACCATGAGGATTATTGGCAGCAATTTTAATCATCTTCTCCCCTTCCTCACACAACGTTCATGCATTCATTCCTACATTGACAAATATTTATGGTATGCCAGAAGCTCCACTGATGCTGAGCATACAATGGTGAACAAACAGGACATAATCAAACAATCACTCCGTGAATACAGAATTACAAACTAAGACAGTACAAGGACCACAGCAGCGTGCGATAGAGGACCCTGAACTCAGGGAGTTCAGAAAGGCTCTCCTAAGAAAGTTTGGCTTTCCTAAGACCTAAGCTGCACTAATAAAAATCACAACTACTGTATGTGATTATTTAACTTAATTAAAACTTGGGGCCAGCATTGTGGCACCAGCATCCCATGTGTGTGCCAGTTCAAATTCCGGCTGCTCTACTTTCAATCCAGCTCCCTGCTAATGTACCTGGAAAGCTGCAGAATTTGACCCATGTACGTAGGCCTGTGCCACACATGTGGAAGACCCAGATGGAGTTCTTGGCTGCTAGTTTTAGCTTAGTTCAGCCCTGGTCACTGTAGCCATTTGGGGAATGGATCAACAGATATCTGGAAGATTCTCTCTCTGTCTCTAACTCTGCTTTTCAAATCTTTTAAAAAAGAAAAAGAAAGAAGTAGATAAGCATGGGAAAGACCTGACTCACTAGGCCAGAGGTGGAGGTGTTCCCCTAGGAATTTCTGTACATGTCACTACGTGGGATGTCCTTGGCCAGAGGTTGTAGCATCAGCCCCTGTGTGGCTTAGCACAGCATCAGTCCTGGTGGCTTAAGTTTCAACACCTGCCAGAGTGTTGGCTATCTTAGAGGTGAGATGTTAGGAATCCCTCCGACTGAAGAATCCTACACGATGTGTCAAGAACTGTTGCTGTGGATTCATGTGAGAGGAGGAGCATGGTGGGGGCAAGAGGCACAGAGTCACCACACAGACCCCGGGAGTAGGGTGAAAGTGGGCCAGAGGCGAGCAGCCCGCAGACTCGTATATTTCAATTGGTACAGCAACTTATATAGCTGAGGCAGCCAATCTGGTCAAGGGGTGGTTTATGCCCTAACCAATCACTGCCCGTTGCCAGGCAGGCTCCTTTGCCAGGAAGTCTCCAAAGACATTCCTGAGTAACTGACGCTCGCTTGCCAACGGCCATCTTGGCACGGCCTTCTCATTCCACCACAAAGAACCTCAGAGGTTGGTAATTCGTCTGAAGGGATATTGGCAACCATAGAAGATGCATCTCTATACCACAGCAGTCTGGGGTTTGCTGGTCCCAGGAATCTACAAGTAATATATTGCCCAACCTTTTTGAGTTAATAGGATGTCCTCAACAGTTCTTAATTGTAAATCAGCACATCTTATAGCAAATCTAATCCTTGAGCTCTGCAATTCACAGCACATCTTCAATTTTTAAATTGTGAAAACTTGCAGGAGCTGCAAGTTATGTACTATTTTTACTTTAGTTCTAACAAATATAGCTAGAGGTTCTGTCACAAGATTAATAAACATAAATTATTTGGGAGGTTATTTATTATTTTAATTATGTGACATTATTTTTCCCCACTGACAAAAGCAATCAAAAAGGCTAAAATTGAATCAGTGAGAATAAACTGATCACCAAAGGTTATAAATGTTATTGAAAAATGTCATGAATTTATTAAATTTCTTACATATCAACAAAAAAGTATTAGTAAGGTAAGTACACAGTGATTCACTCCTTGTAAGTGTAGAATCTGGCTAGAGAGTAGATAAAATTCTAGAGATTAATTCATCAAATCCTGTGGGTCAGGAAATCCACTGGTAGATACAATTTAAACTCTACCGACAAAATGTTAGGTGAGACACAGCTGTGAGACCCAGACTGAATGATAATACTATTGTAAGCATTAAGCAATAAATTTCTAATGCTGCAGAATAATTAAGTCTTAGTCTTTGACTTACCACTGAGCTGACTGGCCCAGTGCTGGATTCCCATTGACCTTGCAGAGACAGTCACCTGTTGCTCCTCGACCATTTCCCCAGTGGTGTGTTGGGTTTTCCCATAGCGGCCCATTTCTAATACAGTAACTGATTATGTTGGATGGTCTTTCTATTGAGGTGATGACTTTCACCATGATTTCTGTCCTGGAACTGAGACCTGCAAGTGCCTGTGCACAGCCATGACGTTTGCTCCAATTTTCTTCTTTTCCAGGCAAGGCACCTCTAGTTTTCCCATGTGGGACAAAGGTGAAGTGAAGGAAGGGGAACGAAGATGGTGTGCTGTGGCTGATTATTAGAACTCAAGGAGTTTGGGTTTACTCTGGGTCACTAGATATATGCTTTTCTACTTTGAGTCAACAGCATTTCTTAGTCCCTGATCGAAGATATAAGATCAGAGAATCTTATATAATCATTAGGCTCTCTAACTCAAGAATTCTGGTTGGAGCACATCCTCGGCTTTTAAATACCGAAGAGAAGCAACTATGCTAAAGAGAAATTAAGTGCTGTTAATTATGACATGAAGGGGAGTAACACATGGGATCTTAGAAAAGTTCATGAAAAATGTGTATTATGAAAAAACTATGCATTGATTCCAAAACTTTATACACCAAATAGACTGATCTTTAATTCTATTTTCCATAAACTCTTTGCAGTACCCTCTGAGGACCCAATGGAGTAAAAATCTAGACTTCTTATTGAGAGACTGTGACCTGAGACACCTAAGTGAATATTAGAATCTGTGGGCTTCATGTTGCACTAAAACACGAAAGATTTAAAACATTACAGCTTTGTTATAAAAATAAAATTCTTATTTATTATTTAACTCCATCTATATGTGAAAAATGGAAATGGCTCTTCTTACTTTTCAATTATTAAAATATCAGAAAACAACTGATTTGTTAATATATTCTTAGATATGATTTAAATTAGATTTGAGAAAATTGGGCATGGGCAATTTTCAACGGTTAGTAGACCATAAAAATACAAATTTATTCTGATTTTTAATTTCAATTTAAATCCTAGAAGGAACTCTTCTTTATTTTCTAGGATACTTGGTATATGGATAATGTTTATTTAAATATCTACTTGTAAAAACAAAATCCACTTGTATAATTGCCCTCATGAATTCAAAGTACAAAATGATTTAGTTTTAAAACACAGAAACAGATGAATAAAGACATTCCTCTGACAAATCTAGCCATACCAAAGCCACACAGATATCGATGTTTGTTCAAAGACTGATTTACCTACAGATAGAAGTATTCTTAAAGCACAAGGAAACCAGACACAAATGGGTTTTAAATGGACTTCAGTGACTTACAAATTGCTTTGATTCTGGTGGGATTTTTAAATTCTGACCCCCATCTAGATTTGGCTATATGTAAATTTGCTGTTGAAGTATTAGCCCATAACCATTTGTTCACCCTCAAATTATGCATCCTTTTGCCTGATGAGAACTGGAGAAAAGTGGATTCTATTAGACTGCCCATGGGAAGAGTAAGTCCAATGAATACATTTTGGCTAAGTGTTTGCCATTTGTTTGCTAGGATGATGGTGATATTAAACTTGCCAGTTGTGTAGTAGGCATGGTAAAATTCAGCTTGGTAATTATGCTGTTTTATACAATAACCATTCAGTTTATTTAGAGCCCGTTATATGCGGGACATCTTGCCAAGTGTTAGAGTGGTTATAAAGATGAACAATAGAGTTCCCACTCACATTGTGGTTGGAGAAAGCCCTACCTGAAGACATAATTACTATGCAGTGTGATGTCTTGTAGGATACACAAAATGTGGTTGTAATATAACATATTGTAACACAGTAGAAAGATTTAAGTAACATTTCTGTTAAGACCTTAAAATCATATACTCTAAATCATACATTTTTAAAAGAAAATAAATTGTAAAAAGAAATTGACCAATTCTTTCAAATTTTTTCATTTTCTACATTTTTAATCTAAACAAAGCATATGTGTCTACCTTTTCTAGCTTTCTGAGTCCCTTAATTTTTAAGAAAAAAAATTTTTTTTATGTACGACAGACAGGGATCTCCCATCTGCTGGTTCACTCCTAAATGCTGGCAACAACTAGGGCTGGACTAGATGGCCAGGGCTGGGCCGGGTTGAAGCCAGGAGAAGGAGACAGAAACTCAGTCCAGGTTTCCAATATGGGTGGTAAGGTCCCAAGTCCTTGAGCCATCATTCCTTCTTCCCAGGGTGTGTTTTAACAGGAAGCTGGAATTGGGAGCAGAGCTGAGACTTGAACCCAGGCACTCCAATATGGGATGCAGGTGTCCCAAGTAGTATCACAACCAGTAGGCCAAATGTCAGCCCCAAACACCTTAACCTTAATTTTTTTTTTTTTTTGCAGATAGAGATAGTGTGAGAGAGAGACAGAGAGAAAGGTCTTTCTTCCGTTGGTTCACCCCTCAAATGGCCGCTACTGCCCGCACTGCACCATTCCTAAGCCAGGAGCCAGGTGCTTCTTCCTGGTCTCCCACGCGGATGCAGGTGCCCAAGCACTTGGGCCATCCTCCACTGCCTTCTCGGGCCACAGCAGAGAGCTGGACTGGAAGAGGAGCAACCGGGACAGAACCGGGTGCCCATATGGGATGCCAGCGCCGCAGGTGGAGGATTAGCCAAGTGAGCCATGGCGCCGGCCCCCAAACACCTTAATTTTGACTAAAATCTTTCTGAAAGATTCTTCAGAGAGCTTCGTGGAAGAGATCATTTTGAGCAGGTTCTTAGGGAGTAAGGATTTCTGAGCATGGAGGGAGCCAATTAACATTCCGGGATCAGAAGCTGCAGGTGCCAAGAAAGTGAGGTGTGCCCAATTTGGGGAATGGGAAGCATTGTGGTGCTTATTGGAATGTGAGAGGGGAGATGGTGGCAGATGTAGCATAAAGGGGCTGGAGCCAGGCTGCTAAAGGTTTAATAAATATTCTCAAGCAATGGAGAAATAGTGGAGAGGTTTTTTTTTTTTTTTAATTTGTAAGTAATTTCAAATTTACAGAAAAAAATTAATTATAAATAGTGTGGTCATACTCCACTTAATGACATGCTGTGTTCTGAGAATGACATGATATGTTCTGAGAAGTGTGTCACTAGGCAATTTTGTCATTGTACAAACATCATAGAATGCACTTACATAAAATAAGGCAGCTACAATATCATTGCACAACATAATTTTGCAGGGCTACTGTCATATATGCAACTTGTTGCTGTGTGACATGTCACTGTCACGTAAAAGGAACACTGTGTACCTTTCACTCATATTCATCTATTGTTAATATCTTGTCCCATTGTTTTTGTCTTTGTCCTCTCTCTTTCTCCCCTTTATTACATGTACACGTGCACGTGTGTGTGCCCATATATACACATACACGTGTAAGTTTTCCTGTAACATTTGGAAGTTGAAAACATCACCAACTATCTTATCCCAAACATCTGGGTGTTTTTCCTAAAAAATAAAATGGGGTTATTCTCTTCATTACCACAGAGCAGTTACAAACTTTAGTAAGTTCAGCCCTAAAACAATACTTTTTCTCTTCCCTGGAACCCACAAGCCAATTTTGTCAATAACACTCTTTTATAGTATCTTCCCCCCTCCAGTACAGAATCCAGTCAATGATAAAATACTGCACTGAGTGGGCCGGTGCTGTGACATAGTGGGCTAAGCCTCCCGCTGTGGCACTGGCGCCATATGGGTGCCAGATCTAGTCCTGACTGCTCCTCTTCTGATCCAGCTCCCTGCTAACATGCAGAAGATGGCTCAAGTGCTTGGACCCCTGCACACATGTAGGAGCCCTGGAAGAAGCTCCTGGCTCCTGGCTTCAGATTGGCCCAGCTCTGGCCATTGCAGCCATTTGGGGAGTGAACCAGTAGATGGAAGACCTTTCTCTCTTTCTCTCCCTCTTTGTCTGTAACTCTGCCTCTCAAGTAAATATATAAAATCTTAAAAAAAAAAAAGTTGCACTGAGTTGTCAAGTCCATTTACTTCTTTAATATGGAACATTCATTCCTATAGCCTTTCTGAGACTTTTATGACATTGACTTCTTAAAAATAGAACATTTCTCCTTTTTGTACAGATATTTCTAAGTAGGAGGAGATATAATCAGTCCTGAATTCTAGAGGCAATGTTGAGTGTGGCCAGGAAGACAAGAAACTATATATGACCACGAGATACAAGGCTACTATACGGGGACAGAGGGAGAGGTAACCAAAACCTAGGAAAAGTTGCTTCAGGAAAAAGAGATAAGCCTGAAGTTCCTGAAGTGCCAAGTTCATTGGGCGGAGAGGGGAAGAGGGTGCTGGGGCTGCTTGGCTGGTAGAGAAGCAAGATCCAGTTCCCAAGCAGCAGGCTTGGATTTCAGATTATATAGCATAATGAAGATGAGGTAACCTGAAGATCCTCGTGAGAAATAGCATAAAATGCATAACTGAGTTTACAGTAAAAGAAAATAAATCCCTAGGAGTTTACAATTAAGAAGGAAGAAACACTACCACGCTAGGCATGAACTGATATTCTGGCAAGCTGGAGGAGAATTTTCTGGTCTTAATGTGATCTATGAAAACTCACATGGATGCAGGAATTTAAGCCTGGGGTTCTAGTGAAGCAAGGAGCTGGAACTGAGACGCGTGCTTAGAATCAGGCTTATCTTACCCTCCGCGGAAGGAAAACAAATCAACAGGAAGCTTGCCTGCTGTGGTCTGAGATTTGCATGAGGAAAAAACCAGCAGCCTCATGTAGGCTTGGGTTTGAATGTCCGCTGCCTGAGTGGTCTAGGAACCTTTCAACCTCAGAAATGAGCATCCAAGAAGTCAATGATAACCCAGGTGTGCCCAAATGGAGCAAATGGAGAACTGCCTTGACCGAAAAACTGCTTTGGAGGGACAATCAAGTAACATAATCCACACAATGCTCCTACTGATAAAGACGTATTGAAGATGAGTTCCATCAAAAAGCACAAAACACATACAAGGAAGGAGGGAACCCATCACTATCAAGAACCCAGCAAGAGAACCAACAACATAGTTAAATCCCAGTAACTTCAGGCACTGCTCATGGAATCACTGACTTCAGACTATAAAACAAGCATTTTCAAATGATTCAAGGCATGAATGAGCTAATCTAAACTTTGGGGAAAAAACAAATTTGAAACAAGATATGAACCAGAAGAACTTCTAGAGATTCAAATAGAATTGAGGAGGGGTGTTTGGCACAGCAATTGAGACACCACTCAGGATACTCCCATCGCATGTTGGAGTGCCTAGGTTTGAGTCCCCAGGACTCCACTTCCTGTTCCCGCTTCTTCCTAATGTTTCCTTCTGAGGCAGCAGATGATGCACCCATGTGGGAGACCTGGAAGAAGCTCCTGGCTCCTGGCTTCGGATCAGCGCAGCTCCGGCCATTGCAGCCAATTAGAGAGTGAACCATGGGATGGAAGACCCCTCTCTCTCTCCCTCTATCTCTCTCTCTCTCTCACTGTTTCTCTCTGCCTCTCCTCTCTCTGTGTAACTCTGGCTTTCAAATAAACAAATAAATAAATCTTTTTAAAAAAGAAAAAAGAAAAATGAGTATCAGGCAAATTCTAAACAAAAGAAAGGTGAAGTCTTTCTGTTATTTAGGAAGCAAAATATTCCTTAAGGAAGGCAGTACCATTAAGGGTTAAATAATAAAAGGAACAATTCCAGAACATTTTAACAAGCTTGAATTTAAATGAGGTTAAAAGCATATTTTTAAATAATACAAAGTAAAAATTAACAGAGTTGTGTTGGGGGAGGATAGTTAGAAATAAGTAACAACAAACTAGTTTAAGGTGAGTAAAGCAGTCCCCTTGTATTTAAAGTACCTTCCAAGACCCTCAGTAGGAAGACAATCAGTAGGTAGAATTTTAGTTGGTTCTTAAAAAATGGGCATCTTTGACAAAAAAGATGAAACAGAACATTTTAGTTTGAAGAATTATTATAAATAAAGGCTTAGGAGCAGGAATTTATGTACCCATTTATGCAGCATTGGTGTTGTTAGTTTCATTGCCTTCTAAGTGTTGAAGGGCAGTGAGAGAAAAAGTTGGATAGATCAGTTATAGATGATATGGATGGTCTTAAAGTAAATCAGAGATAAAGGATTTCTTTACTAGGCAATACAGATCTTGAGTTCTTAAGCTAATCTGATGCAATTCTTATAAAATATTTATTTCCGTGAATAACCTAGCAGTGATTTCTGAGAGGGGTCAAAAGACAATGGGTTGGGAAACAGGAAAATAAATCAGGATGTATTTAATGTAATTCAGGTATAAACTGATTAGTCCAGGACTGAGATAAAACTAAGGAAATAGATAAAACAGGGTTAATTTGAGAGCTCTTTTTAAAAAATCACAAAATTTGGTAACAGACTGGGAATAAGCAAAGAGAAATAGGGAAAAAAATCAAACCTAGAATAATAATTTTTTCCTAGGCAAACAACTAACATCAAGAAGAATCAACAATTCACAAAATCATAGACATTTAGAAACAGTAAGACGCTTAGAAGTGTAGCCACAGACCTCTCTTTGCACAGATGAGACTGTTGATGTTCAGAGAGCTTACGCACCTAGTTTATAGTCACCTCAGTGGTTGATTTGGAGAAAATGGCCAAAATCCAAGAAGAGTTACCTTGTGAGTAGATGGGATGATGCTGCTAGTGGGAGTTGGCTGTTGGATGGTGAGATTTGGGAGCCAGCTGCAAGGGAGCTGGAGATGTGGGAGTGGATGTGCTCTTCAAAGGAGATTCCATAGGGAAGAAAGAAGAGAAACAAAGATATTCTCACAGGATATAGCCACAATGAGGGATTCAACTAGAAGGGAGATGGTTTCCCAAAATGTCAGCGAGGAGTAAACCAGATGTGTAAGACAATTAGAAGTGTCCAAAGCCAGATCTTGTGGCAAGTTCCTGTATGATGAGCTCTGTCTTTGGTTATTTATCTTGCACAAAACTGAGTATCCTACTGCATTTTCATGTAAACATCATCAGACACTAATCTTGTATTCTCTCTGCCAAGACTGTGATATTCCATGTTGATTTTCTCCTGTACTTGGTCCTTTTATTTGTTTACATGATTATTAATTTTTAATAATATAAGCTGACATGAACACCTCTGTTTGAAACATTAATAATCTTCCCTGTTCCCTGCCTCGCCATATCTAAAATAGCCACTGTTCTTTGCATTTTTATACTGGTTTTTCACTACATATATATTTTCGCCTAACAAATTAATTTTTTGTTACATTTTTACTTTAAAGGAAGTTTTATGTTATAAGCAATTTTTGGAATTCGGTTTGTTTTTTACACAGTTTTATTTTGCTAAGATTCATCCATATTGTGTGTAGCTAAAGCCCATTCATTTATATTGCTTTATAAAATTTTCTGTTATAGAATATTAAAGTGTGACAACGCCACACTCATTTTCCTGTCAGCAGTCATTTAGGCTAATTCCAAATAGTTTAGGCTATACAGAATAGTGCTACCATGGACGCACTGGTTTTACTGTCCCTAGTGTATATTTCAAGGGCTTTTATTGTATATAGATCCACTTATATTGATTTCAAACTCTTTCTGTGTAGCATAGCATGTAAGAATAGCATTAGGAGAATTTTCTGATTATGGAAGTTCAAATCTAAAATAATCAACAGCTTCTCCTAAGGTGGATAGGATCAAATCCGACCCTAGGTGCTGTGTCTGGTATGCACTCCAGATAAGGGTTATTTACCACGTGCTTTCTTAGGGGGCACAATTGTAAGCAAGAGTTGGTGGCTGATTTTTTTCACTGACCCAGTTTCATGTCAATGCTATTTCCAGGGTACCAAAGGAGGACTGAGGGCCAGAGGCAAGGAAGAGAGCTAAGAGAGTAACTGAAGCATTCGAATTGCTCAGCAGCTCGTCCAGAAAACGTCCCCTTCATCTCCTTTGAGGGTCCTCTTAGCCTACCTAGCAGCCCTCCTGGCTGTGAGAGGGCGAACAATATGAACAAAAAGAACCAAGGAAAAGGGCTCTGTCAGATTTGCTCACTCAGAACCAGTTGTTAGTCTGCCAAGAAAAGTTTCTCAGCCTCAAGAGGTTCTGAACTTGAAAGTTTCTTTGTGAACACGTAAGAAAGAATCCTTCCCTGCCTGGGAACGTTGCATGTGCTGTGTGTGTGCACGGGCAAGAATGTGAGACCGGAAGTGGACTCTGGACACATACACAAGCTATATTGCTCTATTATATGCTATTTTTTGAAGTGTTAACAAATGTCTTTATTTTATTTTTATAGAAAGCTTTTATTTAATAAATAAAATTTCGTAAGTACAACTTTTAGATTATAGCAATTCTTCCCCCCATACCCACCCTTCCACCCCCACACCATCCCACTGCCTACTCCCTCTGCCATCCCATTCTTCATTAAGATTCATTTTTAATTATCTTTATATACACAAGGTCAACTCAAAACTAAGTAAAGATTTCAACAGTTTGTACCCACAGAGACACACAAAGTATAAAGTACTGTTTGAAGACTAGTTTTACCATTAATCCTCATAGTACAACACATTAAGGACAGAGATCCTACATGGGGAGTAAGTGCACAGTGACTCCCGTTGTTGATTTTACAATGGACACTCTTATTTACGACGTCAGTGATCACCCGAGGCTCTTGTCATGAGCGGCCAGGGCTATGGAAGCCTCTTGAGTTCACACACTCCACCTTATTTAAGTAAACATTGCTGCTATACCAGGAATAATAACAGCTTTCCAGCTGCAACTTCCCGCTCACTTTTACTTGCAATCCTCATGCTAAAAATTATGCAAATCTTTTACCTAAACTACCTGATTTCCTGCTTTAACTAAGCATGTTAGCCTTTGTATCCAAAGACAAATCTATCTACCCATATCATACCCATATACTGCTTCATGACCTCACAACTGAAGGGAAGAAATCTTGTTATTTATGCATACACAGTACCTTACCCAGGAGCCAGTGGATCAGCAGGAACGACACAAGGCATACTGACTTCCAGCAGAGGCTTCTTTGACAAGACCTCGGGAATGACTCTCACATCTTGAACTGGGCGTTTTCTGTATTCCCATTCCTCCTTTTGTTTGGAACATGGAGATTTTCCGTTGCTATTATTTTTATTGTACGTATTTACAGAGTACACTGTGATAATATTTAAAAGATTTATTGGTTTATTTAATTGAATGGCAGAGTGTCAGAGAGAGGGGGAGACAGAAAGAGGGAGATCTTATCTGCTAGTTTACTCCACAAATGCCCACAACAGTTCAGGCTGGATCAGACCACAGCCAGGAGCCTGGAACTCCGTCCTGGTCTCCCACATGGGTGGCAGGGGCCTAAGCACTTGGGCCATTTTCTGATACCTTCACAGGCATATTACCAGGGAGCTGGATCAGAAGTGAAATAGCAGAGACTCAAATCTGCACTCCAATATGGGATACCAGCTTTGCAAACAGAGGTTTAACCCACTGAGCCACAATGCCCACCCCCAGTGCAATAATTTGGAACATGTATTAAAAATGGGTTATGATCAAATTGGGTTGCCATTTCCATCTCCTTAAACTTGTTTAATAAAGAAAAAATTAATTAACATTTAATTATATACATATCATGGAGTACAGGGCAAGATTTCAACAAATGTACACAGTATGTACTGCTCAAGTCCAAGTATTTACTGTTTCCCTCTTCTGGTTATTACACTATGCCTGAGTCCCTCTCCATTTGTTCCTAAAATATGTAATAGGTTATTGTAAACTGTGGTCACCCGCCGTGCTGTAGAACACTGGAACCTATAGATAGAAGGCCACCTAAGTGTGTTTTATGCAGCCTACTCTATACTCCCTCCCAGAAAATAGATTTTTTAGAAAAGTTCAAAGGTGTACAAGTGCTATGCACTTAAGTGGAACAAAATGCCAACCACTATCAAGGATTCCATGCACACGCATGAAACATGCATATAGAAATTGTCATTTTTGAATTGCAATGTGCATTCTACAAGGAGATATTTCAATCAAGATACAAACAGCAGGGGTTTCATCCCGTTTGGACCACATTTGTGGGCATAACAAGAAACCGTGGCTCTTTTTCCTCACTATATTGAATTAGGATGTACTTCCCAATTTGTTTACCCTCCCACACAAAATGAGCTGGATCTAAATTGTGTCCAATTAAGGTCTGTGCTTCCTAGTACATTCCTGTAGAGTCAATGCTATTTGAAAATTTTTTATGTAGCCCCTATTCAGCATTTATTTAAACAGAAAATTAATATCTAAGGTTTTTAGACTAAGCTCTATAAAATGATTATCATTGCAGGTTTAACCACCTTCAGTTTCCCATAACAAAATATTAAAACTTGACTGTTAACATGTAGAGAGAAGAAAAGGTGAATTCTTGTAGAAAGCATATTAACCGGAGCATTCTTATTCTTGTGAATTAGTGCAACAATTTTTCTGTAGATAAAAGAACCTCTTATCTTATGAAGAACTGCATTAATTACAGCCTACAATTCTGTTTCATGCATCCTCTTTCAGGGCCAAGGAGAGAGGAGAGAAAATGTGTGCTGTTGGAAATCTGTACTCCCATTTTCTTCTTCTTCTTGGAAAATAGCTTTTCTGAAAGGTAAATAATACACAAATGCTACAAGTTTAGGTGGAAGACAGTGCCAAAGCGAAACTAATTATTCCAACAACAGCAATAACTATAACTTTAAAGGCAAGAAGCAAATTCCAATGTTATGAGTAACTTTGTTGATCATAATAAAAGAATATGAAATTTAATGTCAATAGCAGTATGAGTGTAGGAGGTAATTCTATTTCACTTTATTTTCAGACAAAACAGAAATGGAATATGGTGAAACAATCAAATGGAAAAACCCAGGTAGTTCAGTCTACATTGAGGCCACAAGCTTTGGTTTCAGAGCTATACAAAGCTGTTTTCACCTCTTAGATTCTACAGTAAGAGCTACACTTCTTATTTTTCTGTTACCCTTGTTGAGTGATAGTGACCAACAAAAGGAATGGCCATGTGAGAGGACAGGGAGAATGATCTACTGAGTTTTTGTGATCTTAATAGTATTTTTTTTTTGACAGGCAGAGTGGACAGTGAGAGAGAGAGACAGAGAGAAAGGTCTTCCTTTTGCCGTTGGTTCACCCTCCAATGGCCACCGCGGTAGGCACGCTGCGGCCTGCGCACCGCGCTGATCCGATGGCAGGAGCCAGGTACTTCTCCTGGTCTCCCATGGGGTGCAGGGCCCAAGTACTTGGGCCATCCTCCACTGCACTCCCTGGCCACAGCAGAGAGCTGGCCTGGAAGAGGGGCAACCGGGACAGGATCAGTGCCCCGACCGGGACTAGAACCCGGTGTGCCGGCGCCGCAAGGCGGAGGATTAACCTAGTGAGCCGCGGCGCCGGCCCGTGATCTTAATAGTATTTTACATGCAAAATTTTCCAGCACTTACTTCTTGCTTTCTTCGGACCTCTTTATGATCTTAGATCTCTCTCCTATTTAGCATCAACTGTTTCCCAGGCTTTGTCCAATGATTGCTTTCAATCAAATTTGTATGCATGCTACATAGTGGTGCTGCTTATATGCTCAGATTGGGAAAAAGATTCCTTGTTTATTTGTGTACATATACAGGAAACCCATAGGAAAAGGATAGGATCAAATGGAATACTCTGAAAATATTAGGCAATTAACAATAGTAGGAGGCAAGCTTAATTCTACAGTGAAAACCCTAATAACCATCCTGTTTCTATTCTTTTAAACTCCTGAGATAAATAAACAGGTTGAATCTGGCAAGGTAAATGAAGTCAATATGGAACTGTGTTGTCAAAATAAAGATGGTGTTGCCTGGTGTTCTTGTGATAGAGCTCAGTAAACCTAAATTTAGATTTCAGATCTGCCACTGATTGGCTGGTGACCTTGGTCAGGTACCCTTGTGAGTCTCATACTTCCCAACAAGGGGGAAAGTGATACTGGCCTTGCTGGATTTTTGGTAAGAGTACTGCTAATGGGACCTGTGTTGTAGTGTAGTGTGTTAAGCTGCAGCTTGCATAACCAGTATCCCATATCAATCGGAGTACTGGTTTGAGTCTTGGCTGCTCCATTCTAATCCAGCTTCTAGCTATGCCTGAGAAGGCAGTGGAAGATGGCCCAAATACTTGGGTTCCTGACATCCATATCCATTTGTGAGACCAAGATGGAGTTCTAGGCTCATGGTTTTGGTCTGTTCCAGCCATTTGGGGAGTGAAACAATAAATAGAATCTCTCTCTCTCTCTCTCTCTCTCTCTCTCTCTCTCTGTTGCTCTTTCAATTAAAAAAGTAAATATTTGTAAAAAAAAATTAGTACCCAAAAAAAGAGTACAGCTATTGTATAAAGTGTCTAAAACAGTGCCCAACACATACAGTCTCAAAGGTAGTTGCTTTTGCTGCTACTGTTATTAATCATCTTGGCACGCTACCTTTCCACCTAGTGCCTCTAATATCACGATGAATATAAAGACCTTTTTGAGCTATAAATAATAAATACAAGATAAAATGCCTTAAATTTAGAAACCGATTTTGATTCAAAGTATATAAAACCCTTTTCTATGTCTCCTTGGGTTAGCTCTGTTAAGGGAAGGAAACAGTATCCTGGGAAACATGAGAACACCCAAGTTCAGATGCAAGAGTGAGATGGGGTATTACCAGCAACAATCTGGCCTCCATCAGCTAATGCAGGCTTCATGAAGGGACAGAGTGGCACGGTGAGGAAGATGGGAAAAAGGAAATGGGAGGGCAAACTCTTCACATTTTAGGCAACCAGGGATGTCTCCAAAGACCCCATCAGTACACCAAGTACAAACCAATTCATGTTGCCTATAAAAGAAATAATTAAAAATTTTGGTGAAAGTGAGCAATTCTGTGTAAATTTACATAGAAGCAAAGAATGAAGGCAAAGATCTGGGTTCCTGGGGTCAGCCCTGTGGCCTAGTGGGTAAAGCGCCGGCATTCCATATGGGTGCCAGTTGGAGTCCGTATTGCTCCTCTTCCAATCCGGCTCTCTGCTATGGCCTGAGAAAGCAGTGGAAGACAGCCCAAGTTCTTGGGCCCCTGCACCCATGTGGGAGACCCGGAAGAAGCTCCTGGCTCTTGGCTTCGCATTGGTGCAGCTCTGACGGTTGTGGTCATTTTGGGAGTGAACCAGCAGATGGAAGGATACTCCCCCCTCCACGCCTCTGCCTCTCTGTAACTCTACCTTTCAAATAAATAACTAAATCTTTTTAAAAAGATATCTGGGTTTCTTTGAAAGAAACCACTTTTTAAAAAAGATTTATTTATTGTAAAGGCAGAGAGAGAGAGAGAGTCTTCCACCTGATGGTTCACTCTCCAGATGGCCGTGACAGCTGGAGCTGCACTGATCCGAAGACAGGCGCCAGGAGCTTCCTTTGGGTCTCCCATGTGGGTGCAGGGGCCCAAGGACTTGGGCCATCTTCTACTCCCTTCTCATGCCACAGCAGAGAGCCAGATCGTAAGTGGAGCAGCCAGGACTCCAACTAGCACCCATATGGGCAGCAGCTTTACATACTACACCACAGCACCAGCCCCCATTTTTAAAAAAAATTTATCCAGAATTAGCCCATCATGGCTGCCGTGCTCAGATCTTCTTTGTTGGGATCTTAAGCCTGAGACTGTCCCCTGACCAGCAGGGGGCAGTACAAGCACTCCCCGACAAGGCGAATGGAAGAAGTAAGATCAACGGGTCAAGCACACCACAGTAAGTGCTGTCGAAGCAGGAACCACTTTATTGAGGAAGCGCACAGGCTTAAAAAGCTTAAGAAGAACATGGGGAGCCAATCAGCGAAAAGGTCATGCAGGCACGGGTGGACCACGCACAGGGGCACCTTAAGTGAGGTATAGGGATCACACACTGTCCACGTGTCCGGAACTAAATCGGACCTATCCCTGCAGGTGGTCCGATCTCGCGTGGTTTAACCTCAGGGGCCACAGACACGCCCCCATCATCCACCAGGCGCCATGTTGTTAGGGACTATTTTAGGCAATGCCCAACATTTCTTGGAGTTGTAGAAACAGCCAAACTGAGTTCCTTCTGGTTTCTTGTTGGTTGCAAAATGATAGAAGGCATTTCCTCTCATCCCTCCTGTTGCAAACCTCTCTGCAATTACTTCAACACTACCTGCCTCACCACAATAGTTTGCCTACTATTTTCTTCCCCACGCCTTCTTCCCACATGGCCATGTGGCCACATGGCCGGCTTGTCACTAGACAAGGTGGTCTGGCAGGCAGCAGGCAGACTATCACATGACCGAACCCCAGTGGCTTTGAAGCACCCACGTGTGAGTTTTCCATGACTCACCTGCTACCTTCACATTGGCTCCCATGTAAATAAATGGTCAAATCTTTTCCCAAAGTGGTTTTGACAAAGAACAGTTTAAACCACCAAAGATGTTGACAAATGGGATGTTACCTAGCAGAGTGAGTAAAGCAACCCATTTGAACGACAAGGACAGATAAGGCACAAGTCTCTGTCTCCGTCCTCTTTGACAATGATGCTCCTGGGGAGACAAAGGGGAAGAAGAAAAGGAAACAAAAGCAAATCTTTGGAGCTGGCTGTGCCCGGAGTTGATTAGGATGCTGATCTGTGCGGCAGGTTTCTAGGTTCTCACCCAACTTCTTGGCTGCAATTCAAAGGATTTAACAGTGCTCTTTGTAAATAGTGGTGTACAAAGCCCATCTAAAAATAGTCCCTTTGCAGGCTCTGAATTGGTGAGCGGAATGAGTGGCAATGGCTGTATTGTACAAGACAGATTACAAGCAAGTTACTCCTGGGTACTTTACATACAGGGTTGTTCACAGGCTTCATCTGGTTTGCTTAAATAATGCAGACACACTTACCAAGGTACATGATCGTTTTGTTTATTTGTGCTCTGGAGAGCCTGTATGTGTTTATGACAGACAAATGTACATGTTCTATTTTCTGACAATCCAACAAAGCTCTCCCCTATGAGGTAAATAGCTGAGTTAAACAGTGGAGCCGGCACTCTGGAGAACCGCTGATGTGACACTATGGCAGCGGTTAATGACAGGTTTCCTGCTGCGCTTGCTGCCCTAAAGGATTTTTGCTGAAGGTGGGAATCAACAAGAGCTGCTGACAACTGGTGGCACTGCTCAGTCTGGCTGAAGTCTTCCTGCAACCACGTGTGAGAAAGCCTACGCCTCCCAAGGAGTTTTTCACCACGGGAGCCACAGCGTGCCCCCCCCCCCCCCCACCGCTCCAGAAGCCGGGCTGTGTTGGACAAGGAAGGCGAGGTGCTCCTCCTGAGACGCTGATAACTACAGAAGCAAGGCATCAGCGTCACCACTGCCTCTGCTGGAAGCTTCAGGACACAGAGGAGCCCAAGGAAACTTCAAGTCAGAATCCTGGTTTCTGGGGGCCGGCGCTGTGGCATAGTGGGCTACACTTCCACCTGTGTCTCTGGCATCCCATGTGGGAACCATTTTGTGTTCCAGTTGCTCTTCTTCCAATCCGGTTCCCTGCTGATGGCCTGAGAAGGCAGAGGAAGATGGCCCCAGTGCTTGGACTCCTATACCCACGTGGAAGACCCAGAGGAAGCTCCTGGCTCCTGGCTTCGGATTGGCACAGCTCAGGCCATTGCAGCCATCTGGGGAGTGAACCAGAGGATGGAAGACCTCTCTCTCTGTCTCTCCCCCTCTCTCTAACTCTCCCTCTCAAATAAATAATTAAACTCTTAAAGGGAAAAAAAAAGAATACTAGTTTCTGAAACAAAGAGGCTGGGAAAGTGTTGTGCAGTCCTGGTGTTCGCAGTCGCACATGGTGGTTATTCTGCATGTTTGGGGAGAGTTTCTCATACCAAAACACAATATAATTATTTTCTATACGCACGGTTGTCTGGCAGTTGGAAGCCTCTTAGTTAACATGCTGTGGAAGCCTGTGAGTGAAGTCCTCCTTCGTTCTGGCAGGTGGATGTACTCCTGCAAGCTGCAAACTGAAAACAGGGATAGCTCCTGGGCGTTGAGCTAGGAACTGTGATACAGAGAGAAAAAAAAATCCGGCCTATCCCTTTGGCAAACAGCTGTCCCACCCAGAGATCGTAGCTCTTCATTGGTGCATCTTGGGTGAATTGGGTCTGCCAATCCAGAGCCTGTCGGAACTGGCACGCCTCTCTTCCCAAGGGGTGATGCAAAACCTGGGGAAAGTCATATAAACTCTTTAACCCCACCCCCACCCCAAGTTTCCTCACCTATAAAATAGGAAGAATAATACCCACCTCATTAAGGAGATAGTTGTGAAGATTCAAGTAGGCAATGTAAGGCGCTTGTCACATAGTAATAAACGGAGTCGTAATTACAATGGGAAGCCATCGGTCAGCATTCCTGCCTATAGCTTCTCACCTGCCTACTAACATCCTGGTCTCTCCGAAGACAGCAGGCATCATTTCACCTGCCCAACACTGTACAAACGTCTGATTCCTTTCGCGCGTCCCCACGGACATTATTATTATGCTGGCTATTGAAGAATAAACATACCAGAAAGCATAAAGTCAGAATTTCCATCACCTGTCATTTCCTTTTTTATCACCAATTATGTCATAAGGGGATGAGGGGTGATTTCTTTTTGGAGTGGCCTTGGAAAATAGCAGAAACCATTATTTTGACCATTCTGGAATTTCTTCAATCTGGCTTTCATTTCTCATGCTAAGGAAGGATGGGGTTTTTTTTTTTTTTTTTTTTTTTTTTTTTTTTTGTCAGTAAAGGAGGTTTTTGCTTACACCTCTTAAGAGCCAGAACAACAAACATTTCATCTCTCTTGTGAGACTTAACATTCAGAAAATTAAGAATAGAACTGAATAGATTTGCATTTGGGCGCCCATCAGGCATGAGTAAGAGGTTCTATAAGAGCTTCACGCAGTTAGGGATATGAGAAAAAGACAACAGGTTGCCTCAAAGTCATACTCACAGCCCAAAAAGTTGCCTACCATGTTGGTAAAGTTAAGAAGGACTATGAGGCAGCTCTATAGATGGAAAAAAATGAAACCACAAAACAAAATGCAGGTGGCAGTTCTGCTAGTAAGTGTTTCCTAGATTGTCTTTTAATGCTTGGGTTAGAGTATTTTAAATTTATTCTACAAGGAAGGGCCACTGGGGGCTGGTGTTGTGGTGCAGCAAGTGAAGCGGCCACCTGGGATGTCCACATGCCATATCAGAGTGCTGGTAGCAGCGCTAGTTCTGCTCCTCTGCTTCTGATCCAGCTCCCTGCTGATGCACTGACCAAAGCAGCTGATTATGGTCCCCACCACCAATGTGGGATGGAGCTCCAGGCTCCTGGCTTCAGCCTGGCCCGGCCCAGCTGTTGCAGGCATTTGGGATATAAGCCAGTGGATAGATTTCCTCTCTGTTTCCCCACCTTTCAGATAAATAAATAAATCTTTAAAAAAGAAAAAGAGCTGCTGTTACTACCACCAATTAACTAAGTTTCTTCCCAGCCAAATATATGAGAATATTAGAACTGACCCATTTACGAAACCTTCACATCACTTAAAAATCATGTTGAAAAAGCAAAATGCTTTAAACATTGTCCAAGTTTCATTTTCACAGGGCAAATTGAATTTTTTGGCTTTCTCTTCAGAGGGGTACAATCTTGCTCAAAGGGGTAAAATATACAAATTTAGCAACCAAAAGAAGGACATTTTCTCTTCCAATTTCTTGAGGTTTGTTTATCTCCTTTGTTTAATTAGAAGCCTATCTACTAATGTGCCAAGTGTGTTCTAGGCACCGACAGGGATTAAAAACTACCCTTGTGCTCCTGGGTCTTGTTGGGGAAGAAATGACTTTTCCCTAAAAACACTCCAGACAGCCTACATAAGTGCCCAATTAAATGTAATCAGCCACTAAAGTAATGGCGACGATCACCAAGTCTGTGGGAAAGCAGCATCAGAGTAGAACGGAGCAGCAGAGCAACTACTGTGGGTTGAGCTGCATCTCCCTGAAATGCATAGGTTGCAGTCCCAGGCCCCAGTATCTCGGAATTAAGTCTGTGCTTGGAAATAGGGTTTTAAAAGAGGTATGGAAGCTAAATTGTGGTCGTTAAAATGGGTCTTAATCGAATGACTGATTTCCTTGTAAGAACAAGAGATCTGGAATCTACGTTTCAGAGGGAGGGAAGACAGCCATTGCAAGCCAAGAAGAGAGGCCTTGGAAGAAACTGACTTCCTGATCTCTGACTTCTTGCCTCCAAAATTGCAAGAAAATACATTTCTGCTTTTTAAGCCCCACAGTCTGTGGTAGCTTGGTATGGAAAACTCCAGCAGACGCACGCACTGACCTGATGGATGAGTGACGCTTGCTTAGGAAGGGAGAGGAGACAAGTGTGTGCTACACTTTGCTTTCTCCTGTGATTAAATATCTAATTCTTATTTGCATTTTATTTTCCTTGTTTGTGTCTTTGTTCTTACTAACAGGCATAATGTTGGGAAGCAGTAGGGAGAAGGGACATAAGAAAGGAATTCAGGAAGGAAGAAGTGGAAACGGAAGAGAGAATATTTGACACTTTACCAGTGTTTTACCATAGATCATCAGATATGGAAGAAGCAATTAAAAGCAGCAACTATGAAAGCAGTGAGTAGTTTTCAGACTAAGGAATGGCATTAAGAGTAAGGAACTACAGTGTATTTAACAACATTATTGAAAATCTTAAATATATCTGTTCTCAGTAACGAAGGCTTTATTATTCACTTGTGGCCTCTTGCGAAGTTCAGCTTTTATCTTCTGCAGATAAATTCCAATATTATCATTATAGTTATGACTGATTTGATATTTATTACACTCCAGAGTTGCCTTCCTGCCACATTTTTTTTGTACTGTTGAACCACTTTTTTTCCACAGTGAATGTAAGTGATATAAATGTAATAGAGAAGCATTTATATCAATAGTAAAGACATGGCTGGGTCACTTCATCAAATAAGACTTGTCACTCAAGTGATTCTCATTTCCCATAAAGTATTTCCCAGTGATTCAGTGGTTTTCAATTGGTTGAGAAATATAATAAAGACAAATGCTAATACATGAAGATAAATATTGCCTCAAATCTAAGCTGCTAATCCAGGAAAACTCTGAAACTAGTCTAATGCATGAGGGATCTTCGAAGTGTTTGTAGAAAATATGTATTATGAGAAAAAAATTCATAGATTTACAAACTTTTGTATCACAGTAAACTTATCTTTTTATGAAAAATAAATGAGCTTTAAAAAGCATTTGAGAAGCAGAGAATTGGAAAGAGAGGGGGGAGGGGAAGAGAGAGAGAGAGATCTGCCATATGTTAACCCACCCTCCAGATGCCTGCAATGGCAAAGGCTGGGGCTGGGAGTGGGGAACTCAATCCAGGTGTCTCATGTGGGTGGCAGGAACCCAGCCACCGGAGCCATCACTCTTGCCTCCTATGGTCTCTATCAGGAGGCTTGAGTTAGGAGTCAGAGGCAGGCATTGCATCCCCACACTCTGACTTGGGACATGGGTGTCTTAACCGTTGGCTCAAAAGCCTACCCCTAAACTTACCTTTTGATCCCATTTCCCATGAACTTTTTGCAGTTCCCTCATTATACCACACAGATATAATTTTATTGTTCAGACTTATTTATTTGAAAGACAGAGAAGGAGAGAAGGCTTCCATCTACTGGTTTACCCCTCAAATGCCCACAATAGCCTACAGCTTGGCCAAGAGGAAGCCAGGAACCAGAAACTCCATTCAGGTCTCCCATGTGTGTGGCAGGAACCCAAGTACTTGAGTCATCATGTCCTGCCTCTCAGGTGCTTTAGCAGGAAGCTGGATTGGAAGTGCAAATTGAACCAGGCACTTGGATATGAAATGTGGCATCCCAATCGGAGGCTCATAATTAAGATTTATTTTTCCTATGTGTAAGACAGAATGACAGAGAGAGAGGGAAAGACAGAGAGAACGAGATCGTTCATCCACTGGCTTACTCCACCCAGATATCCCATATGGGTGGTAGAAGCCCAAGTACTTGGGCCATCTTCTGCTGCTTTTCTAGGTGCATTGGCGGGGAGCTGGATCAGAAGCCAAGCAACCAGGACTAAAACCAGTGCTCTGATATGGGATACTGGCCTTGTAGGTGACAGCTTAACATGCTGTGCCACAACATTGCTTCCCCTCCAACAATTTGTTTTTAATGGTCATGTAAAGAAATCACATTTACACTGCTGTTTCTTAAGAAAACAGCTCATGTGTGGTTTAAGTCCCTGGGAGTACTTTAATCTCAGTGAATTTAGAGAAATATAAATTTCTTTCATTATAATTTTGCAAATTATGTTGGCCTGTGAGAAGGAAATATAACTACTGAGGATTCTTTTGGTACTTTGATATTCACTATTAAGGGAAGTATTTGGGGCTATCATTGTGGTGTAGCAGGTTAAGCCATACCACTTTTGATGCTAGCATCCCATATCAGGGTGCAAGTTCAAGGCCTAGACATTCCACTTCTAAACCAGATTCCTGATAATGTGCCTGAAAAGGCATGGGATGATGGCCCAAGTACTTGAGCCCTTAACCACCCACAAGGGAAATGAGGATGGAATTCCTGGCTCCTGGCTCTGGCCTGGCCCATCCCCGGATGTTTGGGTATTTGGGGAGTGTGCCAGCAGATGAAAGATATTTACTCTCTGTCTCTCTTTTTCTTTCTCCTCCATGTTTCTGATGCTCTGATTTTCAAATAAATAAATAAACCTTTAAAAAGAAAAGATATTTGGTGAAGCAGCTGTTACGATGATGCTTGGGACACCCATAACCTACGTTGGGGTGTCTGGTTCGAATTCTGGTTCCATTTCCAATCCAATGTACACCCTGGGAGATGGCAGGTGATGGCTCATGTACTTGGGTCCCTGCCATCCACATGGAAGACCTGGGTCAAGTTCTTGGCTCCTGGCTTTAGTCTGGGCCCAACCCTAGTTGCTATAGGTTCTTGGAGAGTGAACCTGTGGATACAAGATCTCTCTCTCTGTCTCTCTTTCAAATAAAATTAAGAGAAATAATTTTCATATTTGTTTCCATAATTATATTAAAAAATAGAAAACTGCCGGTGCTGCGGCTCACTAGGCTAATCCTCCGCCTTGCGGCGCCGGCACACCGGGTTCTAGTCCCAGTCGGGGCACCGATCCTGTCCCGGTTGCCCCTCTTCCAGGCCAGCTCTCTGCTATGGCCCGGGAAGGCAGTGGAGGATGGCCCAGGTCCTTGGGCCCTGCACCCCATGGGAGACCAGGAGAAGCACCTGGCTCCTGCCATCGGAACAGTGCGGTGCGCCGGCCGCAGTGCGCTACCGCGGCGGCCATTGGAGGGTGAACCAACGGCAAAAGGAAGACCTTTCTCTCTGTCTCTCTCTCACTGTCCACTCTGCCTGTCAAAAAAAAAAAAAAAAATAGAAAACTATTTGGTGTAAGAAACATTTCTTCATTGAGAACTCTGCTTTGGGCCTCCCCAGTTCTGAAAGGCCTGGGCCTCCAGGGTTCCTTCGTAGGCCAAGGTCTCTTTCTCTTTTTTTTTTTTTCTTTTTTGACAGGCAGAGTTAAATAGTAAGAGAGAGAGACAGAGAGAAAGGTCTTCCTTCTGTTGGTTCACCCCCTAGATGTCCGTTACGGCTGGTGCACTGCGCCGATCCGAAGCCAGGAGCCAGGTACTTCCTCCTGGTCTCCCATGCAGGTGCAGGGCCCAAGCACTTGGGCCATCCTCCACTGCACTCCTGGGCCACAGCAGAGAGCGGGACTGGGAGAATAGCAACCAGGACAGAATCTGGCACCCCAACTGGGACAAGAACCCGGGGTACTGGCGCCGCAGGTGGAGGATTAGCCTAGTGAGCCGCAGCGCCGGCCAGGCCAAGGTCTCTTGGCTTCCCCTAGGAGGGTCCAGCCCTGACCTTCCATGCCCACTGTGTTTGACCCTTTGGTTCATGCCCTTTCCTCACTCTCTTGGTCTGGATACATTTACCTTCCTCGATTTCTGGGCTGCGTTCACCTGGAACCACTTTGATCAGCTTCCTGCAGTAAGAGGACAATCTTCTCCACTGCCATGCCCAGCTTTCATTCCTAAAAGCCCACTGTGGGCCTTCCGCTCTTCCAAGAGAAAAACATTAGCATGTAAAACATCTTGAGCAGTCTCTTCCAATCTCTGCTGAAATAGTGCAATGCTTGGCTCAGTAAGAATTCGTTGAGGAGGGGTGGAGATCAGTTTTATGTAGTTGCTATTCTTAGAAATACGGTCTATGGTGCTTAAGAAAAGTCAGCTATGTCAGGTTCCTAACTGTTCCCTTCGGCCATTGGTCTGAGGCTTGGCCGCATCACCTGCCTCCTTCCCGGGGAGCAACTGTCTCCATAGGAGTCTCCTTCCTGCCACCACGTCAGCAGGCTCAGGGAATTTGCCAAGGTTCACAGACACAGCTCAGGGACACAGCCAGAAGACAACTTTAGGAAAGACAAAGGAGGTCTGAACGCACACAGCCCGCCTTGTTCAGCCTGGTGCTGTCATTACTGGCAGAAACCCTGATCCCAGTGATTTCTGTTGTCAAGATGCCTCATACGGCCCTGCATAACCTGGATAACTGTCCCCAGCCCTGCTCTTAGATTTATCATATGTCACCAGCTGAGCGCCCATCCTGTGACGATACAGGCTGAGTCCCCTAGAAAATATTTTGGACTGTCCCGCAGGCCCACAGCACTCCCTGTGGTCTGCTGCTCCCCACACAAGAGTCTCCTCCCCATGTGCACACCGCCTATGCCTGGTGCTCCTGCCATCACCCCTGGCCCACCCACCCCTGGCCACAAGGAACCCATGTGGTTCAGACTCTTGTGGGACTTCAGAATTGTGATTATGGGATTCTAGTTCACTGTGTGTCAGGGCTCGCAACAGAAAGATGTAAAGTGCTATGGGTGGACAAATTCCGTCTGCTCTGTTAGTTTTGAAGAGAGAAAGGGGAGAAACAAATGCAAACCCTCAGGGAGAAGCTATCAGGACTCCTGATGGCATTTCGCTTGTTTGGTTCTGGCATCATCATCCAGCTTAACTGAGTACCTGATGTTTAGAATGATGGGCCACAGTGGTAACCTTGTAATGAATTCTCCCCCCCACACACACACCTTTTTTTTTTAAAGATTTATTTATTTACTTGAGTTACAGAGAGGTAGAGGCAGAGAGAGAGAGAGAGAGAGAGAGAGAGAGAGAGAGAGAGAGAGAGGGCCAGGAGCTTCTTCCATGTCTCTCACGTGGGTGCAGGGGTCCAAGGACTTGGGTCATCTACTATTGCTTTCCCAGGTCATAGCAGAGAGCTAAATTGGAAGTAGAGGAGCCAGAACTCGAACTGGCATCCACATGGGATGCAGCTGCTTTACCCACTATGCCACCACAGAGCCGGCCCCCCTTCTTTTTTCTTTTCTTTTCTTTTCTTTCCTTCCTTCTTTCTTTCTTTCTTTCTTTCTTTCTTTCTTTCTTTCTTCCTTCCTTCCTTCCTTCCTTCCTTCCTTCCTTCCTTCCTTCCTTCCTTCCTTCCTTCCTTCCTCCCTCCCTCCCTCCCTCCCTCCCTCCCTCTTTCTTTCTTTCTTTCTTTCTTTCTTTCTTTCTTTCTTTCTTTCTTTCTTCTTTTTTATTTGACAGAGTTAGTGAGAGAGAGAGACAGAGAGAAAGGTCTTCTTTCCATTGGTTCACTCCCCAAATGGCTGCTACTGCTGGTGCACTGCGCCGATCCGAAGCCAGGAGCCAGGTGCTTCTCCTGGTCTCCCATGCGGGTGCAGGGGCCCAAGCACCTGGGCCATCCTTCACTGCCTTCCTGGGCCACAGCAGAGAGCTGGACTAGAAGAGGAGCAACTTGGACTAGAACTCGGTGCCCATATGGGATGCCAGTGCCGCAGGTGGAGGATTAACCAAGTGAGCCACAGAGCCGCCGCCCCCCCCCCCCTTTCTAATCTAGCTCAGGTTGGCTTCTGTTACCTGAAATGAAGAGTTTCAACTAAAAAGGAAGTGCCCCTGCTTTACCTTAACATGATTTGCACCACACATTTGTGATGTACTTTTTATATCAATTTTGCAGATGAGAGAACTGGTATTAAGAAAATTGCAAAAGCCTTATACCTCGTAAATTTCAGGGAATGGTGTTGGAATCTGAGTTGTTTGGTTTCCAAAACCGTTGCTTTTTTCCATTGAGTCCTTATCCCTTTGGAGGTGCCCTAACAGCCAGGTAAACCTTACTCTAGGTTCAGAGAGACATTAAAGTTGTATAAACCAAGGTGACAAAGATGCCATGGCCCACGGTCACCCTCTGGTGACTGATTCCAGGATGCCAGTTCCTGTCTGGGGTGCCTGCCCCTTCCCTTTGCCTCCTGGGGCTGAAAGATACCAGAGTCTCTGGGACCTCACCAAAAGGAACAAAAGCTTTCCCATCCTTTGGAGCTGCTGTGTGACCTTGGGCAGTCAGCACAGTCCTCAGACACCTGGGGTTTACAGTGCCAGTGGCCTCTCCTTGCATAGGCTCAGAAGCTTCTTCCACCAGAACGTTTGACCCAGATGGGCTTGTGTCTTCTTTCCTAGGAACAGTGTCCTTTGTCCTCCCATGAAAGCCTTTCCCCAGTGCTGTTCTTTGTGTGAGTGATCATTGGGTTCTATCACTCAGATCCTGGTGCAGAGGTGAGGATACTGTCTTTGTGCTTCCTATGTCCTGTTCTTGATCAAGGGAGTGTTTTTGGGTTCCCTGTTTGCAGGGACTTTAGTCCCTTGATAGTGCGCATAATATGTTGAAGATAAAGTCATGTTTCCCCACATCTCCCCACGTCTTGGGTGATCACTAAGACTCATTTGAAGTTGGCATTGCAATGTGGTGGATTAAAGGCTACTGTGGCCATTTGGGGAGTGAACCAGCAGATGGAAGATCTCTGTCACTCTCTCTTCTCTTTCCTTCTCTCTCTGTAACTTTATCTTCAAAATAAATAAATAAACCTTTAAAAAATTTTGTGCTCAGAGTAGAGACAGGAACTAGAATTCTTCCCAAGGGTCCTGAGTTCAAATTCTAGGGCAAAGTTCTTGTTGTGGACATTCTCTGCCTTCTGAGTCAGAACCCAGAGACAGAGTTCTTTTTTTTTGTCTTCCCTGAGTGATGACTCAGATGGTTATTTGGTGACCACTGGAGCCACAGGAACCTGACCAAGGCTTACAAAAGGGAAACAATGACTTAATTTGAAGATCTCTCTCCACTCCCTTCTCCATTTTTAATTCATTTCCCACCTGACAAAACTTTGTGGCAAATGGTGGCCAGTTCAAGAATTCAGATTGGGGAACATGTACTTGGCCTAGTGGTTAAGATGCTTGTTAGTAGGGCTGGCGCCATGGCTCACTTGGTTAATCCTCTGCCTGCAGCGCCGGCATCCCATATGGGCGGTGGGTTCTAGTCCCGGTTGCTCCTCTTCCAGTCCAGCTCTCTGCTGTGGCCCAGGAAGCCAGTGGAGAATGGCCCAAGTGCTTGGGCCCTGCACCCGCATGGGAGACCAGGAGGAAGCACCTGGCTCCTGGCTTTGGATCGGCGCAGCGTGCTGGCCATGGCAGCCATTTGGGGGGTGAACAAACAGAAGGAAGACCTTAAAAAAAAAGATGCTTGTTAGGACGCCCACGTTCCCAATCACAGTGCCTGGGTTCAACTCCTGGATCAGTTCTGGCACCAGATTCCAGCTGTCTGCTAATGCAGACCTTGAGAGGTTGCAATGATGGCTCAAGCAGCTGGGTCCTTGAATTGAATGCCCAGCTCCTAGCTGTGGCCTCTGTCTGGCCATGGACGCTAATATAGATGATCAGAAAAGATCACCACACATGTTGTAGTCAAACTTTCAAAATGAAATAAATAAAAGACTCTAAGATGTGCAGGTATGAAACACTAGATTACCTTTCATGGAATTCCAAGAAGACTAACAGCAGATTTGTTCAACACAAAGGCTACAGGCTAAGAAAGAATGGAGAGACATAGTCCAAGTTCTAAAAGAAAAAAAAAAACTGTCAATCTAGACTACGGCACCCAGTGAAGCTCTAATTTATCAATGAAGGTGAAATAAAGTCCTTCCAAAACAAACAGAAATTGAAAGAATTTGTCACCACCTGGCTAAGTCTTACAAATGATACTTGATGATGTGATACACACAGAAACAGAGGAAGATAATCAGCATCATGAAAGATTTTTTTTTTTTTTGACAGGCAGAGTTAAACAGTGAGAGAGAGAGAGAAAGAGAGAAAGGTCTTCCTTTGCCGTTGGTTCACCCTCCAATGGCCACCGCGGCCGGTGTGCTGCGGCTGGCGCACCACACTGATCCGAAGGCAGGAGCCAGGTGCCTCTCCTTGTCTCCCATGGGGTGCAGGGCCCAAGCACTTGGCCCATCCTCCACTGTACTCCTGAGCCACAGCAGAGAGCTGGCCTGGAAGAGGGGCAACTGGGACAGAATCCGGCACCCCAACTGGGACTAGAACCCGGTGTGCCGGCGCTGCAGGCGGAGGATTAGCCTATTGAGCTGCGGCACCGGCCAAGCATCATGAAAGATTATAAATGCAGAAAAATCTCCTAGTAAAAGTACAAAAAATTCCAAAACAAATAGTAGGAATATTTATGGAAAAATGGCAGGACCAAGTCATTACTTGTCAGTGATAACCCCATATGTAAATGGCCTAAATTCTCCAATTAAGAGATGCAGACTGGCTGAATGGATTAGAAAAAAAGATCTGGGGCCAGCGCTGTGGTACAGTGGCTAAAGCCACCACCTGCAGTTTCGGCATCCCATATGGGCACCAGTTCGAGTACCGACTACTCCACTTCCGATCCAGTTCTCTGCTATGGCTTGAGAAGTCAGTAGAAGATGGCCCAAGTCCTTGGTCCCTGCACCCAAGTGGAAGACCCAGAAGAGGACCCTGGCTCCTGGCTTCGGATCAGCCCAGCTCCAGCCATTGCGGCTAGTTGGGGAGTGAGCCAGCGGATGGAAGAACTCTCTCTCTCTCTTTCTTTTTCTCTCTGCCTCTCCTTCTCTCTCTGCGTAACTCTGACTTTCAAATAAGTAAGTAAATCTTGAAGAAAAGGAAATAAGATCCATCTATTCGCTGCCTACAAGAAATGAACTCACAACAAAGAAACATAGACTAAAAGTGAAAGGATGGGAAACAATATTCCATGCAACAGAAATCAAAAAGGAGCAGGAGTAGACTTCCTAATACCAGATAAAATAGACTTTAATACAAAAACTGTTAAAAGAGACAAAGAAGGGCATTATGTAATGATTAAGGAATCAATTCAACACAAAGATGTGACTATAGTAAATATATATATATGCACCCAATGCTAAAGGCAGCTGGCTGCTTAAAACAAATGGTAATGGATCTAAAGAGAGACACAGGCTCCAGTATAATAATAATGGGGGACTTCAACACTCCACATTCATCAATGGACATATAATTAGACAAAAAAAATCAACAAACAATAGAGATAATCTACATTATGGACCAACTGGATCTAATTGATATCTACTGAACATTTTTATCTCACAGATGCAGAACACACATTCTTTTCATCAGTGCATGGAATGTCCTCTAGGATAGACCATATGTTAGGCCATAAAACAGGTCTCAACAAATTCAGGAAGATTGAAATCATACTATGTATCTCCTCTGATCACAATGGAATGAAGTGGAAATTAATAACATAAGAAACTTTAGAAAATATGCAAACACATGGAGACTGACCAACATGCTTCCTAATTAACAGGGATTATAGAAGAAATCAAAGGAGAAATGAAAAATTCCTAAAAATGAATAAAGATGACAATACACAACATCAAAACTTATGAAATTCAGCAAATACAGTGTTAAGAGGAAAGTTTAGGAGCCAGCATTGTGGTAAAATGGATTAAGCTGAAGCCTGCAATGCCAGCACCCCATATGGGCACCAGTTCAACTTCCAGATGTCCTACTTTTGATCACGCTCTCTGCTTATTCACCTGGGAAAGCAGAGGAAGATGGACCCAGTACCAGACCCCCTGCCACCCTACCTGTTGCAGCCATTGGAGAGCAAACCAGCAGATGGAAGATCTATATATCACTCTGTGTCTCTTCACCTCTCTGTAACATTGCCTTTCAAATAAAATAAATAAATCTTAAAAAAGAGGAAAGTTTATAGTAATTAGTGCCTATATCAAGAAATTTGAAATGCATTAAAAATAATCTAAAAATTCATCTTAAGGACCTAGAAAAATAGCAATCCAAATAATCCAAAATTAGTAGGAGTAAAGAAATAATAGAAATTAGAGAAAAAGTAAACAAAATTGGAATAAAAATATACAAAAGATCAGATCAAATTTACAGAAGAAAGGTAGAGCTGGTTTATTGGGAAAAAATTTGATAAACCATTTACTCAACTAACCCAAAACAAGGTGGGAGGGAAACCCAATTTGTAAAATCAGAGATCAAAAAAAATACTACAACAGAGATCAAAAAAGATATACTACAACAGAAATCACAGAAATAAAAAGAATCATCAGGAATTATTAGAGTTTTATGCCAACAAATTGGAAAATCTAGAAGAAACGGATAGATTCCAGGACACATACAATGTACCAAAATTGAGTCATGAAGACATAGAAAACCCAAATAGATCAATAACAAGACAGAAACTGAATCAGTAATAAAGACCCTCCCAACAAAGAAAAGCCAAGATGGATGATTTTACTGCTGAATTTTAGCAAACTTTTAAAGAAGAACCAATCCCAATTCTTCTTAAACTATTCAAAATAATTGAAAGAGAGGGAATGCTGCCAAACTCCTTCTATAAGCCTAGCATCACTTTAATTCCAAAACCAGAAAAAGATACAACGATGAAGGAGAATATAGACAGATATCCCTGATAAACACAGATGCAAAAATCCTGAACAAAATACCAGCTAATCAAATCCAACACCACATCAAAAAGATCATCCAATCATCCACGCAGACCAAATGTGATGCAGGGATGGTTCAAAATACTCAAACTAATAAACATGATTCATTACATTAATAAAAATTGAAGAATAGAAACCATATTATTATCTCCATAGATGCAGAGAAATCATTGATAAAATACAACACTTTTTCATGATAAAAACCTCAAGCAAACTGGGTATAGAAGAACCAACCTAAACACAATCAAGGCAATATATGACAAATCTACAGCCAGCATCATATTGAATGGGGACAAGCTGGAAGCATTTTCACTAAGACCTGGAATCAGACAGGGATGCCCACTCTCATCATTACTATTCCATATAGTTCTGGAAGTTTTAGCCAGAGCCATTAGGCAAGAAAAATAAATCAAAGGGATACAAATTGTAAAGGAGGAAATCAAATTATCCTTGTTTGCAGATGATATGTTCATATGTAGGGGAACCAAAGGATTCCACTAAGAGACTATTGAACTCATAAGTGAGTTTCACAAAGTTGCAGGATATAAAAATCAACACACAAAAATCAATAGCCTCTGTACATACAAACAGTGCCATAGATGAAAAAGAACTTGTAAGATTAGTACCATTCACACTAGCTACAAAAGAAATTAAACACCTTAGGATAAATTTAACCAAGAATGTGACAGATCTCTACAATGAAAATTACAGAATATTAAGAAAAGGAATAGAAGAAGACACACACACACACAAATGGATTCAATGAAATCCCAATCAAAATGCAAAGCACATTCTTATCAGATCTAGAAAAAATTGATCCTAAAATTCATATGAAACCACAAATGACTCTGAATAACTCTGCAATCTTAAACAATAAAACAAAGCCAGAGCCATCTTCCACTTCTTTCCCAGGACATAACACAGAACTGGATTGGAAATGGAGCAGCTGGGACACAAATCAGCAATGCAACAGGCAGAGGCTTAGCCTTACTACAGCACGGTGGATTACTACATTACAGCTGGATTTTTTTTAAAGCTGCAAGGTGATGGACATGTTAATTTACTTCACTAGAGTAATCATTGTACTATCTGTATGTAACCCACAACATTATGTTGTAAACCTCAAGTATGTACAGTAATATTCATTTGTTAAAAATAATACTTATTGGTTAAAAGGAGATAAATTCCTTAAGACCCAATGCCTTTTTTAAAAAGTGTAGAATTTATTATTTTATTTTTGAAAGACAGAATGACAGAGAGAAAGAGAACTTTCATCCACTGGTTCACTCCTTAAATGCCTGTAACATCTGGGGCTGGCCTAGGCCAAAGTCATGAGCCAGGAACTCCACCTGAGTCCTCCATGTGGTGGCAGAGACCCAGGTACTTTAGCCTCATCTGCTTCCTCACAGGGTGCACATCAGCAGGAAGCTGGATGGGAAGCGGAAGTGACACTCCATCCTAGGCACTGCAATACGGGATGCAGGTATCCAAAGCAGCAGCGTAACATACCGCACCACAATGCCTAACCCCTTCAGTAGTTTTTAAAAACATGTGTTATGTATTGAAATGATAGTATTATGAATTTAGTAATTTAAAACATTCTAAAGGACATTTTGAAATAAATTAGGGAAATTCAAATACAGAGTCTGCATCAAGTGATATTGGTCAATCTGTATGTCTCAGGTGCAAGAGTAGTGGTTCTGAGGCCATGTGGGAGAATGTCCTCATTTTCAGGAGATACATCTTCAAGTACTTAGTCGTGAAGTGTCATGAGGTCAGTAGTTTATTTTCAGATGTTTCAGCAATCAAATTATACAAATAATACATATATGTATTTACAATACCTGTATCTGTGCATGTGTGGATGAATGCCATGTGTGGAGAGTGAGCAAGACAGTAGTAGCTAGAGCAAAATGTTAACAATTGTTGACTATAAGTGGGGAGTATATACTTCCTTTCTGAGGGCGTGAAAATTTTCAAAATAAAAAACTTGCAGGGGATGGGAGTTGGGTGATTAGCTTAGTGGTTGATACTCTAGCTAAGTTGCTCTCGTCCCTCATCCGAGTGCCCAGGTGCCTGTGTTCAGTTCCCAGCTCAGGCTCCTGATCCCAGCTTCCTGCATTTGGGAAGTGAACTAGCAGATGGGATCTCTCTCTCTCTCTCTCTCTCTCTCTCCCCTCTCTTTCAAATAAATAAATAATTTTTTAAAAAGAAAGCCTAACCTCAGCTGTTAACAGGCATTTGAGGAGTGAACCAGTGAATGGAAGTTTCATTTCTTTATCTCTCTGGCTCTCAAAAAATTGCAGGGTAGAGTAATAAACTAAATTTCTCCTTCAGGATGACTCCAAAGGCTACATATGTCTTTTCTTGAAATAGGTGGGAGAGACTGGAAAGAGGGAGTGTGAGCAGGCCAAAGGGTCCCAGACTGTCCTAAGGTGAAGGGCTTTCAAAGTCTGATATTTAAACCAATTCTAAAAATTGTTCCCCAAGAAAAGTTTTGTGATAAACTAAATTAGAGAAACAATGCATACTTTATCTCCTTCTTGGAAGATCATAGGGAATATGATTAGCACACTAAATTTCTGAGTAAAGAAATATATTATATGGAGCTGGCATTGTGGTATAGCAGGTAGAACTGCCTGCAACAGTCGAATTTCCAATCCACCTCCCAAGTAATGGCCTGGGGTAGCAGTAGAAGATGGCCCAAGTGCTAGGGCCCCTGCACCCATGTGGGAGACTCGGATGAAACTCCTGGCTCCTGGCTTCAGCTTGGCCCAGCCCTGGCCATTGCAGCCATCTAGTGAGTGAACCAGCAGCAGTTAGATGTCTCCCGTAACCCCCTCTCTTTAACTCTGACTTACAGATAAATAAGTAAATCTTTAAAAAGAAAAAAGGAAATATATTATAGTTCAAAGCCTCCCCAACAAAGAAAAGAAATTTTTTTTGTTTGTTTTGACAGGCAGAGTGGACAGTGAGAGAGAGAGAGACAGAGAGAAAGGTCTTCCTTTTTGCCATTGGTTCACCCTCCAATGGCTGCCGCAGCCGGTGTGCTACGGCTGGCGCACCATGCTGATCTGAAGCCAGGAGCCAGGTGCTTCTCCTGGTCTCCCATGCAGGTGCAGGGCCCAAGCACTTGGGCCATCCTCCACTGCACTCCCGGGTCACAGCAGAGAGCTGGTCTGGAAGAGGGGCAACCAGGACAGAATCTGGCACCTTGACCGGGACTAGAACCCGGGGTGCCAGCGCCGCAGGCAGAGGATTAGCTTATTGAGCCGCGGCGCCGGCCAAGAAAAATGTTTAAGGAGAGGGAAATACTAATTACCCTTTTAATTATTACATATATATATGTGTGTATATATATATATATAGCAAAGATCAAATTGAACTCATAAATATTTCCAATTATTATGTGTCAATACAAAAATAACAAAATAAAGCAAAAAAGAAACATGTTTAATGTTGTTTAATGTCATCAGATTAAACATGGGGAAACATATTTCACTGCAGAGCCCCTTAAAAAGGTTGCATCCATTAATGTTCTCAGCCACAACATTCCTCAGAGTAGATCTACAGAAACCCTAATCTAGCCCAACACCCTTATTTTACAGGTGAAGAAACAGGTTTGGACTAGTTGATTTTCTCAAGGTCAGAGAGAAAGAGCTGAGCCAAGAACTGAGGTTGGAAACAATTCTTATTAGCATTCATAGGGAAGACAAAAAATGTTTCCTACAAAAATCATGTGGCTTGAAATACTCAACATCATTTCAACCAACAAAAAACCCTCACATTTTATCCCATTTATAGACGTTCTACATATAGGATCTGTTTTGCAAACATGACACCTTTGTTTATAACCATGGAGACATATGTTGTTTGCTCCTAATATTGTACCGTACGTGAGAAAATGAAATGCCTTCTATATGTGACGCTAATTTAGGCTCCATTCTGTTACATGGACGAAATATTACATAGAATTGTGATAGAATTGCCCTGCCTTAAGTTATACTATCTACGCTAACAGTTGTAACAGACTAAGAGGGGGAGCGGCAGGGCGGGGGAGGAACCACGTTTTACTGCTTTACAAACCAACCACGTTGAGAACATACATCTGCTTTCAAACTACACAATTTCTTTTCTAGGGCCCGAGTACATTTGCTCTGGGCTCAAGCAGTTATTAAATGGCAGCTCTGTCTCTGATAGCTGCAGTTTGCATTCTGAGCATGAGGACAGCGCGAGCACAGGACAGGCTGGGCTCAGGCAACAGATGTCAGTGCTGCGGCCCTGTCTCACAACTGGCACGGAGAACTGAAGGAGTTCCCTTCCCTTGATGGCTTTTATCTCTCTGGTTAATAGGGGATGATGCTTAAAGGAGGCCATTCTCCAGCAATAAATCCAGACTGCAAATACAACAAGGGGAGAGGGAGGAAAATGACAATGTTAGAAGTTTCCTTTGTTTACTGTGTTTAATTGGGATTCCACACATGAATGAAGAAGAGAAGAGGCTCTCTCCCAGGGTGACAGGGAAGGGAACAAAAAGGTGGGCTTCCTCTGTCCCTGCGCTTTTTAATGTGCAAATTAGTCGGAGCCTTTCCCTGCCCCGAGATGTTTGTAGTTCCCAGTGCGGGGCCAGAGTCTCCGGGGGGTGCTCAGCAAACAGTCATTGAGGAGGAGGATGACTTTGAGGGGTGAGCTTAATTACACCCTGGGAGGCGCGGCCCCCCAGCCTTGGGCCTGAAGGTCACTGGCTCAGGCTCCAGCACTACTCAAGTGACCCCCTTCTGTTACTGGGAAAGCTCCCAGTTACGCTCACTCCATCTTCACTGACTTCCTCCCAACCACCGCCTTCTGCACGCCAAGGCTGACGCGAACAGAACCAGGCAGCGTGGGAACAACAGTTGCCGCAGCCCATTTGCAGCACAGTCTTCCTCCGTGGAGCTCGCGCCAACGGCCCGCCGTGAGCGGATGCGGACAAGGAGGAACATCGTGTAAGAGACTGTGTTTTGCTCCTCAGTAACTGCCTCCCCCTTTTGAAGGAGAGTTACACAACGTGCAGGCCTTCTTCCAGGGGAGTATCCCGCTTCTGTCACTTTGACATCAGGCTTGGGCAGAGAACACCTGAACAAGGGCACGTGGGTGATCCTGACTAAGCCTCATCTGTGTCAAAGCTTCAAGAGCGATTGTACTCCACGAGCTCTCTTGTCGATTTCTCTTTTCTGTTGGAATGGTGTTTCCCAAAGCAGACTGTTCCTGCAGCCTGGATCTGGAATGATGAAGTCATCAGGCCAGATTTGATGGACACATCTTTGTTGTTTACATTTTTGATTAACATGCAATACTTGTACATCTTTATGGGGTGAAGTGCAGTACTTCAACACATGTATATAGCATACATCGATGAAACCAGGCAATTTGCACTTCCATTTCCTGTTTTTTCTTTGTTTGTAGATGAGTCCCTCTCTTCTATTTCTTCATATAATATAGAACACATTGTTGTGAACTATGATCACTCACTTGCACTTGCCTTCTTTATCCTAAATCCAGAATAAAACCTTTGTAGTCACAACCAGGAGTTCTGCTGTTGTCACAACAGCCCAGCTAACTGACTCACACTGTGAGAGTGGAATAGAAAAATGAAGTCTGTGACTTGAGTATCCCACTAGGACTGATCTTTACCCATTAGGTTGCCAGTCATGATGAATAATAAGAGTTCTTACAGTCCTTGCACCTGCTTTCTAACAGAGTCTCCTTGAACTAAGAAAGCATGCTATGCTATAGCCTGTGACACTCTAACGGCTAAGTGAACAAGCAAGGGGCTTCTACAAGAGAGTGTTTTCTCCCAGGTTAGAGAGACCTGAGCTTTTTGTAGACAGCCTCATAAAAACATTGTGGCTGTTTCTTCTAGCGGCAATCCAGACTGACCCAATGCCTCTTTTGACACTGGAGGCACCAAACAACCTTCCAAGAGCAGCAAAGGGGCCAATGGCAGAGTAACCTGATAACAAGAACTTTGACTCCTTTGCATTTGCTTTAGTATCTGTGGTCGTACCCCAAAGCACAGGCTTGGTATAAATTATAACTAAATATTGACTCAGGCTCATGTCCTAAATAGGGAACAACTACCTAAAAATAAAATTTTCATGAATTTGAGTTCAATATCACTTTCGGTCATTGCTGTTCAGCATTATTTATTGGTTTAAGCTAGTCCTATGCCTTGGGAAAGATGGTTATAGGAAAATATTGAATCACAGAGTCTCCTTTAGGAATTCTTTGTCTATAAAATTCCATGCACTTTTGAAACTTAAGCAGATTACATCACACTAATAGGTTTTGATAGCTATCATAAAATAAGGAGTTCAAGCCAACAGATGATTATAATTGACAACAGACATGTAATTGTGAACTTTAAAAATATGTTAATGTTTGTCCCTGTATAGAAATATTAGCCTAAGTTCTTTCTGTGACATACATGTATGTGTTTATAGTCTATTTTTGTAATAGGGTTAAAAAAATCAGTTCCAAAAATATCACTCTCCCCTTTGACATTTATCGGTGATAGCAATAATGTCAGAGAGCATTAGTACACTGAAGAAGTATAGAGATGCTTCCTAAAGCATATCTTCAGGTTTTATTTGAAAACAATTTGATATATATCCTGATCCCTGAACTAATTCTAATGGTGTTTTAGATCAGACTCCTATAGGAAGGTACTTTGAAAAGTTCATGGAAAATGTAATTAAAAGGTATGTTTATTTGGGTGCAAGAAATTTTTGAAATCTATAAATAATTTTCTTTTAATAAAGATTTTTAATCAACTTTATAAGGCCCCTTGTATAATGTGTAGTGACTATGTTGATTTATTCCTGTTCATCTCTGTAGGCCCAAGGCCTTAAAAATTTGTTAAGCCTGTAAGAGGGCCTTTGAAACTGATTTGGGTGGACAGGCAAATGGTTCAGTGGATGGATAGACAGATGGGTGAATGGAAGAAGAGGTAGAAAAACAGATAGAAAAGTTGTCTCTTCCCTCCAAAAATAAAATAGGTAAGTAAAACTATGTGCTTGTTTCTGTATTGATATTAATTTAATCTAGCTGAAAGAAGTCCACAAATTCTTTTAATATAAGTAAGATAGACACAAAGAATATAAATTGTGATAATCATTATTATTGTGGCAGTAAATCAGAGCACCTATCTGTCTCAAGGCACCTTTTTCCTGCAAGTGTTCCTCTTCTTTTACTCCTGGAGGACCAGAGGTGAGGACTAATTTCCTTTACACTCTTCCAGGTTTTCCTTAGGAACTCTTCTCCTGTGACCACACAACAGACAAGACTTCACCGAGTAGAGCATCTGGTCTGGAGTTCTTCGAATTCTCTGAAGTAGTCATGGCTCAGGGCTGGCACTGTGGTGTAGTAAGGCAAGCCTCCGCCTGTGGTGCCAGCATCCCATATGGGTGCCCATTTGTGTCCCGGCTGCTCCACTTCCGATCCAGCTCTCTGCTATGGCCTGGGAAGGCAGTGGAAGATGGCCCAAGTGCTTGGATCCCTGCAGCCACATGGGAGACTTTGAGGAAGCTCTTGGCTCCTGGCTTCAGATTGACCCAGTTCCAGCTATTGCAGCCATCTGGGGAGTTAACCAGTGTATGGAACACCTCTCTCTGTCTCTCCGTAACTCTCTCTCTCAAATAAATAAATAAATAAATCTTTAAAAAAAAAAAGTAGTCATGGCTCTGGGACAAAGGTTTCTGTCATATTCCTGCAACCCGTGTTTTAGGCAACAGCAAGAAACTTCAGGTTGGAATGTGGTTTTCCTGGGGCAGGGCAGGGCAGAGGAGGAAGTTGATGAGTTTTATCATAACTTTAGTGAGAATTTGGTTCCTGAAGCTACTTGTCCCCTTGGGTTTTGATGACCAACTATGTTTCATCCCTGAAAGTAAGAACCTTTCAAAGAAAAGTCCCTTCCTTTGAAAATCCTACATTGACCTTACACCCCTGCCTAGCTATTGCCCCAGAACAGTAGCATTTGGCCCCAGCCACTGTTCCATGCTACCTGAACTTGAGACCTCCCTCAGCTTCTATGACTCCCTTCAGATTCTCCACCTATTTCTCAAACTGCTCCTTCTCAGAGTCCACCGCCGGGCCCCCTCCATTATCTCTCCTGACATGCTGACTTTCCTCGGGGTGTGTCCTCTGCCTCCCTCAGTTCTCGCTCTGTACCCTCCCCTTTAGCAGCCTCTCCCTTGCCCATTGCTTTCACATCCACCTCGACACTGGTAACTTCAACTCTAGCCCTCCGGTTTTGGTCTCTCCTCAGCCTGAGTCCTAGGGATTCAAGTGCCTGCCAGATGTCTCCACCAGGGCGCTCACATTCGCTGTAAACTCCTGCTGTGCATCCTGTCACTTAGCTGGTAGACGCTCTTGACACCTGTACCCTGTGCCTAGAATTTGACAGTCACACCCCCACCCCCCCCCCCCCCACCCCCGCCACCAGTACACCAAGACATCAAACATTCCAGTGCTTGCCTGGAATTATGCTAGACTTAGAGAGTGTACAGATACAGAACCTGTTTTCTACCATGGAGGAACTTGTACCATAAGGGCAGAAGAGGATAAACAAACAAAAAAAATGGCAGAGTGGGTATTTGGCCTACTGGTAACAATACTAGTTAAGATGCCTACATCTCACATCAGAGTACCTAGGTTCAAGTCCCAGCTCCACTTTTCTGATTGCAGCTTCCTCTAATGCACAGCATGGGAGGCAGCAAGTGATGGCTCCAGTAGTTGAGTCCCTGTCACCCTCATGGGTCTCTTTCACTCTCTTTCTCAAAACACAACACAACAAAACAAGGCAAACAAAGGCAAAACAAGTTGTTATTTAAGAAGGAAATTACTGGAACTATAGGAGAATGGAGATAGTAACACTGAATGAGAACCTGAAGAGCCAGCACCAAGCTGTGCTTTGAAACGTGAGTAGAGGCATCCTCAATAAAAATGGAGTAGTAGGGGTGCAGCAGTTTGGACTCCAGATGTTAAGTGCTGCTTGGCGTGCCTGCATCTGATATTGGAGTGGCTGGGTTTAAGTCCTAGCTGCTCTAGGCCTTTCAAGACAGCATTCTTGTTAATGTGACTGCAAGGCAACAGAGAATGGCCAAAGTACTTGGGTTCCTGCTACTCCCATGGGTGACCCAGACAGAGTTCCTGGCTTCTAGCTTCAGCTTGACCTAACCTTGGCTATTGCAAGTATTTGGGGAGTGAACCAGCAGATGGAAAATCTCTTTGTCACTCTGCATCTTAAATAGTTAACTAGTTAATTAATTAGGTAAATAACTGAAAAATTGCATCATAGGAAGGGGAATCTTCCAAAAAACAGGAAAAATGTGAGCAAAAGCAGAGAGTGTAATGGCACACCTTATTTCATCCATCCATTCATTCATTCCCCTAATTGGAGCTAAAAAATTGTTCAAAGCTTGGAGGAAAGGAAATAATGTGATAACATGCTAACAGGAGAGAGAGAGAGAGAGAGAGAGAGAGAGAGAGAGAGAGAGAGAGTTGGGGAAAGTGGGAGTAAAATGTAGAAGAAGAAACTAGAAGAGTAAGTTGGGACCAGCCCAGAAAACAAGTGTTTATTTCAGTGTTTTGAATGAAATGTACTTTGTACTTCCTTTTGGGACAGTTAGGCTGCTAAATTCCAGGACTGATATTCATTTATTTATTTATAAAATAATACAAATTGGGAGCAAATTAAAAACACACTTCCATGGGACTTCTTGTGATAGGCCAGAGAAATTCATAGCAGCCAAAATGATACGGGTACTTTCCCAAGCCACATTGCTTTTCTGGCCAGTCCTGGACAAAAGGGCAAGTCCACCAAGGAAGAAAAAGGAGGAGGGGAGGCTGGCTGGGAGGGGAGGAGGAGCAAGAGGAAAGGAAGAGCAAGAGCAAGATGAGGAGCAGCCTTGCTGTCCCTGCCCCATGTTCTTGCACTGGACAGGCTCAGCATGAGAGAGCATGTGGGTTGATAAAAACTGGCTTTAGCAGGTTTTAACACATGCAAGTCTCACAAGGAACAGAAAACCTGGCCTGCCTGGTCAGAGGTGGCTGATTTTACTATGCTAGCCTTAAAGGGGCATAGGAACTTTGTCACCATTCTCCAAGATGGATTTTAGCTGAGTCTGGTTCAGAACAACCTTATTGTGGAATCCAAGTCTTCTTTATTCATTGGGTAAGGAAAGCCAGAGAATTTTCTTAGGACAGCGCCAATAACAGCTTACAAAGAGACAGTGAGGAAATCTGAAAATGCCTTTCAACCCAGATTATCTCTGCCACTGAATCAGAAGTTATGTTTCATGAGGAGAGATTAAATATACTGTCTGAATGGCCGGCGTTCGGGAAGGGCGCAGGCTAACGTAGATGGCAGTTGGCTACTATGTGGGCACGAAAGCCCCGGTGACAAGGTTCTGTATGGGATGAACATCTTCTGAAGACATGGAAGCAAATGAACCAGAGGTTGGGCTTCTGAGGCTTGCTGCCCAAACGGATGGGAATCAGGTCCGTGTCACCTATCTATCTGCTAGCGAGCGAAGGAAAGCCATTTCTTCTTTTTGTGGGAGTGGGTTGTGTGACACACTGGAGTGCTCACCTTCCATCCACACTAGCAGAACTGGCTCAGCCAAGCAACCTGCTCACCTGTTTGAAATGAGAATGAAATGACATGTATCGTCTTTGTGCATGAATTCACTCACACCTCCCAGGGCTCGTGCACGGGGGTTTATGAGCAAGGTTCCTGAGCTCCAGAAAGAAACAGGGACATTAATGTGGCACGTTCAAAGGATCTGAGTCCAGGGGAATTAGCCAGACTCAAGAGGAACTACTCTGTGTTCTCTCCAAGCCGAGCATTCCATTTTCACAAGGGCCCTTTGTTGTCGTGTTTATACAGAGACTAATAAATGCTTGACCTTTTTTAGTGATGAGGGAACAGTCTGTGCCTACAGAGCATATTATTTCAAGAAGCACACATGAAGAGAAAGCCCAAACCCCTGTGGGACAGATGGACTAAATATTTTGGTATTGGAACCACATGGGGAAAGGCAGGGGTTGGGAAACAGAAATGGAGGCTGATAAGGGAAGCTGGAAGCATCGTCAGTCTTCTCAGCTGTGTGCAGGGGCTCCATGGGGTAGGGGAGGAGCAGGCTGCCGAGCTCTCGCGAGGAAGGGCGCCAAGTGACCTGAGCATGTATCTCAATGTGTAGTACAACCCCTAAGTGAGAGAAATAGCCATGGTCTGCTGAAGGGATTGTTTTCTCCACTTGGGGTTCTGTATAAAAAGGACCAACACCCTCCAGCATTTCCTGTCTACCTATAACTGGCTGTTTTATACGAACTGATTTATTTGGTCATCACACTGGCCCTCTGATGCAGGCGTATTATTACCACCTCCACTTTCTTTTTAACGTAAACCGAGGGAGCTTAGGTACCTCTGAGAGTCACAGACTATTAGTGTGACTCTGAGCACGCTGCTGGTGCCAGACCTGAGCCCACGCTCCTGTCCACCCTCCCTGCGCATGAGCAGTCACCTGCCTCTCCTCTGCTCCCCACTCTCCTTTATTCCTTCACTCCCTATTCCAAACAAGAGCTGCCATCCAAGTGAGGGTCAAAGTCAAGGAAATCTGAGGTACACGTGTGGTTTGTCTTGGGGAGTATTTGTCTTAGGAATTATTAAGTCCTGGCAATGATCACAATACGTATTTGGTGATATTACGAAGTCTTTCATGATTCCTCATGCCATGTTGCTTCCAACAACATGCCGAGAGCAAAGAACAATTGATGATAATGCTGACAAAAGGTTTACTTTTAAATTTAAAAATCAGCTGACTTTTCATTCAAAAAGTTAACTTCAGAGGGTCAGAGAGTAATGGTGCAATGTGAGATCCCAGTGTCAGAGCTGGAGCCACAGATATCTAGACTGCAGTGGGAAGAAACCAGGTCGGGGTGCAGGCCCCAGGCATGGGAAGTCTTGCTGGGAGGCCTAACCAGCCCTCCCCGTACACAGGGCCACATGAAGCAGAATTTACCACCACAGCAAGACTTAAATGTTAAAATGCCTATTTTAAGTCTCTTCAAGTGTAAGATAGTCTTCTTTTGGGTAATTATTTAATCAGAGTGCCAGCTGGAGTCCCAGCTACCCTGATCCATCTTCCTGCTAACGCACCTGGGAGGCAGCAAGTGATGGCTCAAGTGTCTGGGCCCTGCCACCCACATGGGAAAGCCCTCTGGAATTCCTGGCTCCTGCCTCTGGCCTGGTCTAGCCCCATCTGTCACAGCATTTGGGGAGTTAACCAGTGGATGGAAGATCTCTATCTCTCTGTCTCTCATCCTCTGTCACTCTGTCTTTCAAAGAAAATAAATAGGTATTAAAACATCATAAAGCTATTATCTTACCATTCTATAGTCTGGAGTCCAAAATGGGTTTCCTGAGATTAAAATCAAGATGACAGGAAGGCTGGGTCCGTTTCTGGAGACTCCAGGAAGCAACCCATTTCTATGCATGTTCTAGTTTCTAGGGCCAACCTTATTCCTTGGCTTATGGTCCTTTCCTCCATCTCCAAACCAGCACAATGGGTGGAGTTCTCACATCTCTTCCCTCTGACTTTCCTCTTCCACAATTAAGAACATTTGTCATTACACTAAGCCAGCCCCAACAATCCAGGAAAATCTCCTTATTTTAGGGTCAACTGATTGGCAAACTTAATTACACCTGTAATCTTAATGGCCTTTGCCATGTAACATAATTTTCACAGGTTGCAGAGATGAGCACATGGACATCTTGGGGGAGGAACATTATTCTACCTCCTACACCAGCCCTTCTGATTTGTGTCTTTCCCTCTTGCTCTTCCTTCCAAAGGTAGTGTCTTGGTACATAAGAGTGGAGGGAAGAGGGTCTCTAATCCAAGAGTTGTCCATCCTCTAGATTCTTGCTGTTTTCTGTTACGAAGTGCTGACCTAGATACCACTGATTAAATCTGTGACTGGTAGCTCTGTGTTTATTACAGTAACCCTATGCTAGGCAACTAACCACTCCCAACTTAGTGGCTTAAGCCAACAGCATGTTAACCATTGAAGCAACCATCATTTCTCATGAGTCTGTGGACTGCCTGGGCTGCACTAGGCAAATGTTCTGTTCCATGTGGTGTAGCTGAAATCATTCATGACGCTGAGTATTCAGCTGGAAGTTTGAACTAAGGTTAGCACATCCAAAGTGGCCTTTTAACCTCCAGGGTCTCTCTGTTCATATCCCCTCATCATTCAGGCATGTGATCCGAGATACTCGCCTGTGAGAGCACAGGAGCAAAAGCTGCCAGGCTATGGCCTCAGACTGGCACAGCATCAGCTTTGCCGCAATCTGTTGGTCAAATCAAGGCATGAAGACCACCAGCTTGAAGAGGAAGGAACACAGAATCCCTATTTGTGAATAGACTGGTATAAGAGGAAATGATGGGGGCCAGCACTGTGGCGCAGCGGGTTAATGCCCTGGCCTAAAGTGCCGGCATCCCGTATGGGCACAGGTTCTAGTCCCGGCTGCTCCTCTTTCGATCCAGCTCTGCTATGGCCTGGGAAAGCTGTGGAAGATGGCCCAAGTCTTTGGGCCCCTGCACCTGTGTGGGAGACCTGGAGGAAGCTCCTGGCTCCTGGCTTTGGATTGGTGCAGCTCCGGCTGTTGCGGGCATCTGGGAAGTTAACCATCGGGATCGAAGACTTCTCTCTCTCTCTGCCTCTCCTCTCTGTGTAACTCTGCCTTTCAAATAAATAAATAAATCTTTTTTAAGAAAAAAGAGGAAATGATGGCAGTTATATTTGCAGGCAGAGTGCCCCTACAATCTGTTTTCTTAGCTTGATCGGGGTCTCAGGCACTGACTCCGAATCTTGAGGCTGACTCTGACTCAGCCAGCTCCCCCCGTGGGTAGTGTGCCCCACTGTCCTTGTCCCAGGGTCACTTCACTCCGCCCCTTGGCAGACTCTCAAGTCAGTCCCATTATCTACATTCTGCAGCCCACGAGCTGGTGGAAACTCGTGGGCACTTTGATGCTGCAGGCTGCTAAAGGAAGCTTGGGAAGGCTACCCGGCTGTCTCTAGCTAATGGTGCCGGGCACCCTGAGGAGGATTTTTTTGATCCAGTGGGGAGCATAACTCTTCCAGGAGTTGGAGTGGAAACCTGGCTTACCCGCTAATGAGGTGCACAAACAATGTATTTCCCAAACTGAAGAATGGGGCGCAACTACTCTCTCTTTTTGGATTTCTCCTCAAACCTATCTTGTTCTCCTTCCTGCAGGATTTTGCTCTAAAAGGTCAAATTAGAACTTGTACAACCAACAGCTTGACTTTTAGTCTTTGAAGACAAAAGGCTTTTTTCCCTTCTCCTTCCCATCTGATAGGGTCTTTTCTCGCTTTATATCTCCTTTATAAAAGGTAAGCATTTGTCAGTTTATTACTTAAGCTGCTGGGAATGATGAGTGAAAATGGAGATTACAAATAAAATAGTTTTATATTTAAGGGAAAAAAAATCCTTCTCTTAAGGAAATGGATCTCTAATGGGGACATTTAAATATCAATCCCTCAGGTTGGTTTCCTATGGGCTCTTCCTTGGAGTCTCACTATACTTGGGCTACCACAGCCAGTTAAGGGGGTTCCTACCAGTTAAGGCAGCAACTGCCCATTAAAGGATTCTAGGAAGGCACAACACAAGGAGCACCTTCATGGGCCAGGGTCATGTCTGCACACACACCCTCCCACCCAGCCACCCTGCCACACACACCACATGCACGCCTACGTGCGCACTCTGAAAGTCACTACCTCCTGGACCTTCAGTAACCTGCCACCCACACTGCTCACAGTCCACAGTTCTCCCCTGCCCCTCTGATACCCAGGGCCCAGCTGCTGCTGATGCTGCCTGTGTTGGTCCATTTTGTGCTGCTATAACCGAACACCTGAGACTGAGCAATTTAAAAAGAACAGAGATGTGCTTCTTACAGTTACAAAGACTGGAAAGTCCAAAGTTGAAGGGCTCAGATTTAGGGGGGCCATTTTGCTACTTCATCCCATGGTAGAAGGTAGAAGGGAGAGAGAGAAAGAAAGAACCAAACTTTGTCTTATAACCAACCCATTCTTACATTAATAAACCCACTCCTACGACTTAAATCAAGTCCAGAGGGCTCTAAGGACCTGCCCTCTGATCACACCTTTGTGGCTCCACCACCCAGCACCATTTTTCAACACAGGAACTTTGGGGGACGTATTCAAACCATTGCTCTGCCCAGTAAGCTAGCATCAAGCCTAAATCATCAGAACCTGGAAGTGGAACTACAACTTATTTGTATGTTACATAAGCAATGCTTTCCCAATGACTCTATTCCCCTGCCTTTGTTGGACATTTGGAAAGTGCGTGATTTTAGACTTGCAGTCTATAGATGAGAAATTCCACTGTGAGTATACCCACTATCTTGTGTATATATATATATATATATATATGTATATATATATACAAGATATACATATATATACATATATATGTATATATACATATATATGTATGTATATTTATATATTTCCCCTGAGAAGCCTGCTTCATTTGAAAATAATTAGCCATATTTTATACTGATGTGGAATTTCATTTGTCACAGTGCTTTATCATTCTTGGGGTCGCTCAACTCATGATATTAAATATTGAACAGGGAAGATAATACAACACCATAGAGCTTAGCTTAGAAAAGGCACTGATGCCACAGGGTTGCTGGAGTGTTAGAATCAACCCTTTATGCATTATACAAAACCTACACACAGCCTTACTTCCAGTTACATTGTTTTGATTTGAATACTCAGGAGTTTTCCCTGAGATTTGTCAGTTCTCAGGTCTGGAAATGTGCTGGGAGACCTAGATCTATGGTGCATAGTCTTCAGACCCAGGTGGAACAGGAGGACCAGAATCTGGTAATATTTGAATTCAGATTGAACAGAGAATGACAGAGTTAGAACCTAATGTCAGAAATCAAGAATTTCATTCAGCAGGAGAGTTCTGTTTGGAATCATAGATAGCTAAGAGGCAGCAACATGGTGTCCTGGGAAGAGCACCGGTTCAGGAGTCATGCCACCAGGGTTTGTTCCAAGCCCAGGTTCTGCCACTGACTATGCATCTGACCTTGGGTAACTCAGTATCACCAGTCTCATGTCCCTTGTCCATGAAGTGAGTGAGGTTGGACTGCAGTCACCTCATGATCTCAAGGTCTCCTGTGATAATTTGCCCCCAATCACTGCACTAGTGAGAAAGAATAGGAGAGCTGCATCATATCAAATGTTGTTCACACTAGCTAGCTTCTGATGAGACTTCTGGGGTGCCAACTGGGAACTAGTCACTAGAATACATTAAGATCCAAATACCAGCTTTCTTGCTGACCAAAAGACTAGAGAATATGTCTGTGGCTGAAATCAGGCCTTCAGTGCTTTGCCTCAAATCTATACTTTCAGTTCCATGGAAGGAGCATATTAGCTCTGCAGGATACGCACCCCGGCAGCTGAATGGAAGAGAGTCAGTGATGAACGTTGTCTGGCTCTCCAGACTATGTGGAAGCTGGAGCAGAGGACAGCTTGTCTTGTCCCTAAAGAGAAACCCTAGACGGGCAGAGCAAGTTCGTACTTCTTGCTACCACAAATCACATTAGATTCTTCTCATCTCTTGGTCTCTCAGGTTGTTGAGGCTGCTACAGCAAAATTATGAAGAGGCAGGAGTTTAACACAGAAGTTAAGATGCTGCTTGGGATACAGACATCCCATAACAGAGTGCTTGAGTTTGAGTCCCAGCTCCAGCTCCTGATTCCAGCTTCCTACTAACACAGACCTTGCAAGGCCATCCTTGATGGATGGCCCAATACTTGGGTCCCTGCCACTCATACTTGGGTGACTCAGATTGAGTGTCTGGAACCTGGCTTTGTTCTGGTTCCTGGCTTTTTAAGGAGTGACCCATAAGATGGAAGATCTCTCTGTGTCTATTTGTCTCTGTCTCCCTCTGTCTCTCTGTCTTTCAAATAAATTTTAAAAAAATATTTGTTTACAATCCACAAAATTACATCAACAGGCTATCTTATAAATAGTAGAAATCTATTTTTTCACAGTTCTTTAGGTAGGAAAGTTCAAATTCAAGGCACTGGCATATTCCATGTATAGTGAGGGCCCATGACCTGGTTCATAGATGGCAACTTCTAGCTGTGTCCTCACAATGATGAAATGAACAAAAAGCTCACTTGAGCCTATTTTAATAAGGGAGCTATTCCCATTCAAGAAGGTTCTGTCTTTACGACCTAATCACCTCCCTAGCAACCTCACCTCCTAATACCAACACTCCAGGGATTAGGATTTCAACATTATGAATTTTAGGAAGACACATTCATATCTTAGAAGTGGGGAAAGAAAATGAAGGAGGAAATTATAAGACGGGTATTAGCCTTAAGGCTTCCTGGTCTGGCTGAAAGGCCTGTGAGAGCATTTTAGGCATGGAAAGTCAAGACTCTGTGGGAAAAAAAATATCCTACACAGAGGATCTCTGTGAGACCTCAGTGGAAAGAAAGGGTCATCAAAGAAGGGTATACTCTTCTCTGAAGGGAGGAGAGAAACATCCACTTTGCTTATGGCCGTGTCCACATACCGATGGAGTCTATGGTCACAAAAGGCTTCCATAGCCTTGGCAACTCATGGCAAGAGCCTTGGGTGATCACTGACGTCATAAATAAGAGTGTCAATTGTTAAAGGAACAATGGAAGTCACTGTGCAGTTACTCTCCATGTAGGATCTCTGTCCCTAATGAGTTGTACTATGAGAATCGACTGCAAACTTTGTTCCCAAAGTGTACTCCATATGTTGTGAGTGTATGTGGGTGCAAACTGCTGAAATCTATGCTTAACGTGGAATTGGTCCTCTGTATATAAAATCAAACTAAAAATGAACCATAATGAAGAAGGAGATGGGAGAGGGAGAAGAAGAGGGAAGTGGGATCGGTGTTGGGGTGGGAGGGTGGGTATGGGAGAAAGAACCACTATATTCCTAAAGCTGTACCTATGGAAAAATGCATTCATTAAATCAAAGCTTAAAAAAAGATGGGTATTAGCAACCTTTACAGTTATTTCTTTTTTATTTAAATATTTATTTATTTACTTATTTATTGGAAAATCAGAATTAGAGAGACAGAGAGAGAGAGAAAGAGAGAGATCGTCCACCTGCTGGTTCACTCTCCAGATAGTAGCAACAGCTCAGGTGGGGCAAGCCCGAAGCCAGGATCCATGAACTTCCTGCAGGTCTCTCACATGGGTGCAGGGGCCTAAGCACTTGGGCCATCCTCCATTGCTTCCCCAGGTCGCTAGCAGGGAGCTGGCCCAGAAGTGGAGCACCCTGGATTTCAACCAGCTGCAGGTGGCAGCTCAACCCAGAGTGCCATAACGCTGGCCCCTACAGTTAGTTCTAAAGAACACAAATTCCCATATTGGAAGTCAAAATTTCCAGATGTTGCAGGTGAGAAAAGCAATTTTTCTTTTACAATTCTTGAATCCTGGGGTGTTTTCAGGGGAAGAGAACATTACAGATAAGAAGCATGGGACACAATAAAGAAGTCTTGGAGACAGGTTTTCAAGTAACACACAAGTAACTAGAGAACAGTGTATAAGGGGAGGGCTGTGGTGCAGCGGGCTAAGTTGCTGCTTTGGATGCCCATATCCCATAATGGAGTGGCTGGTTCAATCCAGCTTCCTGCTAACGTACTTGGGAGGCAGCAGAAGATGGCCTAAGTACTAAGTCACTGCCACCTATGTAGGAGACCCAGATGGAGTTTCTGGCTCCTGTATTTGGCCTGGCCCAGCTCTGCTCCAGCTGGTTGTGGGCTTGCAGAGTGAAGCAGTTGACGGAAAATACCTGTTTCTCTCTCTCTCCCCTCCTCCTCTCCCCCTTCTCCTTCTTCCCTCCCTCCTTCCTTTCCTCCCTTCCTCTTTTGTTGTCACTCTGCCTTTCAGATAAGTTAATAAATCTTTAAAATAAAAAATATAGTATATCTTTCCCTAACTCAGCCCTTGCCATGCTCTTCTGTGCTTGGTGAGAAGTTGGAGGCTTTTAAAAATAATTAGAAAAGTTTTATGTTACATGGCCTTAGTAAAGTAAATAATATCCAAAGAACAATATCCTGAATGAGATACAGATTAATTATGAAAGAAGAAGAGGCTCAAAGGGTTAATATTTACTTGTATTTTCTGTGTGTCAGGCACCATATTGAGTGCTCTACATACATGAATTAACCCTCGCAGTGACTTAAGTCTTGCAATGACAGTAATCCTAAGGTTGCTCTTGTAACGACTTCCTTAGAGATAAATGTACTGAGGATCAGAGAGGTTAAGCAAATTGTCAAAGAGCAAATGGTTTCCATGAGGCAGACCCAGGGCTAGGACTTGAGCCTTACAACACAGTCTGTGCTCTTTGAAAAACCCATGCCATATCTAGAATCACTTATATCCATTGCAAAAAATCCCAGGTATTCGAGAGCTGGTCATAGTTAGAGCATGGTAGGCTAAGTTAGGTAACTGATAGAAAAGTTCAGCAACTGAATACAAAAGCACCAAGAGAACATTATACTCCACCAGTCTATTGTTTGTTTCTATGGTCCTTGTAGAGAGCAGGGCAGTGGGTGCCTGCAGCCTGGGGTACTCCAGACTAAGACCTGTTGGGTGAGGTAATAGACAGGGTAGGACAAAGACTAAAGAGCCACTAATTGTGAAAATTATTGTTGTTGGCTCCCAATGAATGGAGAACATGAGATGTGATGACAATAATTATGCCACACCCAGGGAGCAATAGCAAGGATGGAGGAGGACCAAGGGTTCAAGATGTGGGCTCACTGAGCAGGCTGTGTGTGAAGGCTGCTCCAAGCCTGAACGTGCTGAACGAGGGTGAGGAAAGGCCAGCCCAGGGCTTGCTGAGTAGAGGCGCAGAGGGATGAATGACAGTATCTGGCCCCTAGAGAAATATGAATTAAAGGAATGGAGGTAACAGAATGCCAACAGATGTTTACACACACACACACACACCATCAATGTTGTTGGCTAATTTAAACAAAGTCCCAGTTACTCCCCATTTGCTGGACCATGCTTCTTTTCTGTCCCTGGAACTAACTGTCCCATTCTAGCTGTATGATCCATTATAAAGCCAAGCGAATGTCTAAATTAATACCTCACCAATCTGTAACATCAGAAAATGAAGAGACACAAAGAAGTGAGTTTTCCAGGGAACTGAAGCTTAGACCATTTAAGCTCCAAACTCTTTTTTAAAGTTTAGCCATTTTCACGGAAATTGAAATAAAGTGAATCCCATTCTTCTCAGCCTCATTAAACAGACTCTGTGGACCGGACATCATTTAACATGCTCTTGAGGGCTTTGAGTCCTCCCTGCGAACATCAGCTCTACTCCTAGGCAGTGGGGCAAGATGCCCTTGGGGGCTGCTGAGATAGAGGAAGAGTAGGGGCTTGTGTGTGCCCCCACCACGATCTACCCTAGACCCAGAGTGGGAATTGTCCCTCCTGCTGGCACCACCACTGTGGGGGCTTCTGCCCTCAACCCCAGCTCCCACATGTGTATTGATTGCTAGTCTTTCCGCTTTAACCAATAATGCTCCTCATATATCACCTGTAACCCTTACACAAAATGACAGCTGCTATGGAAATCAAATCGCCAGATTCTAAAAACTGCCATACAGAATTCTCTATCAAGCGGATATAAAATGAAGGCTTAAAACTGACCCTGTGCTTGTGTCACAAATAAATTACATAGACTTCCTGCAAGGGAATTCCTTGATGTTTAGATATCTTTTACATTGGCACTTACCTACAGTCACAATTGTTTGCTGATTGCTTATGATTTTCAGAGTCTGACCACTGGATAGACAAGATATGATTGGCAGTTGCAAGTGTTGCCGTGGTTTATTTTCTTAAGATGATGTCATCTGTGGCCAATGTTGTGGCATACGGGTTAAGCTGCTGCTGGCAGCACCAGCAGCCCATATGGGCCCCAGTTCAATTCCCAGCTGCTCTACTTCTGATCCGGCTCCCTGCTAATGCACCTTGGAAGGCAGCAGAAAAGTCCTTGGGCCCTGCACCCACATGAGAGACCTGGTAGAATTAACTAAATAAATTAAAAAAAAAAAAAGATGATGTCATCGAACATTCATCTCTCATAGTATTATTCCAGAATTAAGCTTGTCCAGAATAGGAGCAGAAGGTAGCTGTCACTGTGTAATAAATCATCCCAAAACGTAAGAGTTTAAAAGAGCGAACCCTTTTTCTCACCATTCTGTGGCTCATGAGGCAATGTTCCTACTTTGAGCAGGTTCAGCTGGGACCCAACTCGCTCACATATCTAGGCCTCAGCTGGAAGAACTGGGGCCTGCCCCCACGTCATCTCTCAGCCTTTGCCGACAAGCCTAAGCATGTTTACATGGTGGACAAAAAAATTGAACCCCATTATGTAAGCACTGTTTAAGCCTCTACCTGGGTCATGTATGCTAATGTCTTGGCAGCCAAAGCACAGCACATAACCGAATCCAGGGACAAACAGCCTCCATGTTGTGATGGGAGTGGCTACAAGGTAAGTACAAAGGAACACACATACAGGGATGAGAAGATTTTGTGCACATTTTTCCAAGCTACCACATTCAGAGTACCTAAGTCACGGCTCAGCGTGTGCACTGTGTGGAAACTGCAGGCGCTGCTACCCACCTGATATACAACGCCGACGCTCTTCTTCCTACAGCATCAGATCTCTTGAAAGAGCTGCTTTCGTCATCATGTCCACTTTCTTCCCTACATGTATTTCTTCTACTCCAAATTTTTATTTATTTGTTTGTTTGAAAGGCAGGGAGAGAAAAAGAGATCTCTCATCCACTGGTTCACTCCCCAAATGCCTGCAAATAGCCCAGGCTGGGCCAAGCCATAACTAGTAGCTGAGAACTCAATCCAGGCCTTCCATGTGGGTAGGAGGGACCCAACTACTTGAGCCAATACCTACTGTCTCCTTGGTGTGCATTAGCCGGAAGCTAACATCAGAAGCAGAGCCAGGATGCAAATCCAGACATTCCAATATGGAATGTGGGCATCCCAGTGGCATCTTAAATGCCACACCAAATGCCTATCCCTTAATTCTTGCAATCTATCTTTTGCTCCAACTATTCTCTTAGCTAGGTACATAAGCACTGCCCAATCATCAATGACATCTCAGTCTTCATCTACCTTGAGTGTTTTATAGTTGTTAACACATTTGTTTTTAAACTCGCCTCTTGTAGTTTCTATTGCAAGTAAATACACAACTTTTCCTACCTCACTGACTGCTTTTTCTAGTTATCTTCAGAGCTCTGTTCATCCTCCCATGATTAAACATGGGCCTGTGTCCTTCACATTCCCGCTCTGACTTTGTCTCCATGAACCCTTTCACTTCCCCAGCTTCGTTACAGCCTTCCAGGCGGATGATTTCCCAATCTATAGCCTCAGTTCCTGGAGCTCTTCTCAGATTTTGGCTCCGTTTTTCAAATGGCCCACTGAATATTTCCACCCAAATGTTTTTATCTGTAGTCCCTCTGAAATCTGTTTTGGCTGGAAACAAAAAAGATAGTGCTGGGAACAGTGTGAGTATAACGTTCTTGCAGCCTTTAGGTCATTTGATTCCACATATTCCTTTAGATCAAAGGAACTAGATGTGGTGAAAGGTGGCAGCATGGGGTTAACTAACATTTACTGAGTGCCTACTGTGTGCAAGGCCTTATGGTCTCTTAATTGACAGAGGTGAACATCTTCTAAGATTGCTTTCAAACAGTAGATAAAGAGGCTGATCGGACGCCGATAGGGGATCTCCAGGGATAGCATCGCACGCAGCCACTGGTAGGCCAGCGAGGGCTGCAGTAACACCAAAGGAAATGAGGCTGTAGACATCTCTGTTTGTTGTAATAAATAAGAGGGATCTGACAGCCTCAAACGATTTTCAAAGAGTTTCGGTTAAAGGTATCTTAGGGCTTGCAAAAAAGAAACATCCTTCCCTTAAGAAAAGCCTGGTTTCTAGGGGGAAATAGATTTTAAAATAAAATGGCAGTTCTCCTTTTCTCTCCCTGATAAAAGAGTTTAGAGACTTCTAGGACCCAAAACGAAGCTCTTGGTAACGTTTCTTCTGTTCCATGAGTAGATTTCATTCGATGAAAGTGATATTTCTGGTAGTATATGATGAGCAACCCCTGTGCCGGGGGCTTCCATTGAACTTTATTGATCGACAGGCCACTAGCAGGCCACTGTACGTTGGTAGCCGTCCCTACTACCCTGGTGGCCACTCCTCCGAGGGAATTCCGATAAGCTTAATCAATTAAACCATCAGACTTGGTGTGACGCTACGAGGACAATGGTGGCCAGGGAACAGGTTCAGAAGCTGTATTTCCTGGGGTGGTTTTTGAAAGTGTAGTCGTGTCTCTCCTTAAAAAGATAAAACAACCTATTCTCTGTTTTGTTTTCATGTCAATAATGCGGTTTCCTGGTCCCAAAACAGAACACGGCTGCTGAGAACGGATGAAGGGATGGGATTTGGTGCAGTGGTTAAAAGGCCACTTGAGACGCCCACTTCCCGTGGCAGCACGCCTGTGTTTCAGCCCCAACTTCAGCTTCGGGTTCCAGCTTCCTGCTAATGTGCTCTCTGGCAGCTAACAGATTATGGCTCAAGTCCCTGGGTCCCTGCCACCTGCGGGGAGACCTAGATTAAGTTCATAGCTGCTGACTTCAGCCTGGTAGTTTCCTGGCTGTGTGGACATTTGGGGAGTGAACCCCTAGATGGAAGGTTTCTCTTTCTCTCTTTATCTCTCGTCCTCCTGCCTTTCAAGTAGAATAGTTATAATAATAATAAAAATTTTTAAATTCAACAAAAATAAAGGACTGAAACATCATTCTTCAAAAGGAAGCATCTTACTAGGTTGCTATATGACTTGGGTTATGTTAATCCTTTTGTGGTTACTTGGATTAGGTAAGAATTTGTGCTGTTACTGACACCTTTTTTTCCAGTTTGTTTGGTCATACATTTTCTTGCACAGCACTTGTGATTCATCTCATTGACTGGGTTCTCGGGGGTTCATTCTAGGATGCTTGTGTTTATTTTTTTTAAAGATTTGTATTTATTTATTTGACAGGTAGAGTTACAGACAGTGAGAGAGAGAGAGACAGAGAGAAAGGTCTTCTTTCTGTTGGTTCACTCTCCAAATGGCCGCAACGGCTGGAGCGGTGCAGAACCGAAGCCAGGAACCAGGTGCTTCTTCCTGGTCTCCCATGTGGGTGCAGGGGCCAAGGACTTGAGCCATCTTCCACTGCTCTCCAGGGTCATAGCAGAGAGCTGGATAGAAAGAGGAGCAGCCGGGACCAGAACTCGGCACCCATATGGGATGCCGGCACCAGAGGCAGAGGATTTACCTAGTGTGCCACCGCACCGGCCCCATAGGATACTTGTGTTTAAATATTTTATACTGGGTATGAATTATCCTATGTGGTTCATCCTTCTTTTTGCACTGCCTTTTTTTTTTTTTGGTCATGAGTGGCTGTAAGTACCATTGTTAGTGAGTTTGGCTACCAGTGTTTGAAGTAGATGAGATCTGAGCTCATGCGTTGGTAGCTGCACTGGCTCCAACTATGCTAAAGCCTTATTTTCATTAAAGGGAACAGACATGCTGAGGAAGAAGGTGCTATTTTTACATAGGGCCTTTTTCTACTGAAACCACATGAAAACACTATGCTGTTAAAATGATCTCAAGCTTGCTGAGTTAGCTGGAAAAACAATACAACTGTTGCCAAAATTAAGACAGCCTTCTCTCTAAGGCCCTCCAGCTCTCAGTGGCCATGGAGAAGACATCAGGAGAGGAGCTGCTGCGCACGTACAAATTACAGGTAAAGTGGAGTTCAGCAGCAGTTACTACAAGAGATTATTTAAATTCCTGGTTATTTGCCATCAACCAATTTGATGGTTATGGCCATCAAATATAAAAATTTTTCAATCAGATATTTGCATATCGCTGACATTTGTTGAGTATTGCTTTTATCTAGTTTTTTTTTTTTTAAGTAAAAACAACATAAAAACAGTTATAGGACTAACTTTATATCTTTAAATTTTTTTTTTATTTGAGAGGTAGAGACAAGAGTGAGTCAGAAAGAGAGAATGAGCACCCATATTCTGGTTCACTCCCCCAAATGCCTGCAATGGCAGGGATTAAGCCAAGCGAGAGCTGACAGCCAGAAACTCAATCTAGGTCTCCCACATGGGTGACAGAAACCCAGCTACGTGAGCCATCACCTGCTGTCTCCCAGGGTGCACATTAGTAGGAAGTTGAAACTGGTGGTAGGAGTCATAGCCAAGTATCAAGCCTAGGTACCCTGATATGAGACACAGGCATCCCAACCAGTGGCTGTAATAGCTAGTCCAAATGCCCAGTACAAGACTAACTTTAGACCATTAGAAATGGAAGTTTAGGCAGAATCCCTCCAACTTCAGTAAGGAAAAAGAAAAAAAAAAAAACCCCTCCCACTATCATATCATCATTTGCCACTATTATTATTATTATTATTATTATTATATATCACCATTATTAACTACATATTGACAGGTATTATAGTGAGAATTTTACAAAAATTATTTTGGTCTTCACAATCTTTTTTTTTAGGATTGATTTATTTATTTGAAAGGCAGAGTTACAGAGAGGCAGAGAGAGAGAGAGAGAGAGAGAGAGAGAGAGAGAGATTCCATCTACTGGTTCACTCCCCAGATAGCCACAACAGCTGGGGCTGCACTGATCTGAAACCAGAAGCCAGGAGCTTTTCTGAGTCTCCCACATGAATGCAGGGGCCCAAGGACTTGGGTCATCTTCCACTGCTGTCCCAGGCCATAGCAGAGAGCTGGATTGGAAGAGGAGCAGCCAGGACTCAAACCGGCACCCATATGGGATGCCAGCACTGCAGGCGGAGGCTTTACTCGCTACGTCACAGACCCGGCACCCACAATAATCTTGAAAAGCAGCTCTTATCTCTATTTGCAGGAGACAATTCTTCCTTTCTGGCCTTGATAAGAAATGTCATGTTACAAGTTATACTCGGCAAGAAAGAAACGGAACTAGAATTTGAGCATTAGTATGAATACCTAGCTTCACAGCCTAAGTTATTTTCTTTCATTAAAAAAATTATTTTCATTTCATATGAAGGGCAGAGAGACAGACACAGAGAGATATTCCTTCAGTTGGTTCACTTCCCAGATGCCCACAACAGTCCTGGATAAAACTCGATCCAAATCTACCACATGGGTGGCAGGGACCCAAGTACTCAAGCCATCATATGCTGCCCCCCAGAGTTCATATCAGCTGGAAACTGGATCAGAAGCAGAGAAGCTATGGCTTGAACCTGGCACTGCACTATGAGGTGTGGGCATCACAAATGGCACCCTCCCCCCTGCCCCAAATGCTCACCCCAGCCTGTGTTCTTTCACCAGGTCACGCTCCAGCCCTGCCGAGGATGCGTTGGGCTAGTCAGGACACACTTCCTCTATCACACAGGACTTTGGTCATTCTCCCTCCTTTACTCCCTTGACTTCCCATCTTCAAAGAGTACTAATGAGAAGAATGTGCAACACACCGAAAATGGAAAGCAAAAGTTCTCCCTCTTGCTAGTCTTCGATGGCTACACGTAATCACCATAATATTTGACTTCCCCTGCCATCAAAATTCTCTCCTCAGTCACACACCACAATTTGAATCGATTACTTGGACACATGTATGTGACAGAGAAAATCATTAGGGAAACTCTTGAATGGATAAGAATGTTAACAAACTCACATCACTTCTCATCACTTCTGTCCTTCTGCTACACAGCAGAACCCCATTTCTGACCAGCATGTTTTCCAGGATCGTGTGTGGATTCACGGTTTTCAATAAGGAGAGCACCACAGTTGTTTGACTGGGAGAGGCAGGTGTTATATTCACACTGAGGGGATATCTCTAGAAGATGACACAGGAAGGAATGATGAGACCAAACTCGTCATGCCCTGGACTTGGGAAACAAAATTAGGCACATGAAAGACTTAGGGAGCAACCGTCACATATTTGAGGAGTGAGGAGAATTATGACTATAGCCTTTAAAACATTTACTGAGTGTTATTAATATAATCTCAACTCCCAAGTCATTTTCCTAAAACAATTTACCAGAAAATATTGACTAATGTTCAGCTATTTTTGGAAACTGAGCTAGCGTTTCCTTGCCAAGACTGCATTACAAGGTAGACTTTGCATGGGTTATATTCACACAAGATCCATGAGATTGTGAAAATGTTTGCAAAGGATATCAGCAAAAAAAAAATGTGATGAATATAATGTGAGAACTCAGAGTCAGCTTTATTGAACTCTGGCCTTCTAGGAAACAGGAAAATCCAAGGACTTTTTTTTTTCCAATGACTTTTTTTTTTTTTCCCAAAAAAGTCATTGGATTGGCTTGATCTAAGGAGCGGGGTATACACTTCCCCCAGCAAATCCTTGTGACAGTGGGTGGCGGGAGGTGGAGGAAAGCCTTCTGCTTTCTGAGTCTTCCTTTTGTGACAAGATAAAGGGATTTTATAGCTACAATTGACATTTCCACAGGATGTACCAGCTAATGATAAAAATAGAGGAATTATGACATTAACAAAACAGTATTTCACAGGCCTCATTCCTCAACACCGCAAAGACTCACCACCTCTCAAATTCTTCTTGAAAAGGTTGACTTCTCTTAGGTGTAGAAGAATCCTTCTTGGCCTCTGCTACCACCACCATTAAAAACTTTTTTCTTCTTTCAGAGGCAGAGAGACAGAGAAAGACACACAGACAGAGAAATCTCCCGTCCACTGGTTTACTCCCTAAGTGCCCACAATGGCCAGAGCTGGGCAGGGGCCAAAGCCAGGAGCCTGTAACTCAATCCAAGTCTCCCACCGTGTGGAAGGGACCCAACTATCTGCGCCATCACTGCTGCCTCCCGGGGTGTGCATTAGCAGGATGCTGGAATTGGGAGCCAGACCTGGGGATTGAACCCTGGCACTCCAATATCAGACACAGGCATCCTAACTGGCATCTTACCCACTAGACCCAATGCCCTCTCCTGCCTGCCAGCACCATTTTACTCCTCTTCAGCTCTGGGTCCATATGAGGTTATTTATTGCAAAAGTCACTGAGTGTGTAAAAGATTTTATGAAAATTCATCTTCTTTGAATACTCATATTTAATAGCTATTTTAAACAGACTTCTCAATTTATCTTCATTCATAGCTGATCAAAGAACACTTTTGACTGATTCTAATTTCATATGAAGTATCAGATATACAAATAGAGAGCATCTTAAACACAGAGATTTATAAGAATCTTATTTCACAATAAATGGTGGTAATTTCCATGTCATTCTTTCCCTGGGGTGATTCTAATGGCCTTTAAACATCTTCAGAATCACATATTTCCCACCAACAGAGATCCTGAAAATTCATCAGTTTCATTTATTTTTGGCAGAAATGTCTAAAGTTGTTCTTCTGGGTAAATATCTGAGAAAATGGCTGACTGGTCATGAAAATTGATACCATCAGATTTACTGCTGTAGAATGTACATCCAGATATGGTGAAAATGACTGAGCTTTCAAACATTCCCTTTATCATATTTTCTGGCAATATAAGAACAACACTTTTGATCAACTTTGTAGTCTATATCTACCTAACAGTTTGAACTTTCATCTGTTGTTTACAGTATGATAACATTTTAAGTAAATTTTTTTTAGTAACTAATGAATTAATTTCAGTAAAACTGAAAGTTCAACGAAAGGTACTTATTTAGGTAGCTACTAGTATTTTACCTTCATTTATTTTTAGTTTTAAAAAATAAACCATTAAAAAGGAAAAATAGTGTTTGGGAGCTAGCGCTGGTTGTGATACCCTCATCCCATTTTGGAGGACATGGGTTCAACTAACTCCTGGTTCCAGCTCTCAATTCCAGTGTCCTGATGATGTATACCCTGGGAGACAACAGGTGAAGGCTCAACTAGTTGGGCCCCTGCTACAGATATGGGGACCTGAACTGAGTTCAGCCTGGCCTGGGCCTGGCTGTTGGAGAGTAAATCAGTCAATGGAGCTTGCTCCCTCTCTCTCTCTCTCTTCTCATCCTGCTTCTCAAATAAATAAATACATTTTTAAAAAAAATTCATTGTTATTTTAGGGATATTTTTGAAATTAAATGAAATATTTACATGTGAACTGAATGAAATTATGACAAATAAAAACAAATAATCACATACAATGGCAGAATTGAAGTAACTTAAGTTCTGTTTCTTCAGTTTTAAAATCGCGGTGCTATCCTTCTTTATTACACATCAAAATGTAAATGCAAAATAGGAGGACCCACAAAGGGGGGCGCTCTTACTAGCAACACTAACTTGGAGAGTTGAGTCCACGTGTGCCAAAGGTGAAATGGGTAAGTGGAGTTTCTCTGAATTTATTTCTAGTAGAATGCAATGTTTATTAAAGAAAATGTGACTTCAAAATGTGCTAATGTGAAGTGTTCTTACAAATTAAAATCAACAGAAACCGCAGCAATTGTTTAGGTTGTAGACCAGGGAGGATGATTTTGTCAATGACGTGGTTCCAAATCACAGAGAACGCTGGTAACAAGCAGCAGGTTCACTCTTCCTAAGCTTTGTCTTAGTTTTTAGCTTCTCTAGGCCAGATCCCCCTTACTGCCCTCCTCTGGAGGTGAGAGGATGCTCCTTAGCCGGCCCTGGATAAGCCATTGGTAAGCTGCCTCCTCCAGCATGTGGGCCTCAAGGATTTCTGCAACAAGGACACTGCAGATAATTCCAGAATTAAAATTTATAATTAGTATCTGTGTACATAAAATCTCCTTTCAAAGGTGCAGGCTAGGATAATAATTTAGCAAAAAAATCAAAAGAGAATGTTACCGTCTCAGTTTTTAGCATTGTAATTACAAACCCAGCATTTGTGGGAAGAGTCATTTCAACACACATTACGAACCCTCTGTGTGGATGGAAGGCAAATGTTCCTTCTGACTCTTTAAGGGTCATTCTCCAGTGTACAAGTGAACAGGTTGGTCTAGAAAAGTCTTGGAGGCCCTTTCAGGCCTAATAATCTGTGATATCTATTAGTTTTTTTGTGTGTGAATGAAGAAACAGACTACCTCCCCATTACCTCCCACAGTTCTCCCTTTAGCAATCCTCAAGAGTTTGCTTGGAGAGGAGATCGAGCCCTCAATTTTTCCTTCTCCATTCCTTCAATCCACACAGATGTGAGGGCCTGGACAGCATAGTAAATGAGGGAAAACATCAACACCTTAGGCTAACACTTTTCAGCAGTCTTTGTGAGCTTCATGGTGTTCATGGAGAGCTGGATGGCTCCTGAGAGGGCCCAGGTCTTGGGCGACAGTAGGTCTCAGGGCACAGCCTGAGGACAAACCAAGGGAACTAGCATGTCCTGCATGAAAACATTAGTTAAGAGCTAGCGCCTCTCTGGGAAGAAGCAGTTCTGAAGTTCAGCTCCACATCAAGAAGTAGGTTTTCACTCTACTATTTCTGAAAATTAGTTTTCATGCTTGGAAAATGTACGTGTGGGGGCCAGCGCTGTGGCGTAACGGGTAAAGCTGCCACCCGCAGTGCCAGCATCCCATGTGGGTCCTGGTTCAAGTCCCGACTCCTCCACTTCTGATCCAGGTTTCTGCTATGGCCTGAGAAAGCAGTGGAAGATGGCCCAAGTCCCTGGGGCCCTGCACCCACGTGGGAGACCCGCAGGAAGCTCCTGGCTCCTGGCTCCTGGCTTCAGATCGGCGCAGATCCAGCTGTTGTGGACATCTGGGAAGTGAACCAGTGGATGGAAGACCTCTCTCTCTCTCTGTCTCTCTCTCTCTCTCTCTGTCTCTCTCTTTCTGCCTCTGCCTCTCTGTATCTCTGCCTTTCAAATAAAATAAATAAATCTTAAAAAAAAAAAAAAAAGAAAGAAAATGTGTGTGTGCTATTGCATGTTATACAGCAGACACTCACTGGATGACCCAAAAGGAGGTGAATGTGTGTCTTCTCTCTGACTAGGATAGCGTGAGTTGATTCAAACCCCAGTGCCAAAGCTCCCAGTCAGCTGTCCTGGTGAAGGTGCCATGGCACTGCTCTTAAAGAACGGCCTGCACTTTAGAAAATGTGTTGCTGGACACCACTGGGCCTTTCGCCCGCTGGATGCCGGGTGAAGAAAGATAAATTCTAGGGTAAAACCGACAACGTGGATGTAGGAATCTTTGCTTTCTCCTTCGCTTCCTCCTCCAAGGTTTGAGATTATGACCCCAAGGAAGACAGAATACTTTCACAAACCTGTGTGTGTCTATCACCAGTTCGTAAACACTGGCCAATTTTAACACATCCAACCTCCAACATATAACTTTAAATCAAATTCCAGATATTACATGATTTGATTCTCAGCGAAAAAAATAATGACTTTTACATGATAACAATATTCCTATCCCACCTAAACACATCAGTAGTAATTCCTCAATACCAGTGTAAGTGATCAGATTATGCCACTCCAAAACATGCCTTTTTGGCATAAGGATTATTTTGAGCCGGATATTTTGAGAAACCACAGCCTTGAGAGAAGCTCTAAAAAGAGAATAGAAATTACCATTTTGTAAGAGAAATTTACATTTATAAAAGAAATCTCCATTTGTAAGGTTGTCTTCCTGTCTGAATCAGAAAGAGCAGAATAACAAAATCATGAAGAAGTCTCCTCAGGGACAAAGACACCCACTTAAGTCAGTGTAAGAGAGCTTGCCTTCCGCGGGCTTTCCTAGTGACAGGCCTATGGCTGGGCCTTCCCACACCACACTTTGCTTTAGCAGAGGATGCTATTTAAGCCTGAATTCATAGGCACTTCCCTGAGGTTTACTGGTTTCTCTGGGTATCTCCCATGTACACATGAGGGATTCACGATAATAAATTTCTGTTTGTTTTTCTCTCGTTCATTCACGTTTTGTTACAGAGTCTGTCCCAGTTAATAACTCAGGAGGGGAGGGGAGGAACTTATTTTCCTCCCCTTCAACCAAGAAATATCTAACCAATGTTCACATTTTCAGTTGTCTTCTTTTTTTTTTTTTTTTTTTCACATATTCTGCTTGTTTGAACCAGGATCCAGATAAGTTTCATACAATGTGAATGATTGTTCTTTCTTGTGTCTTTTTTAATTTATAGATTCCTTTTTCATCTCTTCTCCCCCATTGAGTTGAAGTTTTCTTAAATGGAGACAGAAGTTTGCATTGAGGAACTGTATATAAAAATAATAATTGCTAATAGGCATGCATAGAGTCACAATAATTACTTGATACAATATGAACTTAGCATCGGTGCTATATGAAGTAATTTACACACATTAACTTATCCACTCTCCCAGCAGCCCCGCCCAGTTTTGTACTAGAAGCATTGGTGCACAGACAGGTTCAATAACTTGCCATCAGACACATAGCTGCAAATGGTGAGTCCTGATCTGGATCTAGCTGTTAATGACACACTGTTGTGAGGTTGCCTGCGGGGCAGTCAGCCAATGGGGAAAGTCCCTAGCTAACCATAGAAAAAACTTCCCAGCTCTGCCGTGGAAGGTAACCCACCCGATTGGCAGGAAAACCCATCGGACCAAAAGAAAGAAGAAGAAAAAACAATTCAACCAGGCAATAGGGTACTGCCCACCCCATACAAACTTCTCAAATCACAGCCTTTGGGCAGTAGACAGCCTCTCGCCGCTTCCTTGCAGTGTATTCAACACAGCTATCTTCACTCGCTCTACCTGACCGGCTCGTGCGAATTCCGTCACCATCCGCATCAGGAGCCCCAGTCTGGGGCTTTCTAAGAGCTGCCATTTGTGTAGCACCAGTAAGTGCTTTATTTGAGGCAATTGATCTAAATCTCACAATTGACTTCTCCCTGTGAGTTCAACGGGATCATGGCCCCGTTTTATAGATGGGTAAGACACAGAGCTTACGTCTTCCCTCCCAGCCCCTGAGATCACACCGTTGGTCAATACTAGAGCTGGAATTCTAAATCCAAGTGGTGTCTTGACCCAGTCTGGACTTTCATCGCTGGTGTAGGATCTGCAGAATACCTGAAGAGACCCATTATGAAGTTTAATTTGGGAGTTTTCCCTAGGAATGGGGAGACAGCCATCTTAAGAAAATAGCTTGTAAACTCCCACCTACCACCACCTATAATGCAGTTTGCTTCAGTCAAGCCTGGCCACAGTGGGCTGGACCCTGGGCTGCCAATCATTGAGCGCCCACAGAGACTTGGGAGGGGGCCACTACACTGTGTGGACAGGACAGGGCCACTAAGGAAGCACTTAAGAAGGGTCTGTGCCAAAGGGTCTCTGCTAGACCTGGTCTTTCCCTTCTGCAGTGTAGGGAAGCAAAAGTAATTTTCCCTCTACCCCCATTGTTCTTGGGACAGATTAACAAGAGAAAAACAAACAGAAGTTTAATATCATGTATATCTCCTGGAGACACGGGAGATAATTCAGGGAAATCTCAGAGTAAATATCCAAGAATAAATTTCTGGAGTAGATCTCGAAGGGCTAGTGCAAGCTTAGGCTTGCGTACTATGATTGTTTGCTGATATGAAGAATGGATAGGGAGAAAGGCTAGTTGTGATGATGGGGAGACGGTCAGGAAAAGTATGTTAACAAGAGTAAGGTTTGCTATGCAGGTGTAAGGCAGTGCCTCTCCATTGACAAGGGTCTGTAGTGATCTAACCACCATTCTTCTCTTGCTGGTATGGAAAGACTCCCTTACAAATGGAGAATTTCTTTATAAACAAATTCCTCTTACAAAAGACGAACTTCCACTACTGTTTTCAGAGCTTCTCGTGTGTCTGCAGTTTCTCAAAATAAGCAGCTCAAAATAATCTTTATGTCAAAAAAAAGGCATATTTTGAGGTGGCATATTCTGGTCTCCTCCAGTCACATTTCGGGGTGGCGTGCTCTGAATCCCACAGCAGACTCTTTTGCATTCAGAGGAAAACTTTGGGAACCATGCCACCATTCTCCATCCTATTCTCTTCTTAAGTCCGTGCTAAATATGAGTTCAAGACATTTAGAAATGACTTAACTCTCACCAGCCCTGGAGGACCAATTAGTGCTCAGCTGCAGGACTTATAAGGGATGCCATTGTGCCGGCACCATGGCTCAATAGGCTAATCCTCCGCCTGCAGCACCGGCACCCCGGGTTCTAGTCCCGGTCCGGGCGCCGACTCTGTCCTGGTTGCCCCTCTTCCAGTCCAGCTCTCTGTTGTGGCCCAGGAAGGCAGTGGAGGATGGCCCAAGTGCTTGGGCCCTGTGCCCGCATGGGAGACCAGGAGGGAAGCATCTGGCTCCTGGCTTCGGATCGGCACAGCACCGGCCATAGTGGCCACTTGGGGGGTGAACCAACGGAAAAGGAAGACCTTTCTCTCTGTCTCTCTCTGTCTGTCTAATTCTGCCTGTCAAAAAATAAAGTTAAATAAAAATAAATAAATAAAGGATGCCATTGCTTCAACAGAGCCCAACTCAAAATGTCACTTTTTGTCAGTATGAAAGGGAAGAACTTCAAAGTCCATAATTTTATTGCTGCCCCTTGCATTGTGCTACACTTGATCTTAGCCAAAAGGCTGAGAAGCAATGCATGCATTGTATTTTCCTTTTTTCCCATTTTTCCCTTGCATTTGAGTATTTGTAATGATTTTTTATGGGCAGGCAATGGCTGGACTCATGTCAGCAGTTCTACAAAGTCAGGCAGTCTGGGCAAACTTCAGCCATTGCATTACACTAAAGCAGAGTAGTTGGAAGGAAATTTACCCATTTTTGAGGTAGAGGAGATTTGTTTCAGTGCTGAGACCATGTCTTCTTTTTCAGATAATAGAAATATCTGGGCCAACGCCACGACTTAATAGGCTAATCCTCCTCCTGCGGCGCCGGCACACAGGGTTCTAGTCCCAGTCAGGGCGCTGGATTCTGTCCCGGTTGCTCTTCTTCCAGTCCAGCTCTCTGCTGTGGCCAGGGAGTGCATTGGAGGATGGCCCAGTGCTTGGGCCCTGCACCCGCATGGGAGACCAGGAGAAGCACCTGGCTCCTGGCTTCGTAATAGTGCAGTGTGCCGGCTGCAGCGGCCATTCGGGGGTGAACCAATAGAAAAAGGAAGACCTTTCTCTCTGTCTCTCTCTCTCTCACTGTCCACTCCACCTGTCAAAAAAAAAAAAAAAAAGAAAGAAAGAAAGAAAAAAGAAAAAAGAAATATCTGGAGCTTACAAAAAAAATCATTAATGTTTTTGGAAATAATTAATGCTTATTTAATTAAGCTTGGAATTGTCAAAAAGATAATTTTTCACAATTAAAATCATGATTCTCACACACATACAAAATGAACGTATGCTAGGTATTATCATAAGGAAACTAATAAGATGTTACAAGTTTAAAGGAAAATTTTGAAAAGTAGAAATAACTAACAGAAGCCAACCTTGTTAATAAGTCAGTAAACAAAATGGTAGGATCATCTTTCTATAAGGGGAAAACAAATGTGTCTCTATTCAAGACCATTCATTCACATCAGTATAGCTAAGAATCATTTGCATTGCTATCAGTTTCCTACAATTTGGAGTTGTAAAGTAACTAAATCAACAGCGGGGAAAGCAAGATCCCTATAAAATCAGAAAAGTCCCAGAAGTGTTCTGGACCAGGCCTAGCTTTTCACTGAAAGGACACGCAGTCATCTTCTGGTATTTCGAAATCTTTTACAAGTTGTCCTGAGAGAAAGGCAACCACAGCGTGAATAGAGTGCTTAGAGCAGAGATGATGTTTACAGGGAATTTCTGTTTGCTGGTTACTACTTCCTACCCTACCTCCCTCTTGCCCTAATTTGGCTTTTTGTTTCACCGTCACCATGGAAGATTTGGTGCTGGAATACTATAGAAAATTTTAATACTATATCCAACAAAGCTTGAATTAAGAAAAGTGAATAACAGGGGCTGGTGCTGTGGTGTAGCAGGTAAGGCTGCCATCTGCAGTGCCAGCCTCCCATCTGGGTGCCAGTTTGAGACCTGCTCTGCTTCTGATCCAGCTCCCTGCTGTGGCCTGGGAAAGCAGTAGAAGATAGCCCAAGTGCTTGGGCCCCTGTACTTGCATGGAAAACCCAGAAGAATCTCCTGGCTCCTGGCTTCAGATCGGCACAGCTCCAGTCATTGTGGCCTTCTGGGGAGTGAACCAGCAGATGGAAGACCTCTCTCTCTCTCTCTCTTCTCTCTCTCTCTCTCTTTCTCTCTCTCTGTGCCTCTTTGTAACTCTGCCTTTCAAATAAATAAATAAATATTAAAAAAAGAAAAGTGAGTAATAATTTTCTGTATCCCCTTAAAATGTACTTTATTCCTGCAAAAAGTTGACCAACCACTCTGTCCACTTGTTACCTGTAAAACAGTCTCAAAATAAGACAACCCAGGGCAGTTTCCAGGCATACTTTATACTCACTAAATTGCACTGACATTTGCTATATCCAAAAGTAAGATGAAAATATTGGCAGGTAGACAACTTATCAGACAGGAAAACTCACTCTCTTCCTTTTCATTTTAATGACCAGGCCCATAATTCAGACATAAAACTTGACTTCTGAAGTTCAAGTGTTAACCTTGGTGTCTCTTCCCAGATTCCAGGCTCTAGACACAACTTGCTTTTCTCCATGATTGGCTCCTGACATGCTCCGGGGCAGTGCTCTCCTGCTGGCTGAAAGCTTTAATTGTGCCAGCTAATACCTTTGCTTCCCACTCATTTGGATCTTCTTTCTTGTACCAGGAGCCAGAAATTGTCAGGATCACAGTGTTAGGGCCTCCAGGAATTTCCCTTGGCTCAAGGGCAAGGGATAGTGTCCACTAGCAGTGGAATATCATAGTTCATGGCCAGCAGAAATGGCTGCCCAAACAAAAGTAAGCATAAGACACTGACACCTGGAGTAGCAGCTTGTGAAAACTCTACTGAGAACAATTCCCCAGTGAGAGTGTAGCTAACTGCTATCTTCCTCATAAAATTGGAAAATACTAAAAAAAAAAAAAAAAAAAAAAAACCCAAGCCAATTAGAATGTTGAGTGTATGGGTAAAGTTGTTTGGGAAATTAAATGAGTCTATTTTCAAGAGCTTTTGAATTTCATACAACCTGGTCCAACAAGTCCTTTTCTGGGGATTAATTCAAAATACAGTGAAGCAACAATATCTTTAAAGCAAATCAAATAAATAAGCCTATACATGATAGCATCACAAAGAATAAAACACTAATAAAAAGAATTAATCAGGCCGGTGCCACGGCTCACTAGGCTAATCCTCTGCCTTGCGGCGCCGGCACACCGGGTTCTAGTCCTGGGTCGGGGCACTGGATTCTGTCCCAGTTGCCCCTCTTCCAGGCCAGCTCTCTGCTGTGGCCCGGAAGTGCAGTGGAGGATGGCCCAAGTGCTTGGGCCCTGCACCCCATGGGAGACCAGGAGAAGCACCTGGCTCCTGCCATTGGATCAGCGCAGTGTGCCGGCTGCAGCGGCCATTGGAGGGTGAACCAACGGCAAAAGGAAGACCTTTCTCTCTTTCTCTCCGTCTCTCTCTCTCACTGTCCACTCTGCCTGTTAAAAAAAAAAAAAAAAAAAAAAAAAAAAAAGAATTAATCAAGGAAGTGAAAGATCTGTACTCAAAACTATAAAACATTGATGAAATAAAATGAAAAAGACACAAATAAATGGGAAGATATCCCATGTTGATAGATTAGAAGAAATAATTTTGTTCAAATGACCATATTACCTAACGTAATCTGCAGATTCAATGTAATCCCTATCAAAATTTCAATGGCATTTTTCATATAAACAAGAAAATTTTAAATTCTTAATGGAACCAAAAAAAGACTGTGAATACTAAAAACAATCTTGAGAAAGAGGAGCAAAATTGAAGGCATCATACTCCTGATTTTAAATTATATTACCAAGCTTTAGTAATCAAAACAATATAGCACTAGCATAAAAACATATGGATCAAAAGAACAGAGAGTCCAGAAATAATCCCAAGCATAGTTAGTCAATAAATTTTCAACAAAGATGCTACGAACCAAACTCAACGGGGAAAGGATCGTTTCTAAATAAAGGATGTTGGGGAAATGGAACAGCCACCATGCAAAAGAATGAAATTGACCTTTATCTTACACCATACATATAGTGAAACAGGAGTAAAAGCTTAAATGTAAGAACTAAAACGGTAAAGTTTCTAGATGAAAACATAGAGGGAAAGCTCCTTGATGTTAGTATTGGCTAATGATTTCAAAGCTTTAACACCAGAAGCACAGGGAACAAAAGCAAAAATATCAACAGTTAAGAGGACCCCATACGGTCTTTTCTGAGAAGTTCCAAGACTTTTTTCTTTAACATCTGATCTCTGACTTGTAGCTTGTGGGGAGTGTGCAGGCAAACATGAGAGAAAGGTAGACAGGTTCTCTAAGATTGAATGACTGGTTAATTTGTTACAGCAATCCCCAAGAATGGAGGCAAGCAGTTTCCTAAAGCATGAGTGTGAAGGGTTTGGTCAGTGTTCCCCTGAAAGGGAGGACTTGTCATGGGTAGCAAGGGTACTGTGAAATCATCAGGACCTTCTGGTAAACTGCGCAGTCTCTGAACTTCTTATGTTGGCACATTTTCCCTATACTCAAGTTTGGGAAGGCTGAGCATCCCTTCTGGTCGGATAACTCTTCCCACATTACTCTTATAATAGGGTTGAGATTAAAAAAAAAAAAAAGTACTGAGCTACTCAATAAATGTAATTACTTCTCACATCCCCTTTTTCAAAACGGGAAAGGGCAAATCTTTGTGATTTTCCCAGAGATTCTCTGGGAATCTCCAAGGCAGTTTTAGGTGTAAAAACACTCTAAGAATTTTATTTTTTCTGAATTCAGGCTCTGATCTTAGGAAGGCAAAAGTAACAGATTAAACAGAAGATTTGGTAGAATCATGAATGCTTGAGATAAAAGTTTAGTCAGTTTTTTAATAAAACAAAAATATAATGTTTTAAAATATGCATTGGTAAAACAATTTTAAGGAATGTTAGGCCTTTCAGATGTGAGGAGATGGTTTGTTCTTTATTTTTAAAAGGTAGGAGCAAAACAAACAAACAAACAAACAAGCACTGTGATATAGCAGGTAACACCACCACTTATGCAACACCAGCATCCCATATGGACACAGGTTTGTGTCCCCAGATGCTCCACTTCCAATCCTGCTGCTTGCTAATGGCCTGGGAAAAGCAGAAGAAGATGGCCCTAGTGCTTGGCCCCCTGCTCCCATGTGGGAGACCTGGAAGAAGCTCCTGGCTCCTGGTTCCTTACTTTGGCCTGGTCTAGCCCTAGCTGTTGTGGCCATTTGGTGGGTGAACCAGCAGATGGAATCAATCTCTCTCTCGCTCTCTCTGTAACTCTGATTTTCAAATAAAAATAAATAAATCTTCAAAAGAAATGATGGCCATGATAAAATCAACAACAAAGTACAGAAAGTTATTGTAATATAATCTAAATCCATTTTCTGGATGGATTACATAAAAGGTAAATAATAATTACTTATTATGCCTTATTAAGAACTCTAAGACCAGTTTATCATTTTAATAGAGAAAGCCAAATTCTATTTTTGCGTTAATTCAATATTTGGCAATAAAGGATTCCAATTTCCTATTTAAAAATGATCTTTGAATAAACCCATCAAAACTGAGAAAATTTTGCCAAACTGTTAACATATTTTATTGCTTCTTTTCAGACAAGCAAGACAAATATGGTTTACTTTCAGCAAGCCGTCTACAATTCTCTATATCCATTACGACTTGTCTTTCCTTCTCTTATTTCATACCCTGCAGCAGATGCTGTCTTTTGGAACAAAACTACTCACTTCTTCCTTGAAAAAAAAAAAATTCTTTTCACTTTGGAAACATTGTTGTACATCTCTACACCATCACTAGCACTACTGTCACTGTCACTTCTGGTACAGTCCTAATTATCTGAATAATTTAAAAAATTCTTTTCTTTTAATTTTTTAAAATTTATTTAATTTATTTGAAAGGCAAAGAGACAAAGATGCAGACAGAGTCAGAGAGAGATGTCTCAATTCCTGGTTCACTCCCCAGTACCTGCAACAGCCAGGGCAGGGCCAGGTCAAAGTCAAGAGCAGGAACTCAACTAATCTGTAGCTGAGTAAAATAAAAACAAAGATATGCACGTATTTAAGAATGTGTTAAGTAAACAAAGTTTTTTTTTAAAATTTTATCATAGAACTTATTTAGGCATGTAAAGATTATTCATTAATTAATTCGGTTTAGTATTAGTCCAAGATGGTGAAGTTAAGTTGAAGTTATTGGAAATTATGTTTGGGGAATTGGCATTGTGGCATAACAGGTTAAGCCTCTGCCTAGCATCCTATATGGGTGCCAGTTCAAGTACCTACTGCTCCACTTCTGCTCTAGCTCCCTACTAATGGCCTGGGAAAACAGATGATGACAACTGAGGTATTTGGCTCCAAGCCACCCATTTGTTAGACCTGAATGGAATTCCTGGCACCTGGCTTTGGTATCATGCAGCCCTGGCTGTTGTGGAAATTTGGGGATTGAACAAGCAGATGGAAGGTCTCTCTCCATTTCTCCCTCTCTATAATTCTGCCTTTCAAATAAACAACTAAATCTTTTAAAAATAATTTTTTAAAAATAATTTTAAAAAGAAATTATGTTTGAGGGAATGCCAATTTTGCACAGTTCAGACACCACTGGGCATGCCTACATTCCCTATTGGGATTGAATTCCTGCCTCCTTGAAGGCAGCAGATAATGACTCAAGTACATGGGGTCCTGCCATGATGTGGGATACTAGAGTCAGTATCTGGCTCCTGGCTTCCGCCTGACCCAGCCCTGGTTGTTGCAAACATTTGGGGAGTGGATCAGCAGATGGAAGATCTCTTTCTCTCTGTGTGTGTCTGCCTCTCTACCATACAAATAAATTTTAAAATTCCAGTAAATTTTAAAAAATTAAAGTTGAGCTATAATCCATAGAACATGACTGTTTATGCCAAAAGATTGTCAAAGTTATTTCAATATAGTTAGACACATAATTTAACATTTTTCCTAATCCTTAACATTATTAAGTAGTAGTGTTAACTTATTTCATCAATAAAATACTATATGAAAATGAGGAGATTCAGAAAAAAAGCCTAGGGCTTCTAAAACATAAGATAGGTCAAACGTTTTGTATAACAGTTAAGATGCTCATTAGGTAACTGCATCCCATGTTGAAGTGCCTGGGTCCCAGCTCCACTCTTGATGCTAGCTTCCTGTTTATGCACACTCTGGCAGGCAGTAGGCTATGACTCGGATACTCTGGTCCTTAGCATTCATGTGGGAGAACTAAATTGAACCCCCAGCTCCTGGCTTTTTGGTTATTGTGGACATTTGGAGAGTAAACCAGTGGATGGGAGCTCTCTGTGTCTGTCTGTCTGCTTTTTCTGCCAAATAAGTAAGATTTTAAAATAAATAGGGGCTGGCACTGTGATACAAAGGGTTATGTTGCAGGCTGAGATGCCAGTATTCCATATCGAAATGCTGGTTCTAGTCCTTGCTGCTCCACTTCCCATCCAGCATCCTGCTAATGTACCTGGAAAGGCAGTAGAAGATGCTACAAGTACTTGGACCCTTGCCATCCATGTGGGAAATCCAGATGGAGTTCCTGGCTTAGGTTCCACTCAGCTCCAACAATCACAGCCATTAGGGGAGTGAACCAATGGATGAAAGGTCTATTTCTCTCTCTCTGTCTCTCTCTCCTCCCTCCTTTCAAATAAATAAAATAAATCCTTAAAAATAAATAAAATGTACAAATAGTGGGTAAAAATCAATATTTTCCTAAAGCAAAAATATAAACTAGCCTGATTTGCCCATAGGTTTATTAGGTATTTTATTATATATTACACAAATATATTTAGATTATCATATGAAAATGCTTCCACGGGGTGGGCATGTGGCACAATGGGTTAAGACTCCATTTGGGATGCCCACATTGAAGTGCCTGGGATCAAGTGGTGACTCCGCTTTAGATCCAGCCTCCTGCAAATGCATCCAGGAGGCAGCAGATGCTGGCTCAAGTGCATAAGCCCTTGCCACCCATGTGGAAGACCCAAATGGAGTTCTGGGCTCCTGGTTTTGGCCTGGCACAGCCCAGCTGTTGTAGGCATTTGGGAAGTGAACCAATAGATAGAAGCTCGCTCTCTCTCTCTGTTGCTCTTTCAAGTAAATAAGAATGAATAAATAGGGGGCCAGCGCTGTGGCGCAGCAGGTTCATCCTCCACCCGCAGCGCCGGCATCCCATATGGGCACCAGTTCTAATCCCAGCTGTTCCTCTTCCAATCCAACTCTCTGCTATGGGCTGGGAAAGCAACAGAAGATGGTCCAAGGGCTTGAGCCCCTGCACCTGCATGGGAGACTGGGAAGAGGCACCTGGCTCCTGGCTTTGGATCGGTGCAGCTCCAGCCATTGCAGCCCTTTGGGGAGTGAACCAATGGAGGGAAGACCTTCCTCTGTATTTCCCTCTCACTGTATGTAACTCTACCTCTCAAATAAATAAATAAATAAATCTTTAAAAAAAAAAAAAAAGAATGTTTTTAAAAACACTCCTGAGTAGGGCCGGCGCTGTGGCGCAGTGGGTTAATGCCCTGGCCTGAAGCGCCAGCATCCCATATGGATGCCGGTTCGGGTCCTGACTGCTCCTCTTCCGATAAGCTCTCTGCTATGGCCTAGGAAAGCAGTAGAAAATGGCCCAAGTCCTTGGGCCCCTGCACCAGCGTGGGAGACTTGGAGGAAGCTCCTGGCTCCTGGCTTCAGATCGGTGCAGTTCCAGCCATTGCGGCCAACTGGAAAGTGAACCATTGAATGAAAGACCTCTTTCTCTCTCTCTCTCTCTCTCTCTCTCTGCCTCTCCTCTCTCTGTGTAACTCTGACTTTCAAATAAATAAATAAATCTTTTAAAAAAAAAAACACTTCTGAGTTAACACAATCCAAAATTTTTTTAAGATTTATTTATTTATCTGAAAGAGTTACAGAGAGAGAGGAAGAGACAAAAAGAGAGAGAGCTCTTCCATCTGCTGGTTCACTCCCTGGATAGTTGCAATAGACAGGACTAGGGCACGCTGAAGTCAGGAGCCAGCAGCTTCCTCTAGGCCTCCCATGAGGGTATTAAGGGTCCACACACTTGGGCCATCTTCTTTTGCTTTTCCCAGGCCATTAGCAGGGAGCTGGATCAGAAATGGAGTAGCCAAGACAGGAACTGGTGATCATATGGGATGCTGGCACCACAAATGGCAGCTTTACCTCTGTACCACAATGCCAGCACCTCCAAAAGAATTTATTATGGGGGCTGGTGCTGTGGCATAGCAGGTTAAGCTGCTGCCTGCAGTGCTGGCATCCCATATGGGCAACAGTTTGAGTCCTGGCTGCTCCACTTCCGATCCAGCTCTCTGCTACGTCCTGGGAAAGCAGTAGAAGATGGCCAAAGCCCTTGGACCCCTTCACCCACATGGGGAACCTGTAAGAAGCTCCTGGCTCCCAGCTTCAGATCAGCCTAGCTCCAGCCATTGCAGCCATTTGGGTAATAAACCAGTGGATAGAAGACTTCTGTCTCTCTTTTCTCTCTCTCTGCCTCTGTGTCTCTGTACCTCTGCCTTTCAAATAAATAAGTAAATCTTTTTTAAAAAAAAAAGTCACAATGACATAATGAGTAATAATAAAAAAAGGAAAAGACAAAAACTAAAAAAAAGAATTTTTTATGAAAAGGATAGAATATGTAGAGTATTGAAAATTGTTTATTTTATAGGAATTCTGGAAATTTTAGATTTATTTAAGCACTAATAACTGTGTATGTTAATAGATCAGAATTCCTTTGATTCAAAAGATATTATAGTCTGATGTATGAATTTCATCCAGAGGTACATTGCACACACACAGTGAGAGACAGAGCTTTTCTCAATTACAGAGAGCTGGCTGGCTTCAGGTCTATAACCTTGGCTACAGATCAGAAGAAAACAAAACCCTCACCAGTCCAGTTTTCAAAGGGCTTTTTTCCTTTCTAGTGGACACAAAACATTTTCTTAATTAATTTAAGCATGTAAGTAGATAAATAGACAAAGAAAAAGATGGGCAAATAGGGTTATCATCTCACCCCAGATAGAAATTAGATTCTTGTTATCCATGTCATAGAGATCACCAAATGGTCAGATCATAACACCAAATTCCCTATAATAATAAGCCATATGCATATCAAAGTTATATATACACAAAGCCATCTCTCTCTTTTGTAAAGATTTGAAGGGCAGAGTGATAGAGAGAGGGAGAGACAGGCAGACAGACAGACAGACACACACACACGGGGGGGGGGGGGGAGTCTTCATTTTATTGACCCATTCCTAAATGCTTCCAACAGCCAGGTCTGGGCCAGGCAAAAGCCAGGATGAAGGAGCTCCCCTGGGTTTCCCACATGGGTGGCAGAGGCCCAAGTCCTTAGGCCATCATCCACTGCCTCCCAGGCACATTAGCAGGGATCTGGACTGGCAGCAGAGGAATTGGGACTTGAATTGGCATGCCAATATGGGATGTGGGCATCCTAAGTGATGCGTTAACCCACTGCACAACAACCACCATCCCAATGCCATCTCTAAACCTCAAGATCAAGACCCACCTAGTAATGAAAAAAGACACATCAGGGAAGGAACACAGTTCTCCCTAAAAGCAAGTCCTAACATTTAGCATTTGCCTATTTTTGTAAGGTAAAGTTTACCATTATGGCTATTTTTAAGCTACCAACCTGTTGTCATGAATGCAGAATTGAGAAGTGACACATGTATGAGGGATTTTCAAAAAGTTAATGGAAAGTGTATATTAACTAATTTTAAAAATTAGTTGAAAAATTTCAAAACATTTTGTACCAAAATAATACTCATGCTCACTTGTAGTACCATATCTGAACAGGATCTAGTATGAGGCACTAAGAAGGAGAAGCCATCAATTGGAGAAGAGCTCCTGACAGAACATCACGACTTCTGTTAAACTTGAAGCAAGAACAAAGATTGAATTGATGGTGAAACTTGGGTAGAAGAATGGTGAAATCACTAATGCTTTGCAAAATGTTTTTGGAGAAAATGCTTTAAAGAAATCAGTAGTTTACAAATAGATAACTCTTTTTAAGAAGGGATAAGACAATATTGAAGATGAAATCTACAGCAACAGACCATCCACATCAGTTTGTGAGGAAAGAGTTCATTTTGTTTGTGCTCTAATTAAAGAAAACTGATGATTAATAGCAGAAATAATAGTCAACACTGCAGATACCTCAGTGTGCTCAGTCTACGCAATTCTGATTGAAAAATTAAAGAGAAGCAAAATTTCTGTTTGATGGGTGCCAAGTGTTGCACCCAGATCAATGAGTTGCATCAAGAACAGTGATTTCAAGGGAAATTTGAAACAAGTGAAACCAAGATCCTGAAGCATTTCTTCCAAGAATTGGAAAAAGAAATAAAATGTGGCTTCCCCAGAATGGTGTTGAAGACAAAGCACAATCAAAACAATGGCTACCAACAGGAGGAAGTGGTGCCGTCAAATCAAGAGCAGACTGGTCAAGATCAAAGACCATGGCAACAGTTTATGAGGATATGCAAGGTATGTTGCTTGGGACTTTCTGTAAGGCCAAAGAAAAATAACATCTACCCATTAGGAGAGAGTTTTGAGAAATTTAGCCAAATCTTTAGAAGAAAACATCTGGGAAAATGTTACCAGACTGTCCTCCATCATGACAGCACGCCTGTTCATTCCTCTCATCCAAGAAGGGAAATATTCCAGAGGTTTGGTGGGGCATCAGTAGGCACGCACCTCACTATCATGATTTGGCTCCTTCTGACTTCTTTTATTTCCCAATATTAAACAACTGTAAAGGGCACCCATTTTTCTTCAGATAATATGAAAAAGACTGCACAGAGTCAAATCCCAGGTCCCTGGAGTTATTTAGGGATGGATTAAATGGCTGGCGTCATCATTTACAGAAGTAGTTTAAACCTGAGGGAGCTTATGTAGAGAAACGAAGCTTACATTTCTTATTTTTATTTTTTAATTCTATTTTTTCACAGGATTTTTTTAAGTCCCCTCATATTTACTTCTTGCAAACCGGTATGATCTGGCTCCAGGACACAACTGTGCTTGACTATAATAAGTTAGTCAAAACACAAACAGACTAGCAGACGTGGCCAAGAAAGAGGAACAAAAACACAAATCACAAAAAAGAGAAAAAACTTTGAGAAATGCAGAGTTGGTCTCTTGGGATTCCATCTGAGAAACAAGAAAAGATGTGCCTGGGTTTCATCAGGCCACAAGGCCACTTTTCAAGTCACACCATTTAATGGCACCGTCAGGTAAATCCACTTGACTAGCTCAGTGGATCTTCCAGAATGATCCTAAGTACTCAGTACTTCACAATACAGCTTGTTAACGCATGTGAAGAGTCCTCATAGTTACAAAGCTTCTCTTTCCACTCAGCTGAAAATCCATCTTCCTGTAACTCATAAAAGGCCTTAGTTATGCTCTTAGGGAATCGTGCCCTTATTCAATAAACTTTTAGTATTGAGTACAATTGTCTTAGGATTTTAGAGTTTTCCAAATCATTCACTTTATAAATACAAAAAAAAAAAAAATAGAACCAGAGAGGAAAACAAGTTTCCACAATTCACATCGCTCTGTGATTTGGAATTAGCCATAAAACATTAAAACTGCCACAACACAACCCTCCTGTGTCTCTGTTTCTAATCTACTAATAAATACCTCATCTACCATTTCTTACACCCTCTCATCTTAGTTTCTCCCTTCTCTAGGCTCTCTGTTTAGATTATGCCACTCTGAAGGTGAGAGATGAAAAAGGAAATGTAATAACAGACACCACAGAAATAAAAAGAATCATTAGAAATTACTACAAAGGGCTGTATGCTAACAAACTGGGAAAACTAGAAGAAATGGATAGATTCCTGGACACATACAACCTACCTAAATTGAGACAGGAAGACATAGAAACCTAAACAGATCTATTACCAAGAAGGAAATTGAATCTGTAATAAAGATCCTCCCAACAAAGAAAGCCCAGGACTAGATGGCTTCACTGCTAATTGTACCAGATATTTAAAGAACTAACTCCAATTCTTCTCAAGTTATTAAAAACAATTGAAAGAGAGGGAATCCTCCCAAATTCTTTCTATGAAGCCATCATCACCTTAATTCCTAAACCCAAAAAAGATAAAACAGAGAACTAAAGACAAGTTTCCCTGATGAACATAGACGTCAAAATCTTCAACAAAATTCTGGCCAATAGCATCCAACAACACATCAGAAAAATCATTCACCTGGACCAAGTGGGATTTATCCCTGGTATGGAGGAATGGTTCAACATTTGCAAATCAATCAATGTGATACATTACATTAACAAACTGAAGAACAAAAATCATGATTATCTCAATAGATGCAGAGAAAGCATTTGACAAAATACACCATTTCATGATGAATACTCTAAGTAAATTGAGTCAGAAGGAACAGTCCCCAACACAATCAAACCAATTTATGACACTCATAGCCAGCATCCTATTGAATGGGGGGAAAGTTGGATACATTCCCACTGAGATCCAGAACCAGACAAGGATACCCAGTCTCACCATTGCTATTCAATATAGTCCTGGAAGTTTTAGCGAGAGCCATTAGGCAAGAAAAAGAAATTAAATGGATACAAATTTGGAAAAAGGAAGTCAAATTATCCTTATTTCCAGATTACATGATTCTATATATAGGGGATCCAAAAGACTCCACTAAGAGACTACTAGAACTCATAGAAGTGGTTGGTAAAGTAGCAATATATAAAAATCAATACACGAAAATCAACAGTCTTTGTAAACACAGACAATACCACATCTGGAAAAGAACTTCTATTCTAATTCAATCCCATTCACAATAGACACACACAGAAAAACAAATAAGGTGGAATAAATTTAACCAAGGATGTTAAGAAACTCTATGATGAGAATTACAAAAAATTAAAGAAAGAAATAGAAGAAGATACAAAAAAAAATGGGAAAATCTTCCATGTTCATGAGTTGGAAGAACCAATATCACCAAAATGTCCATTCTTCCAAAAGCAATTTACAGATTCAATGAGATACAATCAAAATACCAAAGACATTCTTCTCAGATCTAGAAAAAATGATGCTGAAATTCAAATGGAGGCTAAAGCAATCTTAAACAACAAAAACAAAGCTGGAAGCATCACAATACCAGATTTCAAGACATACTACAAGGCAGTTATAAGCAAAGCAGCCTGGTACTGGTACAAAAACAGATGGATAGACCAATGGAACAGAATAGAATCGAATCACCAGAAATCAATCTAAGCATCTACAGCCACCTTATATTTGACCAAGGAGCTAAAATCAATCCTTAGAGCAAGGACAGTCACTTCAACAAATGGTGCTTGGAAAACTGGATTTCTATGTGGGAAAATATGAAGCAGGATCCCTACCTCACACCTTACACAAAAATCCATTCAAAATGGATTAAAACCTAAATCTATGACCCGATATCATCAAATTATTAGAGAACATTGGGAAACCCTGCAAGACATTGGCCCAGGCAAAGAGTTCTTGGAAAAGACCCCAGAGGCACAGGCAATCAAAGCCAAAATTCACAAATGGGACTACATAAAATTGAGAAGCTTCTGTAAAAAGAAACATTGCAAAAGAAACACTCAGTAAAGTGAAGAGACAATCAATAGAATGGGAGAAATTATTTGCAAACTATGCAACTGATAAAGGATTAATAACCAGAATCTATAAAGAGATCAAGAAACTCAACAACAATGAAACAAACAACCCAGTTATAAAATGGGCCAAGAACTTAAACAAATTTCAAAAGAGGAAATCCAAATGGCCAGCAGACACATGAAAAAATGTTCAGGATCACTAACTGTCAGGGAAATACAAATCAAAATCACAATGAGGTTTCACCCACCCGTTACAATGGCTTTCATACAGAAATCAACAAACAACAAATGCTGGCGAGGATGTGGCAAAAAAGGTATCCTAATCCACAGTTGGTAGAACCCAAGTGTTTGGGCTCTGCACCCCATGGGAGACCAGGATAAGCACCTGGCTCCTGCCATCGGAACAGCGCGGTGCGCCGGCCGCAGCGCGCTACCGCGGCGGCCATTGGAGGGTGAACCAACGGCAAGGGGAAGACCCTTCTCTCTGTCTCTCTCTCACTGTCCACTCTGCCTGTCAAAAAAAAAAAAAAAGAAATGTAAACTGGTAATACCACTATGGAAGACAGTATGGAGATACCTCAGAAATCTGAATATAGACCTACCATATGACCCAGGTATCCAACTCCTAGGAATTTACCCAAGGGAAATGAAATCAGCAAATAAAAGAGTTATCTGTTCCCCCATGTTTATCACAGCTCAATTCACAATAGCTGAGACATGGAATCAACCTAAATGTCTGTCAATCGAAAACTAGATAAATATACTATGGGATATGTACACTATGGAATTCTACACAGCATTTAAAAAAATGAAATCCAGTCATTTGCAACAAAATGAATGAATTTGGAAAACATCATACTTACTGAAATAAACCAGTCCCAAAGGGACAAATACCATATGTTCTCCCTGATCTGTGAAATATAGAGCACTTAAATAAAATTGTAGAAGTGTAATTGACACTTTAAGAATCAGTGACTTGAACAACCCTTGTCTCAACTGTTTAGGAACAGTTTTTTTTTTTCTCTTCCTCATACTGTTTGTTGAACTCTTCACTTAACATGGAGTTAATCATATGTATATAAAGTCAACTGAAATTTATCTCATTAAAAATGAGTGGGAATAAGAGATGGAGGAGAAAGTTTGTAACCGTAAAACTGTATAGTTCAGCATACATTCCTATGGATTCACTTCTAAGGGTACATTTAAACATTTGCCATGGGACCCCAAATCGCATTAAGCTGGGTGGTAAAAATGCCATCTAAAGTGTTAAAGTGATCATAATGGATTGTATAAATAAGATCAAGTGTCTGGCAATAATAATAGATAGAATTAAAAAGGAGCTAAGGTTCCAACATGGGAAGCAGTCCACACAGCAGACTCATAGAATGACAATCATTTTAAATAGCACTCTGACCTCAGAAATAGCCCTTGACACTTCCTGGTCTGGCTGAAAAGCCCATGGGAGCATTCAAGGCATGGAAAGCCAATATATTGAGGCAAAAAATTTCCTACATGAACAGTCTCTGTGAGTGATACCTCAGTGGAAAGAAGTGGCCATCAAAGAAGGATGTACTTTTCTCTGAAGGGAGGAGAGAACTTCCACACTGCTTACGTCCTTGGCTAACTACTAACAGAGAATGTGGATTCAAAAGGCTTCCATAGCCTTGGCAGGTCATGTAAAGATCCTCGGGTGATCACTGATGTCATACTTAAGAGTGTTAATGGTTAAATTGACAACAGGAGTCACTGTACACTTACTTCCCATGCAGGACCTCTGTGCTCAATGAGTTGTATTATGAGAATTAACTGTAAAACTTGTTCTCAAACAATTTTGTGTGTGTGTGTGTGAAATCTTAGTAGCTTTGGTCTTCTGTGTATAAAGTTAGTTGAAAATAAATCTTAATGGAGAATGGGACTGGGAATGGGAGAGGGAGGAGGACGTGGAGGGGTAGGAGTAGGTGTGGGAAGTCAGATATGGTGGGAAGAATCACTACATTCCTAAAGTTGTATTTATGAAATTTGTACCCCTTAAATAAAAGGTTTATTTGGGGAAAAAATCATGAGGCAGGCATTTGGCACAGCAGTTAAGTCACTACTTGAGACACCCATATCATACATCTGAGTGCCTAGTTTGAGTCGTAGCTCCTCTTCTAATCCAGCTTTCTGCTAATGTACACCTTGGGAGGCAGCAGATGGTAGTTCAAGTACTTGGAACCTACCACACACATGGGAGACTCAGATGAAGTTATGGGCTCCGGCTTGAACTTTACCCAGCCTTGACTGTCATGGGCATTTAGAGAATGAACCAGCAGATGGAAGATCTGTCTTTAAAAAAATGAAAATAAATAAAAATCAAAATATCACTAAAATCAATTGTATAATACTATTACACCTCTGCACACCACTACTCACATGACTAAAGATCATGTAAATTGGCCCTGCTACATGGAAGTAGACAATGCTTTCAGAGGGAAATTAAAAATATATATATTCTGGCATTCCATATTGGAATGCCAGTTGAAATCTTGGCTGCTCCATGGAAAGCCAAGACACTCTGGAAAAAAAAAAAAAAAAAAAACCTAAATGAAAAATCTCTGCGAGTGAGATCCCAGTGGAAAGAACAGGGCCATCAAAGAAGGAGGTACCTTTCTCTGAAGGGAGGAGAGAACTTCCACTTTGACTATGACCCTGTCAGAATAAGATTGAAGTTGGCAAACCCTAAAGGCTTCCATAGCCTTGGCAACTCATGACTAGAGCCTAGGGAGATTACTGACGCCATAAACAAGAGTGTCAAATTGTTAAATCAACAACAGGAGTCACTGTGTACTTACGTGTCATGTGGGATCTGTCCTTAATGTGTTGTCCAATGTGAAGTAATGCTATAACTAGTACTGAAACAGTATTTTTACACTTTGTGGTACTGTGTGGGTGCAAACTGAATCGATCTTCTATATATAAAGATAATTGAAAATGAAAAAAAAAAAACTTGGTGTTAAATTGGAAATTGCATAGAAAATTAATCAATTTTTTAAAAAATATCATGTAGGATCTCTGTCCTTAATGTGCTGTACATTGCTATTTAATGCTATAACTAGTACTCACACAGTATTTTTCACTTTATGTTGCTATGTGGGTGCAAACTGTTGAAATCTTTACTTAATATATACTAAACTGATCTTCTGTATATAAAGAGAATTGAAAATGAATCTTGATGTGAATGGAAGGGGAGAGGGAGCGGGAAAGGGGAGGGTTGTGGGTGGGAGGGAAGTTATGGGGGAGGGGGAGCTATTGTAATCCATAAGCTGTACTTTGGAAATTTATATTCATTAAATAAAAGTTTAAAAAAAAAAAAAAAGAAAGAAATCTTGGCTGCTCCACTTCTAATCAACTTCCTGCTAATGTGCCTGGGAAGACAGCAGAAGATGGCCTAAGTGCTTTGGGACCCCGCCAACAAGATGGAGTTACTGGCTCTTGGCTTCAGCCTGGCACAGATCTTGCTGTTGTCACCATTTGGGGAGTGAGCTAGCGATGGAAAATCTCTCTTCCTCTCTTCATTTCCCGGGCCCCTTTGCCTTTCAAATAAAGAAATTTTTAAAAAGTACATATTTCCCATCTGTACTAAGCTATCTCTGTTGAGTATTTTTGAGATGCAAGTAAGTACATAAGCAGCACAAGGAAATTAAGCACTAGTTCTACAACATCAGTACCTGCCCACTGAAGTTTGAGGATGCAGCCAACTGGAATTCCAAAATCCAATAATGCCACACTGTCTACTAGGAATATTATTTCATTATCTAATTCATAAACTTGGTATTAGGCCATAAGTGTTTCACTCAAATAACTGTAAAATAACCTAAGAACATTTTATAATGTAATTATATTTAAAAGAAGTAAATGTATGCCTACATAAAAGCCAGATGTGGCAACTTTTAAATATATCTGTACAGGATTTTAAATATTTATTTATTTATTTATTTATTTGAAAGAGCTACACAGAAAGGGGAAGAGTCAGAGAAAGACAGAGATTTTCCATCCACTGGTTCACTCCCCAAATGGCCACAACGGCCAAGGTGGGGCCAGGCAGAAGCCAGGAACCAAGAGCTTCTTCTGGGTCTCCCATGCTTCTCCAGGCTCATTAGCAGGGAACTGGATTGGAAATGGAGCAGCCGGGTCTTGAACTAGCACCCATATGGGATGCGGGCATTGCAAGTGGTGGCTTTACCAGCTATGCTACAGTGCCAGTCCCTGGACAGAATTCTTAATGATATCCTTGTAAATTGCTTTTATTCTTACTAAGTGAGTGATGTTACTGGAAAAAATTTCACAAAGTTAAAATTGTATTGTTATGCTACCACATGTAATAAAACCTTTATGTGAACATAAAGAGTTGTACACATTTTATTAGCAGAAAAATAAATAATTTCTTTCCACTCTTGCCAGATCCATGTTTAACAAATACTGAAGGGATACAGATTTGCATTGTTGCCAAATTATGAGCCCTCATGTCTCCTTTTGGCTCTGCTGATTGGCTTCAGATCTAACATCTGGGGCCATGCAAATAAATTTAATCCGGTTTCCACATGAGTGACCTTCAGATCTTTGAAAGCATCACCCCATCCTCCTGCAGTCTTGTCCAGACGAAGTAAGCATGCCGCTCTCTGGGAAGTACTTCGGGATCTGTCCTTTTCCGGATTACCTTCCTGAAGAGGCGTTCCAGTTCGCTAATGTGTCCAAAAAGGACTCCCAGCGCTGACCACAAGCCATTGAAGGGCTGATGCCACATTTACAACAGGCAGTCATCTTGCTCAACCTGTTTTGCCAACTCTGTGGTAAAATAACAGAGGGAGCGGAGGGAAAATAACATCCCACACCGCCTCAGTGGAGTGACTTAGTGCCGCAAACTTCCTGGAGCAATTTGGATGTCTCACCAAACTTGGAGGCACCCAGAGTCCAAGCAACAGGCAGAAACCACACCAGTCGAAGAGAGGGGATTGATGGGAAAAAAACTGGTTAGCAAGCTGTTAGGTTGTTCACCGGGTAGTGGGAGGGTGAAGAGGAACACTAAAGCACCACAGAGCAGTGACTGTGGCAAGTTACCACCACCTTGCATCAACCTCGCCTGTGGCAGACAAGTGGAAAACCTGCCAAGATTTGGCTAAGGGAAAACATGCCTGTGAAAGGAAACAGGGCAGGAGCTGGGAAGGCTGGGAGACTCTCCCCAGCCTAAGACCCAAGTATAACCTGCAGCAAAGAGAAAGGGGGTCCTAAAGGCTCAGATGGTTTGGCAACGTGAGGAGGAATGCCATCGAGCCAAAGTTGGCATCCTGGTGTCCCCGGGCTCAGCCATCAGTGGGAGCCTGGGCGGGGGAGTGGCCTTGAGGCAAACACAGCAGTGGAGGCATTGCAAAGAGCAGTAGTGGGGTCGGGGCGGGGGCTGGGGGGTTGGGAAGGGGCTTGGTCACCTGAGTTCAGGATTACCACATAAGATGTAAGATACCTAGCACAATTTGAATTCCCCATAAACAACGAATGAATTTTTAACATATGTGTGTTCTACACACTGCATTGGATATACAGCCATACTTCAAAAAGTTTGTGGAAAAAACAGCACGTAAAGATAAGTTTAGGGGCCGGCACTGTGCTGTAGTAAGTAGGGTAAGCCTCTGCCTGTGGCGCCAGCATCACGCATGGGCGCCAGTTCATGTCCCAGCTGTTCCTCTTCTGATCCAGCTCTCTGCTCTGGTCTGGGAAAGCAGTAGAAGATGGCCCAAGTCCTTAGGCCCCTGCACTCACGTGCAAGACCCAGAAGAAGCTCCTGGCTCCTGGCTTTGGATAGGCACAGCTCTGGCCATTGAAGCCATTTGGGAAGTGAACCAGCAGATGGAAGACCTCTCTCTCTTCTCCCCCTCCCCTCCCCCCATCTGTAACCCTGCCTTCAAATAAATAAATTTTTTAAAAAGATAAGCTTAGGGGCCAGCGCTATGGCACAGCAGGTTAATGCCCTGGCCTGAAGCGCCGTTATCCCATATGGGCTGCGGTTCTAGTCCCTGTTGCTCCTCTTCCAATCTAGCTCTCTGCTATAGCCTAGGAAAGCAGTAGAAGATGGCCCAAGTCCTTGGGCCCCTGCACCCACGTGGGAGACCTGGAGGAAGCTCCTGGCTCCTGGCTTTGGATTGGCACAGCTCCAGCCATTGCAGCCATCTGGGGAGTAAACCAGCAGATGGAAGACCTCTCTCTGTGTCTCTACCTCTCTCTGTAACTCTGTCTTTCAAATAATTAAAATAAATCTTTAAAAAAAATAAATTTATTTTGGTTTAAATAAATTTTGAAATCCATGAAATTTCCTCAGGACATGCTTTTTCCATGAACTTTGTGAAGACCCCTCATATGCACAGATTTCAGATTTTTTGCTCTAAATAAATTTATCTTTTAATTATATTTTCCATAAATGTCTTCAATTTCTCTCATACTATCCTAAACAATTATTTGTTGTTCAAATTTGACTGGCACTCACGATTTTTTATTTTTTTTATTTGCTAAAGCGAGCAGCCCTAAGTATAATCCCTGCAGCTGAAGGTCTGTGGGGGCCACATGGCGACCATCACACCTGGGGCTGTGAGAGAAAGGGTAAGAAGCTGGGATTATTAAACTTCAGAGCCTGGAGGAGGTACTGAGAAGCTGAAGGTCAGCCACCCAAGGAAGTGCCCTCCGCCAGCTGAGGGGAGGAAGCTGGTTCTACCCTGTGCAGTCAGCTGCTGCCACGCAGAGACACGGCTGCTTCAGCAGTGAGGAAGTGTCTGCTGTGGTTCTCAAACACAGAAGACAGGAGCCAACTAGAAACAGAGCAGCAAGTCCTTTCTCCTTCCCCCAGCCATGCAGTCCTCCTTGGCGCCCCCTATAGGGGAGCCCACATGGGGAGCACACTGTAGAAAAACTGGGTTTGGAATTGAGTAAAAACTTAACAACGGGCACAGATTCGAAAGATTACCAAAGGTCACACCCAGTTAATGAAATGCTGAAACACAGCTGGCTATTGGCAGCATATGACTTCAACCTGACCCCAGGCTTACGAAATGTATGGTTTGAAAGATGCGACTCACCAACTCCCACTTGCCAAGTCAGGTAGATTACATTGATAGAGATAGAGAGGTTTGCCTTTGCTTGTGAATTCTCTTCTAGAAAAATCAAATGAGTGAAGATCTCCAAGCCTGTCACTCAGTTTGGCAGAGGAATAGGAGAGAAAAGGTAATCTTGTGTTATATAGAAGAGTGCAAAATTCAAGAGACTCTAGCAAATCTTATCAACAAGGAACAAGGTTTTACTAAATTCAAGTTGCCAGTGGACTCTAATCCTTAGGAAACGGAAGACCTTACGAGGCATCCTAAAACCTTCAGCAGGATCCCTCACATTTGTACATGCCTTGGCGTTCAGAACACTTTCTCAGACCTTGTCTTGTTTTGAGCCCAGGATACAAGCATGTATGTGGGACAGGGCAGGGAGGGAAGCCAGAGGGCGAATGGCTGATCTCAATCTAGTACACAATGAATAACCTTTGAAAGTTCCTGAGTGAAAAGGTCACACAGCCAGACCTCTACCTTAGGAGAGAATTTTGTCATAGGGCAAAAGATGAGAACTTATCAGCCATTCATTCAGAGCTAATGAGGCCCTAAATGAAACCAGTACCTTGGAAATAACTCTAATACAAAGCTAACACCAATCCAAATGCTTGGAAGCATTTTCTCCAAGCCAAAAAAAAAAAAAAAAAAAAAGATTTCAAGGGAGCTAAAAGGTGTAAAATATTCCATGAGTAATAGGGGAATAGTACCTAGTTTTCAGGTTTTTTTTTTTTAACCCTTTTTTGGCATTCCTGCTTCATTCACATCCATGCATTCACATGCAAATAATACACATCAACCTTTCTCAAATGTGAACAGATGGAAGGAAAAGTGGAGAGAAATTCTGAGCATTTTGGGTGGGATTTATGTGATCCAAATGAATGAGAATAAAATGTAAATAGCTGGAGAAAAAAGAATGCTCTGATTGTACTATAATTGTTATTTTCATTTCAAGGGTTTCAAGAATAGAACAGTAGCCTCTGCTAATTGCTTCCTGTATTGGATATCTAGCATCACATAACAAATTCCCCCCAAACCTAATGCCTTAAAACAGTAAACATTTATTATCTCTGATCATTTCTCTGGAGCATGGTAGGAAGTGGTGGTTGTAACTTGGTGTCTCCTGCAAGGCTAGAGTCAAGCTGGGCTGCAGTCAGGGAGAAGGCTCAGTGGGGCGGGAGGGTCGCCTTCAAAATGGCTCGCACACATGACTTGGGTTTGCAGGGAGAACTAAGATTTTCTCCGATCAGATCTCACCCAAGTTCCCTTGAGTGTTCTCACGACATAGCAGCTGCCTTCCCCCAGAGCAAGTTATCCAGGAGAGAGTGCCAGACAGAAGCAATCCTTTTCATGACCTTGGTGGTAACATAGCATCTCTTCTACTACCGTCTATTCTGAGGAGCGGTTCACGAAGTCAGGTTCCCATCCTTCAAAGGAGGAGAGCAATTAGGCTGTACCTCCTGAAGGGAGGTGTTGGTCTTCATCTGTCCCTGCTGCTCCAGCATATACTAGAGACTGCATAATTGAAAAGAACAGAAATGGATTTCTCACAGTTCCAGGAGTTGCAAGTCCAAGATGGAGGCACCAGCAGTTTGATGTCTGCTGAGGGCCTGGGGTCTCCTCTTCCCAGGCAGCGCCTTGATGCAAAGGACACTGTGTCCCTACATGGCAGAAGGGATAGAAAGGCAAAAAGTGATAGGCCCATTTTCTCAAGCCCTTTTATAAAGGTCCTAGTTCCAACTATGAAAAACTCCCCAATCACCTCCCAAGACCTCATCTCTTGATACTGTTGCATTGAAAAGTTTCAATATGGATTTTGGCAGGGACACAAACATTCAAACCATTGCAATGTGTCAAAGATTTTTTGAGCTCATTTTTTTTTAAACTACAGTCCCCTGGCTTAAAATACAAATGTAGGTACTTTGTGTTCCAAGTAAAGTTCCCAATTTATTGAACAGTGTCACAGAAGCAAGTGCCCTGGAGAGACTCATAGCTCTAGCCCTTTGGCCAATAAAAGCTTGTCAATTTTCTCTAAGATGCCTCAGAGTGGTGAGGCCAACACAAGTCTTAGGTGAGAAGTGTCAGCCTTGTAATTCAAAGAGAGAAAAGGCTCTAATAGGCCAAGCCACAGTAGACTCCTCAAATGATTTTCTTTGGATCTCCAAAAGGAGGACAATTTTTGTCAGAAGAGGGGAAAGGTCCTAAGGAGTTTCTGGAAGTGTAAACTGAGAGTGATGGCTCTAGAGTAATTTGATACTCACCAGGAATCAGGAAGGATGTTCCTACCCAGCACACTGAAACATTGTTAAGAAACATTTTGCATTTAGCTAAGTGAAGGGGGAAAAAAAAAAAAAAACAGCAACAATAAAGCCTCAAGATGTGAAGAGAATCAGAGATCAATACGGTGATTACAGTGGTAGCTTTTCATCCTCATTGATATGGTGGTTCAGTTTGGAACCTATTTGCTCTGCTACTGCTTTCCCTTTGGAAAATCTGCCACTTGCCTGTCTTACATCTAAAACACATGTAACCATTATCTTCTGCCTCTTCATCTGATGCTTGGCTCCTCAGAGTTTCTTTGTATCAGCTGAAATCAGGAGTCAGCATCAGCTAACAAGTCTGAGGAAGTAAAGCAAGTGTGATGAGGATGTAAAATTCTAATCACACTTTGCAAATAGCAGTATTAACAAGGACCCTCTCCAATCAGTACCACCTCCTCCCCTTCGGAGCAGAGGGGAAACATAAAACCCAGTGGCTATTGCATTGGGAGAAATGCAACTAATATTGTCCAGCATTGGCAAGAAAAAAAAAAAAAAAACTGTGTGTACTTATAAATTGTGGGTTTGATGGCAAAGGCACTATACTGCTTGGAGTAAACTTGTAGGACAGGGTTAAGCAAGGGGAAAACTGAGTACCTGGAGTTTAAGAGCTCATGAGTGTTGGGGGATCCCAAAGGCTCCCTGGCCCACTTGGCCTCTACACCTGAATTTGCTCTAGAAGAATACAGATATGTTGATACAGGTCAAGGCAATCTTCTACTTCTCAAACAAGACCGATTTACCACTTTACCCCATCCATTGGTGTTAGTGGTGTGAGTCTCCATAATACAAATTAACAGCTCCTAAAGGGCTCTATCTACAGCCAAAGCAAACAGTAACTTCAAGGACTTGTTCAAGAATTTTTGGCAATTTTCACTACAGAGAAATTAAAACATCTTGATCTAAACTAATGTCCTTTTGCTTGTCCCCAAACCCTCAGGGATCTGTCTTCTCATTTCTGGAATATTCAATCCTCTCCCCTCTCCCTCCCCCTTTTGGTCTGCTCCCTGCCCCTACCACCGTATCTGTATTAAATACTTTAAGGGACAGTATAAAGCCTGGGTCCCTGAGCCCAGTTTTTTAAAGGTGCTTTTACCTCCACTAATTGCAGTTAAGAGAAATTTTCTTTTGTTAGGTTTCTTCACACTGGAAGGGGAGTTTGATCATATTTTAAGGGTAAGAAATCCAGTGTGGAAAGAAGAAAAAGAAATCAAAACAACAAGAAATGTTAGTTTTGAGAATAGCTATTTCACAATACATAAAATTGTGCAATAACCCCAACAATCAAGAGTCTCACCTAATAGTCCTAGATTTAATCCCTGACATCAACCTTGGGAAATTCACTTAACCTTCTTGTTCTCAATTTCCTCATCTCTTAAATAAGAAACTTCAAACCAGTTACACAAGATATGTTATAACTCTAAAACAACATGATCGTATATCATCATGTCCAAAAGTTACTCACCACGTAATATTTGCCACAATCCCTAAAGTCTACCAAAATACATTATGTACACAGACATGGCCCCTTCTGAATCCAATGGGCAAGCAATTCGGAAGGATACTTGAGAATAAGCATGCAGCTGGAGGCAGCTGCATTGTGATTGGTTGTCCAGTTTCATAGGATTACACCACTCTTCCCCTACAACCCCACTTCTGCCCCCTCGTATCTCCGGTATAGCTTCCCACCCCACATTCCTAGTAGCTCTCCAGGTTAGAAATCAGGAGAGGCGCCAGTTTCTCCAGAGCCATCCCCGAGAGTCTCACCTGTGTGCTCTGCCTTTTAGATGGTGGAGGTAGCAACATGCCTTTCATGATAAAATTAAGGCTCATCTGGTGGGAGAGGTAGAGATTGTTTTTGGACATATTTAGTTAGTCCCTTTTGCTTCTCAAAATAAACATCTTTGTGCTCAGTTAAAAGCTTTCCAAGATGTTCACAAGGGAAGGGGGGAATTCTTGCCAAAAACTTAAGCCCAGCCAGACAGGGATACTAAAATGTTGCTGCTTGTGGAAACACGTGGCCAGGCAGGACTTTGGCATAAAAGCAGTAATCTGTGCTTAAACGGTGGAGCCTGGGCGTCTGGTGGTTCAGGAGCTGCGATCAGGGCACCTGAGCACAGTGGAGGGGCGCTGACAACGCCCCTGACAGGTTCCATCCACTTACAGTTCTCAGCACGCGCTCATCTATTTACGGAACTTACAACTCGGCAAACCTTGGTCCTTATGGTTGGAGGGGTAAAGAGAAACACTTCTCTCACTCTTCTCACAGTTTTAGTTCTGCTTCCAATTCTTAACACTTGCAAAAAGCTTCAGAAGATCTAGGCCCAAGAGCCCATCTGCAAGTTTACAGTATTGTGACCTTGGGCAAGGCATTTAACCAACTCCAAGTCACAACTTTCTCATCCATAAAGTAGAGATAATACTGCTTCTACTACTTGGCATTTAAGGATGTTGTAAAGATCAAATGAAATCACATAAATGAGAATGCTTTGTACATCAAATGGCACTGTGTAAATAGAAGCTATTTTTAATTATCAGGTGTCTGTTCTGCTTTACTCTTCTTTTTACCTCATCTGCTTCTGCGTCCTTTAAGCATCTTCATGGTCTTTTTTAGCCCAAGATTCTCAATGTGGTTAACACTTAGCTTCTCAAAAATGGACTTTCTATCAATTCAGGCAAAGCCACCTCCATACATTACCTGCCTCCCCATTCAGAGACCAATCTACAACCTTCCTCACAGCCTCACTCGATTTAGCATTCACATGACAATGACTTAATGACTGTGTCCCATGCTAGGGACACCACATCTCCAGGCTTCCATTGGATCTAAGCATCTCAGACCAGGCAAAAAGGTTTCATCAGTAGGCATTATCTGCGGCTGAGTCTTCTTTCCCTAGACAAGAGCTCTACTTCTTAGAGTTCAGGTATATCTGGGCAGTTCAAAACAAGTTAAATGTGAAGCCCCTGCCACACTGCCGTTCTAAGAAAGCAGGCACCTCTATCCAAGTCGGCTTGAAATTATTTTATACATCTCTTTGTTGACTGGTTCTTATCTCCCTCTCTTTTTCTCCTAATCCAGCACCTAATTCCATATTGAGATTTTGCTAGTGTCGTATTCCATGTTAGTCACCAAGGACGGAATCTATTTGCATCCACATAGCTTAACTAGCAGTACAGAGAACTGAGGCCACCTGTAGCAACATGACTAACTATGTATTCTAGGAAATTCTTGCCCGGGAAGATAAACTTGTAGCACAATAAATAATTCACTGTTTGCGTCAGGAAATTCCTGAAAACCAATTTATTTGAATAAATAAATTGCTCACGCAGGCAAGCATCCTCTTCTTAGGACAGTAAATTACTCACCCAGGGAAATGGTTTTCTTATCAAACAACTGTTCATTTATCAAGAATTGATCAGTAGCATCTGACATAGTGGTTAAGACACTGGCTTGCATACCCACATCTCATATCAGAGTGCCTGGGTTCAATAACTCATCCCATTTACCAATTCCAGCTTCCTACCATTGTGGACCCTGGGAGGAGAAGGTGATGTCTCAAGTAGATATGTCCCTGATACCCACCTGAGAGACGTACACTGAGTTACTGGCTCCTGGCTTCAGCCTGGCCTGGCCTTGGCTATTGCAGGCATTCGAGGAGTGAACCAGCGAATGTGAGCTCTCTTTGTCTCTCTGTTCATAATTTATAACTTTAAAGAATTTTAAATGACTTTTTACAACTTTAAAAAAGAAAAAAAACAGACATTCATTGCTATATCCATTAATACCAAATTTTTGTATTGTTAACTTTTCCCAGTCTTAATTTGATCCCAACTTAAAAAACCCAGAGGGGTGGGCTTTTGATCTAACAATTAGAATGGTGGTTTGGAGGGGTGGGGAGCAGATGTTGTGACACAATAGGTTAAGCCACCCCCTGCAATTCTAGTATCCCATATGGGCACTGATTTGTGTCCTGGCCATTCCATTTCTGATCCAGTTCCCTGCTAATGTGCTTGGGAAAGCAGCAGAAGATGGCCCAAATACTTGGGCCCCTGCCACCCATGTGGGAGACCCAGAGGAATCTCCTGGTTCCTGGCTTTGGCCTGGCCCAGCCCAGGCTTTTGTGGTTATTTTGAGAGTGAACCAGAAGATTGAAGATATTTACCCCCCACCCCCACCCCCATAAGTCTGCCTTTAAAATAAATAGGTTTTTTTTTTTTTTTCCTCAAAAAAGATGCTGGTTGCAAGGCCCACACCCCACAATTAGAGTGCTTGGGTTCAATACCCAGCTGCCAATTCTAGCTTCCTATTAATGGGCATCCTCTGGGAAACAGCAGGAGATGGCTCAGATGCTTGGGTCTTTGCCACCTACATGGAGATCTGGATTGAGTTCCTGGCTCCTGGCTTTGGCCTGGCCCAGCTACAGCTTTGGCAAGCATTTGGGGAGTGAACTAGAAGATGGACTATCTCTGTCTCTACTCCTTTTAAATAAATAAAAATTAAATAAAATGTTAGAAAAAGAAGTTCATTGGTGTTCTGTATAATATGATTTGGAACAATTTTTCTTTTGAATGACATCACACTGTTTTATTGCCTATAGCTTCCAGAATATTCCACTCAGTCTTCAGTACCTCCACAGATCTACTGTCACAAAGGTCTCCCTTTTTATCCACTATATTTCTCATATACGTTGAAAGGTGATTAGCTGTTTGTGTTCACACTAAAATAATAGGCTACTATTTGAGGGATTTAACTGAAAGTCTTGTGACGGCCTATGTTGGAGCTCGTTCACTGTTCACACTAAGCAAATTTGGCTTGTAATCTGGTTTTCTTAACCACTTTGAAACCTGGAAGTTTACCAAAAATGTCACACATGGAAATGAACACGTGTGGCACTTGTTTAAATTCGTGAAATAGCAGTCATTTCAGACGGGAGAGCTGGGTGAATCAGAAGCCAATCTTACCAGCTCAGTTTGAATCTTCCAGACCTAGCCTAGTCTCACAAATCCAGAGAGTTGATACCTAGATAGTGGTCGTGATGGTCACCACAGATTCATAGCAAAACACGCGTATGTTTTCTAACATTTTAGGTTTCAAAAGAAATACTTGAATTCAGTATTTGGCTTTTGTTGGCTTCTGAGACCTCTAATGTTCATTGTACGTGTGCATCCCATGGTAAATTTTTAATTTTTCACTCTTGGCTGCCTTGTATTTTAGGTTTATTTCAGACCGTCCAAAGATGGCCACTATTTTAAATTAGAGCATTTTGCATGTAAAACTCAACACAGGTTTCTTGCTGTGCAGGTCAGCTGAGAACACTACCGTTTCCCGAGAACTTCTAGGTTCAGAAGAGAGCAGAGGCTTTCACATAGCTTTTCCTAATTTTGATAACTGTATCAGGTGATACTAATTTCCCCATTTAAAGCTGGTAAAGCCAAAGCTCAGAAATCAGTAGATTATCAAAGATATTAGGAGTAAGTTTAAAGTCAGGATTTAATCTTAGATCTACCTGATTTCAAAGCCCAATCTTATTTTCATCTTACAACATGGTCACAGACTTGAAGTTCTAACCATTTTTAACTGTTTTTATCTTTTTCAGTTCTATCATTAATAATTACTAGTGAATATATTATTTTCAAAGAATGTGTAGGATTTTTTTAAAAGCAGGACTTCAAGCTCAAAAAATACCTTTATATATTCACATGCTAATCAAGCTCCTACATCTTACTTAAGCAAATAGTTATCCTAAGATGTAACTGTGAAGATGTTGAAATTCATGAATTTGCTAATTTATCTTCTCTATTTGAAGACATTATTTTCTGTTTCTAAGGTATACCTTGTGCTTTGACGTTGTAGGAAAGAAAAAAAAAAAAAGCATCTCTTCCATCACTATGTTTGTGGTTAAGGTCCCTGTAACAAAAGACAAATTAGGGCCAGCGCTGTGGTTCAGCAGGTTAATGCCCTGGCCTGAAGCACCAGCAGGCATCCCATATGGGCACCAGTTCGAGACCTGGCTGCTCCACTTCAGATCCAGCTCTCTGCTATGGCCTGGGGAAGCAGTAGAAGATGGCCCAAGTCCTTGGGCCCCTGCACCCATGTGGGAGACACAGAAGAAGCTCCTGGCTCCGAGCTTCGGATCGGCGCAGTTCCGGCCATTGTGGCCAATTAGGGAGTGAACCAGCGGATGGAAGACCTCTCTCTCTCTCTCTCTCTTTCTCCTCTCTCTGTGTAACTCTGACTTTCAAACAAATAAATAAATCTTTAAAAAAAAAAAAGACAGATTAACAAGGGAGAAGCATAAAATTTATTTAATGTTAGTTTTACGTGACTGAAAGTTTACTCATGTGTTTTCAGACTGAAAGAAACAAATAAAGTTGTATGCCTTTATGTTTAGGTGTGATGAAGAGTAGACACTTTCGGAGACTTGTGATTGGAGAAAAGAGAGTGATCTAATGCTAATACTCATGAAACAGGAGGGGGAGCTTGGCCAGGCAGGTTGTTCAGAGACTTCTCTGAGCACCTGTGCCTTCAGAGATAAGGATATTTCTTTCTTCTATTTATGGACAGGGCATCTCTCAAGGGAAGGTCTTATGGCTTCTTCAGGGAAGAGGGACAAGAGATGGACAGAGAGTAACCTCTCTAAGTGCATCTTAAAGATGCACTTGAGGGGAGAATGGTGAGAGAAGGTGAAAGCAACTTTCCCGCTTCTGCTGTTTTCTCAAATTCCTTTAATAAAATATTCAATATGCCAAACTGCCATATTTTGATGCTGTGTATCCTGACCTCATCAATGCATTAAGTATTTCATCTCTGCACATGTTATAGGTGTTCTTTATTAATCTTATTAAAATGTTTCTTTTAATCTAAAAACTATATTTTGTATAGAATAATTTGCATTTCATAAGAGGATCAAATAGGAATAACATTTTTCAAAAATCCACTTTAACACCTGATATAATATGAATGCGTGGTACCCTTATTTAAAAGAAGAAAAATCCTTAACTTGGTCAGTACATTTGCATTTTAAATACTTTTTTATGTATTTATTTTAATTTTATTTGAAAGGTAGAGTGACAGAGAAAGAGCACCCATCTGCTGATTCACTCCCCAAATGCCCACAGAAGTCAGATCTGGGCCAGGCAGAAACCAGTAGCCAGAAACTCCATCAGGTCTCCTATGTGGGTAGCAGGGACCGGAGCACTTGAGCCATCATTCGCTGCTACCCAGGGAGTGCATTAGCAGGAAGATTAATTGAAAGTGGAGGGGCCAGCGCTATGGCACAGCGGGTTAAAGCCCTGGCCTGAAGTGCCGACATCCCATGTGGGTGCCGGTTCTAGTCCCAGCTGCTCCTCTTCCAATCCAGCTCTCTGCTGTGGCCTGGGACAGCAATGGAAGATGACCCAAGTGCTTGGGCCCCTGCACCCATGTGGGAGAACCAGAAGAAGCTCCTAGCTCCTGGCTTCAGATTGGCGCAGCTCTGGCCATTGCAGCCATCTGGGGAGTGAACCAGTGGATGGAGGACCTCTCTCTCTCTCTTTGTCTCAACCTCTCTCTGTAATTCTGTCTTTCAAATAAATAAAATAAATCTTAAAAAAAAAAAAAATGGAGTACTGCCCAACACAATCTTAACTACTGTGCCAAACGCCCACCCCTACATTTTTTTTTTTAAACTAGAGGTTCAAGACAGTGAAGAGATGAAGTTGTATTGGACTATCTGTCTTTTTAAAATGTCATTGAACAAATGCTATGAACAATCCTAGGCTTCTTTTCTGTGGCTGATTTTCGTCTTATGCTTTTTTCCTCTGGGTCTGTCTGCTATCCCATTTTTGCACCTTCTTACTTTTAAGACATTTATCACACTCTGAAAACGCTGCTGCGCGTCCCTACTCTGTGCATGAGTAAGGTAATGTTGGCGTTTCGCTCTTTCACGGCAGCCGTCAGGACCCAACATTCTCCTCCTGGGTTTTCCTTTATTCCTTCCTTCCTCTTTTCTTTTTTCTAAGCCTGAACCAAGTAGCTATACGACATTGAAGAAAAGCTGATGTTTGAAAAGGGATGACGGTGGCTTTCGGAAAAGACAAGACAAAACAAAACAAAACGCGACGCACCCCTGTGGGCGCCACACACACACCTGCGAGAGCCCTGGAACCTGAAGCCTATGAGAGGATGCAGACCCTGGGCAGGGAGCAGCATCGGCTCTGCCTGACTGCTTGCAAGAAGCTGCAGGGCGTGTGGACAACTTGACCTCAAGTGAAATGAGGAATGTGCCAGGAGAGTTCCCCGCACGAAACAAAGGCTCACCCAGCTCCTGCGTGTCTGTTCTACATTCAGAGCAAGGCAGCGAGCCCTGGGCCATTCTTTGGTAGGTTTCTTCAACTCTGGAAAAAAACCAAAAAACAGGCCGGCGCTATGGCTTAACAGGCTAATCCTCCGCCTTGCGGCGCTGGCACACCGGGTTCTAGTCCCAGTTGGGGCGCCGGATTCTATCCCGGTTGCCCCTCTTCCAGGCCAGCTCTCTGCTATGGCCTGGGAAGGCAGTGGAGGATGGCCTAAGTCCTTGGGCCCTGCACCCACATGGGAGACCAGGAGAAGCACCTGGCTCCTGCCTTCGGATCAGCGCTATGCGCCAGCCACAGCGGCCATTGGAGGGTGAACCAACGGCAAAAGGAAGACCTTTCTCTCTGTCTCTCTCTCTCACTGTCCACACTGCCTGTCAAAAAAAAAAAAACAAAAAAGAAAACAAAAAAAAACCAAAACAAACAAACAAAAAAAAACGCCTGAACTGATGGCCTTCCGGATGTGTATCTAAATGAGGTTTCTGAATTGACAGTCACTGCAGTGTACCAACGAAGAAATCACCACCCATTCTTCATTTACACACTGACCCTTGGTCTGTCTGTATTCTTTCTCTGTCCTTACCCACACACTTTAAAGGTCTCAGCAGTGGGGGTGGGGAGCACTGTGGCTCAGCAGCCTAAGCCACTGCATGTGACATCCATATCCCACATTGGAGTGCCTGATTTAAGTTCCAGTACTCTGCTTCCGAAGCAGTGTCCTTCTAATGAGCACTTGGAGGCAGCAGATGATGGCCAAAAACTTGGTTTCCTGCCACTCACACGGGAAACCCCTCGTGGAATTCCTGGTTCCTGGATGCAGCCTGGCCCAGGCCTGGCTGTTGCTGGCATTTGGGGCAGATGACCTAAATGGAAGATCTCTCTCTGTCTTTCCCTCTCTCTGCCTTTCAAGCAAGTAAACAAGTCTTTAAAACAACAACAACAACTCAGCAGTAAATGTCATCAGTGGCCTAAAGGAAAGCAAAGTTCTTGATGAGAGAAACATACATTATCAAACCCCTAAGTAACTACTAATAGCTGTTCACCAATATCTTTATTTATGGAACATTTCAAAGTACTATTAAAATTATCTACTCATTGGTCCACCATGTGTCAGGAACCCCTGGGTGACAGGGGCACAGCAATGTCCAGGATGAGTGAGGTTCCCGATCCTCCGAGTCTTGCGTTCTAGAATGGGTGAGATGGGAGAGAGCCAGAGAGTAAACTGATAAGCCATAAGTGAATAGAATACTTCCAGGAAATGGTCAGATACACAGACCCAATGTGATGTAACAGAGAATGACTCCGAAGGGTGACTATTTTAGAGTGAGTGAGCTCAGATGCGGTCTCTTAGAAGAAAGTGGGGAAGAATTTCTTGGCCTTTGTGGAGAACTTTAAAACCTACTTATTCTAGCATTCTAAATTTACAGATGGGAAAACACAGGTCCTGGGGCTTTATCTGTACATGTAAATAACAAGACCAAGAGGAGTGGAGGAGTTGTGATTTGGATAATACTTTGGGGATCCCCACAGGCCCATGTATTGGGGGCTTATGTTAATGACTAATGGGTTAATATTAATGGTTGCTAGGTAAAGAATGCAGACTTGATCTAATGATGGCATCTAGGAGGTGGGCTCAGTGGAGTCTTTAGTTCATTTGGAACTCACTCTTAGAAGCCTAGTTCTTGGGAGAAGTTTGCTTTTTTAAGCCAACTTTGTACAACTTCTCGCCATGTGATCCTTCCTCTGCACGTATTTCGCCATCCACAGCTCTCATCAGTTACCTGACTAATGGACTGTGACTCTCCAAAACTATGAGTCGCTTCCTTCAAAGGTAGCTTCTCTCAGGTAGTTTAGTTGCAGTAACTAAAAGCTGACTAACACCGGAGGTTAAAGTCTGGGCCGGCGCTGTGGTGCGGTGGGTTAAGCCACCTCTTGAAATGCTGGCATTCCATATGGGTGCCAGTTTGAGTCCTGAATGCTCTGCTTCTGATCTAAGACATCTAGGAAAGCAGTGGAAGATGGCCCAAGTGCCTCGGCCCCTATGACCCATGTGGGAGACCCGGACGAAGCTCCTGGCTCCTGGCTTCAGCCTGGCCCAGCCCTCTCCATGGCAGCCATTTTGGGGAGTGAATTAACAGATGAAAGATCTCTCTTTCTCTTTTTCTCTCTCCTTCTTTGTTTGACTCTGACTTTCAAATAGGATTAAGTCTTATTGTCACAGACAGGTGCACAGTTATCCTATACAGTGCCTGAGCAGACACAAGCCCTGCAGACAATCACTTGGCCATCAGACAGCTCCTTTGTGCAAATGTCCTTATGTAACACATAACCTACATCAACAAATGTGACATTCCTGCTGGTTATCTGGGAATTAGGAAGTGATCCTGCTTCTGTGGCTACACAGAAGAGCAAGTCACCTAGGAGCAGATGGCCTTTCTTCAGGGAGCATGTGGGGGACGGATGTCCCTCAGGGATGAAGGAATGAATCAGTGCCCACTATCCTGGGGCACAGTGTAGTAGTAATTTGGGGGAGACTGTCGAGACAGGCTCCTCGTAATATCCTTGGTGAGAAGAGCTTTTGTGGAAAAGGATAAGGAGCTCTTCTTTAGGGAAACCTGTGGGGAAGGAACTGACCCCTTTTAACTGAGATTTGAATTCAGAGAATTTTCAGTTTAGATCAGAGTCCTAATTCAGGCTCAGTGTCAGATAAAAGCAATAGCTGGTATCAAATTGTCTTGGGTTCCAAGAGGGAACCAGAAGTTACTGAGGTAAAAGGGAAAAAAACAAGTCAGTGATGGGGGCCCACAGGTGGCAGTTCCTAAATAAACCAGTTAGCAAGAGGTTCATGTGCCAGGAAGAGACCCAAAGAGAGGTTTAAACAAGAGAGATTATTACTGTCTTTTTTTTTCATTTATTAAACTTTTATTTAATGAATATAAATTTCCAAAGTACAGCTTATGGGTTACAATGGCTTCCCCCCTCCCATAACTTCCCTCCCGCCCGCAACCCTCCCCTTTCCCGCTCCCTCTCCCCTTCCATTCACATCAAGATTCATTTTCAATTCTCTTTATATACAGAAGATCAGTTTAGTATATATTAGGTAAAGATTTCAACAGTTTGCCCCATATAGCAACACAAAATGAGAAAACTACCTTTGGAGTACTAGTTATAGCATTAAATAACAGTGTACAGCACATTAAAGACAGAGATCCTACATAATATTTTTTTAAAATTAATTAATTTTCTATGCCATTTCCAATTTAACACCAGGTTGTTTTTTTTTTCATTTCCAATTATCTTTATATACAGAAGATCAATTCAGTATATAATTAGTAAAGACCTCATCAGTTTGTACCCATACAGAAACACAAAGTATAAAAATACTGTTTCAGTACTAGTTATAGCATCACTTCACATTAGACAACACATTAAGGACAGATCCCACATGGAGTGTAAGTACACAGTGACTCCTGTTGCTGATTTAACAATTTGACACTCCTTTTCATGGCGTCAGTAATCTCCCTAGGCTCTAGTCATGAGTTGTCAGGGCTATGGAAGCCTTTAGAGTTCGCTGACTTTGATCTTATTCCAATAGGGTCATAGTCAAAGTGGAAGTTCTCTCCTCCCTTCGGAGGAAGGTACCTCCTTCTTTGATGGTCCCATTCTTTCCACTGGGATCTCACTCACAGAGATCTTTCATTTAGGTCTTTATTTTTTTTCCATGGTATCTTGGCTTTCCATGCCTACAATACTCTCATGGGCTCTTCAGCCAGATCTGAATGCCTTAAGGGCTGATTCTGAGGCCAGAGTGTTGTTTAGGACATCTGCCATTCTATGGGCAGAGTGGACCGTGAGAGAGAGAGACAGAGAGAAAGATCTTCCTTTTCCGTTGGTTCACCCTCCAATGGCTGCTGCGGCCGGCGCACTGCGCTGATCTGAAGGCAGGAGCCAGGTGCTTCTCCTGGTCTCCCATGGGGTGCAGGGCCCAAGCACTTGGGCCATCCTCCACTGCACTCCCGGGCCATAGCAGAGAGTTGGCCTGGAAGAGGGGCAGCCGGGACAGAACCGGCGCCCCGACCGGGACTAGAACCTGGTGTGCCGGCGCCGCTAGGCGGAGGATTAGCCTGTTGAGCCATGGCGCCGGCTGATTATTACTCTCATAAAAGAGGAAATCCAGCTTCAGGAACCCAGGCTGTTTCTGTCTTTGTTCTGCCATATCGAACTTTTATTCCTAAGCTATTGTGGCTCAATATTACATCTATATTCTAAGTAACACTAAGAAAAGAGACAAAGACCTATAGCCTCGCTTTAAGGAACTTCTGGGAAGTTCTACGTGACACTTCTTCTTGCCTTCCGTAGGGCAACATTCTGTCCTGGGAAACATAGTCTGATAGCCAAGCAGCCATGTGCTCAGTGGCAATCAGAGCTCTGCTTTTGAAAAGAAGCAGAGAACGGACATTGAAAAGCAGCCAGTAGTCTTTCCACACCATCCAGACCCAGGTCTCCGGTGTCAGGGCTGGGAACAGGGAGTGTCAGTGTGAGAACTAAAAAGGCAGGTCAGTAAGAGCTGTGACATGTGGGGGCTGACCCCTATGACCTACTAGCTCATGACCTTGAACAATTTACTCACCTGTTTTCCCAAAGGGAAAAGATCGTACCTTATATATCTGTTTTTCCAACTGGCAGATAACATATCTAGCTTAGGATTTCCCAGTGATGTTTATAAGAAATAATGCATCTAACATTACCTGGAATTGAGAGACATTTAGTAAATATGATTTTGCTTTCTTCTATCTGTTATAAATAGCTCCCCCAGCTCTGCCTGCTGCAGCTTGCTTTTGGTTTTGGTTATTTTTTTTTTTTTTTTACTGCTTTTTTCATTTATTTGATGAGCCTGTTTGTCTCCACACTTCTCTGTCCCATTCTCCAACAACTTCAAATTGTGTGCTCAGCTAGCTGCTTATACCTCAAACTTCCTGTCCCATGAAGCTATCTGAAAGATCATTTCTGAATGGTCAGACTTGGACTGGACAAAGGCACCATTTGGGGTGGGACAGCTGAAGTCCTGGTAAACTATAAGGCCACTGTGTAATCATGGTTAAACCTGTAAGCCCATAGGTGGTGACCTGTGCATAGCACCTGGCCCAGGGCTGGAGTAGCAACACACATCTAGGCTGAGGTGCACAGGCATCATCTGGGGAAATGAGGCCTTTTTCTTACAGATCTACTCTGAGGGGGAGATTCAGATACCTACAGAGCCCTTATTTTTTGATTCCTACAGAGGAATCTTCCCTGCTGGGCCCCCATGAGAGCAGGTCCACACTGAAGCCATTCTCCTTTTTGTAAGTATCTGGACCACCTTCCCCATTCTGCTCCACTCCGCTACCATCAAGAAGCGCGGGTCACTGTGTCTCTTTCTCTGTACCTCTGCTACCTATGAGTGCTGAGGACACATGGTGGTCACTTGGCTCCAGCTTTTTTTTTTTTTTTTTTTTTCTTTGAAAAAGGAAAAGGCAAAAAACTTTGTGGCTTAAAAGTAGAAGTGTCAAGATGGTGTTACAATTATAGCACCAAAGTCTGGAGAAATGCCTCAGACATGGAAAGCAAGAAAATATAGAAAGCTGGTTTTCTAAAATAGTTTTATGGCACTGATTTAAATGGTTTGGATTTTTCCCCTTTCAAGTTTATTTTACTTTTTCCTCTTTTGATTGTAATCAGTCATCTAAAAGACAACTTGGAGAGGCTTTGGGAACAGTAGTTTTTAAATGATGAGGTATCAAAATGGCTTTAGGAGGAAAAAATAATAAAAGCTACAAGTACAGTCCCAGACAGAAGCTCCGTGCACGCAAGGAGGTCTGAAGCTCAGTGCTAAAGTTCAAGGTCATTTCTCACTGCTTACAGGCATGCAAACAACGAAGAAAATCCCACAAACCCATACAGCAGCAACATAAAAATTGTCACCCAACGTCTTTCTTCCCGCAGGACAAATGTCAAGGATTTTTCTGAGTTAATTGGACAAATCATCAAAAGTGACTTTCTGTCTTAGATGTTTTCCCCAGAAAGACTTTTGGGTTGATATTGCTCAACCAGTCTCTTCACGACGGTATTTTATCTCCAGGAAAAATGTTAGTAAGTCTTACATTATTTTCCCTTTTTAAAGTTTTCAGAGCAAATTCTTTTCAGCTACCAACTCTGCTGGGTTTCCTGCCCTAGACAACTGCTAATGTAAGAAATCACTTAGTCCCAAGTCCTGGAACCCCTGGACGTCTACCTGGTGGGACACATTGTCACTGTTCATGGCTTCCTGAAGAACTTATGATAATTTCTGTCTGATCCCACCATCTTCTCATTATATTAATGAATGCCACCCACAGAGAAAAAGTAACATTTTCTGAACTAGAGAGAGTAAAATAAGGTAAGATACTAATATTGCTAGTCATTTCTTTTGACTACATATCAGCACCTGCAGCATATGCCATAGCATTTCTCATTTCATGTAAATATAGCCTCCAAAAGTGCTCTTTTTTGTCCCACGCCTACATTGCAAAAAGATAAAAGTCAAAAATTTTAGTTTGAAGTTCATTTTTTTTAAGTTTATGTAACCAACTTGTGAGAGCGAGTATTATAACCAGAGATAATCCGAAAAAGAAAGTCTAGCTGTGGTATACAGTACTGGAAAAAAAGAGTAGCAGGCAGATAACTGTGGAGTGCACCCTCAGTGATAGATGACTCTTTGAGCAAAAGTGTCAGGCAGTTCACAAAGCAAAAAGGCAAGCTGTAAACAGCAATAGGCAGAGGGCAGTCTTAATATGCACGTTGTTGTTTGAAAGGGCTGCAGGGCATCAATCACTCCAGTTACAACACATAGACACATAATACAGAAAACCTCTGTGGCGAAACCTAACTGGAAGAAAAACTGACATGCACATATCAACAGCAAGCTTTCAATAATGCCCCAAAATACACTAATATGAATGGCATGGCATTAATTCCTGAAGCAAAAACAATAGTCCACAGGAATCAACTACTCACTCATTCATTCATTTAACAAAAAGGTATTAAATATCTACTAAGTACCAGACACTGGTAGGTCCTGAAACTTCAAAGAAAGAAAATATGGGGGCTGCAGCTCTGGCACAACAGGTAAAGCCACTGCCTGTAACAGCAGCATTCCATATGGGCACCAGTTCAAGTCCCAGCTACTCCACTTCCATTCCAGCTCCCTGATAATGAACCCGGGAAAGCAGCAGAAGGTGGCCCAGGTGCTAGGATCCCTGCACCCACATGGGAGACCCAGAAGAAGCTCCTGGATTCTGATTTTGGCCTGGCCCATCCCTGACAGTTGCAGCCATTTGGGGAGTGAACCAGCAGATGGAAGATCTTTCCCTCTCCCTCTCTCTCTCTCTCTGCTTCTTCCCCTCACTGTAATTCTGCCTTTCAAATAAATAAATAAATCTTTAAGAAAAAAAGAGAATACTGTCCCTGCTTTATAAATCTTAACTTTTATTGAAATAAATGCCATGCACCCATAATCACCAGACAAGCATTAATATATATACTGACAGACAACACAAGAATTTTGTAACAGCTCTACTTAAAAGTCCCAAACTGGAAACAACCCAAATGTCAATCAATGAGACTAGATAAACTACACAATAGTCATGTAATGAAATGCTATTCAACAATGAAAATAAAAGTAACTTCAGCAACATAGATGAATTTACATGTTTTGTTGAGTTAAATAAAGTAGATATAAGAATAACATAGTGTGTGATTCCATTTATATAACATTTTAAAGTGTCAAAAATAAAATATGGCAACAGAGCACAGAATATGGCTTTTAATGATGACAGGGTGGGTGTGACTGGACTGTGTCCAACCCAGGCTGCCGAGTAGTTTTGTATTCTGATCTAGGTGGTGGGTATATGGTTGTGATCCTTTTATAAAAGATCCACTGATCTGTACATTTGCCTGTGCATATTTGGCACTTATTTTACATCACTACTCAAAAACATACAGAAAAATAAATGCCAGCTGTTTGGAAGGATATATCTTAGTTTATACTAATTGTTGGTAGTATTTCCCATTCCAGAACTTATGGCCTTTCTGTGACTTGTCTCAATTTTCCCGTGCTTGGTCTGTGTTCAAAAGAGAATGAGTATTTGGAGATATATCACTGGAGATGTCACTAAAGACCTTTAAAGAATTACTGCTTTTCTTCCAAATTTTGGGGGAAAAAATTACATTTTAGTCTCTGTGTAATTTAACAATTACTCCAGGGTATTGAGAATTCTGCTAAGAACTTACCCTAACAGCAAATTAGTGTATATAAATTTGGCTAATTTTTAATATCAAGTTAAAATACTTATTTGAGGGGCAGGTACTGTGGCACAGTGGTTAACCCATTGCTTGCATCACCCACATCTCACATGAGAGTGCCAGGAATCGAGTCACAACTCAGCTTCAATCCAGCTTCCTGCTGATATGCCTGGAGGCAACAAGGCTTGACCCAAATACATGGGTTTCTGCCACCCACAGGAGAGGACCAGATGAAGTTCCTGGTTCCTGGCTTCAGCCTGACTCAGTCCAAGTCATAGAGGGCATTTGTGGAGTGAACCAACGAATGAAAGATCTTTTTCTCTTTCTCTGTCTCTCCCTCTCTCTCTGTCACTCTGCCTTTCAAATAAATAAATAACTTAACAAATACTTATTGATGTTTGCTCTCCTTCGTGTTAAGAACCCATCAAAAGGCTCTTGTGAGAATTGTAGATTCTGAGAGATGTCTGGCTTGGACACAGGGAAGACACGGCCCTGCCAATTAATGTTTAAGAGCTTCTGCTTATGTGGGCAGAGGTCCTTAATAAAACCAAACTTTGTCATTGAACAAGGTCAGATTCTCCAGATACTTCGTATTTGCCCAAGGCTAGAACCTTGAAATGATAAGCGTTGCCCACCCTGACTAATAAAGCTTAAAATTTCCACAGCGCCTTTTCATCCGAGTCCATGAGTATGTTCAGAGAATAAAATGCACTTTCGTGGGCATTCTGGACATACAAGAACTACTTTTGTTTCATTTGTTTTCCAAGCAGCTTGGCTTGGGGACCATTCAGTGTTTAATTTATAAATGGCATTTCATAAAGCACAGAATTCAAAAGCTAGAAAATGTTGTATTACAGAAACAGTGAATAAAAAGGAAATAAACAGTCTTTCAACAATAGTGAGTTATGACATGAAAACAATGCTGGAGTAAGCTTGCCCTAAATCATGGCTGTATGTGTCCTTTAAATGCTACTATTTTGTTTGCTATAAAATAGTAAAAATTCTCAGCCTATAAATCTCAAGAAGCAGATAGACTGACATCAACATATGCCCCCAAATGCACAAAGCAGCCATTTAAAAATGTGTATAGTTATGTGAATTTTTAAACCTACATATTAGTAGAGAGAAAAAGTAGGAAGGATTTCAAAAACGTTAATGGAAAATGAAATTAAAAGATAAACTTATTTTGGTGCAAAAAATTCCCCACACATACAAGGGGTATTCAAAAAGTTCATGACAGGGCCAGCGCCACAGCTCACTTGGCTAATCCTCCACTTGTGGCTCCCGCACCCCGGGTTCTAGTCCCGGTTGGGGTGCCGGGTATTAGTACCGGTTGCTCCTCTTCCAGTCCAGCTCTCTGCTGTGGCCCAGGAAGGCAGTGGAGGATGGCCCAAATACTTGGGTCCCTACACCCGCATGGGAGACCAGGAAGAAGCACCTGGCTCCTGGCTTCGGATCGGCGCAGCACTGGCCCTAGCGGCCATTTGAGGGGTGAACCAACAGAACAAAGACCATTCTCTCTGTCTTTCTCTCTCATTGTCTATAACTCTCTCACTGTCAAAAAAAAAAAAAAAAAAAAAGTTCATGATGAGTGAATGGATTTCAAAGATTTTTTTCACCAAATAAACATGCTTAAATCCATTTTCTGTAAACTTTTAAAAATCCCCTCATTTAATGAACCTCCATGTACCAATTACCCAGTTTTGATAAAAATTAATATTTTATCAATTTTGCTTCATCTCTCTCCTCTGTATACCTTTCTTTCCTTTATCTCATTTTCCTCCTCCCTTGCCCTGTTTCTCCTTTCTTTCCTTCTTCCTTTCTTTTTGTTGAAAAAAATTATTTTAATCTCAGATATATCATTTATTTCTAAATACTTCATAACTTTTTTTTAAGATTTATTTATTTTTATTTGAGAGGCAGAGTTACAGACAGTGAGAGGGAAAGACAGAAAAAAAAAGTCTTCCTTCCACTGGTTCACTCCCCAAATGGCTGCATTGGCTGGCGCTGAGCCAATCCAAAGCTAGGAGCCAGGAGCTTCTTCCTGGTATCCCACGTGGAAGAGGCTTGGGCCATCTTCTACTGCTTTCCCAGGCCACAGCAGAGAGTTAGATTGGAAGTAGAGCAGCTGGGACTAGAACCAGTGCCCATATGGGATGCCGGCGCTGCGGGTGGAGGATGAACCTACTGCGCCACGGTGCCAACCCCTCATAACATATTTTTAAGATGTACCTTTTTATTTGAAAGGCCCAGTTATGGGAGGAGAGAAAAAGAGAGTCTTTCATCCCCTAGTTCACTCTCCAAATGGCCGCAATGACTAGGGCTGGGCCAGGCTGAAGGCAGGAGCCAGGAGCTTCATCCAGGTCTCCAACGTTGGTGTAAGATCCCAAGAGCTTAGGCCATCTTCTGCTGCTTTGCAGGCACATCAGCAGGAAGCTGGATTGGAAGTGGAGCCGCCAGGACTCAAACCAGTGCACATACAGGATGCTGGTGTTGCAAGTGGTAACTTTACCAGCCATGCCAAATGCAAATCCCTCTTGTAAATATTTTAGTGAACATCTCTAACAAGATGCTATTATCACATCTAACAAAATCATCAATAGATCTTTAATATCTAAAGTGCCCAGAGCATCTTCACATTTCTCTACCTGTCTCAAAGATGTATCTTATGGTTGATTTGATAGAATTGGGATCTAAAAATTTTCCACAAATTGCATTTATTTGTTATGGTTAAGTCTTTTTCATTCTATAAATCACCCCTCCTCCAGCATTTTTTATTTTAAGCATCAATTTGTTATAGAAGCTGTAAGGTGTCCCCATTCTGCATTTGGTCATCTGTTTCCTTTTTTTTTTTTTTTTTTGACAGGCAGAGTGCACAGTGAGAGAAAGAGAGACAGGGAGAAAGGTCTTCCTTTTCTGTTGGTTCACCCTCCAATGGCCGCTGCATCGCTCTAATCCAAAGCCAGGAGCCAGATGCTTCTTCCTGGTCTCCCATGTGGGTGCAGGGCCCAAGCACCTGGGCCATCCTCCACTGCCTTCCTGGGCCACAGCAGAGAGCTGGACTGGAAGAGGAGCAACCGGGACAGAATCCAGCGCCCCGACCGGGACTAGAACCCCGGGTGCCAGTGCAGCAGGTGGAGGATTAGCCTATTGAGCTGCGATGCTGGCCAAACTGTTTCCTTTTAGTTACTTAACTTGTCTAGTTAAATCTGGAGATTCATTAGATCTAGGTTAAAAAATTAGCAATATATTTTTATCATTATTTTTTAAAAATTACTTATTCAGGAGGCAGAGAAACATATAGAGAAAGAAAGGGAGAGGAAGAGAGAGATCATCCATTTGCTGGTTTACTCCCCAGATGTCTACAGTGGCCTGAGCTGGGCCAGCCAAAGCTAGGAGTCAAGAATTCAAACCAGGGCTCCGACGTGGGTTGCAGGGACCCAAGTATTTGAGCCATTACCCGTTGCCTGCTAGAGTGTGCCATGGCAGAAAGCTGGACTTGGGAACCACAGTTGTGAGTGTAATGTAGGCACTCCAATGTGGGTTGCAACATCTTAACTTGCCTCCCAACCTCTAGGCCTAATGCCCACCTAACATTTTATTTTTGATGTGTTCTTGTTTAATCTTTTATTGGACTCAGTGTAATTTCCTTGTATATATTTTGTTTTTAGCTCTTATTTTATATGGTCTTTGTTTCTGTTAGTAGCCTCATGCTGTGTAGATGTCTCATGGCTACTTACAGAGAGAATGGAACCTAAACCTTTCCAAGCCTCATCCTGGACCCTTACTGCCACAGAATGCCTCTGGAAGGAGAAGAGCTCCCTGTCCTCTTTCCTATATCCGCCATAATCTTTTGAAATTAGTCCATCTTGGAAAAAATACATTGTTGCTCTACCCAGTCAAGGTCTCATAAAACCCATAGTAAGAGCTATGTTTATAGGCTAATCCTCCTCCTGCAGTGCCGGCAACCCGGGGTTCTAGTCCCGGTTGGGGCGCCAGATTCTGTCCCGGTTGCCCCTCTTCCAGGCCAGCTCTCTGCTGTGGCCAGGGAGTGCAGTGGAGGATGGCCCAAGTCCTTGGGCCCTGCACCCCATGGGAGACCAGGAGAAGCACCTGGCTCCTGCCTTCGGATCAGTGCGGTGCACCAGCCACAGCGCGCTGGCTGCAGCGGCCATTGGAGGGTGAACCAACGGCAAAAGGAAGACCTTTCTCCCTGTCTCTCTCTCTCACTGTCCACTCTGCCTGTCAGAAAAAGAAAAAAGAAAAAAAAAAAGCTATGTTTATGATATTGGAGCTGAAAATTTTCTTTACCATTCAGCAACTGCTTTTATAGTATTGAACAAAACTGAGTGCTGGCCCTGAGAAAAACAACTTCTAGGGGACAGACTTCCAGTGTCTTCTCATGCAATTTTGCCGATTGGCTTGTCATACTTTCATTGTAGCAGTATTAATTATTGTACCTCTCTCTAGTATTAAAATTTATTTTTCCTGATTGACAAAATGTTGATAATTAACTGAAGTTAGATAATAAGTAATGGAGTTTGTTATAATAATCTCTTTTTAAAATAAAATAATAAAACTGAAGAAGAATTATTTTTTCTCCTCTCATTATGCCTAAATCAGGTGTACAGAAGGTAGCAAAGACCTGAAGTCCAGATGTTGCCATATTGATTTGGAGGGTTTGGAAGTCTTGTTTTAACTCAATGGCTCAAGCAAACTTAGGCCTCTTCTTGCGTAGAAAGACCACTGTATTTGGCACTACTTGTCACAACTAAACTCTGTTACTGTAGTTTTAGCCTTGTCTGTGGAAACCCATCCATTATCAAAACCTGCTCCACTCTTTATTTTCAAAGGAACCCAGTGATGGACCTGCAGTCAGCATTGTCCCAGATCAGGGGTTATCACCTCACCCAAGAGCTGCGGGCAGATCACAAGGCACCTTCCTGAGCCTGGCATAGCTCCACTGAAGCAAAGCAATGAAACTGATCAAGGCTCATTTTTCAAATGAATAGAAATGGAGCATTTTGCATGCAATTATAGACCTTTAAAGGAAAATAAGTGAGCTTTAGAGAAGCGTCAAAGCTTCTTGACTAACACTAAAGATCCATAAGTCTGATGTGGGAAGAAACCCTCCAGCACCATCCCTCAATTTAGCTGCATGTCAGTGGAAAGTAATTCAAGAAGTAAAACACTAAGCACAGGTGACCCAGTGTTTTTTGCCCAAAGACCTTTATTTCTGGGATTCTGGGATTTTGTTCTATATTTTTTTTGTTTTGTTTTATATGGGACTTTACTCTGTGGTTTAATCAAAATTATGTAGCTTGTTGTACTGGGCAGGCTTCGGGCAAACTTTACCTTTCCCTGAATTTTATTCAGATCTTTAAACCAGGTTCAGTTCCTGGATTTTTGATACTTCATTGCATTGATTCAATTTTATTATAATTAGCAGGGTTCTGCTTTTCAGTCATTTTTTTGTAATGATATTATGCTAGAGTGAGGGTTGAGCTGGAATCCATGGCCTCATTTTAAAAAAGGGGTAACTAAAAGACCGATAGTTTAGGAATAATTTTCACTGCTCTTGTTTTGAATTTTGAGGAGGAGAGAAAGTGAACAAGTTCAAGAAAAACGCTACCTACAAGTTGAATGAGAAATCACAAAGTGCTAAGGCAGCTCACGTCGCCTTCCTCTTTTCTTACATGCAGTCTTAATACCATCCAATCAGAGACCTTATACTCAGTGACAGGTTCAGCCTTCTTGGATTGAAGCCACAGAAAACAACCGAGGTCCAGCCGTACTTATTGTGACCAGAGCAGGAAATGTTTTTGGTATGCTCAAATATGAAAATTGTTTAAGTAAATATAATATTTAATTAAAATTATATTCACTTTAGAGTTTAAATTACTCTGCCAGCACTTTTACTTAAATGAACACATTTGCTAAGATTGTTCAGGAAAATGTTTTATTTTTGGGTAAGAGTTTCTGACACTGACTTACCTCAAAATGTATTCTATAATCTTATAATATTCATGTTGATTTGAAAGCATTTCTACGAATTCCTATAACTACTAATCTGAAGTTATCTCAGGGGCAGGTATTTTGCGCAGTGGTTAAGACACTACGTGGGATCACCACATCCCATATCAGAATATCTTGGTTCAAGTTCAGGTTCCTCTGCCAGTTCCAACTTCCTATTGATGCACACCCTGGGAGGCAATAGGTAATGAATCTCCTACATGGGAGACATAGGTTGGGTTCGCGACTCCTGGCACAGCCCCAGTTAATGCAGGAATTTGGAGAGTGAACCAGGGGATGGGAGCTCTCTATTTCTTTGCCTCTGTTTCTCTGCTTTTCAAATAAATAAAGTCAATAAACTTTTTTTAAAAAATGAAGAGAGAATATCGGACTTAGAAGACAGAGCACAGGAAAGGAAACAGGCAAATCAAAGCAAAGAAGAGGAAATTAGAAATCTAAAAAATATTGTCGGGAATCTACAGGATACTATTAAAAAACCCAACATTTGGGTTCTAGGAGTTCCTGAAGGCATGGAGAGGGAGAAAGGATTAGAAGGCCTTTTTAGTGAGATACTAGCAGAAAATTTCTCAGGTTTGGGGAAAGACAGAGACATCCTAGTACAGGAAGCAAATAGAACCCCTAGTAAACATGACCAAAAGAGATCCTCACCACAACACGTTGTAATCAAACTCACCACAGTGAAACACAAAGAAAAGATCCTAAAATGTGCAAGAGAGAAATGTCAGATTACTCTCAGAGGATCTCCAATTAGACTCACAGCTGATTTCTCATCAGAAACCCTACAGGCCAGGAGGGAATGGTGAGATATAGCCCAGGTACTAAGAGAAAAAAACTGCCAGCCCAGAATATTATATCCTGCAAAGCTCTCATTTGTGAATGAAGGTGAAATAAAGACCTTTTATAGCAAACAGAAATTGAAAGAATTTGTTGCCACTCATCCAGCCCTGCAAAAAATGCTCAAAGATGTGCTTCACACAGAAATACAGAAACATGGCCATCAATATGAAAGAAGGTAAAGGAAGAAAACCTACCAGTAAAAGATCATAGGAAGCTCAAAGCATATACTAGAAAATATCTTTGGGAAAATGGCAGGGCAAAGTCACTACTTATCAATAGTTACATTGAATGTTAATGGACTTAACTCTCCAGTTAAAAGACACAGACTGGATAAATGGATAAAGGAACAAAACCCATCTATTTGCTGTCTACAAGAAACACATCTTTCCAACAAGGATGCATGCAGACTGAAAGTGAAAGGTTGGAAAAAGTTATTCCATGCCAACAGAAACCAAAAAAAATCGGGTGTAGCCATATTAATATCAGACAAAATAAACTTTAACACAAAAACTCTTCAGAGAGACAAAGAGGGACACTAATAATGATTAAGGGTTCAATTCAACAGGAAGATGTAACTATTATAAATGTATATGCACCTAATTACAGGGCACCAGTTTATTTAAAATATATGTTAAGGGACTTAAAGGGAGACTTAGATTCCAATACAATAGTACTGGGGGATGTCAATACTCCACTCTCAGAAATAGACAGATCATCCGGACAGAAGATCAACAAGGAAACAGCAGATTTAATCAACACTGTTGCCCAAATGGATCTAACAGATATCTACAGAACTTTCAATCCTACATCTAAAGATTTTACATTCTTCTCAGCAGTGCATGGAACCTTCTCTAGGATTGACCACATACTAGGCCATAATGCAAGTCTCAGCAAATTTAAAAGAATTAGAATCATACCATGTACCTTCTCAGACCACAGTGGAATGAAGCTGGAAATTAGCAACTCAGGAATCCCTAGAGAGGATGCAAACACATGGAGACTGAACAACATGCTCCTGAATGAACAATGGGTAATAGAAGAAATCAAAAGAGAAATCAAAAACTTTCTGGAAGTAAATGAGGATAACAACACAACATTATCAAAACTTATGGGATATGGCAAAAGCAGTGTTGAGAGGAAAGTTTATAGCAATAGGTGCCTACATCAAGAAATTGGAAAGGCACCAAATAAATGAGCTTTCAACGCCATCTCAAGGATCTAGAAAAACTGCAGCAAACCAGACCCAAAGCTAGCAGGAGAAGAGAAATAATTAAAATCAGAGAAGAAATCAACAGAATTGAATTAAAAAAAATTACAAAAAATCAGCCAAAAGAGGAGCAGGTTTTTTGAAAAAATAAACAAAATTGACATGCTGTTGGCCCAACTAACTAAAAAAAGAAGAGAAAAGACCCAAATCAATAAAATCAGAGATGAAAAAGGAAATGTAACAACAGACACCACAAAAATTAAAAGAATCATCAGAAATTACTACAAAGAGTTGTATGCCAGCAAACAGGGAAATCTATCAGAAACAGATAGATGCCTGGACACATGCAACCTACCTAAATTGAACCATGAAGACATAGAAAACCTAAACAGACCCATAACTGAGTCAGAAACTGAAACAGTAATGAAGGCCCTCCCAACAAAGAAAAGCCCAGGACCAGATGGATTCACTGCTGAATTCTACCAGACATTTAAAGAAGAACTAACTCCATTTCTTCTCAAACTATTCAGAACAATCAAAAAAGATGGATTCCTCCCAAATTCTTTCTATGAAGCCAGCATCACCTTAATTCCTAAGCCAGAGAAAGATGCAGCATTGAAAGAAAATTACAGACCCATATCCCTGATGAACATAGATGCAAAATCCTCAATAAAATTCTTGCCAATAGAATACAACAACACATCAGAAAAATTATCCACCCAGACCAAGTGGGATTTATCCCTGGTATGCAGGGATGGTTCAACGTTTGCAAAACAATCAATGTGATACACCACATTAACAAACTGCAGAAGAAAAAACATATGATTATCTCAATAGATGCAGAGAAAGCATTCGATAAAATTCAACACCCTTTCTTGATGAAAACCCTAAGCAAACTGGGTATAGAAGGAACATTCCTCAATACAATCAAAGCAATTTATGAAAAACCCACGGCCAGCATCCTATTGATTGGGGAAAAGCTGGAAGCATTTCAAGTGAGATCTGGTACCATACAGGGATGCCCACTCTCACCACTGCTATTCAACATAGTTCTGAAAGTTTTAGCCAGAGCCAGCAGGCAAGAAAAAGAAATTAAAGGGATACAAATTGGGAAGGAGGAACTCAAAATATCCCTCTTTGCAGATGATATGATTCTTTATTTAGGGGATCCAAAGAATTCTACTAAGAGACTATTGGAACTCATAGAAGAGTTTGGCAAAGTAGCAGGATATAAAATCAATGCACAAAAATCAACAGCCTTTGTATACACAGGCAATGCCATGGTTGAGAAAGAACTTCTCAGATCAATCACATTCACAATAGCTACAAAAAGAATCAAATACCTTGGAATAAATTTAACCAAGGATGTTAAAGATTTCCACGATGAGAATTACAAAATCTTAAAGAATGAAATAGAAGAAGATACCAAAAAATGGAAAAATCTTCCATGCTTATGGATTGGAAGAATCAATATCATCAAAATGTCCATTCTCCCAGAAGCAATTTATAGATTCAATGCAATACCAATCAAAATGCAAAAGACATTCTTCTCAGATCTGGAAAAAATGATGCTGAAATTCATAGGGAGATGCAGGAGACCTCGAATAGTTAAAGCAATCTTGTACAACAAAAACAAAGCCGGAGGCATCACAATTCCAGATTTCAGGACATACTACAGGGCAGTTGTTATCAAAACAGCATGGTACTGGTACAGAAACAGATGGATAGACCAATGGAACAGAATAGAAACACCAGAAATCAACCCAAACATCTACAGCCAACTTATATTTGATCAAGGATCTAAAACCAATTCCTGGAACAAGGACAGTCTATTCAATAAATGGTGCTGGGAAAACTGGATTTCCATGTGCAGAAGCATGAAGCAAGACCCCTACCTTACACCTTACACAAAAATCCACTCAACATGGATTAAAGTCCTAAATCTACAACCTGACACCATCAAATTATTAGATAACATTGGAGAAACCCTGCAAGATATTGACACCGGCAAAGACTTCCTGGAAAAGACCCTGGAGGCACAGGCAGTCAAAGCCAAAATTAACTATTGGGATTGCATCAAATTGAGAAGTTTCTGTACTGCAAAAGAAACAGTCAGGAGAGTGAAGAGGTAACCGACAGAATGGGAAAAAATATTTGCAAACTATGCTACAGATAAAGGATTAATAACCAGAATCTACAAAGAGATCAAGAAACTCCACCACAACAAAATAAACAACCCATTTAAGAGATGGGCCAAGGACCTCAATAGACATTTTTCCAAAGAGGAAATTCAAATGGCCAACAGGCACATGAAAAAATGTTCAAGATCACTAGCAATCAGGGAAATGCAAATCAAAACCACAATGAGGTTTCACCTCACCCCAGTTAGAATGGTTCACATTCAGAAATCCACCAACAACAGATGCTGGCGAGGATGTGGGGAAAAAGGGACACTAACCCACTGTTGGTGGGAATGCAAACTGGTTAAGCCACTATGGAAGTCAGTCTGGAGATTCCTCAGAAACCTGAATATAACCCTACCATTCAACCCAGCCATCCCACTTCTTGGAATTTACCCAAAGGAAATTAAATTGGCAAACAAAAAAGCGGTCTGCACCTTAATGTTTATTGCAGCTCAATTCACAATAGCTAAGACATGGAATCAACCTAAATGCCTATCAACAGTAGACTGGATAAAGAAATTATGGGATATGTACTCTATAGAATACTATACAGCAGTCAAAAACAATGAAATCCGGTCATTTGCAACAAAATGGAGGAATCTGGAAAACATTATGCTGAGGGAAATAAGCCAGTCCCAAAGGGACAAATATCATATGTTCTCCCTGATCGGTGACGACTAACCAAGCACCAAAAAGGAAACCTGTTAAAGTGAAATGGACACTATGAGAAACAGTGACTTGATCAGCCCTTGTCCTGACTGTTGATGTACAGTGTAATACTTTATCCCTCTTAGTATTTTTTTGACTGTCCTTCTTAATACTATTGGTTTAATTCTGTAATAAATACACAGTTATTCTTAAGTGTTGAAACTTAACTGAAAAGTGATCCCTGTTAAATATAAGAGTGGGAATAAGAGAGGGAGGAGATGTACAATTTGGGACATGCTCAAGCTGACTTGCCCCAAATGGTAGACTTAGAAACGTGTCAGGGTTTCTAATTCAATCCCATCAAGATAGCATGTACCAATGCCATCTCACTAATCCATTTTATCAATTTCTGTTCACAATTGATCATACTGATAGGACTAAGAATCAAAGGGATCACATAAACAAGACAAGTGTCTGCTAATACTAACTGAGAGAATCAAAAAGGGAGAGAACGGTCCAACATGGGAAGTGGGATACACAGCAGACTCATAGAATGGCAGATGTCCTAAACAGCACCCTGGCCTCAGAATCAGCCCTTAAGGCATTCGGATCTGGCTGAAGAGCCCATCAGAGTATTTTAGGCATGGAAAGCCAAGACATTCTGGCAAAAAAAAAAAAAAAAACACACACACAAAACCCAAAATGAAAGGTGTCTGCAAGTGAGATCCCAATTGAAAGAACAGGTCATCAAAGAAGGAGGTACCTTTTTCTGAAGGGAGGAGAGAATTTCCACTTTGACTATGAGCTTGTCTAAATATGATAAGAGTCGGTGAACTCAAAATGCTTCCATAGCCTTGGTAACTCATGACAAGAGCCTAGGGAAATTACTGATGCCATAAACAAGAGTGTCAATTTGTTAAGTCAACAACAGGAGTCACTGTGCACTTACTCCTCATGTAGGATCTCTGTCCTTAATGTGCTGTACATTGTGATTTAATGCTATAACTAGTACTCCAACAGTATTTTTCACTTTGTGTTTCTGTGTGGGTGCAAACTGTTGAAATATTTACTTAATATATACTAAACTGATTTTCTGTATATAAAGATAATTGAAAATGAATCTTGATGTGAATGGAAGGGAAGAGGGAGTGGGAAAGGGAAGGGTTGCGGGTGGGAGGGAAGTTATGGAGGGGAGGAGAAAGCCATTGTAATTTATAAGCTGTACTTTGGAAATTTATATTCATTAAATAAAAGTTAAAAAAAATGAAGTGATCATGACTGTTAATATATATATATATATGTCCCTCTTTTTTTATACTCTCATCCAATGCTTTTAATTTTACTGCTAGTCATGTTTCACAAGTTTAATAAAACCAAAAAAATAACTTGTACTCCATTGACTTAGCTTTCAAACACTGATTTATTTATGTATTTGAAAGAGATAGAGGGAGAGACATAGATCTTCCATCCACTGGCTCACTCCCCCAAATGGCCACAACAGCCAGATCTGGACAAGGCCAAAGCCAGGAGCCAGGGACCCCATCCTGGTCTCCCACATGGGTGATAGGGGACCTAGAACTTGGGTTATGTTCTGCTGCCTTCCCAGGGGTGTTATCAGGAAGCTCGATTGGAAGCAGAGAAGCCAGGCCTGAAACTGGTGCTCTGAAACGGAATGCCACCATTGCAAACAAGTGCTTCACCGGCTGTGCCACAATACCTCCCCACCCATCATTGGCTCAGCTTTTAATTTTACATGCATTATAAAATTATAAAATTTTCAATACACAGCAGCAGAAAATGATAGGGTGATTTTCCTGTGCAAAACCAAGAAATTTGAGACTGCGTAAACCTGTTCCCCTAAAGTATAAATATCTGGAATCTTAAAGCCATTGAATGTTACACTATATACGATTATCAAGTGTGTGTTCATGCACATAAATGTGTAGAGTGATATCTTTGCCCTAGTAAAATCATTGGCACCTCAAAGAAGGATGTCAAATGGAGAATTTGAGCATCTTTCCTTCTTTTCTTTTTGAAAGGCAGAGAGACAGAGAGAGGTTGTCTGTCCATTGTTTTATTCTCCAAATGCTCATAAAAGCTGGAACAGGGCTATGCCAAATCCAGGTCCCAGGAACCCCACCTGAGACACCTATATGGGTGGCAAGGATCCAAACACTTGACCATCACCTGCTGCCTCCCAAGGTGCATATTAGCAGGTAGCTAGAACTGAGAGCAGAGTCAGGACACAGAAGAAGGCGCTCTGCTATGGGACGCAGATATCCCAACCAGAGTCTTAACCGCTATACCAAATGCCCACCCCGGAGTTCAGAGATCCTTCTCAGGAGTGGAGAATCCTAGTGAACAAAACCCTGGTGAGTAGAAATACTAGAATGGAAGTATTGGGCCTTGTTTTCTAATATCATAAAAAAATGGAGGCTTCAATACCAATAGATATTTTAAGAATTAACTAAGATCTTTATAACATGTTTGGTCTTCGCAATGTATGCTTTATTATTTCATTTATTGTATGGAAACTCTTTCAACAAAAGAGGCTCTTTGCAGAAGAGGAACCAGGAGAAAAGGACAGTTTTGTTCTAGGTCCTATCCTAAAGGAGAAACTAGGAGAGGCAGAGCAGCTGGAAACAGTTGTAGGAAGGAGGTTCTCCAGCCGGAAGCCAGCAGGCTCTGGGGAGGAAGACAGAGAGCTTGGCCCCTAATGATAAAGCTAATGAAATGTTCATGCAGCTTTACCCGGCCTAAGGCCTAATTGATTCCTCAATAGGTGATGGACGTAGGGCAGTGGCCTTCCACTTTGGCTGCACATTGGAATCTTCCAGGGAGCTTTCGCAACGTATCTCCATTAGGGTGAAATCCCTGAGTCTGTTACATGGACAAGGTGGTGGGGTCTGGGCCTGGCCAGTTTTAAATGATTCCAGGTGTTTCGTGTGCGAGCTGAGGCAAGGTTTTTCTCCCTTAATATGCTGCTTCTTGCAAGTTCAGCACCAAAAGCTGTTCCTGCAGAGTTTATCATATGTAATCACTTTCTCCTGCCATTATGTGAGTAATGAGTCTCTAATTCTGTGGGTCAGAAGTTAGCCTAGCTAAACTCAAGTATAGGAAGCAGTGAAAAATGTGTTCGCACATTCGAATTTTTAAGGAAAAAATAAAATGTATTTATTAAAGCAGTCAAGTTCAATTATTATTTCACTTATTATAATTCCCTGCTTTAAACCAATATTTAAAGGCACTTTTAAAAGAAATAAATACCCAAAACCAACCTGGTACGTTTCTCATGAATCCCTAATTTGCTACCAATCAATGTTTATTCTCAGCTTAGTTATTCATACGTATTTCTTTAAAATGTTTCCTTCATTCTCTATTACTTTCTCTTGGAGATAGGCTTCCAAATATACTAAATACTAGTGTAATCTCATGTGCTTGTTTTTGTCCAAAATTGAAACACTTGTCCATTTTCCTTAACTCTAATTCCCTTAGAACTTGTGCAGATCAAAAAATTAGCAAACTTTTTCACATTAACCGTTATAAAGCAAAGTTATGTTTGGACACATAGGCCATGTAAAAGAATGCATTTATTTACTTCAAAAATACTACATTTAAAAATAACAACACAGCAGGTTAAGCCACGACCTGCAGCCCCTGTGTCCCAAACTAGCGACAGTTCAAGTCCTGGCTGCTCCACTTCCAATCCAGCTGCCCTCTAATGCACCTGGGAAAGCAACAGAAGATGGCCCAAGTGGTTGGGCCCCTGAATCCACGTGGAAGACCCGGATGAAGCTCCTGGTTCTTGGCTTCGACCTGGCCCAGCCTTGGCTGTTGCAGCCTTTTGAGGAGTGAACCAGCAGATGAAAGGTCTCTCTGTGTCTTTCTCTGTCTCTGCCTCTCTGTCTCTAACTCTGCCTTCCAAATAAATAAATAATCTTTAAAAACAAATAAATGAATAAAAATAACATGTAGAAAGATAGTATTCATCGCTTAAAGGATAAAATCTCGTCCTTTTTTTAACTTTTATTTATCAAATATAAATTTCCAAAGTACAGCTTATAAATTAAAATGGCTTTTCCCCCCATAACTTCCCTCCCACCTGCAACCCTCCCAACTCCTGCTCCCTCTCCCCTTCCATTCACATCAAGATTCATTTTCAATTATCTTTATATACAGAAGATCAGTTTAGTATATATTAAGTAAAGATTTCAACAGTTTGCACCCACACAAAAACACAAAGTGAAAAATACTGTTGGAGTACTAGTTATAGCATTAATTCACATTGAACAACACATTAAGGACAGAGATTCTACATGGGGAGTAAGTGCACAGTGACTCCTGTTGTTGACTTAACAAATTGACACTCTTGTTTATGGCATCAGTAATTTCCCTAGGCTCTTGTCATGAGTTACCAAGGCTATAGAAGCCTTTGAGTTTGCTGACTTCAATCTTATTTAGACAAGGTCATAGTCAAAGTGGAGGTTCACTCCTCCCTTCAAAGAAAGTTACCTGCTTCTTTGAAGGCCCATTCTTTCCATTGGGATCTCACTCACAGAGATTTTTCATTTAGGTCCTCTTTTTTTTTTTTTTTTTTTTTTTTGCCAGAGTGTCTTGGCTTTCCATGCCTAAAATACTCTGATGGGCTCTTCAGCCAGATCCGAATGCCTTAAGGGCTGATTCTGAGGCCAGGGTGCTGTTTAGGACATCTGCCATTCTATGAGTCTGCTGTGTATCCCGCTTCCCATGTTGGACTGTTCTCTCCCTTTTTGATTCTCTCAGTTAGTATTAGCAGACACTTTTCTTGTTTATGTGATTCCTTTGACTCTTAGACCTATCAGTATGATCAATTGTGAACTGAAATTGATCACTTGGACTAGTGAGATGGCATTGGTACATGCCATCTTGATGGGATTGAATTGGAATCCCCTGGCATATTTCTGATGGCGCATTTCTAACTTTACTATTTGGGGCAAGTCAGCTTGAGCAATTCCCAAATTGTACATCTCCTCCCTCTCTTATTCCCACTCTTATATTTAACAGAGATCACTTTGCAGTTAAATTTAAACACCTAAGAATAATTGTGTGTTAATTGCAGAGTTCAACCAATAGTATTAAATAGAACAAAAAAATACTAAAAGGGAAAAAGTATTAAGTCGTACATCAACAGTCAGGACAAGGTCTGATCAAATCACTCTTTCTCATAGTGTCCATTTCATTCAAAATCTCATCTTTTACAACAACATGGATGGAGCTGTATGTCATTATGCTAAGTGAAACAAGCCTGGCACAGAAAGATAAATATCACCTGACTTCACTCATATGTGGAACCTAAAACAGGTGATCTCATAGAAGTTGAGTGTAGAATGGTGGTTACCAGAGGCTGGGGAGAGAGTTGTGGGGGAAGGTTCATTGACAGGTACTAAATTATAGTCAGACAGGATAAGTGGTTCTAGTGTTATTGCACAGTAGAATGACTTTAGATTATGATAATGTGCTGTATGTTTCTCTAAAAAAAAAGAACAGAAGAAAGGATTTTGAATGTTTTCATCATAAAGAAAATTAAATGTTTGAGGAGATAGCTATATTTACCCTGATTGGACATTAATACAGTGTATGCAAAAATAGAAACACCACATGATATCCCATAGATACATGCAATTTTTATGTGTCAGTTGAAATTTTAAAAATAAATTAAGGGTGGGCACTGTGGTGCAGAACTTTAAGCCATTTCTTGGGATGCCTGCATCTGATGCCAGAGTTCCTGGTTCAAGCCCCAGCTGCTATTCCTCCTGATGAACCTTCCTGCTGATACACACCCTTGGAGGCAGCAGGTGAAGGTTCAAGTACTTGTATGCCCACTACTCACGGAGGAATTGAATGTAGCTCCCAGCTCCTGGCTTCAGCATGACACAGCTCTGAGTGTTGCAGCCATCTGGTACATGAACCGGTGGATGAAAGATATTTCTTGCTCTCTCTCCCTCTGTCACTCTGCTTTTGAAATAAATTTTAAAATCTTTTTAAAAAATAGTTAAAATTTTAATGTAATAAAACAGACAATTACCATTTGCCATCATAACAGAAATAATTGGTTCAAGCAAAGCTCATTAGTGGATATACCCACTGGATTCAACTTTGACAGTATATTTGCCTAATTTAACAAATTACAATAACAAAGAGAAATGTAATGCTTTATAGTGGATAAAACCATCAGACACCTTCTTAAAAAATAGAAAGAGAACAGGGGTGAGTGTTGTGGTACAGTGGATTAAGCTGCTGTCTGCATTGTCACATCCCAGATGAGTACTGATTTGGGTCCTTGCCTCTCCAATTCTGAGCCAGCTCCCAGCTTATGTGGCTGAGAAAGCCACCTGAGAGTGTGCAAAAACTTGGGTCCCTGCCACCCACATGGGAGATCAGGACGGAGCTCCAAGTTTCTGGGTTTGGCTAGCCCAGCCCCAGCTGTTGCAGTCATTTGGGTGTGAACCAGCGGGTGGAAGATGACTGTTCTCTGTGTCTGTCTCAGCCACTGTCTCTCTGTTTCTCTCTTTGTAATTCTGCCTTTCAAATAAATAAATAAATCTTTATACGAGAGAGGGGAGGACAAATTGGTATCATGTGTCTCCTGATGTGGAACACTGAGAAGGACACATCACCCACACAGTATTCTTCCAAAACCTCATAACACAAAACCAGTCATAAAAAAAATAGACCAACCTCAGTGAGGGACATAATTGGCCAATACTTTTCACAGCTGATAATGTCATGAAAGGCTGAAGACCTGCTCCACGTTAATGCAGATTGAAGAACATGATATCTAAACACAATATATTGGGCCGGCGCTGTGGTGTAGCAGATGGAGCCGCCCCCTGCAGTGCCCAAATCCCATATGGGTGCTGGTTTGAGTCCTGGCTGCTCCACTTCTGATCCAGCTCTCTTATATGGCCTGGGAGGGCAGTAGAGGATGGCCCAGGTCCTTGGGTCTTTACACCCACGTGGGAGGCACAGCAGTGGCTCCTGGGGTGATCCTGGCTTCGGATCAGCACAGCTCCAGCCTTTGCAGCCATTTGGGGGATGAACCAGCAGATGGAAGACTTCTCTGCCTCTGCCCCTCTGTGATTCTGCCTTCCAAATAAATAAATAAATCTTTAAAAAAATTAAAAAACACAATGTGTGATCCTGTATTAGATTCTAGATGAAAAAGGTAAAAATTTTTTCTGTAAATGACATTAAAGGGACAACTGGAGAAATTTGTATATGCATTGTGCAGTGCTGTATCAACGTTTAACTTTCTGAATTGGATCATTGTACTGCTATGTAGTAGAAAGTCACTGTTTTTATTAAATATATGCTAAAGTTATTTGGGGGTTAAAAACACAGTGTCCGTAACTTATTCTCTAATCTTTAATAGTTCATCAAAGGGCCAGCACTGTGGTTTAGCAGATAAAGCAGCTGCCTACAGTGCTGGCATCCCACATGGGCACTAGTTCAAGTCCTGGCTGCTCCACTTCCTATCTAGCTCTCTGCTATGGCCTGGGAAAACAGTAGAAGGTGGCCAAAGTGCTCGGGCTCCTGCATCCACATAGAAGACCCAGAAGAACTCCTGGCTCCTGGCTTCAGATCTGTGCAGTTCCAGCCGTTGTGGCCCTCTGGGGAGTGAACCAGTGGATGGAAGACATCTCTCTCTCTCTCTCTCTCTCTCTCTCTCTCTCTCTGTGCCTCTCTGTAATCTGCCTTTCAAATAAATAAATAAATTTTTAGGGGCCGGTGCTGTGGTATAGCTGGTAAAGCCACCACCTGCAGTGTATGCATCCCATATGGATGCTGGTTTGAGTCCCAGATGCTCTACTTCTGATCCAGCTCTCTGATCTGGCCTGCGAAAGCAGTAGAAGATGACCCAAGTCATTGGGCCCCTGCCCTCACATGGGAAACCTGGAAGAAGCTCCTGGCTCCTGGCTCCTGGCTTCGGATCAGCACAACTCCAGCCGTTGCAGCTAATTGGGGAGTGAACCAGCAGATGAAAGACCCCCCCCCCCACAGTAACTCTGACTTTCAAATAAATAAATAAATCTTCATCAAAGGTAATAAAATTATAACAACTACATATACTGAGAGAGAAAGAAAATTTGGCATACTGTTCACATTCTATGAAACTGGATGACAGTATATGGAAGTTCTTTGTACTATATCTGTAAGTTTTCAATTTTTTTCAAAATAAAACATTCATAAACCCCATATAAACAGAATATCTAATAGCCTGGCTTTGCAAAGGTCTATAGCATGTTTTCTTTTTTCTTCTCCTTCACCTTTTGCCCACTCTTGAACACTTTAACAAATGTTTAATGATTCGTGAGAAGACAATAAAGCTCTAGGAAAGAGTCTACCTACAGAAAATCGTTTAAAAATTGACAAATCCTTTTATAGTTCAATAACCATCTCCTAATTTACTAGCTTAATAAATTTAAGTTTTTTTCAGTTAGATTTTTGTGGTTTTTAAAAATTGCAATAAAATGTATGTAGCATAAAATTTACCATTTTAATAATGTTATGGCATTAAATACATTCACAACACAACTGTCCACTTCTAGATCATTTCATCATCCCATTCTAAACTCTATACCAATTACACACTAACTCCTTTCCTTCTCTTTATTTATCTCTACATGTTATGTATATTAATCCCCTATTACTTATGCGATCTGCAAATATTTTCCCTTATTCTGTGATTTGCCTTTTTACTTTTTTTTAAAATTAATTAATTTATTTGAGAGGTAGAATTACAGACAGTGAGAGGGAGAGACAGAAAGAAAGTTCTTCCTTCTGTTGGTTCACACCCTAAATAGCCACAAAGGTCAGAGCTGTGCCGATCCGAAGCCAGGAGCCAAATGTTATCTTCCCGGTCTCCCATGTGAGTGCAGGGTTCCAAGAACTTGGGCTATCTTCCACTGCTTTCCCAGGCCATAGCAGAGAGCTGGATTGGAAGAGGAGCAGCCAGGACTTGAACCGGTGCCTATATGGGATGCCGGTGCCGCAGGTGGAGGATTAACCTACTGTTCAACAGTGCTGGCCCCTGCCTTTTTACTTTGATACACAAAAGCTTTTAATTTTAATGAAGTCCAATTTGTCCACTTTTTCTGTGCTTGCCTGTGCTTTTGGTGTCATATCCAGGAATACATGTGTATTCTGAATCTTAAAGTGATGCATAGCTGTGGACTTTTTTCTTTGCATTCTAGAAAAGGAATGATAATCCTAGCTATTTATCATTTGTGGAATGTGAGACTGATACAGTTGGCCTCAGCGGTGTGTGACTTCAAAATGAAGTTACGTTTATTTTTTGTAACTAAATTATCCCTGACCCATTTGCTGAAATATTGTTCCTTTTAAGTCTTCCCTTGGCTATTTCTGGAAATTTCTCAGGGTATAACCTCATGCTCTCCAGAACAAATCCTCTAGGTTGCTATGTTTCTGCTCAGGCCTCTTCACTTTACCTGTGCTGCCAGTGACTCTTGGGGAGAAACTCAAGTTGCTGGGCACAGGGGTCCTCAAAGCGTACTGGCTGCTGAGGTCTCTAATTTGACCTTGGCCAAAGAGGAAAGAGGAGGACATCTTTCCCTCTGCCCCCCCTAGCCAAGACACCTTGAACTTCCTGGACTGTCTTGACTCCCTTGTCCTGGAGAAGACTTGATGCTCTGTGAGGCAGGCAGCAGGAGAAGAACCTGGTTGGTCAGATGCTGGCTTTGCAGGTGGGGAGCTGGAATACTGCTAAAGAAAATGTTCTGACATTTGTTGAGATGGCAAGGAAGACTTCATTCAGAGCCCCTGTGAAAACTGTCAAGACTGTCACAACAGGGGAGAGAGATTGAGCTCAGTTCCAGATACAGCAAGGATAAGTTGAGATTTACAACCCAGAAGCCAAGTGTGTATGTCAGTGGCTGAATAATTACTTAAGAGGAGTTATCAAAGGTAGAAGGATTCTTATTAAACAGACTTGACAGGATTCCTGCTGAAGGCATGTCTGTGATCAAATACCAAAGAGGTGGCATGAGGAATTTGGTCAGATATTTAGGGTGATGAGGCATCATAGGTAGAATTTCTCTCTAAGTTGATTTTGCAGGATTCTTGCCATCATTGGACTCTGTAGGCTCAGCAAAGGACAGGGGCCAAGATCAAGGCCTAGTTGAGGGCTCAAAGCATCTTGACTCAAATTTGGTGAAAGAATCTTTGTTAGTCCCTTCACTTGCTGGAGGAAAGAGAATAACAATATAGTGCAGTTGGTAGAACAAGTTCATGTCTCATTTTATTGTCTTTTGTTCATTAAGGCCAGTTGAGACTCAACAGGAGGACAGCCAATCAAGATTTCTAGATACAGGGCTCAAAGCATGTTCAGATGTTGGAATGAAGGTAGCAGTGGCAACCTAACAATTTCTGACTTCAATTGGAATGTCTCTGGTGATGGCCATAGACATCAGTGTCACAGCCATGGTTATTTCCCAAAGCATAGCCTGAAAGTGCAGATGTTCAATGAACTTCCTGAGTAGCCTACACAGCAGTGGATCCAGGCACAGAAATTTCTCATTATCCAGCTTCAACTTCCTAGGCTCCTTCAGGTACAAGGCAACCAAGAATCTCCATAAAGTCTGGGCAATCAGATTTTAGTTCCTAGTGCTTTCAAATCAGTAGAGTGGGAGAAAATTGAAATTGTTAAATTGGAGAGGCCTGAGAAGAGAAGAAATTAAAATAGAAAATTTGATAAGGACTAACAAAATAGGCAATACATCATGTTACAGTCCAATTTGTAGGTAGAAGACAAAACTTCACAGACAACAAACACAATCAGAATATGATAACCTGCAAGGCATGCTCTCCATTGAAACATAAAATTTCAATAGTCATCCTACTTTATCATTTTTGTTTAACAAAACAAATCTGATTGCATTAAATTTGCTGATTATTTACATGAGTACAGTAAGAATGGTAATTGACTTCACTGGCCTTTTGAAGTTTGCTTGGCTGGAACTTTTCTTGAGAAATCTCAGATTAATAAATAAATAAATATATAAACATAAATATATATGTGTGTATATATATAAAGGCTAAAAAGCTAAGCCAAGAAGCCATGGCAAGTTTTCTTGCCACAAGACTTTCTCTACAATTCCTATAGACTTGGGTGAATTCCTCTCATCTTGAATCAAATACATCCTAGGATTCCTGGGCCTGTCAGAAATTCACCTTGTTTACTTACCTATGAGGCTGGAAACACCGTAGGCCAAATACCAGTTCAGTTTTCCCAAAAGGACTTTGCAAGCATTGGCTCTATAAAGTCAACCTTAGTTTCTTATTGATCCTGGTAATATCATTCTCAAATAAATGTTCCAATCAAATCTTGGTTGTATAATAAGGTTTTCCGATATGTTACAAAGAGGACAAATTCTTACTGACCTCATGCAAACAACACATTGCCATGGAAATACAAATGCTCAGAAAGAAGTCCCAAATTCTGAAGGGATCAAGAAAAGAAAAAGTAACAAGTGTTTTATTTCTGCTTACAAAAATATAATCACTAAATTGTTGTCAGTTATAGATACTTAAGAGTTAATAGAAAGGGATTCCTTATATTCAGGAAATAGTCCATTAGAAATGAGAAAATTCCAAATAAAAATACAATCATCCTTTATCAGTTCATTCATTTCCATGTAATTAACTCATGTTCTGCGTGATCTGGGGTTAGCAGTTGTGTGTCAGCTTCTATACTAGGGTTCTAGAAATCAGTACGCAGTCCCAGGCAGAGTTCCCAAGGCTATGTAAGCACTGGCATCAGAAGCTTGTACCCTAGGGTAACTGTCATTCCTGGGGTCTCTGAGCTCCCTTTTGTTGAAGAGGAAGCACTCTGGCCTATAACTGATAGGAAACACTTTTGGGAAAATACCAGGTAAACCAATAGCTTAAGTGATGATGGTTGAAAATTGAATGAGGGCCGGTGCCGCGGCTCACTAGGCTAATCTTCCACCTGCGGCACTGGCACACCAGGTTCTAGTCCCGGTCGGGGGACCGGATTCTGTCCTGGTTGCCCCTCTTCCAGGCCAGCTCTTTGCTGTGGCCCGGGAAGACAGTGGCGGGTGGCCCAAGTGCTTGGGCCCTGCACCCACATGGGAGACCAGGAGGAAGCACCTGGCTCCTGGCTTCGGATCAGCGCGATGCGCCGGCCACAGTGGCCATTGGAGGGTGAACCAACGGTAAAGGAAGACCTTTCTCTCTGTCTCTCTCTCTCTCACTGTCCACTCTGCCTGAAAAAAAAAAAAAATTGAATGACAGTTCCTTCTGTGGCACACAACACATTAAAATAATAACTGGAGCTATAATTGATAGCATTTTGCCAAACATATCACGGACAGTGAGAGGATTAGCATCCTTCTATGAATTTCATATCATTTCTGAAATATTTATACTAATGACATTTTCCATGTAAAAATAACCTAGGGAAAAGATTAAGCAACTCTTCTTATTTGATGTTTTTCATGTAGTTCAACATTCAAATAACTCTCATTTTTGATGAGACAAAAGAAAAAATTCCCTGAGATTTTCCAGGGGCCCTCCAAAAGAATCTCCAATTCAGAAATATCAAGATTTCATTGGCATTTGATTTGGGGAAGGCGATATTATCAAAAATATCAAAAGGTCTGAGCACTTGATTAAACAAGACACTAGGTCACGGTGAACAAAGTAGTTAACTACCCATTTAACCAGAGTGCAAGCAAAGAATTCAAAAGCAAGCATAAGAGATAAGTGACCATAAAAAAACCTGGTTCTTTAAAACGTGTTGAAGACTCAAATAATCACGGACATAATGTAAAGCGTAAGAAATTATTCTGATCAGACACAAAATCTTGATTTCTTAGGCAAGTTACCTGAAGTAAAAAAGAGACCGATCAAAGATGGCTCAATCAAGAGGCCCCTGCACACACCCTCACCACAGAAAAAGCAGAACAAAGGAAGGCCTTGTTTCCAGGAAACTGCTTGAGGGAAAACTTCAGTAAAGATGGGATGGGAGGAGTAAGCATTGTGGTACAGTGGATTTAGCCACTGCTTGAGATGCTAGTTCAAGCCCTGGCTACTCTGCTTCCCAACCAGCTCCCTACTAATGCACCTGGGAAGGCCTAGGATGATGAACTCCATATCTGGGGCCCTGCCACCAATCTGGGAGACCTGGATTGAGTTCCTGGCTTCTGCCTTTGGCCTGGTCCAGCCCCAGCTGTTGCAGACTTTAGGGAGTAAACCAGTGGATGGAAGAGATTCTCTCTTTCTCTCTCTCTCTCTGTCTCTCTCTCTTCCTCTCTCTCCTTCCCTTCCCTTTGACCCTCTCTCTGTGTTACTCTGCCTTTCAAATAAATAAATAAATTTTTAAAAGAACAAGAAGGGACAGGAACTGTAAGCAGCGTGGAGATTCCAAAAGCCAACACCCAGAGAGAGAGAAACAAAGCAGACTTCAGCTCCAGTGCTGGCTCCCCAGTCAGGGAGATGGCCATCTTGCCCAGCAATGGTAAACAGAAAGTGCTATCACCCCAGCCAGAAACAGCAGCCCTAACTACGGGAGAAGCCCACAGTCCTCATGGCTTTAAATCCAGTACAGAAAGCTGACTGGGCTCCAACTAACTACTTGGCTCCACGAAGGAACTCAGATTGCTCCCTTCTTCCTCCAAAGCCCCGGACCCAAACTGCTGAGGCACAGCCGCTGCTAAACTCCGTTCTGTCTTAGGCAACAACGAGCAGTCCCGTCACTACCAGAAGCTCTTAGGGATGGAGCTGGAGCCATTACAAGGCAGAGAGCAGGACCCTCTTCATCTAGCAGGTGTGGAATTTGGGGGCGGAAGCCCCAGATGCATGCTTGCTCACTCTGCCCCCATTTAGGGGCTCCTGGGGGCTGTGCATCAACAGCACCCAATACGCAAACCCAGAGGCCCAGACAGGAGGAAGTTCCCATCTGCATCTCTTAGCACGGGGTGCTAAGGCAGGGCACAGATCCAGCATCACCCTTGCATGTCCTGTGGGAGCTGGAAGCCATCCTTTCTGTTTCTGACTGCTCTGGAACAGAGGCTACTTGTACTTCAATCCTTGGATAACTTGCACTCATCTGTGTGGCCTGGAGGGCCCTACCTGCATTCCTCTGCTTATAGCTGGTGCCTGTCAATCCACAATTCCCAGCACAACCTGCTCTTGCCCTAAGGAACCTGGGTAAGAGCAGCTCTGCAACCTGCAGCTCAGGGACTATGCCAGTGGGTACTCTGAGAGACACCTGCAGTCCTCTGTGGATCCCAAGCAAGGCCCTATCTGCTTTCCTCTGTTACAGGCCTGGACCTGCCAGTGCACAAACCCCAGTATAACCTGTATTCATTCTGTGGGACTTGGGCAAGATTGCTTTCACATCCCTAAGTTCTGGAACAAGAGGTTTTAGTACCATAAGCCCCAGAACAACCCACTCCTACCCAGTAGCTCTGGAGAAGATCCTTTCCACATCACACAGTTCCAAGGCCACAGATTTTGGTGCCACAAATCACATCACTCATGCTTGTTTGATGGGACAAAGGAACAGCCCCTCTCATCCTACAGCACCAGAAACATAGTACAGTCATCACAAACCCTAGCGTTACTGATACCCAACTCTCTGGTGACACCTTCGGAATCCCATGTCCACCTAAAAGCCATACCGATACCTCCACAAACTACTGCACGTGAGATTATGTGGCACTCACAGACATTGCTGACATTGATTACACTTGAAGAAGTCACTCAAAGGCTATACTTCTGAGCACAACTAGAACCAAAGCCAAAGCTGATAGCCAAAGCTGCCTCACCGATACCCTGAACTCCATCTCAACAAAAAAGTCTTTTCACAGAAAGGCACTCCATAACGAAGAAGGAACTGTTACATCAGATGCACAAATGTCAACATAGGGACCCAGGAAACATGAAGAAGCAAGAAAGCATGACACCTCCAAAGAACACAATAGTGCTCCAAAAATAGATCCCAATGTGAAGGAAATCTATGAAATGCCCAAAATAGTTCAAAATATTATCCTAAGGATAATAAATAAAATGCAAGATAATACAGATATACAATTCAAAGAAATGAGGAAAGCAATGCATGATATGAATAAGAAATCCAATAAAAAATAAAAATCATTAAAAAGAGCCAATCAGAAATTTTGAAGCTGAAAATCATAACCATGAATGAAAAAATACAATTGAGAGTTTCAACCATAGAATGGATCAAGTGAAAGAAAGAATTCTTGATCTTGAAGGCAAGACTTTGGGAATAACTCAGTCACACAAAAATAAAGAGAAATGAATTTAAAAGAATAAAGAAAGCCTGTGAGATATATAAATACATGTTCATAATATATGGATACCTGAAGAAAAGAAGGAAAAAAGTCATTGAGAACCTATTCAACAGAAAATTCTTGAAAACTTCCCAAGTCTTGCAACATGGACCTCCAGAAATGGGATGCTCAAAGGACTCCAGCCTCCTGAGAGGCAGCGGTGATGTCTCAAGTACTGGGGTTCCTGCCACCCAAATAGCAGGCTCAGATGGAATTCCAAGCTCCTGGCTTTAGCCTGGTGCAGCTCTGGCTGTTGCAGATATTTGGAGAGTGAACCCACAGGTGAAAGATTCTCATTCTCTCTCTCTCTCTTTCTCTCTCTCTCTCTCCCTTTCAAATATACCTTCCTTTAAAAAAGAGCAAACATCTTTTCTTACCATGTTCAACAGCCTGTGATCTGTACCACTGAAGAGTCAGCTCTTCAATGGATCCCAGATTAACCAATCAGAAGAGAAGACAAAATCTTCCAAGTTACACACTGGGAGTCTATTGGTATATCTGATCCTTTCCAAGTCATGGCCCTATAACTGTTAGAGAAAAATTATTCTGTTGCTTGTCAAAATGATAAGAAGGAAGACTTCCTTCAAGGTTATTTTAAGTGTCAAGGTATTGGAATTGGAGAATGAGATCGGGCTCAGCTCTGAGTAAAATAGGATAAGTAGGGATTTTAGCCAATTGTTAGGGTTTGGAGGTCAATAGGCAGAAAATTTCTAAGAAGAAACATCAAAGATAGGGGAACTCTTGTTAAACCAACTCCACAAGGTTCTCGCTGAATGCAGAACAGTTATCAAGTATCAAAAAGAGGAATGAGAAATTTGATCAGACTTCAAGGATTATCAGATACCAAGGGTGGGGGATGCTCTCTGATTTAGCAAGATTCTGGCTACTGTGGGCCCAGCAAGAATGGGGGCCAATATTGAGGCCTAGTTGAGAAGAGGTCGCAGAGGATCTTGACTGAAGTTTGGTCAAGGTGAGAATCTTTGTCAGTCCTTTCAAGGGTCTGCATTTGTCCTGTGAGCATCTCGGTGCCCTAGGGAGTATGACATTAAATAGAAAGCAAAAAATATCACGAGAAAGACAGTAGAAGAAATTAAACACTTGACATTTTGGTACTTTTATGGGCATTTTCCCCTGCTTTTTGTACAAAGGGCTCTATATTTTCATTGTGCATTGAGCCCCACAAATTGTGTGGCCAGTCATTTCCCTGAGATTCTAGGTCCTCAGGTGTAAAATGGAGATAAGTTTAGCCTGAGCATCCTTCCCACAATCTGACCTAAACAAGCATGTGTCTCCCAAGAATGAAATGACTTTCAGGAATGTAGTAGTTGAAACTTAGATTATGCAGGCAAATATTTTCTATCTCGTAAGAGGCTTGATTCAGCCAATAACGCACTGATTGACATTAAACAGTGTGTTAACATCTCAGTAGGAAGTTGTGAATTTGTGTAACTTGCTGGCTCATGGCTCCCCTTGAGGTTTTGGGACCAATCAGCCTTATTTTTATATTACTAGAAGATTTACCAACATGAACAGAAATAAGTTATTTGCTCCCACCCAAAATACCAGTGCAATGCCCCAAATTACAGTTCTGATTACGAGTTCCTGAATGACGATCCAGCTTCCACTGCACTGGATAGCAACAGCTTTTACCAGTGTAACTATTATACCCTGTTCTTTAACTTTTATTTTCATCATGCCTTGTAGTATGCACTTTGTGTTTGGGTCATATTTTTCTACCTTCTGAACTTGTCCTTCAGCTGTCTTCTTCATTTTCTAGTTTGTATAACAGGACAAACTTCACAGGAGAAGTGAAATTGGGTAAGTTATTAAAAATAAATTATTTCCCAACCTCTCCTTTCTGGCTACATTTTAAATATTTATAAAAATACATCATATCCTAGTTTCTGATTAAGTGAAACATGGTAACAAATGGATTGAAAGTCTAGTGTTTTCATTCTAAAAAATTACTGCTTTATGAAAACTTCATCTGCACCAGACAGATAGTGTACAGAGTGATTATTCATTCTGCAATCTAATCTTTCCCTTCTTAGAATATGTGAACAGAGGACAACTCCTTGCCCCAGACTCATACCCCCTCCTCTCCTTCCTTTCTACGGAATATTTTCCCATTTTTATCAGGTCTTAGTCTGATGACATAAACATCCTAGTTGTAGAGTTTTCATGCTTGAGAATGGCATTATGTCTGACATTTCATTTAGTTTTGAAGATGTCAAAGCCCTAACCTCAGAACACCAAATCAGTGTCTTCTAGAAGGTAACATCAAGAGTTGGTGGTGGGTCTCTGGAGCACATTGAAAGGTATTGTAAGGGAACAGTGATTTTGGTAAAAAGAAAATCATGGTAGATCAGTTCTGTCATTGTTGGGCAGGAACATGCAGGAATGTTGAGCTATGAGTACGTCTGTGCTCAAAAGTCTACCATGGCTGCCCACTGCCACCAGGATAGGAGCCAGACTTCTTAGCCTGGCAGGGAATGCTCTTTTTTTTTTTTTTTTTTTTAAGATTTATTTATTTGAAAGTCAGAGTTACATAGAGAGAGAAGGAGAGGCAGAGAGAGAGAGAGGTCTTCCATCCGCTGGTTCACCCTCCAAATGGCCACTATGGCCGGAGCTAGGCCGATCCGAAGCCAGGAGTCTGGAGCTTCCTCCAGGTCTTCCCATGTGGGTGTAGGGGTCCAAGGATTTGGGCAATCTTCAACTGCTTTCCCAGGCCAAAGCAGAGTGCTGGATTGGAAGAGGAGCAGCCAGGACTTCATGAAGTGGCCTCTGTCCCCATTTTATGAAAAAACACTTGTTGGCTTCCTTGCTTCTTCTCTACCTGAAAGGTCTTTCCTTCCATTCATGATTTAAAGTCCTTCATAGTCAAATAGTTCAAATGTCATCTCTCCCATGAAACCTTTTCAGGACCCCCAAAATGATTTGAACAATAATGCAAAATAAAATAGAGCATATAAAGAATTAAGGAAGGTGGGATCCAGTTTTGTTTAAAGAGATCCCAGGAATAAAAACAGGTTAGGTTCTAGGTATGCTGCTTTCCAAATAAGTTCAGTTCTGAGAATCAAATTCATTCTGATCAACTGTAGAGACCTCAAGCTGGCTGGGATTCTAACAACTACTCACCTTTAGGAAACCAAATTGGAATAAACCTGGACGCTGATAGAGCAGCTCAAGTGGACCCTGACTCAGAAATCTGAAATGGCTTTTCCTTCTCAAGGCCAACTCACTTTCCTTTCACGTGGATTCACATGGAAGCAAGCCAAGTAGCTGCTAGGTATCCAGTTTAGTTTTCTGAATGAAATATGAAAGCGCTATGTTGGGTTAAAGGACATAGGAACTGCTTCTGGTTGCACTGTGATGGCTCTGCACTTACAGTCTTTGAACCAGGAAGACCCCAGAAGGAAACCTCTCAACACAAGCCTCAAAGGCTTCCAGGATGGCCAGTGATGCCTGAGAAGTGCCATGTTACTTAACACTCATGCTTTTGAGCTATGCATCCAAGTATCTGTGTAAAATACTACCAGAAAAGTCCGTCATGCAAAGATGTCTATAAACATTTTAATCTTCCTATAAATAAGTACTGGAATGAAAAAAAGAGGAAACAGAAGAAAGTACATCAGTATCCCCAGGTTTTTTTTTGTTTGTTTGTTTTTTGTTTTTTGTTTTGTTTTTTTTTTTTTTTTTGAAAGGCAGAGTGGATAGTGAGAGAGAGACAGAGAGAAAGGTCTTCCTTTTTGCCATTGGTTCACTCTCCAATGGCCGCTGTGGCCGGCACATCTCGCTGATCCGAAGCCAGGAGCCAGGTGCTTCTCCTGGTCTCCCATGTGGGTGCAGGGCCCAAGCACTTGGGCCATCCTCCACTGCACTCCCGGGCCATAGCAGAGAGCTGGCCTGGAAGAGGGGCAACCGGGATAGAATCCGGCGCCCCGACCGGGACTAGAACCTGGTGTGCTGGCGCCACAAGGCAGAGGATTAGCTTGTTAAGCCACGGTGCCGGCCAGCATCCCAAGTTCTTGTGCCCCATCTAAGTGTGCTTTGTAAAGTCTCCACGGAGGAATGAGGAATGAATTTAATGGTATGGTGAGTTCTTGGGTTGTAAGTGTACACAGCAGTATGCCGAGAAAGCTTAGTGCTCTGAGTCACCCAGTGCACTTTACACATTTATTTAGAGAAAAATGGCTTCGTCTTAATTATTTATGATAATAGCTCTCAGCACACTAGTAAATGTCCTTTGGTGCATATTTTGTAAAAGTAATGAAGTCTTTGTAATGTGAGCTTTCTCTCTAGCTATAAGCTGCCCTCTCTTTGCTAATGAATCGGGGCAACAGAGTGTTTCTGTATTTGTATATAAGTGTGCGTATAAATTACCAGACTTGGGACAGGCATTGCGTGGAGCAGTTAAGATGCTGGATTGGCCAGCCACATCCCGTATCAGAATGCCTAGGTTCAAGTCCCAGCTCCACTTCCTATTCCAGCTTTCTGCTAATGTGCAGGTCATGGCTCCGGTAATCGGGTTCCTGCCACTCATGTGGGACACCTAGCCAGCCAGCCAGCCATTGTGAGATTCTGAGGAGTGAGCTAGCAGACAAGATCGTACTCTCTCTCTCTCTCTCTCTCTCCGTCCCGCCCTTCCTCCCTCCTTCCCAAATAAATTTAAGAAATATTTATTTTAAATCAGCACAAACTCATTTTAAAAAATTACAAAACTTGAGGTTTAGCAAGTTACCATTGAATTTGAGGATTTTTTTTTATTTGATAGATAGAATTAGACAGTGAGAGAGAGCAACAGAGAGAAAGGTCTTCCTTTTCCTTTGGCTCACTCCCCAAATGGCCAAATGGCTGCCACGGCCGGAGCTACGCCGATCCAAAGCCAGGAGCCAGGTGCTTCCTCCTGGTCTCCCATGTGGGTGCAGGGGCCCAAACACTTGGGCCATCTTCCACCGCCTTCCCAGGCCACAGCAGAGAGCTGGACTGGAAGAGGAGCAACTGGGATTAGAACCCGGCGCCCATATGTGATGCCGGCACTGCAGGCAGAGGATTAACCAAGTGAGCCACAGCACCGGCCCCGAATTTGAGGATTTCTAAGAATCATTCCTACACTTGATCTTAGCCAAAAGGCCGAGAAGCGATCTAAGAATCATTCCTGAATGTACTCACCACCCCATCTTCTAATCCCTCCCCCCGCCTTCCCAGCCATAGCGTTAGCAGCTTGACCAAAGAAAACATCAGTGTGTCAGAAAATTTGCTTCTGTTCTTTTCTTTCAGTGTTTTTCTGCTTATTCTTCCTTGGTTGCTATAATCTCATAATGTCGTAACAAAACACATAGCAAGGAAGAATATAAATCTACCATATTTTCCTCTAGAGTAAGTTATATAGACTGCAGGTTATGGATGATCGTTATTATGTCAAGAAATCTCTCTTCTTCCTTCACTTCTTTCTGTTGCTCCCCACATCCCACTCCTCAAGGAAACTTCACACAGAAGCAGGAAGGGTGTCAGCAGAGAAAAGTCTTCCTTCAAGTGTCATCCACTTGACTCATAATTCAATTTGAAGGGATAAGACCACCAAAATCACTGATCTTTGCCTTGTAATTTTTAAGTAGCCTCCATGGTACATATTAGGGGACCCAATAAATCTTGATAATAATAATCATCAATGGTCAAGTTACAATGAATTTAAGTAGAGTGAACTCCTGACAGACTTTGATGTAACATTTGCAGCTTTGCTATTTGTGGATGACCTAAAGGAGCTTGGTGTATTATAGTTTGCAATAGGAATTCCTACTCCATAGAAGTTTTATGATCATTTTATGAGAGGATGACTGTAAAGTGCTTTGCAAAAAAGAATCAGCCAAGCTTGAAAGCTGGTGGGTGAAAGTCATGTTGCTAGTGAACAAATCTAGTCATATTTTAATTATTGATGTTGGAGATTTGATGACTGTAGAAGTCTCTAGATAAAGTCCTTAAATTTTTACTATAAAATTGTATTTTATTTAGGCTCGTCATCATACCATGAACTCCAAGACACACTGATTGTTTGAAAGCTTTATGTAAGGACTTCATTTTCTTTCTTCTTTTTGAAAAAAAAGATTTCTTTATTTCTTTAAAGGCAGAGTTAGAGAGAGAGAGAGAAAGAGAGAGAGGGAGAGAGAAATCTTCCATCCATTAGTTCACTCCCCAAATAGCCACAATGGCCAAGGCTAGGAGCCAGGAGCTTCATCCTGGTCTCTCACATGAATGGCAAGGGCACAAGCACTTTGGCCATCTTCTGCTGCTTTCCCAGGCACACAATCAGAGAACTGGTTTGGAAGTGGAGCAGCCGGGACTTGAACTGGTGCCCAGATGGTTTCAGAGTCACAGGTGGTGGCTTAACCCACTACGTCACAATGATGACCCCAAGGACCTCATTTTCAAATGAAGTTTCAAATGAATCATACTCATGCAGAAAAGAAAATAGTCTGGTAAAACCAAAATTACCCACCTACAAATTAGAGGTAGCTTCTGTGTGAGTGGAACATACTGACCAATTTTGCTCAAAATTCTCCTGTCTCCAGAAAAAGAGCCTTTCAGACATTGGATCTGAAGTAAACTGAGTCACCAATAGTTCAAAGCAATAGAAAAAAATGGATAATCTGGTCATAATCCAAGGAGCCTGGCCTGTGAAGAAACAATGCTGGAGAGACATATGGGGATCATGTGGGACTGACAGGCCATGCTGCTCTGTGTGGATGGGCACAAAATGAGCAGCCGTCTCTAAAACAAAATGGCACTGCCACATGGCCAGCAAGGTCGGAAGGTCAGCTGATGATGCAGCGGAAAAGACATTGAGAATGATCATGAATGATGCTTGAATTCTTCTGCTCATAAAGTTTTTTAAATGGAAAAAGAATGTTGTAATTCTTCATTGTCATGTAACAAACGACCCTTAAACACGAGTGACACCATTTATTTGTTTACAAGTTGTGTTTAAACCCATTAGCTAATAATAAAATCCTGCCCCACCCCCCCCAAAAAAAAAGCAGATACAACACTTTATTGATCATCTTACAAGGATGCTAGGGAAACGATTTGCTAATTTGAAATCTGGTTAATAGAAAGATGAATTAAGAATTTCTCCTATCCTTCCATATGATCTACATGTTGGTATAATTGAGCATTTAGTATTTGATGAGGAGACGTTTTCTCTACAAAAGTATTCCACCTAATAAAGGAATAATTTTTTTAAAAAATTTTAACCCCTAATTAATTACTGACTGTAGGCAATGACTGTTAACATCTGATAATGTCTTAACAAGAGACAATTGAACATTATGTGCTTTCTAATGGATGTGTGCAACACCACCCATGAACTCATCCTGCCAACAAGAGCAACGACAATAAACACGTCTCCAGCCTGATCAGTATTTTAGATCTAACTACCTTTTCACAGGGAATACAATGGATAGTGGAATACATTTCCTTTGTTTTTTAACCTGGAAACCTTTTATTTAAGGTATACAAACTTCATGCATTTCATAAACACAAATTTAGGAACATAGTGATTCTTACACCCCACGCTTCCTTCCACCTACACTCCCACCCTTCTTCCTCCTCCCTTTCCTATTCCCATTCTTATTTTTTACTAAGATCTATTTTCAGTTAACTTTATATACACAAGATTAACCGTACACTAAGTAAAGAGTTCAGTAAATAGAATGAGGAAAAAAACTGTTATTCAACAGTTGAAACAGGGCTGTTCAAAGTCATTACATCTTAAAATGTCAATTTCACTTCCATAGATTACTTTTTAGGTACTCTATTAGTTACCACAGATCAGGGAGAACATATGGTATTTGTCTTTTTGGGACTGGCTTATTTCACTAAGTATAATGATTTCCAGTTGCATCCATTTCGTTGCAAATGACAGGATTTCTTTTTTTTTTTTTTTTTAACTGCTGTGTAGTATTCTATGGTGTACATATCCCATAATTTCTTTATACAGTCTTCAGTTTATGGACTTCTGGTTGATTCCAAATCTTAGCTATTGTGAATTGAGCTGCAATAAACATGCGGGTCAGATCACCCTCATATGCTGATTTCGTTTCTTCTGGGTAAATTCCCAGGAGTGAAATGGCTGGGTAATTCAATAGGTCTATATTCAGATTTCTGAGGTATCTCCATACTGTCTTCCACAGTGGCTATACCAGTTTACATTCCCACCCACAGTGGATTAGGGTACCTTTTTCCCCACATCCATTTGTTGGTTGTTTATTTCTGTATGAAAGGCACTTTAGCTGGGGTGAAGTGGAAAAACCTCATTGTGCATTTGATTTGTATTTCCCTGATGAGTAGTGATCCCCTGAGCATTTTTTCATGTGTCTGCTGGCCATTTTGATTAATATGTTTTCTTATAAAACACCCTGAGGATAGAAGTAACAAAATCCAGAGTGTGGGAAATTCAGTAAGTCAGAAAAAACAAGCTTTGGGAATGGCCATTTGGTCTAAGGCTAAGACATGGGTTAGGATGCCTGGGTTTGATGTTTAACTCTGGCTCCTGACTGAAGCTTCCTGCTAATGCAGACCCTGGTGAAGGTTCAAGGAATTGGGTCACAAACACCCACATGGGAGATCTGGGTTGAATTCCTGGATCCCAGCTTCATCCTGGCCTGGTCATAGCCATTTTGGACTTTGGAGAGTGAACCAATAGATAGGAAATGTCTGGCCCCCTCTCTTCTCTCCTTTCTCAAATAATGTTTTGAAAAGCTTCCTCAAGTAAAAAATATATATGATAGAACAGAGTGACAGGGATGGAAGACAAAGGAGATAGAAGTTTAAACTATTGATCAATTACCATGTTTGGATCCAACAAATAAACAATGGAAGGAAGGAAGGAAATAGACAACTGTCACTTTGGCTTTCAAACAAATAGAAAAAAAAAAAAAAAGACTTCTTAAAAAGAAAGATTGGAGCCAGTGTTTTGGCACAGTAGGTTAAGGATCCACCTGTGATGCCGCCATCCCATCTGGGTGCCGGTTTGAGTCCCAGCTACTCCACTTCCAATCCAGCTCCCTGCTAACATGCCTAGAAAAGCGGTGGAGCATGGCCCAAGTCCTTGGGCCCCTGTACCCACATGGAAGACGGGGGTTAAGCTCCTGTCTCCTGGCTTCAGCCTGACACAGCCCCAGCCATTGCAGCCATTTTGGAAGTGAACCAGCAGATGGAAGACCTCACTTTCTCTGTCTCTCCCTCTCTCTCTCTGTAACTCAGCCTTTCAAATAAATAAAATAACCTTTCAAAGAAATAGATGTTCTATCTGCTGGTTCACTGCCCCAAACAGCTAGAGCTGGGCCAGGCTGAAGCTGGGACCCAGGAACTCAAACCTATGTGGTGGCAAGAACTCAACTACTTGATCACTTACCTGCTCAGGATCTCCATCAGCAGGAAGCTGGAGTCAGGAGCCAGAGATAGGAATTAAACCCCAGTACTCCAATGTGGAACACAGGCATCCTAACCAGCATCTTAACCACTAAGCCAAGAGCCTGCCCCCATAGGATTTTTTTGATCAGTGAGGCTACCAAAAGAAAGGAAACATCCTAACTTTCAACCAACAAGGAAAGGGAAGGACAGAGAGGGCAGGGAAGAAAAAAAAAAAGAAAAAAACAGAAAATGAAGACTCCAGGAATGATACATAGTTGGTACCCATCCAGATGCACAGGACATAAATTAATTCATTGCATAAAATAGATGTCTTTGGTCACTGGGAGTTACTTGATCCTGTTTGATGAGGTTTTCTCAAAAAGAGTAAGGTCCTTCCCTCTTAGAGTCCCAGCTACAACTTTGGTCAACACGACTGGAATGGAGACAAAAGTACCAATGATTAAGAAATTCACAATACCTTCCTTCCTCCATAAACAATTGACCTTGAAGAGACAAAGTAGACTCTTAAAAAAAACAAAACTGAACATTGAGCAACTTGGAGGAGTATTGCAGGAAGGTGGCTGTTCATAGCGGGGAGGTAATGAGGTCATAAGTTGCATGGAACTGGCCTGGGGAGGAAGGACATACAGCAGCTGGGAGATGATGGGGACTAAAGGAAGCACATTTCAGACGTTTGGCAAGAACTGCTGTGAGAGCACGATGTGCCAGAGCCCCTTTCATGTCTTTGAGAGACGCAAATAAAGATTGGCGTCCCCTGCCCCCCCCCCAAAAAAAAAAGACAAGAAAGGAAAAAAAAATGTTGCCTAATAGCAGTCACCTGCTAAATGAAACTCATTTTCCAAGCGTCCCACAATCACTGCTACACTCCCCAGATCCAGCCTCTCTAGTGAACGCGTGGTCTGAGCAAGGGCACCCTGCAGCAGGTGTGGAGCCTCTGTGCTAAGGTGTGCCTTGCCTGGATCCCCCGGCTATATTAAGAGTCCGACATCCTCTGACCATTGGCAGCTTCAGGACAGCTGGCCAGGCCAGAGCTGGAGGTTCAGTTTGCTGCCACAGAAGAAAGCAAAGCCAACTGGGTCACATGAGGAAGTAACCTGAGCCTTTAGCTCCAACCTGTGTGATCCAGCTATTCAGGGATAGCCCAATGCTGTGTGCTCTAAAGAAACAGCCAACCACTAAGGCCCCACTGCAAGAGTGTCAAGTCTTTTACAAACTTTTTAAAATAAATTTTGTTGATTTATTTGAGACAGAAACAGAAGGAGGTATAGACAGAGAGACAAACAGAGAGAGATTTTCCATTCACTGGTTCACTCTCCAAATGCCTGCAACAGCCAAGGCTGAAACAAGCCGAAGCCAGGAGCCAGGAACTCCATCAGGGTCTCCCACATGGGTGTCAAGGGCCCAAGTATTTGAGCCATCACCTGCTGCCTCCCAGGGTGAGCATTAGCAGGGAGCTGCATTGAGGAGCACAGGCACACTGATATGGAACTTGGCTATCCCAGGGCACGTCTGAACCATTGGCACCAAACACCCACTCTTTAAAAACTTTTGAAATATGATTTGGCAAGTGTCTAGTGAGAGTGATTTGCAGTGTACTTGGATGAAAATAAGTGTCAGAAAAGGGGGAAGTGGTGTTGGAGGAGTGAACACCACAATGATGGTGGTATTTTTGTATTTTCAGAGGGTCCGAGATCCTGGAAGAGGGAAAAGATCTTCCTTCTCTCAAATATTGTCCTTTTTTTCTTTCCAGATTCATCTCTCTATTTGCTTTCCAGTTATGTTCCCATATGTTCTCTGATTTTTCTTTTGCTCTTTGATTTCTTTTCTAAGTAAAACTGTGCTTATTGCCATGTAGTATGCACGGCGCTATTCCCATGTCTCTTCCAGCATGTGCAGCTTTCTTATTTCATTTCCCACCTCCCTTTGATGTAGGCAGGTAGGTAGTTAGCAAGGAGGATCTGAGGTTTGTCAGCTCCACCCTGCATTCCTGTCCATGCTGCCCAGCTCCCTCCTACATGCATCACCCACCCCCCACCCCTGAGCTGCTCAAACTTCCCCCTTCTTTGCATAGCTCACCCCTCCCCCTCTCATAGTGGAAAATCACAGGTTCCTTGGTTTCACTGCCAGTGCTGGCTAAAAACATCCAATATGTCTGCTGGCTGTAACCCTAGAATGATCCTTAGCTCATTGTTATGTCATGATAATAAAGCAATGGTTGACACCCCCACCCCCATCATGTGTCTGATGCCATGACACTTCCAAGATTTCCACAAAAGGGCTAGAAAATGGGCAGTACTCAAACCCTGATCCACCCACTTTGAATAGTCCATTAAAGGAGCTGGCTCTGTGGCGTAGCAGATTACGACTCCACCTGCGGCACTGACATTGCGTATGGGTGCCGGTCGGAGTCCCTGCTGCTTGCCCCACTTCCGATCCAGCTCCTTGCTAGTGCTCCTGGGAAAGCAGTGGAAGATGGCCCAAGTGCTTGGGTCCCTGCACCCACGTGGGAGACCCAGAAGAAGCTCCTGGCTCCGCTTTGGATTGACCCAACTCCAATCTGGCCATCTGGGGAGTGAACCAGCAGGTGGAAGACCTTTCTGTATCTCCCTCTCTCTGTAACTCTGTTTCTCAAATAAATAAATACAATCTTTAAAAAAAAAAAAAAAAAGTCCATTAAGCTCTGCCTTAGACACCACGCCCTTTGCCGCCACCTCATCTGAAGGCATGGCCTTGAACCTTGTTGAGCACAAGTGTTCTTGAGCTTCCTCACACTCATTCCTGTGTGCTTCTGTGTGCTTCTGCTGCCTGGGTTAAAAAACCATGCTTCTAGGCTGACCTTTATTTATGTCTCGTCCTTGAATTCCTTCTTGTAATGAAGGAAAAATCTGCACCCAGCCACCCCACAGCACTTTCCTGTTCCCCTTACCTCTATCGAATCTTGCTCTTCAGGAAAATGAAACACCAACCCCCCCCCTCCCCCACAACCTTTCCCTCTGAATCTTTGTACCTTGTTCTCTCTGAAACCCCATGACTTCTTCTCCTCGTGCTCTTGTCCCCTCTAGTGCATGTAAAGTCCATGAAAGGATTAGGCAGCAAGAAGCTCTGGGAGTAAGGTCAGAACGTGTTCTGATGTGAACAAGCTTCCATAGTAACTGAGCTGTATGGGTGCTGGTGGTTGCTCCTTTTTATCCTCCCGGGGCATTTCCTAGGTATAATGGCTGGCTCTTTCTTCATTTGGCTTGTAAAATCTCGTAGTGCTCTAAAAGTTAGCTTGCTTTTTCCTTCCTAACTTGCTTCTCGATTCTATTATCACCTTAAGTGGCATCTGGTTGAAGATGAGAAGAATGAATTCAGGGACAGAAATAGAATAGGGGGGAAATGACCCATGTCATATACTAAAACCTGGCTTTGATAAAGTCAGAGCTAACTTTTTCGGAAGGAAAGTGAGATATATACTCGCGCAGGCACTGAATAATGTTTTGATGATGATGGAGATATAGAGTTGTTATAAAAAGAGAAAACTATACAAAAGAAGGTAAAAACATAGGGAATATTCCAGATAATAGAGCCACAAATTATTTATGTGAGTGGAAATAGCTAAATCTCCTCTATCAGTACCATTATGGGTAGGTAATGGTAAACTCAATTCTGCAGTTGAAGAACTGAGGCACATAAAGGTTAAATCTTTTGCCCAGAGCTAGTAAGTGGTACCCTGGCATTTTTATCCCAAGCAATCTTACTACAAACTTCATGTAAAGCATCTGTCACTTTTTGAATGCTTTTTTCTTTATAGAATTTTTACTTGCTTTCATTAATAAAGCTTTAAAATAAAAATTTACCTCTACAATATTTCAGAGGAAGGATGAGTTTTAGGATCTGAGCAACCTAAAACTTTTGTGGGAGACTTATCACATTCCAAAGACTCATACCCAACAGCCTCAGGTTAAAACAGGCACTGGGAAGCCAAAAGGAGCCAGAAAGAGATGTCCAACAATAAGAATGCCTTCAGTTCTTAACAGATTTTATATAAGTTGTTAGTTGTCCCTAATTATTCACTATTATACATATATATATGGTATACTATATACTATTATATGCTAATATAGTCTTATAACTAAAGCTTTGTTCATATCCAGGATTCTAATAGTTATGAAAATTGCTTAAAAATAAATTATATACGGCCGGTGCCGTGGCTCAACAGGCTAATCCTCTGCCTGTGGCACTGGCACACCAGGTTCTAGTCCTGGTCGGGGTGCCAGATTCTGTCCCGGCTGCTCCTCTTCCAGTCCAGCTCTCTGCTGTGGCCCGGGAATACAGTGGAGAATGGCCCAAGTGCTTGGGCCCTGCACCCACATGGGAGATCAGGAGGAAGCACCTGGCTCCTGGCTTCGGATCAGCGTGGTGCGCCAGCCGCAGCGGCCACTGAGGGGTGAACCAACGGAAAAGGAAGACCTTTGTCTCTCTCTCTCACTGACTAATTCTGTCAAAAAAAATTTATATACAAATAGCCTAAACAGTACTCTGGCCTCAGAATCAGCACTTAAGTCCTTTGGATCTGGCTCAAAAGCCCATGAGAGCATTTCAGGCATGGAAAGCCAAGAAAATGTGGCAAAAAATGACCTACATGAACGATTCTGTGAGTGAGATCCCAGTAGAACGAAGGAGCCAACAAAGAAGGAGGTACCTTTCTCTGAAGGGAGGAGAGAACTTCCACTTTAATTAGTTGTTGGATGCTCCCGTGTTAGTCTCTGGTATGTTCAGGGTTATATTGCCCTGCTTTACAAACTCCAGATTTTATTACATGCACTTCTTTTAATAACTTTTTCATTATTTACTTTTCAAAAAATTTTAAAAGAAATCCAAATCTAATCTGTGGAGATTTTCTTGTGGTGAGGTTTCCCTCTGTTGTGAGCTGCCATGTGTCTGTGCATTGCATGTGGAAGCACAGAGCCCCACCTAATGAAGCCCAGCTCACTTCTCAATCATGGTGGAGGCTCCGGTGCGCGGAGCCCTGCCTACTCATGGCTCCTGGTACGAGCTCTGGTGCGCGGAGCCCTGCCTACTGCAGCCCAGCTCGCCTCTCAATGGTGGATGGTGCAAGCTCAAGTTTTTGATATTCAGGACTTCTCCTTTTTGTACAGCCTGCGTGGTGGGGAAGAAATTCTGAAATATTATGGTCCTTCTTCCTGGGTGAGGGGTGTGGTAAGGTGGCCCCAGCAACTGATGGGTGTGTGTGCGGGAGGCTAAGGCAGCAGTCCCCAGCTTCTCCCAGCTGGCTGCAGGGGGCGGGAGGTGGGCAGGGAAGTGCCTGACCTCTCTGTCATCTATACTTTCTCCTTTTTCCCCCCGCATGGAACATCAAAAGCAGCTCGCCAAGCTCTCCCTCTCGTGGCTATTTAGCTCTGTGGACCAGTGATTTCCCATCTCACCTGGTCCACTGGGGGCTGGCCCCAACCTCTCAGGTCCAGGCCCCCACCGCTTCCCTTTCTTATTTACTCTTTTGGCCTGGACCTGCCTAGTCTCTGTTGCTCTCCTGGGCTTCCCGTTGAGAATTTCCTAAGACTCTATCTTCGCTGTGTATCTTCTCTCCTTTTTAACTATCTATTTTGCCCTGAAGCACTCAAGTCGTCCTGTTGCTATACCGCCATCTTGGGACCTCCTCCTCCCCATTAGTTCATTTTGTGGTGTCACAAAATGAAGAGAAGATAGTTGAGTAAAGGATCTTGGGAAACAAGTGACTTGTTATGTGGGAAAAAATATTACTGAATCTCTGCCTAAATTCATGTGCTAAATTAAAGACTAAGAAGCAAAATGTACAATTACAAAATTAGTAAAAGAAGACGTAGGAAACTATTGGTGTCCTAAGGAAAGGGAAGAAATTATTTTTCCTTTTTTTGTGTTGAAAATTTTCAGGGGCTGGTGCTGTGGCCTTGTGAGTAAAGCCGCTGCCTGTGACCCCAGCATTTCATATGGGCATTAGTTTGAGTCCAGGCTGCTCCATTTCAATTGAGCTCCCTGCTAGTGTGCCTTGGAAAGCAGTGGAAGATAGTCCAACTCTTTGGACCCCTGCACCAATGAGGGAGACCTGGAAGAAGCTCTTAGCTCCTGGCTTTGGCTTGGCACAGCCCTGGCCATTGCAGTCATTTGGGGAGTGAAATAGAGTATGAAAGATCTCTCTCTCTGCCTCCCCTCTCTCTGTAACTCTGTATTTCAAGTAAATAAATAAATCTTTAAAGAAAAAAAGGAAGTTTTCAAGTATATTCAAAAGCAGTGAGAATAGAATATAGCTATATCCCCAATTTGAAAGTCATTAAGATTTTATTACATGTACTTCTTTTAATAACTTTTTCATTATTTACTTTTCCAAAAAATTTTAAAAGAAATCCAAAATTTCATATTATTCCACACATTTTCAGTATAACTATAAAAGGCATCATTATACCTGTAGAAGATAAAAAAATTAAGTAGAGACTTAAAACAGCATTCAAAATTTAAATATTAATTCATTTGATTATGTCAGAGTTAAAAATTTCTCTTTACAAAAGAACATATAAGGAGATGGCAAGTCAGAAATTGAGAATATATCTGTACTATATAAATGTTTAAGAGATTAGTATCTGGAATACCTAAGAAACTCTCGCAAATTGACAAGAAAATGACAGCAAACTCAACAGAAAAATGGGCAAAGGCCACATGTAGGCAGTTCATAAAAGAGAAAAGTCAAATGCCAAAGAGTATGTGAAGAGATGCTCAAATAATTAATTATTAAAGAAATTCAAACCTGAGGCAGGCATTGTGTCACAGCAGATTAAGCCACTGCTTGGGTTACCAACATTGCATATAAGAGTGCCAGTTTGAACCCTGGCTTCTCCACTTCCAATTCAACTTCCTGCTGGTGCATCTTGGAAGATGGTAGACAATGGTTCACGTGCTTGGGCCTCTGTCACTGATGTGAGAAACCTGGATGGAGTTTTGGGCTCCTGGCTTCAGCCTGGCCCAGCCCTCGCTGTTGACAACATAAGGGGAGTGAACCAGTAGATGGAAGATCTTTTCTCTTCTTCACTATTGCTCTGCCTTTCAAGTAGACAAAAATAAATGTGCATTAAAAAAAAAAAAAGAAATTCAAACTGAAACAACAGCCATAGATCACACTACATTAAGTTTCCCAGAAAAACTTAACTTGGTTAATGCCAAGTGTTGGTGGGAATATGTGCTGGCTGGAATTTATACCAGTATAATTCGGGAAGGCATTTTGACTCTACTTAATTCAATTGGGCAAAAAGATAATCCAGGATCCAGCAGTTCTGTTTCTGTGAACATACCTCTGAGAAAGTCTCACACAGATCCATTCTGGTTTATGGACAAGGATGTTAGTTCCAGGCTTATTTGTGATTGTGGTCAGTTGGAAGCAATATGGGAAGGGAAAAAGTGAAGCACAGAGTACCAATCAGCAGCAATTCAGTGCAAGGTGCAGGTGCACATAAAGGCATGTGGATGGACATTAGAAATATGAGAGAACTTCCAAAAGTTTGTGACATACAGGATGAAAAGATGCTTATTTTGGTACAAAAAAATTTTGAAATCCATGCCATTTTTTCATAGGACACATTTTCCATGAAGATTCTAGGTATAGCTGATTTTGAAAAAAAATGAAATACATAATATATCATAATTTGTATAAGTTAAGAATATCTGAGCACAAAACATACATTTTGCAAGAGTATACACAACCCAAAGGGATCACATAAATAAGACCAAGTGTCTGCTAATAATAATTGATAGAATTAAAAAGGAGAGAATGATCCAACATGGAAAGCAGGACACAGAGCAGACTCATAGAATGGCAGATGTCCTAAACAGCACTCTGGCCTCAGAATCAGCACTTAAGTCCTTTGGATCTGGCTCAAAAGCCCATGAGAGCATTTCAGGCATGGAAAGCCAAGACACTGTGGCAAAAAATGACCTACATGAACGATTCTGTGAGTGAGATCCCGGTGGAATGAAGGGGCCATCAAAGAAGGAGGTACCTTTCTCTGAAGGGAGGAGAGAATTTCCACTTTGATTATGGCCCTGTTTAAATAATGTTGAGGTTTGTGGAATCAAGAGGCTTCCACAGCTTTGGCAGCTCATGACAAGAGCCTTGGGTGATCACTGACATCATAAATAAGAGTGTCAATTGTTAAATCAACAACAGGAGTCTCTGTGCACTTGCTCCCCATGTAGGATCTCTATCCTTAATGTGTTGTACTATGCAAATTAATGGTAAAACGTACTTACACAGTACTTTATACTTTGTGTATCTGTGTGGGTGCAATCTGTTGAAATCTTTACTTAGTATATACTAAGTTGATCTTCTGTATATAAAGATAATTGAAAATGAATCCTGATGAAAAATAGGATGGGAGAGGGAATGGGAGATGGGATGGTTGCAGGTGGGAGGGAGGTTGTGGGGCTATAATCCAAAAGTTGTACTTTTGAAGTTTATATTTATTAAATAAAAATTGTTTTTAAAAAGGAGGGTTTCCTGGGACAAGGGAGAAAGAAAGAAATTGAAATTGGGTGTTAGGATTAACACTAATAAGTAGAGTAAGAACAGAAACTTGCAAAGATCCAAGCTAATGTCCCATGAATTGAGGATTTGATTAACTCATCTTTCTGTACCCAGGGGGCAGGTCGGGATGGGCAGTAATGGCAGAGACAGTCGACATCTCTGGATTAGACTTGGGAGATGGGTACCTTCATCACAAGATTTGAGAAGCTAGGCCAGATACCTTTTAGGAAATATTTCCTACTGACCCACTCTCAATATTAGCAATTGACTGACTGAAGATTCCCTCTTACAGTATCAACGAGACAGTGGGACAAGTGTGTAGTGCTCCCATATCAGAGCTGAGACTTGAACTAGCATTCTGATATGGCCGGCCAAAATGTCACAAGCAGTGTAGGTCCAACCTCTAGTACACAATGCTGGTCCCAATAAATAAACTTTAAAAAGTTAAATAAATAAAAAGGAGTCAGGAAGAACTCAAAAGAACAAATCTTACATCAATAGAAGGATGTTGAAGCAGCACAGAAGCAATTGAAGAACCCTCTACAGCCAAAGCTGGAACCATTTAAGCAATGAAATCACAACAAAGTAGTATAAGATTATAACTCCACATGTAAATATCCGTGAGTGCATATCGATATACATAAATGATTGAGTAAATTAAGAAATTGGAAAGAACAGACAAATCCCTTATGCTCTCCTGAAGAAGAATTACGAAGAATTTACATCAGTGCTCCCACCATGATAATGGGGAGGGTAACTTGCCCTCCTCTGCGGAGGACAGTGTGTAGCAACTTCCTTCCTAAGAATGCAGTATGCAAAGGAGCATGAGGAGTAACCCTGACCGACACCACGTCAGCCAGCTGATCAGGAGCAACCTCAGCAGTCATCCACCGGGTAATATTTTGGATATGATGTGACGACAGTGGCACTGCATCTCAGTGATCATCTTCCCAACAGCCCGTCACCCCCATCTGGTCATAAGAAAGAGACAAGACAAACTCCAGCAGACGAGTGCCCTGCAGTGGAGCTGATCAGCACTCCCCAAAACTGTCGAGATCATCAAAAAAAAAGAAGAAGAAAGGTCTGAGGCACTGCCACAGCAATAGGGACCAGGGAGAGGGGAGAACTTAAATACATTGTGGTATCCTGGAACTGAAAAAGAACATTAGGTTAAAAAATAAGGCCATCTAAACAGACATGCTCTTTGATGTTAATAATGTATCGGTATTGGTTCACTAATTGCAACATGTGCTGTGCTAATGTATGATGTCAGTAGTAAGTGAAACTGGGAGTAGAGAGTAGAAATAATATGGAAACCATCCTGTACTACAATCTCAGTTTTTCTGTAAATCCAAAACTGATAATGGGGTGGGCATTTGACACAGTGGTTACACTGCCATTTGGGATATCTACATCCCATGTCAGAGAACATGAATTCAAGTTCCAAATCCAGTCTCTTTTTTTTTTGAGAGAGAGAGATGTATTTATTTATTTGAAAGGCAGTGTTACAGAGAGGCAGAGGCAGAGAGAGAGAGAGGTCTTCCATCCGCTGGTTCACTCCTCAGATGGCCACAATGACCAGAGCTGCACCGATCCAAAGCCAGGAGCCAGGAGCTTCATCTGGGTTTCCCACACAGGTGCAGGGACTCAAGCACTTGGGCCATCTTCTGCTGCTTTCTCAGGTCATAGCATAGAGCTGGATCAGAAGTGAGCAGCCAGGACTCAAACTGGCACCTATACGGGATGTCGGCATTACAGGCAGCAGCTTTACCTGCTACCCCACAGTGCCTGCCCCCCCAATCCACTCTTGATTCCCAGCTTCCCACTCATGAATACCCTGGGAGGCAGCAAATGATGACTCCAGTACATGGGTCCCTGCCAGCCAAGTGGGAGACCTGGATAGAGTCCTTGGATCACAGCTTCCACCTGGACTAGCCCAGACCATTGGGGCATGTGGGCATTTGGAGAGGGAGCCAGCAAATGCGAGATTCTCTCCACCACCACCACCACTCCCCCGCTGCATGTTTCTTTGTCTTTCAAAGAAATTAACTAAGTAAATAATCCTAACATACTGTCGTTTAAAAATGGGCCATGAAATCAGTGCTCAATGAAATAACTCTGTAAAATGTGTCTTGAATTGTGCCCTCATCCCCCTCTATGAATAACTAAAACCATTTCTTTTTTTGTCTTCAGATTGGTTAAAAATGTTCCTAATTACATGCAGTGGAGCTTTGAGGATTGTGAAGCAATGGGTCTACCATTCTAATATTTAGAAGGTGGTCGGGGCTGGCGCCATGGCTCACTTTGTTTTGTTTTCGTTTTTTTTTTTTTTTTTTTTTTTTTTTTTTTTTTTTGACAGGCAGAGTGGACAGTGAGAGAGAGAGACAGAGAGAAAGGTCTTCCTTTTCCTTTGGTTCACCCTCCAACGGCCACTGCGGCCGGCGCACCGCACTGATCTGAAGCCAGGAGCCAGGTGCTTCTCCTGGTCTCCCATGCAGGTGCAGGGCCCAAGCACTTGGGCCATCCTCCACTGCACTCCTGGGCCACAGCAGAGAGCTGGACTGGAAGAGGAGCAACCAGGACAGAATCTGGCACCCCGACTGGGACTAGAACTCGGTGTGTCGGCGCCGCTAGGGGGAGGATTAGCCTATTGAGCCGTGGTGCCGGCCGCCATGGCTCACTTTGTTAATCCTCTGCCTGCCCTGCGGCGCCAGCATCCCATATGGGCACCAGGTTCTAGTCCCGGTTGCTCCTCTTCCAGTCCAGCTCTCTGCTGTGGTCCAGGAGTAGAGTGGAGGATGGCCCAGTGCTTGGACCCTGCACCCGCATGGGATACCAGGAAGAAGCACCTGGCTCTCTGAGCACAAGTGTTCTGACAGGACTACCTGCTGGGGTTGCATCTCCTGATCCTAGCGTGGCACCCAGTAGAAACTGATAAATGTGTACTAATTAAATGACAAAGTGCTCCTAGAGTCCAGTGTGCAATTACGGTATTTCATATAAGGTTCTAACAAAGGGCTGTATAGCCTGGTAGGCAAAATAATTTTAAAATATATTCAGTACTTTCTAGTTCATGAAATGTATCTGTTATTAGTTCATCTACTGTAAATTTCAAACTCTGAACAGCAGAACTGTGTCTTGTATTATGGGAGATTGAGACATATGTCACTTGAAGGGTATCTTTCCCTGAGTATGCATTAATGCACTAACTGGGACTCAAACTGGCCTATCAGGAATGTTTAATGTTTCTCTCACAAGGAACCTTGAAGCGATTGAATATTACAATTTTTGTGTGTATTTTTTATTAACTGCAGAACTTTGCCAATTCACTCATACTAATCTCCAAGTCCTGTAATTATCACAAAAACATACTCTGCCAAATTAAACCCACTCTCAGTGCAGGCTTAATAAGAAAGAGAGCTGTTTTGAAAGCTCTGTGGATTATAAGCACTACTTTACAAAACACACTGAAACACACTTATACTTTGAAATACAGCCTCAAATAGTTCAACAAGTCCATTGACATAAAGTGGGTATATTTCCCTTCTTTATGCTTCTCTACTGACTTCATTATCTACGAAGGACTAGACTGGGTGTTGGCACAGGTCCTTCTGGGAGTGTGCAGCCAAGCAGAGGGAGCCCGTGTTTGTGCAGAGAGTGGACATTGCTGGAGACACATGTGATTACAGCAAGCTTCAGGGGCATATGGGGAAGAGCAACGCTTGGTTATGATCAGGGGTTGTGCCCTGACTCTGTGGATTCAAAGTGACTAATAATTGCTTCGCATAATCGTAAACCCGGAAAGACCCGTGATAAAATAACTACAAAGATCTAGAACAAGAGGCAGTCCTGGAGGTTTTGATCACAGCGGCTGGAACAATAGGAAGAGCCATGAAAGCGCGCCTCTGAAACAGGCACTCGCAGGACTCAGCGAGCAGAGACGGAAAGCAGACTTTCAGAAGAACTAACTTCAAAAAAGATTCGCTATCTAATGTGGGTCATTTTAAATGAAAATGATCAAGCTCTCCCAGGGATTCTAGGTCATCCCTAAACTGTCACGGTCAAATTGGACATTTGTGGAGACCTCGTATACTCACTCTTCCAGCTTCCGTCCCACGTTCGTCCCAGACTGGGCATTGAAGTTCCCTATGAGTCCTTCAGGTGGGGGTGCAGGACAGGCCCCTTTAAATAGAGAACTCCCTCAACACTGCAGCGCTCCGGAAGGCCTCTTGTCAAAGTGGGTAAGTGCAACCCGAGCGACTGGGAGCTCAAGTCTGAAGAGAGCGTGAGATAAGAGGAGAGTTGACTCATTAGTCACCTCTCTGAACCAACTCTGAAGTTGGCTGACTTCACACTAATGACTTCACACTGGTGATTAACGGTAAAGAGGTAGCTCTTGCCATTCAACTTCTGGAAGTAGAAAGAAATTTAAAGCTTCCTCTGAACATTCATTTTCTCTTTGCTTCAAAACAAATCTCAGCATCGCTAGGCCGATGGTTCTCATCTTGCACATAGCCTTGCAGGGGAAGATGGAGAGGGCCAGGGATGCCTTATTGGACAGGGCCCCATGGTTTTCTGCCTTCCCACAGCTGTCTCCTAAAGGTAGAAACAGACTCACAAAACCTAGGGACAAAATGTCATCCCCAGGGCAGGTGCTGGGGTGCAGTGGCTTAAGCCACAACTTGGATGCCTGTATCCCATCTATGTGTTCAGGTTTGAGTCCTGGATCCTCCACTTTGGATCCAGGTTCCTGCTGATGCTTGCTGAGAGGCAGCAGGTGATGGTTGAAGTGTGTGGGCTCCTGCCACCCGTGGGGGACACGAGGATGGAGTTCTGGGCTCCTGACTTCAGCCTGGCCCAGCCCTGGCTATTGCAGGCAGTTGGAGAGTGAACTGGCAGTTGGAAGATCTCTCTCTTCTCTGTCCCTCACAGTCTTTCTGTCACTCTGCCTTTCAAATAAACAAAACTTTTTTTTTAAAGTCATCCCTAAGATGTCACTAACTATTATTCTGGAGAGTTGAAAATTACTTTCCATTTTCTAAGAGGCTAATTTGCAGTTTGCCAAAGTGTTTTTTGGTTCAATTATCTTTTATTATAGAAAAGTAAGTAAGTAAAAGTTGGGAAAACTCAATATGGAGAATAATTTTTTCCTCTGGCTTTGAAAAATTTCCTAATTTGTAAGCAAAATTTTAAATTTTGGAGTCATAGTAACTCAGTTAGCAGCCATGAGATGTGTGAGGTGCCAAACCCCACCATTACTCAACTGCTGAGAGATGTCAGGTTCATGCTGAGTCTTCTCTTCTTTGACCCTTCATATCCTGTTCATTAGTTTCAGTAGTTTTTCCATCAAAAGATTTTTTTAAAATATTTATTTATTTATTTAAAAGGCAGAGTTACAGAGAGGCAGAGGCAGAGAGTGAGTGGGGTCTTCCATCCACTGGTTCACTCCCCAAATTGCCACAATGGCTGGAGCTGGGCCGATCAGGAGCCAGGAGCTTCCTCCGGGTCTCCCACGTGGATGCAGGGGCCCAAGCACTTGAGCCATCTTCTGCTGCTTTCCCAGGCCACAGCAGGGAGTTGGTTCGGAAGAGGAGCAGCAGGGACACAGACCAGCATGGATATGGGATGACTGCACTGCAGGAGGTTGCTTTACCCACCACACCACAGCACCAGCGCCTCCTTCAAAAGATTCTAATGCATTTTCTTTCTCCATTCTGGTGACACCTTTCTGCCTTAAATCACACTGATGGCTCATCCAAATTATTGCAACAACCCCTTAGACAGAACTCACTCCTGCTTCCCTGAATTCTATCTCATGGTAGCCAGTGAGCGATTTCAAAAACATCTAGGAATTCACTACTCAATCTTCAATGGTTTCCTTGTAAGGCCATACATGGTCTGGCCTCTACCCATCCCCCAACTTCACTTCCTGACATGACCCCACCTGGTACCCCTCACCTGTCGGGGTTCCCTAAGCCAAGCTCTTATTTGCTGGCGGACTTGACCTGTTGTCACTGGAAGGTTGAACTTCCGATGACTGATTGTCTTGTTCTTGGTATCATCTGGTTAACCTAGTCTCTTCTTCCCCTGCTGCTCTCTCTTGGTTAGGACCTTGTATTTGATTCACAGAACCTATGATCTGAAATTGTCCTGTTTATTCATTAATGGAAGTATGATGATTGGTCTCTTCTCAATCACAGCAAAATCTAAGCTCCTCCAGGGCAGGAACCACATCTGTCTTGGGACATCACTGTATTGCCAATACATAGAACAGCACCTACAACATACTAGATATTCATTGACTATTTCTTAAATGAAGGAAGGAAGGAAGGAAATAGATCAGCAGGAGCAGGAGCTGAGGAACCCCTGCTGTAAAGGACAAGATAGTCAACATTTTAGGTTTTACAGGTCACCCAGGATCTCTATCTTCTATTCTTGGAAAAGTCACTCTGAGCTTTTATAGACAACAAACCACAGGCTGGCTTGTGTCCAAGGGGCCTAATTATCAGACTCAGGTCTAGATTAAGAAGGTAGCTTACTTATGATCTCAGCTACTTCCAATGTCTAACTTTTGTGTACATGTCAGAGTTCTAGGTTACAGTAGATGAGTCAGAGTTGACATGCCAATTGCAACTTCCTTGCCTATGGTTCATTTTTAGTGAACCCAGAGTTCTGGGAGAGGCAGCTCTATACTCCACCTGACTCCTCGACAGGTCATGCTTTTTATGCATGATTTATTGAACTAGATCGCTCAATCAGATGATTACTCTGTGGGACTTGGAATTGAACCACTGAAATCAAACCAATTAGGTGCTGCCACATTCTGGAAGTAAAATAGTTGGGCAGGTCCATAATGAAGGACAGTCAAAGGTAAGCTCAGATTGTCAGCCTGGAGACGACACAAGAAAGAGATTGGGGCCCACTGTGGCATAGTGGGTTAAACTGCCACATACAGGGCTGGCGGCCCACATGGATGCCAATTCGAGTCCCGGCTGCTCCACTTCTGGTCCAGCTCCCTGCTGTGGACTGGGAAAGCAGTGGAAGATGGCCTGTGTGATGGAGCTGATTAAGCTACTGCTTTGAACTCCATATCTCAATTCAGGGTTCCACTTTGAGTCCCAGCTCCTCTTCTCACCCAGCTCCCTGCTAACACACACCGTGGGAAGCAAGGGTGATGGCTCAAATACTAGGGGTCCCCACCTCCATGTGAGAGACCCAGGTGGAGTTCTGGACTCTTAACAACCCTACTTGTTGGAGACAATTGGGGAGTGAACCAGACAATGAAGATTCTCTCTCTCTCTCTCCCGCTGAATCACTCTGCCTTTCAAATAAATAAACAAATCTTTAAAAAAGTACAAATTCATTGCCTACTATTGTTTGTGTGCTAACTAAACAGTCACTCAGAAAAACAATCTCTATAGTCCTATGTCTGATGTAAGTGCATAAAGGAATTATTTTTTCCTGAACCAAGATTTGTAAAATACTTCTAGGAATACTTCCCATAAAACTCCTCAACTTGACCTGGAAATAAACTTCATTGTACAGGCAGTAAGTTTAGAAAGATTTATTTATTTATTTTTAAAGTAAGTTTGTAAAGGCAGTACGTTTATCATGCTTTATTGTTTTTTAAAGTATGATTTTACCAAGCAAGCCATTACCAAAAACAAGTCCTGGGACTGGAGAAGTGGAGCAACATCACCAGACCCTAAGGGGCAAGGACACACAAGAAGATCTGGAACAGTTATGGGCCTGTTCCACAGGGGTTGAGACTAACGGAAGAGCCAAGCCATGGAGGAAATAAAGATAGGAAAGGGTGGAGTAGTAAAATTAGTTGCTTATTACAATAATACATAACAAAATGAGCATATTAGCATAATCAGTTACTTAGCTCTGAAGGGTGTTTTTCTTTATCCACAGAGTGTATGCACTTGGTGTGAAGCAGGATGTGAGTCGGTAATTGATTAATGTTTATATGCTGATACCAATGTGTTAACTAATCCATGGTTCTGAAACTTCGGTGTGGATCAGAATCGCCTGGAGACTTGTTGGGATACAGAATGCCAAGCCTCACTCTCAGAGCTTCTGATCTAACTGGGTCCCAGGGTGGGGGCCTCATAATTTGTATTTTAACATGTTTCCCAGAATGATCCTGATGCTGCTGGTCTGAGGGACCACACAGAACAACTGAAATCATAACACTGTATTCACATCACTCTGTCACTAGCTTGGTCCTTCCTGATGAATGTAACCCAGGAAGCCCACTAGAACTATGTGAAGAAATAGTGTGAGGTGGTGTGAACAGTGAATCACTGCTCACAACCCATACAGTGGGTTAGGGGATTTGCTCTGTAACTGATTAATTTTTAAAGATTTGTTTCATTTATTTGAAAGGCAAATTGATAGAGGGAGATACAGAGAGAGAAAGAGAACTTCCATCCACCAATTCACTCCCCAAACGGCTGCAATACCCAGTATTGAGCCAAGGGAAATCCGGGAGCCTGGAATTCCATCGATCTCCTACATGAATAGCAGTGGCACAAACACTTGGACCATCCTCTGCTGCCTTCCCAGGAGTATTAGCAGGGAGCTGGCTCAGAAGTGGAGAAGCTGGAAATCAAAGCAGTGTTGTAGGTGGCAACTTCACCCACTGTGTCACAATGCCAGCCCCATAAACCATTAATATGTAATAGTTTTGTCTTCATATAAGTCCCAATGCCAGTGACAGTGGCTGTGTACTTAGGTAAAGGGGCTCATACAGCAAGCACCAGTGAGGTTCCCTACAAAGAGCTATTTCAAGTGAAAACCTTCCCACCATAACAGTGCACTCCCACTGCTTGTCCAGTGACAGTGCTGGGCCAGAGCAGTTCTGGCATTTGGAAAGGACTGTCCAAGGGAATAAAGTCCTGACACATGCTTTGACACCAGTGAACCTGGGAAATGTGATATTTGTTAAGTGACAGAAGTCGGTTTCCAAGACTACACGTGATGTGAGTCTATTCCCATGGAAGTCCAGAATAAGGAAATCTGTAGAAACACAAAGTAGATTATTAGTTCCTTGGGACAGGTAGAGGGAGGACTTAGCTAAAGGTTAAAGGAAGTTCTCTTTGAGCAAATGCAAATGTTCTAAAATTGACTGTGATGATGTTTGCACATCTCTGTGAATATACTAAAAATCATTGAACTATACAGTTTAACTGGCTGGAGTGTGTAGTATATGATTCATGTCTCAACAAATCAGTTAATAAAAGGCCTATTCAGGGGCTGGCATTGTGGCAGTGGGTTAAGCTGCCCACCTGCGATTCCAACACCCAGGTGAGCACCAGTTCAAGTGCCAGCTGCTCCACTTCCTATCCAGCTCCCTGTTAATGCACTTCGGAAAGCAGTGGAAAATGGCGCAAAGTACTTACACCCCTGCCACTCATGTGGGAGTCCTAGATGAAATTCTAGGCTCCTAGCTTTGGCTTGTCCCTACCCTGGCCATTTGAGGAGTGAACCAATGGGCAAAAAAATATTCTTTCTCTCTCTCTCTCTTTCACATAAACAAAAAAAATGAATCTTTTTTTTTTTTTAATTTTTGACAGGCAGAGTGGACAGTAGAGGGAGACAGAGAGAAAGGTCTTCCTTTTTGCTGTTGGTTCACCCTCCAATGGCCGCCGCGGTAGGCGCGCTGCGGCCGGCGCACCGCGCTGTTCCGATGGCAGGAGCCAGGTGCTTACCCTGATCTCCCATGGGGTGCAGGGCCCAAGGACTTGGGCCATCCTCCACTGCACTCCCTGGCCACAGCAGAGAGCTGGCCTGGAAGAGGGGCAACTGGGACAGGATCCGGTGCCCCGACCGGGGCTAGAACCCGGTGTGCCGGCGCCGCAAGGTGGAGGATTAGCCTACTGAGCCACGGTGCCAGCCTAAAAAAAAAAAATGAATCTTTTAAACAATAAAAAATGGATTATCCACACTCACACCCTCTTCATCCTCATCCTGAGCCTGTTGCCTATTACTGTGTAAGAAGATCTCTTAGCACAGGCATAGACTAGGTCTCAAACACATTGCAAGGCACTAATAGTAACAACCATATGGGAAAAAAAGAAGAGTGGATTTCCAAAATATAATTAAACTTTCCTTGCCTATTATTTTTATCCAAAGTGAAAGAAAACATGTGGAAAAGCACAAAAGGTACAAAACTGATAAAACATTTAGAAACAAAATGTTCTGGCTTCTCTTAAAAGATAGTTCATAAAAGTAACAAAAGCGCTGGTTGAGTCTGAGACTTGGGAAGAAACCACCCAGGACTCAGGGTAGGTATTATGGCCAAGTGGGCTAAACTGCTGCTTAGACAGCCTACTTACCACATTGGAGGGCTGATTGGAGTCCTGGCTCCTCTACTTCTGATCCAGCTTCCTGCTAAAGTGCCGGAAAGGCAGCAAATGATGGTTGAAGTGCTTTGGTCCTTGGATGGAATTCCTGACCCCTGGCTTCAGCCTGGCCCAAACCTGGCTGCTGATGCAGAGTTTGGTGTAGCCTGAGGCTGGGGCACCAGGAGAAAGTGAAAACTAAACTATGCTCCCAAGGTGCAAAGGTAGTGACAAGAAACCAAATGATACAGGAAGAAGCCAGAAAAGACTTACAAAGAAAAATTCCTGCAGATCGGCTCTGTGGTGTTGTGAGTAAAGCTGCTGCCTGCAATGCCAGCATCCCATACGGGTGCCAGTTCGAGTCCCAGCTGCTCTGCTTATGATCCAGCTCCCTACTAATGCACCTGGGAAAGCAGCGGAAGATGGCTCACGTGCTTGGGCCCCTGCCACTGACGTGGGAGACCTGAAAGAAGCTCCTGGTTCCTGGCTTTGGCCTGGCTCAACCCTGGCCATTGTGGCCATCTGGGGACTGAAGAAGCACATGCAAGATTCTCGCTCTCTGTCTCTCCCTCTCTCTCTCTAGCTCTGACTGTCAAATAAATAAATAATATCTTTAAAAGAAACAGAAAAAGCCTTGGATAGCCCAGTGCTGTCTGTGGGACACATAGAAAAGAAAGCAAACGCTTCAGAAAACGGGACCCATCCCGGAAGCAACTGATCGCAGAGTTCCCGTTCATTGACTAATATGTTCAGGAAGCATTGTCTGAGCATGTTTAACAGCTCCCGACCCTGTAATTAGATGTTGCACTGGCGTCAAGCAATACAAAGACAAGAGGAAGCCACCCAAACCTCCAAAGGGCCAAGTGTCCACTGGGGAAAGTGGATAAACCAGCAGTCACAGTGTGTTCCGGTGACCGCCATGGTACATGGTGCTTTGAAATCACAGAAGGGCAGGTCAATGACAATGGGGCCTCTAGAGGCAGTGACCTTCCTGTGCAGACTGTGTCTCAAACGTTTTTATTTATTTACTTTTAAATATGGTTATAGATCCTTAAAATGGAATTTAATTTTTCTAAATGTTATTGATTTTCATTTTATTTGAAAGGCGTATGTAGAGAGAAGCAGATAGAGAGAGAGAGCTTCCATCCGCTGGTTCACTTCTCAAATACCCACAACAACCAGGATTGGACAAAGCCAAAAGCCACGAACTCCATCCAGGTCTCCCACGTGTTGGCAGAGACCCAAAGACTTAGGCCATCATCTGCTTGCCTCCCGGGGTGGGCATTAGCAGGAAGCTGAATTGGAAACAGAGGAGCTATGACTCAAACCAGGCACTATAATATGGGATGCAAGTGTCACAAACTAAGACTTAAGCCACCGTGCCAAACCCCCACTCCTCAAGTTCAGTTTCAAGGGACAAGCAGGCTATAACAAGCTAGAAAAAGAGGGGACAGGGTCTGCCAGGTTGGAGTTAACAGTGGGCAAGGAGTCTCAGCTTTGGAAGGCACCGTTGACAATGGCTTGGTTCCTCCATGGTCCCAGCACCTGCAGAACAGGCCACAGTGGTTGTAAGTGTCCCAGGGTAACTCTGTCCCTTGGGGTCTGGTGACATCATTTCCTCCTATATCTCCACTTGCTATTGGTCATGGCTTGCTACTTATACTAATCTCTGGGTTGTCACACAATCCCAATTGAGTTCTCAGATCTTCCATCGCCTGTGTAATCAACTCATTGTACGGAATGTTCTCTGCTCCAAGGACAAAAACAAAGCAGGTGGAGAGGCACAGAAACAACCAATATCCAACACCATCTCAGACTGTAAACTTTAATTAACAGTGAATGGCTGGGAAGAAGAATGTGTGGGAGAGGAGAGAAAATAGTACAAGTGGAGTGTTAGCTTCTAACAAAATCAATAGGAAGTCACTGAGGATTAAGCAGATATCTGACTAGCATGTGGGGAGGTCATCCTGGTAGCAATGTAGAGAATAGGATTGGAGCACTAGATTCTGTCCTGGTTGCTCCTCTTCCAGTCCAGCTCTCTGCTGTGGCCCGGGAGTGCAGTGGAGGATGGCCCAAGTGCTTGGGCCCTGCACCTGCATGGGAGACCAGGAGAAGCACCTGGCTCCTGGCTTTGGATCAGTGCGGTGCATGGGCCACAGCTGCCATTGGAGGGTGAACCAATGGAAAAAGGAAGACCTTTCTCTCTGTCTCTCTCTCTCACTGTCCACTCTGCCAGTCAAAAAAAAAAAAAGACTAGGATTATTGGGGTTGACCATGAAGTGATTAGCAGTAAAAAAACCGTTCCAGAAGTTGAAAAGTCCTGGTGAGGGATGACATTGGCCTGGACTTGGCAGGAGTTCTAAAACATTTTGGTCTCAGAAGCACTTCACACCCTTGAAGATTGTTAAGGGCTCCAAGATGGCTACCTTAGCTGTCGACATCATGTTCAGACATGGAAGTGTGATGGAGGAGAGGTTATCTATTAATGGATATTTCTGTTTAAGAGCCAGGATAACCTGTCTCAAAAATCCCTCAGCTGACTCTCTTTCAGAGTTTAAACCATTCACTGAAGAGGTAGAGGAAACATCCCGTTTAGTTTAAGCTAATTATGATTCGCCCCCTGGGGCCAGAGTTGCGGCTGGAACTGGCCTTCTCTGAACGTTATAAAGTCTTCTACCAAACAGGAAGAAAGCAGAGAAGGTAAGGGCTGAGGGGCAGGCGACGATCAGAGGCAGCTGTAGGATTCATCAATGCACAAGTTGACAGTTGAAGTCCCACATCTACTAATGAAGCAAGAGGAGCTGAGACCTGAGGCCAGGATTCTAAGGAACACTGACAGTTAAGGAGTGAGCAAAGTAGGAAACTGCAAGAAAAGCTGATGCAGAAGCACACAGAGGTTGAGCGCATGTGCTGTGAGGTCTGGCTGGCTGCGCTGGCTGCTTCCAACATTACCAGCAGCCTGCCCGTGAGAAGACTGCTGACTGTTCTAAACCTTGGTTTTCTTATCTACAACATGGGGGAAATAGCAAAATCCATTTCATTAGTGCTATTAAGAGAGAGAGTAATATGTGTAGTTAAATGAGGACTATACTACTCTAATACTAGTACTAGTACTAGTACTAGTATTAGCTATACTAGTATTAGATATACTAATACTAGTACTAATACAAATCTGATTCAGAGATGGGAAGCGAATCAGAGAAGAAACCAAGAGACAGAAGAAGAAACCAAAAAAAGTTTAAAAATGGTCTCTAGGGGCTGATGTTATGGCATAGTGAGTTAGGGCTGGGTGCCAGCATCCCACATCAGAGGACCTAGTTCAAGCCTGGCTATTCTGCTTCCAATCCGACTTCCTGGTAATGTACCTGGAAAACCTTCAGAAAATGTTACAAGAACTTGGGCTCCTGCTACTCATGCAGGACACCTGGATCCTAGCTTCACCTGGCCCAGACTTGGCTGTTATGGTTATTTGAGGAATGCACCAGTGGGTGAAAGATCTCTTTCTCTCTGTCTCTCCTGCTCCATCATTCTACCTTGAATAAATATATTTTAATTAATTAATTAATTAATTTAGTTTACTTGAAAGAGTTACAGAGAGGGAGAAACAGAAAGAGAGAGATCTTCCATCTGCTGGAACAGCAGGAGCTGAGCCAATCTGAAGCCAGGAGCCAGGAGCTTCTGCTGGGTCTTCCACATGGGTGCAGGGGCCCAAGGAGTTGGGCCATGTTCAGCTGTTTTCCCAGGTGCAGTAGCAAGGAACTGGATTGGAAGTGGAGCAGTCGGTGCCCATATGGGATGCCAGCACTGCAAGCCGGGGATTTAACCTGCTACACCACAGCACCGGCCCCAATAAATATTTTTTTAAATCTCTAATTATAAATACTGGGAAGAAGTCAAGTTAGGGTAAGGGCCATCATAACCTATTAATAGTTGACCTATTCACAAATTGCTTGCAACTGGAAACCATTATACTTAGTGAAATAAGCCAGTCCCAAAAGAACAAATTTCATATGTTTTTCCTAATCTATGGTAACTAATAGAGTACAGAAAATGTAGTGTGTGTATGTATGTGAGCAAAATTGACATTTTGAGATTTGATTATTGTTTACAGCTCTTGTCTCTACTGTTGAGGACAGCGTTTTTTTTTTTTTTTTTCTTTAAAAAAAAAGATTTATTTATTTATTTATTTGGAAGAGTTACACAGAGAGAGGAGAGGCAGAGAGAGAGAGAGAGAAGTCTTTCATCTGCTGGTTCACTCCCCAATTGGCTGCAATGGCCAGAGCTGCACTGATCCTAAGCCAGCAGCCAGGAGCCTCTTCCGGGTCTTCCACACTGGTGCAGGGGACAAGGACTTGGGCCATCTTCTACTGCTTTCCCAGGCCACAGCAGAGAGCTGGATCGGAAGTGGTGGATCAGAAGTGGAGCAGCCAGGATCGAACTGTCGCCCATATGGGATGCTGGCGCTGGAGGCGGCGGCTTTACCCGCTACACCACAGCACCGGCCCCCATTTTTTTTCTTCTTACTATTTGTTGAATTCTTTACTTAGTGGAGGGTTAAACTTAAGACTATAACTAAACTGAAAGTATGTCATTGTGAAAATTAAAAGAAAGAACAAGGAAGGAAGAGGAAGAGTGGGGTGGGAAGGATCACTATGCTTCTAAATCTGTATCTACAAAATGCATGAAATTTCTTCACCTTAATCAAATTTTAAAAGGTAAAAAAAGAAGAAATAGCTATTTTAACTTTGACTTGATCGGCCCTTGCCCTGACTGTTGATGAACAACTTAACACTTTATCCCTTTTAGTATTTTTTTTCTTCTACTTAATACTATTGGTTGAACTCTGTAATTAATATACACTTATTCTTAAGTGTTGAAATTTAACTGAAAAGTGATCCTTGTTAAATATAAGAGTGGCAGCCGGCGCCGTGGCTCACTAGGCTAATCCTCCCCCTAGCGGCGCCGACACACCAGGTTCTAGTCCCGGTCGGGGCGCCAGATTCTATCCCGGTTGCCCCTCTTCCAGGCCAGCTCTCTGCTATGGCCAGGGAGTGCAGTGGAGGATGGCCCAAGTACTTGGGCCCTGCACCCCATGGGAGACCAGGAGAAGCACCTGGCTCCTGGCTTCGGGTCAGCGTGATGCGCCAGCCGTGGCGGCCATTGGAGGGTGAACCAACGGCAAAAGGAAGACCTTTCTCTCTGTCTCTCTCTCACTATCCACTCTGCCTGTCAAAAATAAATAAATAAATAAATATAAGAGTGGGAATAAGAGAGGGAGGAGATGTACAATTTGGGACATGCTCAATCGGACTTCCCCCAAATGGTAGAGTTAGAAACGTGCCAGGGGATTCCAATTCAATCCCATCTAGGTGGCATGTACCATCCCGCTAGTCCAAGTGATCAATTTCTGTTCACAATTGATCACAATGATAGGACTAAGAGTCAAAGGGATCACACAAACAAGACAAGTGTCTGCTAATACTAACTGATAGAATTAAAAAGGGAGAGAATGATCCAACATGGGAAGCAGGATACACAGCAGACTCATAGAATGGCAGATGTCCTAAACAGCACTCTGGCCTCACAATCAGCCCTTAAGGCATTCGGATCTGGCTGAAGAACCCATCAGAGTTTTTTAGGTATGGAAAGCCAAGACACTCTGGAAAAAAAAAAAAAAAAAAAAAAAAAAAAAAAACCCTATATGAAAGATCTCTGCAAGTGAGATCCCAGTGGAAAGAACAGGTCATCAAAGAAGCAGGTAACTTTCTTTGAAGGGAGGAGTGAACCTCCACTTTGACTATGGCCTTGTCTAAATAAGATCAGAGTCGGCAAACTCAAAAGGCCTCCATAGCCTTGGCAACTCATGACAAAAGCCTAGGGAGATTACTGACGACATAAACAAGAGTGTCAATTTGTTAAGTCAACAACAGGAGTCACTGTGCACTAACTCCTCATGTAGGATCTCTGTCCTAAATGTGCTGTACATCGTGATTTAATGCTATAACTAGTACTCAAACAGTATTTTACACTTTGTGTTTCTGTGTGGGTGCAAACTGTTAAAATCTTTACTTAATATATGCTAAATTGATCTTCTGTATATAAAGATAATTGAAAATGAATCTTGATGTGAATGGAAGGGGAGAGGGAGCGGGAGAGGGGAGGATTGCGGGTGGGAGGGAAGTTATTGGGGGGGAAGCCATTGTAATCCATAAGCTATACTTTGGAAATTTATATTCATTAAATAAAAGTTTTAAAAATTTTTTAAAAAACTTTGCCTATCTTAAAAAATAACAAAATTGAAAACAAAAAAGAGTTGACCTATTCATATTTTTAACATCATTGGCTAATATTAAGCTAGTAGTCAACTAGTTCTACAAAATTGTTTTTACACTAACTCCAGCCAAACAAGTTCTCTCTGTGTACCTTTGTAACTGACTGCAGGACTTCTGTTTCACCACACTGGAGCTAACTACTGATTTGAGCCATGTTTCAGTATGACAAGATCAGTTTGAATCCTTGATTATTCTTTATTCTTTTTTTTTTTTTTTTTGGCAGGCAGAGTGGACAGTAAGAGAGAGAGAGACAGAGAGGAAGGTCTTCCTTTGACGTTGGTTCATCCCCCAAGGGCAGCTGCGGCCAGCACTGCGCTGATCCGAAGCCAGGAGCCAGTTGCTTCTCCTGGTCTCCCATGGGGTGCAGGGCCCAAGCACTTGGGCCATCCTCCACTGCACTCCCGGGCCACAGCAGAGAGCTGGCCTGGAAGAGGGGCAACCAGGACAGAATCCGGTGTCCCGACCGGGACTAGAACCCCAGGTGCCGGCGCCACAGGCGGAGGATTAGCCTAATGAGCCTCAGTGCCGGCGATCATTCTTACATTAGATGACTTTTCCATTGTAATGCTGTCTGTGTATCTTGTATATTTTTCTTCAATCTTATTATAATAGTAAAGTTGTAAGGATACTTAAAGGGAAAGTAACTTTTCTCTAAGTTCTATGCAGTAGTCCCATCTGTAAAATGAGTATAGTTACATTTATTTCACATACGGTTGTGATGAGCAAATGCTTCATCATGCCTAGCCCTGTGTCTAGCACATGCAGAGATGCTTGTAAATTCTTCCTCCTTGTATGACTCCTTTCCTTCTTTTCTTTTTAAAGTTCCTGTAAAACATTGCTATCACATGTTACCTTGCTTATCAAGAGAAACTACATTGAGAATAGAACAGTGCATTGAGATTCAATTGGAATGGACTAGATTAAACTGAATTTCATACTTTGAGTTGGTGGCAGTTCCCTAAAGTGAGGGTAGAGGCATAAATACACTTCTTTCTCCTTTGCTTGTGATCCCTCTTTCCCCATTCATACATAATTTACTTCTCTGGGTCCTATATCCCTCCTCTTGATCTCCTAAAAGTAAATTATAGTCATTTCACTGTTAATAGAAAAGTATTCATAGGATCCCTATAATGTGCACATTATCGAGTTAGAGCCAAAGATAGGAGTAGTGACTCAAAACAACATCTCTGCTTTTTAGCACCCAATGAACTCCAGTACCTGGGTGTAATCCTCTCAAGCTAGAGTCTCCCTTTTTCCTAAAATCAACCACCTCATGCTAACACCTGAGAGAAGGACCGAAAGAAAAATCCTTTGGGACTGTGGCTCTCTTTCCCAGGTAACATGCACATTCCTTTCATGTATTCTGACATTCTGTCACCAAACGTTTACTAAGCCCTTACTATGTTCGAGGCACAATTACAAACACTAGTAGGGCAGACTGTGTTCTCATGGGATTTACATGACAAACACATAGGAAAATACATGAAGAAGGCAATGGTAGAAATAAGCGTAACATGGAATATTTGAACAGGGGACTTGCTAGACTGCGGTACATGTAGAGTCAGTGTACTTGGAAAGCTCCTCAGAGCCTGTAACATTTCAGCTCAGAACCACAAGGGAGAACCAGGCACAACTGAGATCTAAAGAACATTCTAGGCAGAAGAAACACTAGAAGGAAGCCCCAGCAGTGGGGGTAAGTTGCTGTGTTCAGAGGATTGAAAGGAGGGCAGAGAGTGACGTGTGATAAAGCGGAAAAGCCAGGGGCCAAGTCACTAGGACGCGGCCTTGCAAACTTGAAACTTGAGGGTGCGTTGCAATCTCCTGGGGAGTGTTAAAAAAATATGTGAGGCCCGCCCCGAGAGATTCTGAGTAGTCACTGATCTGAGGTGAGGCCCAGGCATCAGAGGTTCCAGAGAATTCCCGAGTACAGTCGGGTTGGGACGGACTGAACTCCAGTTTCACACGCCATGAAGGCAGTTTGGATGTTCTCCTAAACGGGATGGAAAGCCATGAAACGTACTAAGCAGAGGAGTGTTGGGATTTGAGTAATTCATTTAAAATATCCCTCCAGCGTATGGAGAACGGATGATCAAGAGAGGAAGCAGGCTATCTTTGTGCAGTTTATTTTGTGGCCATATGCTTTCATTTCCCTTAGGTTAATCCCTTGGAATGGAATTGCTGGAAACTACCCAAATGTCCATCAGAAGGTGAATAAAAAATTGAGATGCATTCAGACCATAAAATACTACTCTGCAATAAAAATAATTACTGGTACATGCAGTCACAAGGGTGAATCTCAAAACCTTATGTTGAGTAAAACTGCCCAAACACAAAACTATGGATGTTGTACTATTTCTTTCATGAGGTTTAAGAAGAGGTAAACGGGACGGCACTGTGGTGCAGTGGGTTAATGCCCTGGCCTGAAGCACTGGCATCCCATATGGGCGCCAGTTCGAGACCCGGCTGCTCCACTTCCTATCTAGCTCTCTGCTGTGGCCTGGGATAGCAGTAGAAGATGGTCCCAGTCCTTGGGCCCCTGAACCCACGTGGGAGACCTGGAGGAGGCTCCTGGCGCCTGGCTTCAGATCAGCATAGCTCTGTCCTCACGGCCAATTGAGGAGTGAACTAGTGGATGGAAGACCTCTCTCTCTCTCTCTCTCTCTCTTTCTCTCTCTCTCTCTTCCTCTCCTCTCTCTGTGTAACTCTAACTTTCAAATAAATAAATAAATCTTTAAAAAAAAAAAAAGAAGTAGCAACCACAGGTGGCTCCCTCTAGGGAGTGGGGCTTGACTAGAATGCGGTGACTAGGAAATTTATCTGGATAATAGAAATGGCCTGTATCTTGGGCACTTAGCCTACTGGTTAGATACCAAAGTCTCACATCAAGGTGTCTGGATTCAATCCCCAGCTCGGGCTCCTGACTCCAGTTTTCTGCTATTTTGATCCTGGAAGGCAATAGTGTTGGCTAAAGTAATTAGGTTCCTGCTACCCCGATAAGAGACCTGAATTGAATTTCTGCCTTTGAGCTTCAGCCCTAGCCCTTGCTCAGCCCCAGCCATTCTGAGTATTCCAAAAGTGAACCTAGTGTATGGAAGCCCTGTCTGGGTGTCTGTTTTTCTGTCTCTCAGGCTTTCAGATAAAACAAATAAATAAACATTTTCAAAAGTTCCACATCTTTTTAAGAAATATTTATTTATTTATTTATTTATTTATTTATTCGAGAGGTTTAGTCACAGACGGAGAGGGGGAGAGACCGAGAGAGAGGTCTTTCATCCATTGGTTCACTCCCCAAATGGCTGCAGCGGCAGAGCTGGGCCAGTCTGAACTGACAACTGAACCCTACAAAATGGCTTTAAAAAACCACCAAGATCTACAAAGAAATGATAAATTTCTGAGGTGATAGATATACTAATTCCTCGATCTGATTATCAAAGATTGTATTCATGTATTAAAATGTTGGGGTGGGGACCAGCGCCATGGCTCAACAGGCTAATCCTCTGCCTAGCAGCACTGGCACACCGGGTTCTAGTCCTGGTCGGGGCACCGGATTCTGTCCCGGTTGCTCCTCTTCCAGGCCAGCTCTCTGCTATAGCCTGGGAGTACAGTGGAGGATGGCCCAAGTGCTTGGGCCCTGCACCTGCATGGGAGACCAGGAGAAGCAACTGGCTCCTGGCTTCGGATCAGTGTGATGCGCTGGCCGCGGCAGCCATTAGAGGGTGAACCAATGTCAAAGGAAGACCTCTCTCTCTCTCTCTCACTGTCCACTCTGCCTGTTAAAAAATTAAAAAAAAAAAAAAATGTCGGGGTGGGTGCTGTAGTGTAGCGGGTAAAGCCATCACCTGCAGTGCCGGCATCCCATATGGGCGCCGGTTCAAGTCCCGGCTGCTCCACTTTCAATCCAGCTCTCTACTATGGTCTGGGAAAGCAGTAGAAGATGGCCCAAGGCCTTGGGCCCCTGCACTCACATGGGAGACCCAAAAAAAGCTCCTGGCTCCTGGCTTTGGATCAGCGCAGCTCCAGCCGTTGTGGCCATCTGGGGAATGCACCAGCGGATGGAAGACACACACACTATGTGTGTGTGTGTGTCCCTCTCTCTTTCTGTAAACTCTTTCAAATAAATATGTAAATCTTTAAAAAAAATAATAAACAAGTGTTTACCATGTAACCCAGCAATCTTATTTCCAGCTATTTAATTGAGAGAAATAAAATGTGTTACATAGGACCTGCCTATGCCTGTTCATAGCCATTTTATTCACACTACTTGATATTTTTTAAAATGATTTATTTATTTGAAAGGCAGAGTCACAGAGAGAGAAGGAAAGAGAGGGAGAGAGAGAGAGAGAGATTGATCTTCCATCTGCTGTTTCCCTCCCTAAATGGCCAAAATGACGAGGCTGGGCCAGGCCAAAGCCAGGAGCCAGGAGATTCTCCCAAATCTCCCACATGGGTGCAGGGACCCAGGGACCTGGGCCACCTTCTACTGCTTTCCTAGGCACATCAACAGGGAGCTGGATGGAAAGTGGAGTAGCAGGGACTCAAACTAGTGCCCATATTGAATGCCAGCCCTGCAGGCCATGGCTTTAACCTGCTGTGCCCCAGTAGTTGATTTTTGAACAGGAGAGGAAGGGACTACTCTTAGGAGGCCACTGCAGCTGCAGTCCTGGTGAACGATAATGGCTGAGTCTACACAGCCAGGGAGGAAGGTAAGGAGATGTGAACAAATCAGGATATGTCTGAGAATAAGTCTGAGACCATAGTCAGTGGTGGAGAAGAAAGGAATCAGGAATAATGCTTGGGTTTTTGGTATGAGCACCTGGATGGATAATGATGTCATCTATGTAGCCGTGGAAGACCAGCGAGCAGAGGAACACCTGGAGTTCTCTTTTAGCTGTGTTACATCTGCCGTGTTGGACTTTGGAGACAATTCAGCAGTGGACTTCTGGAAAAGACGTTTCCCTCTTTGACTGTTAAAATATGAACTCTCGGTCTGGTCAAGTGGAGGATGCCATGATGATGATAGGTGGCGACAGACTGTCATTCTTTGAAGCTGTGATAGTAAAGTCAGGAGAAGGCTTACAAAACACAGACTTGGATATAATTTAGTCTCTTCGTAGAACTGTGGCCCTAACAGAGAGAATAAGGAAAAGAATTCAGAATAGATGAACCAATAGTTTAATCCAAGCAAATGGTGCCATCACCTGAGTGGAGATTTATGGGAGCTAATTAGGCTTAAAAATTAGGTAATGATATGATTTAGACCCAGGGATGTAGACCAATATAACCATTCCTTATTAGCTATTTATTGCTACATAAGAAATTACTGCTACATTTAGAGGCTTCAAACAATAATAAAGGTTTATTGCGTGACAGGGTTTCTGTACATCAGGAATTTGGGAACAGCTTAGTTTTTAGCGGGTTTTATTTGGCTTGGGGTAGCAGAGGGGCAGGAAAGAGCAGGTTAGTGTTGAGCCGCGGTCTCACATGAGGTTACGGTCAAAATGTTGGCTTGGCTGGAGCCAGAAGATCTGCTTCCCAGATGGGTGATTTACACAATGGTGAACCAACGCAGGCTGTCGGTAGAGGACTCAGTACCCTTCACCATGGGACGGTTCCATAGCGCTGCATGCGTAGCTGGCTTCTTCCGGAGCAAATGATCCAAGAGCGCACGTGGCAGGAGCAGCAATGACTTTTATGACCCACAGCTTCAACAGTCTCTCCCTATCCTGTCCATGTATACAGTTGGTTATGTAGGTTGGCCCTGCCCAGACTGAAACTGTCTACCCAAGTGCATGACAATCAGGAGGTGAGAGTCACTGGAACCCATTCTGAATGCTGGTTATAACTCCTTTTGAAAGGTTTAAAGTTCATGACATAATAAGAATATAAAGAGAAGCCATCTTGGTAGTGAAATTTCCTCAGATATTTGTGTCTCCAGATGTCATAGACAATTCAACTAGCTTTGGAAGCTATGCTCAAAAGAACTTGTGAAAATAAATCTTTATTTTTCAAGCAATAAATATATCTTTAAAAATCACTGGGAAGGTTTATAATTTAATGTAGAAAGGTTTATGAAAATCAAACATACTCTATTAGTATTTTTGTGTAAATGAATCTGTGTATGTAGTATTTTTAGTATTTAAGAGAATATGACTATTAGAATAACATATTAGTCACTGAGTATTTATTTAAAATGTATAAGTAATTGATTTACATTTGTGATTTTAAGTGAAAAAATTTCAAAATGTAATTGCAATATTAAACTTTTAAAATAAATTAAAGTTAACATATTTGTAAGATTAAATTATTGGATATATGTGAATTACTTAAGTACTTGGGAAGTTTTTTGTCAGTTATATAACTGAAGTACTTAAAATAAATGGAATACATTACATTTATTAATGCAGTTAAAATATTTTAAGTAGGTTAATTAAGTAAATTTATAAATGTGAGCAAATGTTAATCAAAACCCCTTCAAAAATGATTGTTTAGGGGTAGGATTTGTGGTGCAACAGGTTAAGCTGTCATTTAAGATATGTGTTTGGGACACTGGTTTCCTGTATTCAGGATTATTGATCCAAATCCTGGCAACTTCTCATTAATGTGCCCAAGAGGCAGCGGATGATGACCCTAGTACCTGGGTCCCTGCAGCCCATGTTGGATTTCCTGTCTCCTCATTTTGGCGTGGCCCAGCACAGGCTATTGCAGGCATTTGGAGAGTGAACCAGCAGATGGTAGATCTCTCTCTTCTCTCTGTCACTCCATCGTTCAAATAAACAAACAAATGTTTTTAAAAAGGTGATTGCTTAAATTTAGCTTTATAGAATTTATAATTTGAATTTACATGTTTACAAGAAAAATTGACTAGACTTTTGATATTATAAGGTCAAATATTAATTTTCAAAACCATCTAACTTCTGAATCATTCTTTCTTTGCACAAAAGCCACCTGTGAGTAAATATATCCATTTGGAGAGCAAGCAGGGAAGAGGGAAGCGGGAGCCAACGTTTTGACTGATGGGCCAGCCCTGCCTGAGTAAGTTTGGGCCTGACTCTTGTTCCTGCCTGGAGAGCTGAGCTGGCTGCTCCACCACTCCCAGTGCCTCTGAGCAGAGGCCAGAAGCAGCGGGGAGGCAGGCAGGGAGCCATGCGCCTGCCTGAGTTTGTCACCCCCACCCCCTTGTCCTCAATGTGCTATGTGTATAATAAGTGATACATTGTCCTTAATACCAATTCACAGCATGATCCTTGCTCTATCCAAAGAAGCTGAGCACATGTATAATGGTGCTTCTTTATTAACTTGCTCTTTGATTGTCTAAGCGACTCCTAACTGACCTGCAGGACTGATTGTGACTGCATTCAGCAAAGAGTTCAGCAAAAACCCAGATCATTCTGAGCATAAAAGCTGCAAGTTGACAACATCACAGTAATATGACTGATCAGTGTAAAATGAAAATATAACCAAATATTGATTAACAGTGGGTGGCAGGACTCATATTTAGGTGTTGGTTATAATCCTCTCATTTAAAAATTTGCTGTAACTGATCTTACTCCTGAGCTCGTGAACCATCTGTGTTGTAGGCAGGAGTGCTCTTCTATTTCCTATTACATGTATTTCTCCACTGAAGTCCAACTCACAGTTCACCTGCTTTGCTTGGGATGGCAGTGGGGTGCAGGAAGGGAGCCTCAGAAGTCCCTAGGTGGGGCCGGTGTTGTGGCAGAGCCGGTTAAGTCAGTGCCTTGTGAATCTTATAGCACAGCACTGATTCAAGTCCTGGCTGCTCCACTTCTGATCCAGCTCCCTGCTAATTTGCCTGGAAAAACAACAAAAGATGGCCCAGGTACTTGGATCCCTGTTATTCATGTGGGAGACCCAGGTTCCTTACCTTTGGACTAGCCCAGCCCTGGCTGTTGCAGCCACTTGAGGTGTGAATCAGGGGTAAAAGATCTCTCGCTGTCACTCTGCCTTTCAAATAAATAAAATAAACCTAAACCAAAAACAAAAGAAGTTCCCTTTGACCAAGATAGTGGGGTAACCTGCTGTCCACACTGGCGCCTGTCCAGTGCCCGGCTTTGCTGCACTTGGGGAGGTTTTAGCACCCCTTGGTGAGATGTCAGGACCTCTCACTTTCCCTGGGGCCCTTCTCTTCAGCAGGCAGAGCCTACTGCTCTGGCCATCCAGGGCAAAGCCCCCGGGAGCAGCTGCAAACTTCAGGCCCCATGTGCAGTGCTGTCCACCCCTACTAAAAGTGTCATCGGGTGGGTAAGATTTCTCCTGGCCCAGGTCATGAATCCAGGGACCTCCAGCTGACCAACAGTTCTGAGGTTTTGCTTTGCTAGCAGGGAATCCAGACTGTTTATGGAATCCTGGCTTAAGAACGCATATTCCATTCCTTCTCCACCAGCTTGCCGCTTGACAGTAAAACATGTCCACTCAGCCTGTGTCCACTCAGTGTTTAGTCGCTTGGCATCTTCCTCTGTAACACAGAGGAAGCACCTCTATTCTTGTCCTTTATGTCCCAGCTGACAATGTTCCCTTCTGAATCTTCCGGCAGCGTGCCTCGGGGTCTTTCCCTCAGCTGTCCTTCTTACACTTCTCAGGGCCAGGATGAATGATCTCCTAGAAGGGACATCTGTTTCCCAGGTGCAAAGCTGCTAAGCCCAGCTGTGATGGCAGAACAAGACTCTTCACTGTCTTGTGCAATGAGGTATGGTTTGAGTTCATTGTCTGAATAGAGAATGGCAGAGATAGGTCAAACCATGGGGACCATTTAGTATCATATATGGATTTATATTTCTCTTGAAACTAACTTTACATAGTGCTAATTATATTTTTGAAGGAGTGGAAATCTAACAAACAGATGCTACCTGACTGGTATGTGCCAAGTGGTAGACCTTATCCACAGGAACTCACATCGTAGATGGGGAGAACATGGTTACAGGTGTCTTCTCAAGAAGAGGCCAACTGCTATCTAAGAAGTTCAGACAGAGCACCATGGGATCCTGAAATAGAGTGGGGTGAGTTCTGAGTGGGTAGTCAGGAAGGCTTGAAAGAGCAGTCACAGGGGCCGGCACTGTGGTGCAGCAGGTTAAGGCCCTGGCCTGAAGTGCCTGCATCCCATATGGGTGCCGGTTCTAGTCCCGGCTGCTCCTCTTCTGATCCAGCTCTCTGCTATGGCTTGTGAAAGCAGTAGAAGATGGCTCAAGTGCTTGGGCCTGTACACCCATGTGGGAGACCCAGAGGAAGCTCCTGGCTCCTGGCTTTGGATTGACGCAGCTCCGGCTGTTGTGGCCATCTAAGGAATGAACCAGTGGATGGAAGACCTCTCTCTCTGTCTCTACCTCTCTCTGTAACTCTGTCTTCCAAATAAATAAAATAAATCTTAAAAAAAAAAAAAAAAAAAAAAAAGAATAGCCACAAATGCCTGGGGCCTGTTTAGGGGCAAAGTATAAGACATATAATCCTACTTTTGAGGATTTCTTGTCTAACAGTAGAGATTGATATGTTTTGTGGAAAGCATATGTGACATTCAAGCCAGTCCTTGAAAGACACATACAATTTTTATTTTAAAGATTTTATAGGCCGGCGCCGTGGCTCAACAGGATAATCCTCCGCCTAGCGGCGCCGGCACACCAGGTTCTAGTCCCAGTCGGGGCGCCGGATTCTGTCCCGGTTGCCCCTCTCCCAAGCCAGCTCTCTGCTATGGCCCGGGAAGGCAGTGGAGGATGGCCCAAGTCCTTGGGCCCTGCACCCCATACACCTGGCTCCTGCCTTCGGATCAGAGCAGTGCGCAGGCCGCAGCGCACCAGCCAAGGTGGCCATTGGAGGGTGAACCAACGGCAAAGGAAGACCTTTCTCACTGTCCACTCTGACTGTCAAAAAAAAAAAAAAAGATTTTATATACTTATTTGAGAGGCAGAGTTATAGACAGAGAGAGGGAGAGGCAGAGAGAAACATCCTCCATCAGCTGGTTCACTCCACAAATAGCTGCAACAGCCAGAGCTGGGCTGATTTGAAGCCAGAAGCCAGGAGCTTCCTCCAGGACGTCCACATGGGCTGGTGCTGTGGTGTAGTGGGCTAAGCTGCCACCTGCAGCACCAGCAACATGGGTGTTGGTTGGAGTCTGGCTGCTCCTCTTCTGATCCAGCTCTCTGCTATGGCCTGGGAAAGCAGTAGAAGATGATCCAAGTGCTTGGGCCCTTGTACCTGCATGGGAGACCCAGAAGAAGCTTCTAATGGGCACAGCTCCAGCTATTGTGGCCACCTGGGGAGTGAACCAGCAGATGAAAGACTTCTCTCTGTCTGCCTCTGCCTCTCTGTAACTCTGCCTTTCCAATAAATATATAAATCTTTAAAAATAAATAAAAGGTAAACTTAGAATCAATTGATGATTCTGACCTTGATAAATATGACAAGAGAGAGGGAAGGAGAGAGGAGGAAGGGAGGGAGGGAAGGAGGGAGGGAGAAAGAAGTGAAACAGATCCAAAGAGGAGACATGGCCTTTGTGTCTCTGATTCTGGACTTTCAAGTCAGTTGAGTTTCTGCCCTTGAGTTCCCTGAAATACAGTAAATGCCTTACGATAAATTTCTCTTCTTTAAGCTAAATTGAATGTTTTGGTCTGGGTTTTGTTTGTGCTTGGTATGTTTTTTGGCCACTGAAGAGCTCCTGGGCAATTGTATCAGTTTTCTAGGGCTACTGTAACAAATTACCGTAAACTTGGTGGTTTAAGCAGTAGTGGTTTATTCTCTCCCAGTTCTGGAGAGAACAAGTCCAGCCACGCTGTCCGCAGGGCCGTGTTCCCTCCGAGGGTCCTAAAGAAGAACCCTTCCTTGACTGTTCCCAGCTTCTGGAAGCCAGCAATCCCTGACACTCCTTCTTGCAGCTGCCTCTCCATTTCTCTGTCCTCATAGGGCCGCTTTCCCTCTGCGCGTCTCTCTGTGTCTTCACACGGCAGCAATGATAGGATTTGGGGCTCAGCCTAACCCAATAAAGCTTCGTCTTAACCAAGTACATCTGCAAAGACGGTTCCCAGTCAAGCCCCTTTCTGAGGTTCTGTGTGGACATGAATTCTGAGGGACACTGCTCAGCCCAGCGCTCCAGTTCAATTCCGTGGCTCTGTTGCTGCAAGCTCCAGCCAGGTTTAGAGCCAAGCATTTGGAAACTTGGAGGGTGGTGCTGGTGGGAGAGGTTTGCTGTCTACTCAGTGTGGAGGCATCAAGGGTTCTGAGGTCAGAGGTCTGTGGAGGATGGCTTCAGTCACAGTGTGTGACAAGACATTAGAGCAGGGAGGGCCAAAGTAGCAGGACAACCAGTTACACCATTTGACAAGTGAGGTGAAAGTTAATGATGTTGTGAATCAGGATAGAAGGTGCAGGAATGAAGAGAAAGGGACAGGTGGGAGACGTGTGGCCGGTTCACAGTTTATCAGACTTAGCGGTTTGCACTGTAAGTGTTCGGTGAGGGTGTCAACAGGAAGAGTGAAGAGGGGAGGAGTCTGGATGGATTGTACCACACAGGTGGTCCACAAATAGCATTGGCTGCCTAGTGAGAGCTGGTGTCACCTAACGGGCTGGTGTATACAGAGAAGGGAGGGGCATGAAGATCCCACAGGGGTGGACCCCATCAAGATACTAAGAGTGGTCAGGGAGTTGGAGGTAACTTTCTCAGTTTGGATTACTTCCAGCATATTGTTCTGTGATTGTCTAAGAGGATTCCAGGACATAGTACTTCTTGGTTTCTTTTTTATTATTATTATTATTTTTAATACTCTTTATTTACCTACATCAGGGTCCTTGTCTAAATAGTGTTTTCTTTTTCATTTTGACAGCTATTGCCAGATCACTTGCTTAAAAGGCTGCAGCAATTCACTTTCCCACTGGCAGTGGATGAGAGCCCCCTTCCCTCCTTTTTCCCACCACTAGTAGGCATTTCCACTCCTCAATGCTTGCTATTTGAAATGTGACTTCTTGTAATGGCTACAGAACATTCCATCACATCAACATACCATAAATTACTTAAATATTTCCTATTTTTGGACATATAGCTTGCTGACTTTTTTTTTTACTAGAAGAAAATTAATAACCCAGAAATGAGGCTTTTATAGCTAAGTCTTTATCCATCCAAGGATGCCTTCAGCTCTTCATTGGGAGGAAGATTACCCAGGTGTAGTTTTCTCAGATTCTTTGCTTTGCTCTTTTCCTCCCTGTGTTTCTTTATCTCACTTCACTGCCGCACTTAGATGGATAGGAAAGGTATGAGAAAGGGAAAGAGTTGGTGCAAGTAGATTTTTTTAAAAATTATCTTTGAATTTCACTTATATATGCTATTCCTGTCCTTCATTACCTGACAAAGTGATCAAGAATTGCTATTAAGCCATTATTAGTTCTCTAATTTTACCTCATGCATAAAAGACATTTCTCATTTTACTGAGGGAAGAACATATGCAAGCATACCTCAGCATTGTCTGTAACTACAAAAGCAGCTGGACTCTATTTTCCTAAACACAGAAATATTGAGAAGCATCAACCTTTTCTTGTCATGCTAAAAAGAAAAATGAGCTTTATATCTTGGTGCCATGAGTGGTTTATATTATAATATATGAGAGGATAAATAAACATCCTTTTCTATTTTCTTCTCCTTTAAACGTTAGCTATTAGAGTCAGAATGCTTCGATTGCAGAAATTCTCACTTGAGCAAGGTTTTTATATAACATTATTCATATTCTTGGCCTTGGATGCCAATTAAGTCTCTCAAGTTTAAAATTGCTTTGTTTGCTTTTTCCAGAAATCTGCCCACCTTACAGACCTACAAGTTAACTAACTAGCCTGTTTTTCCCCCTGGAGGACTTTGCTCTGCTGGTTTCCTGCCAGCTCTTACTTTCAAATTGAAATAGTTCAGTTTCTCTGTTTCTAGAACATAGAATTCATTACCCCTGGATTTTTGCCAAGAGTATCCCTCTCATGTTTTAAAACTAAGACGAATGCCACAGAGTGACCTCGTGGGCTCAACCCACGATTAGAAGCCAGGCAGTGATGTATTAGATGTCTGCAAGGATGCTCAGTTCTGGGTAATGGGGCAGCTAGGGGACTGGGACTCTGGGCGAGTGGGGAGGGCATTGAGGGTGAAGCCTTGGGGACTGGTGTGGAGAAATAGGGTTAGGTAAGATTCAGCTGATGTGAGGCAAGTCTTTGATTCCTCCCTTGACCTTGGGTCCCTTGTGGGTCTCTACCACAGAAAGGGCATCAGTGGTTCATTCCTTTTGGTCATTTGAGTAAGAAACCAAAAGCCAGGTGGTAGAGAATATTTAGAAAGGGCTCCAGGAAGAACCATTCTGTTTCCATTTTTTTTATGCTCCTTTTCTCTCTCTACTTTTACAGTACTGACTTTCCTTCTGTTTCCACCAGTACTGAAAGGGCAATAGAACGGAGGTTTTAGGAATATATTTGTCACCATCACCTATGGCCACGTGAATTTTTCATTCATGTGGGTCTGTTGAATGGCACAGGGAAATTATTTGTCTTTATCACTGAGGTTAGTTTCTAGGGATATGCTGCTGCTTAAATTTTCTCCCTTCTAATTCGCTGTGTATAAATATAATTGAACTTTTTTTAAAAAGATTTATTTATTTGTTTTGAAAGGCAGAGTTTAAAGAGAGATACAGAGGGAAAGACAGACAGAGAGAAAGGTCTTCCATCTGCTGGTTCGCTCCCCAGATGGCTGCAACGGCTGGAGCTGTGTCGATCTGAAGCCAGGAGCCAGGAGCTTCTTCTGGGTCTCCCACATGGGTGCAGGGACCCAAGGACTTGGGCCATCTTCCACTGCTTTCCCAGGCACATTAGCAGAGAGCTGGATCAGAAGTGGAGCAGCCAGGACACAAACCAGTGCCCAAATAGGATGCTGGCATTGCAGGTAGCTGCTTTACCCACTATGCCACAAAGCCAGCGCCAAACTTTTATTTTTAAAATAATTATAGATTCACATGCATTTACAATAAGAAAGAATGCGGAGACATGCTGTGTACTCTTTATCTAGTTTCCTCCAGTAGTAATATCTTGCAAAACTACAGTACAAAGTCAAAGCCATAATATTGACATTGACAGAGCCAAGATTCATAAAAATTCTGTCATAATAAGGATGCTCCTGTTGCTCTTTTATGTCCCTCCTTCTCTGATCCCCTTGTCATCTCCTGGCAACTCCTAATCTACTCTCCATTTCAATAATTTTATCATCTTAAGAATTTTTTTCAAAGATTATGTATTTGAGAGGCAGAGTTACAGACTTAGAGAGGAAGAGACAAAGAGAGAGGTTTTCCATCTGCTGGTTCACTCCTCAGATGGCCGCAATGGCCAGAGCTGGGCCAGTCTGAAGGCAGGGTCCAGGAGCTTCTTCCAGGTCTCCCAAGTGGGTGCAGGGGCCCAAGTGCTTGGACCATTTTCCACTGCTTTCCCAGGCCATTAGCAGAGAGCTGGGTGGGAAGTGGAGCATCTGGGACTTTAATCGGTGCCCATAGGGGAAGCCAGCGCTACAAGCAGAGGCTGAACCTACTAAACCACAGTGCTGGCCCCATATTAAGAATATTATACCAGTGGAATCCTATAGTAGGAAACTTTTTGGTGTTGGCTTGTTTTTTTATTCAGCATCAATTCCTAAAGATTTATGAATGTATCAATGATTTGTTATTTTTTTAATGATGAGTAATATTTTGTGATATGGATAGACTACAGTTTCACCCTTCAATCAGAGTAGGAGGTTTAAATTTTTTCTGGTTTGTGGCTATTACTGGTAAAACCATTGTGCACATTTATTTAAGCTTTTGTATGCTTCCATTTCTCTGGGTAAATGTTGAAGAGGGAATTGCTGGGTCATGTGGTAGTCACATGTTTAGTTTTCTGTGAAACCACCAGGCTATATTTGAGGGTGGCTGGATCATTTTGCATTCCCACCAACAATTAGGAGTAATCTAGTTTCTCTACTTCCTTACCAGCATTTGATGATGTAACTATTTTAGGCATTCTCATAGAACTGTAGTGACATCTCATTGAGGCTTAAACCTACATTGTCTTCCTGATGGCTGATGATGCTGAAATCTTTTCACACACTTGTCTGCCATTCATATGTTCTCTATCAGAAGGGTCTATTCATATTTTTATCTATTTTCTCACTAAGTTGATTGCTTTTTTATTGTTGAGTTTTACAAGCTCTTTATATGTTCTAGATACTAGCTCTTTGTAAGATTTGTGACTTGCAAATGTTTTCTCCCACTTTGTACTATCTCTTTTCAACCTCTTTATAACAGTCTTTCAGAGAGAAAAGTTATAATCTTGAGAGGTCCAATATATTAATTTTTCTCTTTATGGTTTGTGTTGTTGGCATCAAGTTTAAGAACTCTTTGCCTAACCATAGATACCAAAGATTTTCTCCTGTATTTTTTCTAAAAGTTTTATAGTTTTACACTTACGTCCTTTGCCATGCAGTTTTTTTTTTTTTTTAAGATTTATTTTATTTATTTGAAAGACAGAGTTACAGAGAGAGGTAGAGACAGAGAGAGAGGTCTTCCATCTGCTGGTTCACTCCCCAAATGGCTGCAACGGTTGGAGCTGTGTCGATCCGAAGCCAGGAGCCAGGAGCTTCTTCCAGGTCTCCCACATGGGTGCAGGGGCCCAAGGACTTGGGCCATCTTCCACTGCTTTCCCAGCCCATAGCAGAGAGATTGATCAGAAGTGGAGCAGCCAGGACTAGAACTGATGCCTATATGGGATGCTACGTCACAATGCCGGCCCCATGGTGATTTTCATTTTAATTATGGCTTCTCTACAACATGGCATTTATGACTTTTAGTATAGGAAAACAAAAATGGTATTTTGACCTAGTGGTTAAGATGCCTGTATCCATTTTCACAGAGCCCGGCTCCTGACTAATACAGATCCTGGGAGAGAGTGATGATAGCTCCGGTAGCTGGGTTCTTGCCACCCACGTGGAAGACCTGGATTGAGTTCCTGGCCCTAAAGCTTTTGGGGAGTGAACCAACAGATGGGAGTTCTCTCTCTCTCTCTCCCTCTCAAAGAAATAAATTCATTGATTAAATAAACTGCAAGTTTAGGAGAAAAAAGGAAATGAGTGAAAACAATAATAGTGTTGTAGAAACCAACTACTTGAACAAAACAGTCATTCATTCATCTCATTTGAAGCATTTGTTATGTGTCTGCCAGCTGTTAGGTATACCATGGAAACACAATTGTCAAAGTCCTTGTGTCACACAGTCTAGTGAGGGGTACAAAAAAAATTACAAAACAGTGAGGGAAGTGACAACGTGGAGATATTGCTAAGTGTCACGGAAACAGAGAAGAGTAGGGGTTGGGGAAGTAGAACAAGGCTTTTTGGTTAACTTTGAGTGAGTTAGAGTCAAAAGAAGGGGAATGGATGGGCAGACTGATTCAAGACCATTTTCAAAGGCTCTGAAGAGATATCACTGAAGGAAAGTAAGATGGCACGGGGTGGAGAGCCTGGGATTTGGAAAGAGGATGAACAAAAGTAAGTAGGAATTGGAAAATAAAGTCTTCATATGAAATCGGAGAAGACCCCCTAAAATTTACACTGAAATGTGGCCCCTTAAAGTTCCCTAGAAATGCTATCCAGGGTGCCACATGTACTACTGAAATTTGGGGTGCCTTACGATTTCACCACATGCTTATTACTAAATCCCCAATATTAATAAGCCCAAGAGGGTTCTTGCCTAATATTTAGAGAATTCTAAATATCAGCACAGATAAACGAGGCTGCATGGTATGTTTTAAGCTTTTATTTAGTGAGAAAGGTGCATAGGAGAGTGAGTGCTTTATTTAAGAGAGAGAGGTGAATGGGGGTTCATACGGAGCACCAGGAACCAGCCCCGTGGAAGAGCATCTAGGCAGGTGTCTGGGCCAGGAAGCCTTAGAGCACATGGCCCGAAGGCCATGCGCCCTGGAGGCGCGGGGCTACTGCAAGCCCCTTCCTGACAAGAGGCCAGGGCAGAAGAGCAGGCCGGGCCACATCGTGTCCTGGCTTTTAACCCACTTCTAAAGGGGAGTGGTTAATTAACCCTATTGGCTGGTGGGCACCCAGGTGTGGCCAGGTAGGGGAATGAGGCCACTCAGGGGCATGGCAAAGGCATCAGGTAGGGGCGTGAGGTCACACAGGGGCGAGGCAAAGGCGTGGTCTTCCAGTTCACAAATCTAACAATTTTAACCTGTATGCGTGCCTACTTCACATAGGCTATGCTGATGAACTTAGACTTGATCTTCAAGAATAAACAGGAAATAAGTGGCAAGTAAAGGTTTTAAATGGGAGTGGCCTGATAACTTATGGTTAACTGGCATGATTTTTGCTCTGAAAAGGTCACACTGATTGTGGAGTAAGGAATGAATTAGAGGAAGACAAGACTGGAGGCAGGGAAACCAGTGAGGCAGTGGTTTAGGTCACTGAGAGAATGCCGGTGGTTGCAGATTGGAGAGAGGAGACCTCCTGTGGAAGGGTCCTGAGATGGATTGTGCTAGTCACGGTGGTGATGGTGGTGGGGGAGGCATCAGGCTGACTTGGTGGCTTCTGGGTTGACAACTGTGGATGGAGGGGACAGAGGAGGAAACAGAAAGAGGGAGAGAAGGTGAGCTCAGTTGGGATAACCCTGAGTTTAAGATGCGTGGGATGTTCTAGGGATAATCAGGAAGCTATTGGAGACATGAGTTGGAGGTCAAGGGCGAAACTAGCATATAGACGCATGGTTGGGGAGGAGGTCATGGCAGTAGATGAGCTCACACAAGGGACATACGTAGAATGAGAAGAGGGCTTAGGAGTGAACCCTAAGGAAAATCACCATTTAAGAGAGCAAGCGTGAGAAAGCAAATTGACTCAAACCTGGTCTGGGGCAGAACTTTTTTGTGTGATGTAATTTACAACTCCTTCTGGGAAGCAATTAGCATTCCTGATAAAGTGTGTGAACAGTTTTCTGACAGACTTTAATAAGACTGAGAACTCCTTCTGGGAAGCTAGGGTTACCCACCCAGCTGATTGACTCCTCTAATAATCTTTAACCAGATGTTCTTTCTTTGTATTCATTCGAAACAAGGTTAGTGAACCATTCTTGTTTTTTTTTTTTCTTCTTCTGAAATGTCTCTCCCAAAATGACTCCTTCAACTGGATTTTTCAAAAACCCTCTTTTTCTCTTGCTCAGAACAATTCTTCTGAAGCTGCTTTAACAGAAGAGAAAGAGGAACTTTTCTCTCCTACCAGAGAGGTAGGAGAGAAACCAGAAACACTGATGCATTATGGATACCAGGTGAAAATCTTTTCAGAGACAGGCCCTGAATGCCCAAAAGGATCAAATGTTGGTGAGAGGTCAAATAAAACAAGGATGAGACACTGCCACAGAATTGGGCAATAAGAATGTCAGTGGTGATGTTGGCAAGAGCTGTTTGACTAGAGGGATCGTGATCCAGGGTACACATCAGATTTCAGGGGCTGGGGAGGAAGTGTGGACTGTTCTTTCAAGAAGGGTGGCTGGCAAGAGGAAGAGAGCTTTGGGAGGCTGCTTTCAGTAGGAAACACAAGGAGAGTTAAAGTCATGTGTGAACAAGTTTGCAAGGAGAACTGCCAGGTATCTGGCCAGTGCAGTGGCTCAATAGGCTAATCCTCTGCCTAGCGGCGCCGGCACACCGGGTTCTAGTCCCAGTCGGGGTGCCAGATTCTGTCCTGGTTGCTCCTCTTCCAGGCCAGCTCTCTGCTGTGGCCCAGGAGTGCAGTGGAGGATGGCCCAAGTGCTTGGGCCCTGCAGCCGCATGGGAGACCAGAAGCACCTGGCTCCTGGCTTCGGATCAGCGGAGTGCGCCCGCTGCAGTGGCCATTGGAGGGTGAACCAATGGTAAAGGAAGACGTTTCTCTCTGTCTCTCTCACTGTCCACTCTGCTTGTCAAAAAAAAAAAAAAAAAAAGAAGAAGAAGAAGAAATGCAGGTATCTGAGAGAGAAAGGAAAGAGTTACACAGAGAGAGAAGGAGAGAGAGATAGAGAGGTCTTCCATCTGCTGGTTCATTCGCCAAATGGCTGCAAGGGCCAGAGCTGGGCTGATCTGAAGCCAGGAGTCATGAAAATTTTTCGGGGGTCTCACACGTGGGTACAGGGGCCCAAGGACTTGGGCCATCTTCCACTACCTTCCCAGGCCATAGCAGAGAGAGGGATTGGAAGTGGAGCAGCCGGAACTTGAACCAGCACCCATATGGGATGCCGGCACGGCAGACGCAGCTTTACTGGCTACGCCATGGCGCAGGCCCCAGAGAATGGCTGTCATTGATAGAGCCCTGAGATGGGCTCTTGGCCTGGAGCTGGGAGGAGACAAGGTCATCTTCCTGCGGCTGTGACAGGAAGGCGGTGAAGATCCAGCCTTGGGGAAGGGTGTCTCAAGTTTGGTTCTTGAAGGCTAGAGGCCTGCTTTTGCAGGGTGGCTGCGCCCCCTCGGGGTGGGGTGGGGTGGGGGGGTTAGGCGCCCTGCTGAAGGTGCTGAGCTAGGTAGCAGTATGGCAGACTGAAGACCCTGGAACCGATCATCGGTCCATGCTTTGCTACAGTAGTGCTTAGGAGTACAGATTCAGGCTTGAAGGAGGCAGGCACACTTCAGTTGTTCCAGGACTGTCTTCAAGGAAACCCTTGGTTCTGCAGCTTCTTCTGTCCATCCTCTGAGGATCCGCCCTCCATTTCTGACCTAAGCCCTGTTTTATTCTCCCTACGGACAGGTCCAGTGGCTGCTCTCTGCCCGAGTGGTTGCAGTTAACCTCCCTGTGCACCTAACTCATGATCCAACCGAGGTAGCCAGCCTTTCTCTCTGGCACCACACCCCTGGTGCAATTTGCCTCCTGGGCAGACCCTTTTATAAGCCTGTCATATTCCCACTCCGCATTTCCTCCCACTGGGAGTGAAGGCCCGAGTTTGTGTGTGTTATTGTCCCTTGCAGGTCCTGAGCTCTGTGCACAATGAGAACCTGTTGGGTAAAGGAAACGACCCTCTTTATTCTCTAAACCTTGGTTCCAACTTCTCCATCACCGCCACAGTCAACCCTGCAAGCCTCGTCCACAACAATATGCCTCTTGGCGCGGTGCACCCACTCAAAAAAAGTGAATTTTCAGACAACTTTTAACACAAGAATATAGCGGCTTCACCTCCATCCCTTGCTTCATTAACATCAGAACTGAGCCCGTGGGAGGGGACCTCCCTCCCGGCTTCCTCTCCCCCTTCCACCCCGCATGCTCTGCCTCAGAGCAATGCGAACCCGTTTTTCATTTGCTAATGATCTGGGCTCAGGTTATAATGGGCCATTAAGGTGTATTGTGGAGGGAAAGGGGGAAAAGGAACTTTCCGGTGGAGGCACAAAGAGATGGTGGGGTGGCGACTGGGGGGACTCGAGGGAGGCTTGGGATCTGATCCCGGCTGGTGGGAGGCAGAAACTCAGGGCAGGACCCCTGCAGAGGCCTGTGTCCTCCGCACACATGGTCTGGGCGTGCAGGGAGCGGATTTGCCCCTGTCCCCCGGTCCTTGGGCTCCCAGCTCCCCAGTGCCCAGCAGGTGTTCCCCCGGGCACCTATCTCTCTGCTCAAACATCTGCCTGACCCTTGGGGGCACCGCTACTGAAATACCGCGGTGACCCCGGAAGCCCCAGAGACACCCCCTGGACCACCGCTGAGCCGGGACAGTGTTAGAGATGCCTTCATCCCAGGCTCCCCCAAGGTCTGGCTGCCTCCACTCCACAACAAAATGCCACGGGCCGGCCTCCCACCTCGCTCCCTCCCTGGGGTCCATCTACCGGCCCACGTCCCGCACTGAATCCAGAGGATGTGTCAACAATCCCGACCCTGGAGCCTCACCCCCATCTTTACCTGGCCAGCACCTCAGTCCTTCCGGTTTCAGCTTCAGAGTCTCATTTTCTTAGAAGTCCTTTCCCACTACCCTCCTCCCAACACAAGGCAGGGACTAGGCTGCTTCCCTGGTTCAATTCTCACCCCCGATCTACGGCTGCAATGCAATGTCATAAGTGCTTAATAAGTATTTGGGGGATGCGTGAGGGAAAGTTAGGCAAGAAAATTCAGAGAGCAGTACGGTTAGAGGGTGGTGGATGGGAACAAGACCTGCAGTGCTTGGTTCACGAACTTGAGTATGGATCACAATTACCCCAGGGCTTGTTAAAGTACTGGGACTCAACTTTCTGATTTGTTAGGTCTGGGTGGGGCAACGTGCCATTCTGAAAAGGTCTCGGGTGCTGCTGCTCCTGGTGGTTAGAGATCACGTTTAGAGTTACCTCTGCTTCTACTGAGAAGGCTGGAGGGGCGGATTAGGATGACTTTTCAGATAGAAAGGTGAGGGGGGATGCCCTTTGGAAGTATCAAAGGTGGTGGTCAACTTGGAGACATCTGAGTTAGATAATAAAGACAACATTGACCTCCCATAGCTGTCAAGGTCCAGGGGTGGCTATGAGATGGGGTAGAAGTGGACTGTAGAGGAAGGTATGGTATGAGGTGGTCAAAGACCTAAAATTAACAATCAATACAAAGAAAAAAAGACAATAGCAGGGTGAGGGGCTGGCTTTGGTGCAGCTCAGGACACCTGTTTTTCCATATCAGGCGTCTGGTTGACTCCTTGTTCCTCCACCTCCAATCCAGCTTCTTTCTCCTGTGCACCCTGGGAGGTAGCAGGTGATGTCTCAGGTACTTAGGTTCCTCTATGCACAGGGGAGACCTTGATGGAGTTTCTGACTCCTATTTTGGCCTGGACTAACTCTGGCATTTGGAAAGTGAACCAAAGGATGGACAATCTGTCTCTGGCCTTTCAAATAAAATAAAAATAAATAAAAATTAAAAAAAAAAAAGCACTGAAATGAAAGATGTAAGTAAAAGGGAAAATTGTAAGATGGAATATTTGGCATCATTCTAATTGCATTAACAATGTGCAGGAAAAAGACTCAAAACTATGCCAATGTTTTACATTGTCATTTCCATGTTCAGTTTTATTGCTTTCTTTCATTTTTCTAAAGTTTCAAAACTTTCTCCATTAACATACATTCTTTTTGTGATGAAAGAAGATGTTTTCCTATTTCGAATCTCCTTGGTCTTGGACATTTCCATCCAGCTAAATTGCATTATCTCCTGTCATCCAATTTCACACTTGTTTCACTTTGACATCTTAACTTGTACTAAGAGGATGAAAATCAATGAAATGAAAGCCTCCAAAATGAAAAATAAACAAAAGAAAACAAAAAGGAAGGCAATCTCAAGAAAAAAAATTTAGTTGGTACTTACAACAATCAGGAAGTGTCAGGGGTACTGGCATTAGTCAGTCCATTTACTTGAAGGTTGTAAGGGGCTACAAGGCTCTTCAGGACTGGGGACCACATCAATCTGGCCATACAGGGAACTCTAGTTCCTACACTTCCTGTTCCTTCTCAGGGGGTTCAGAGAGGCGCTGAGTATGTTCTCAACTCTTGTTCAGAATTATTTATATAAGACCCCCCCTATATATCATTCAAAAAAGTTAATAAGAAATTATTCTTTTCTCTTTCGGGTCCTTGCTTCTAAGATGATAAAGAAAAGAAGGCACAATGACTGTTTAGCCACACGCAGCCTGTTCATTGCACAAACTCTGCTCCATGCTACCCAAGGACAAGGCCATTAAAAGTTTGTCCTTCCAAATATAGTGGAGGCAGCCCGTGTCAGGAACGTTAAAGCCAGTGTGTTGGACACCTGTGTGCTTCCCAAGCTGCCTGTGAAGCTACGTTATTGTGTGAATTGTGGCATTCACAGCAAGGTGGTCAGAAATTGATCTTGGGGAGCCCTGAAGGACTGAACACCACCACCCTGATTTAGACCTGCTGGTGCCATGCCACAGCCTCCACCAAAGTGCTTATCAGGAGCTGAGTCTTTCAGGGCTGAAGAATAACTGTTATCTATTTCTATTAGGCTGTCACAAAAACACACCAAACAGCGGAGTAAGGGAAAGTGTTTATTGGGGAAAACTCAGCAGACTGGAGGGAAGGGGTGAAGAAGGAAAAGAGAGAGAAGGAGAGTATAAGAGAGAAACAGAGAGGAGAGGAGCTAACGAGCAGAGAAGAGAGATGAGAAGGGGAGAGGAGAGCGGACGAGAGGAGCCAAGAGAGTAGGAGAGAAGAGCCAAGAGAGCCACGGGTTCAGGAACAGGTCCTTTTACAACTTTGCTGGAGGCCCGGGCAGGGAAGCAGGAGCAGGGAATCCCACTAGGATGGGGGTGGAGCTTGACCACAGTGGTTGGGCCATATGGCCACCAGGTTTCCAGCAATGGCGGCGGGGGCTAGAGCTTAGGATGTAAATCAGGGTGTAGATAGTGCCATAGATAAAACTGTGCCAGTTTCCTAACAATAACTATCTTATGGAAATTAATATTTACAGGAAAAAATACTATTTTCTATCATTTGGTTACCAAAATTAATTTTTAAAGATTTGTTTAATTATTTGAAAGGCGGAGATATATTATGGGCCCAGGAGCTTCCAACTCCATCCATGTCTCCTTTGTGAGTTGCAGGGGCCCAAGTACTTGGGCCATCTTCTGCTGCCTTATTAGGCATATTAGCTGGGAGCTGGATTGGAAGTGTAGCAGCTGGGATGGGAACTGTCACTCCAATATGGGAAAGTGGTATCACAAGTGGAGGCTTAACCAGCTGCACCACAACGCTGGTCCCAAATTTATTTTAAAAAATCTACTTGACAGACTATCATATAACAAAATTTGAAATGATTAAAGTACATGAAAATAAACTTTAGAACACAACCCATTGAATGCTTGCACAATAATAATAATAATAAAATTCCACTGTGGGCTGTTTATACCAAGTGGCAGTGGCTTTTACTGGTAAAAATTTCTTGCTCATTTCCCTAAAGGAATGAGCTAACACGGGACTTCAGGGCCTGTATCCCTCCATTTCACATGTGAATGATTCTGAATCTTTTGTCAAGGCCTTGTAATTCTTTACCTTCAGAGAAGAAGATGAAATGAAATAAATGACTATGTAAACATTCAGGGGTTTAATCAATGAAGGATTTAAAAATCAGGAATATGGGTATAGATAACCAAAGTTTTATTCTGTAAAATCCATTATTATGGAAGAAACTCGTTAAACTGTATATGACCACCATAGAATGTAAGGGATATATAGAACTGTGATAATCACAAACCTAAATCACACCAGGAAATCTTGGTATTTCAACTACACTGACTGCTTTGTCATTGTTTTCTTGAAAGTACTTTCATCTCCGATAATAAAGTATGAATTAACAGAACCATTCCAGAGACTAGGAAATGGCCAACCTGCAGGATTTGGCAAGGTAAAGCCAATAAGTGACAGTGTGAAATGAGAAACTCGTTTTCCTAATTGCCAGCTTAGTACTTTTTATTCTAGGCTGCTGTGTTGCCGCAAGGCAAACTATGTCACTGCTTTCCCGTTTTAGAAATAAGTTGTATGAAAGTTTCCTTTGTGGTCTGATGGCAAAAGACATTATTTAAGAAATGCCATCTGCTGATCATTAATGACAAAAGTTTTTACATGTTCATTATGGATTCAGGTTGTCCCCCATTTCTCCCAATATTTAGCATGTGTCTTTTCCAAGTTTGATGAGAACTGCAGAAATTACAGTGTTAAGAGGAAAAGAGCTTTAGGTATTATCTTTCCTATCATCTTGGAGGGAGTCGGGGGTGGGGGGCAGCCCCAGGAGATTTGTTCAGAGTCATGTTGTGAGTTGGGGGGGGAGTAGTACTTATAGCACATGGCTCAGGGGATCAGTGTTTTTAAGCCAGGGTACAATAGACAGGATGTTCATGGGACGTTCAGTCCTGGCTGAAGTACCAGTGTGGGGAGTTTGTGTGACATTTTATTTTTGTCATCTCTTCATTGACTCTTTTGTCTGGGTGCTTTAGGGGTGGGAATAATCAGAAAAAAGCCAAGTAAAACAGTAAGTGAATTAAAAAAATTTTTTTAAAAATATTTATTTATTTGAAAGGCAGAGTTAAAGAGAGACAGACAGACAGGAATCTTCCATCTGCTGGTTCACTCTCCAAATGACCACAAGGGCTGGCGCTGGGGCAGACTGAAGCCAGGAGCCTGGAACTCCATCCGGGCCTCCCCAGTAAGTAACAGGTACTCAAGCACTTGGGCTATCTTTCCCTGCCTTTTCAGGCATATTAACAGGGAAACTGGATTGGAGGTGGAGCACCCAAGACTTGAATGGGTGCTCAATATTGAAAAGTAGAGAGAGAAAGAGCCAGCGATATCTGCCACTGGCTAGTTCGCTCTCCAAATGCCTGCAACAGCTGGGGCTGGGCCAGGTCTAAGCCAGGAGCCGCAAACCCTACCCGGGTCTTTCACACTACTATAAGTAGACCCGACTACTTGATTCATTACCTGTTGCCTTCTAGGGTGCACATTAGCAGGAAGCTGGAATCTAGAACAGAGCTGAAATTGGAACTCAGGCACTCAGATATGGGGTGCAGGCATCCCAAGCAGTCTTAACTGGTAAGCCATAATGCCTGTAAGGACATCACAAAACACACCAAACACCAGAGTTAGAAGAAAGGTTTATTGTCAGATGGGGGAAGCCTGACAGGGGGGAGTGGGGGAGAGAGTAAGAGAGAGAGAGAGATGTGTGGGAACCAGGTCCTATTATATCTTTGCAAGGGGCAGGGAAATAGGAGCAGCAAATCCCATTAGGGTGGGGGTGGAGCTGACACCTGTGGTTGGGCCATCTGGTCACCTGGCACCATTTTACTAACAATGCCCACTCCTGAGATTCTTTATTTTTTTTTTGAAGATTTATTTATTTTATTTGAAAATCAGAGATACACAGAGAGAGGAGAGGCAGAGAGTTGGGGGGGGGGTCTTGGGGGTCTTTCATCCGCTGGTTCACTCCCCATTTGGCCGCAAGGGTTGAAGCTGTGCCCAGCTGAAAGCAGGAGCCAGGAGCTTCTTCTGGGTCTCCCACGGGGATGTAGGGGTCCAAGGACTTGGGCCATCTTCCACTGCTTTCCCAGGCCATAGCAGAGAGCTGGATCAGAAGTGGAACAGCCAGGACATGAACCGGCGCCCATTTGGGATGCTGGCACTGCAGGCGGCAGCTTTACCTGCTATGCCACAGTGCTGGCCCCCTGAGATTCTTTAAAGCAAAATGACAGAAGTAAAGCTAAATGGAATTTTAAAAAGTTGCACTTTTCCACGGAGAAACGATTAAGGAAGAGACAGACACAGAAGTGGCAGGGTGGGAGTGGGCAGTTTCTTACTGCCAGGGACTGCTCCAGTAGTTTGACGTGGTTATCTCATTCCTCTCAACAGTCCTTCAGGAAAGAGTCCAGCCATTAATCTCATTTCATGACCTGGGAACAAACTGAGGCTTGGAGAAATCCTGTAATATATGTCGCAACCACAGCACATGCTGCTAACTGCGAGAGCCATATCCAACCTAGGGATTGTCTGGCTATGAAGCCAGTGGACTTTTCAAAAAAAATTTGTTTTATTTTTTTGTTGTTGTTGCCTTTATTTAAAAGGCAAAGCAAGAGCAAGAAAGAAACAGCAAGAAGAGCAAGAGCGAGATAGAAATCTTCCATCTGCTGTTTTTTCCCCCAAATCCCAAAATGCCCACAATAGTCAGGACTCAACCAGGCTGAAACCAGGAACCTGGAACTCCATCTGGGTGTCCCAAAGAGGTGGCAGGCACCTAAGCACTTGAGCTATTGTCTGCTGCCTTCCAGGTTCCATTAGCAGGAAGCCAGATTGGAAGCTTAGTAGCCAAGACTTGAACTTGGACTCTGATATGGATTCAGGAGCCCCAAGTGTTTGTAAATTTACTAGCTGAAAGGCAGAGAGACAGAGACACACAGACCGAGCGAGGGAAAGAGAAAGAGCTTTGCTCTGCTGGTTCACTCCTCTAAATGCCTGTAACAGCTTGGCCAGGCCCAAGCTGAGAGCTGGGAATTCAACCTGGTCTCCCACGCTGGTGGTAGGGACTCAACTATTTGAATCATCACTGATGCCTCCCAGGGTACACATTAAAAGGAAGTTGGAACTGGAGCTTAGAATTGAACCTAGGCACCCCCATATGGGACACTCAAATAGATTCTTAACTGCTGTGCCAAATGCCTCAGGTGCCTGCCCCTGAAGCCTGTGTAATTTTACTTTTGCAGACAGTATATACAGGGTGCACCACTGAAAATAACAGTGACTGCAGTGTAATACCTTATGCTAACAGTAACGATGATAGCTGCCATGTGGCTTTTCCCAGCTCTTAGCAGCATCACTCGTATTTACACTCTAGTAAAACAAGAGAGGAAGAGAGAAGGACATGTACTTAAGACTTCTACTGACTTACTTTGTTTTCTGGAAATAATTGAAATACCCAATTAGTTTTGTTTGCCATTTATGAGATTATAATGTTCTAGATGTGGGTGTATGGTTGGTGTGTCATTGTGTGAAATCAAACCTGATATATTCAGAAGAATTATTCCAGTGGATAAGTATGCCTTTTGGGCTTGATATTCAATTTTGTAATTAGTAATCACTGTTCCCATTTATTGAATGGGAGTTTTAATCTGTACTTTTCCCCTTTTCCTTTTGAAGCTCAATGTCACACCCACCCATGTTTCCTTAGGGGACCTGTGAAAAATATGTTACCCTACATTTAAAAGTAAGTTTGTATTCTGTGGAAAACCAGTAACCACTTATTTTTGCATATAAATACCCCCCCAAATGAATCTATTATGATGAATTTTATGTTAGTCTCAAGTTCTAGTTTTAGCATTAGGCTGGATCCTCATATTTGGAAGATGTCCAGTCCTATAGCACTGTGGTATCTATATAAAAATGCTCACGTATCTCTTGATGGACTAATATCCATTTGCATTTGAATCTAGATGAAGAGGGTGCTCCTTCTCTAGAATTGGATTACCTGTTTACAAACGTCATTCTAATCCGCAACTCCCTAAAACTGTTACTATAAAAACAATAGAACTATTCTGCCGTTCCGCCTAAAAACAAAACCTTTCACCCAAATTACACGCCTTGCTAGCCACATTTTTACCTCCATGATGTTACGCTAATTTGAAAGAATGTATTTCTAAAGCTCAGACAAGAGTTGGAACTGGGACAGCAGCTCGCAGAGATCCTTTCAAAGCCCACTCCTGCGCCTTGGAGACACCTCAAGAATTCGCAGGCTGCAAAGGTAGGTGACGGAAGCGACCTCGGGAGCTGCGCACCGCCGCGCTCGGCGAGCGCCCGCGGACACAGGCCGAGCCGGCAGCGGCGAGGGCCGCGAAGAGTTAACCGGGGACCGAGCCCCCCGCGCCGCGGGCTCCCCGCGCTCTCCCCCGCCCGCCCGCCCGTCCCCACCCTCTGCTTTTGGCAAGGGATTAAAGTGCTCCCCCCTGTGGCAGCAGTGACCCAGAAATGAGTTTGATTCACACAGTCCTCCCTCCATAACAAGCCCAACGCCCGTCCGAGAGTGCCTCCGTGCGCGAGTGCCGGCCGTGTGCGCGCCGGCGAGAGCAGGGGCCCGCCCGGCTCCCGCCCGTCCGTGCGCCGCGGCCCGAACTCATGCGGCGCGGAGCCCAGCGCCTCGGCCGAACCCCTCCGCAGCAGGTAGGCGCGCGGGCCGCGGGGGCGGGGGGCGCCGCGCGGGTGTCCGCGCGTGTCCGCGTGGGGGTCCGTGTGCGCGTCCTGGGCCCGCGGCGGCGGCGGCGGCGGCGCGGCGGCGCGGCGGCGGCTGCAGGACGAGCCCAGAGGCTCAGCCATATTTGATGGTTTTGTTGCTTTGCTCGGGAGTTCTCGGGAGTAATTTAATGCCGAAGGTCGCTGCCTAGTGGAAATAATATAGTACGTCATTAATATGGCGCCAAAAGATTGGGTTGTCGATATGCAGCGAGGAGGGAGGGAGGCAGCCGCCGGTGCCGCGTTACTATCCCACCAGTAACTTGGGCATTGCCGGGGCGGGGGCCGGAGGAGGAGGAGGACAGGATGGTTTTTGGATCCTGAAAATTGATCTGTGTTGGATCCGTAAGTTTTATTGTGATGGTGATTTTTTTTTTCTTCTTCCATATCGGGAGGCTGAAGACTTAGCTTTCTCTTCTTTCGAATTTGCGAAGAACATGCCGGTTTCAGGTGAATCGTCAATTAAACGCGTTTAGGAGCAGAAGCCCAGTTTAGTTGGCTTTAGTTAATAGAATTTTCTCAAAAGCCAAAGTGCATTTAGGCTGCATGAAAGTGGAAAGCATAGTAGCAACTTGGTAGACAGATGGCAATGGCAGAACGCAGGTTCGCGTACATATATGAATCCAGAGTACGTGTGACCGTGTATGTATGTGCGTGTTGGTGGTGGGGGGGGGGAGGTGGGAAGGAGGACTGTATTTGTCCAATCATAGGTGTGTGAAGGTACATCCGTGCGGGGTGGCCGCAGTCCTCGCTCTTGTCACCGCGTCACCACATGTCCAAAATATTCATTGCATCAATTCAAGGGCAGTGAGCAAGGGGGTGGAGGGACAGCTTGGCAATTAGATTCCTCCAACATGAGATTCCAGGGATCAGATCTTTTACTTGCAGCAGGACCGTAAAGTGTAAAACCCTTCACTGGTCAAATCGGGCAGGAGTTGCATTGGTAGAGCAAAGTACCGATTAATCATGAACTTAAAACGGATTGCAAATTGTAACCTTTGGCACCATCTGCTGATTGTGGGGGTGGGGGGGGTCCCTCGGTCTCTTGTTGCTCTCCGTGAACGTGCAGTGTGCACCCCGGGACTGCAAGTTGCAAAGCCTTTCAGTGCACGTGTCTTGTGCCTGTGAGTGTGTGTTTGTGAGTTGGGGGCTGCCGTTCGGTAGCCAGCAGGCTCTCCGGGTTGCTCGGCGCTGGCTTGCAAATGCGGGAGAGGGATGGAATGTGGAATGTTGACCGGGGAACCGAATCCTGTCGGAACGGTCCCATTTGCTGGAGAAATTCGATCCCTTCCACCTCCTTCCCGCTCCCCCCCCCCGCCCGCCTTCGGGCAGGAGGCGGGGCTGAGGACGCGGCTGCTGCTCAAAGTGGCGGAGCGCGGCGGCGGGAGGCAGGTGCACGGCACCCGCCAGTGGGGGTGCCTCAACTTCCGCGGGCGTTTAAATAGCAGCCTCTCTCCCCTCCCACCGGTAATAGGTGATCTGGCGGCCGCGGGCGGCGGGGGGCAGGGGCTGGGGGAGACCCGGGAGCGAGCCTCCGCGGCACGTGGGCAGGTGCTGGGTGGCCTCGGGGCCAACTTTTGTAGCCCGCCTCTGGTGTTTGGAAGAGAGGCGGCCCAGTGTGGAAATGGGGTCGGGCGGCGACCGAGGCGCGGCCTCTCGGCCACGGCCAGAGCGTCCCCTAACGGTCCCGGCGGCGCTGCCGGGGCCCAGGGTTGGGGGGCTGCGGGGGCGGGGACGCCCGGCCCGCCGCACAAAGCCCGCGGCGCGGGGGTGGCCGCCGCGCCCCCGCCCCGGGAACGGCCCGAAGCCCGCCGCCGTCCCCGCGCCGATTCCGGCGGGCGGCCGCGGGCGTTTGTTTGTTGGTTCCGCGCCGCCTTCCTCGCCGGATGGCTTCCTGTGACAGAGGTGATACACAGTTTCCAGAACTGTCTGGGGGCGGGCGCGGCGGCGAGCGCGGGAGCCGAGCCCGCTCGGGGCTGCTCGCCGCCGCCGCTGCTCCCATCTTACAACCGTTTCTCGCCGCCCCTGCCGAAGGTGCCGCCCGGGAGGGACTCGGGGAGGGGGACGGCGCGGCCGTTTCCAGCGGCGCAAGTGGCTTCTGGACGCGAGGGAGCGTTTGATTTGCAACTGGGGCCGAGCGGATTGGTGCAGCTGGCGGCGGCGGGGCGGGAGGAGCGGCGGCGGCGGGGGGTGGCCACTTTCAAACGGAGAGGGCGGCGGCGGCGGGGACGCCGCTGCGGAGGGAGCGGAGCTCGGCTGCGCCACGAGAAGGTGTCATCGCGGCAGCGGGGCTCGTTCCGGCGGAGGCGCCGGGAGTTACTTTCCCCTCCTCCCGCGCTGTTGTTTCTGTCGCCTCCGGGAGGCGGGGGGGGGGGGGCAGGGAGCGGCGGCGGCGGCGGCGGCGGCGCGCGGAGCCGCGGCCCTGCGCACTCCCCGGCGGGCGGCCGCGGCCGCAGCCGCGCGCTGCGCCCCCGGTGCGGGGCGGCGGCCCAGCGTGCCCGGAGCCCCCCTCGGGGAGCCGCGGTTTCCGCCCTCCCCGCCCCCGCGCTCCCGCCCCTCAGCGCGGCCCGCCCCCCACGCCAGCCCTCCCCCACCGCGGCTCCCCCGGCCCGGGCTTTCCCACCCCGGGCTCCCCCTCCTGGGCGCGCGGGGGCGGCCGCAGCCCCGGCGCCGGTGGAGGCGGCGAGCAGACAAAAAAGCGGGCGATTTAAACGTGCCTTCGAAGCCCGTTAGGAATGCGTCGTCAGCCGGGGACCGTTTAAAAGCCGCCGGCTTTCTAGTAACGTGGAGGCGGCCGCCCCACCTCGCCTGGCCGGTAGGGCCAGGGTCCGTCGCCCGCCTTTATTTACCCTGGCCGGGAGGGAATTTTAAATTTCCTTTTTTTTTTTTTTTTTTGTAAAATGATCGCTGCAAGTGAATGACTTGAGACAGAGCTGCGATTTTAAAGAAAAGTGGGAGAGGATCTGAGGTTTCCATTACTGGGAGTTAGCTCAGGGGGTTGGTTCTTCCAGGTTTTTATGAGGTGAACTATTTTTCCTTTTTAGAATACCCGCTGTGAAGGCCAGCTCTCTTGCTACTTGTGGCTCGAGGCTAATGCCTTCCGACGCTAATGAACTAGTTTTAGGATGCAGACAGTTTCCCTGGAAGCTGATTTGGTAGTGTTTCACCACCGATGGGTAGATTTCGTAGTAAGTTACGGTTTGATCAATCACAGCTCATCAAGATTTAATCGCTTCTAGGTGGAGAAGGAAGGGTTCCGTGTAATCGTACCTAATACAGAAAACACTTGTAATGCAATAATTGGTTGTTTATAGGGCAGGCGACACGGGACATAAAAGGGGGCTGTTCTGTGGATGACACTTTCTTGGCATGTATATGGGACAGAGAATTCTTAAAAGTGTTGATTTGTATCTACTTGAAAGGCTGAGGAAAAAACAGAGGGAGAGATCTTCCAGTTCCTTATTCACTTCCTAAATGCTCACTACAGCCAGGGCCAGGCCAAAGCCTGGAGTCAGAACTTCATCCGGGTCTCCCACGTGGGTTCTAGGAACCCAAACAGGTGAGACGTCACTGCGGGCACTGGAACTGGCCCAAGCAGTGTCTTACTCAGTGCCACAGCATCCGCCTCAACAACCCAGAATGGTTAACTTGTCTTTTACCCCGAGGATCTTAGTACTGTTTTCTGTCACGTTTAGCTTTTAAATCCGACAACTTCCTGGTCCTTTGATTTTTCTGCCATCCTTCCGTGTTTCTGTTTGACCTGACACTTTGATTTCAGCGTCTAGAAAAATACAGTTTTCAACTGTGTTAAGTGTTGGGCTTCCACGTAGCTCCTTGGAACCCTGTACTAGCAGAGATCTTGAACTTGATTCCATCAAAGGTTATAGGCTGCTTTCTAGTAAGAGAAGTTGGGGTGTGTTCCACAAAACTGAGAACTTTGACAAAACTAGATGTATGTTCATTTGCAAGGAAAAACCCTCAACTGTTAGTATTAGTTCTGCTATCACTTGACGGGGTTTCTGTGTATAAAAAGTCTTTTTATTAACCAATGTTGAAAGAGCAGCTATGCAAGGGAAACAGGGAAAAATGGTCAGTGTTCCTGAGAGGGCGTCCAGAGAGCTAAAACTGTAGGAAGTTTAAGGAACCACCTACTTGGTTTTAGAATCAAACTGTTGCTTCTTCCCTGGGGAAGAAGGGATGACCTGAAACAAACTTGGAGGAGGCGGTGATAATCTTCACATGTAAACACACCTGATAGGGATTTTTAGTGGTTTAAACAAGTTATTACAGAATGGGTGTTGCATGTACAATGTTTAAAATTAGGGACTGCAGAGAAGCAAAAACACATTCGTACACCCAGGAAATCGCTGTATCACCTTCCAGATAGAGTTCCATGTGTGGGTGTGTGTAGGTGCTGTATCATACTGTACAGACAGTTCTGGAGGAGGGTGGTCCCTTGCTCCCCTCCCCCACCTCCTAGCTTGGCAGTTTTACCTCATCTGTTACCAGGACATATTCACATTTCCCTTTGGCACCCCAGAATCCTAGAACCACTTTGTCTTAAGTCACTATCCAGTCCTTGACCAGTTTTTTTTGTATCTAGTTGTTTCTCTTAAGTAGATGGTGAGCCTTGGTAACTTAGTGACAAAACCTGTGAGGCTGAGGAGGCCATCCGTTGGAAATAAAGTCTGTGGTATGAAAAGAACTGGAAATGGAAATAGTGTTTATTGTAATTTGAAAGCCTTAGGTTTGAAGATCATCTGTTTGAAAACTACTTTAAGAAAATTTGTTTCCCTGATGTGTTTATCCACAGATTTGTTGGAAAAAGATTTACCAAATGTTTGTTTCAGTTCCGAGGTAGTCAGAGCAGCAAGCATGAAGACATCAAACACTGACCCTGTCCCCTGACTTCAGGCTTGGGTGGGGGTCCCTGGCACTGCTGCTGTTTCACCCTGGTGTTTGTGGAGCTCTTGACTGTTGGGTATTGTGGGCACCTGTTATGCTATTACAAGCGATGGTCTGTCAGAATTTGCATCATAAACCTGTTTTCCCACAAAGTTTGCAAAATATCTGGAAGGAAATAGACATTTTAGCCAACAATCTTGCTTTTTTTTGGACTGCATGAAAAGGTTTGCCTTGATTGGTAAAAACAGTTACATCAGTTTTTAACTTCTTTGGTACCACATTCAACAATATGCATCCCCTCTCCTATCTTTTTTTTTTTTTTTAAATACATGCTGGGTGTTTTTGCTTGAAGTTGTTAGTTTCCTGGAAGGTATCAGAAGCCTGGTACAATCTTAATTGGGAAAGTGTTTTTTTCCCCCATACTTACTTACTTATTTGAAAGGCAGAGTTACAGAGAGGGAGGGACAGACAGAGATGTCTTCCGATTGCCGGTTCACTCCCCAAATGCCTCAAAGACCAGGGCTGGGCCAGGCTGAAGCCAGGAGCCAGAGCTTCATCTGGGTCTCCCATGTGAGTGTCAGGTGCCCAAGGACTTGAGTCATCTGCTGCTTGCCCAGGCCCATTAGCAGGCTCCCATTTGGGATGCCAGCATCACAGGTGATTGGCTTTACCCACTCCATCACATTGCCAGACCCTGGAAAGTATTTTAATTCTTGAGACATGTAGCATGCTTCTTTGAACGATTTAGTGTTCAGTTCATTTTCTCCATTTTCAAGATCTTCAGCACTGTATGTACATAATGTATTTAAAATTTGGACAACTGGAGCCAAGTGTTTGGTTCAGCAGTTAAGATGGCACTTGGGGATGCTTCATCCCTGTCCCTGTCTCATTTTTTTTTTTTTAAGCTGTTCTCTTGTCACAACACTTGATTATTTTTATTGGAAGGCAGAGTTACAGAGAGGCAGATATCTTCCATCTGCCAGTTCACTCCCCAAATGGTCGCAGTGGCTAGAGCTAGGTTGATCCGAAATCAGGAGCCAGGAGCTTCTTCCAGGTCTCCCACGAAGGTGCAGGGGCCCAAGGACTTGGGCCATCTTCTACTGCTTTCCCAGGCCATAGCAGAGAGCTGGATTGCAAGAGGAGCAGCCGGGACTAGAACTGGCGGCCATGTGGGATGCCGGCACTGCAGGCAGTGGCTTACCTGGTTCGCCACAGCACCGGCCCCTCCGCTTCACTTCTGATCCAACTTTCTGCTAATGTACACATCCTGGGAGGCAGCAGGTTGATGGCTCAAGTAGTTTGTCTCTGCCACCCATGTGAGAGATTCTGACTGGGTTCTGGGCTCCTGGCTTCACTCCAGCCCTGCTGTGGCAGTTGTGAGTGTTTATAGAGAGTGAACCAGCAGGTGGAAGATCTCTCCATCTCTCTATAAAGTGGGAAAAAAAAGCCTTAAAATATTAGGCAATTATTTTTGTTTGTAGAACATACCTTAGAAAGTTGTCTATTTGCCTGGTGTTATTTCTTATGCAAAAACTTTGGTCTGTGATCATGATGGTGTATATATTTTTTTGTGGTTGATAGCTCTGGTGAAGCAGGTTTCCCTGTCTTCCTAGTAAGGGTAGGAATGGTCCTCTTTGCAAGTAGAGGTGGCATTTAGCTAGGTTCTGGCCCAGGACTCTTGAAGGATTACTTAAGATGTCGTTCCTTAAAGCAGTGCAAGTAAAGACAACCAGATTGCGAATGGGAAGGTTAGTTGCTGGGGAAGGTGTGTCTTCATTTTTGATCTTTCATTAACTTTAGACCAACGGTACTCATAGAAGATATGCTCTCGAGATGTAGTCAGTGACTGGACTTTTGATGACAGCCAGTTCAGTGTTTACTTTTTGCTTTTGGTTCTAAAAGTAGAAGGCATAACAAGGAGATTGAGAGCAGTCGAAGTGAGTTTATTTTCCAAAACCTTGGGTTCTGTTGGGCTTAACGTTGAGGGGATTCACTACAGTTTTTCTTTTGTTGAAAGTACTCAACATTAGCAAAAATATATATGAAATATTGATCACTTAATGTCTGTTGCACAGGAAATTCTGTCAATTTGAAAATTCATGATCGTTTTTGAGACAGTTTCTAAGCAGTTATTTTTAAGATTTCAGTGGTGAGGGCCTAAGCCAGGAATAAAATAGGGCGTTGTTTTCTTTACTTCTTACTTCAGAGCAAGGAGCAAGAAATGGCTCGGACAGCAAGTTGCTTGAGGTCGAGCTGCATGGTTTGTTTTTCACTAGCACAGAGTACACCAAGCACAACTTAGCATTTTTCTTGATTACTCACGGTCATCTTTACGAGCATCAGTTATTTCAGTGTAGAAATGTTACGATGCACGTAAGACTTGGACACCGAGTACTTGTGCCTCATAAAGTGGAGGACACTCCTGAGATCTGAAACCCGGAAGCCCTGTCCCCCAGAAGATGTGACTGGCACTGAAACTGGTGTGGCGGTGCAGGGATTCGGTAGGTTTCCTTGAAAGTACCCTTGCAGTCTAGTTAAATGTTTAAATCCTGGTAGGTGCTTGGGATTTTGCTCTGATTCTTTTACTGTCACTGTTAACCTTGTATTATGGTTAACATGCCTGTCTGGGACTGTCATTTTATTGGCTATTAGCTTGAATTGGGAAAAGAAGCTAGAAATTTTCATAACTTAGTGAACACCAGCTCCCAGTAGGAGTTTCAGGCCTTCTCTTTGGAGGACAGCTCACTGGTATCTGGATGTAGCCTTTAGTTAAGTTGCTTGGAGCATTCGCCCCCTCCCCCCTCATTCTTTCCTTGGGAACCTGTCTGTTCTTAGGACTTCTTTTTCACCAAGTGAGTATGTCTTGATCTTTTACTTCATAAGCTTTTCAGGTACTTGTCCAAGATCTGGTTAACTGGTTCACCTTTATTCATACGTAATGTTGGTAGTCCATGTTTTAGGCTTTGTGTGAGACAGTCTGTCCCAGCTGCTCAGCTCTATAGCTGTCAGTGTGAAAGCAACTAGAGAAGAAGGTAAATGAGTGCACATGACTGTGTTCCAATAAAACTTTATTTATGGACATTGAAATTTGAATTGCATGTTATTTCACGTGCCCTGAAAAGTTCTTTGCTCCCTCTCTCCTCAAGCATTTGAATATGTGAAAGTCATGCTAAGCTCCAGGGCTGTGCAGACCAGGCCCATGAGCCCTGATTGATAGTGAGACTCAGCATGACCCGGCCCCCTTTCTTGTAGGAACCTGAAAAATACTAGTTGGCTAGTCTGAGGGCTGTGGCTCTTAACTCTTAGGTATCTGGATCACCTTTGAGGGTAGGGTGTGTAACATGGGACCGTTTATCTAGCAAAGAACAGCTAAATAGTCACACACGCCATCCACGGGGCCAGGCAGAGAAGCCCTGTGTAAGGGGATGTGTGTTATAAAGTTGGCTTCCCTCCTGGAAAGAGCTAATGTCAAGTAGGGGTGTGTGTTACAGAGAACACCTCGGCCTGTGACTGCTCAGGGCCTCCCCACCAGCCTCCCCAGCTTGACCGTTCATGTGACCTGCTAGACATCAGGAGGGTTTGCCAGGAAACTAGATTAGAGTTTCTAAGTTGACTGTTGTTTATTGATTACCTTGTAGTTGTCTGCTCCTTGATAACAGATCATGCTATTCATCTTCTGATAGGAAATCCAGTGGACCTCCAGGAGGGGGAAGCTCGAGGCTGGCAGGTGAGGCCAGTGCCCGCCCTCTTGGGAACTAGGCCCTGGTGCTGCCACTGGCTTTTCCTCTGGACCTATTGGTGCATCTTGGCTTAAGCTGCTCATTTTTAAAATTAGGGAAGTTGGTTACATTATTTATTTATTTTATTCGAAAGACAGTTACAGAACCTGCAACAACAACTGGAGCTGAGCCGATCTGGAGCCAGGAGCTTTTTCTGGGTCTCCCATGAGGGTGCAGGTACCCAAGGCCTTGGGCCATCTTCCGCTGCTTTCCCAGGCGCATTAGCAGAGAGCTGAATCGGAAGTGGAGCAGCTGGGACTGGAACTGGCGCTGCAGGCTGGGGCTTTAATGTGGGGCCTCAGCACTGGCCCCACATTATTTTAAATGATCTGAAATTTAACCACTGCAGTTAGGATTTTATGGGCTGCTTTTGGGAAGATTTCTCACAGACCCAGTCTATGTTGTGAGGCTCTTCAACTTTAGCCTCAGAGAATACTTCCCAGCCCTTATTACTAGGTTTTGCTTGTGTGTGTGGTGACCATCGTAACACGACTTGTACAGCTGTGATGAAACCTTTGTTTTCCTCGGACCGAAATGGCATGTGAGTGTGCTGTCCAGGTCTGTGGTGGGTAACATGGGGAGTGTCTCTTGCTCTTTTCTTTATAACTTTTCCTAAAAAGTTGTTGGTGACTTAACAGTGTTGGTGGTAACTGCTGGTTTCTGACAACTGGCTATAATCGAGGGACAGAGTTCCTCAAGACAGCTGCATTTCAGTCTGCGCACAGTGTAATTGTCATTAGCTGTGTGAGTCTGGTCTCTGCAGAAGCTGTGGTGTATATCCTGTGTGAGAACATCTGGTTTGAGCATTTAAAAATCTTAAGATTACCCCGTAGACACTTTGCGTGCATTGGCTTTTTCCACCAGGGGCAGAATAATGGGTTATAGAGTCTTTTCCCCATCTGACCCTTTTCCTGGTTTATTCATAGGCTGTTGCCTGTTAACATTTAGTTTTTCTTTTTTCTTTTTCTTTTTTTTTTTTTTTGACAGACAGAGTGGACAGTGAGAGAGACAGAGAGAAAGGTCTTCCTTTGCCGTTGGTTCAGCGCGGCCAGTGTGCTGTAGCCGGCGCACCTCGCTGATCCGAAGGCAGGAGCCAGGTGCTTAACCTGGTCTCCCATGGGGTGCAGGGCCCAAGCACCTGGACCATCCTCCACTGCACTCCCGGGCCACAGAAGAGAGCTGGCCTGGAAGAGGGGCAACCGGCACAGAATCCGGTGCCCCCACTGGGACTAGAACCCGGTGTGCCGGCGCCGCAAGGCGGAGGATTAGCCTATTGAGCCACGGCGCCGGCCAACATTTAGTTTTTCTAAAGTGTCATCCATAATGTACCTTGATTGTGACCTGAACATGTGTGTGTGTACAAGTATTATACCAAGCAGATCCCGGTTCTGATACCCCAGGGGAGAATGAACCCAAGCTTCTGATTTCAGTGAAGTGCTTTAGAAAATTAACTTTATTTTCATAAAATCTGGAGAGATTAATTTTACCCAGGTTTCCCCTAATATGTTATGAAAATGTGAGAAAAGGAATAAGACATATAGGGTAGATGGGCTTCATCTATCTGGGTAGCACTGTTAAGAAGGATTCCGAAGTCTCAGCCGGAGAAAAACGATGACCTAATCTAGTGCCATGTCTGCCACAGGTGAAGGGAATGGCATACTTGCGATCTCTGGATTGTAGCCTTTTTGTTTTTATTTTTTTCCCCCAAAATAGTACTGTTTTTGAAATGAGTAGGAAGTTGAAACATGTTTATTCCTTAAAGGTATTTTAAACCCTAATTTTCCTGTCTGGGTTATTTTTTTTCCTATTCTTTTTGTTCTTATTTTAGGTCACCTCCTACTGATGTTGACTATTCTATCTTTTAAAAGCTTCTGCTTTTGAGGTTCACAATGACCTAATCAAGCAGAATGGCTGATGATAGTGCTTTGTGGCATTTATGTTAGTACCTTTTTTAGTTTTTCCTTCTACATTGTTCTGTCACTGTCAGGTAGGAAGAGCCATTCAGAGCCCCCTCCAGAAGGAGGGGCGCTTAGGGCATCTACAGATGGCTGCTCATTTTAGGCTAGTGCTTTCTGTCGGCCCAAGCAGTTGCACTCCCCAGATCCTCTGTGCCAGTGAGGAATAGGGAAGGAATAGGAAAGAAAGGGCTTTTTTTTTTTTTCTTTAAAAAAAAAAAAATTTATTTGTGAGTGTGTGTGTGTGGAGTGTGAGTGTGTGTGTGAGAAAGATCAATCCTCTGCTTGTTCACTCCCCAAATTCCTGCAACAGCTAGGGCTGACCAGGTGGTAGGCAGGAACCTGGAACTCCATCCAGGTCTCCCACCTGGGTGGCAGGAACCCCCGTACTTGGACTTGGACTTGGACCTGGACCATATTTGCTACTTCACTGTTCCACTAATAGGAAGCTAGATTAAAGTGGAACCGGGATCTGAACTGGCAGTTGGCTGAGGGATACTTGCATCCCAAGCAGTGGCTTACCCCACTGCACCACAGTGCCTGTCCTAAGTGAAGAAAGGTTCTGACTTCTAAATCTTTGTTGTTGTTAGTGCAGAATCATGGTCAAAGATTAAAGTCATATGAAAGATTATCAAGAGAAGTACAAGTTCTCAAGTCGTTCTATCTGGAACACTTTGGCTACATTTCTCAGAACCACACTGAACCTTTATGTTTGTCCAGAAGTTTTCCATGAATAAAACAATTGGTGTGTGTGTTCTTCCCCCTCTTTTTTATATATAAATGGTCTTGTGTTTCAATTAAAATTATTTTACTGATTTGCAAGGCAGAGAGACAGAGACAGGCAGAGATCTTCTATCTCTGGTTCACTTAATAAATGCTTGGCAATAGCTGGGCCTGGGCCAGGCTATAGCCAGGAGGCTGGAGCTCAGTGCAGGTCTCCCACCTGCTGCCTTCTGGGGTGCACACTAGCAGGAAGCTGGAGCCTGGAGACGGCTAGGACAGAACAGAGGCACTCTAGTGGGGTGAGGGCTTCCTAACCATTGAGCCCAACATCTGCACCCTGTGTTTCTCCCCTCTCCCCTGATGTTTCCTTGTTTTTCCATCTTACTATGTCTTGGGCCTCTGCACACCTGAGCATGTAGATCTAACAGAAAGGAATTCTGAGTAGATGGAAATAAGGATAAAAACTCAAGATTGGAGGCCAACGTGAGTGACTGCCATTCTTGTTTGGGTGTGAATTTATTTCCTCCCATGTCAAGGACAGTTAAAAAATACATTTAAAGTACAAATGATGGGAATGTTCTGTTATAGCTGCTTTTATTCAGTTGTCTCTTAATTGAGTCAGCAGTTAGGGAGGTTCATAAGGGATTTAATAGATTGTCTTCTAAAGCAGCAAATGGGTTATTGATAAATTGGCGAATGAGAGCTGCTTGTGATTCATTCAGAACTGCTCAGATTTATAAACTCTGTAAATCCTGAAAACTTCTTAAACGACTTCCAAAATCTGAGTTCAAAAGTAACTTATGAAGAACTTTTCCTGGAGTAATGTGTGGTACATTGGCCCTATTAGTAATGCTGATAGGAGTAATTGCTCCAGTTAGGGTATCTAGTCAGTCAGTCTTTCCCAGGGGTAGTTATTTATTGCTAACAGAAAAATCTCTTTTCAGCTGATTATTTTCAAGTTGGATCTCTTTCCAAAGGTTATATAGTAGCTCGGGTAGCATTTTCTTTAAATAAATTTCAATGTGTAACATTATAAGTGATAACATTTTTAAAAGTTCCTGTTTTTTGGTTGAAATATTTAGACAAGGTTAAAATTTTAACACTTAAGATCTAAACCACTTGTCAGTTAAATCTACTGAGGTTTTTTTTTTTTTTTTTTTTTGACTAGATACAAACCCTTTGGTTAAATTGAGAAATCTGGGTTTGAGTTATAGTCACACTAGTATTTTTAGACTGTGAGCATATGAATTAGATAATGTTGCCAAATTGAAAACTTCACATCCAGGCGATTAACTTTTGCTTTAAAAACTGAGGTAAGAAACCAGCTGGGTTCCCTTCACATTCATTCAAGAGACAGGTTGACAAGTTTTACTGTGTACAGTTGGGTACTTGGAAAACTATATATTTCTTAGCATTCAAGAAGGTGACCTATTAACAAAATACATCTTTTTTTGGGGGGGTATTCTATGATCAGTAATTCGGAAATAAATTTTCAATTACATAGTATTTAAAATAATACTCCAACTATCTGGATTTAGCTTTATGTAAGTCTACCTAGTTTCTGAAAATAGGTGATAAATTATAGCTGTTTGACAGAGAATGGAAGGACACCAATAAATTTAAAACTACTGGAATAGAAGTTATTCCAGTTAAAGGTCAGTGAGATATTAAAGTGAAAGCATCTCAAATCCAATAAAGCAGAGTGCGCATAGGATGCAGTTTTGCACACAGGAACCCAGTCATTTATTCAGAAGGCTATTTTAATGCAGAGCATGGCATTAGGTGATTCATAGTAGGAGTTCAGAAAGGTCTTTAATTGGGCACCTTCTGCAACCCCTCGAGAGTGACGCAGAGAACAGTGAGAACCGGGCCATGCATGGGGTTCACACTTTAAGAAAAGTAGTTAAAACAGGAGGTTGTAATGGTCCCTCTTTCCCAGGAATTGCGTTGAGTAAACATCCTCAAATTCTTAATCATCTTATTCTTTTGTAAAACCCCTCTTCCCTTGCTCCCTGAGGTCATTTCTCATTCTTTCTTGGAATAACATGCCAGGCGTGCCTTTCTGCCTCCCTGCCACCACGCCCAGGTCACTGAAACTTGTTCACTCAAATTCCTGAGCCACCTCAGGGATGGGTTCCTTTAGCTGGTGGCTGCTCTTAATTTTCTGTGTGCTCATTTCCCATTCCCATCTGAGGAAACTAAATCTCAAAAGTCTTGAGGTGTGCGCCCCCCCCCCCCCCCCCCGCCCCGTGCTGTCGTCCGATGGTAACTTGCTAGCCTTGGCATTCCGAAGCCACTTGTCTAGTTATTTGCATACTGTCTTCCTGAGGGGACCAGGAGCTCCTGGAGCACTGGGCATTGCCTGCCATAGATGTTTTCATCCAATTAATACATTAGCTAATGCACCACCTTTTAATCTGTGTGATCTAACAGGAGTGATCTGCATTGATTTAAACAGGGACCCTGGGCCAGCAGGTCAGAGTGTCCCTGTCTTTTGAGAATGGGGCCCTGAGCACCCTCCACATTGCTCACCTCTCTTAGCACGAGTTTCCCCACGGTGAGGATGGAGATGCCAGAGGATTGTTAACTGATCCAGCCGGCGTCTTTGGCCAGCTCCTTCCTCCCTCCCAGACAATCTTATGACCATAATCAAACTTCCTTGATAGTCTTGATCTTCTTGGGCAAAAGCCCAAATGCCCACTAATTAATATTTTTGCCTAGACAAAAGATTGTAAATGGACATTCCTAACTTCTGTAAATTGGATCCTTTTGAGTCAGTTTTGATAAAATCCAGACAACGTTGTGACGCATCGTGTTGAGGACTGGACCTAGGTTCTGGGGCATCTGAGGAGCTGCGCTGTGAAGCCTTGTTTTTGACCACCAGCTGACCTTTCCCTGTGATGTTGTTTTCCAGAATTTTTTTTTTTTTAAGATTTATTTCTTTGAAAGGCAGAGTTACAGACACAAGGGAGTGACAGAGATACATATCAGCTGGTTCATTCCACAGATGGCCAGAGGGATCAAGGCTGGGTCAGGCTGCAGCTAGGAATCTTAAACTCCATGCAGGTCTCCCATGTGGGTGCAGGGGCCCACCCAAGTGCTTGGGCCATCTTCCACTGCTTTCTCAGGTGCATTAGCAGGGAGCTGGATCAGAAGTGGACTAACCAGCGTCCATGTGGGGTGCCCGCGTCTCAAGTGTGGGCTTCAACAGCTACACTACGGCATCGGCTCCAAGAACCTGGAATTTTTAGGAACACGTACACGCAAAACATTTAAGTTATGATGCAGAGATTGCCTTCTTTGACCAACACCTCAGTGCTTAACTAAGGCACTGCCTTGGGCTCGCCCCTCTTTGTTGAATCCGATTTCAGCAAGAATCTTGTTGATCAGTTTAGTGAAAATCTAACCCTCGGTGTGTCTGCCCTTCTCTCTTACCATTTTGGCTGGCCCTCAGCGTTAATCTTAGCGAGTCATTTTATCCTGAAGCCCCTCATCCTTGACGTTTCCTCTTACTGACTTCCATCCACTGACCCCGCCTTGCTCCCTTATTCATCCTCACTTGTCTATCTCTCTGTCCTGTTGCAAGACTCCATTGCTGTGGTGCCTATACCTGTTGCCATGATCCCCCTCATAAAGTCTGTCACATACCATGTTTAGCAGATATCAACAATTTATTCCATTGATACTGTTAAAGTGAGTCACATGCTGAAACATGTAGTGAAAAATTGTAAAAGAGGAAAACAGTTGAGCTGGGTGACACATAGTGCAAATGCCTGGAGTTAGAATGGTGCATCGCAGGATGCTCAGTGAGTTTGAGCAGGGCCCCAGGGAAGAGGTGAACTGAGATGCAGCCCGAGGAAGGGGCGGTGGGAATGGCATTGGCAGAGGTTGAAAGTTTTCAAGGGAAGACATACAGGCCTTGCTCTAGTCTGAGGCTTGCTAGGACAGTTGCTCAGGTAAAGCTGGTAGGGATCAGAACACCTCCAGGTGAACTTAGACCTGTTTGCAGTATGGAGTGACAGGCAGACTTGCATAAGGCTCTGCTGGATGAGGTTACCTCATAGGATGAATTTGTCATAATAATTGGAAGTGGGTAGAAGCCGTGGGCCTGGGGGGTGGAAAGGTTCTTAAAGCAATCAGGGAATCAGTCCTTGCCTGTTTTGCTACTGTTGTGGGCACTGGGACCCCCGGCTGGACTTCGTACAAGTTCTTGTCTTCCCACATGCAGGAATACAACATGTAGATAGAGATGGACAGGTAAACAGGACTTATTAAAGGCCAAGGATAATACCCCATCAGTGTGAGTGGGGCAACCTCATGAGGGAGAATTGCTCCCACCCAGGCTTTGGGATAAAGGGTGGAGTTTGGGCCAGTGCCTGATTGAATGTTAGAGGAGACAGGGTTTTGGTAATCTCCAGGAAGGTGTGGCGGCATCTACTGGGTGATGATGGCAAGTGAGTCTCAGGTGTGGTGAGTGGGTGTGAGTCTTCAGCCATGTTCAGGTCATGGGATTTGAGCGGTACGTGCAGCTTGGGCATGGGCAGGCCTCAGCTCCTCATTAACTAGCCTCCTGCCCACCTGTAGCAGTGCTGCTGAAACTGAATGTTACAGAGTGGGTCATTTATCAACACTGGAAGATCATTCGGTTCACAGTTCTGGAGGCTGGGAAGTGTAAGGTTGAGGGGCTTCACCTTGTGAGTGCCTTATCCTGTGGGTAGACTGTGAGCTAGAGATCAAGAGGGACCTGAACTGTCTCTCTCTAAGATTTATTATTTGCAGGGGAGAGTGACACACACCCAGTTTCACTACCCAGATGGCTGCAATGACTGGGAAGCCAGATGACCCTCGCTGTATAAAGGTCTCCCATGTTGGTGCAGAGGCCCAAGCACTTGGGCCATTCTCTGCTGCTTTCCCAGGTCACTAGCGGGGAGCTGGATCAGAAATGGAGCAGCTAGGACTTGAACTGGCACTCTGATAATGGGATACCAGCATTGCAGGCAGCAGCTTAGCTTACTGAGCCCCTGAACTTGCTTTTATAACAAATCCAATTAGGTCCTAAATACCGCCTGTTAGGCCTCACCTCCCAGCGCTGTTGAATTGGGGATGAAGTTTACAGCACAGGGCTTTAGGGGACGCATTCAGACTGTAGTAGTAGTGGAAGAACAGAGTCATGGGGCAGCAGGGGAACTTGAAAGAGTTGTATGTTACTAGTCCGGGAGCCTTGGCAGTTGGATGATAAGGCGAGAAGGGATGTATGTTATTTTGAGAAATGTATGAGTGCGTTGAAGATTCTGAGTGGGAAGAAGCCATGTGGAGAAATAAGCTAAGGCTTATCTGTATGTTGATTATTACGGTGTTTTGTCCCTTTCCTGGCTCCCTCCCTGAGGGGCTCAGAGTCCTCCCTGGACCCCTCACACTCCTGTTCTTGGAGAGCCCTGTGCTTGTCCTGGTGGCCTCTCTCCTCAGCTACCCCTGAAGCTCTGTGAGGGCAGGAGTAGTGATTTCCCCGGCACCGCTCGGTCTCTCGGTATTTGGACGTTTGTGGGATGCATTATGTGCTGTTAGGATCTTCTTGCTGCTTTCTCTGGAGTGTTCTGAGTAGCTCTTTTAATTGATTGTTTCTTAATCCTACCACCATTTAGATAGTAGTGAGTGCGTGCTTTGGAGGAGTCAGGAAAGGGAGGAACGCACAGGCTCCTTGTGTTGTGGGGCTGGCTTTTTAGTGGACAGATGTTGGCAGCGTGCACTGATCATGTTGCACATCTTAAAGGTGGTAACGTGCACTTTGATGTTCTGGTACAGTAAGTAAGCCTGGGTGCGATAAATCTTCCGACGTCAGGAAAGCCTGTGGTGTGGTTCCCCGGAGGAGCAGAGTGTGGCAAACCTAACCCTCTTTCCTCGTGAACGTCAGAGTGCGTGAAAGTAGAATTCAGCAGAATCTACTTACTTTCTTTTAAGGTTTATTTTATTTATTTGAAAGACAGTTACAGAGAGAGGTAGAGCCAGAGAAAGAGAGAGGTCTTCCATCTGCTGGTTCACTCCCCAGATGGCTGCAGTGGTTGGAGCTGAGCCACTCAGAAGTCAGGAGCTGGGAGCTTCTTCCAGGTCTCCCATGCAGGTGCAGGTCAAGCACTTGGACCATCTTCTACTGCTTTCCCAGGCCATAACAGAGAGTTGGATGGGAAGTAGAGCAACCGGGACTTGAACCGGCACCCATATGGGATGCTGGCACTGCAGGCTGGGTCTTTAACCCACTGTACCACAACGTTGCCCCATGGAGTTTACTTTCTTAGGTGCATAATTTTGTTTGAGAGGGTATCTATGTGTGTTTGGGAACATCCTTCTATTTTGGTCAGCACTTGCATTTTTTACTTAATGGCTGCTAAAGTACCTTCTGGTAGTTTTGTATGGAAGCTGGAAGGAAAGCATTTTGCTTCAAAAAGATTGAGTTCTCCAGTTTTCTATTTAGGTAAGTTTAAACAAAAATGTCTGTTTTGAGAGAGAGAGACAGACAATTTCTGTCTCTTGGTTCAGAACCCAGATCTTCCAGGTTTCCCACGTGGGGGTTGCAGGAGCCAAAGCACATGGTGTCCCTTGGGGTGCACCTTTGCAGGAAGCTGGAATCGGGAGCCAGAGCCCGAATCGGGAATCAGGAATCGGGGCACTCCAGTGTGGGATGTGGATGTCTGAGCTGCTAGACTAAGTGCCTGCTCCCTGTGTAGGCAAATTTAAGTTGTCTGAGTCAGTGAAGATTCCATAAGCCTTGTTTCCTTGTTTGTAGCTGGGAAGTATTTTATGGGCTTTCTCAGCCTCTTATTTCTCATAGTTCTCACGGCTCATGAGGTGGCAAACTGAGTGCCTTTTGCTGTGTTGCATCAGGCTGTTACTTTTGAGGAATTCCTCTTCAGGTAGGACTTTTAAAGCTCGCTTGTAACATAGGTTTGGGGGAGCTGGAGCTGTTAGGAATGAGAGGCTTTTGCCTTTCGCTTTCTCATTGCACCTCCTGTGGCCTCCCCAGGGGAGCAGGAGTGTCTTCTGTGGAAAACTGGAGGAGAGGTTAGCTGTCCTGGCAGCCCTTGGTGTTTCTGGCACACAGAGGACAGGGAAGGTGATCACTTCCAGCTGGGAGTGGGTCACCGCTGTTTGTTGCCCTGGGAAGCCCTTGGCTTGGAGCAGGCTACCTTGTGCTAGAATTGTGGGTGGGTTGGTTTTAGGATTGAGCCTGCCCTGCTATGGAACCTGGCCCACCAAGCATGCTTCCTAACATAACTTATGACATGGGTTGGGACTCACGTCAGGCTTCCTTTAGGTAAATCTGATGGGTTTTTAAGAATCATCTGAGTGAGTTTTTCAGGAAGAAAGTCAAACTCAGTACTGCAATTCTAGATTAGGGGCTTGAACATGTAAATAAAGCGTGTGGGTTCATGTCATCAGAGGAAACTGTTTTACAGACCTTTCCTGTGCTGTGAATAAAATGATAGAATCCAGATTCCAGAAGAGGCAAACGAACTTTATTGATGTTGATGTTTTTACTTGCGGGGCTTCATAGACAAGTGGTAAAAAACCCAAAAAGGTGATTAGACCTGGGGACTTACATACAATTTTAGCAAAGAGTGATAAATTGTGAGGTGACTGGACAAAGGAAAAGGGAGTTTGGGCTTCCAATGGAGTTAACTGTGGACAGATGCCAAGGAAGTGCACAAGGGAAACTAATGGCAGATAAGGGTTCTTTGTGGGAGACCCCTTGATAAATGGACATCTCCTTTGCAAAAGGGAAACTTATGCCCAGGTTTGGTTGGGTAGGAGGAAGGCAGAGGGCCTCCTGTGCCTGCTCTTTATTTGTCATTTGCCCTCGGCTCAAAATAATCCTTGGACCAACGTGGTGTATTTTGATCCTCTTTGGCAGGATGTATTTTCTGCCTTTATTGGTGGCTTTTTTCACAGGTCCACTTAGAGTAGAGCTTTTTATTTTTTATTTTAATTGCTGAGTTGTTCCAGCATAGTGTTTCCCCACTATCCTTTGTGCCACACTTTCACTGGAAACACTGCATAATGCTTGTGACTCCCAGTGAGGAGGATGTTGGGATGGACTTCCCTGAGGGTGTGGGGGATGGACTTCCCTGAGGGTGTGGGGGATGGACCACCAAGCTTTTCTCAACCTGAACAAGCTCCTCATTCTCGCTGGGAATCACTGATCGGTCAGTAAGTTCAAGGCTCTAATGGTGTCAGGATGATCAGTAATTTTAGTTTGAGAAAGCTTTTTGGGTTTGTTTAGAGAGCTGGCCTGTGTGACTAACTGCAAGATCATCTGTGTAAGTTCAGTGACTGGCCACCTACTGCCCTGTCAGCTAAAAGCAGTCTCCTCTGACTTGAGGGTGGTGCTGTGGCCAGCTACCTGGGAGGAACTGGCCAGGTAGGCTGAGTTTGTGCACACTGATTTCTTAGTTTGGCTGGATTTGATTGTTATCTGTCCTGAAAGGAGTTGGAGTGGAGTGGAGACAGCATTGGATTTAGGATAAGAAGCTCCATGTCCAAGAGTGACCTTGGGGAAGCCGCCTCTTAACCTTTCGGCTTTATCTTCCTAATGAACGGAAGGCAGGGGTCTGGACCAGAATTTAACACGTGTCTGTGGTCCCATTCTTTTGCAGCTTTGAGTTGCTGAGGGTTTGGGGATAGCTGGGGAAGACACTCACCATTCCCATACCCCATTTGTTTTGTTTCTAGAACTGGGTTATTCGGCTTTTAGGATGATTTTAGCCAAATTTGCCAGAGAAGCGTATTCCTGCCCAGTTCAGTGTAAGCACTCACATGTTCAGGCACAGCCGCACCTCCCCCCACGTGCACACATAAAATATGAATCTGTCTGTAGTGAGGAGGCACAGTGTTCATTGCTGTGGGTTTTTTTCTGCAGTGCTTGCCACCAGTCAGCAAAAGAGACTCTCGTGGAGTAGTTGTAATAATGTCACAGGAATACAGAGAAACCTGGCACCCTTAGGAGACCTGCTGATACGTGACTTCTCCACCCCCTCCCTTTAACTTGGTCTGTTAATGATTACACCTAATTATGTATCTTTGGTCTTTTTTTTTTTCTTTCTGTTGATAATTGAAATGCTGCTTAAAGCCATTTGTTTGCTTTTGTTTGCAGTAAATCCTGGGCTGCCATCTGAAGCCCAACTTGATGATTGTGTATTATCATCTTGGGTTAAGTGCTGTCTCATTGCTTTGCAGGCTGCCTGCTGTTTCCCGGGGAGATCATGAAACGAGGTCGCCTTCCCAGCAGCAGTGAGGATTCCGACGACAATGGCAGTAAGTCCTGCTTTGTTGTTCTTGGAACCTACCAGGGTTTGGGTCAGTGTAAAAACATGATTTTTTAATGTAATGCTTTAAATAGCTGAGGCCCTTTGCATATCAGGCAGGTCAGAGAAAGCCGAGGCCTGGAGAAACACATCAGAGTGTGGTACTGCAGGTCTGTAACTGGATCTTTCTGAATAAGGCTGACTGCAGGCAAGCATTCCTGAAGCTTCCTGTTTGTTATCCAGGGATGAATAATCCAGTCCCAAGAGTCACTGGTGTGTCTGTTTTTCTTAAACATCATTTATGGCACTTCACAGTTGCTCTTTACGAAAAGAGAACTTAATCAGAGCAGGGTAATTATTAACTAGTCCAGCACCAGGGGAGATTGAGGACTGCCTGGAATGACAGGAAAATATTAAGTACAGGTTCCTAGTAGGTCTGGAGTCCCTGATGGTCCCTTGGTTTTATTTATTATTTTAAAACATCTGTTTATTTTTTATCTACTTGAAAGGCACAGGGACAGAGAAAAACACAGAGAGAGACACACACATACACACATGGAGACAGATTTTTCCACTGCTGGTTCACTGTTTAAATGCCCACAACAGCCAGGGCTGGGCTAGGCTGAAGCCACAAGCCTGGAACCCCATCCAGGTCTCTCAGAGGAGCGGCAGGAGCCCAAGTTCTTGAGCCATCACCTGCTGCCTCCCCAGGCACGTTTGCAAGAAGCCAGGTTGGAAGCAGAGCAGCCTGGATGCAAACTGTTGCTCTGATGTGGGATCTGGGTGTCATAAGCAGTGGTTTAACCTGCTGTGCCACAACGCCTGCCTCTTCCGTGGGTTTTCACATGACTGGATTTCATAGAACTGCTGTCTGCATCTCCGCTCTCTGGCAGCCTCATATTTTCACAGTGCAGCTGAGAACCAGAAGTTAGTTGGCTTCCAGGCAGTCAAAATAAATGTCACACAGTGTCTGTGTACTGAGAAGCTAGCAGACTACTCAGAAGAGCTCCCTTCACAAAACAGAAGGAGGTTTTGTACCTAGCACAGTGCCTGAGCCCCAGCCCATTAGCTTCTATTTCACATTACAAATTAAGCATGGGAGAGAATGCTTGGAAGAATCCTTGCTGTGCTGTGCGTGTGCTGGGAAAGGAATTGGGCCTGCTTTCGGGGGCGTTGGCCTGAGACCTGTGTAGGAACAGCTCTGATGGGAAGTTACGGGGGCAGTAGCAGATGTCTTTTGATGCACCATGGAACTGGAGCACATCGACGCCCAAGCCTAGAGGGAGGAAGCCTGGGGAAACCTGTAGAGGAGACGGAGGTGGGGCAGGTCCTGAAGGATGAAGTAGTTGTTTTCTAGTCTCTAAATTTTCAGCAGATTAACAGCTGCAAATTAGAAAGCAAGGCTTTGCTGCTCCAGGGGGCCACTTGCAGCCTTGGAGATTGTAGGATGGACCAGGACCTTGAAGCACAGAGCTCTAAGGAGGCATTTTGATTGTGCTTTGGGTGCAGGCGTGGGGCTGTGGGAAGTAGAGTTGGGAGTTAGGGGAGGGCTGTCTGCTACTTGGGGTGTGTGTGTGAAGGTTAGAGTGACCCGAAGGGCTTGAGCAGAAGGGCTAAGAGATTGGGGTTTGGGGGCAGGCAGTGGGAGCTGCTGATGTTGGGAGCAGGGGAAGAGTAAACCAGGTTGAGGAAGGGGAGGAATAAGCGCTCCAAACAGAAGGGCTTTGTCTGTATTTCAGTGAGAGTTATTGGGGGTTTGTCTCAAAGTACAGGCAGTCACCTGCCTGAGCCTTTGGGAGCGCTGCTCTAGGAGCTTCTGAGGCACTTGCCATTTCACTGCCTTCCCGCTTATCTTCTCTAATGTTCGCAGTTTTACGCATTTTGCTCCTCCAGGCAAACCCATGCCTTGGTATTTCTTCTCTGCCCCTCTGTGATACTTGTCAAAGTGTCCTCCCTGAATTACAAGTACCCAGTAAGTGCTTGCTGTTTGCTTGAGTACACAATTCAGTCCCGTAGCAATTGAAAAAGTCTTACTTTTTTAGTCTCACAATTCATCAGAAGCAGGTTTTATAAAATGCCTCCACATACTAATAATATGCAATAAGAGGAAACGGGTCCTATTTTAACATGTTTTTTCTTTTTACATTGAGCAGCAAGTTCATGCTCACTCTACCCTCATCACTACTTCCTTCTTGCCTAGGGAGAGCCCAGTTAGACAAGGTTCTGGAACCTTCTCCAAACTCAAAGCCTTCCCTTCCCTTTCTCCAAACTCTAGGCATCATCCAGTAGGAAGGGAATGTTGTAGTCCAGTGCCACTAAGAAGCTGATTTAAGAAGCCACGTGTGGCTGCTGTCCTGGACGTAGTGCACTTCTAGACCTGGCCCATTCTAGTCCCTCTCTGCCATCCCAAGGCTTGGTGTGGCCTTATGGGAGTCAGCCAGGGCCGTGGTGGTGACAAAGGACTGCTGGCCTGGTGGCTTCTCTCCTGGGACCTGAAGTCCAAGATTCAAGTCAGCAGGTTGGGTTCCTTCTAAGGCCTCTTCTTGGCTTGCAGCTGGCCACCTTCTTGCTGTGTCCTCCTATGGTCTTTTCCCTCTGCATAGGCCTCCCTGGTGCCTCTCTGTGTGTGACTCTGTTTTCTTTCAAACAAACATAGGCAGCTTAGACTAAGGCCTTTCCCAGCAGGCTTTATCTTAACTTAGTCACCTCTTTCAAGGTGCTATCCCCAAGTAGTTTGGAGGCTGGTTAGGGCTTTAAAGGATGCATTTGAGGTAAGCGAGAACAAACTCAGCCCATAACAGCCCTGGACAGCCAAATGTTTCACCTGAAAATGTATTCTGCCCTGAGCCTTGGCTTGAGAGGAAGGAGGAAGAGTGTCCAAAGTCCCTAGGCAAAGCATATTCATCCAGAGCCCCCTTGCCTGTGGGACACCATTTTCTTCCTCCCAGTATGTTCATGTCTGTGCTGCCTTCCTTGAAGAACCTGAGGCTGGAGGGTGAAGGTAAAGGTTAAGAGGATACTGGCAGGTTGATGAGGTAGAGGTGCAAAGCTTGGTTCTATCCTAGACCTCTTGTAGATGTGGACATCTGACAGTGGTGGTGGGAGAGAGGAGTGCCACTTGCTGTAGAAGGTAGGCTGCTCTTGAGTCATGTACTTGGTTCAAGATAAAACATAACGTTGATGCCTTATGGCTGCACTGGATGTCCCGGCTTAGTAATTTGATAATTATGGTGGATGTTGACAGTGGTAAATAAGCTGCTCTCTTTAAGGACTCCTAGAATGCCAGGCCTTGTAAAAATAGGCACATGTTTGCGTGATGGAGCACACCCTTTCTGTGCTTTCTGAATCCAGCTGGTTCTCAGTGTAGGCCTATGCCACACCCCACTGATTGACACTGAGGCCATCCTTTTGTGGGTGCGTGGGTGGTGGTGGGGGGAGGCAGGGAAGGCTGGGGAAGTGGAGGGGGCGTGAGAGGCAGGACAGGAGGGACAGGCAGGACGGCCATGGGCAGTATGCCTTTAGCCCCTGCAGTCAGGTCCACAGAGTGAGCTCTGTCTGGGATAGCTTCCCATACAGTGTCTTCCTCCCGCTGGGCCTGGGCATTTTTGGAAAGTTCTTAAGAGAACTTACGAGCTTAGGAGAAGGACTAGGTCTGTGCATGGCCACCTCCAGCCTCTCCAGCCCTCAGGCCTGACAGAATTTTGGCAGCAGTTCCTAGCCCAGTGCAGAGCATGTCCAAGTGGAGGAGTGGCAGCTGCAGATGTCAGCATGGGGCCACAGTCCCAGCCTCAGCCACAGCCATGGCTGCGCCCCGCTGGCCTCCAGGTCTGGAGTCCTCTGCTTTGTTTGCTGGCCTGGTCCAGGGGAATACCGGCGTGGTATTTACAGGTGGGGATGCATGGGCATTTTCTGTGCCAGGTGCTAGCCCTCATCCAGCTACAGGCTGAGTAGCTGAGGCCTTCCTCCAGGCACCCAACAGCCTGAGCCCTGCGGTCAGCTGGCGTGGCATTCAGGTGTTTGCAGGTGGCGGGTGTGGTTCCTGAATTCCTGGGTGACCCAGCCGGTCTCTGAAGCTGCCAGGGGTGTGGCTCAGGGAAACAAGCCCTGTTTAATTTCCTGCTGTTCTTCAGGGTTTTTGGTGAATGTGGGAATAGAGTCCACCAGCCACTTTGAATATTTCTGAAACCTACGATAGATTTCATTTTGTCCTAGGTAAAACTTAGAGGCTAATCCAAACATCAAGAGGCCTTGCTTGTAGCAGGAATTGCATTCCATGTAGATCCATATGTATTTCCTGTAAAAAGACAAGAATTAAATAGTACTTAATACTGTTCATCTGGCTTTTTTTTTTTTTTTTTGGAACATGAGGTCTTTGGCTATGGTAAAGTAGCCAAAGGCAAATTTTTTTTAATTGGTTAGAGTAATACTTACGTTATTTGAGGGGCAGAGAGAGAGAGAGAGAGAGAGAGAAAATGAACTTGTGTGAGAAAGCATTTCCCCACCTGCTGGTTCACTTCTCACATGTCTGTAATAGCCGGGGTTGGGCTGGGCTGAAGTCAGGAGCCAGGAACTCAGGGTCTCCCATGTGAGTGGCAGGGAACCAAGTGCTTGAGCCATTATCTGTTATTTCTCAAGGTATCCATTAGCAGGAAGCTAGAAATTGGGAGCAGAACCAGAGCTTTGAACCCAGGCACTCTGACAGTGGGATGTGGGTGTTTCAGGTGGTGTCTCAACTGCTGTACCAAATGCCTACCCCTGATTGTTTTGAAATTCTGTGCCTCTCAAAGATCCACAGGTAAACTGTCCTTTGCTCTTTGCGAAGAAGGATGGAGGAATGCTGGTTGATTATGATGCTTTTTCCCCAGGTTGTGAAGCAGGACTTCTTGTTCCTGTCTAACCTTCTAAGTTTCAGGGATCTGTGGGAAGAAGGCCTGGATTGCGACACCTGTCGAGCCCACCCCACACCTGAGATAATAAAGGGGCAGAGACAGTGGGCCGGGGTTTTGCCATTTGGCAATGCTGGTTGGTGAGAAGGAGAGCTGTTTTTCTGGGCTCTCCTTGGCTTTGTCCACATGTAATGAAGAGAGACTGCCCTTTCCCGCCTAAGGACACCTTTCTGAGGCTGCATTAGTGGATTCCTTACATTTTCTGGTAATTTGTGTTCATTTGCTGCGGTGTGGCTGGCTGTGCTTGTTTAACTTCCTGTACATCTTCCTTGGCTTCTCTTTTGTAAGAAAGTGCCTTTGCACCTTTAATTTGCATTGTATCTTGTAATTCTATGGAGTTGTGTGGAGGAATTCTTGAAGTGTGAGGAATTTGCACTCAAATGCTGCAGAGTGTGTATTGTCCGCCTCTCGCCCCTCCCTCCATCCCTTCAAGATGCACAGAGATGGCTCTGCCTATTGGCAGTTCTGTCATCGCTCTGTGTCTCTGGCAGAGCATCTTGCGTGGGCGGGGGGAGGTTAAGGAGCGAGCAGCAGGAAATGATCTTGTGCAGACTCGACTTCTGTGGCCCTGCACTTGGACCTCCTTGGGAGTGGTGGGTGACCGTGAGTGTCAGGTGATTGACGGTCCAAGTCTTACTTTTTAACTACGTGGAAACATCTCTGGGCCAGTTCTTTGAAGTGTCTGCTTTAGAAGGTGGAGGTGAGGGGGCCCTCGTTATCACAGGTGTGATGCAGAACTCGCCTCTGGAAACTGGGGAAGTGTGTTCGCAGCTGTGCTCAGGTATGGCTACCTGGAGACCAGGGAGGGCCCGCACTGTGCCTGACTCCTGGCCTTCTTCCCACCACGGGGAGGCCAGCAAAGCCTTGACATTTAGAAACTTAGGATCAAGAAAAGAGTGGCGCTGTGGAAGAGCTTTGGTGTAGGACCCCTGCTACGAATAGAATAGCAGTTACTTCAGGTGCTCGTCTTCTGTTTTTCAGACTAACATTTTGCTTAATTTCATATGAGGGTTTATGCTGCATTGCTTCACATGGCACACGGATGGGATATAGCGTAGCCTTCAGGTAACACACGGGCGTCTGTGCCAGGTCTGTGCTGTTTCTCACCAAACTGGGGGACTTGTCACCTGCCAGCCGTAAGCATCTTTTGTCAAGCTGCTTTCCTGTACCTGAAGACACCAACATATCATGTCATGTCCAGGAGCAGCATCAGAGACACAGCAGAGTGGCATTTGGTCACTGGGGACATTCTCTCTTGGCGTGCGCTGTGTGCTGGTGTGAATGCCAGGACCGCCATTCATTCTCATTTCTGGACCTTTTTTGTACTGCACACGAGCTACCCAATGCGAGAGGCGTGTGCAGAATGCATTAGATTTCCTCTTGAGGTTTTCCCTTATTTTAGATCTAGGGCACGGCAGCACGGCTATTTTTAATATTTCAAAGGGGAGTGTTCAAGATGTCTGTCTAATAGGACTAGGAGGAAGAAGGCGGGATGTTGGGCTCAGGCCGGCTGTGATCTAATAGTGCTGTCTTCTTGAGCCTTTAGAACTTTCCGTTGCGCCCAAAGGTTCTGTTTTGATGGAGGTGGAAGGTTTACAAACAGCTCATTTTTCCCACTCAGTAAACTGTCTCGTGTAAGACAGTTTTACTATATCATTGTTCTTACTTGAACGGTACAAGTCAAGAATTTGAAGTCACTTATTTGTTACCAGAGTGGTCTTAATTGTAGGTAGTGATCTTACCTTGTGGGCAGCAGTAAAATAATTTTTGACATTAGTGTGAGAGTTATAGAATCCCTACCTTGTCTCCTGAAGGCAAAAACAAAACAAAATGTTACTTGTCCCCTTCTTCATAATTTGGTTTGTCATCGAATATCATTACTTTGGAAGCGGAAACAGAGTGTACCAGCAGCCAGGCTAATCTCAGCCCAGTTTTCACCTGGTAGCTGGTGCCATGGTGTAGCCTCAGTCGCTGTCTCCCAGTCCTTTTGGTGTTTGACATGTGCTCATTTTGGGTTTGAACCTCAGCCCCAAATGCTTTTCCAGAAAGTGCTTTATAAAGTACATCTGTGTCTGTGTCTGTGTCTGTGTCTGTGTGTCTGCACACATTTTTAATTGAGGAGGGATAGGAGTTACTTTGGCTTTGACCTTCTGAGAGCTTCCTGACAGCCTGGGAAATGTCTGACTGCAGGGAGCATGAGGGTGCTTGAGGACGAGTCAGTTTTGAGTCTCTGGCCTGTGAGTACTTAGGCAGATGTCAGTGCATTTCAAGCAGGGGCAGTGGTAACCACTGATCTGTCTGTAATGTGCTATTGCTTTATTTTCCTTGACCTCAAGAACAGATCTTCTCAGGAAAAGCAGGGGAATATAACAGTGGGTGTTTGGCTCAACAGTTATGCCGCTGCTTGGGAGTCCCGTATCCCATATCAGAGTGCATGGGCTGGAGCCCAGGTCCTGCTTCCAACTCCAGCTTCCTGCTAATGCACACCCTGGGAGGCAGCAGGTGATGGCTCAAATTCTTGGGTCCCTGCCACCTCCATGGGAGACCTTGATTGAGTTCTGGGTTCCTGGCTTGGCATGGCCTAGCTCTGGCTGTTGCAGGTATTTGGAGAGAGAACCGGAGGATGGGAGTACTCTGTGTCTCTGTTTCTCTATCAGCCTTTTGATATTTAAAAAAAAGGGGGAGAGTGTTTCTGGTATCTGCACCTTTAGTTCTTAGGTTACAGTGATGGCTCTGGCTATAGAGCTTGCCGCATCCTGAACAACACTTAAACATTTTTGGAGTCTACTTTTTCAAACAAGTACTGAGAAACCACTGTGTGCCCGGCACTGACTTAGCTGTTGCATGTATCGGGAATTCTGTTTTGTGCTGAGGGATCTTGCTGCAGTAAATGTTTCTGATGTGGGCAAGTAGCTCAGAGGGAGGTGACACTGAGCAACAAGTGACACTGGTTGTGGGAGGCAGCGCAGTTTCTTAGATCCCATGTTCCCTGCCCCTGGTTCCCGCCTGGTTCAGCAGCCAAGTCTAGGTTTTCTACAGATAACCTGTGTAAATGACAGGATTTTCTTTCCCTTTCCTGTTAATGCAGGATAGCTCAGTGATAATTTTTAACAACTTTATTGAGGGATAATTGACACACAGTTCACCGCATGTATGAAGTGTACATTTTGATATGTTTTGGCATGTTTACATCCACAGCACCATCCAAATCCAGATAATCCTCCCTTGCTCCTTTTCCTCAACCGCTGATGTACGTTTCTGTCACTATGGATTAGTTTGCATTTTCCAGAGTTCTATATAAATGGAATAACACAGGATACATTCTTTTTTTTTTTTTTTTTTAAGTCTGGCTTCTTTCACTAAACATAATTATTTCAACATTTATCCACGTTGTGTATATTAATAGCTCATTCCTTTTTTATTACTGGGTGATAGTATCCTACTGTATGGATGTACCGTACTTTGTTTACAACAGTCTGGATTTTTAGGTTGTTACTGTTTTTTTTTTTTTTTTTTTTGCTTTTTTAAAAAAAATTATTTATTAGAGAGATAAATATCTTCCCTCTGCTGGTTTATTCCCCAAATGTTTTCAACAGATGGGGTTGGGCCTGGCTAAAGTCAGGAGCAGGAACTCCATCTGGACCTGCCACTTGGGTGGCAGGTACTCAAGCACTTGGGCCGTCATCTGCTGCTTCCCAGGCTCATCATGATGGGGAGTGGAATAGCCAGGACTTGAACGGACTCTGAGGTGGGGTGCAGGTGTCTCGAGTGGCAGCCCAACCCACTGCACCACAGTGCCCACTTATTTCAGGCTTTAATAAATAAGCTGCTAAAAATGTCAGCAATAATTTAAACTTAGCTTGTTTTCTAGTTTTTCCTTTTCTGCAAATTGAGTTTAGTAGGATTAATCTTTCTTTCCCTCCTGTGTTATATCCACACTAGGTAAATTAAGAGGAAATGGAACAGACTAATTTTGGATGGATCTGTCTCTTGTTTAATAATACTGTTGCTAAATATGTAGCATCTTTGGATTTAAAAAGTTTTATATTTCATTTTTAAATTTTCACATTTCATTTGAAAGGCAGAGACAGAGTAAGACAGCTGGCAGAGAGAGAGCTCCCTTGCACTGTTTCACTCTCCAAATGCCCGAAATGGCCAGGACGGGAGCCTGGAACTCCATGTGGGTTTCCCATGTGGGTGGCAGAGACCCACATAACTTGAGCCATCATCACGTGCTGCCTTCCAGGGTGCATGAGTGGGAAGCTGGATCAGAAGGCTGAGGACCTGGGACTCGAACTAGGTATGCACTTTAATGTGGGATGCAGGCATCCCAAGTGGCGGCTTAACTGCTGTGCCAAGTGCCTGCCTCTACCTAACTTGTTGAAAGCAAAGTAGACACCAATTTTAAGATTCACAAAAACAGTCCTAGAATAAATTTCCAAGGGGATGTCATTCCTTGGGTGTCAGCGAAGCTGCAAGCTTCCTGGCAGTCTTGGAAACCACTTGAGGGAGAGGGAGGGACTTCTGACAGATCCCCAAGAGGAGACAAGAGGGTCACAAAAATGAATGAGCAAACTTGTTGTTTGTGCATTAACTCTGGAAGTATTTGACACTAAGGTACTTCTCCCCTTCCTCATTTCATCCTTTTTAAATGTTCTAGCTTCCGTCCTAATCATTTCTAATGCTTTGTGTGGTAATTCAGAGTGAAGGGGCCCTCCCTTCCTCACCCTACCCCTTCACCCGCCTCCCGGCACCTCCTGGATGTGTGCAGGCTTGGGGGTGAAGCTGTGTGTAGCTGTTAGGAGCCACACAGCCACCTCCCCCTGCTGGGTCCCAGCATGGCTTCCGCTTCCCTTCTGGTGACCAGGTTAGACCTGCAAGTCGGGCTCACTCACACTAGTGTTTCCAGAATAGTTCTCTCAGCACGAGAGTGAAGCTTCCCTGTTCATCTGGGGCGTAAAGGTACAGCTAGAACTGTGTTACAGGAAGACTTTCGGGAAAGCTTTGCTGAAATGGCAGGGATCACTTGCAGGGCCTCAGCACGGGCGCGCAAGGGTGCGGACCTCTTCGTGGCAGGCAGCACTGCAAACCTGCCGATGGGCTTACGTGCGGAGCCTGGTGCTCAGTGCCCCTGGGTCCCGGAGTGCTTTGATTCTGTGTCCCGGTCCCTGGAGTCTGCGGGAGAAGAGCTTCCTCTTTGAGTGACAAGGGATTGAGTTCCGTCGGGCATTCGGCTTTGATTTTCTGTAGATTTTCTTCCTTTCTGGGTGTGTGGCATGGGGGTGCTGGTTGTTGCAGCTGGACAGCACAGGTGAGACATGAGGCACTTGGGCAAGTGCTGCAGGTGGCTGTGAGGGCCTCTGATCTCTGGCAGCAGTGGGCCACCCACAAGTAGGAGGCCCTGTAGTGAGTTAGCAGGAGGCAGCGGCGGAGAGGGACAGGAGGACCCAGCGTTCTGATGAGGCCAGCCGTGGGGAGTTGCACTGCTGTGACTTGGCCTGTATGCGCATCTGTCCTGAGTGAGAGGCGTCAGTAGAAATGTTGGTGACATTCAACAAGGTAGGGCTGCAGGAGGCAGAGCATGCTGGGCAATTGTTTTTTAAAGATTATTTATTTGAAAGGCAGAAATACAGAGAGGAGAGAGAGAGAGAGAGAGAGAGAGAGAGATCTTTCAACACCTGGTTCACACCCCAAATGGCTGTGGCTGGGCCAGGCCACAGCCTGGAGCCACAAGCTTTTTCTGGGTCTCCTATGTGGTTACAGGGCCCAAAGCACCTGAGCCATCGTATACTGCTTTCTCAGGTGCAGTAACAGGGAGCTGGGTCAGAAGTGAGCAGCTGGCACCGGTATTCGATTCTGGCACCGCAGGCAGAGCCTTAACCTTCTATGCCACAGCGCTGGCCCCTGCTAGGTGAACTTGAGTTTGGTTTTTATAATGCTGAGGTGACAGATCTCAGACCACCGTAGGCTGATGATGTCTAATCTGAAGGTGGAACTGGGTCTGGAGTGTGGGATGGAGCTTAGTCCAGGGGAGTGTGTAGGCTTAGATTTCAGACAAGGGGGAGCACTCCCCAGGGTGAGCATCTGGAACAAGAGGAGTGAATATGGGAGAAACAGTGGTGGTGGGGGGACGTACATGGAAAGGAGGGACCCACAGAGAGCCCCCATGAGGCGCAGGCAGTACTTGAAGCAGGGTGGAGAGAGGAGCTGGGCTGGGCAATCACAAGACTTTAGAATGGTAGGTGACAGGCCATTTGACGGGATTAGAGCCCCTTGGGAAGCAAGGTCCAGAGCCGCACCAACTGGCATTTTCATCAGAGTGGAGGAGGCAGGTCGAAAGGTTATATGGCTGTTGGTATCTTAGGTTCTGCTGTGAGCATGAGGGCATGCTTTTGTAGACTTAATATTTATTTGGAAGAGTTACAGAGAGAGAGAGCAGAGTATAAGACATAAGACACACACACACATACACACACACACACGAGATCTTTGGTCTTCTGGTTCATTCCCCAAATGACCACAACAGTTGGCTGAGCCAGGCCAAAGCTAGGAACCTGGAACTCCCATCTGAGCCTCCCACATGGGTGGCAGAGGCCCAAGCACTTGGGCCATCTTCTGCTGCTTTCCCAGGCATTAGGATCAGAAGTGGAGCAGCTGAGACACGAACCAGTGCTCATGAGATGCGGCGTTGCAGGCAGTGGCTTAACCTGCCGTAGCACAGCGCCAGCCCCAGAGGTGCCCTGCTCTAGAGAATGCTGTTTTTATGCCCTGTGGCGTCAGCTCCTTTTCAGTGTTCTGATCTTAGCATTTACAAGGCTTAGTGAAATCCCACTTTGTATTCGCCGATGTGAAGCTTTGAATGCCTTCAAAAGCGGGCTTTCCCGGGAAGGTGCCACCTGCCTGGGGTTCTGAGGGCCGTCCCCTCTTGTGTGCTGAGCCCAGGGCTCGGCGTCGCTGCACACAGTGCAGGCCTGCTTTGGGAAATGAGCGTTCAGTATGTGGTGGGAGCGCAGGAGCTAGTGAGCGCCCAGAGAGCTTTGTCGGCTGTCTCCTGCAGCGGTGCCCAGGTAAACCCTGATGTTTGAGGACGAGAATGAAGCTCCGGGAACACCGGGGGGCCCGTGCTGTTTATAATAAATAGTTCCTCTTTGGATCTTTGTTTCTTTAGGCCTGTCAACTACCTGGTCTCAGAACTCTCGATCCCAGCACAGGAGAAGCTCCTGCTCCAGACATGAAGATCGAAAGCCATCAGAGGTACTTCTCGGATGCCTGTCTGTCTCACTGTGCGGAATGTGTGTGTGTGTGTGTGTGTTGTGTGTGTTGTGTGTGTGGGGTCCATGCCACACACACAGCCCAGTTTGCTCTTTATGTCTGCAGTCCTGTGCCTGTTTCCAAGTCTGTGAGATGGGGAAGACACAGGTGTCCCACTCATGCATCCTTGAGGATTATGTGGGTTAATATGCAGGCAGACACGGAACAAGCACGTGCATAGTCCTGCACATGAGAAGTGCTAAGTGCTGGCTGGTATCATTAGTTGCGTTCATTCTTTGCTCTCCTGTTGCATCTTTGCTGGCTCTCCACAAGTTTTCCTCTGGCTAGGAGATCAGCGGGTTCAGTTGCTGCCAAGTCACTGCCAGCCTCGTTAGTTTTAGCCACGACTTTGTGGCTTATTTGGCACAACCCAGTGTTAATCTGGGAGTTTTGTTTTGGGGATTATACTTAAGGCACTCTCTCCTGTTCCTCCTGCTCCCCCCAACCCTTTCGTTTCTTCTCTAACGTTGTGTTTAGGTGTATTTCTCTCTGCTGGGACCCTGCCAGTCCTGAGAGCTGTTTTCCCTGAAAACCTTTGCTGGGCTGTGAGGACTGAAGTCACTGAAGGAGTGGCATTTTGCTTTTTTTTTTTTTTTTTTAAGATTTATTTATTTATTTGAAAGAGTTACAAAGAAAGAGGAGAGGCAGAGAGACAGACAGAGGTCTTCCATCCACTGGTTCACTCCCCAGTTGGCCACAAAGGCCAGAGGTGTGCTGATCCCAAGCCAGGAGCCAGGAGCTTCTTCTGGGTCTTCCATGCAGGTGCAGGGACCCAAGCACTTGGGCCATCTTCTGCTTTTCCAGCCATAGCAGAGAGCTGGATCAGAAGTGGAGCAGCCGGGACTTGAACCGGCGTCCATATGGGATGCCAGCACTGCAGGTATCGGCTTTACCCGCTACTCCACAGCGTTGGCCCCAGGAATGGCATTTTGAAGTCACTGAAGGAATGGCATTTTGGTTGGGTACAGTTTCTAGTGAGCAGGTTATGGGGATGCGAGTTTTGGGTGGAACACTTCGGTGTGGGGTGACTTGGAAGACAGACTCATCCTTCAGCGGCAGCACAGGGACAGGGCTTCCTGGAGGTGCCGTTGTGATGGGCAGAGAATGGTTGCTCAGATGCAGGAAGCCATCTTCCTCCAGACGGCAGTGAGCATCCTTTAGGGTCACAAGAAACCATTGAAGGGCACTTCAGCATTGGGTCCAGTTCCTGGGGAGGTGGCTGTTTGGCCCCTTGGTTTGTTTTGTCCATTTGAGCCAGGAGCGCTCACTTCCTTCCCTGCAGTACTGGAGCACCTGCTACTTGTCACTGTGTGCATAGCTACTACGAGGTTTTCCTTACACTTAGAGTGTACTCCTGTTACTGCAGCACTGAGCACAGACGGCCCTGCTAAGGGGTTGTGACTGCTGCTCAGCAGTGTTGACGGAGCCCTGCTGCCAGCGCCCGCACCAGGCAACAGGGGGGAGCTGGGTAGCAAGGCCTCGTTCTGGCCTTGTCCTGACCCATGCAGATTTCCCAGGGTTCAGCTCTGAGCTCAAACAGCTTTCTACGTCAAGTGCCAGTGTTGACCTGTGCCGGGAGCTGGGGAGCTTGCGTCCATTTGAGGTGTTTCAGTCCTTGACTGGTCTTTGAGTCAAGCACTGGTGGGCTGCCTTTTCTTATCTCATTGCTTCAGATCAGTTTTCTTTCTTCTTTGGTTCTTCTTTCATTCTTCTTTCTTCCCTTGGTTTTCTTTTTTTCTTTTATTTATTTTTATTTTTATTTTTTGACAGGCAGAGTGGATAGTGAGAGAGAGAGACAGAGAGAAAGGTCTTCCTTTTTGCCGTTGGTTCACCCTCCAATGGCCGCTGCGGCCGGCGCATCGTGCTGATCCGAAGCCAGGAGCCAGGTGCTTCTCCTGGTCTCCCATGCAGGTGCAGGGCCCAAGCACTTGGGCCATCCTCCACTGCACTCCCAGGCCATAGCAGAGAGCTGGCCTGGAAGAGGGGCAACCAGGATAGAATCCGGCACCCCAACCGGGACTAGAACCCGGTGTGCTGGCGCCACAAGGCAGAGGATTAGCCTGTTAAGCCACGACGCCGGCCCCCTTGTTTTTCATTTTCTCTGCACCTTTTGCTTTGATCTGATCTGTTTCTTGATGGTGTGGGCCCACGCCTCAGGTGTTCACAGGCATCTCCCCTGGGGCTGGGAGGGGACTGTGCTGGACACCTGCTTCCGGGGTCCCATGCTTGAAGAGACCCCAGTGGTTTCTGTGGAAGGTGCACAGCCAGGTTCTTGCTTGTTAATGGGACTTTAGAAATAGGGGGCGGTGAACTGGGAAAAGCTGGTGTTGGACGTGGCAGCCTGGAGAAATGGCCTTTTTTAAAATTCAGACACTCCCTCAGACTTCATGAGGATGAAGTTTATTAAAGTGATCAGCAGCCTGAAAAGCCACCAGGAAAAACAAATATGGACCTATTAGCAGGCATATGATGTGAACTGTGCTTCGCAGCACAAGAAAGAACTCCCTGTCCTGAGTAGAGAGACTTCAGCATTGTGGCTTGTGTAAACAGGGCAGCTTACGGATGCAGGCTCGCTGTGTGCCAAAGACAACTCTGGGCTGGCGCTCGTGCCAAGGTCAGCGCTTCCTTATGTAGCCCTTAGACGTGAGTGGGCCGAGGACAGGGCTCAAGAGGGGACCAGTTGCACTCGCTGGCCGGGAGGCGGTGCGTGCTGTGCCCGGATGTCAGGCCTTGGTGACTGCGAATGCCGCCGGCTGGTGAGTGCAGAGGAGCTGAGGCTGGGAGGGCGGCCTTTCCTGCGGTTTTCCCTCTCTGTGTCTGGGACGAGCAAATGGGGGGATCTCTTGGCTGAAGAGCAGTACTTTAGGTTTTGTGGTTTTTTTCCCCCCCTCTTTTCTTTGGCCTGGTGGGGAAGCAAACCTTCTTCGCTCACTCTGCCACCTTTCCTCCTTTTCTCTCTTTCCCTGTCTCCTCTCCCCACAAATACTGCTTCCGGGTGGAAGTTATGCCAGTGATGGTGTGCAAGCACCCATGGGGACCGCTGTTGCTTCTTTCCTGGTTCTTCCAGGCCTGTGGGTCTGCCTGGCACTGACCAACCTGGACCTTGACCTTGACCTCGCAGGTACCTTGCTGTAAACCCTGTTGCCCTGTGAGGTCGCGGTGGGCTGGGTGCCGTGTGAGTGTAGAAGAGGAGGTCCTGGTGATTCCACAAGGTTTTGGCCTGCAGTTACACATGGCTGGTGGAGTTTTACTTGTAACACATTTAGCGAAAGAGCACCTTTGAGTGAAGTAGCTCCTCGCAGGTGCATGCTCTCAGCAGCCCTCTTGGTCAATTGCGAGTTCTCAGAAGTGTCTCACAGAGGACGATGAGCAGTCTTCTGCGGTTGTGTTGGTGTTGCAGACGCTGCTGCCCAAGCTGGGAGAGGTGGAGGCGTGCCAGCCGCAGGGTTTCTGTAATGATAGGTCAGCCTCGTTCTTTGTTGATACGGTGCCCTTGTTGCATGGCAGCTCCACGGTTACCTGCAGCTGCTGGAACTCTGAATCAGAAGGCAAATATCAAATGTCAGTGTCCCTTTCTCTCCCTCTCCAGGTGTTTAGAACAGACCTGATCACCGCCATGAAGTTGCACGACTCCTACCAGCTGAACCCGGATGAGTACTACGTGCTGGCAGATCCCTGGAGACAGGAGTGGGAGAAAGGGGTCCAAGTGCCCGTGAGCCCAGGAACCATCCCTCAGCCAGTGGCCAGGTAGAGCTGCCTCTGCACCTGCTGTCGCCCTCCCTCCTGTTCGCGTAGCCAGGTACTGGGCAGGTGGTGAGACAGTGTGACGTGTCAAGTGGAGGCAGTACTGCAGCTGTCTCCGGGGACGGCTCTCTTAGGAGAGGAGAGCAGATTCCAAGACACACGGGCAGGGACTGGCTCGGAGGGAAATGGCTGGTGCCCTTCTCCCTGCGCTCTGCGTTTGCTCTGGAGCATTGCTCCCTGGGAGAGAAGTGTCTGGCCACGTTGGCACCCAGCGAGGCCCACGTATCCACGCTGTGGGGGCTGGTGCCATGTTGAAGGACAGGTGTGCAGAGACCTGCCTGCCCGCTGATCTTGCTACATGTGCTGTGGGTTTGCTGACAGATAATTCCTTTTCCGAAGAAACTCTTCAGGCGCAGGCCTTCCCGACTCACCCCAGAATCAGGTTATGCCCACCTGGCTCATCTTGCCCCACCTTCCTGGTCCGTGTGTCCCGCGGTTTTCTTCAGAGAGGATTGAGTGCCCTATGTGCTCAGCCAGCACCTGGTTTCTCGGCCAGGCCGTCAGTTGGCTGCTGCTTTGTGAAGCAGACTTCTTTGGCCATGGCTGAGTGTGGACTGGGCTTCCCTCTTGGCCCCCACCCACTTGGGTCTCTCCAGGAGTTTGAGGTGACAGAATTTGGTTGTTGTCATTTTGGGACACCTGAGAATCTACGGTGGCGGCAAGTGCCCACGTCGTCTTGGAGCCCGGTGCTGGTGCGCAGGCTGGGATGGCAGTCAGCGGGCCCTGTGGCCTCGCGGGCTGGAGCCGTGGCCTCTGGAGGCGAGTGTCCCTCGGGCTCTGCAGGACAGACTGGGGTTTCAGCATTTATGCTGCCTCTGGGAGTTCCCTGCTGAGTGGTTCCGTTTCACTCGGGAGCCCAGGGCAGAAGAAGTGAGCATTAAGCAGCTGTGAAAGTGTTCACTTGAAATCTTGCTCTTGGTGGAGCACAGGAAGCAAATCCCCTCCGTTTGTCCAGTTCAGTGTAGATAACGTCAGTCTGGTAGTTGTGAGGGAGTTGCTTCACACTGATGCCGTCTGGGCAAACGCAGATTGTGGAAGCACAGATGTGGAGGCAACTTGTGGGCTTCTGGGAAGAGGGTCCCTGGTGCCCAGTGCGGGGGAGTTGCTCATCTCATGTATGGTCCCTTTGGAGGGGGGTGAGGCGGGCACAGTACTTGTCCAGGTGGTAGCAGGTGGTGGGGAGAATGTGTGGCCGTATGAGAAGAGGAAGCTTGAGTTCCTGGGTCCTAAGTTTATGCTAGGGAGTCCCCTATTTGACCAGGACTCATGGTAAGGGCCTCAACCTATTGCTGTCTCTCGATCAAGATGCAAGATGTCTCCTTAAGCACTATGCTGTGCATGTCCGGCTTGTGGCTCGTGCAGCTGCCCTGGCTTCCACAAGCTTCTCACATGTTTCTGAGATCCCAGTGCTTGGCAAGCCCTGCTTGTGATGGCCTCCAGCAGAGAGGAGCAGGCCGGGTTAATGCAAGGTGACTTACGGATTAACCCTCGGTCCTGGGTGGCCAGTGTTTTTGCTGTGGACAGCATGCCAGAGCAGCTGCAGTCAGTGGATGGTGGTGGGCGTGGGCATGGGTAATGTCCTGATTGTATTTTTATGTGAAAGGCAGAGTGACACAGAGAGAAAGAAACAGAGATCTTGGTTTACTTCCCAAATGGCCGCAACAGCCAAGAGCTGGTAACTCAGTGCAGGTGTCTGGTGTGAGTGTCATGGGCCCAAGTACTGAGCCATCTGCCTGCCTGCTGCCTCCCAGGGTGCGCATTAGCCAGGAGCTGGACCTGAAGCAGAGATGAGACTCAATGCTAGGCACTCCAGTATGGGCTGTGGGTGTCCCAAGTGGTGGCTTAACCTGCTGCGCCATAGCGCCTGCACAGGAAGCCTGGCTCTGAAGACTTTGGCAATGCTTTCGCTTAGATCTGTGTTCATGTTGGGCTTTTAGTGACTTCTTATAGGGACCTTATGGGTGATGGCGTTGGGGTTTATCTGTTTCACGTGAACCTGGTCGTGACCTGGGTTGGGGGTTGGAGGAGTGTTCTGCAGCCGGGGCCTTCTGACAGTCTTCCTCCTACGTGGCAGAAAGGGTAACCTGGCTGCCTTGTGTTCTTGTTACCCAGGGTCGTGTCTGAAGAGAAATCCCTTATGTTTATCAGGCCCAAGAAGTACATCGTATCATCGAGCTCCGAGCCACCAGAGTTGGGCTATGTTGATATCCGGACGCTGGCTGACAGCGTGTGTCGCTATGACCTCAATGACATGGACGCTGCGTGGCTGGAACTGACCAATGAAGAATTTAAGGAGATGGGTGAGAGGCGCTGTCGTGATTAACGAGGGGTGGTTAGGGAAGCCCTTCTGGCACATTAGGTTGCTGCATGGAGAAGCCGCAGTATCCCTTGGTTCCAGGCTCGTGGGCTCTTTCCACATCAGCCCGTCTGCCTGTAGCAGGTGTGTTGGGATGGATTCAGAATTGGTGTGTGGCTTGAGGAAGACAGTGGTGGGGCTGATGAGGGCTGTTTCTCATGGGGCACTGTGCATTTCCCTTCTCTTCTTTGGTCTAACCCCCCTCATTCACTGACCATAGGGGAAGTTGTAGTTTCCTACTGTGTGTGCTGTTTGAAGCCCTTGTTGGTGTAGGTAGAGTTGTAGCTTGTGCACCTCAGTCACTTGGTCTCAGGGTTTCAGGACAAGGGCAACAGCATGGAGGTCTCATTTGCACACCAGCCATGGTGGCTAGCAGTTTACCTGAAGGCTGTGAGGAGCAAGACAGTGAGGTCAGTTGTCTGAGTCCCTTTGGGTTGCTATAACGGAAGGCCTGATGTTGCATAATGCATTCAGAAAAGAGGTGTATTTGGCTCAAGATCCTGATGGCTAGAAGGTTGAACAGCTTGGTGGAGGAACGAGAAGGGAACTGGCAGTGTGGAGAAGGGGACGTGCATGTATGTGTGTGAGCCAGGAAGCATGGGAGCAGGGAGGGGCCGGGCTCACTCCCCCAGGAATAATCCGGTGCCGTGAGACCACTCTGTGTCGTGGCATCAATCCCTTCGTGAGATGGAGCAGTCCCCAACCTTAGGACCACTCCCCTGGGGACACACTCAGATCACATCCAAACTGTTGCATCGAGTCCGCTCTCTGCGTCACAGACCACCAGGATTAACTAGCGTTAGTGGGTCCGGTAGTGGCATGAACTGTTGATTTGCATTCCAGTGCATACTAATCATGAGGCGTCTGGTAGTGGTCAGTTTTGAGGGTCAGAAACCGTGTTTTCCCATGGCACAGAGCTAGGCACATGATAGATGGCTTATCCTTCCATTACGCTATGCAGCCTGTCAGTGCATGGATCCACAGCGCAGCTGGAGCCGAGAATGCTGCTGTTCTGGTTACTGAAGTACTTTGATAGACCACATAGCTTTCCTTCCTTTTGGTCCTTGCTTTAGGCGTCCCGGAAGTTGTCCTGCAGAATCTGTATAGAGGTTTTCAGAGCTCTCTCGGAACTGAATGCTCCATTTCAGCTTCAGAAATAATGATGTTCTGCTTTGTAAGCAGCCTTGCGAAGTCCAGTGACATGTACTTGAGACCTGTGTCAAGTCAGAGGACTCAGCCCAAGGGCCCTGGGGCTTCTATGCATGGCTTAAATACTAAGAACTGGGCTAATGGTCAGATGAAAGATAATTCTGAATACTCTTGCAGGATACGTTTATGTGATTGTGTAACAAACTGAACACTTGCTTGTCTTAGCTGTAATTGGTCTTTCTTATGATACAAATTATAGAGCATGGGATTGTGATTTCAAAGCCAGTGGCATTTGCAAAACCATTAGAAGACACTGGGTTGTGCCTGGCAGTGGAGAAACCATCTAGATGATCATTAATTAGGGTGGGTTTTTTGAATGTGTGTTTAGGGCTTATTATCACAGCATCATAATGTGTTCCTCAGATTTTTAAAAACTTGAGTCAATTTGATTTTAAAATTTATGATAATGCATACAAGTTGTTGGAGACTCTAATAGCATTTCCATTGTTTTCCTGCCACTTAAATGTCCTGTTTGAGTGTTTTTTTTATAGTCTGTTTCTCCTGTCCACATGAGTAATTTCAATGTAGGAGGTTTGGAAAATATTCACAAAGAGAAGAAGAAAAAAATCTTATCCCAACACCAGCTATAACCACGATATCCACTTGAAATCTATTTTTGATCGTTCTTGCCTAACAGTGCAGTTTCTTTAATTCAGAGTGAACTGTCTCCTTGGCTTCAGTCATGTCCTTGTATTTCAGTCTTTCACGCATCTGATTAACTATGCATTTCAACTCAGTACAATTCCAGGGGCGAGGAAGGATAAACCAGTTAAAAGCATTTGAGTGCTCACAGTCAAATCTGGTGCCAAGCACTTTGCAATGCCAAGAAAGGAGGATTTTTTAAAAACACCCAAACCATAACTTGTGGTCATGGTTTTGAAGTCACTTACACGGTAGTTGCTACATATGATAAATATAATGAAATGACTTACTTAACTCTATATGTATTTAATATCCTTGAATCCTTCAGGGGTTTGTCTTTTGCTTTACTTCTTGCATGGAAGACTCCTTCTGCGTTTAATTAATTTAAAGACTGATTGATCCTTGGAAGGATCTGAGAGGCATTCAGTAGAAAAGCTGGGGCCACTCACTGGTTTATTCAGGGTATTTAGCCATGTGGATAGTATAAGTATAAAGAATTTTTTAGTGGTTGCATCTATTAATACAGATTTATTAAAGTGGGTCTTGTGGTATTTTTCCTTCAGGAATGCCTGAACTAGATGAGTACACCATGGAGAGGGTGCTGGAGGAGTTTGAACAGCGATGCTATGACAATATGAATCATGCCATAGAGACTGAGGAAGGCCTGGGGATCGAATATGATGAAGATGTTGTCTGTGACGTGTGCCAGTCGCCTGACGGTGAGGATGGCAATGAGATGGTGTTCTGTGACAAGTGCAACATCTGCGTGCACCAGGTACGCACCTGGGAAGGGAGCCCGGCTGCCCATGGGAGGGAGCCGCCTGGAGCCCAGGGTCCTTTCTCCGTATGGGGTGGTCCATTCTCCTTGTCCTAAGTGATTTGAAGAAATGTGCTATATGAACATCTTTTTTATTCCCTCTGGTAGCTTCTTACAGGGTTGGAAATATTTCTTGCTGCTTTTACAACCAGAAATCGAGGATCCAATTAAGAACAGTGGGAAAACAAAGCAACCCTTGAAAAGGCAGTTAGTATGTTACGTTAGTTTCCAAAATACTACAGACTGAGTGGCTTAAAGCAGCAGAAGTTTATTGTCTTATGGTTCTGGAAGCTTGAAATTCTAGATAAAGTTCAAGGTGAAGTTCAAGATAAAGGCGTCTTTGGGGGGGCCATGCTCCTGACTTCTAGTGGATGGTGATCGCCGGCACTTTTGGCTGGCCTCCTAGGCTTACAGCTGCCCTGTGGTCACATCAGAGGTGTGTGTGTGTCTTCACTGTCAGTCACATATCTTAATCACATATCTACAGTGATTATATTTCTAAGTGAGGTCACGTTCTGAGATGGTTTCTGTGGGGGCAGAAAGTAGCCCCTTGGTGATAGCGTTCCTGATGGTGATAGGATTTGCTTGCCACAGAAAGGTAAATCCTTAGGTCTAAAGTGCATTACTTCATGCAGTAATGATGTTTTGAGATGTGCATGGGGATGGGTGTCCACACACGCCCTTAGCATTAATAGGCCATCGTCCTAGAGTCGTTTCTTTGAATCCACCTGTGGATGCTAAGATTTAAAATAGACCTCTCTTAAAGGCTGGTTGCTGGGGTGACCTCGGGAAGAACCCAGTTTACTCCATGAAGTTCTGGATTGTTCTTTAATGTATAATTTGTCTGCCTCTTTGGCTTTATTGGAGTCCTGTACCTGGATTTTCAGGTTGTCTGGCAAGTTTCCTTGGGGAAGTGGAGACTTCTCGTGGTAGTTTTGCGATATTGTGATTACTGCTTGTTTGTCGAGGATGCTTCTTGTATTTACTTGGATGACTTTTCAGTATTTTTCCTGCTGTTCTACGTATTTTCCATTCTGCTTGAGAACCAGTTAAACCCCTGTTCTATGAATGAGTTACAGGGCATCAGGGTCAGGGGGAGGGCGGGCTGCAGAGGGCCCTGGATCCAGGGGCTCCTGACACTGCTCCCATGGCTGTTCCTTCTGCCATCCGTCTAAGTGTCTTCTCCATAGCATTTACTGCATTTTTCTTTGGGGGAACTCCTTCGTGGCTTGTTGTGAAGACAGTCTTTACTGGATCTTTGGAATGATCTCAGGCCTGCTTTTCCAGTGTAGAAATGACGTCTTCCAAATGTGATTCTCCAGAATGTCTGTTACAGACCTTTAGTATTTGAAACCTTAATAGTTGTGCTCCATTTAAAAAACCCTGTTTTTTCCACTAGGTCGGTGTGGACAGTGGCTTATTCATGGCGCCGCCCGCGCTCGTGGGCTTGGTGTTACTGTGCCGCGCCCGGCACTCATCCTTGTGGTTTCCTCTCTGCGTCCCGAGCGCTCCGATGGCGGGGCTGCTGTGTTTTTTCTGTCTGGAGGCTTCGAGCTCTGTTGCCGTGACTCTCGGCTTCCTGACTTCCAGTTCATTTAAGGATAAAGTTCGGAACAGTTGGTTTCTCAAGGCCGCTCTGAGTGTGCTCCTGGTGCCGCCGCGGTTTCTGTTCCCCACTTACTTAACACTCGCCTCTTCTCTCTTCAAACTCTCTTAATTACCTCCATTGCCAAAGCCTTGATTTCTGCATTTTATGCCTTTTTGTGGTAATTTTTGCCATCCTGGGCAAAATAGGCTTTGTTTTAAATATCAGCTCAGAAGACCAGAGTCTTTCTTCGATCATCTCATTTTTCTCTGTCTTTTGGGTTCCCTTGGGACAGTAGTGGGCTCTGGTGAGTGTACTTGCCTGGTCTGGGGACAGCCTGAACTGCTTCCCCTTTGTACTGCCGCCTCGCTGGGGCAGCCTTGGGGGACCGAGCTGCCTGGTTTCCCCTCACTATGGGGAGAAGCTCTCAGGCCTTAACCCTGCGTGGTGCGTTGAGGATTTCTGTGCTCAGTGCCTGCATGGGTGTCCTCAGAGTGCAGATACCCCTGGGGTCCCGGAGGCCGCCTGCAGGGAGCGGGTCCCAGTGTGGCAGCCCTGCTGGGAGTTTCTACCTTGCTGGGTGTCACGGGGAAAATCGATCCTCTGTTTCTCTGTCTCCCTCGGGGCCGTGCCGCGGCATTACAGGCCTGTTATGGAATCCTCAAGGTGCCGGAGGGCAGCTGGCTGTGCCGGACGTGTGCCCTGGGTGTTCAACCAAAATGTTTGCTGTGCCCTAAGAAGGGCGGGGCCATGAAGCCCACCCGAAGCGGAACCAAGTGGGTCCACGTCAGCTGTGCCCTGTGGATCCCCGAGGTGAGTGTGGTTCTTTACAGCAGCTTCTCCGGAGGTGCTGGGGCCTCTTACCTGGGGTTGGGCAGGTGGGGGGAAGGACACCCTGTAGTTGTGCGTCCCTGCAGCCGACTCCGGGGCTGCCTCGCCACTGTGTGTGGGCAGATCTGGCAGCAGCGGCGACTGGGCTGCTGGGCTCAGCCGGATGGTGCTCACGCCCCTCCCTACCTGCCCATCAGAGCTGCCATCCCATTGCAGACGCCCACTCCCCGGCGCAGACCTGGGCATTTGGTGCCTGTGGCTTGGGGGTGCCCGTATCATTCCTCCAGGATGGGCTGCAAATCCCTGTGCTTGGCAAGCCCTACTCGAGGCGCCACTGTGGTTTAAAAACAAAAAACAAAAACCACCACTCTATGTCACACTTTTGTGGTTTTTATTTAAATTCTTCCTCAGCTTCAACCTTTTTAATTTCAGGTCTGGTCTAATTTATTTCGAGTCCCAGACCTTGACTAATTTAATTTGCATGGCTCGCTGTGAGCATATCATTTGTGATTCAGATTCCAGTATTTTGGGGGTGTGATTTTGGTGCGTTTTTCTCCCCGAGGAGAATTATCTGGGGAGGATTTGGACCGAGGTTTCACGATTCGGGGCTCGATAGCCCCGGACCTTGTGGTTTGGTATTAACAGGATACAGCTCGGTGATCTGGGCTGAATGCGAAGATGATACCTTCTTTATCTTGGTAAATTTCCACTTTGAATAATGTTTTCTGAGTGAGAGAGGATTAAAAATAGCTTACATTTACTCCACTATTGACAGCCTATTGAAATAAATTTAAGGTAGGTGTTCAGTCTTGACAGCTCCTTTGAGGGCCATAGGTATATGTGGATTGCATTCCCCTGATAGACGGGAATCCTTGCCATCAGGGGCTCGGTGAGAACTCAGTCTGCATGTTGGTCCCACCTGGGATGTCCCGCTGCCCTGAGCTGGCCCCCAGGGCCACCCTGATACTTCAGAATAATTTTTTTTAAAGAAATTTCAGCAGAGTTTTATAATTTTTTATTGATTTTATCTAAATGAAAGGCAGATAGAAAAAGAGAAACAATCATCTTCCATCCGCTTGACCATTCCCCGAATGCCTACAACAGCTGGGGCTTGGCCAGGCCCAAGCCAGGAGCCTGGAACTCAGTCTGGGTCCCCCATGTGGATGGCAGGGACTCAGGTATTTGAGCCATCACCTGCTGCCTCCCAGGGTGTGCATTAGTGAGGCAACTGCATGGAAATGGGGCTGGTGCTCCAGCCTAGACCCTGCCCTCTGGGATGGGGATCTCCTGTGCAGCACTCCAGCAGCAACAGCAGATGCCCACGCCCTGCTTTTAAAGTAGGGGTTTGCTTCCTCTAGGAAGGGTGGGTGCTGCTTGCCTCTGTGTGGTAGGAGGGGAGTGGGGAAGTACTGGGTTATTTTTTGTTTGTTTGAAGATTCATTTGTTAATTTAAAAGACTTACAAAGAGAGAGAAGAGTCTTAGATTCAGTGGCTAGCTCTCCAAGTGGCTGCAACTGCCAGGGCTGAGCCAGGCTGAAGCCAGAAATCAGGAGCTTCTTCTGGGTATCACATGTGGATGGCAGGGGCTCAAGCACTTGGGCCATCTTCCACTGCTTTTCCCAGGCCATTAGCAGGGAGCTGGATGGGAAGTGGAGCAGCTGGGACACAAAACGGTGCCCACGTGGAATGCCCGCATCGCAGGTGGCGGCCTTACTTGCCATACCACACCATCAGCCCCAGTAATGTGTCTTTCAGTTTTAATGTTCATGCTCTGCCACTGATGGCCGTGCCACCCTGTCTCACTGTTTTTGAACCCCAGGTGAGCATTGGCAGCCCTGAGAAGATGGAGCCTATCACGAAGGTGTCTCATATCCCTAGCAGTCGGTGGGCGCTGGTGTGCAGCCTCTGCAATGAGAAGTTTGGGGCCTCCATACAGGTAATTATTGTATGTTCTTTCCTACATTGTAGGGAGCGGGATGAGGGAGGGCGTGGAGAGGGGATGAGAATCCAGGAGGCAGGGCGAGGCGCTGGCAGCCTGTGTGAGGTTCCCGAGGGATGGCCCCAGCCCAGTAGGAATACCTTTTGTTGGCTGACGGTATCCAGTGCAACTAGAACCTGAGCTTTAACATCACAAGGTAATTCAGGGTCGGCCTGGGTGTGAGGCAGTTCCGTTTTGTCTCTGCTTCTTCCCTTTCTGCCTTAAGTCTGGCGTCACAGCCTCTTTCCAAAAGCAGACACCTCCTAGGAAAAACCAGCGTCCTAGGGAGACTCTCCTCTGAACATGGCCCTTGAGAGCTGGCTACCCTCCCACCTGCAGTCACAGCACATAGCTGCTGGCCCTGACTCACCCCCAGGGCTGCCTCTGGAGAGGGTGGGCACACCTGTTTGTAATCACCTGGGCCTTCTGATGCTTTGACATTTGGAAAAACAGACACTTCCTGTGTCATGGAGCAGGCAGCTTCTGGGAGAGGGCATTCGTGAAGCGCTGCTGTGTGTGCTCTGTTACTTGACTTGAACACAGTCTGACATCTGATTCCTTAGGGTGGGGTGTGTGTGTATAAGGGACAGAAATGTGTACACACAAGGAGTGTGCACCTGTATGTGAAAACGAAGCCTACACTTGTATTCCAGACGTAGATGTGTCTAGAAGGCATGAAGCAGATAGAGTTAAGGAGAGAGACTATGGGTGTTGTGCTGTGTCAAAACCGAGAGGTTGACCTCTGGACCTCGGGTTCTCGACCTGCAGACGGTCAGGATTTGAGGGGCCTGCAGTGGTGTGTGTGGCTGCTGCTGGCCGTATAGTTTCAGCCAGGCTCTTCCTCTGGGATGTGCCAGTACAGGCCACAGGCTCTTCCTCGGCTTTCTCCCTGGATTCTGGGACAGCCTCTCCCTGCAGAAAACACACCAGCCACACACACACACACACACACAGACTCCCAGTGTGGTCAGACTACCAGTCATGGGTTTTAAAGAAATGACCTCATAGGCAAAGTCACTGTGTTTTGGCTGATAAAATTTCTTTTGGTAGGATACAGAAACCACTGATTTAATAGTTTTAAACATTTTTTCACTTTTTTACAAGCCACATGGTTGTACTTTTTCTGTTGTTATCACTTCTACTGGTGTTCATGATTCCGAAATATAACAGAAGTATGTAGATGGTGGGGCATGAGACAGCTTGTGGGATTTTGCAAATAGTGAAGTTTTTTGGTATAAAAATAGGATCTGTTGAAAACTAAAACATGACAAAGCACCTCTGGCCTGAGAGTTGGATGGAGGAAGGGAAATGGTGGAGAAATTATAAAGGACATGAGCACAGGTGTGCACGTGTGTGTGGGGTGTGTGTGCACTTGCAGCAGACGAGCTGAGAGAGACCACGGAAAATGGAAATCATTGTCTTCCACGGCCCTGATGTTCTGAGCCCAGACTTCCTGCCCTTCCCTGAGTGTGCAGCCCTGCTGCTCGGTTGGTGCTTAAGAGAGGTGGGCGAACGCAGCCGTTGTCTCTTTTCCAAGGAGCGCTGGTAGAATGACTTTTTTGTTGCCATTGACCTCTTTTTCCCAGAACATTAATTTGAAGGAGAAGAGGCCAAGGCAGGCTGCAGATTTTTCATATCTTCACAGAATGGATTGATTTTATTAAGAGAATTCCTCTCTGAAATGTCTGCAGCTGCGAGGGCTCTGGTTTATGTTTCTGTAACATCTGTTTGCTGAGTCAACCTGAATAGGAAAACCCAGAGGAAGGCCATTTGGCGTCCTTACAAAGTCCTGTATAAATACTCCGCTGCAGCTCATTGCTCTTTAAGGCGAGAGCGCCTGGGTTAAGTGCAGTCGAAGCCAAACCCAGAGAGTGGCTCGGCCGTCTGTTGCCACTTTCCCTTCCCGCTTGGCTGGCCCTTGTCTTTCCGTGATAGTGGCCAGGTGTGTATGCGTGTGTACTGCTACCAAAGCTGGTTTCACACGTTTCTTGGAATTGCAGTTACTTATAGATAAAATTACAGATTTATGTTCGTTCATGCACTTTAGGTGTTTGTAATGGGGGGAAATGGTGAAGGGAACTGGGTGGGACTTTTTTTTTTTGTACTTGGGAGTGAAAGAAACTTTGTAGTGTTGGAAGAAATGATGGCTGGTGGCAAGTCACCTCTTAAACACTGAAATGATGAGGAGAGAAAGCCCCAGCTCCATTCTCTGCCATCCAGGGCAGTGTGTTGAGTGACTGTAATTAAACTTTCCTGTTGGCCTGCGGCTGCTGGATTCTACTCCTTTGTAGCCCTGGTGGGCCCTAGGGGTCACTTGGCCCCACACAGTACAGCCTTGCCTTTAAGGGACTGGCTTCAGTCACCACCAGGGAACCTCCTTCTAGGGATTTGCTCAGCAAGATCAGATGGGTAGCAGTTAATCACTTTGCTGCCGTCTTGATGCAAGGCTCTGAATTGTAGCCCTGCCTCAGCCGGGGGAGCGCCTGGCCTCCGGGTGGACCTCCCTGGGACCCACAGGAAGCTGATCCCATGCGGTCCTGCTGCTACTCCTGAGTGGCCAGGGGTGGCACATACAGATCTCAGCGCTCAGGGCCATCCTGGGCTGCTGGCTGCTTTGCACCCAGCAAAGTTCCCAGCCTGGCACGGAGACCTTGCTCCATCTTCCCGTACTGGTGGCTCTCATCACCTTTTGTTCTCTGCTCTTCTGGACTTCCCTTTCGCTCCCTCAGCTGGGACCCCTGGTGCCACTTGGGGAAAGTCCAGCGTTCCCTCCTCCAGGGGTGCTGTGGCCCTTCCTGCTGGTGTCAGGATGGAGGACCCATGTTCCCTTGGCGGCTTGGACTTGGGGTCATTGTTTTGGGGGGGGGGGGGGTTACTTCGAGTCTTTTAGAGATAAATCACTAGAAGCTTAGCGCTGTAAGGGCCAGACAGAAAGGTGGCAGAAAACAGGAGATATGTTCATTTTGGTGCAAAACATTTTAAGTTTACTACCCAGAATTATTATAATTTTTATTTATTTATCTGGAAGTCCGCATTACAGAGGGGCGGGGGGGAGAAATCTTCACCTTCTGGTCACTCACCAAATGACCACAATGGCCAGGGCTGGGTCAGGCTGAGCCAGGAGGCAGGAGTTTCATCTGGGTCTTCCATGTAGGTGGCAGGGGCCTAAGGACTCGGGCCATCTTCCACTGCTTTCCCAGGTGCATTAGCAGAGAGTTAGATCTGAAGTAGAGCAGCTGGGACACAAACCGGCGCCCACATGGGATGCTGGCACTGCAGGCAACGGCTTAACCTGTACACCATGGCACCAGCCCTGCAAAAACGTTTTTGAAGTCTGTGTATCCCAGAAATCTCAAAATGTTCATGAAAAATGCATATTGTGAACAAATCATGAATGGATTTCAAAAATATTTTGCACCAAAATAGACACCCCTTTTAATTTCACGTTCCATGAACTTTTTGAAGTACCCTCAGCTGTACTGTGCATATTGAGCACACATTCTGAGTATCACCCATCTTCCTTTACACGTACATTTTTGTCATTCCATCTGCTTTGAGGGGATTTGGATGTCGTTACTTTTCTAAGAATGTTACGTATGGTTTGATTGGGCTATGGACACTTCAACCTGAAGAGTCCTCTTACACTCTGTGTCTTACCCCATTGAAGAGACCTGATCTGCCAGGGTTAATTCATGTAGACCTTCCTGCCTCGGCTCATGCTGCAAAGTGGGGCTCTGCCGCGGGAGCCTGTGTGGCCCAGGGTACCTGTCCCTGTGGGGGCGCCCATCATTGCTGCTCTCTAACGGTCTTTCTCCTCTGTGGGTTCTTCCCAGTGCTCTGTGAAAAACTGCCGCACGGCCTTCCACGTGACCTGTGCTTTTGACCGGGGCCTGGAGATGAAGACCATCTTGGCGGAGAACGATGAAGTCAAGTTCAAGTCCTACTGCCCGAAGCATAGCTCACACAGGAAAGCCGAGGAGAGCCTTGGTGAGGGTGCCACGCAGGAGAATGGGGCCCCTGAGTGTTCCCCCCGGGATCCTCTGGAGCCCTTTGCCAGCCTTGAGCAGAACCGGGAGGAGGCCCACAGGGTCAGTGTCCGTAAGCAGAAGCTGCAGCAACTGGAAGACGAGTTCTACACCTTTGTCAACCTGCTGGATGTCGCCAGGGCCCTGCGGCTGCCCGAGGAAGTAGTGGATTTCCTGTACCAGTACTGGAAGTTGAAGAGGAAAGTGAACTTCAACAAGCCCCTGATCACCCCAAAGAAAGACGAAGAGGACAATCTAGCGAAGCGGGAGCAGGATGTCTTGTTTAGGAGGCTGCAGCTGTTCACGCACCTGCGGCAGGACCTGGAGAGGGTAATGATTGACACTGACACCTTATAGTGACTTAGAGAAGAAGATGCAAAGAGGCGAACGCTTGCCCAGAGCAAGAAATGATAGCCAGTCACTCTCAGACCCTTGTACACACCGCAGCATGAGGTTGTGTTGGTTGCATATATTTATGGGCTGGTAAACTCATTGTACACGTGTGCAAGACTGCCACAGAGTGGGCAGCTTCTTTGTGATTTTTTTTTTTAACACTTTCCCATTAATCTTTACTGTTACACAAGATCAATTGGGGTGTGTCTTATTATTTTTTTTCCTCCTCCCTTCATTCTAGACTTAGAGGGAACTAAGCCCCAGGAAAGTGACCAAGGGGTTGACTCAGACTTACTGTCACACTGAGTTAGAAAGCCAGATGGAGTCAGTATATCAGGTTAGGGCAGAGAGAGGCCAAGCTCAAGTTCAACCCCAGGAAACACCAGGTGCCAGGGAAAGGCTCATTCAGAAGCGCTAAGCACTGCCTCCCACTGGTCCGCCTTCACCTCCTGGCTCATTTACAGGGGCATTCCCAGTACTGTCACGGAGCAGAGCAGGCTGTGGGTGCTGAACTGTGTGCGTGAACCTCCATACACATGCGTTTCTGTCCCAGAAGACACTCCTGGCAGTGAGGTGCTAAGTCATCACTGAGGCTGTGCGTGTGTATGTGCACACAAATTTATATATAGTGTGTGTGTGTGTGTCCATCCCTCTGTGTGGGTGTGGGTGTGGGTGTGGGTGTGGGTGTGGATGGGCTCCCTGGTGCCCGGGGCATCAGATCTGTCTGAGGAGCCCCTCTTAATGCGCAGCACGCTACAGACAACGTGCATTGTTTGTCCTGGGGCTGCGTGGCTGAGTGCGGCGCCTCGGCTGCTGGCACCTCTTCAGCTGTTGCTGCTTTGTGCCTCCCGCACCCTCCATTACCGTTAGAGTTGCAGTCTGGACCTCGCTTCCTGCTGCAGGAATAATTAGGAGTGGGCTGTCTACCCCTGGGGCTGCCTGCTCCCCGTAGGTAGCTCCTGACTGAGGCTTGCTAATTGGAGATGAGTCTTAGCGCACCTTCTGCGTCAACTCCCTTGACTGCTGGCTGCTGATTAAATTCATAGTGTGAAAGGGATGGGACTGAGGTGTTCTGGCCCGAAGCAGCCTGTACTGAAAGGCACCCAAGTGGCCTGAAACAGTTAAGGCAGCTCCTCCATGCACCACACTTATTAATGGGGAGTGATTCACCTGCCAGGGAGAATCTGATTCATTTTGGAATGAGAGTGTAGGCAAGACTAGGTGGGCCTGGAGAAGTCCTGTAGGAACCAGATGTCACAGAGACCTGTAGGGCCCTGTGAGGAATGGTGTGGAAAGAAAAGTATTTCCCAGTGTCCTCAGGGATCCAGACCCTTGTAGTATGCCCCCTCCCAGACTGGATTTCCAGCTGGGGAGCAGGACCAGAGCAGGCTGTGTGGCAGTAGTGCTCACATGTGCCCCCTGCTGGTGAGTGTAAAGAAGACCTCGCGTCTCAATCGCATGTGGGTTTATTTATTTTTTAAACGATGAGAAAGGGATTCAGAAGGATAATCTGGAACTCGGGTGAGACGCCATCATGCCGACCTGACAACTGCTGTAATTGGGCTGCATGAGCTGTGGAGTCAGATAGTGTTTGGGAGGGGAGGACGAGAAGTTTAATGTTTGGACTGTGTTTGTCTCACAATCACCACAAAATAAAAATGTAGAAAATGCTTGTGGTGTACTAACTCTTTTCTGTATTTAAGTTACGCAGATTAACATACACATATAATTAAATTATAAACATTTTTTGGAGTCACTGCTGTTGCTTTTTAAGTAGAACAATACCAATGATGTATGAGAAACAGGGAATAAATCAGGATTTGTGTGTGTGTGTGTGTGTGTGTGGCGTTGAATTTATTTTGTTAAACAACTTATGATCTCTTAGGGAATGTAGTGTCAGTTTAAAAGGGTCTTACTACAATGAATGAGAAGCCTGTTGCTCAAAATTTGCCACCGAGGCCTGTGATAGTGAGGCTTTTAAAAACAAAACCAAAATCCTGGCCATGACCTAGAGAGTGGCACAGTTCTTTGTAAATGTAAACAATGAGTATCAGGCCAAGGGCTCATCAGGGCAGAGCTGACAATAAAAGCACATAAAGGAGGAGCTACTAACTTGTTTGCTCAAGTCAGCTGAGTTCTGCCTAATTCACACAGCATCAGTTAATGGCAGACGCTCAAAACCCAGTGAATCCGTGCATGTGGCCTTCCCAAACAGAAGGGGTGTCTTCATCAGAAAGGCAGGCAACTCTGCGTGATTGCTCTTTGCTGCAGAAGAACACCTTGGAGCTGCTGGCACACCTGGGCGCAGTTCTGGATCAGGAAGTCAGGTGACAGGAATGGGTTTCAGGAGGATTATGAACCCTCAGCCTTAAGAAGACATGGTGACTGGTGTGGCGGCTGGCCATGGCAAGTTCCTAAGCTGCCTCTTTACTTTCTGCTGGGATTCCTTTCCTTAAATACTGCCTTTTCTTAAAAAGTTGCAGTTAGAAATGTGAGTGTAGCAAATGAGTATTTGTTCAGCTAGCGACATGCTACCCCTCCCTGTGCTCTTGGCAGGTACTGAGGGACAGGCCAAGTCCTGGGGCACAGTCCTGGCACTCGCCACTCAACGGAATGGTCACCTTTGAGAATCTGATGGCGGCTATAGTTGTCCCCTGAACAACAGGCATGTTAAGCTTTAGTGTTGCAAGCAGTGTTCAGGATCCAAGAAAACCCATTCTGTAGAGCAGTGGTTCTCAGGATGTAGGCCGTGACCAGCAGCAATATTTTCCTGGAAACTTAGTGGAAATGCAGATTGTTGGCATCAGCATTCTGTTTGGGAACCACTGTTTAGGGGAAATGTGAGTGAGGGTTTAATATGGTGTGAGAGTGCGCTGTGAGCTGTACTTTCTTTGGGTAGGGGAACCTCATCCCTGGCAGTTGGGAGAAGCTGAAGTGGGGGGGATGTTTGAGCAGTGTACAGGAAGGGTGTACTTGCAGGGTGGTAGATGGTCAGCCCGGCTCCAGGAAGAGAAAAAGTTGCTTTGTGCAAAAGGGGGAGGGGTGTCAGGTTTAGGGTGCTCACTGTCCTGAACTGTGGTCAGCCAGCACTGGATTAGTCAGGAGATGCTGGATTTGTTCCTGGGCTTTTTAGGTTTGTAGTTAGGTATTTCCCATCAGAGATCATAGGCAATAGAAATGAGACTTTTCTACTTAACAGCCACGGTGGGGCCTTCCTCACGGGAAATCGTTGAAGCCACCCAAACTAACCTTGGATCATACACAAAGTTCAGCTTTCCTGGCCTCCCTATGTCCCATGTTCATGGATAACCTCAGGTCAGTGAGGTGTATCTGCCAGACATCTCACTGGGCAGCCTCTCCACTCCTGGCATGTAATAGTTTGCAGTTCCTGTGTCCATAGTTCCGACCTCTTGTCTTTCTGTTTCCTAAACCAAACAGGACAAGTGTTTCAGCTGCCTCCATGGCCACACTGTTCAGGGCTTCTATAACGGACGGCTGCCAGAGAAGAAGGCACCTCAGCCAAGCCCAGGGACACCAACATGGAATTTACTCTGAGACAGAGATTTTCTTCTGAATTCTTTAATTTAAAAAAAAAAATAACATTTTTAACAACGAATGTTAGTAATACAAGGAACTGGTGTAGAAAATAACACAGGGGGTACTGATTGAACTGGTTAGGGTCAGGTGAAGCTTGATGTGGCATTTTCCTGCTTTGGGCCAGGAAGCAGTGCAGGATGCAAGTAGGAACGCCAGCCCCGCCCGCCGTGGGCTTCTCTCAGCTCCCTGGTACACGAAGGCACTGGTTAGGCTGAGGGAGGTCTGAAGAAGTGCCTGTACTTAAGCCAGCGTGTGAAGTTGAGGTTGCGTGTGTGTGGCTTCTTGGCGTCCTCACTGCCAGAGGAGAAAGGTTGGTCACCTTAGTAGCACTTCTGTGGAGGAGGAGCCAGCCGGCAGGAGGAAGCATTGCTCCCAAGGATAGTAGGGTAGGGCTTTCAGGAGAGTGTTTGCTATGGACAGTGGCGGCCCAGGGGGATACGCTGTTGCTGCGATGATTTAATGGTCTCCATCTTCCTGATGCACAGTGGGATTGTGTCTCTTCCATGTCGTCTGGTGTGTCTTGACTTTGTGTTTTCAGGCCCATGGCACCTTGTCAGCTTTATCAATAGGAAAATCCCAGGACTGAAGGATGCTAATGGGGTTTAGTGTCTGACTCTTTACACTCTGTTTCTGCATTGAGTGGTGGCAGGCGATTTTAATGGTGGGGACTGAATGTACGTGCTGATGACGGAGTACTGGTTAGTGACCATGTGCCAGCAATCTGAAGATGGCATGTCAGATGCAAGTGGAGCTCTTAGCACTTGGTTCTTTTTGATTGAAAGAGGCAGAGGAAGAGGGCAGTCAATAGCAGTTTCTCAAGTGGTGGTGCAGAGAGAGCACGCAGGAACTGTGGGCAAAGCCAAGGAAGTTCCCTAGACGTTCAGACATCTCTCTGAGAGCTGGCTCTGGGCACATCAGTGTTCAGTTTGCTTGGGTTCTTGTGACCTCTGGGCCTTCTGGTGGGCCCTGGGCAGAGCTCCCTTCTCTGATGGTCTGTGCTTAGTGAGTGCAGGCTTCAGAAGATGCTCGGGAAAGGGCAGCAGAGGTGGCTTCGGGACTGCTGCAAAGCCAGTGACGGTAGAGTTCATGGGATGAAGGCACTGATGATGGGCAGCAGAGTCCTCTGGCAAGAGGCAGCAGGCCACTGGCCCTCCCAGCTGGCCTGGGTGTGTTGCAGGTAGAGTGTTTTCTAAGGCTCTGTAGGGGTTCCTTCCAGTCTGATTCTTGGCTATGTCGTTGCCGCCCACTTTGAGGGTTACAAGCGGTGTCCTTGTTACCTGCCCAAGAGGAGATGAGAGATTGGATACAATGCTTAAAGTACGCTTTCATTGCAAACGTCTGCTGAGACCTTAGTAAGACCAATTTCTCCCAGGTAAAGAGAATTAAAGAGTACCGAAGTACTGTTATAATGTATTGCTTACTTAGAATCTTTATTCTCTACATTCTAGGTTCGGAACCTCACTTATATGGTGACCCGCAGGGAAAAGATTAAACGATCTGTGTGCAAAGTCCAGGAACAGATATTCAATCTTTACACTAAGCTCTTGGAGCAAGAAAGAGTTTCAGGTATGCACCAAGCCCTGTAGGTCAAAATATAGGGCAGGGGTTTGTACACCTTGACACTGTTAAGGGGAAAAAAAAAAAATCTCTTGCTTAATATTTAAAAACTATCCTGTAGAAGAACTTAAGAAGCATAGACTTTTATATTTAAGGAGTAATTGTAGGCGTTTGGGGCATCATGGTATGGGGGAGAGAGCTGTGAACTTTGCCTCAAGTATGGGTGGAATTCGATCTTCTCTCATCTTGACCAACACAAGTCCATTTTGTCTCCCAATTTCCTTATATAAATGGAAATAATATCTCAAGCTGGCTATAGCAACTGTTGTGAGATTCAAATGAAGCTGACATGTACTACAAAGCACTTGATAAGTATATCATGGTGATACCTAAACAGATGTGATGATTATCCAGCCTTTGGGTGTACTTTGATAACCTCTGGGTAAGACTGTGCACTTAAGGCACAGGTTCATTACTTAGGTTATGTTGACAGGATTTTGAGTATTTCTGAGATTGAGCACCAAGTATTTATTTATCTTACAGGCTCTGGGCTAGGCATACAAACAAACAAAGCAAAACCATACAAGAATAAGAAAACCAGGACGCTTGCCTGCTCTGCAGAACACATTAGTTTCTCAGAGATCAAGTGCACAGTTGGGCAAGTTGCTGAACCTCTCTGGGATTCCTTTGATCTGTCAGAGACATGTGGCTTAGAATCTTGATGCTTAAATTGCCTCACAGGACGTGAACTCCTTCCCCCCAAAATGGGTCTCAGCGAGAGCTGTGGAGCCTGGGTTGGCATCCCAAGGTCTTAGGCTGACTTCAGTGGAGAGGAGAGAGGGAGGGTGGCGCTCCTGCCTCAGGGCTTGTGAGGGGGAGAGTCACAGTTGATTCGCTCACTCCCTTTTTCTGTGTTGGTGGCCTTTTGTCCTGGTACTTACACTATTATGAGATATGAAACAGTAAGGCGTTGTTAAAACCTTTCCATTGAAATACAAATTCTAGTTGATAACTAAACAGTATCTCTGAGTGAGTGACTTGGTCAGCTGAACAGTAGGAGAAGGCCTAGAGAGTTTTGAACATTTTTAAAGTTTCCATGGCATTAACTTACTGCTATCCTAGATATTTTCTTCCCAATATTAAATATTTTCCAAATGTATCAAGCGCATATCATTAGCTAGAACTTGGGGTTTAGCTGTAGTAAATTTTTCTAAGGGTGTCACATGTAAAAGCATGTTGAGTCAGATTGTTTTAAACTTCCATCTCATCATTATTCCTACTTGAAAACAAATAAATGGCATCTTTTTTTTTTTTTTTTTTGTAAACCTTTTGTATCCTCATGTGAACAACCCACAAGGAAGGTTGGTGCAGACCACTCAGTCGCAGCCAGCAGATGCCAAGCTGATGTCGCCTGGATCATTAATGCGCGCTGTGTGTGGAGTCGCGCCCTTGGAGGTGTTTTCTGTGACTCTTGTTGCGTAATGAATGATTACCTAAAAAATAAGCTGGAAAGGGCATGTCTGTGATTTCACATGAATCATTTTTCACGGGTATTGAAGGCCGCTTTTTGTATTTTCAAGACTGAGGTTTTTACTTGAGTGAGCGAGCGAGATTCTTAACAGCGTTCGGAAGTGTTTTGTGTTACAGAGCTGTAATGTAGATCTGCACTCAGAAGGAAAGAAAAATCTTCCCTCATTGTGAGATAAGAATCATGCTACGTGTGATCAGTTGCAAGGGACATTAGCCTTCCCGTGAGATGCTACAGGGAAGGCGGTCAACCCTTTGGGATGCCTTGTTTCTCCAGTTGCAGACTGCCCCTTCAGTTCTGTTCTTATTCATGCCTGAAGTCCCTTCCCGTCTTGGAAGGTGGAGGAGCCTAAGTGAAGGAGCAGGTGTTTGGGACTCACATGTGTTGTCAGTCAGGATCCATGGCTTGAACTCTGTTGTGTGATTCCGAGAGTGCTCTAGGGGCATTGTGCTGAGGTCTTCAGTGGGAGCAGAGCTGATGGAAGCCCTGAGGCAGAGGCTCTTCTGAGACATGGTGGAGGTCACAAAATGGTAGCCTTTCCTTAACCGTTTTCCATGGGAGATGATTCTATAAAAGCAGCGTATTGGGTGTGGCAGGAGGTTTCGCTAATGATTGGTTCTTGAGAAAGCAGACATTTCCAAACCAGCAGATTGGGAAGGAACCTGCCCTTGTGATAATGGCAGTTCTGTATTGAGTCTTGAGCTGTGTTCTGTTGTTTGCTTGCAGTGGCCTTGTCTGATGAGCAGCGAGTTCTTGAATGGGCTCCCACCTCGCCTTGTTTTCTTGGTGTTTCATACTTTAGTATCAGAGACAGAACACACGAGAGCTGCTCTTTGTAGGTGCGCTTGAGGGTCTTGGTGCTTCTGATGCATTCTGGTGTGTTAGGATTTCACCCTGTGTGTTTCCAGCGGGAGGTGATGATGGTTCATCAGTGAGTTGTGAGATGACTTCTGTGGATCATGACCAGCATTCAAAACAAGTGAAAAAGAACAGGAAATGTCAGCGTACTTTTCAGGAGATGTGGATTAGTAATATTTCACAAAACGTGACCTTTTACTAGGTTCCACTGTGAGATTTAGATGAATTTAACTTACCCTCAAGTTGGATGACAATTCAGATAAATCCTATAAATGGATTTTGCATGTAATGTTGTACATTTTTGAGAACCTTATGTATCAACTTTTAGACACATTTGCTCATTTTACGTATTTACACGTATTTATCCTCAAAATAACCCTGCCAGGGTGTAGACACTGGAGAAAAAAACTAAATGCAGTGGTCCTCGACCCTGCCTTTTTGGTGCGGTCAGTTTCACTGGGGAGAAGGGGTCCGGACACAGCAGCTGTGGCCCCTGGAGCAGTTGCTGCTTTGCATCTGGGGAGAGGGAGGAGAGGCAGCCATTGACCACCTGCTGCCTTCTGCAGGGATTTCCCTTAGACTATCAGTTACTTTGTTGGAAGGAAAATGTATTCCTTGATAACCATGACAAGTTAGGTGAGCCTCAGCTGTTTTAGAAAAACAAAGTAGCCTAATGCAGATGGAATGGAGAATTTCCAAGGCAGGTCATCAGCTTGAGATAGGATAAAAACTGAATTTTGACAGACTGGTGGCGGCGTATTGAACTGCTGGGCGGGAAAGTTTGCATCAGTTGGTCTACCCAAAGGGTCCAGAATTTAACTCCTTTGGATTTGCTTCTGTTGTAATTCTAATGTATTTGTGCTTTTATATTCACAGGTGTGCCTTCTTCTTCCTGCGCCTCCTCCTCACTGGAAAACATGCTTTTGTTTAACAGTCCTTCTGTGGGGCCTGATGCTCCCAAGATAGAAGACTTGAAGTGGCATTCTGCATTCTTTAGAAAACAAATGGGTACTTCCTTGGTTCACTCACTGAAAAAGCCCCATAAGCGAGATGCACTGCCCAACAGCGCTGGGAGCGAAGGCAAAGCTGTGCTCAAGCAGCCAGACCCGTGTGGTAGGCGGGAGGGGATCGTGGTCCCGGAGAGCTTTTTGAGCTTTGAAAAGACCTTTGCAGAAGCACGTCTCATATCGTCAGCACAACAGAAAAATGGGGTAGTGACACCAGACCACGGGAAGAGAAGAGACAATCGTTTCCATTGTGATCTCATTAAAGGAGACTTAAAGGACAGACCTTTTAAGCAGAGTCACAAGCCTCTCAGGTCCACAGACGTGTCCCAGAGGCATCTGGACAACACAAGAGCTGCCATTTCCGCTGGAGCAGGGCAGTCAGCACCCGGCATGCGGAAGGAGATGGTGCCCAAGTGCAATGGCTCCCTAATCAAAGTAAACTATAATCAGACTGCAGTCAAAGTGCCTACAACGCCTGCCAGCCCAGTGAAGAACTGGGGAGGATTCCGGATTCCAAAGAAGGGGGAGCGGCAACAGCAGGGAGAGGCCCACGAGGGGGCCTGCCACCAGCACTCAGACTACCCATACTTGGGCCTAGGCCGAGTGCCAGCCAAGGAAAGGGCAAAAAGCAAGTTAAAATCCGACAATGAGAATGACGGGTATGTCCCCGATGTGGAAATGAGTGACTCAGAGAGTGAGGCATCAGAGAAGAAGTGTCTCCACGCCAGCAGCACCATTGGCAGGAGGACAGACATTATCCGGAGAAGCATCCTGGCCTCCTGAGGAGACAGGGGTGGCCTGGGAGCACGGCGGACTTGTCACTGGGTGTGCTGGGGGGAGTGCTGATGCAGGGGACAAGCAGAAACCTGGTACTCCTGAGCTACACAAACACATTTACTTGCAATTCAGATTGAATTTTTTTTTTTCCAGAGTCATTTAGAAATCATTGTTGTGAGACGTTTGTGTTATTTGCAACTTGTTGAGGAAACAGAAGAGTAGATTGTAACCATAAGACACTGCTAAGAGGAGAACCTGAACTAAACACTAAAACAAGAATGAATTAAGTTTTTAAGAGAGCAAGGCTTCAGGAAGCCTCCTGAAGTTTCATTGCTCTCTGCATTCTTCCCAAAGCACAAACTCTTGGTAACCTGAATATACGGAATCAGATGTGGTTCTTGAGACACCCTTACGTACCATTTGTAGCCCATAAAGCTTATTTGCTAGGACTGCGGTAGATCTTGAAATCCTTTTGGCCCGCAAGGCTATTTTTTGTTGCATGAAGTATGCAGGCAGCAGCTCTGAAGCTTCACTAACACTGGGGAAACTCACGTGTAAGTGCAGCAGCCAAGCAAGAGAATTTAAACGATGCTCATGGTTGGAAGGGACAGGGTAGAGCTGCTGCGGCTTGGAGGGCTAGGGTGAATGTCGCAACGTCCTGCTGCCTGATGCTCCTGAGTGGGTTGTGGATGCAGAACTGATGGAGCGTGAAGCTGTTAGGAAGGTTCTATCTCTGAGCAAGAGCAGTTAAGGTCCAGTTTCTACCAGTCCTCTTGACCTTCCTCCTCCCTAACTGTTGGCTCTTGGGCCAGCTTGGGATTTCCCTGGCCATTGCCAATACCTGGCCATCTGGCTTCCAGCAGCACAATGGCTATTCAAGTTTAAGCGATGAACTTCGAGACTCTGGTTACTCATACTTCCCAGAGCCGGTCTCTAGTGTGTATGTTGGGGAATCCGGGCTTCCAACATGAACGGATTCCTTAAGAAAAAGGAAAACAAGAAAAGAAAAAAAAGAAAAAGTAAAATAGGTTATATTTCAAAACAATAGAAAGGCAATAAGTTGCGATAAGCTCTTACCATTGACCAAGGTTATACAGGAACGAGATTGATGTGTACCCTTGAATAGTTTTCTGGAGTCAGAGTTCTAAACTCTATTTCGTAACTTGGACTTTCTAATTGCAAATGGCAATAAATAGTAAGTTATCAGCAATAATAAATTTAGCATTAAATTTGAGTACAATGTTGTTTTTTGCACTCAATGTAGTGCGTATGTATTAAGACAGTGGATAGCGTTAAGGTCCTGTTAATTTTCTTTGGAATTCAATGTAGTTGTGAATCAAACTTAACAGAAGGAAAGTTTAAATAGCATTATGGGCATTTGGAATGAGCCCAACTTCCCCTAAATTACCCCTTAGTTTGTTAATAGCAGTACCCAGATTCTTGATTCATTTTTACATCTGTTTCCATGTGGCAGGGACATTCTAATACCTAATGCATAAATGCTTTGAGTTCTGTAGTTAACTTTCAAGTCTTCCAGATGATCGTCAACAACAAAAAAGGCTTATTGAATTCCATCTTGCTATGCAAGTTTTACCAGATGATCAGATAATAGATCTGATGCATCCCCGTTGTATGTATGACATTTCTCAAACCAAGTCTTAACTTTTCGAGTACATTTTAGTAGCTAATTCAGGGGAGGTGAAAGAATGACCCAGGTTTTTAGATTGACTATTTTTGAGCTATGGGGCTCAGTTGGAAAGACTGCTGTCCAGATCAGCTTGTTGCTACAAATATTAGGAGGTTCTTATGAATCCAAGTTGTACATTCACTTGTAGCGTAATTTAAAAATGAGATTTTTTTTTTTTTTTTTTTTTTTTTTTGCATAAGAGCAAAAACCTTTTGCTGGATATAGGAGAAGGTTGGACTCTACAGTTATCTTTTGACTACAGCAACAGCTCTGGGTGAGAGTAGAATTTATACAAGAATAATTTGTCAAGCCATAGAAAGAAAATCTAAATTAACCTAGTAAATGTATGACCTCTCACCATTTTAAGAGGTACCAGATTCATTTGCACTATTAGGAATGCTAGTTTTGTGCAAAAGTAATGCCTTACCTGTTTTTCCCCATGTTTAGGTTGAAAAGCTTTCAAATGTTCCAAGTTATGCTGAACCAAAAACAAAACAAAACAAAAACAAAAAAATAAAAAACCCCACACAAAAACAAAACACAAAAAATAAGTCCACTTTTTATTCCTGCTTCAAAATGCAAATGGTATAGAGCACGGTTTCTCTGACAGTATAATGATAGCTTTGTAAGTTAGTTTCATGTCATGCTGGGAACTCTGTATGAGGTGGCCATAAGCAGCAACCAGCCAGCCTACCCACTTGCATTCTATTAGTACAGAACCATTGGCCTTTTTTTTCTTTTCTTTTTTTGTGTTAAGCTTTATCTTTCCTTGTGCATCCTGACCAAGAAATATCTTTGATTATGATCAAATGTATTATGTCAAAATGTAGGCTAGTTAAACTTTTGTAAAGTTGCCTGGAATGTCATTTGTTAGGTTATAAACACAAAATCTTAAATGAAGGGTTTTATGTGTTGTGTACAAATCTTAATTATTTTGAAATGGACAGACTTGTCATTACATTTGTAACCTTGTACAGAGGATTTTTCACTATGTGCCTAGCTTGGTGTCCATTCAGCTAAAGTTGAAATAAAAGGTGCATGAAGAGTAAAAAATCAGAAATTAAACAAAGTATATGTAGAGATGACTATTTTATATTACATGGCCCAATCCTGTATTTATTTCTACCCCCTTTTTGAAAGTATTTATAAAACTAGTTGAGGACAGCTGTATTTTTTTGTTGAACTATTTAGTAGAATTTGTGCCTTTTTGTCTGTATGTGAATAAATGCTGTACATTTTGCAATACATTTTTAACTGTCTTTTGAAATCTGCTTTTGGCTAAATAGTTAAAGGTGTATTATGATTTAGTAATCCTGAGTTGGTGCTTGTTTATTGTCCTGGAGTGTAGATCAGAAATGAGAACAGTAGGGAACAGATCAGCATTGTGCAAGAGCCCGGGTTTATTGGTGCTTTCTGGCTCAACTCTGAGAGGAGACTGAAAAACGATAATGGTTTGATTTTAGTCTTCCCCATCTGGAGTTCCTTCCAGAATATGAGGGTACTTCAACAAGTTCGCAGAAAATGTGTATATGGAAAAACTAGGGATTATCAAGTCAAGTTTTTGCACCAAAATATACTTAAACATTTAATTTTATTTTCCCATTAACATTTTGAAGTACCTGGTAAAATTTGGATCAGAAAACATCTCACTGTTGAAGCTACATAGACTTTAGGGTTAGAGAGACCTTGGTTTGATGGCTAAACCACAGTTTACCAAGCCATGTGACCTTGGCCAAATCGCTTAACCTTTGTGAACCTCATTTCCCCATCTGTAAAAAGAGGATAACAATTTAGTGTCTTAGTGTGGTTGTGATATTGAAAGGAAGTTCATAGAGTGGCACACAATATGCCTTTAGTAAGTGATAGGTTATTAGGTGCAAGGTACTGACTGGCAACATAAACTGATGAGCCTTCTGAGGCAAGATGTTATTCCTGAGTGATGGGAAGGTTGCATTTATAAGGTGCTTTAAAAAACGGAGAGGTTTCATTAACTGCTTGCTTTGATCACAAAGCTCTGGAACACAAGGGCAAGAAGAGAGATTACCTGCATTCCACAAAGGTGACTTGTCCAAGACCACTGCATTAGGCATACGCAGAAATTTCTAGTTTTGAATTGTACTGCATGCAGAAATTAGCATATACTGAGATGCACCTTTCTTTCCTCTTTGGGTTGGGAACAGCAAAACTGGTGTGGATTATTCTTTCTCATGCTGATTATGCCGATTAGGAGCAACAACAGGGTAGCTTTTTGGCTCCAGTCTAATTTGTAATTTCTACAAAAATTTGGCTAGTCTTTTCTTGAAAACATGAGTTGTCTCTTTTGCTAAAGGCTTGTTTATTCTGTCTTGTTTCTCCTTGGTGACTGCTTGCTTCCATGTTGCTTTCTCTGAGCAAGACCCGAGAGGCAAATAACTATGATTCTTCCTACAAGGTCTTAAAGTTGAATAACCACAATAGTTCCCTAGGGAAATTAAGTCCCCAGGAGCCAAAGGAAGGCCCTATCATTGGCAGTTCTGCAGTCTGTGATGGGAAATGCGGCACTAGGGACTCATGGTTCATGTTTTCACCCACATTGCTTAGAAAACAGTTTCTACCTTTGAAACATTAGCCATCTGCAACAAACTTTACAATTAACTTCAAGGTTGAAGTCTCTAATCCTTGTATGATTCCCTTTTAATGCTAAGAACTGCATTAGATAATGTGTTCTAGTGGAGGCTGACAGTGAAGGGCTTTGATGGCCTGGTCATTGAAAAAGAGGATACAAGCAAATCTGTTGTCTGGTCCATTTCCTTGACATCAGCTCTTCTCTGTTGCTGCTTTGGTATGTCTGCAGTGTAGCTTTTCCTGGGTTCTAAAAGATGCTTATTGGGCACTTCCTTTTGGATGTACACAGGTACCTGAGATTTTGGAACTACCCCCCCCCCCCAATACTGTTAACAGAGAATGTCATGGGAATCCTTTGTGAATCATCTCTTCAAGTCCCATAGCCAAATGGCAGTAACTGCCCCAATATTCTTGGCTTCTCTAGGTCCCAGTGCCACTTGCCATATAGATCAGGTCTCTTCATTTCTCCCATAATTACTTTTAGCAGCAGCCTCGTCTGGTTTCCTGGACTCAAGTCTTGCTGAAATTAATCCCTCCTCTCTCCAATTAGGTGTAACTTTGCCAACACTATCTCCATAGTGATAGATAGCAATTTTATCATTCCAGCTAGCGTTTAGGGGATCTTGCTTTTGCAGATAATTACAAAGTGCTTATTAACTAGCAGGCACTGGTCTGTATCTTACGTGTAAGAATTTGTTTAGGCTTTGTGATGTGAGCTAGGTGTTACTGTCTCCACAGTGTGTAGATGAGGAAATTGAAGCACACAGAAATTAAAGGTCAGTAGGCGGTAGAGTTCCTGTACACAAATTAAGCCAGTGTTGGGTTAGGCACCCTAGACTTCTGCCTCAGAATATAAAAATAGTTCATATAAAGTAGTTAGTGTGTTTCTGAGTATACTGAAGACTCTAAGTATGAACTTTAGGTCAATTCCTATAAAGTAAAGCTAATAATATATTAGGGGACTACAAAAAGTTAGATGAAAAATGGAACTGAAACATCTGATGAAAAAACTTTTTGAAATCCATGCATAGTTTAAGAACTTTTTCAAGACCCCTGTATTGGTTAGACTCTGAGGCTATCCTGATGGATAATAAGCAGCATAGTCTGCTTGTAGTCTTTTAGACCCTGCATTATTCTAGGGAGAATGGACTTAGTCATGTAACATTTATGTAACACACACAGGCATTCACACATATAAGGGTAAGTTATATGCATTTATGATCAAAGAAAACTGTTGTCAAGAATTCAAACAACTCTGTATGCTGCCACTGCTTGGAAAGTTAATTATTTAAGTCACAGTTTCTTGATGAGCATGGAGTTAGGACTAAGCATTTTAAATTGAAGCAAGCAAACCCTCCAAATCAGTATTTTTGTGATATACAATACTTACAATAAGTCTGGTTATTTTTATACAGAAATGAGCAAACCTAAATTAAGTAGCAAAGATAACAAAAGGAAAAAAATACCATGTACTGTGTACTGTCACTCAATGTGTCACCAATGTGTTCTGCTAACTCTCACTACTGCTTGGCTTATATATGGCTGAATTTTAAAAATAGCATAATTATAGGGTAATGTGATTATTTTATTCATTAATATGGCTAATCGTTCCAATTTCAGGAGTATCTTCATGAAGCAAATCTTCTGGTGTCTTTCTTCCCCATGTAGCAGCTTCAAAGGGAGCTTTCTTTCCCTTTCTTATCAGTTTTGCCTCTGCTCCAGTTCTACTATAGAATCGAGCCTCTCTTTTTTTATATCAAATTCTTATTTTGGCCTGAACTACTCACAATACTGTATCAACAACTTTACAGTTTAAAATTATAATTTAATATATATTATTTTTTTGCAGATTAAAAGTGGTAAAATTGTCATTACTCATTAAAGACATCTAGAAACCTTCAAAGAAGGTATTTTATTATTAGAACTTTGTGTTACCTATATTTTCCACTGGTTATCTGACTTATATTTAGGCTATGTTCATTTCTTTTCTAGGCCTGGAAAAATTAACAAATTCCACTAGGTTTGAAGGTACTTTTTTTTTTTTTTTGTTGTTGTTGTTTAAAAATTTATTTATTTGAAAGGCAGAGTTACAGAGAGAGGTAGAGACAGACAGAGAGAGAGAGAGCGCTCTTCCATCCACTAATTCACTCCCCAAATGGCCGCAATGGCTGCAGCTGAGCCAACTGGAAGCCAGGAGCCAGGAGCATCTTCCAGGAATCCCAAGGACTCAGGCCATCCTCCACTGCTTTCTCAGGCACATTAGCAAGCAGCTGTATCAGAAGTGGAGCATCTGTGACTCGAGCCAGTGCCCATATGGGATGCTGGCGCTGCAGACCAGGGCTTTAACCCCTGCCACACAGTGCAGGCCCTGGATGATACTCTTTTAAACTAAGTTTTCTAGGGGCTGGCATTGTGGCACAGTGGGTTAAGACACTTGCATCCCAACAGAGCATTAGTTTGAGTCTCAGGTGCTTCATTTCCCAAGCAACTCCCTGCTAATGTGCTTGGGAAAGTAGTGGAAGATGGCTGAAATATATGTGAGACGCAGCTGGAGTTCCAGGCTCCTGGATTTATTTATTTGAGAGGTAGAGTTATGGATGGAGAGTGGGAGAGACAGAGAAAAGTCTTCCATCTGCCGGTTCACTCTCCAAATGGCCACAATGGCCCAAACTGAGCTGATCTGAAGCCAGGAGCCAGGAGCTTCCTCTAGGCCTCCCATGCAGGTGCAGGGGCCCAAGTACTTGGGCCATCTTCTACTGCTTTCCCAGGCCACAGCAGAGAGCTGGATGGGAAGTGGAGCAGCCGGAACTCAAACTGGCACCCATATGAGATGTTGGTGCCACAGGCGGAGGCTTAGCCCAGTATACCACAAAGCTGGCGCCTCTCTTTGTCTCTCTGTGAACTCTGCCTTTCAAATAAATGAATACATCTTAAAATATGTAAAGTTTTCTAAGTATACACATAATTTTACAGCCAAAAGGGCTCTTTGAGTTAGGGTCAGAGTCAGGGCATAAAGGAATCTAACAGCTCAGGTTTATTATAAGGCTGATGAATGAAACAATAGTGGTAATATTTTTCAAATCCTACTTTTATTTTCCATCAAGAACATTATTGATCCTTGAACTAAAAAGGAAAAAACAGGCAGTGGTAAGCATTAGCTGTAAGTCTAGGATGTGTGAAGCACTTGTACAAGGGTATTTAGCTGTGTAAATGAGTTCAAGCCTCCTGATCCAGATGAATTTACATCCCAGGACACTCAGAACCCATCAAGGCTACTTCGGAATGACTATCATCAGCAAACGGGAGAGGTGCCAACAGTATGGATTCTGCAAACTAAAGATGCAATGTTGCTCAGAAGAAGGAATTCTAGCATTGAATAGGTCTGGTTTGAAACAGCTGAGCCACTTCCAGCTGTGTGACCCTGCACGGATCATTTCACTTTTATCATGCTTTTTCCTTTGAAAAGGAAATAATATCTGCCTACCAGGGTTCTTATACTGAGATAATAAATGCAAAATGCTAGCATAATGTCTAGCACATGATAGATACTCAATAGACATTTTAAATACACATTAGCATGCTTATCATTGATCCAGGGGAACAGTCTCCAATGGATTCTTTTGGTTTTTTACAGAAATATGATTATAACTTTTTCATTGTCTTTTATCCCTTAGAATTTTTATAAAAGAAGATGCTAGTGTTATATAGTTTTAATCATCATAGATCTAAATGGTAACAGTTTTCTTTATATATCATACTAAGTTCTGATAGCCTTTTCATTCTTTGAGAAAAGAACTACGCAGCCACTAAAAGAAATATTGAGTGAAAATTTCCATGATGCCTTACCAAAGAATTAAATGATCTTAATAAACATTAAAAAATGCAATGATTACTAAAATGCATGGATTTACTAAGAAGTCTAACATTTTTCTTCTTAAACAGGATTACTAGATTAGACCTGGGAAACATGACTAGTATGATATAAATGTGCAAGGCAGTGGGCTAGGTCTTTCTTAGTGTTCTTATGACAGGGTATAAGCAACAATATAGGCTGGATTAAAAACCAGTTGATAGAAGACAAATCTCTGGAAATTTTATGGTCACGCCCAAATAAAAAAGAAGAAATTAGAAAACTAAAAACAAGTGTTGGAGATTTATGGGATACTATCAAACAATCCAACACACAGGTCTTAGGAGTTTCTGTGAGTGTGGAAAAAGAGAATGCATTAGGAGGCCTTTTTAGTGAAATAATCACAATCTCCCTAATTTGGAGAAAGAAAGGGACGTCCAAGTACAGGAAGCACATAGAACTCCTAATAGACATGACCAGAAAAGACCCTCACCATGACACATTGTAGTCAAACAATCCACAGTAAAACATAAAGATTATGAAATGTGCACAAGAGAAATGCCAGATTACTTTCAGAGGATCTCCAATTAGACTCACATCTGACTTCTCATCAGAAAACCTACAGGCTAGGGGAGAATGGTGAGATGTATTCCAAGTCCTAAGAGAAAAAAACTGTTAACCCAGAATACTATTCCCTGCAAAGCTCTCATTTAGGAATGAAGGTGAAATAAAGGCCTTTCATAACGAACAGAAATTGAAAGAATTTGTCACCGCTCGTTCAGCCTTAGGAGAGATGCTTAAGGATGTGCTACACACAGAAACACAGAAACATGGTCATCACTATGAAAGAAGGTGAAGGCTGGCACTGCAGCTTACTTGGCTAGTCCTCCGCCTATGGCACCGGCACCCCGGGTTCTAGTCCTGGTTGGGGTGCTGGATTCTTTCCCGTTTGCTCCTCTTCCAGTCCAGCTCTCTGCTGTGGCCCGGGAAGGCAGTGGAGGATGGCCCAAGTGCTTGGGCCCTGCACCTGCATGGGAGACCAGGAGGAAGCACCTGGCTCCTGGCTTTGGATCGGTGCAGCGCCCCGGCCGCAGTGGCCATTTGGGGGTGGAGGTGAACCAACGGAAAAAAAGAAGATGTTTCTCTCTCCCTCTCTCACTGTCTAACTCTGCCTGTCCAAAAAAAAAAAAAAAAAAAAAAAAAAAGGAAGAAAGAAAAGGCAGAAAATCTCCCGGTAAAAGTACAAAGGAAATCCAAAGTAAATAATAGGAATATTTATGGAAAAATGGCATGGCCAAGTTGCTACTTATCAATAGTCACCTTGAATGTAAATGGCCTCAACTTTCCAGTTAAAAGATACAGACTGGCTGAATGGATTAAAAAACAATACCCATCTATTTGCTCTTTACTAGAAACACATCTTACCAACAAAAATACATGCAGACTGAAAGTCAAAGGATGGAAAAAGAAATTCCATGCTAACAAAAACAAAAAAAGAGCTGGTATAGCCATCCTAATATCAGACTTCAACACAATAGAAATAGACTTTAACACAAAAACTGTTAGATGTAATGATTAAGGGTTCAATTCAACAGGGAGATGTGACTATAATAAATGTATAAGTACCAATAACAGGGAACTTTGCTATTTAAAAGAAATGTAAATAATCTAAAGAAAGACATAGATTCCTATACAACATTAATGGGGAACTTCATTACCTCACTTTCAGCAATGGACAGATCAACCAGACAGAAAATCAGCAAGGAAACAACAGTTAATCGATGCTATAGTCTGAATGGACCTAACAGATTTCTACAGAACTTTTTATCCTACAGTTGCAGAATACACATTCTTCTTACCAATGCATGGAACTTTCTCTAGGATAAAGCTAGGCCATAAAGCAAGTCTCACAAAATCAAAATCAAAATCAAAATCATACCATATATCTTCTCTGACCACAATGGAGTGAAGCTGGAAATCAACAACTCTAGAAATTCTAGAGTCTCCAACACATGGAGTCTGAACAACATGCTCCTGAATGAACAGTGGGTCATAGAAGAAATATAAATAAAAAAGCTGTTGAGGAACAGTTGTTTTCTCATACTATGCTCTTTACTTAGTATATAGTTAATCTTCTGTATATAAAGTTAATTGAAAATAGGTCTTGGTAAAAAATAAGAATGGGAATGGGAGAGGGAGGAGGAAGAAGGGTGGGAGTACAGTTGGGAGGGCAGGTATGGTGGGAAGAAATCATTATGTTCTTAAAGTTGCAAACATGAAATGCATGAAGTTTGTATATCTTAAATAAAATGTTTCCTGGGGGAAAAAAACCCAACAAAAACCAGTTAAGTGACCATAGCTGACTGGTCCTGATTAGTTTAGGGAGTCTGTGGTTGGTGATGTTGTAGAGACCGTACTCAGATCTGTCTGAGCCTCCTCATCTTTTCAAAGATTTGTATGAAAATATGGCTAGCACTATTATTAAACCTGTAGGTGGTATTCAGTGTAAGTAAAAAATTGCCTGGGGTACAAGAAATACAGAGGTAAAACAAAACAATTTTATACCGAGAGCTAACAAACTAAAGGGCAGAATTAAAAGTTAAAATGACCTCAGGAGGTTATATTAATGTGATTGAATCAAGTAGGGCTAAATGACTAGTCCTGCTTCTGAGGCAAGGATTTGACTTAGCAACAAAAGCTTTTAAAAAAGACTTAGAATTTCAGCTAACAATATGCTGACCAATTATCTGTCAAACAATGTGATTGAACTTCAGAAAAAAAAGAGGCTAGCATGATTTGAAGTTGTATTAATGGAAGTATAGACTCTAACAGTAATTATCATTTTTCCTCACCTTGAAAACTAATGAGAAATACTATATATGTATGTTGCCATGAATCACTGACTACTGTGACTCTCAAGGCATGCTTTCCTGTGAGAATGTCAGAACACCTTGGAGTGGGGAAAAGGGAAAGGGTGCATGCTGTGAGGTCCTATCCAACCCTTGGAGATTCTCAGAAGCTGTCCTCCCCCCCCCCCCCCCCCACTTAAGCAACTACACTCATTCTGTCCCGGTCCCTCTCAGTCATGATCTAAAATCAGGGAATTAATAATTTACACCTTGAATACATTTTTTTTTTGTTTTGGCCATAAGACTGATATATGTCCAAGTACACTTGGGTAAATTAGGTGCTCAACAAAGAACAGATACAAATTGAACTAAATTTTAAAACTAACTGGTTAGCATAAGGACTAGAAAATGAATCCTCTGAGAAAATGTTTAAGTTCAGAAAGAACATATAACTATTTTCAAAAGGCTGAAGAGCTGCCATGTGGAAGATGGCTTGGATTTACACTGTGGCAGAAGATAGGGAGACACAATTCAGTTTAATGTGAGCGAGAATTTTCTAATGGTCATAGTTGCTGGGAAGGGGATTGGGCCATCTCAAAGGGAAGTGAGCTGTCCTCCCTTAGAGGTTTTCAACAGCTATGCAAAATACCAAGTTTAAGATTTGTTACTAAAGTGCTGTACTTTAAAAATGTGTATTTAAAAAGAAATAAACTAGAGCACATTCAAAGTTACATCTTATGTCAATCTCATTTGCTCACATTCCAAAATACATTCAGAGCAGAAGTGACAATAGTGAGGTTATACATCGGGAATGTCTTTGGGAAGGTGAGTGTTTTGTTGTGAATTCTTGGGCTACAGAGTACGTGTGTTGTGAAAAATCACTTGTAGGGTGCATTTCCATCATATGACTTTTGTTATCTAAGCATACACACATTTACTTTTCCTTCTATGTAAATACTAACAGCACTACATACATTTTTTATAAGTTTAAGGGTTGGCAGGGGACAGATTTTACAATCTTAGGGTAAACCAGTCTTTCTGTCTACATATGTGTGTGTGTGTGTGTGTGTACATTTTTAGATAAACTATTTTTTAGATTAAGTAATTATAAATTTAATATTTTTGGAAAAATGATAAAATATAAAGAACAGAATTTAAAGTAGTATTTCCAGTGTTTTCTCACTGTGACTTGTCTGAGAGTTGGTTTGTGCAGTTATGAAATATTCAATATTTGCTGAATAAATGTATAGCTGAATTACTGCTTATGTTCTGTTACAGTTTCCACACCAGAGGAGAAATTAGGAGATTGTTGGCTGTCCCAATTTGCATATTCATATATAAAGGGAAGAAGAGGTAATCATATCTTCTTTCTTAGGGAGACACAATATAAGAAACATGAATAAACAAAATGAACTAGCTGTGTTGTCCTCAGTTCCAGATTTATATTTTTTCTCTTTTTCCTTCTGAATTCCCCTGTCTCCTAAAACACAGCTCACAAAATAATACTGTCTTTACAAATTAAGTTGACTGATCAATTCGAGAAATGTTAAAATCTCCATTACATTTTTGCATGATAAATTATTAACCAATGAAAAACAACCATCATGTTTAGTTCTGTTGCTAAACATAGCTAAAGTCTGTTAAAATTCACAGAGGTTAGAAAGGCATATTATCTGCATAATATAGCATATCCTCTTGGAGAATGTCTAAGTGTTCAGGAAGGGGGTCCAACTGGAAAGGAAGTTATTAATATAAAGAGTATTAGAGGATTCTTCTTGAGATCACTGAATTAATACAGACACAGGAATTATGTTGGGTGCTAAGGATCCAATGATGAATGAAAGTTGACATAATCTTGCTCTCAGGGAGCTTTCAGTCTGTTGTGGAGAAAAACATTTTGAAGAGTTACAACACACATTTTGATAAGTTATGTAAGAAAAGCTAGAGCACACTATTAAGAGCAATGTGATGAGCAAACAATTGAGTCTGGAGGCTCTTCTGAAGTGAGGTTTGCATAGGGATAAAAAGAATGCATGAATGGAAGAGCACATGCAGACTCTGTTGCTGGGAGGGAAGACGATGCACTAAGGGAAGTAAAAGAAGGCCATCAAGTATAGGCCACAACAAATGGAGGGGAAGAGACAGAGGAAGCAGTTAGCCACATCAGCCAACACAGGCGCCTACTCTTCAATGGCTTCAATTTTCATGACAGGCCAGAAACTTGAACTTGTTAGCACTATTCCTGAACTTCTAATTTCTCCATTCAGATTCATTATGTTTTATCGGGAAAACAGTAAGAGTCTCCTAACTGGGTATTCAGATGTAAACCTATCTGCCCTAATCACCGGAAACCAGGATACACCAAGCTCAAACAAGGAACAGAGAATAACTACATGGCTCTATGAAGATCCATAAATCTGCAACAGTTCAATGCTATGTATTCTCTATTTAATTAGTACTGCTTTTGAGTAATTTAAAAAAAAACTTCCCCAATTCTTAGATATCAAATTCTATAAATACTGGAAACCATGTAAGTGAAAAACAAATCACTACAATCATACATTAAAATACATGACAGCATCATTTTAGAAATTCAATAATTTATTATAGTTATGAGTTTATAATGGATTCTTAGGAACTTTAAAAATGAATTAGGAATAACAATTAAGTATAAAATTCCCAAATATTGGAATCTGGAATGTTAACTTCTAGCATTTTTGTAAAAATCTCTTCCTTATGATCAGTTAGAAAATTATGTTCTTCAAGGGAAAAGAAAGGGAAGTTAAAAAATAGACAGGTTGATGAAGGCAACGAGTTCTTCTCAGCTGGCTTTATTCTCCATTGAAGCTCAACAGAGGATTTTATTTTCTTTACTCACAGGAAACTGTCACTGTTCTGTTTTCCAATAAACCTCAAAACAGAATGGAAAAATCTTATGCAAAATGACACAAGCCTTAACCATTCTCTGCAGGCTTTACCGTTTCGATACACTTCTAGTTCAACAGCTTCCCCAACTCTAAAATTCTGTTAGTGAACTATGAATACTTTTTAAATACTTTCCAGATTCATCATGGAGGCTGCTTTTCTTCTCTGTACTGTAATCACACTGAGCTGCAATTAAAATAAACAGTCAGTAAGTAGTTACTTTTTCTATGGAATTTCTTAGATTAATACAAAGTACAATGTAACACAACCTACCATTATTGAAAATAACCTTTCTGGAAGGGGTCTTGAAACCAGTCATTTTTGTGTTCATTTCTATTTTACTCTTGATAATTTATAAAATGTCTGTATTACATTAGAGAAATGCATGTCAAACATGGCATTCCATAGCTTACAGTGATACACTTAGAATTCTAAAACATATTCCACAGATAGATGAAGAACATCTTAATCAGAAAAATACCTAAAAACAAACTAAATTTGAGCCAGCACAATGCAGGCTTGGAAATAAAAGTCATAATAGTACAAATGTGCGTACAATACAAAGGGTCTCCTCTAGTTACTATCCTTCATTTGGTAGCCTTCTCTCCAAATACAACATCGTTTCTAGTTTGGAACAAGCATATTTATAAAAAAGTTCTGAGAATGTATGTACAAACCACTACACATACTTTTGACCTTATTTTTTCTTTCTTCTAAATGATCTACCTTAGAAATAGTTCCATATTAGAGGTACTTTGCGTCTCTGACAGCTGTTAAGTAAGTGATCTGCCTGTATGGCTACTCCAAAATTTAACTGATCTACTGGTCTGCTAATTGTGGGTATTTGGGTGGTTTTGCTTCAAATAGTATTTTTACATGTTTGCTTCCTTGCAAAGATTTTTCCAGGCACAAGTATGGATTAAGAGCTATGCACATTTATATATATATATATATGCATAGCTCTTAATATATATATAAATATTATTATTTTTTCTGACAGGCAGAGTGGACAGTGAGAGAGAGACAGAGAGAAAGGTCTTCCTTTTTGCCGTTGGTTCACCCTCCAATGGCCGCCGCGGCCGGTACCCCATGCTGATCCAAAGGCAGGAGCCAGGTACTTCTCCTGGTCTCCCATGGGGTGCAGGGCCCAAGCACTTGGGCCATCCTCCACTGCACTCCCGGGCCACAGCAGAGAGCTGGCCTGGAAGAGGGGCAACCGGGACAGGATCGGTGCCCCGACCGGGACTAGAACCCGGTGTGCCGGCGCCGCTAGGCAGAGGATTAGCCTGTTGAGCCACGGCGCCGGCCCAACATTTATATTTTTTGAGAAATAAAGCTAAACTTTTCTCAAGAGACTGTACCAATGTATACATCTATCAATGATGTATAAAAGTACCAGTACAATTCATTATTATACTTCATAATCTCACATATGAAAAATTACATGTGATTACAATAAACATTTATATTTGTCTTATAAGTGAGGATCAGCATTTTTAAAGTGTTTATATGCTGTCATCTCTTTTCTGTAAATGTTCTTTACCTGTTTATTGGTCTGCGGAACTGTTTTTTTTTTTTTCTTAAAGATTTATTTACTTATTTGAAAGGCAGAGGGAGAGGGAGAGAGAGAGAGAGAGAGAAGTAGAAGAAGAAGAAGAAGAGAGAGATTTTCCATCAGCTGGTTCACTTCCCAAATGGCTGCAACTGCAGGGGCTGGGACAGACCGAAGCCAGGAGTCAGAAGCTCCTCTGGGTCTCCCACGTGAGCATAGGAGCCCAAGTACTTGAGCCATCCTCCATTGTTTTCTTAAGCACATTAGCAGGGAGCTGGGTCAGAATTGGAACAGCTGGGACCAGCACCTGCATGGGCTGCTGGCATTGCAGGAAGCAGCTTTAAGCTCTAAGCCAATTCTGACCCCTACTTTTTTTTTTTACTTAGATACTCTCTATATATTTAGGATATTAGCTTTTTGTTATAGGTGCTATAAATACTTTATGTTTGTCATTGAGTGATTTTTTTGATGCAGCAATTAAGATTTTACATGATCACATTTATTAATTTTTTTATAGTTTCCAGGTTTTGTGTTTTTGCGTAGTAAGGTTTCACTACATTGATTTTAAAAAATGTCATACTATCAAAAGAACAAAGTATGGCATTCAACAGCTTGGAGTAATATACTTGGAATGGATGAAGGATGTATAGAAAAAGTTAATCAGAACATGACTGAATCAACACAATGCAGGGCTCATGTTGAACCAACAACATGATACTATACTGCATTATGGTAAGAGTGATGTGTTATGGACAATAATAAGCTTTTAGCATCTTGCATTTCTTTAAACATTCCTTAGCTGGATATTATTTCTAATAGCATATCCTAATTTTCAGAGGAAAAGGGGAAAATTAGAAATGACTCAGAGAAGGTAAATATAAGGGTTTTTAAAAATTAAATAAATACTTTATAAAGAAAGTTTAACAGTTGTATTCATTTAACATAGAAAAATTACTGACTCTGAGAAAGAAATTCCCTTTTGTGTTTGGAGAGAATGAAGAATGATTACTTTCCACCTCCAAATAAGAACAGAATGGAAGGAAAAAGCTTAAGGGAAAAATCTGTTACAGAAAAAATTGTGAAGTGTATATATTGACAAAACATTAAAAAAAAGCTCACAAAAACAATAGTGGAATATTTTCAATCTGACAGGTAGAGTTATAGACAGAGAGAGAGAGAGACAGAGAGAAAAGTCTTCCATCTGCTGGTTCACTCCCTAAATGGGCACAACAGTCAGATCTGGGCAGATCTGAAGCCAGGAGCCAGGAACTTCTTCTGGACCTCCAACGTGGGTACAAGGCCCAAGCACTTGGGCCATCTTCCACTGTTTTCCCAGGTCACAAACATAGAGCTGGATCGAAGGAGAACAGCTGGGACATGAACCTGTGCCCATATTCGGGCACAGCCGGTGGAGGCTTAGCCTACTACATCAAGGCATTGGGTTAGCTGGAGAATTTAAATAATAGAAGAAACATCAGGACTGGATTGTTTAGGTTTAATTCTGTCAGATGATAAGTAAACTAGCTGTCAGTTGGACTATAAAATTAAGTTTTTAGAACTCTACCCTTTTTACTATAGAACGAAAGGTAATTGATTTTAAGCTGGCATTTTTTTTTTTACCATAGTCCTTAAAAAAGGAATTATGATACAGAAATTTAATTTCTTGGGGCCGGCACCATGGCTCACTTGGTTAATCTTCCGCCTGCAGCGCTGGCATCCCATATGGGTGCCCGGTTTTGTCCCGGTTGCTCCTCTTCCAGTCCAGCTCTCTGCTGTGTCCCGAAAAGGCAGTGGAGGATGGCCCAGGTGCTTGGGCCCCTGCACCTGCATGGGAGACCAGGAAGATGCACCTGGCTCCTGGCTTCAGACTAGCGTAGCTCCGGCCATTTGGGGAGTGAACCAATGGAAGGAAGACCTTTCTCTCTGTCTCTCTCTCTCTCACTGTTTAACTCTATCTGTCAAATAAAAAAAGAAGAAATTTAATTTCTTATATATCCATTGAAGTAAGTATGTACTTATTACAAAAAGGATTATAATAGAAAAATTTAATTTTTTCTATATCCATCTAAGTATCTATTTGCCATTATACTGAAGATTTTACATGTTCTTTTCATTCTTCAATATGCACGTGTTGTCTCACATTAATCATGACAAATGGAAGATTTAAAAAACTGCAATTGTCCAAAGTCACATGACTACTTAATGGTGCTAGACGATTTGTCCAACATCAGAGCACCTACTCTGGAGATACTGTCTAATGCATCTTGACTCCTCTTACCTTATAATCTAAATGAATGCATGGATTCTTGAATGATTAGTTACCCTACAGATTAACCCATAACTTCATAAGAAATTAAAATTATTTGCCAAGGCTATAATTATTTTCTAGAGGAAGGGGAAGAGATGGCAAATTACTGGATTTCTTTAAAAATAATCTATATCTATCATGAACATGTAGTTAGAAAATGTAATAGTAGCTAAGAATAATATTAATTTTGAGTAAAACAGTACATTTAAGATTAAATATAATTAAAATATAGTCACTTGATTTGCTTTTGTTGTCTGCTTGCTCAATCCATCCATCCATCCATCCATTTCAACAATCTATTTTTAGCCTATCTTTATAATTCCTGAACTGATTTCACTTTGTTCCTAATAGCAGGGACTACTGTTCTAAATGGCCCATTTCATTTATATGATGTGTATGTGTTATGAGAAATTACTCCTTAGTATTTCATTGATATTCTAAACTTTTTACTATATTTTTCATTGGACAACTTTTATATTTTATTTTAGATTTACTTGGTCATATGCAAAAGTACATTAAATGAAGTTAATCTGTAATCCAAGTAATTTTTCCCAATTTAAAACAGTAAATAAGAACAAAGGCAATGCAGCCTGAAGCATGACATTCAAAACAATATTGTCCACTTTCAAACCTGTCAGCGAATCCATGCCTAGTTTTATACAAAAATATAATTTCAGAGCAGTATTGTCTAACAGAGCTTCTTGTGATTAATATTCTGTATCTACACTGTCTATTAGGAAAGCCACAGATACATATGCCCATTGAGAACTTGAGATCTAGCTAATGTGTCTGAGTATCTTAATCTTTATTTTAATTTAACTGTAATCAATTTCAATTTAAATAGCTGCCTGTGGCCAACACCTATCCTACTGGACAGTGCAGTTCCACATGCAGGTGAAAACTGGAGAATACTGATGTCTATTTTTGTTTTTAAAGTTCCCTTTTTCAACCTCAAATATTAAAGGGATTAATTTTAAACAGGTTAATCAAGTAAAAATAAAACGACTAGCTCTCTGGGAACTTCCAAGGAGTATTTTTTATCTTTGATCCACTCAGACAGTTTATTATCTTGGGAGAATGAGGATGTTGTATACCTGCTGGGAGGCTGAAGCAGCTCTCTCTTCCGCCTGACTTAGGCGCCTTTGAAGTCTGTTGGCTTTTTCTTGATGCTCTAGAATTAATTTTTCATTCTATTAAGGAGAAACACAAAAGAAACAAGTTAGAAGTACATATGTGACATGCAGATGTTTTTGGAATAGTCCATGAAAACTCTGGAAATCATATTACCACTTAAAAAACACTAAGATAGTAGTATTTCCAAATTTACATTTCAAGTTATCAGCTTCAAGTACAAAGTTGGCTTTATATTTTTATAAATTTTTTTTTTTGGACAGGCAGAGTTAGACAGTGAGAGAGAGAGAGAGGGAGAGAGAGAGAGACAGACAGAGAAAGGTCTTCCTTTTTCCATTGGTTCACCCCCCAAATGGCCACTACTGCTGGCGCACTGCACTGATCCGAAGCCAGGAGCCAGGTGCTTCCTCCTGGTCTCCCATTTGGCTGCAGGGTCTAAGGACCTGGGCCATCCTCCACTGAACTCCCGGGCCACAGCAGAGAGCTGGCCTGGAAGAGGAGCAACCGGGACAGAATCCGGCGCCCTGACTGGGACTAGAACCTGGAGTACTGGCGCTGCAAGGCGGAGGATTAGCCTAGTGAGCCACGGCGCTGGCCAATAAATAGCTTTTTTTTTTTTTTCTTTTTTCTTTTTTTGACAGGCAGAGTGGATAGTGTGAGAGAGAGACAGAGAGAAAGGTCTTCCTTTTTGCCGTTGGTTCACCCTCCAATGGCCGCTGCAGCCGGCGCATCGTGCTGATCCGAAGCCAGGAGCCAGGTGCTTCTCCTGGTCTCCCATGCGGGTGCAGGGCCCAAGCACTTGGGCCATCCTCCACTGCACTCCCGGGCCATAGCAGAGAGCTGGCCTGGAAGAGGGGCAACCGGGATAGAATCCGGCGCCCCAACCGGGACTAGAACCTGGTGTGCTGGCGCCGCAAAGCGGAGGATTAGCCTGTTAAGCCACGGTGCCGGCCGTAAATTGCTTGTTTTCTACATGTCACTACAGAAAGTAAATTAACATATCCTAAAACAAACAGGTTCAGAAATTAGGGAAAAGACTTTAAATTTTTGATCTTTTAACTTTGAGATGTTAGCTTTAGAATCATATGGAGAGTTTTTGACAACACAGACTGCTGGGTCCAAGTGCCAGAGCTTCAGCGGGGATGGGATGAACTCTATTGCTGTATGTTCCCTAAGACATCTGCATACTCCAGATGCTATGAGATCAATAGAATTATTAGGCACTGTTATGGTTTGAAGTGTGTCTGCCAACAGATGCTTAAGTCCTAAACCCTGGTAACCTATGAATATGACCTTATTTGGAAATAGTTTTTGCAGATTATTGATCAGGTTAAGATGAGGACATTGGGTGGCTATAATCCATGTTATTAATATGCTCATAAAAGAGAACATCATCTACAAGCCAAGGAGTGCTTGTGGCTCACAGAAGCTAGGGATGGAGCAGACTCTGACAGTCCTCGGAAGCGATCAACATTGCTCATACCTCCACTCTGGATTTCTAGTCTCCAGAATGGTGAGATAATAACTTTCCAGCGTTTAAGTCACCCAGTTTGAACTGTACAGACATCATAAATGCAAGCTGTCACAATATATGTAGTTATGTTCAAATAATTTATTGATTAAAATGTATTAGTTTTGTCCATATTTATTAAGCTAGTTATTGTGCATACAAACAAATATTTTTGTGCAACTAGAACTGTCTAGTTACACAGTTTTTCTGGCACTTACTCAAATTAAGAGAAAAATATATATAGGGCTAACTAGGGAAGCTAGAAAAACACACCTTCTTTTTTTTTGACAGGCAGAGTGGACAGTGAGAGAGAGACAGAGAGAAAGGTCTTCCTTTTGCCGTTGGTTCACCCTCCAATGGCCGCCGCAGTAGGCGCGCTGCCGCCGGCGCACCGCGCTGATCTGATGGCAGGAGCCAGGTGCTTCTCCTGGTCTCCCATGGGGTGCAGGGCCCAAGGACTTGGGCCATCCTCCACTGCACTCCCTGGCCACAGCAGAGAGCTGGCCTGGAAGAGGGGCAACCGGGACAGAATCGGTGCCCTGACCGGGACTAGAACCCGGTGTGCCGGCGCTGCAAGGCAGAGGATTAGCCTAGTGAGCCGCAGCGCCGGCCGAAAAACACACCTTCTATGAAGCACTAAGTAGTCCCCATGTCCTAACATAGTAGAGGTAACAATGAATGTCATGCAGTGGCCGGAGCTGTGGTGTAGTAGGTTAAGCCTCTAGCTGTGGTGCCAGCATCCCATACGGGCACCGGTTCGAGTCTTGGTTGCTCCACTTCAGATCCAGCTCCCCGCTGGTGACCTAAGAAAGCAGTGGAGGATAGCCCAAATGCTTGGGAACCTGCACCCATATGGAAGACCAGGAAAAAGCTCCTTGGCTCCTGGTTTTGGATCAGCCCAGCTCCAGCTGTTGTGGCCATTTGGGGAGTAAACCAGCAGATGGAGACCTCTCTCTCTGTCCGTCCCTCTCTCTGTCTGTGACTCTTGTCTCTCAAATAAATAAATAAGTCTTTAAAAAAAAGTGCTTGTCATGCCTACTAATATATAAGATTAAAATAACAATGTCCTGTTACAAGAAGCTTATTATATTATTATGCCCAAATTAAATTCTATGAAGTTAACTACAGGGGCTGTTCTAATTTACCAAGATATTTAAATATGTAGTTTTAAATTTTAAGAGTCACATCATACATTAGAAGTAACCTGGAGAAAAGGTTCATCATCTGTAATAATCATTTTCATACATATATTATATATAGTGTACAATTTCTAAACTGTAACCATAATGATTGAGGGATGGTTCAGATTGGGTAAATTATAATATATGCAGTTGTTTCTTTCAACTGATTACTCTTTTTTTCCCTTAAAGATTGATTTATTTACTTATTTGAAAGGCAGAATACTTAGAGGGAGGGAGAAGAGGGAGTGGGAGAGAGGCCGCCAACAGCCATGTCTGGGTCAGGCAAAGCCAGGAACCAGGCACTCCATCCTGATCTCCTACATCACATGGGTGGCAGAGGCCCAAGTATTTGGACCATCATCTGCTACCTTCCCAAACACATTAGCAGAAGGCTGTAACAGAAGCAAAGCAGCTGGAAATCGAACCAAAACCCTGCTGATATGGGATGCTGGTATCCCAAGCTGTGGCTTAACCTACTATACTACAATGCTCATCTCCATCCCAGTAGCTTTTGATATTCCAACAAAATTAACATTGCTGTATTGAATATTTTCCTTTAATTTTTTTCATATTTTACATTACTTCCTTAGAAGAGATTTCTATAAGTGGAAGCTATATCAAAGAGTATTTTTAAAAAATAATTAATTAGAGAGAGAGTTCTAGAGAAAGAATGACAGTGCAAGCTCCCATCTAATGATTCACTCTTCACATGCCCACACAGAGGTTACTGGGCAATGCCAGGAACTGGGAATTCAATCCAGATCTCCCTTGTGGACAGGAACCCAATTACTTGAGCCATCACCCATTGCCTCCCAGGGTCTGCATTAACAGGAAGCTGGAACCAGGAGCCTGAGCTGAGTACTGAACTCAGGCACTTTGATGTGGGCACTCTAACTGGCAAGTTAACCACCATACCAAACACCTGCCCCTAAAGTGTTTTAACAGCTATTCTTTAATTTCTTTATAAATGTCTTATAGCAATATAAAGTGCCATAATGGGACTGTTGCTGTGGCATAGTGGATTAAGCTGCTGCTTGCAGTGCCAGCATCACATCTGGGCACCAGTTTGAGTCCTGGATGCTCTACTTCTGAACCAGCTCCCTATTAATGCACCTGGGAAAGCAGGGGAGAATAGCCCAAGAGTTTAGGCCCCTGCACCCATGTGGGAGACCCAGAGAAGTTCCTGACTCCTGGCTTCGGTCTGGCCCAGCTCTGGCCATTGAGGTTATTTGGGGAGTGAACCAGCAGATAGAAGATCTCCTCTCTGTGTCTCTCTCTCTGTAGCTCTGCCTTTCAAAAAAAAAAAAAAGTGCAATGATACCAAAGAGTAATTTTTTTTTTCAGGGAGGTGAAAAGGGGACACGTTGTTTAATGCATATAGAGTTTCAAATTTTACAAAATGGCAAAGTTCTGAAGATCCATTGCATAACAATGTGAATATACCTTACATTATTTTTTTTAACATTTAATGAATATAAATTTCCCAAGTACAACTTTTGAATTATAGTGGCTTCCCCCCCATAACCTTCCTCCCCTCAGCAACCATCCCATCTCCCACTCCCTCTCCCATCCCATTCTTCATCACGATTCATTTTCAATTATCTTTGTATACAGAAGATCAACTTAGTATATACTAAATAAAGATTTCAACAGACTGCACCCACAAAGACACACAAAGTATAGAGTACTGTTTGGGTAGTAGTTTTACCGTTAATTCACACAGTACAACACATTAAGGACAGGGGTCTTACATGGGGAATAAGTGCACAGTGACTTCTGTTGTTGATTTAACAGTTGACACTTTTATTTAACTATGGTTCCTTTAGTAGACCAGAAAAAGAGAGAGAGGCCCATTATATACTGTACTAATGAAGTTCCAACAAATTAGAACATCAGATGATGAATCAGAGCTCTAGGGAGTCGCAATCATAATCTAGAAATTGTTTACTTTCTTAAAGCCTCAAATAAAAAAATGATAAACTCTTGCTATATTTAGTTCTAAGGCATCAATCAAAATGAATTTTAATGTATCCCAGTGGGCAACAGTATGTTTTTCAATTTATTTACTCCCCCAAAGAAACTTTTTTTTAAGGAATACAGACTTCATGCATTTCATAAGTACAACTTTAAGAATACAGTGATTGTTCCCACCATACATGCTCTCCCACTTACTCTCCCACCCCTCCTCCTCCTTCCTCTGCCTTTCCCAGTCCCATTCTCCACTCAGATCCATTTTTGATTAAGTTTATGCACCAACTCTATACTAAGTAAAGAGTTCAACAATTTGCATGGGAAAAAAAATGAAAACAAAAAAACTTCCTCAACGGTCGAGACAGGGCTGTTCAAAGTCATTACCTCTTGAAGTTAATTTCACTTCTTTTTTTTTTTTTTTCTTTTAGAAACTTAATTAACTTTGAGGAAGCACCCAAGAATGATACATCTTTTGTGAGCACTTAGACATAACCGTCACACAACTCTTTGAGGACAGAGGTCCTGCATGGGAACTTTGTGCACAGTGACTCCTGTTGTTAATTTAACAATTAACACTCTTATGTATGACACAAGCTGCCTATGTTATGGAAGCCTTTTGAATCCACAAACTCCGTCAGTATTTAGACAAGGCCACAAGCAAAGTGGAAGTTCTCTCCTCCCTTCAGAGAAAAGTACCTCCTTCTTTTATGGCCACTTCTTTCCACTGGGGTCTCACCCACCAAGGTCCTTCATGCAGGACATTTGGCAAAAGTATTCTTTACATGTATTTTGTGATGGATTAAAGAAATGAGAAGAGTGGGTTAAAAAACACAATCTTAGTGATGCAGAGTCATGCAGGGGGTTCTAACACAGTCTCTGAGCTGTGTACAAGTTATACTGGTAGAACTGAAATAGGAGCTCCACCTTTTATTCATTTACATGACAAATCAACAATGTTCAAAGCTTTTACTCACATTCTGTTACGTGTGGACTTTTAGGGTTACAGGTGATTTCTGTATGGCTATTTCCAATGGAGAATTAATCTGAATTTGGCTCAGGTAAAATTCTCTACAATGACTGTAAAGTTACAGCAGAAAGTATTTCCTGGAGGAATCATTATCGTACCTCAACTACCTTTTCATTTGCCATTTCCAGCTGAGAAAGCAGCTCTTGGGTGTGAAGTTTCTGTCGACTCAGTTCACTCCTGTTAATGGAGAGAAGGAAAAAAAATTCTTAATATAATTGTTGAAAATCTAAAAAATCTAAAAAGAATCTTTATTGGTGAGATATAAGTTCATAGTTTGAACAAAAATACTATCTTAATGTGAAAAAGAGTCACTTAATAAGACATCCTTTTTTAATAAAATATATACAATACTTCAATATCATTCCAATGTGGTATATTCAAGACTGATATTAATGTCTTGTTTGTATATGTAATATATTTTGCTGAAATTATCTGATACACAGAACTATCTTATTCTTTCATTTTCTTTCTTTCTTTTTTTTTTTTGACAGGCAGAGTGGACAGTGAGAGAGAGAGAGACAGAGAGGAAGGTCTTCCTTTTGCCGTTGGTTCACCCCCCAATGGACGCCGCAGCCAGAGCACTGCGGCTGGTGCATTGCGCTGATTTGAAGCCAGGAGCCAGGTTCTTCTCCTGGTCTCCCATGCGGGTGCAGGGCCCAAGCACTTGGGCCATCCTCCACTGCACTCCCGGGCCGTAGCAGAGAGCTGGCCTGGAAGAGGGGCAACCGGGACAGAATCTGGTGCCCTGATTGGGACTAGAACCTGGTGTGCCGGCGCCGGAGGTGGAGGATTAGCCTATTGAGCCGTGGCGCCGGCCTTCTTTCATTTTCTTGTTAGCATAAGAGGGGTCTTCATAAATTTCATGGAAATTGTGCATTATGAAAAATTCTGCAAGGGTTTCACAATTTTTCTTCCATCAAAATAAGCATCTTTTAGCCTATTTTTCCACAAACTTTAAAAAATTCCTTCATATAAGCCTATATCACTTTTGGCCAAAGATCATTTCAAGTGTACCAGGTTAAGAGTACATACAATGCAATCTCAAAAATAACAGGAATAAAGATTGCATCAGTTTGAGTATTTAAATAGTTAATGCAATATTGGCCTTTGTCCTTTTGTTTTTAAAAATTTGTGCTTCTTAAATCAGACAACAAATTAACAGTTAGAAATAACCTCTGAGGAAGAGAGACTGCTGGTACTAACTCAATGGCTTCACCAATATGATTTCACCATGAGGAATCTGAGCACCTAACATTACTTCCTTGACAGATAAATTCAAGTATTTTATCTTGGCCTTATTTTGATGGTAACAATATTACAGAATTAATGATTGTGCTTACTTTACAGTATCATGTGTGGTTTAAAGTTAATTTCCCAGCAAAGAAAAAAAAAAAAACAGAGAAAAACCAAAATGACTACAGTGGCTGGTCTTCTAGGCCAAATGTAACGAAAGAGAACACTTACGTATATTAGTATTAGTGAAAAATACCCCGTGAGCACAACTGAGGCTCAGATGAATCAATGATCCTATTTGCAAAGTTGGCCAACATTCACTTTACACAAAACCTTTCTAGGAAAACACCTACTGTCTAATCGGATGCCTAAATTATTCAGTAACTGAACTGAAACAATTATAGTAATAATGTTCCACAAAATCAAAGATCATAAAGATACAAATCATTAAATGAAATGGAGTTACTTTGTGTACTTTTTTTTTTTTTTTTTGTATATCAAACTAAGTTACCCTCCTTGGACAAGTGAGCACCTCTGTTATTCATCTGTGTATCCGTATAATCTACTATTCAGCAAGAGTTTGGCAAATAATAGTGAAGTTGATGATAATGGTGATAAGGAGACACCTACATAGTGCTAGCTATGTGTCAGGCCCTATTCTAGGTGCTTTTATAAGTTAACTTATTTACTTTTCATGACAACTCTATGACATCCTTACTTTTACATTTGAGAAAATTAAAAGACAGAGACATTTAAAAATAAAATTAAGTAACTTCCTGGGTCACAAAACTTGTCAGCTATAGAACTGGGATTCAAAACCTTGATCTTTTGCTTCAAAAGGTCTGTGATTTTTTAAAAAATTTATTTTATTTATTTGAAAGGCAGAGTTACAGAGAAAGAGAGAGAGAGAGAGAGAGAGAGAGAGAGAGAGAAATCTTCCATCTACTGGTTCACTCCCCAGATGACCATAAACGCCAGTGCTGGGCCAGACAAAAGCCAGGAGCTAGGAGCTTCTTCGGGATTTCCCACATGGGTGCAGGGGCCCAGGGATTTGGGTCATCTTCCACTGCTTTCCCAGGTGCATTAGCAGAGAGTTAATGTGCAGTGATAGGAACTTGAACTGGTGTCCATTTGGGATGCCAGCATTGCAGTCTTACCCACTATGCTACAACACTGGCCCTAAGTCTGTTCTATTAACCACTGCTCTGTACTACAATGTGGCAGGCAATTTAAATGTTTGTTCAGAAAGTAAGTGAAAGTTTGTGTTTGGGTATGTGTGTGTGTGTGTGTATGCCATGTGGACACAAGCATGAGTGCATGTATTAGGCATTCTAAGAGTATATTTACCCATCTGGAAAATTTAACAAGTTAAATCTTTACTTCTGACTTCTCTTCTGAAAGTCTAGTCTTATATTCAAATTTAATCTTAATATTAAACTTTTTGCATTGGTTCATAAACCTATTCTCATTCTGCCACTCAATTTTTATATTCATATCTCTGCCCTTGCTGTCTAGGTTAAAAGTCTTAAATCAACTCCTATTTTACACTTTGTGTTCTTAAATGTAACATCTTCTTGGCCCCTAAATAGTCTTCCTTTGAAATTTTCTCTTGCATCTATTTTTCATTCCTATTCAATGCTACCATTACAACTTAAATTCCTAGGACTTAATTCTTAGATTTCCTGCAGTAACCAACTACTCAGGCTTCTCAGTATCAAATGAAAAAATACTTGTAAAGCGCCCAGCACAGTGCACATAAAATCACTCAATCACTGTTTTCCCTCTGTAACCCATGTATCATTAGCATGTTTCTCTTTCAAAAATATCATGTTAACAATTTACTTCCTTGAGCGATAATCTCCAGTGCCTCTCTAGTATTGAACAAAACACTCCACATTTCTGAGATTGGTATTCAAAATCCTCTAGAATTTGGTCTAATTTTGCTTTCCAGCCTTATTGCTAATAGGAACCTTCAACTTCGTTACACTTCCACTATCTGGAAAACAAACAATAAGCATCACCTTCAGAGGTAGGAACCAAGATGGCAGCTGAATAAGACACTTTGGTGACTATCTCCCCACAAACACACCAATTTGAATAGCTATTCATGCACCAAGTTACCTTCAGAAGAGCTACAGAAGCCAGGAGAGAGACCACATGGCCTTATTTTGATAGAATAATAAGAAAAGTTGCAATGAGGGAAGCAGGAAGGAGAGAGTTGCCTGTGTCACTGTGGAGAGGATAGGAGAGGGACTTAGGACCCAGCCTAGGAGCTCAGAGCCCACCTCAACCACTGTGAGACTCTAAAGCCCAAAGGATTCCATTCTTGGCTGGTGCTCATGGAGGAGCCTGCAGACTTGGCTGGCATCAGTGTTTCAGACTTGTGTTCTAATGTGATGGTTCCATTTTTGTGTGTCAGTGCTGGCCTCTGGTGTGTACCCTTGGGACTTTGTGGAGTCTGGTGACAGGGGACACACAGGTGACCCATTTGTGCCTGTCTGAGTGGCCAGAGGCTGCTTTCTTTACCCTCCTTCAGCCTTAGGCAAACAAGGAAGGAGGGGACTATTTTTTTTTTTTTTTAAGATTTTATTTATTTATCTGGGAGGCAGAGCTACAGAGAGGAGCGACAGAGATGAAAGTTTCATCTGATGGTTCACTACCCAAAATGGCCACAATGGCTGGAGCTAGGCCTATCTGAAGCCAGGAGCCAAGAGATTCTCCTGGGTCTCCCACGTGGATGCAGGGGCCCAAACACTTGGTCCATCTTCCACTGCTTTCCTAGGTCACAGCAGAGAGCTGGATCAGAAGTAGGGCAGCTGAGACTCGAACCAAAGCCCACATGGGATGTGGACACCGCAGTGGAGGCCCTCGGACTCAGTACTGAGCTAGGAAAGCCTGACTCTGGGCAGATATTAAAGGTTTCTGTCCCTAGAGAGGTGCCCATGGACAGTGTCTTTGGACTTGCCCTGGTATCAGGTGGAGACCTGTGCCCTGTGGGATGCATTTGTTCTGGTGTATATCATTACCAACCTCACGTGGGCCTGGTAGGCATCCCCAAGACTGCACAAGGCTAATGACTGTGAGACCCAGGTGTGACCCATCTAGTGCCTTCCTGCATGGCTGAGGGGCTGCCACTATCACCCTTTCTGCAACTGTGGCTGACAGCAAGGAACCACAGGACTGTTAGGGGACTCTGTGCCAGGCTGGTAAAATCTAGCATTAAATAGATCCTGATGTTCTCTGTCCCCAGGCCACTGACTGCAGACAAAGCCTTTGGACCTGTTTTGTGCCAAGTGGAGTTCCATGGAATCAGTTTATCAGTCTTATACTCACCCAGCATTGCCAATGGCTGGTAGAAATTGCAATGGGCAGTGAGTTCAACTCAGCAGCAGACCAAAGCAGGGTGGGCTTTGGTCCTATCCTGAGGCCGCACTGGTCTCAGTGGGCTGTTGGCTCTGGGTGTGATCTAGATCATGACATTAGTGGATGTGGGACAATGAGTTTGAGCCTATTGGAGGCCTCGGAAGAGTTATAGGGACAGACTAACCTTTTTTAGGCATTTCCCCAGTTCATTCCAAACAACATGTTAACTGCAGATATGGGGCAAATCTGAACTTCCAGAATATTGTAGGACTGAATCAGCTAAAAAAAAAATACAGTGCAAGTGGGACAAACCTTTGACATACAGTGCTATATAGTACTGAAATAGCAGAAGTAGTCACAGGCTCAAAGAAAATAAACACCTGCTTAGAATGGCTGGAAGGACATACACAAATGAAGACAGATTACTGTAACTAATTCTTCAGTGCCAAGAACTTCCACAGAACCATCACCTCACATAAAAAGCAAAATGTTACCAGGAAACAACTATCTAGGAATTGAAAATTTTAAATACTTGTATTAAGATTTCAAAATAGTTATGTTTTAAGGAAACTCAAAGAATCTCAAGAGAACAAAGATGTAAGATTTAATATTCTAACAGAGATAATGGATAGAGATGAAAGTAAAATCAAATAGAAATCCTTCAATAGAAAAATACACTAAGTGAAATAAAAAATGCATTAGAAGGCATCAAAAGCAGAACAGATCAAACAGAAGAAAAAAATCAGTGAGCTTAAAGACAGATTCTTTGAAAATACACAGTTAGTGGCTGGTGTAGTTGCACAGTAAGTTAAGTTGCTGCCTGTGATGCTAGCATCCCATATAGGTGCTGGTTAGAGTCTTAGCTGCTACACTTCTGATCCAGCTCCCTGCTAACATGCCTGGGAAAGTAGTGGAGGATGACCCAATTCAACTGCCTTCTGCACCCATGTGGAAGACCTGGATAGAATTTCAGGCTCCTGGTTTTGGCCTGGTCCAGCCCCAGCCTTTGTGGCCATTTGGGGAATGAAAACAGCTGATGGAAGGGTACGTTCTCTCTTTCTTTCAAATAAATAAATATTTTTAAACCAGAAAATACAGAGGTGAAAAAAGAATCAAGAGGAATGAAGAAAACTTTTATGGGAAATATGGGATGGCATGAAAAGAGAAAATACTGGGGTTTAGGAGGAACTTCAGAATGCTAAAGAAGTGGGAAGCACATTCAGAGACAATGACAGAAAACTTCCCAAACCTAAAGATACAACTTTAGGTACAGGAAGGTCAAAGGTCAGCAGTCAGATTCAACCAAACATTGCTACCCCAATATATATTATAATCAGATTTTCCAAGATTAAAGATAGAGGATTCTTAAAGCTGCAAGAGAAAAGAAGCAAATAACATATAAAGGGGTCCCAATATGAATAACTGTAGACTTCTCTGCAGAAACCTTATAGACCAGGAGGGAGTGGGACGAGACTTTTTACTTAAGGAATACACACTTCATGCATTTAATATATACAAATTTGGGAACATAGTCATTCTTCCCCTCTATCTCCCTCCCATCCATACTCTCACCCTTCTTCCTTCTCCCTGTCTTTTTTTTTTTTAAGTTTTATTTATTTATTTGAGAGGCAGAGAGAGAGAGAGAGAAAGAGGTCTTCCATCCGCTGGTTCACTCTCCAGATGGCCGCAATGGCCAGAGCTGTGCTGATTGGAAGCCAGGAGCCAGGAGCTTCTTCTGGGTCTCCCATGTGGGTGCAGGGGCCCAAGGACGTGGGCCATCTTCTACTGCTTTCCCAGGCCATAGCAGAGAGCTGGATCGGAAGTGGAGCAGCTGCAACTCAAACCGGCACCCATATGGGATGCCGGCACTGCAGGCAGCAGCTTTACCTGCTATGCCACAGTGCTGGCCTCCTCCCTGTCCCTTTCCCATTCTTATTTTTACAAAGTTCAATTTTAAGTTAATTTTATACTCATAAGATAAATCCTATACTAAGTGAGAGTTCATTAAATAGTATAAAGAAAAAAAGAAAGAACAAAAACAAACAAACCAGAAAAACATTGTTCCTCAAGAGTCAAGAAAAGAGTTTTTTTTAAGATTTATTTATTTGAAAGGCAGAGTTACAGAGACAGAGGAAGATGAGACTTTTATAATATTGAAGGAAAAAAATTGCCAGCGAAGAATCCTTTTTTTAAAAAAATTATTTATTTATTTGAAAGAGAGAGAGAGTGAGAGAGAGAGAGAGAGAATGTTTTTCATTCAGTTCACCCCCATAATGGTCACATTGGCCAGGGCTGAGCCAGGCAAAAGCCAGGAGCCAGGAGCAAGGAGCTTCATCCAGTTCTCCCATTTGGGTGGTAGGGGCCTTGATACCCAGTGTATCTTTTGCTGCTTTTCCCAGAGCATTAGCAGGAAGCTGGATTGGAAGTCAAACAGCAGGGACACGAACCAGTGCCCAAATGGGATGCCGGAGTTACAGGTGCTGCTACACGACAATGCCAGCTGCCAGCCAAGAATACTTTATCCATCAAAAATATCTTTCAGATATGATGGAAAGATAAAGACATTCTCAAACAAAAGCTGAGAAAATTTATCACCATTACATTTGCCGTATAGGAAATGGAAGTTGTCAAAGGAAGTTGTTCAAACTGAAAGAGATGCTAATTAGTAAGAAAAAAAATCTCAGAAGGTAGAAAACTCAGTGGTAAGAGTAACTATATAAACAAATTCAGAATGCTCTAATATTGTAACATGGTGTGCAAACCATTCATCTACTACATATGAAGACTGGAAAATTATTAACTATATTAAAATGATAAGAGGCAATATAGAAAGGTAAAAAGGAACATCAAAAATTCAAAATATGGGAAGAAATGAAGCATGAGTGTATAGTTCTTTATTAGTTTTTATTTGTTTGTTTCTTGTTTATATGTCACATTCAGGCTCATGGTTCTATCAGTTTCTGCATCTTCATCTTTAGATTTCCCATTAAAACTTAACCCCTCTAGGACTTCACTCATATCCCCACTTCTTTCCATTCCTCCTTCCAGTACATTTTAATACAGATGGTTCTCTTTCCACTTAAAACATGCGTGATATTTTCCTGATGTACAAGACATTCATTAGCCCTGGATATAATGTTAATTAGTAATTTATATGTATCTATCTATGTATATGTACATTAGTGTACACATATATATATACACGTATTCTCCCAAGTGCAATAGAAACTTTAAAAATGGAGAATGCTTTTATTTTACATGGGATCTACCACAGTGCTTTACATATAGGGATTCAATAATTGTTTTTTGATTTATATCTAAATTTCTACAGGAAATCCTGCCATTAGAAAATTTCATTCTCTTTAAAAAAATATCTGCTTTATTTATTTGAAAGGCAGTGACACAGAGAGATACACAAAACCACAGATCTTCTATCTATCTGCTGGTTCACTTTCCCAAAGCTTACTACAGTTGGGTTGGACCAGGCGAAGTCAGGACCCTAGAATGCAAACCAGGTCTTCCAGGTGGGTGACAGGGCCTCACATAGTCAAGTACTCAAGGACCTAAAGGACTCAAGCTATCACCTGCTACCTCCCAGGGTGAGTATTAGCAGAAAGCTGAATCCAAGCACTCTGATATGGAATGTAGGCATTCCAAGTGGTGTCTTAACTACTGTGCCAAATGTCTGCTCTCATTTTTTAAAAAATTTAAATTGCATACATTTATGGGGTTGTGTGATAATTAGATACATGTATTCAATGGGCAAAGATTAAATCAGGTTATAGCATTTCCATCTCCTTAAACCTTCAGCAAATTTTATTCTGTATTTGCTCAACAAACAGTGAAGAATCTACCAGAAAGCATATTTTAAAGATTATCTTTATTTACTTAGATTCATTTATATTCTACTTCCTTCTATAAAAGATTGAAGTGGCTAAGAACAGGTTATTTTTCATTTCAGCATTTCCTTTAGTCTCATGGTTGTCTTCTGAATGAAATTTTAGAAGGTATTAAAGGGTGAAGAGAAAAGTGATTTCACCAACTCTATCCCCTGAGACTTCCCTGGAGCCTTCCTGTCAGTCCTTTGCAACTCCTTACTTCTCTGCCAGGGTATTTCATTGCAGGTATAAAGGAAAAACCCTGGAGGATGATCTGACTCTTTGTTATGTATGAGAAATTTCCTCTCATTAGAGACCATAATTGAGAGTTCTCTGTATCATGAGTGATTTAGGATAAAAATTAAACAAGACTTTCCAAAAAGTTTCACAGTGGTATTACAGTTGAAACACTTGCCAAGTAAAACTATATAATTTCTTCCCTGGAAATCTTTAAAAACAGAAACATTCTTACCTATCAGCAATGATTTAAGTGTAGCTTGCCAGAAAACACAGAGATAGATGAGAATTCAAGTTTCTGTATAACATTATGTTACTTAAGGGTATTTTATACTAAATAAAGAATTAAAAAGAAATATTTGAGAGGTAGAGAGGCAGAGAGACTGAGATGGATCTCCCTCCCTCTCATCTGCTGATTCAGTTCCCAAATGCCCTCAAGGTCCAGGCCAGACCTATAGCTGGGAGTCAGGAACTCAGTCTCGGTTTCCATGTGGTTGGCAGGAACCCAATTATCTGAGCAAATACTACATCTGCTTCCCAGAGTTTTCATTAGTAGGAAGCTAGAGTTAGGAGCTGGAACTAGGTTTTGAACCCAGATACTCTGATGTGTGATGCAGACATCTTTTTTTTTTTTTTTTTTTTTTTTTGACTGGCAGAGTGGATAGTGAGAGAGAGAGACAGAGAGAAAGGTCTTCCTTTTTGCCGTTGGTTCACCCTCCAATGGCCGCTACGGCCGGCTCATCTCGCTGATCCGAAGCCAGGAGCCAGGTGCTTCTCCTGGTCTCCCTTGCGGATGCAGGGCCCAAGCACTTGGGCCATCCTCCACTGCACTCCCGGGCCATAGCAGAGAGCTGGCCTGGAAGAGGGGCAACCGGGATAGAATCCGGCGCCCCAACTGGGACTAGAACCCTGTGTGCCGGTGCCACAAGGCGGAGGATTAGCCTGTTAAGCCACGGCACGGGCCGTGATGCAGACATCTTAACCGGTAGCTTAACTGCTAGGTCAAATGCCTACCCTTTAATAAAGAATTCAAAAGAGACTATTTAATTAGTCTATAATTTCTGGCATATCTTATATTATACAGTTTAAGATAATATTATTATCTTCTACTAATTTTAAAGTATATATAGAATAAAATTGCTTAGGTCATCAGTGTCTTAAACATTTTTAATTCATTTATATAATTTATGTGACAGAAAATCCTAATCATGCCTACAAAATATAATTTAGAAACAGTTGGAAATATGATTTCTGTATAGGTAAAATTTAATTAAATAGTAAACATTTATATGTTTATATTGCTTATGAATAAAGCATTGTATCTACTAAGGAAACAGTAAATGATTTAGTAAATAAAGTACTATAATCAACAATAATAAGCCATCAAATTATACCACTTGTGTGTTGTCAATATTATTCAAAACAGTATAGGAAGTATCCACACTATCCTGCTTGCAGTTAACTTTCTTTTACTTTCTCAGGCTAGGCTTAAAATTGGCAGGTTCAAGGTAGCAGTAGGTGAAGGGTGAGAATCTAAGCAAGCTCCTAATCTGTGGTCCACAGACATGCTTCATTTATGTTCACAAACATTGAAATCATACGCAAGATTTTGTGTCCTGGGGCCAGTGTGGTGGTACAGCCAGTTAACCTGCTGCCTGTGACGTTAACATCCCATATCAACACCAATTTGAGTCTCAGCTGCTCTGCTTCCAATCCAGCTCCCTTGTAATGTGCCTGGGAAAGCAGTGAAAGATGGCTCAAGTGCTTGGGTCCCTGTCCCTGCCACGCATATGGAATGGAGTTCTTGGCTCCTAACTTTGCCCTGGAGCAGCCTGGTTGTTGTGGCTATTTGGGGATGAACCAGCAGATGGAGGAGCTTTCTCTTTCTTTCTCCCTTTCTGTCACTCTGTCTTTCAAATAAGTAAATAATAAAATCTTAAAGATTTTGTATGTGTTGATTTTTTGTGGGAGGTGGGTCCACAGATTTCATCAGATGATCTAAGAAGATTGAGGAAAAATATTTTTTCTGGGAATTTCATCTGGAATATATAAAAATTTTTTTAAAAATATGGATGCACTGATAGAAATGTTTCAATGGTTACAATCTTTATAATACAAACCATATCCATAATGTATCTTCTACATTTATTTTCACTTTAGGTTTTATAATGTGCTACAAGAATTTGAAAGGCATTTGGCAAACAATCCACAGACAAAACTACTCTAGACTTTTATAGTATTTCTTCTATTAGAGTTGGCATTCCCTTACCTAATTCAATAGTAAGTATACAGTTGGCATAACCTAGTTTAGGGACACAATGACACTTGTCAAGCAAGTGGGAGATACCACTGGACTGTAGCTGATTAAGTAGGGACATGTAGAAGTCCATGGGCATTGGTCACCATGCTTTGCATGGAATTTTGTTCAGTATCTGATGCCATTAGAAGTTAATGTGTATGTAAGCCAAGAGGGTTTCTACTGTACCTAAACTTTATTACTTTTCCTTTTCTTTACTTCAAGGCTGTATGTTAGTTCTTTTCTTTCTTTTTTTTTTTTTTTTGACAGGCAGAGTGGACAGTGAGAGAGAGACAGAGAGAAAGGTCTTCCTTTTGCCGTTGGTTCACCCTCCAATGGCCGCCGCGGTTGGTGCGCTGCGACCGGCGCACCGCGCTGATCTGATGGCAGGAGCCAGGTGCTTCTCCTGGTCTCCCATTGGGTGCAGGGCCCAAGCACTTGGGCCATCCTCCACTGCACTCCCTGGCCACAGCAGAGAGCTGGCCTGGAAGAGGGGCAACTGGGACAGGATTGGTGCCCCGACCGGGACTAGAACCCGGTGTGCCGGCGCCGCAAGGCGGAGGATTAGCCTACTGAGCTGCGGCGCCGGCCTGTATGTTAGTTATTTTCATCACATAAGTAAATGAACTGAGACACAGAGAAGTTATTTAATATTCCTAAAGTCATGCAGTGATTAAATGAAGAAATTGGGTTCATACCCTTTAAATCAAAATGCTTTATCAAGCAAACAATATTTTTTCATCTTAAATCTAATTAATTATAAGAGATGCCAGTATATTCATGCCATATAAAAATCAACATCTGAAAGGCAAAATAAAGATTTTTTTCTGAACAAAGAAGCAAATACTAATCCTAGTATGTGACAAAATAGTAACTACAAAGACTGTAATCCCAACCTTTGTTATGGCTTCAAAACACCTACTAAAAATGGAAATTCATTCCAAGTTTTTAAATCTTTCTCATTACCTGTGACTAAAAATGTCACAGGTTAAAGCAGGCAGGTCAGTTTTAGATACAGTTGAGTGTTGGCTCACAGTCTCACATTCTTTCTGTCCCTATTTGCATTTGCTCCCTTCCCACTCCAGTGATCTTATCTATAGGCCAGGACTGTAAACTCAACTACAATCTCACACATTTATATCTTTGACCTTCCTCTGATCTCTTCACTTGTATATTCAATGCCTACTTGAAATGTCTTCTAGGAGCACGAATAAGCATTCCAAATGTAACCTGTTCAGATGGAAACTACTCCTTAACTAATCCTTTCCAAATCTCCATCCAAATAAACAACATCATCTTCTAGCAAGTTGTTCAAGCTTAGGTGTCATCTTTGGTTCTTCCCTTTCCTTCACCTCATACATTTATCAGCTAAGTTCTACCTCCCTAATATATTTTGAAACTTCCCACTTTTTTCCATCTTTCCTGAAAATACTCTATTTTAAGTGATAATAATCTATTGCCTGGAATACTGTAATTCTCTAATATCTGGCTCCTCTGACTCCTTTTTCTTTTTTCTCTCTCTCTTTATCTTTCTCCCTTTCCTTCCCTCCCTCCCTCCCTGTCTTCCCCCCCTTCCTCTTTCCCCCCTCCCCCCTTCCCCCTTCCTCCCTCCCTTCCTCTTTTCCTCCTTCCCCTCTCCCTCCCCCCCCCCTTCCTCCCTTCCTTCCTTCCTTCTTTCCTTCCTCCTGGCTAGACTATTTTCCACACGGTTGCTGACATCATCCTTTAAATATCTAAGAATGTTTAAAATCCTCCAATGATTTCCCACTGCTGCACTTTGGATTTTATTTTACCTTGAAATAATTTTACGTAAAATAACAAAAATATCTTACTATTAGCCTACTTATCACCTGCTCCTTGTTTAGCTCTTCAACCTTACAGAAGTCTCTTTCCTAATTTACTATCCTCAATCACATAGTCTACTCCTTCCTAGCACTTGATCTTTGTACTTGCTCTCTTCCATCTGCAGGGAATATTTTCCTGACTTTTCTTTTACAGTTGATTTCATCTCACTTTTCAGGCTTTAGTTTAAATGTTACTTTTTCAGAGTACATTTTCTAAATAGTCTAGCTCAATAACTCCTATCCCCATGCTTATCATAGCATCCCATTTTTTTCCACTTAACACATCTTAAAATAACCATTTTATTTGTTAGTTTACTTTTTTCTTGTTTGCCTTGCCCCACTAGAATGAAAGCTCCAAATATGAAGCTTTTTATTCACAAGGTTTAGAACATTACCTGGAAAATATAAGGTGGTTTTTAGCCTAGGCAAATTTTAGCTAATTCTATGGGATCAACTGACTAGTCCATTCAATAATCTAATATCTTGTATTTTGTTTTTCAGGCATTTTTTTTTTCTTTTTCCTTTTCAGGCTTTTTTGTAACTACTTGCTTTTATATCAGCATTAATAAGATAATTCAGTGATTATATTTTTAAAATAGTCATCAAGAGGTATAATAAATTTGAGAGACCACTGCTAGGAAAATCAATGTGTTCTAAAATTTTATTTTTAGGGGCCAGCACTGTGGTGCAGTGGGTTAAAGCCCTGGCCTGAAGCGCTGGCATCCCATATGGGCGCCAGTTCTGGTCCTGGCTGCTCCTCTTCTGATCCAACTCTCTGCTGTGGCCTGGGAAAGCAGTAGAAGATGGCCCAAGTGCTTGGGCCCCTGCACCTGTGTGGGAGACCTGGAGGAAGCTCCTGGCTCCTGGATCCCGGCTTTGGATTGGCATGGCTCCTTCCGTTGCGCCATCTGAGGAGTGAACCAGCAGAAGGAAGACCTCTGTCTCTGTCTCTACCTCTCTCTGTAACTGTCTTTCAAATAAATAAAATAAATCTTAAAAAAATTTATTTTTAAAGATCACTCATAGAAAGCTTATCTAAAAGTTGTTTGAAGAATAAAATCAAAGTTACAAAGTAATGTGTGCAAGTTTTCTAAGTATACCTTATTTTAAGTGCTTACCTTAGAATAAGATTAGGAGAATTACAATGCTCATTCATTCAATAAATACGAAAACTAGTGCTTGTTATCTGCTATATACTAGGTTAGGCACTAGGGAGACAAAGGGGAGAACAAGATGCAGTCACTGATACAGTGAAACTCATGAACCACTAGAAGTATTGGACAGCTACTAGGTTTAAAATATAGGGAGTGAGTGCTATAAAAAGTTCATGGTGCTATGGGAACACATATGGAAGATTAGGGGATTAGAGCTGTCTCTCCAGAGGAAGTAGGCTTTTAAACTGATGCATGAAAGATAAATAGAAGTTAGACAGACAAAAGGCAGGGGGAAGGAAAAGAAGAGTGTTACAATCAAATCCATGTGTGAAAGCCAGGAAATAAGAATGGATCATAAATTTGGGAAACTGGAATATGTTTCAGATGAATGGGACACAGAGTATCAGTGGCGGTGGTCATAGAGGAAGGAGCTGGAATGCAGGAAAATGCAGATCACAAAGAATTTCACGTGTCAGGATAGAAATTAAGATTTATTTTGAATAAATTGAAGAGGAGCTGTAGCAAATGAAGAATTAATGTGATTGGTTCTTAACATAAGAAAACCTTGCTAATTGCGATAGGAAAAATAGTAAGGAAGTAAGACCATAATCAAATCAGGGAGTTCTAACAGCAATCCCAGTGAACCATGCTGAAAGTCTGAAAGTAGGGAGAAATGAACAGATTTAAGGTATACTTAGGAGGTAGAATTAGAAGCATTGGATTTAGAAGTGTGCGGAGGAGTGCAGGATAACATCCAGAGCTTTGCTTCAACAACTAGGTAGGTGATATTGTCATTCATGGAAAGGGGAACTACAGGATGAAATAAATAAAAACTTGGACTAGAAGTGAAATAATGGGTTCAATTTTGATTATACTGAGCTTGAGGCACACATGGAAATGTTCAGTAGAGTTGGAAATACATAGATTATTTCAAAGTCAGCATTAGAGGATTACAAATTATTTTCATTTTATTTGAAAGGTAGACACACACACATACAGATAGCTAGAGGCAGAGATTAAGATTCCATCTGTAGATGTACTACCCAAATGCTTGCAAAAGCTAGAGTTCAGCCAGGTGAAAATCAGGAGCCTGGAATTTAACCTGTGTCTCCCATGTGAGTGGTAGGGATCCAACTACCTGAGCCATCATCTCCTGTGCATTGAAAGCTGGAATCAGAGCAGCGCCAGGGCTTGAAACATGGTCTCTGATACACACTAAATTTATCCTGAAGGATAGATGCATATGCTTTAACTACCACATGGAATGCCCTCTCCAAGGTGTTTTATAACAATAACTAAACATTTTCATTTTGTCTCTATAATAGGCATGAATATCCTAACCTACAACAAATGAGAGAATTTCTACTGTAAACATATTTCAATTCTGAATACCACTGGTATATTTGAGGCTACTTGAAAAACCTGTGGAAAACTGGAATTAAAATATCAATTTATTTTGGTGTAAAAAGTTCTGAAATCTATAAATAGTTTTTCTCATTAGATGCATTTCTGTGAAATGTATGTAGTCCTCTGGTATACTACTGGAGATCTACGGTTATAAGGTTCAGAATAAGATTGTCCATACAATGTATCAGTCTCTTTGAAACATGACAAATACTTTAAACAGAAGAAATAAGACAAATTATAGTTCCTTTACACATGAAATAAGAGGTTCAAATTTGGACAAATGTCTGAGCAATAATGATCTGTATTTTCTCACATCATTCTATTATTATTATAAATAAGAATGAGCCATGTAGATTTTGGTTGCTGTAGCATAAGGGAAAATACCCTCAATACACAAAATCCTTTAGTGATGACTGAAGATTAAATCACATAAGGCTCTATTTTATATTATATTATATGAGAGAATTAAAAACAAAAGGTGTACTATTCATTTCAGGGAAATGACCGACTTGCCAGCTGCAGCAAGCGCTTTCTTCGAAGCTCTCTTATGACAAATTAACGTAGCATGTGCCAGATGTTTTTTTTTCTGTTGAATAATACTATAATATGCTTCAGTTATTTCCAGTAATTATGCATTTTGTAATCTGCCAGTACCTGCAGCTGCCTCTCATCCTGTTAATTAAAAAAAAAAAAAAACCTTAAAAAAAGCAGTTATGGCAGCCAAACATTACAGATGTACAGCCAAAAATTTCTAATGTTTTAGAGTATGGAGAACTCCTTAGGCTCAAATGCTGTGTAATTCACCACAGATTCACATACATGTGTGGCACTTCAAAAATTGGAATTGAAGGATAAATTTTAAGTAGAAGTTTTAAAATACATGCACAGTTTTTCATAATCTGTATTTTTATGAACTTTCTGAAGATATTTTTATGTGTAGATTTCATAATTTGCACATATGCAGAGTTTGTTTTGGATAAGAGAAGCAAAAATCATATACTGTACATTCACTTGTTCACTTATTCAATACAACTTCATTGAGTACTTTTTCCCAATTTTACTGAATATGGCAGGTAAGAACTAGCTCATGGTTTTGCAGAAGAGGCAAACATAAATGGGAATTAATGCTACAACTTGGAAAGTGCCACAACAAAGGAAAGGGCAAACTGACATAGCAGTAGAGGAAGAGGGGACTCAGTCTGTTAGGGAAATGAGGGATGCCTGACAGAAAAAAATGGGATCTGAGTTCTGTTTGGAGAGAAGGATTGGTTTTGCAGGTGGGGAGTTGGGAAAGAATAGTCACAGAAAGAAATTGCATGTGCAAGCGAGGCCTCAGATCATCCTTGACTCCTCTCTTCCTTCACACTCCACATCCAACCCACCAGGAATTTCTATTCCTTCTAAAAAAAAAAAAAAAAAAAGGACCCTTAACTAACCCATCATTCTCTTTCTTCATGGTCTAAACCAATCTCATCTCTTAATGAGAATTGGAAATGCCTTCTAAGTGGTTACCCAGCTTTTCACACTTGTATTCTTCACACACTGGACATAGTGATTTTTTTTTTTCTTTAAAGAAAAAGTCAGATCAGGTGACCTTTCTTTTTATTTATTTATTTTTAAATTTTTTGACAGGCAGAGTTAGACAGTGTGTGTGTGTGTGTGTGAGAGAGAGAGAGAGAGAGGGAGAGAGAGAGAGAGAGAAAGGCCTTCCTTTTCCTGTTGGTTCACCCCCCAAGTGGCTGCTACAGTTGGCGCACTGCACTGATCCAAAGCCAGGAGCCAGGTGCTTGTCCTGGTCTCCCATGAGGTTTCAGGGCCCAAGCACTTGGACCATCCTCCACTCCACTGCACTCCTGGGCCACAGCAGAGAGCTGGACTGGAAGAGGAGCAACCGGGACAGAACCGGCGCCCCAACCGGGACTAGAACCCGGGGTGCTGGTGCCGCAGGCGGAGGATTAGCCTAGTGAGCTGTGGCGCTGGCCGGTGACCTTTCCTTTTAAAACTGTCCAATAGCTTTGTTTCTCATTTAAAACTCTCCTATCTGGCCAGTAAAACCCTAAATGATCAGGCCTTATTTATAGTAGGCAATCAGTATTCCCCAAACATTCCATGTGCTATGTACATTTCCCAGACTCCTATGCAGCTACACTGGGTCCACGTGACTAGTTCTGGCCAATGGCAATGGATACATTGAAGTGATAATGGTTATCTATCTATCTAATCACTTGAAAGCTTAGTTAAGAGCCCATGTTTCACTTCATCCCTCTCTTCCTGTTCTAACAATTACAGAAATCCATGTATTCAAGATGATGAAACCTCTAGCAGCATAGTCTTCCTGACAAACTGCCTTGGACATGTAGTATGAGCGAGAAATACGCTTTTATTGTGTTTAGTTCCTAAGATTTTAACTTGTTTTCTGTGGGGGCTGGCACTGTTGAACATAATAGACTGCTTAAATGTGACCTCATCTCAACACCATTCATTTTCATTTTGCATATTATTTCTTTTTCAAACATATTCCTCCCTTAGGTTCTTTGAACTAGTTGTTCTCTCTGCTTGGCATACTCCTTCTCTTGATCTTTAAATAACAGGATCCTTTTAATCATTATATCTCAACCCAAGATACATTTCTTCAGAGGACCTTCCTTGTCTACCTACTCTGTCATCTAACCATTCATTCTCACACTGATTTATTTTAAATTTTTGGCATATACTTATTTTCTAATTTATTTAACTGATAATTCTACTTCCCTGTCAAGAATCCAATCTTCAAAAACCAGAGACCTTGGTTTTGGCTGTACCCCCATTACTTCAAAAATAGTCTGCTCAAAAAATATGTGATGGTTAAGTGCAGACGAGGAGTTGTAATGGGTCTGGCCAAGCTCCCATGGTTCATGGGGCCAGATGTTCAGTGTGGCTGGAACATAAGGAACATGAAGAGAAGAGGTAGAGAGAGAAATCACAAATAAATAAGTAAAGCGGACAGAAGATGGTGAGAAACCTGATGGCAACAATAAAACAAGTCTTCAGGCAGGACTAGGATTATATTTGACTTTTAGGAATATGATTCTGACATGAGTATGAATGATGGAACAGAGCAGAGAGAAAGCTGATGGCAGAGAAACCAGAGTGAAGGAGGCTAATTTAAGAGAAACGGTAGAGGCCTGACCAACTGCAGGGGCAGGTATGTTACTGCATGTATATATGTGTGCAAGTATTTCTGTAGGGCAGATTCCTATACTGGTAATTGCAAAGGGATCAGCGAAGTTTAAATTTTCATTAGATTCTGCTATTTTCTTATAAAAATGATTTGCCAATTTACATTTCCACCAATAGTATATGATGATTTCCGTTTTCCCAAGTACTTGCAAACTTTGGAAGTTAACCACCCTTTACACTCTTGCCAACTTGCTTGTTTAAACTTGTGTCCTTCCAGTGAATAGTCAAGCTGATCTTGCTTTGATATGCTTTTTATTAATTTTTATTTGTTTTCATTTTATTTGAAAGGTTGAGAGATAAAGACACATACACACTCACACACACATACAGACATACAGAGAGAGAGAATTTTTCTTCCTCTGGTTCATTCCCCATTGCATCAGCTTGATCTCAATCTGGGTCTTCCCACATGAATGGCAGGATCCAAGTACTTGGGCCATCATCTGCTGCTGCCTAGGGTAAACATTAGCAAGAAGCTAGAATTGAAAGTGGAGTTACAACTTGAACCCAGGCCCTGTGATATAGGATGCCAGTGTCTTAGGCTACAACTCAACCACTATGCCAAAAGCCTGCCCTGTTTTCATGTTTTAATGGAGCCTTGCATTTCTATTTTTTTGAGTTGCAAGTTTATGTACTTTGTCATTATATTAGGATGTTAAAATTTTTCTGAATTTGTGGAAATCATTGAATTCTGCATATTATTTATTTCTTGTATGCCATTTTTCTTTTATTTCTATTTGCATCTTTCCTCAAATAGAATTTTAATTTTTATGGTTAAATCAAATAACATTCTTTTCATTTTTGAAAGTGGGTTTCCTGTTTTGGTTAGAGTTATTCTAAGAGAATAAAAATAAACTTATTTCTTCTAATACTTAAAAAGTATTTACCCTTCTTTTATCCATTTGAAATTTACCATATAAATAAATAAGATAAATAAGGGATACCCTAAAGGATTTCTATTTTTCCAAAATCAGATTTTCACTATGTGAAATGCCATCCTTATCAGGAACAAAATTTCCAATTTTACTTGGTTCCTGTTTCTCTGTAAGCTTGTCAAAGAATATATCTTTGTGCCAATACCATGATTCAGTGTTTATATATTTTAATATCTGGTAGGGAAACTCTCCATTTTTTTCCATAAAGGTTTTCTATTTAACCGGTAACCATTAAAACTGTTTCCTTGAGGCCTGTGCTGTGGTGCACAGGGTTAAGGCCCTGGCCTGAAGTGCTGACATCCCATATGGGCACCAGTTCTGGTCCTGGCTGCTCTTCTTCTTCTTCTTCTTTTTTTTTTTTTTGACAGGCAGAGTGGACAGTGAGAGAGAGAGATAGAGAGAAAGGTCTTCCTTTGTTGTTGGTTCACCCTCCAATGGCCGCTGCAGCCGGTGCACTGCGGCCAGCGCACTGATTTGATCCGAAGGCAGGAGCCAGGTGCTTCTCCTGGTCTCCCATGGGGTGCAGGGCCCAAGCACTTGGGCCATCCTCCACTGCACTCCCTGGCCACAGCAGAGAGCTGGCCTGGAAGAGGGGCAACCGGGACAGAATCTGGTGCCCCGACCGGGTATAGAACCCGGTGTGCCGGCGCCACTTGGTGGAGGATTAGCCTAGTGAGCCACGGTGCCAGCCTGCTCCTCTTCTGATCCAGCTCTCTGCTATGGCCTGGAAAAGCAGTAGAAGATGGCCCCCAAATCCTTGGGCCCCTGCACCCGCGTGGTAGACCGGGAAGAAGCTCCTGGCTCCTGGCTTCAGATCTGCGCAGCTCTGGCCATTGTAGCCACCTGGGGAATGAACCAGGAGTTCAAAGACCTCTGTCTCTGTCTCTACCTCTCTCTATAACTCTTTCAAATAAATAAAATAAAAAAATAAATAAAACTGTTTCCTTTTGGAAGCCCCAAATCCTCTATGTTACAAAGATTTCATGATAAAAGAACAACCAGAGGTAATAATTATGGATAAATCAATAAAATTTTACAAATTAAACTTCAAACTGAAAGAAGGTACCATAAAGAGCTCAAACTTTAAAAAAGCTTCTGATCCTCAGCTTTGATACTAAGACAAAAAGTTACCTCCTATGAGGAAATTATTTTAGTAAATTATTTTGTCATACTAATTATATCTATAGTTATTTATTAAAAGAAATAATAGGTACCTGGTAATCATACTTAATTCTCTGCTGCAAGAAGGAACAGAAGTTTCCAAAGGTAGAAAAATTAGTCCAGAGAGGATTCCTAGTATCCTAAGTATATTGTGGATATTTGGTTTTGTCCCTAATATTCTCCTCACTGTAGTAAATAGGTGGACAAGTAGCAAGCATGAAAGCCACAATTTATGTGAATGTAATTACTATGAATTAGAGAGGACAGAAGCAAACAGCCAAACATCTTCAAGATTCAGTAAGTATAACCTAGTTTAGAGTCCAAGGAAAACTAGTACTTTATAAGAAGAGTGTATTTTCAGGAACAAATATTTCAATTTAATAGTACACTAGGAAGGAGGAAACTAGGATCCAATTTAAAAAGGCTCAATTCTGAAAGCTATTAATAAACACTTTTTATGTGAATGAAAGAATATATAAGTCCATGGTATATACAGAGAAACCATTTTGGGAGAATCAAATGCATCAAATGGGCCATTTGATTTTTTTAAAGACTTTTTAAAGGCTACAATCCACTACTTTCCCAGGTATATTAGCAGGGAGTTGGATCAGAAGTGGAGCAGTTAGGACTTGAACTGGCTGTTCCATTATGGGATACTGGTGTTCAAGTGGCAGCTTAACGCTGTGTGCCACAAGGTCGGCTCCAGCCATTTAATTTTTCTTTTTTTAGATTTACTTTTTTAAAAAAATTATTTATTTATCTGACAGGCAGAGTTACAGACACAGAGAGAGAGACAGAGAGAGAGAGAGGTCTTCCATTCAGTGGTTCACTCCCCAAATGGCTGCAATGACAGGAGCTGGGCAGATCCAAAGCCAGGAGCCAAGAGCTTCTTCTGGGTCTCCCACATGGGTGCAGGGGCCCAAGCCCTTGGGCCATAGCAGAGAGCTGGATCTGAAGTGAAGCAGCCGGAACATGAACTGGCACCCATACGGGATGCTGGCACTGTAGGTGGCATCTTTACCTGCTACACCACAGTGCCAGCACTATAGCTTATTTTGCAAGTTGTTATTAATATAAAATCTAATTGGCTGAAGATTTAGACCATAGCACTTAATCACTCCAAAAACAAAACCACCTCTAACAACATCAAATGAATCCTTCCCCAAAGATACAGAAGTGTCACTGAACTGTTAAACTGGTACTCTATTGATACACCATAGTATGAGGGTACTTCAAAAAGTTCATGGAATGATGGAATTAAAAGATAATGTGAAAAAAAAAGATAATGTGAATTTTCCATGAAATTCTTGAGGTACCCTAGTATGTATCAAATGGCTAATGTACAGTATGAATCCTATTGTAAATATCTCCAAGTCAGATCATCACATGTGTAACAATAACTTTACATTGGAGTTGACACAGATTTTCTACTTCAAAAATTCTACTACATCATTCTCTATTATGATGAAAAAGTCAGATAGGGCAATAGAAATACTTTCATAGATACATTTTATTGATTTTATGTACATTGTTCAATATAATTTATGCATCCAGTAGGTAGAATACATATATATATGTCTTGCCAGAAATCTAGTGTTTTCTAGAACTAGTAATGTTCAATTAAAGATGAAAAAACACATAAGCTTTTGATACATAACTTATGAAATACATCATGGTTTACTTTGAATACACTCATCTCTTAGCACTTGTAAATGCTACCTCCTAAGGCTAGTGTTTGCTATTTGCTTTGTTAATATTTAAATGCTAGGCATGAAGTCAATGCCTTTTACTTATTATCATATTAAAAAATACCTGATAACATACCACACTTATAGACAAAGGCAAAGACTTGAGTAAGATTCAGGTTTGACTAACTTCTCAGTATTATTATTTGTAATGCTGTACTGCTTCCTATTATGCTAAAAGCAGTATATTGTTCCTCATCATTACCAATATATAGTCATTTCGGTAATAGTCTTATGGCAAAATCTTGTGAAGTATTTTCTACTTTCTTTCCTTTTTTTTTTTTTTGGACAGGCAGAGTGGACAGTGAGAGAGAGACAGAGAGAAAGGTCTTCCTTTTGCCGTTGGTTCACCCTCCAATGGCCGCTGCGGTCTGATCCGAAGCAGGAGCCAGGTGCTTCTCCTGGTCTCCCATGGGGTGCAGGGCCCAAGCACTTGGGCCATCCTCCACTGCACTCCTGGGCCACAGCAGAGAGCTGGCCTGGAAGAGGGGCAACTGGGAAAGAATCCGGTGCCCCGGCCGGGACTAGAACCTGGTGTGCCGGCGCCGCAGGTGGAGGATTAGCCTAGTGAGCCGCGGTGCCGGCCCAGTATTTTCTACTTTCAAGGGAAACATTTTTATTTTGACATGTCAGGTCAAATACAATATTAAGTGACATGGTGGAGAAATGCAGAAAGCTTTTCTTAGTATACTGGAATGTATTTCTATTTCTCACCCAGTTTTAAGCAACTAACAGGATTATCAGGCAAACGCTAGCTACATCCTATAAGAATCAGAGTTTTCTGTGAATATTATAAATATATAGAATCAAACCTTGTTAGAGTATAATGTTGTGTCCCATTTTAAAAATTTTAGCCAAAGTATTACAACCCCCAAGGGACAAAGTGTTATCTTCGCTATTTAGGCTGTCAAGGCTTTGTCGGAAGGTTGAGCACGTCTGACCAGCGCTGGGGGAAAGTCCAATTACATTTACAGGCCAAGATTTCTTTTGAGTAGGAATGCTCCTTGAAAGGTTGGCTGGTTTGTTTTAAATTGCTTATTCCATGGATTGTTTCTATTTATTTCTCTCCTAGGGCAGTTGATCATTTCAAGTTGCTATGTTAGGCATACTGTTTTTGTGGGAAATTGTTTTCACAAAAGATTCTTTTATTTAATTGAGAATCCCAAAAGGAGGGAATACAGCAAAGTAGAATGGAAACTTGGGACAAATGAAGAGTTTGGCCTTATACTGGAGTATGGACAATGGATCCTTTGTTGCAGCAGAACAGATGGCAACATAAGCATGGAAGAATAGAAATGCAATGATGGAAATTGTGCAAGTTAGGTTCTGATTATTTCCCTTTTCTTAGCAAAACAGGAACCGAGGTTATTCACTGAAAGTGATGATAGGGAGAAGTTGCAAAACGATTTGAGGAAAAAGAATGCTTGATACAGTCACCAAAGAGAGTAGAATATATAGAAAGATTGTTGATAAGACAAAGGGCCCATCTACTGATCATATTACAGTGAGACCACTCATAATGGGTGTGTGTTTTTTCTAACAAGCTTGAACTAAATGGGTGAAGGTACAGAGTACACAATTAGTTGGATTTAACCACATCTGTGTTTGGCAAAGGAAGAAAAGAGGGGTAGATATTATCCCTGAGAACTTTCTGAAATTATTCAAAATGTAAATACATTGCCTGTTCCCTTTTTCTGCTTTATTTTTCTCTTTAGCACTTAACATTATTTATCATATATTATACTTGATTTCTCTTGTTCACTATCTATTTCCTCTGTTAGAATACAAGCTCTATGAGAGCAGGAATGGTAACAGGTCCTTCAAATGAAAAGGCCCGGTTCCTTCCTTGACACCCCCCTCTTCTCATTCAGCTCTCAACCTGCTATAATCATTTATCATCTTCAAGGTGTTTCCTTGAAGGAAAGTTCGTATCATTTCAGAAGGCAATTCATCACTCAGGACAAGTCAGGTACCACCAAGTCTGCTGATGAATGCTCATATTATATTGACATATACGTCCAGTGTTGATCACAAGACCAGACTACTTCAGGATCTGTTAATTTACAGCAAGAACAAAGATGTACTATAGACATTCCTAAGCCCAAGCCCTCTCTGGAATTTCCCCAGCTTCTCCTTCTGCACCTATATAAGCCCCTTCTCTGAGCCAGAGGGAGAGGCGATTTGGAGCAAGAGCCCCTATCTTCTTTGCCTGGTTACACAAATTATAAACTCTCTCCTTTTGCATAAGGCTTGTGTCCCAAAGTTTCATTTATAGAGTGCACCAGGTGATGAACCCCTTGTGTTATTCCTACAATAGGATTTTTGCATGCTTTATTTACTGTTACTGTCTTAAAAGGTATGATTCCTTACTAAATAACAGTAAAATAGAATTGCGGGTTAAAACTACAATGAACAAGGCATAGAAACTCACCTGAGTAGGCCACTTTAATACATCTGACCACACTAGGTGAGGATGTGGAGCACTAGGAATTCTCACATACTACTTGTAGGAATGTCAGGAGTTAATCATTTTGGGTAGAAAGAAGGCATTTTCTACTAAAGTTAGAAATGTGCATTCTATGTAACTCAACAATTCTAATTTTAGGAATAAGTTATAGAAAAGGAAATGTTTAGGTATATATTAGGATATTTTTCCAAGAATGTTCATAGAAAGCATTTTTTTTAATTGTCCCTAAATGGGAACGCAAGTGCCATTGGCAGTAAATTGGATAATGGAATACTATAGAGACACAGCTACATACAACATGGTTGAATCTTAAAAGATACTGTTGAGAAAAGAAAAGCAATACACAAAAGAATATGATTCAATTTACACAAAGTTCAAGACCAGGAAAAATATGCCACATTTTAGGGTTATACAGATAAGTCATATGTAGAAGTGATTATTGTAAGAGGATAGTGGTTACCTCTAATAGAGGAGATGACTGTAAGAGGAGAATAACATATGCATTTCTTGACTTGAGAGGTTATTACACTGGTGTTTACAACTAACCTTTTGTTAAAAGTATACATATGTGCTTTTATGCTATATCATGAAAAGTTTTAAAAAGTATATGATCATAGACTGTAATATATAACAGAAACAAGAAATAATTTTTAAAGATAACTAAGAGAATGTCAGATGTCCTAAACAGCACTCTGGCCTTAGAATCAGCCCTTAAGGCATTCGGATCTGGCTGAAGAGCCCATGAGAGTGTTTTAGGCATGGAAAGCCAAGACACTCTGGCAAAAACAAAACAAAACAAAACAAAACAAAACAAAACAAAACAACAAAACAAAACAAAAAAACCTAAATGAAAGATCTCTGCAAGTGAGATCCCAGTGGAAAGAACGGGGCCATCAAAGAAGGAGGTACCTTTCTCTGAAGGGAGGAGTGAACCTCCACTTTGACTATGACCTTGTCTAAATAAGATCAGAGTTGGTGAACTCAAAAGGCTTCCATAGTCTTGGCAACTCATGACAAGAGCCTAGGGAGATTACTGACGCCATAAACAAGAGTATCAATTATTAAATCAACAACAGGAGTCACTGTGCACTTATTCCTCATGTAGGATCTCTGTCCTAAATGTGTTGTTCAGTGTGAATTAATCCTATAACTAGTACTCAAACAGTATTTTACACTTTGTGTTTCTGTGTGGGTGCAAACTTGAAATCTTTACTTAATATATACTAAATTGATATTCTGTATATAAAGATAATTGAAAATGAATCTTGATGTGAATGGAATGGGAGAGGGGGTGGGAGATGGGAGGGTTGCGGGTGGGAGGTTATGGGGGAGAAAAAGCCATTGTAATCCATAAACTGTACTTTGGAAATTTATATTTCTTAAATAAAAGTTAAAAAAAGAGATAACTAAAAGAAAAATAGTTTCAGGGGCTGGTGCTGTGGTGCTGCGAGTTAAAGTCATGGCCCACAGTGATGGCATCTCAAATGAGCACTAGTTTGAATCCTGGCTGCTTCACTTCCCATCCAGATCCCTGCCAATGCACCTGGGAAAGCAGCAGAGGATGGACCAAGTCCTTGAGCCCCTGTACCCATGTGGGAAACCTAGAAGAAGCTCCTGGAATCTGGCTTCAGTCTGGCACAGCCCCTGCTGTTGCAGTCATTTGGGGGAGTGAATCAGCAGATGAAAAATCTGTCTCTGTAACTCTGCCTTTCAAATAAATCAATAAATCTTTTTTTTAAAAGTAGTTTCAGACTGCAAGTACTTCAGAACAGGAAATTATGAAAATAATGTAGAATGGAGAAATATGGGAAGCTAGAGGGAAAAGTGGTGCTTGAGCTAGCACTGAGATATAAGATGAGTTTGAGAGTGCAGTATGAGCAAATATTCATACATGAATAAAACACATACATTTGATTTTGCTACAGCTATAAAATATGTCTATAAATTCTTTGAGATACTGTTCTTCAAAAGGTTGAGCCTTGGCCGGCGCCGTGGCTCAACAGGCTAATCCTCCGCCTTGCGGCGCCGGCACACCGGGTTCTAGTCCCGGTTGGGGCACCGATCCTGTCCCGGTTGCCCCTCTTCCAGGCCAGCTCTCTGCTGTGGCCAGGGAGTGCAGTGGAGGATGGCCCAAGTGCTTGGGCCCTGCACCCCATGGGAGACCAGGAGAAGCACCTGGCTCCTGCCATCGGAACAGCGCGGTGCGCCGGCCGCAGCCCGCTACCGCGGCGGCCATTGGAGGGTGAACCAACGGCAAAAGGAAGACCTTTCTCTCTGTCTCTCTCTCACTGTCCACTCTGCCTGTCAAAAATAAAATAAAATAAAATAAAATAAAAAACAAAAGGTTGAGCCTAAAGCTCCTCACTTTAATACAGTCTGGTCATAGCAAATCATCTTCAATGAATAGAAAAAATTGCAAGTGATAGTATGTGACAGCAGACCAGGACATAAGAGGCGCTGTGACTTTTTCCTTGTTCTCTCTTGGATTGTTTGCTCTGGGGAAGATAGCTACCATGTCCTGAGGATACTCAAGCTATCTCTGAGGACAGGCTACTGGGAAGGAACTGATGTATCTGGCTACAGTTTAAAAGGAACTTTGGCTTTTTGTCAGCAATCATGTGATCATGTGAGCGGGCTTGAAAGAGGATCGTCCAGTGCCATTAAGTTTTCTGATGATATGTTGATTATGATCTCATAAGAGACTCTGGGCCACAATTACTCAGATAAACCACTCCTAAAGTTACTGACTTATGAAATTATGATTTTTTTTTAAAGGCAGAGAGAGAGAGAGAGAGAGAGAGAGAGAGAGAATTTGCCATCCACTGGTTCACTCCACAAATGCCTACAACAGTCAGGGCTGGACCAGGCCAAAGCTAGAAGCCCAGAACTCAATCTGGGTCTCCTCTGTGAGTGGCAGGGACCCAAGTACGTAAGCCATCATCTGCTGTTTCTCAGGAAGCTGGATTGCGAAGCTGAGCTGAGACTTGAACTCAGGCATTTTGATATGGGATATGTACATCCCAAGCAGCACCTTAACTGTTGTGCCAAATGCCCACCCCAGGTCTTGGTTATTGTAAGAGGAAGAAAACAGTGAGTCAGATATAGGTATAAGGTTTTATGTCTAGGAGAACAAGGAAATAAAGAAAAATCCCATATATTTTTTAGCATTTAAAACTGAGTAATCACAGCCTTTTTTTTTTTTTTTTTTTTTTTTTTTGACAGGCAGAGTCAGACAGTGAGAGAGAGAGACAGAGAGAAAGGTCTTCCTTCCGTTGGTTCACCCCCCAAATGGCCGCTATGGCCGGTGTGCTGCGCCGATCCGAAGCCAGGAGCCAGGTGCCTCCTCCTGGTCTCCCATGTGGGTGCAGGGGCCAAGCACTTGGGCCATCCTCCACTGCCCTCCTGGGCCACAGCAGAGAGCTGGACTGGAAGAGGAGCAACCGGGACAGAACCAGTGCCCCAACTGAGACTAGAACCCGGAGTGCTGGTGCCGCAGGCGGAGGATTAGCCTAGTGAGCCGTGGCACCGGCCAGCCTTTGTTTTCTTGATTCAGCTCTTTAGGAAGAGTTTTATCAAAAGATGGATAACTTTCTAATCTAGTAAGACCTTGTTAATACCATCAGTAGGTACTAAAATCACTGAATTATTGTCCAAATAACCACAGCTACCAGAATTTCATGTTCTGGGATTTACTCTGCACATTATCATTAATAAAATATTTTATCCATTTTTGAAAATAATTATAACCATCTGGTTATCACTGATATGTTCCTTTCTACCTTTATTTTGGTTCAAGTTCTTTCTCATCTGCACTCTTTTTTTTTTTTTTTTTTTGCTCATGTGAGTACATCTACCTTTTGTGGTCATGTCTTTTCTCTATTTTGGTTTATGTTTTGGAAAGAAGTAATTTCTGAGAGTAATAGATTCATTCATAATTGAAAGCAGAACTGAAACAAATTTTTCTTCCTAGAATACCATTTTAGAGATTATTTTAAAGTATCAATCATATTCCAGCAATTAAAATAAGATTTTGATATTAAGGACTCAATTTACAATGTATTTATGGCATAAAACATACTTATTGGGCAAATATTTATTTAATCTTACATATGCATGTGTGTATACATACACATATATAAACGTGTGTGAAATTTAAGACATATAATTTAAAAATAATATCTCTGTAATATTTGAGGGCATTCTTTGATTTTTTCTGAGCTATAAAATAAGTTCCTAGTAAAAATACTAATATAACTCAACACTAAAAGGCCATATATTGCAAACTCACAGCTAATATCATACTCCATGCTGAAAAGTTGAAAGCTTTTCTTCTAAGATCAGGAACATGACAAGTTTGCATACTCTAGCCACTTCTATTTAACTTGGTACTAGAAGTCCTAGCCAGAGTGGTCAGCTAAGAAAAAGAAATAAAATCCATCAAAATTGGAAAAGAAGAAGTTAAACTGTCTCTGTTTGCAGACAAATTATTCTAAAATACAGAAAACTCTAAAGACTATACAAAAAAAATTATCTTAGAACTAAACAAAAAAACCAGGAGTGTTTCTACAACAAACTATTTGAAAAACAGAAATCACGGAAATGATTTTATTAGCAATCATTACAAAAACACTAAAATACTCAAGAATAAACCAAGGAAGTAAGATATCTGTACACTGAAAACTACAAAACACCAATGAAAGAAATTGAAGATATAAATAATGGGACAATATCTCATGTTTTTAGACTAGAAGAATTCATAGTGTTAAAATATCCACACTATGTAAAGAAATCTATGGATTCACTGTAATCCATGTTAAAATGAAAATGTTGTTCTTCACAGAAAGGATAAAAACAACCCTAAATTTAATATGAAACTGGAAAAATCCCAAATAGCCAAAGCAAATGAACAAAAAGAACAAAACTGGAGGCACATTACCGGAATTTACAATATATTTTAAAGCTACAAAACATAAAACAGCATGATGCTGGCATAAAAACAGACTCATAATCCAATGGAACAGAATATAGATTCCAGACATAAATTCCTACATTTATGGACAACCAGTTTTTAACAAAGGTGCCAAGAACACACAATGGGGAAAGGATAGTCTCGTCAATAAATGGTGTTGGGAGAATCCATAGATATCAAGAAAAAGATTGAAATAAACTCAAAATGCATTAATGACTTAAACATAAGATGTGAAACTTTATAACCAATCAAAGAAAGCAGCTTCACAACAGTGTTCTAGGCAATGATTTTTTTGTATATGACCCCAAAAACAGAGGCAGCAAAAATGAAAATATATGAGAAATGGGATTATATCAAACTAAAAAGTTTTTGCACAACAAAGGAAACATTCAACAGAGTGAGAAGAAAACTTAAGGAATGGGTGAAAATATGTAAGGGGTTTATGTCCAAAATATGTAAGGAACTCAATTCAGTAGCAAGAAAATAAATCATCTGATTAAAATGCTGTTCAAGGACCTGAAGAGACACTTAAGAAGACAGAAATGTACAAGTATATGAAAAAGTGCTCAATACTACTCAGTCTTAAAAAAGGATGAAATAATATATCTTGAAGACTTAATGTTATGTAAATAAGCCAGATATAGAAAAAGAAATAATACATATCACTCAGTTGTGGAATCCATAAAAGTCAAGCTGATAAAAATAGAGAGTAGAATGGTGGTTACCAGGGTTTGGGGGCAATGACAGGTTGGGGAGATGTTGGTTAAAGTATACAAAATTTCAGTTATATATGAGAAAAATGTTCAAGAGATCTATTATTACTATATTGTGACTATAATTAATAAAAATGTATTTTATTTGGAAAATTATTAAGAGGATAGGTTTTGTCATTTGCACTCCTAAAAATGGTAATACATGTGCTAGTTAGCTTGACTGAGCCATTTCACAATGTACACATCTTTCAAAAGATACTGTACTTAATAACTATATACAATTTTATTTGTTGATTTTAAATTTTAAGAAGACAAGCACAGGTTTAAAGAATATACAGTAGTCCCTCCTTATCCAAGAGAATACATTCCAGGACCTGCCACTTCTCCCCCGGCCCCCCCGCAGCACTATGGAAGTCTGAAACTACAGACAGTACTGACCTCTATGTAACCTGGTTGAGCATCTCTACCTAGAAATGACAAACATAGAGTACTCCAAAATATGAAACTTTTTGAGTGCTCACATAATACTGAAATAATTTCAATTTTTGGGTTGGAATGTTCAGCTGGAAAATCTATACAAATATTCCAAAGTCTAAAACCAGGAAACACTTCTGGTTCTGAGCATTTGATAAGGGAAACTTGACCTGTACTATGTTTTTTTCTAATATACATACATACTTATGATAGTTTCATTTATAAACTGGGCACAGTAAGAGGTGGACAATAATTAATAATGAAATAGGACACCTAGAACAGTATACTGTAATGAAAATTATTTAAAACTTCTGAATTGTTTATTTCTGGAGTTTTCTATCTAATGTTTTCAGACCTTGGTTGATCACAGGTAATTGAAACTATACAAAGAAAAATCTTGGATAAGGGTGACTATTATATTTGTAATACATAATGAAAGAATTAGTATCAGAATATAAAATAATGCCTACAAATTAGTAAGATGAAAAGGAACAACCCAATAGGAAAATGGGAACAAGAGATGAATAAGTATTCACAGAAGAGGAAACACAGTGGACAATAAACATCAGATGATGGCTAAGCCTCAAAGATATTGGGAGATTTAATGGGAGACAGTAAGATACCATTTTGTTCCCTTCAGATTGGCAAGTATTTCTAAGACTGACAAGTGTTGGCTAAGATGTAGAAAAATTAAGTGAAAAAAAAATATGGATAATCTTACAACTCAAAGAGGCCTATTCAGTAATATGACAAATCAGGAAAGGTATGTAAAAATTCCTTACATAATAAGATGCATATATAATTGAAGTAAGTTATATTTCTAAAAATCAAATTGTATTCCTGAAGTCACATGTTGTAAAGGGCCTTAACAATCTCTCTAGCTTAGATTGAAAGCAATAAGCAGAGTTGGACTTGAACTATTTTGGCAGACTCAAGGCAATTAAATCCAACATTCTAAGTGTTTTCTTTGGGCAAGGCACTTTGCTTAACACTTCAGGGAGTACAAACTAACTTAAAACATATTCGCTATCAATAATCTACCGGGAGTGGTGATGTGGTTAGCTGGTGTGCAAAAGTTACATATACAATATAGCAAAGACCAAGACATCCAAAAAATATTTTATGGCTTTAGAGCAGGGAACAGATCACAATAGTCATATTTTTCTAGGCAAAACGAATGGAATGTATGTTCTTGTGTGTCTGTGTGTATGTGTGTGTGTGTGTTGGGTGTGGGGTGGGATTATAATATTAACAGCCTCATGTCAGTTCAAGTCAGGTTTTTCTCCCCAAAGTGTGGTCTGCTACCTCTGGGAAAGATTATTTTCAGAGATTTTTGGATATTGGAACTACAGAGAATGAATTAGATCTGTATAAACTTTTTAAAGTCCAGAGCTTCTTCATTTAGGAAATGAGGAGTGTGATTGTTAACTGTAATTGTCAACTTATCTGAGACAGTAGTGCCCAGATATTGTGTTAAATATTATTTTGGATGTTCCTATGAGGGTATTTTTAATTGGTGGACTTTTGAGTAAAGAAGATTGCCATCTATAATGTGGATGAGTCTCACCCAAACATCTGAAAACCTTAACAGAATGAAAACTTTCTGGGGCTGGTGCCATGGCTCACTTGGTGAGTCCTCCGCCTGCAGCACCGGCATCCCATATAGGCACCAGGTTCTAGTCCTAGTCGCTTTTCTTCCAGTCCAACTCTCTGCTGTGGCCCGGGAGTGCAGTGGAGGATGGCCCAAGTGCTTGGGCCCCTGCACCCGCATAGGAGACCAGGAAGAAGCACCTGGCTCCTGGGATCGGATTGGTGCAGCGCCGGCTGTAGCAGCCATTTGGGGAGTGTCTCTCACTGTCTGTAACTCTACCAGTCTAATAAATTAAAAAAAAAAAAAAAAAAAGAAAGAAAAAGAAAGAAAAGAAAAGAAAAAAGAAAACTGACTTTCTTTCAGAACGGGAAGTCTATCAGCCAACTGCCTTCAGATATCAACTGCAAAATCAGCTCTTACTGGTCTTCAGCCTGACTGTGTTTGGACTCCAACTACACACACACATGCAAACAGACTGGGAGAGAAACTGTACTTCATAAAGATTTTGTGATGATTAAATAAATATGTGAGACTGGTTGAATGGATTAAAAAACAAAATCCATCTATTTGCTGCTTGCAAGAAACACATCTTTCCAACAAAGATGTATGCAGACTGAAAGTGAAAGGCTAGAAAAAGATATTCCATGCCAACACAAACCAAAAAAGAGCTGGCGTAGCCATCTTAATATCAGACAAAATAAACTTTAACACAAAAACTGTTAAGAGTGACAAAGAGGGGCACTATATAATGATTAAGGGATCAATTCAACAGGAAGATGTAAGTTTTCTTTTTCTTTTCTTTTCTTTTTTTTTTACAGGCAGAGTTAGACAGTGAGAGAGAGAGAGAGAGAGAGAGACAGAGAGAAAGGTCTTCCTTCTGTTGGTTCACCCCCAATGGCCGCCATGGCCAGCGCATTGCACTGATTCAAAGCCAGGAGCCAGGTGCTTTCTACTGGTCTCCCATGTGGGTGCAGGGCCCAAGCACCTGGGCCATCCTAAACTGCACTCCCCGGCCACAGCAGAGAGCTGGCCTGGAAGAGAAGCAACCAGGACAGAATCCAATGCCACAACCAGGACTAGAATCTGGGGTACTGGTGCTTCAGGAGGAGGATTAGCCTAGTGAGGTGCGGTGCCGGCCAGATGTAACTATTATAAACGTATATGCACCTAATTACAGGGCACCGGTTTATTTAAAAGATATGTTAAGGAACTTAAAAGGAGACTTAGACTCCAATACAATAGTATTGGGGGACTTCAATACTCCACTTTCAGCAATAGACAGTTCAACCGAACAGATCAATAAGGAAATAGCAGATTTAATCGACACTATAGCCCAAAAGGATCTAATAGATATCTACAGAACTTTTCATCCTAAACTTAAAGAATACACATTCTTCTCAGCAGTGCATGGAACTTACTCTAGGATTGACCACATACTAGGCCATAAAGCAAGTCTCAGCAAATTCAAAAGAATCGAAATCATACCATGCATCTTCTCAGACCACAATGGAATGAAGCTGGAAATTAGCAACTCAGGAATCCCTAAAGCACATGCAAACACATAAAGACTAAACAACATGGTCCTGAAAGAACAGTGGGCCATAGAAGAAATCAAAAGAGAAATCAAAAACTTTCTGGAAGCAAATGAAGAACAACATATATAAACCTATGGGATACAGCAAAAGCAGTGTTAAGAGGAAAGTTTTATAGCAATAGGTGCCTACATCAAGAAATTGGAAAGGTACCAAATAAATGAGCTATCAGTGCATCTCAAGGATCTAGAAAAGCTGCAGCAAACCAGACCCAAATCTACTAGGAGAAGAGAAGTAATTAAAATCAGAGAAGAAATCAACAGAATTGAATTTAAAAAAACTTACAAAAGATCAGCCAAACGAAGAGCTGGTTTTTTGAAAAAATAAACAAAATTGACACACCATTGGTCCAACTAACTAAAAAAAGGAGAGAGAAGACCCAAATCAACAAAATCAGAGATGAAAAAGGAAATTTTAAAACAGACACCACAGAAATAAATCATCAGAAATTACTACAAAGAGTTGTATGCCAGCAAACAGGGAAATCTATCAGAAATGGATAGATTCCTGGACACATGTAACCTACCTAAATTGAACCAGGAAGACATAGAAAACCTAAACAGACCCATAACTGAGACAGAAATTGAATCAATAATAAAGTCCCTCCAAACAAAGAAAAGCCCAGGACCAGATGGATTCACTGCTGAATTCTACCAGACATTTAAAGAAGAACTAACTCCAATTCTTTTTTTTTTTGACAGGCAGAGTGGATAGTGAGAGAGAGAGAGAGAGAGAGACAAAGAGAAAGGTCTTCCTTTTTGCTGTTGGTTCACCCTCCAATGGCCACTGCGGCCGGCGCATCTCGTTGATCCAAAGCCAGGAGCCAGGTGCTTCTCCTGGTCTCCCATGCGGGTGCAGGGCCCAAGGACTTGGGCCATCCTCCACTGCCTTCCCGGGCCATAGCAGAGAGCTGGCCTGGAAGAGGGGCAACTGGGATAGAATCTGGCGCCCCAACCAGAACTAGAACCCGGTGTGCCGGCGCCGCAAGGCGGAGGATTAGCCTGTTAAGCCACGGCGCTAGCCTAACTCCAATTCTTTTAAAATTATTCAGAACAATCGAAAAAGATGGAATCCTCTCAAATTCTTTCTATGAAGCCAGCATCACCTTAATTCCTAAACCTGAAAAAGATGCAGCAGAGAAAGAGAATTATAGACCAATATCCCTGATGAACATAGATGCAAAGATCCTCAATAAAATTCTGGCCAATAGAATGCAACAACACATCAGAAAGATCATCCACCCAGACCAAGTGGGATTTATCCCTGGTATGCAGGGATGGTTCAACGTTCGCAAAACAATCAATGTGATACACCACATTAACAAACTGCAGAAGAAAAAACTTATTATTATCTCAATAGATGCAGAGAAAGCATTAAATAAAATTCAACACCCTTTCATGATGAAAACACTAAACAAATTGGGTATAGAAGGAACATTCCTCAACACAATGAAGGCAATTTATGAAAAACCCATGGCCAGCACAATATTGAATGGGGAAAGATGGAAGCATTTCCAGTGAGATCTGGTACCAGACAGGGATGCCCACTCTCACCACTGCTATTCAATATAGTTCTGGAAGTTTTAGCCATAGCTATTAGGCAAGAAAAAGAAAATAAAGGGATACAAATTGGGAAGGAAGAAGTCAAAGTATCTCTCTTTGCAGATGATATGATTCTTCATTTAGGGGATCCAAAGAACTCTGCTAAGAGACTTTTGGAACTCATAGAAGAGTTTGGCAAAGTAGCAGGATATAAAATCAATCCACAAAAATCAACAGCCTTTGTATACACAGGCAATGCCATGGCTGAGAAAGAACTTCTAAGATCAATCCCTTAATGATAGCCACAAAAACAATCAAATACCTTGGAGTAAACTTAACCAAGGATGTCAAAGATCTCAATGATGAGAACTACAAAACCTTAAAGAAAGAAATAGAAGAGGATACCACAAAAATGGAAAAATCTTCCATGCTCATAGATTGAAAGAATCAATATCATCAAAATGTCCATTCTTCCAAAAGCTTTTTATAGATTCAATGCGATACCAATCAAAATACCAAAGACATTCTTCTCAGATCTAGAAAAATGATGCTGAAATTCATATGGAGGCACAGGAGACCTCGAATAACTAAAGTAATCTTGTACAACAAAAACAAAGTCAGAGGCATCACAACACCAGATTTCAAGACATACTACAGGGCAGTTATAATCAAAACAGCATAGTACCGATACAGAAACATATGGATAGACCAATGGAACAGAATAGAAACACCAGAAATCAACCCAAACATCTACAGCCAACTTGTATTTGATCAAGGATCTAAAACCAATTCCTGGAGCAAGGACAGTCTATTCAATAAATGGTGCTGGGAAAATTGGATTTCCACATGTACAAGCATGAAGCAAGACCTCTACTACGCACCTTACACAAAAATCCACTCAACATGCATTAAAGATCTAAATCTATGACCCGACACCATCAAGTTATTAGAGAACATCGGAGAAGCATGGCGAGATATAGGCACAGGCAAAGATTTCTTGGAAAAGACCCCAGAGGCACAGGCAGTCAAAGCCAGAATTAGCAATTGGGATTACATCAAATTGAGAAGTTTCTGTACTGTAAAAGAAACAGGAAAGTGAAGAGGCAACTGACAGGATAAGAGAAAATACTTGCAAATTATGCAACTGATAAAGGATTAATAACCAGAATCTACAAAGAGATCAAAGACTCCACAACAACAAAACAAACAGCTAAGATAAGAAATAGGCTAAGGACTTAAACCAATATTTTTCAAAAGAGGAAATCGAAATGGCCAACAGACACATGAAAAAAAATGCTCAGGATCCCTAGCCATCAGGAAAATGCAAATCAAAATCACAATGAGGTTTCACCTCAAACAGGTTAGAATGGCTTACATACAACTAAAAACAGATGCTGGCGAGGAAGTGGGGAAAAAGGCACACTAATCCACTGTTGGTGGGAATACAAACTGGTAAAGTCACTGTGGAAGCCAGTTTGGAGATTCCTCAGAAACCTGAATATAGCCTTACATGACTCAGCCATCCCACAACTTGGAATTTACCCAAAGAAAATTAAATTGGCAAATAAAAAAGCTGTCTGCACCTTAATGTTTATTGCAGCTCAATTCACAATAGCTAAGACATGGAATCAACCTAAAATCCCATCAACCGAAGACTGGATAAAGAAATTATGGGACATGTACTCTATAGAATACTATACAGCAGTAAAAAAAAATGAAATCTGGTCATTTGCAACAAAATAGAGGAATCTGGAAAACATCATGCTGAGTGAAATAAGCCAGTCCCAAAGGGACAAATATCATATGTTCTCCCTGATTGGTGACAACTAACTGAGCACCTAAAAGGAAACCTGTAGAAGTGAAATGGACACTATGAGATACAATTACTTGATCAGCCCTTGTCCTGACTGTCGACTTACTATTTTATTCCTTTTAAAATTCTTTTTGTTCGGCACTGGTGCTGTGGCACAGTGGGTTAATGCCCTGGCCTGAAGTGCCGGCATCCCATAGGGGCGCCGATTTGAGACCCGGCCGCTCCACTTCCAGTCCAGCTCTCTGCTATGGCCTGGTAAAGCAGTAGAAGATGGCCCAAGTCCTTGGGCCCCTGCACCCACGTGGGAGACCCGGAAGAAGCTCCTGGCTCCTGGCTTCGGATTGGTGCAGCTCTGGCTGTTGCAGCCATCTGGGGAGTGAATCAGCAGATGGAAGACCTCTCTCTCTCTCTCTGCCTCTCCTTCTCTCTCTGTGTAACTCTGGCTTTCAAATAAATAATTTTTTTAAAAAAATTCTTTTTGTTCTACTTAATACTATTTGTTGAACTCTTTAATTAACACACACTTATTCTTAGGTGTTTAAATTTAACTGAAAAGTGATCCCTGTTAAATATAAGAGTGGAAATAAGAGAGGGAGGAGATGTACAGTTTGGCATATGCTCACTTGTCCTTACCCCTAATGGTAGAACTAGAAATGTGCCAGGGGATTCCAAATCAATCCCATAAAGCTGGCATGTACCAATGCCATCACACTAGTCAAAGTGATCAGTTTCAGTTCATAATTGATCATAATGATAGGATTAAGTGTCAAAAGGATCACAGAAACAAGAATAGTGTCTGCTAATAATAAATAATAGAATTAAAAAGGAGAGAATGATCCAATATGGGAAGTGGGATACATAGCAGACTCATAGAATGGTAAAGCCCTAAACAGCACTCTGACCTCAGAATCAGCCCATAAGGCATTTGGATGTGGCTAAAAAGCCCATGAGAGTATTTCAGGCATGGAAAGCCAAGACACTGTGGCAAAAGAAAAAAAAATGGCTTAAATGAAAGATCTCTGTGAGTGAGATCCCAGCAGAAAGAACGGGTCATCAAAGAAGGAGGTACCTTTCTCTGAAGGGAGGAGAGAACTTCTACTTTGATTATGGCCTTATCTAAATAATGTCAGAGTTTGTGAACTCAAAAGGCATCCATAGCCTTGGCAGCTCATGACAAGAGCCTTGGGTGATTACTGACATCATAAATAAGAAGTTAATTGTTAAATCAACAACAGGAGTCATTGTGCACTTACTCCCCATGTAGGATCTCTGTCCTTAATGTGTTGTATTATGCAAATTAATGGTAAAACTAGTATTCAAAAAGTACTTTATACTTTGTGTGTCTGTGTGGGTTCAAACTGTTGGAATCTTTACTTAGTATATACTAAGTTGATCTTCTGTATATCAAGATAATTGAAAATGAAAAAAATAAACATGTGAAGTATTTTGTAAATAGCATATACTCAACAAATTACATCTGTCATGAATATCATCTTTAGACTGATGTTCAGTGATATCTACTTTATCTTATAAAGATTTATACTTTCCTGTGGAAAACTGTGAATTGTCTATCAACTCAAATTAAGTTAGGACAAATACATTGTGGTGGTTTTGGACTGTATTAACTAAGCTAAGATGGAGCTACATTTTTTAGTATTTCCTTCTTAGCTGGTCCTGATGCTGAAAATGAAAGAAATTTGTGTAGTAGGCTCTTAGGCTCAGGTGCAGGGCACCTTGTTATCAGAACCTTAACAACTCCAATTTCTGCTGTGTCCTCTTTCAGCCTCTTGGTTCTCATATAGAACCTTAGTGAAGGGCATTGGTGACTACTGCAGGTGATCCGTATTAGTGGTTGGAGGTGGAGAGGCAGATGAAGATTCCAGTTTGTCTTCCTTCCTTTTTCACTCATCTACAATTGAGCTTTCTTTCCAAACCGCTGGCTTGACTAACGCATACAGACTTCAGGCTTAAAATCAGATGCAGAGACACTGCATTGATCTTTTCACTTGTTTCCATAATTGTATTAGGTCTAAATCTCTAATTCTGTGTTACTTAGGGTAGAAACTGTTTTCTGACTAAAGTCTGTTACATCCAGATATTGGAATCATAAGTATTTCCAGAGGAATTTAACTGTATGAATGAGTTTTCTAACTGATTTGGATAATCTAGAAATGGTTCTTTGCTTTGATTAGATTTCAGGGCCACTGATGAAGAGTGCACTGGTAATCAGTGGTACGTAATGGCAAAACAGTTACCTAAATTATATAATCAAGTAGTCACACAGGAAAAGGTTTCGATCAAACAAGTAGTTGCTGACAGAACACATTAGTGAAAAAGGAGTATAATGAGACTTTCTAAGTACACTGGAAAACTTGAAGAATGAATAAAGAACTCAGGGGAAGGCATTTGGTGCAGTGGTGGTCACTGCTTGCAACATCTGCCATATCTCCTTTGCCAGTAGAAGTGCTCCTTCCAACTTATTTAGGAAGGTATGTTTATTTTGCCAGAAAAATTGGTAATGGGAAGGACCTGCCTTGCAAAGGATAGGTGATTGTCCTCAGCAATTACCCTATCATCATTCATTGCTTCTAAATCTATAGTCAGACTTATTTTTGCTGTAGAGAATGACATTATTTGTGGGGCCAGCATTATGATGCTGAGAGTTAAGTCATTACTGTGCCAGCAGCATCCCATATGGGCACAGGTTCAAATCCCAGCTGCTCTACTTCCAAACCAGCTCCCTGATAGTGTGCCTGGAAAAGCAGCAGAAGATGGCCCAAGTGCTTGGGCCCCTGCTACCCACACGGGAGACCAAGATGGAGTTTCATGCTTCTGGCTTTGGCCTGTCCCAGCTCCCCCTATTGCGGCCATCTGGAGTGAGCCAATGGATGGGAGGTCTCTGTGTCTGTCCCTCTCTCTATGTAACTCCATCTTTCAAATAATTAAAATAAACCATTAAAAAAGGACATTATTTGTGAGGAGGTAGAATATACCAAAATAATTACTTGATTTTGCCACTTTTACGTAGACAGAGGTCTGGGCAGTGTATGTGAGAATAGATCCTAAGGATCCTCTTTCTATGTAAAAGTGGCAAAATGTTGGGTTAGTCCAAATTTATCAATATGGACTCATGTTGAATACTTATCAATTTTCTGGATTCAGTGTAGTAGCTTGAGAGATGAATTGATATTAAATTTTACCAAATGCCTCTTCTCTACCTACTAAGAAGACCTCATATTTTTTTCTTTTAATATGCTAGTGTGGTCAATTACATTTGCCAATTTTCTAATGTTATACTAACTTTGTATTTCCAAGTTAGAGAAAAACTGGTAACTTTTGTTGCTGTTGTTGCTAGTTAAGACTATTAGTAGATGCCTTTTGTAATTCATCTATCTATGGTAGAGGGTTGATCCAAATTGTCTACCTCACCATTAATTGGTGGTAGAAATTCTCCTTCATTCTAAATAAATTTCATCACAGCACATTCTACCAAAACTTATCTTATCATGGTTAACAAGGATCCTCATATGGTACCAAACTGAAATGTACATTCTCAGTACTCTTCTTATTTAATCAGTTCATAGCTGATTATAAAATAAAAATCAGCTCTTAAACAAAGTACTTCAGAGTATATTGTCTTCACTCAACCTGAATCTGAAATCAGGATTTGCCACTTTTCTAACTTTGTGACTTTGAGTAAGTTCTTTACCCTCCCTTGGTCTCAGCTTCCCCATCTGCAAAACACTACATGCTCTGTAGGGCTGTAGTGAAGACTGAGCACAGGTAGCTTACTTAGAACAATGCACACATCAAGTATTCAATAAATGTAATCAATTCTTCTTTATTCCCTTTCTGAACATTTTTTTCGATTTATGTCTTGATTCCTACTTCTCTGGATATTCTTTCTCAGTCTTTTTAGGTGGAATCTTCATCTCCCTAAAGTTTCAGATTGAAGTCTTCAGCCTCATTTCTCTGCATATATTTTTTTCACCTTATTCTCAACCCATATGTATGCTAATGATTCCCAAATTTGTAGCTCCTGTTGCAAGTGTTTCCCTGAACATCAAACTTAAATACAAAACTGACTAGTTAATATCCTGACTTAAATGTCTTTTGGGCAGTTCATACTGAACATGGACCAAAGCAAACTTTTTGATTATCTTCAGCCCTTCAATCACCCAGTCCAAGCCAGCACTACTTTACTCTAGTACTAGTCTTATTCTCCCTTCTTCCACTCTTGTTCCTCTATGGTGTTTTCTTCTTCTTCTTCTTTTTAAAATAACAGTATTAGACTCAGTATAGTCTTTTCTTTATGCAGCAAACAAAGTTACTGTTGAACATCTGAGCCTGATCACAGAGCATTGCTCAAAGCTCTCCAAGCTCACTCCCATCTTGAAGTTCTGAAGTTTCCCATTTTATTCTACACAGAATCTCAAGTTCTTTATGAGGAAAGATTGGAACACTTTTTCTGAAAGGACCACAGAACAAATATTCTAGGGTTTGCAGGCTAAACTGATTTTCTTACAACTATAGAACATTATTTATGATATACCTGTATATAAATAGCATTAAAATTCTAAGATGCCATGTCTAACAAAAATCACTGTGTTTTGTGGAGTATTTGTGAAATTTATAAAAATGTACATTATTTGTTTTGATTTATATTCCTTAATATTTTTACAGTAGTTCAATAAATATTTGTTGCGTAAAAATATGAGGTGTATAGTTACTTGCTTACAAAAACATTACAGTAAGAACAGTAAACTCTAAGTTAAATTTCTCCTGTAAAACACATCACACAATTAACAGTGAACTTACTTTAGATTATTGATTCTAATTTCTGCACTTTCAGTAAGTGTCTTTGTTTCCTCTTTCCATCTATTGGCTGCTTTCTGTTGAGCTGCTAAGAGGTGCCTTAGTTCAGCAGTGGAATTTCGATTACTGTCTTCCATCTCTCTCAACTGAACTTCAAATCCACGTTCCTTTAGAGAAAATTCATATTCCATTGTACTGATCTAAGGAATAAAATGAACACAGTTTCTTATTTCCCCCATTAGTTTAAGAGTTATCCTAATCAATGATACATACAAATGGAATAATTTGGTATGTCATCTGAGGCATAGAAATATTTAGCTAAGAAATCTCATGTAAGAAATTAAGTTTACAATTTATCTGTTTTGAAAATGAAGATTTATCCTTATTAGTACATAAATTTAGTGAAACTAGAATTATGATGGACTATAATTTTTTGTAACACTTTCCTCAATATATTAAAATGCCAGTAGGATAAAAATATTATACCTAACATGAAATTGCTCTCTTTATTCTTATTTCTGTTGGCAGAATCCATATAAAGTGCTCATGCTTTTAGAAATTGAGATATTTTTACTCAAAGTCCTTTTTATTTATACACCCAATTTCAGACTGTCTTTCAAAGGGCTTTCTAAAGTCAAAGTAAATTATATATAGGAATTCCTTTATCGCTTCAGTTGTGATTGTAATAAATGATGTATATTTTTTTCAGGAAAAACAGTGTAACTATTTTTAGGATATCATGTGTAAATGTCATCATTATATTTCTAGGAATTTATAATAGTAAAAACACTTTAATGCAGAATCAACATTTAAGTAAATGCCTTAAGACAGTCAATGTATATAATTGCCTTCTTGTATGCATTTAGAATGATACTACCTATGTATGAGTCTTGGGGCAATTGAGAAAATAATTATTGGAATAATTTTCTGTGATCTGTGGTTCAGATGAGAAACCTTGGTGGGAAAAGGCTGTAAGGTGATCTGCCTTCTTTGGTGTACTCTCAGACCATTTTTTTTATCTTGCTATATCAAAGAAATACTATAAAGAATACTTATTTTGTGATTTTTAAAGTAATATGCTTTAAAAACGGTTACAGCTGGCATGGCTTCTGGTAATTCATTAAATATGGCTAATTTCAAACTCAAAAAACAATGAATAAGAAACTCCATCAATTCTAAATACATCAATGAAACTCAATAACAAAATCTGGGGCCCCTTTGGGAAAAAGCTACAGATATTCTATCTTTGCCACTCCTTCTAAATGCAACATGCTTTCCCAAACCTCTTTTTGTTGTTGTTGTTTTGTTTTTAAAAATTTATCTATTTAAAAGGCAGAGTTACAGAGAGAGAAGGAAACAGAAACAGAATCTTCCATTTGCTAGTTTACTTCCCAAATGGCTATAATGGCTAGGGTAAGGCCAGGCCAAAGCCAAGAGTCAGTAGCTTCACCCAGATTGCCCACATGGGTGGCAGAAGTCTAAGCACTTGGGAAATCTTCAGCTGCTTTCCCAGACACATTAGCAGGGAGCTGGATTGGAAGTAGAACAGTTGGGACATGAATCAGAGCCCATATGGGATGCCAGCATTGCAGGCAGCAGCTTAACCTGCTGTGTCACAGCACCAGCCCCTAAACTCTTTTTTTAGAAAACATTTATTTAATAAATATAAATTTTGAAAGTATAATTTTGGGTTATAGTGGTTTTTCCCCCCATAATCACCCTCCCACCCACAACCTATCCCATCTCCTACTCCTTCTCCCATCCCATTCTTCATTAAGATTCATTTTTAATTATATTTATATACAGAAGATCTACTTAGTAAATACTAAGTAAAGATTTCCACAGATTGCACCAACACAGACACACAAAGTGTAAAGTACAGTTTGAGTACTAGTTATACTGTTAATTCACATAGTACAACACATTAAGGACAGAGATCCTACATGGGAGTAAGTGCACAGTGACTTCTGTTGTTGATTTAACAATTGACACTCTTGTTTATTTATTTATTTATTATTATTTATTTATTTATTTATTTTTTTATTTTTGACAGGCAGAGTGGACAGTGAGAGAGAGAGACAGAGAGAAAGGTCTTCCTTTTGCCGTTGGTTCACCCTCCAATGGCCGCCGCGGTGGCGCGCTGTGGCCGGCGCACCGCGCTGTTCCGGTGGCAGGAGCCAGGTGCTTATCCTGGTCTCCCATGGGGTGCAGGGCCCAAGCACTTGGGCCATCCTCCACTGCACTCCCTGGCCACAGCAGAGAGCTGGCCTGGAAGAGGGGCAACCGGGACAGGATCGGTGCCCCGACCGGGACTAGAACCCGGTGTGCCGGCGCCGCAAGGCGGAGGATTAGCCTGTTGAGCCACGGCGCCGGCCGACACTCTTGTTTATGACGTCAGTAATCACTTGAGGCTCTTGTCATGAGTTGCCAAGGCTATGGAGGCCTCTTGAGTTCACACACTCTGACTTTATTTATTTATTTATTTATTTATTTATTTTGACAGGCAGAGTGGATAGTGAGAGAGAGAGAGAAAGGTCTTCCTTTTTGCCGTTGGTTCACCCTCCAATGGCCGCTGCGGCCGGCGCATCTCGTTGATCCGAAGCCAGGAGCCAGGTGCTTCTCCTGGTCTCCCATGTGGGTGCAGGGCCCAAGGACTTGGGCCATCCTCCACTGCCTTCCCGGGCCATAGCAGAGAGCTGGCCTGGAAGAAGGGCAACCGGGATAGAATCTGGCGCCCCAACCGGGACTAGAACCTGGTGTGCCGGCGCTGCAAGGCAGAGGATTAGCCTGTTAAGCCACAGTGCCAGCCTGACTTTATTTAGACAAGGCTATAATCAAAGTGGAAGTTCTCTCCTCCCTTCAGAGAAAGGTGCCTCCTTCTTTTCTTTTCTTTTCTTTTCTTTTCTTTTTTTTTCTACAGGCAGAGTGGACAGTGAGAGAGAGAGAGAGAGAGAGAGAGAGAGAGAGAGAAAGGTCTTCCTTTTGCCGTTGGTTTACCCTCCAATGGCTGCTGCGGCTGGCACGCTGTGGCCGGCGCACCGCACTGACCCGAAGGCAGGAGCCAGGTGCTTCTCCTGGTCTTCCATGGGGTGCGGGGTCCAAGCACTTGGGCCATCCTCCACTGCACTCCCTGGTCACAGCAGAGAGCTGGACTGGAAGAGGGGCAACTGGGACAGAATCCGGCGCCCCGACTGGGACTAGAATCTGGTGTGCTGGCACCACAGACAGAGGATTAGCCTATTGAGCCATGGTGCTGGCAAGTACCTCCTTCATTAATGGCCCATTCTTTCCACTGGGATCTCACTTATAGAGATCTTTCATTTAAATCATTTTTCACCACAGTGTCTTGGCTTTTCATGCCTGAGAAACTCTCATGGGCTTTTTAGCCAGATCTGAATGCCTTATGGGCTGATTCTGAGGCCAGAGTGCCTGTTTACAGGCCCTAAACTCTTAAATTTGCTTTATTAAATAGTATACAGTGAAAATTAAAGACTTATTGACACTGGAAAAACAACCTTGGACTTACTAATTTTGTGTTTATATTACTGCTGTGCAAATCTCTAGAGGTCTTGTTTTTTTTTAAAAAATTAAAATTTATTTTCATTTTATTTGAAAGGTAGTAAAATAGAGTAAGAGGGAGATCGAGAGTGAGAGAGATATCTTCTATTCACTGGTTCACTCCCCAAATGCCTACAAGGATTGGGCTAGCCAGGAGCCAAAAGCCCAGAACTCCATGCAGGTTTCCCAAGTGGGTGGCAGAGACTCAAGTATTTGAGCCATTATTGTTGCTTCCAGGGTGCCTGTTAGCAGGAAGCTAGCTTGGAAGTGGTGAAACTGGAATTCAAACCAGCACTCTGATATGGGATAGGTTGTCCCAAGCAGTGACTTATTTGCTGAGCCCAGCCCTACATTTCTTGAGGTCCTTTGACCCTGCTACCATCTTAATAATCTTTTAATTATTACATTCTGCAAATTTAAATTTGAATCCAACCTTCCTACTTCTCTGCCCGAATCTTCATTTCTGGTTCTAACATTTTAGATGGAAAACAAAAAGTCTTGCCTCTGTTTCTCTCTCACATACATGTTAAAAAAAAAAACAAAAAACACCTTGTTCTGTGCATTCATACAGTTTTAGAATTTGGCCTGCCTAGTTAACTCCCTAAAGCCAGTTGGAAAATCTGTTCATAATTTGGTAAGCCTTACTCTAGGGTTTTTTAGGGTAATCTGGTCCCTTCTTACTTCAACAAGCATGTGTTCCCTTTCTTTGTTTCCTTCTAATTTTTGGGTCCTTTTCTTTTCTTTTTTCTTTCTTTTTTGCCTAGAATAATCTTTCCTCTCTTGCTTATCTGAATTATTTTATCAATTTTTAGAACTCAGTTCAATTATTCCTCATACCGGGAAATTCTCTTACCATCTATATAGGCAAAGTCAAGTTCTTTTATTATAAGCTCTTAACAGTGCCCTATACTTTTCCTAAAGAGCATGTATTAGTAATTATATGCTTACTGTTTGTCCACATACATGCAAATTATAAGCTTTTAAGGGTGGAAATTTATATGTTTTGTTTACCATTCCATCTTTAGCACTTGGAACACAGTAAAAGACTGTCAAAATACATTCATAAATTGAATGAATGATGACTGTTCTTTGTTGTCAAAATTCAGTCTTTAAACCCCAGAGCCTTTAGCTAATGAAATTCCACTGCTCAACTGGACAAATTTGGTTAGGGGTCAACTGGCTCTCCTAGTACAAAAATCCCATTAATAATGAAAAGCAGAAGATTGGTTAGGAAAGAGACTTAGGAGTGTGGTCTCCTTCCCTTCTTCCTTTGTGCCTTTCCTCTGTAGAGTAAAGCACAAGTAGGTAATAGAATTGGTGAAAATTACTCTATTTCTTAACTATAGAAACTTATAAGGGGGCATTTGGACCACAAAGAAATGGAAAGCCTGGGTAGAAAGAAATGAGGAATTAGGAAAAAAGACGGTAAGACTGAAGGAAATGCTTTGGGATCAAATGAAAACATCATACAATAAATTGTTAAGTTTGCAATCAACTGACTTCCCAATATCTTACTGTCTTTATTTTGGTCCATTTAGTTTATCTACTAAAGATCAAACTCTTCTTATAAGTGAATGGCCTTGGAGCTGGTATTGTGGCATAGAGGTACAGCCACCACCTGCGATGTTGGCATCCCATATAGCCACTGACTTGAGTCTCAACTGCTCCAGTTCTGATCCAGCTCCCTGCCAATGCACCTGGGAAGGCAGTGGAAGATGGCCAGTGTTCTTGGGCCCCTGCACCCATGTGGGATTCTGGAAGAAGCTCCTGGCTCCGGGCTTCAGACTGGCCAAGAACTGGCCGTTAACAGCCATTTGGGGAATGAACCAGTGGATGGGAGATCTCTTTTTCTGTCTCTGCCTCTCCTCTCTCTCTCTCTGTAAAATCTGCCTTTCAAATAAATAAGTAATCCTTTAAAAAAATAAATGAATGGTCTTTTTTTTTTGTCATATTCATTAAAACTATATTCCCTAGTATTTCTTGTTTAAATGTTTAAAATGGTTTTAAAAATTTAAAATCTATCAATATTTTCATTTGCAACTTGTCCTATTTTTTTGTTTTGCTTAGAGAGTTCTTCCCCATCGTTTTATCAAAATTTATCTACATTCCTCCTGGTATTTTATAGTTTCATTTACAGTTTTAAATTGTTAACCTACATTAAACTTATGAAATTAAAGATATGAGATGAAGATATAACTTTTCACCAAAGTATATCAACTATTTTTAATCAAAGAAAGATTCTAGTAAGGGAACTTTGAAGCATATACTAACAGAATATTATAATAAATTCCTGAATGCCCACCACTCAGATTACATAATCATCAAACTCATAGCTATTTTTGTTTCATCTATACCCACATACTTTCCTCTGTCAAGATTTACCTTATGTTTACAATGTAGTATGTAAGTCATAAGGGTACAAAACTCAACTGTTACATATAAACAGATATACTAAAGTTATCTCTGATGGCACTGCTCATGTATCCTTCTAATCAGTACCCACCCACCAAAAGCTAACCAGTCTTTGCCAAATGTCCTACATGAAGGACCTTGGTGGATGAGACCCCAGTGGAAAGAAGTGGTCATCAAAGAAGGAGGTACTTTTCTCTGAAGGGAGGAGAGAACTTCCACTTTGCTATGGCCTTGTCTAAATACTGAAGGAATTTATGGATTCAAAAGGCTTCCATAGCCTAGAAAGCTCATGTCAAGAGCCTCACGTGGTCACTGACTCCATACATAAGAGTGTTAATTGTTAAATTAACAACGGGAGTCACTGCGCACTAACTCCTCATGCAGGACCTCTGTCCTCAATGAGTTATATATTATGAGAGTTAACTGTAAAACTAGTTCTCACAGTTTTTATGTGTATGTGCAAATTGTTAAAATCTTAGTATAGAGTTGGTCTTCTGTGTACAAAGTTAACTGAAAATGAATCTTAATGGAGAATGGGACTGGCAAGGGGAGAGGGAGGAGGAGGAGGGGTGGGAGTGTGGGTGGGAGGGCAGGTATGGTGGGAAGAATAACTATATTCTTAAAGTTGTACCTACGAAATTTGTATCCCTTAAAGAAATTAAAAAAAAAAAAAACTTAAAAAAAGTATAGACACCACAAAGGAAAAAAAAAAACAAAAAAAACTAAAACACTACCACTCCATGTCATTTTGAAATTGGAGGATGCAGATCATCATCATAAACAGTTGGTGTGCTTTTTACAAAAATGATGGAACGATGGACGGTAGTAAGCAAGGTATCAGTGAGGATACCTGGGTTTCCTAAAATTTCCTTAAACTGGCTAGCATGTTCCTACTACCAAAGCAGGTAAACATTAGAGTAAAGAAGGAATAAAGGGCAGGGGGAGGAAAGTAAAAGAAAGGAAATAATTTTTAGAGAGACTTTGGCCCTTGGTGCTTCTTAACATGTAATTTTCAGGCTAGCTATGTAGTAGTTCTCAGGGCACACTATGACTTGTTTTAGAGAAGTTCAATTTTTGAGACTGTTGAAGAAGAAGGAGAGATGAAGGCTGTTGTAAAGTTATCTAATCTATATTTTTGCTGTGCTGCTTAAATTGCTTTGGCAGCAATATCAGTGTATTTCATGGTTGGAAAAGAATTTTTGTGAGTGTTTGGATAGGGAAAGCAATCATTTTCAAGTATGCTTGCCAACTTCTATGATACAGAAATGACTGGTTAACACTCTGAATTATGATTTAGTACTATCTGATGAGAAAGTGCAAAAGGCCTTAAAATGTATTATTGGGTCTCTCTAAATATTCTTAATACTTTTATTTTTACAAGTACACATTTAAGTCTAGTTTTGAAATACCTTTAATTTGGCTTTTTTTTGAGCATCCAGAGCAATCCTTCTTAATTCTTCAGTCTCTTTCTGTAACTGTTCATTTTCTTGCTGAAGTTTCAGTCTTTGTTCACTAACAAATCCACAGCTTTCTCTCTCAGATTCCAACGTATTTTGAAGTTTCTGAATCATTTCTTGGGAACGTGATATCTTTTCTGAGGAACTGTTAAAAAACAAAACAAAAACTATGTGATCTGTAGTAGAAGTCAACAAGTCCTAATATACTGCATAATATAGACTTTTATTTTCTTCATTCAGAGCCATTTCTTTTCATGTTAGGTTTAATCTATATGATTTAAAAATGTTATGTTCTATTAGGCACATTCACTCAACTTCAATTTAACTGTTATTCAAATGGAAGATCAACTCCAATTTTTACTGGCATCAAGAATCAGTGTATATAAAGACTTTCCAAGGGAACAAACTGAAGCCAATAGTAAGAGATGAAGTAGGTAATAATCAAAAACCCTTTTCAAACAACGTCAGGGGGCAAAACATAGCAGCTGATTACATTACTAAATTATAATGATGGAATCTACTTTCAAGTTTCCAGTTACATGTCTAAGAAATGATTTTTATAAACTTTTAGTTCTGTAAACTTAAACAAGTTATGTTTATTAATCTTTCTCAACAATGGGTGAGACAGCCTCTAAACATGCGTGCATCTATCAATATACTGTTAATTTTTATTTCTACTTAAATTTCCATCTTTTCAATCTCATACAATTAATCACTCTGAACATTTCCTGCTCAATAGGTGTCATAGGGAATATATAAATGCTACTAATATTGTGATGATTTAAGAAAACTATTAACTAAAATCATCTTACAAATAAAGAAATTTTTAAACAACTTTCAGATGGTGGTGGTTTTAGTACCATGATTCAAGTCTTTTTGGTCTTTTGTTGGTAGTCTGACTTGCCCATGCCTTCCAATGCTTCAGGCAGAAGTGATGAGTATTTTTCTCTGATCTTTGTCTCTGGCCCCCATTCCTCCTTTTTAAAAAAATTATTTATTTATTTAGAAGTCAGACTTAGAGAGAGAGAGAGAGAGATGTCTTCCATTTGCTGGTTCACTCCCCAGATGGCTGCAATGGCTGGGGCTAGGCCAAGCTTAAGCCAGGAGCCAGGAATTTCTTCCATGTCTTCCTCATGGGTGCAGGAGCCCAAGCACTTGGGCCATCCTCTGCTGTTTTTTCCAGGCCATTGGCAGGGAGCTGGATCAGAAGTGGAGAAGCTAGGCCTCAAACTGGCAACCATATGGGATACTGGTGTTGCAAGTGGTGGCTTTACCTGCTATGCCACAATGCTGGCCCCTATGTCCCTTTAGATCCCATATTCATCTCAGTTCTGATTCCTACCCTAAACCTTTCATTCCTATAATACTTGCAGCTCTCTTTCTCTTATCTGTATCTTAGATGATGAAGTTCCTAATGGAATTATGTATATAAGCAATGCTGATAAAACGATACTAGCATCAGAAAGATGCCAAAATAAAACACAACCACAATTCTATGTACTCCCTCAGAGAAGCTTAGAATATCATCAGCTGTCAGGGGATTCCAATACAATCCCATCAAGGTGGCATGTACCAATGCCATCTCACTAGTCCAAGTGATCAATTTCAGTTCACAATTGATGACTCTGATAGGTCTAAGAGTCAAAGGGATCACACAAACAAGACTAGTGTCTGCTAATACTAACTGATAGAATCAAAAAGGGAGAGAACGATCCAACATGGGAAGCGGGATACACAGCAGACTCATAGAATGGCAGATGTCCTAAATAGCACTCTGGCCTCAGAATCAGCCCTTAAGGCATTTGGATCTGGCTGAAGAGCCCATGAGAGTATTTTAGGCATGGAAAGCCAAGACACCCTGGAAAAGAAAAAAAAGAAGACCTAAATGAAAGATCTCTGTGAGTGAGATCCCAGTGGAAAGAACGGGGCCATCAAAGAAGGAGGTACCTTTCTCTGAAGGGAGGAGAGAACTTCCACTTTCACTATGACCCTGTTGGAATAAGATCGAAGTCGGCGAACCCTAAAGGCTTCCATAGCCTTGGCAACTCATGACTAGAGCCTATGGAGATTACTGACACCATAAACAAGAGTGTCAAATTGTTAAGTCAACAACAGGAGTCACTGTGTACTTACATCTCTTGTGGGATCTGTCCTTAATGTGTTGTCTAATGTGAAGTGATGCTATAACTAGTACTAAAACAGTATTTTTACACTTTGTGTTTCTGTGTGGGTGCAAACTGATGAAATCTTTACTTAGTATATACAGAATCAATCTTCTGTATATAAAGATAATTGAAAATGAATAAAAAAAACCCTGGTGTTAAATTAGAAATTGCATAGAAAATTAATTAATTTTTAAAAAAATATCATGTAGGATCTCTGTCCTTAATGTGCTGTACACTGTGATTTAATGCTATAACTAGTACTCCAACAGTATTTTTTCACTTTGTGTTGTTATGTGGGGGCAAACTGTTGAAATATTTACTTAATATATGCTAAACTGATCTTCTGTATATAAAGAGAATTGAAAATGAATCTTGATGTGAATGGAAGGGGAGAGGGAGCGGGAAAGGGGAGGGTTGCGGGTGGGAGGGAAGTTATGGGAGGGGGGAAGCCATTGTAATCCATAAGCTGTACTTTGGAAATTTATATTCATTAAATAAAAGTTAAAAAAAAATACAAAAAAAGAAAAAGAATATCATCAGCTGTAAAGAATTCTTAAAAAGAAAACTGATCTGTTGAAGGCAGATAAAGCCTCTTAGTTTAATTTTCAGTCCGTAGGGACTACAAGGGACAGAGAAACAAAGTACATGATGTCACACATATTCCTATTTGAAATCTACAGTACATGGCCGGTGCCCCGGCTCAGTAGGCTAATCCTCTGCCTTGTGGCACCGGCACACTGGGTACTAGTCCCGGTCGGGGTGCCGGATTCTGTCTCGGTTGCCCCTTTTCTAGTCCAGCTCTCTGCTGTGGCCCAGGAGTGCAGTGGAGGATGGCCCAAGTGCTTGGGCCCTGCACCCCATGGGAGACCAGAAGCACCTGGCTCCTGCCTTTGGATCAGCGTGGTGCGCCAGCCGCAGTATGCCGGCCACAGTGGCCATTGGAGGGTGAACCAACGGTAAAGGAAGACCTTTCTCTCTGTCTCTCTCACTGTCCACTCTCTCTGTCCAAAAAAAAAAAAAAAAAAAAAAGAGAGAAATCTACAGTACAAATAAATGGTTTTTCTTTTTTATAGAAAGATTTAATAAATACAAATTTCATAAGTACAACTTTTGGATTATAGTAGTTCTTCCCCCCAAGCCACCCTCCCACACTAAAACCATCCCACTTCCTAATCCCACTCCCATCTCATTCTTCATCAAGATTCATTTTTAATTATCTTTACATACAAAAGATCAACTCTATACTAAGTAAAGATTTCAACAGTTTGCACTTACACAGACACACAAAGTATAAAGTACTGTTTGAAGACTACTTTTACAGTTAATTTGCATAGTACAACACATTAAGGACAGAGGTTTTACATGGGGAGCAAGTGCACAGTGACTCCTATTGTTAATTTAACAATTGATACTCTTATTAATGATATCAGTGATCACCACAGGCTCTTGTCATGAACTGCCAAGGCTATGGAAGCCTCTTGAGTCCACAAACTCTGACATTATTTAGACAAGGCCATAATCAAAGTGGAAGTTCTCTCCTCCCTTCAGAGAAAAGTACCTCCTTCTTTGATGGTCCCTTCTTTCCAACAGGATCTCACTCACAAAGATCTTCCATGTAAGTCTTTTTTGCCACAATGTCTTGGCTTTCCATGCCTGAAATGCTCTCATGGGCTTTTTAGCCAAATCCAAATGCCTTAAGGGCTGATTCTGAGGCCAGAATGCTGTTTAGGGCATTTGTCAAATAAATATTTTTTCAACAAATTATTTGCAATAAAAAATTATAGTAAAGGGGGACACCAAAGGCAACTTAGGAAATACAGCACTTGCAGCAATCCTCAAGGCAGAGTGGACAAAACTCACACTCAAGAGAAACCCTTTGAATGAAGTGACTATAAAAAAGCATTTATTATAAAGCACATGATAACAGATACTGAAGAAAAACTCTATGTAGGAGAGAAGGTGGGAAAGCCTTCCCTAATACCTCACATCTTACTAATCATGTGAGAAGTAATGCTGGTGATAAGCATGGCTTATCAAATCATTCCCATTTCCTTAAGAAAAAGAACTCATATTGGAAAGAAGCCCTGTACATGTAAAGAAAATGAGTTAGAGAGGCTGAAACACAGAGAGAGACTAAGTAATATTTTCCAGCAACCACCTACCACAGAGATATCAATTTGAACAGCTACTCATGCACCAAGTCTTCATAAGAGCTATAGAAGCCAGGTAAGAAGATCACAGCACCTTGTTTTAGTATGGTAATAAGAAAGGTAGTATCGAAGAAAGCAGACAGCAAAGAGTTATATCCGTGTGACTCATCCCCTAGCTCGAATGAATGTTGCATAGTGACAGATGACTCCTACTTGGGGGAGGGAGAAGGAAATGAATCCCAGTGCTGGGCCCACTGAGAAAAAAAATCAGAGTCAGCCTGAAGCTCCTTGTCCCTGCCCCAAGGCCGTTACCTACAGACCAAGTACTTGCAGGGGGCCTCTGCCACCATGCCCCTCAACTGTTGGTATAAAGTGAAGCAAGGGGTACGTATTGTGGCCCAGTGGGTTAAGCCATGGTTGGGGATGCTAGCATTCCATCTTGGAGAGCCAGTTCGAGTTCCAGATACTCTGCTTCCTTTCCAGCTTCTTGCTAATGTACTTGGGAAAGCAGCAGCAGATGACCCAAGTACTTGTGCCCCTGCCACCCACATGGGAGACCCAGATGAATTTCTGAGCTCCTGCCATCAGCTTAGATTGGCCATTGGGGACATCTGGGGAGTGAACCTGTGGATGGAAGACCTCTCCCTCTGTCTTCCTCTCCCTCTCTGTCACTCTGCCTTTCAAATAAATAAATAAATAAATAAATAAATAAATAAATAAATCCTGAAGAAGAGAAGAAGAGAGAAGCAGAATAAAAGCCAAAGTAAGAGAAGGAGAAGGAAAGCAAGATTCTAGTTGCTTCCAAGAGAACAGGAAAAGTTCAAGACTTTGGCTTGAGTTCAGAGCTGAGCATACCACCCTGAGACCCAAATCTGATAAAGCCCCAAGGCATCTTCCTCTGGGTAGTGCTGAGTCTCAATCTCCAGGTTTGTCCAGCATCTTGTGGAGATCTGTGCTCCAATGGGATGGACTTATTTTGGTATGTCACTGTCCATCCAAGGGGGCCTGGCTGCACCCCTGGGACAGATTGGGCCTGGTGACTCTGGAACCTAAGTGAGACATACTTTGGTGCCAGTCTGTGTGGTCAGTGGCCTGCTTTTATCACATTTCTCCAAACTTGGTAAAACAGCTAGGAGCCATGGGACTATGTTGTGGCAGTCAGTGCTGGGCTAGTAAAGCCCAGCCCTGGGCAGGTCCAAATTTTTTCCATCCTTTTTGGTACCTATGGACAGAATCACTGGACTTGCTCCAGTATCAGGTAGAGATTTCTGTTGAGGTGCAAAGGTTTGTTTTGGTGTGAATCCCCATTAGCATGACATGGGCCTGGTGTGCACCCCTAAGATTGCCCATGGCCTAATGACTATGAAACTGAGATGTGACCCTATCTAGTGCCTGCCTGCAGAACTGAGAAGCTGCCCCTATCACCTTTCTTACAACATTGGGCAGACAGTAAGGAGCCACCAGGCTATTTTGGAGCTCAGTACCAGAATGGAAAAACCCAGTATTGATTAGATCCTAATAGCCTCTGTCCCCAGGTCAGGGCCTATAGACAAGAGCCTCTGGACTTACTTCCATGAACAGGGGAATTCAATGGTTCCAGGTGATCAGTCTTATATGCCAAACAGCATCACCAACAGTGGTGGGTAGGAGCAGCATCAGGCAGTGAGTCTACATCAACATCCTATAGACCACAGCAGGGTGAATTTTAGTCATATCTCCAAGTTGCACTGGCCTAGGTGGGCTGTAGGTTCTGTGTATGATCTAGCACTGTAGCATTGGTGAACACAAGACACCAAAACGTCCATACTACCAAAGAAATTTACAGATTCAATGTGATTCCAAACAAAATACTAACAGCATTCTCAGATCTAGAAAAAATGATGCTAAAATTCATATGAAAACAAAAGAGACTCCAAATAGCTAAAGGAATCTTTAACAGCAAAAAGAAAGCCAGAAGCAAAACAATATCATATTTCAAGATGTACTACATGCAGTTATAATCAAAACAGCTTGGTACTGGCACAAAAATAGGCATGTAGACTAATGGAATGAACATAAGAGAAATCATAAAATTAATTCACACATCTATAACCAAACTATCTTTGAAAAAGGATCTAAAATCAATCCCTGGCACAGCAGACTCATAGAATGGTAGATGTCCTAAACAGCACTCTGGCCTCAGAAGCAGCCCTTAAGGCCTTTGGATCGGCTAAAAAGCCCATGAGAGTATTTCAGGCATGGAAAGCAAAGACACTCTGGCAAAAAAAAACCAAAACAACAACAACAACAAAAAAACATAAAAGAAACATCTCTGTGAGTGAGATCCCAGCAGAAAGAATGGGGCCATCAAACAAGGAGGTACCTTTCTCTGAAGGGAGGAGAGAATTTCCACTTTGACTATGACCTTGTCTAAATAAGATTGGAGTTGGCGAACTCCAAAGCCCTCCGTAGCCTTGGCAGCTCATGACAAGAGCCTCGGGTGATTACTGACATCATAAACAAGAGTGTCAATTATTAAATCAACAACAGAAGTCACTGTGCACTTACTCCCCATGTAGGATCTCTGTCCTTAATGTGTTGTACTATGTGAATTAACAGTATAACGAGTACTCAAACTGTACTTTACACTTTGTGTTTCTGTGTGGGTGCAAACTGTTGAAATATTTACTTAGTATATACTAAATTGATCTTATGTATATAAAGATAATTAAAAATGAATCTTGATGTGAATGGGATGGGAGAGGGAGCGGGAGATGGGATGGTTGCGGGTGGGAGGGAGGTTATGGGGGGAAAAGCCACCGTAATCCAAAAGCTGTACTTTGGAAATTTATATTTATTAAATAAATGTTAAAAAAAATAAAATTAATCCCTGGAGAAAGGACAGTCTCTTCAACAAATGGCACTGGGAAAGCTGGATCTACATGTGCAGAAATAAAATACAAGAATGTACCTTACCTTACACCATACACAAAAATGAACTCACAGTGGATCAAGGATCTAAATGTATGATGTGATAAGATCAAGTTTCTAGAGGAAAACATCAGGGAAACTCTGCAAGACCTTGACATAGGCAAAGACTTCTTGGAAAAGTCCCCAGAAGCACAGTCAATAAAAGCAAAAACAGACAAGTGGGATTATATCAAGCTAAGAAGCTTCCACACTGCAAAGGAACAACAAAGCAAACAACAGTGTAAGGAAGCAACCAACAGAATGGGAGAAATTATTTGCAAAGTATTCAATGGATAAAGGATTAATATCCAGGATGTAAAGAACTCAAGAAACTCACCAATAACAAAACAAACAATGCAGTTACAAAATGGGCAACACATGTAAACAGGTATTTTTCACAGGATGAAATTCAAATGAAAAAATTGTCAGGATGATGAGCCATCCTGGAAATGTAAATAAAAACCACAAAGAGGTTTCACCTCACCCCAGTTAGAAGGGTTATCATCCAAAAATTAAAAAAAAAATAATAAATGCTGGTGAAGATGTGGAGGAAAAAAGTACTCTAATTCACTACTGGTGGTAATGCAAATTAGTGTAAACATTATGGAATCAGTTTGGAGATTCCTCAGAATTACACAGCCATCCCACTCCTGAGAATTTACCCAAACAAAACGAAATCAGCATAAAGAAGGGCTGGAGCATGGGGATGAGGGAGGGTTGGGTGAGAAGTATCACTCTGTTTTGTTGACTTTCTGAATGCTTTTAAGTAAATATATTATTTTATAAAAATTGAGTTTTTGTATCTTCCCCCATGTTTATTACAGCTCAACTCACAATAGGTAAGATATGGAATCAACTCAGATGTTAATCAACTGATGGCTGGATAAAGAAAATGTTGTATATATACACAACTGAATACTACTAGGCTTTAACAAAAAATGGAATCCTTTCTTTTGCAACAAAATGGATGCAATTTGAGACCATTTGCTTAGTGAAATAATACAGTCCACAAAAGACAAATATCATGTTTTCTCTGATATGTGGTGGTTAATATAGAATAAAAAAAGTATAAGAATGAAACTGACATGTTATGATTTGATTATTGTTTTTAACCCCTTGTCTATATTCCTGTGGAACAGTGGTATTTCTGCTTTCTACCTCTTGAAGATTATGGTTAGTGGCGCATTAAACTTGTGATTATAAAATAAACTGAAATTACATGATTGCAAAAATTGAAAAACCAAAGAAAGGAAGGAAGGAGGGGGATTGAGGAGTGGAAGAAAATACGATTATTTCTTAGAATTATATTTATGAAATACAAGAAATCTGTTCTCTATACAGTAATAAAAATTGTACAAAAGCAAAAAATAAATAAATAAAATTTCCTCTGGGGGAGGAGCGGCAAGATGGTGGAATAGGAAGGGAGCACATTGATAGTTCAGCAAGACACACAGGTTAATAAAAGTGGAGATACTGCAGGGTCAAGGAAAAGTAGGGGAAGAAACAGCAGCGGAAACTCTTCTGGAACTAGTGATTCACAGTGGACCTGCGTGGAGAGCGTGGAAGCCCAAGTTCGGGACACCAGCGGCAGACTCAATGCACCAGCGCTGGAACGCGAGGTGAGCTGAACCTCAATAGCCCGAGACACCAGCGGGCAAGCAGAAAGAGGAGACTAGAGGGAACGAGGCTTGAAAATCCTTGGGGAAAAGTTCACCAGGCTAACTAGAAGAGAGAGAGGAAAAAAAAAAAAAGTGACCGATACGGACACGAGTTTCTCTCTCTCTGCTCACCCCTCAAAGGCGAGCAAGACAAAGAGCAGGCGCCATTTTGGACATACGTCATAAGCAGGGCGACCTCAGGTCTGCACCGGCCCTGAGCCTAGCAGAAGAACCTGACTCTGGGGGGAGGGGTGAAATAACAGGAGATTAGGATCTAACTTGGCAACCCAGTGGGAGACTGCAGGAGAATTGGAGCCCACACCGAGGGCAGCAGAGATTCCCTGTGTGGTCCTTAGGAAAGAGCTTCCAATCTCTGGCTCCTGTGGGTATATCATTTGCCTGCTAACTACCTCCAATTATGTTCAGCTGTGCGGAATTACTTCCCTTTTGAATAATAAAAAAAAAAAAAAGAAAGAAAGAAAGAAAGAGAGAGAGAGAGATTTACCAAGCCTAACCTGGGAGTGTCATCTTTGACACACCCTCAACCCTGAGGAACCAAACCCAGCTCTCAGTCCACACTCATCTCAAGCCTCTAAGGCTCCACCGAAAGCAGACAGTCCACTTAATATAGAGCCATAGTGTAACAAGAAAAAACACCACAGTGAAGAAACCAAATGTCTCCAACATGCCATACAACAAACGCAAAAACTGAGGTAACAAGAACAAGGAAGACACTATGACGCCCCCAAATGAAAAAGACACCCCAATTCAAGATTATGAAGATGATGAGATAGAAGAAATGCAAGAAGCGGATCTCAAAAAATCGATAAGAACATTAAGAAGTTCTCAAAAACAAATTCTTGAACTACAGAAATCCTTAATGGACAAGATAGAAAATCTCTCTCGTGAAAATGAAATATTAAGGAGGAATCAAAATGAAATGAAACAACTAGTAGAACATGAAACTGTGATAGTGACAAAAAACCACAATGAAATGAAGAACTCAACAGATCAAATGACAAACACATTAGAGAGCCTTAACAACAGAATGGGTGAAGCAGAAGAGAGAATATCAGACTTAGAAGACAGAGAACAGGAAAGGAAACAGGCAAACCAAAGAAAAGAAGAAGAAATTAGAAATCTAAAAAATATTGTCGGGAATCTACAGGATACTATTAAAAAACCTAATATTCGGGTTCTAGGAGTTCCTGAAGGCATGGAGAGGAAGAAAGGATTAGAAGGCATTTTCAGTGAGATACTAGCAGAAAATTTCCCAGGTTTGGAGAAGGACAGAGGCATCTTAGTACAGGAAGCTTATAGAACCCCTAATAAACATGACCAAAAGAGATCCTCACCACGACACATTGTAATCAAACTCACCACAGTGAAACATAAAGAAAAGATTCTAAAAGGTGCAAGAGAGAAACGTCAGATTACTCTCAGAGGATCTCCAATTAGACTCACAGCAGACTTCTCATCAGAAACCCTACAAGCTAGAAGGGAATGGCGAGATATAGCCCAGGTACTAAGAGAGAAAAACTGCCAGCCCAGAATATTATATCCTGCAAAGCTCTCATTTGTGAATGAAGGTGAAATTAAGACTTTTCATAGCAAACAGAAACTGAAAGAATTTGTTGTCACTCATCCTGCCCTGCAAAAGATGCTTAAAGATGTGTTACACACAGAAACACAGAAACATGGTCACCAATATGAAAGAAGGTAAAGGAAGGAAACCTCACAGCAAAAGATCACAGGAAGCTCAATTTCTCTTTGACATAGAATTAAACTCTGATGCTCTGTTAAAGCAATGTGTTAAAGTAATCTAAAAACAAAAAGCAATTCAAATCAATTGGCAATCTACAAAAAGAGTTAAAGATTTTAAAAGCTATTATTAAAATTGCTATATTGGTCTATTATGCTATGTTATATGTGTGTACATATTGTATGTCCACATAGGAAATTTTATTAAGAGTTTTATTTTAAATGGCTTATAGATAAGATTGTCCATAAATTTAAGCTGCTAAAATTAATCAAAGATACATTTTAATTTGTGTGACCTGAATCTGTGTATCATATGTTTTAAACTTGTTGGTAGAAAGAAACTAAAAACATTTTATATGGTTGTGCTTAAGTTTACTGGTTAAACAAACTACACCATGTTAGATATTTAAGAGGTATTTTCAAATACATGATTCTTTAAATTTATAGAAGGCATTGGACCTTCTGGAAAATGTTTTCTTAAGTTGTTATCTAATGGTTGAAACGGTTTGCTAAGTATTCATGTAATATTGCTATTGTCAGCAAGCGATCTAGGACTTGCTCCCTCACTTCCTCTATTCTAAGCCCAACTTGTTCTTTCATTTCTCTATTCTCTTCAAGGTAGGAAACTAATTCTATTATGAAGGAATCTGTAGGACGCACAATTTAATCTTTAGACCTTATAAAAGAGATGGCTAACATTTTTCTGTAATAGCATAGCCAAAATAAGAACTTAAATAATAATCTCATAGCTAGATTCACTTCGCCATCAGCCAAGTATACAGTAAGTAGAAAAAACCTCCCTTTCAGACCAAAGGGAAAGAAAGTTTTAAAGTGAGAATATAATTTTCCTCATGGGCATTGTCTACCTTAGAAAAACTACTACAGAACATGCCTGTGACTAGAGACTTGTAGTTCAGGCCACCGAAGATTAGAGATGGGAAACGGGCACTTCCTTGACTTGCATCCTCTGGTCTGCTTTAACACAAACCAGGAGGAAAAGAAAGCTAGGCATCAGAAGCAATGGGTGGCAGGCCTATTACTGGCTGATCTGTACAGTGATCTGCCCTCAAGGAGACCCAACAGGCCAGTCCACTGCAGTGGCTTTCAAAGTGGTAAGCCTGGGCTTCAGCAGAAGTCAGCTTGTGAAGAGCCCTGGCAGCTCTGCCAAGAGTTGGATCACTGGAAATGGACCTGCCCTGGAGTCGAAGGATGCCCAGGTCAGAGCCACAGATCTTATTGGCTCTAAGCTGAAAAGCCCTTCACTCAGCCCAACTTCCAAAGTGACCACTGCAGCTGAGGGGATGGTCAAGTAGGGTCAGCAACATTGCAGGCAGAACTGTAAATTTCTTGTTAGAGATGCCACCTGCCTTTACCTGGCCAGCTCTCCTCCCAGGCCAGCCAAGTAATGAAAGTCAACAGAGTGCCTTCCCCTAGGAGGTTCACACCTCCCTTAGGATATACCCCATGTGAAGAGATAGATAGGTCTGGGCCTCTTAACTTACAAGGTCTAAAGCCCAACAGATTATTATCAGGTTCTATTTGCCTCTCAATCAGAAAACTTAATTGTAGCTTAGACAGCACCTTTCTTAGCTCCTCTAATAATGACTCTGTCCTTTGTTCTAGACCCTGTCTAGCGTACTTGGGCCTCATTCCTTTGTAATCATAACCTCTACTCTACCACCAATGGCTCTACTCCCAACCTGTGTGTACTGATGGTCCTCTTCCCCACTTAATGCTGTATAATTGTTCAAACCTGGTAAATGCCACTCTTAGGATCATTGGTTACTATCCTCACTCTGTCTTTTATGTTTGTCTAAATATGAGCAGAGTCGGCAAACTTGGAAGGCTTCCATAGCCTTGGCAACTCATGACGACAGCCTAGGGTGGTTACTGGTGCCATAAACTAGAGTGTCAATTTGTTGGGTCAACAACAAGAGCCACTGTGCACTTGCTCCTCATGTGGGATCTCTGTCCTTAATGTGCTGTACATTTTGATTTAATGCTATAACTAGTACTCAAACAGTATGTTTCACTTTGTGTTTCTATGTGGGTGCAAACTGTTGAAATCTTTATACTAAATTGATCTTCTGTATATAAAGAGAATTGAAAATGAATCTTGATGTGAATGGAAGGGGAGAGGGAGCGGGAGAGGGGAGGGTTGTGGTGGGAGGGAAGTCATGGGAGGGGGAAGCCATTGTAATCCATAAGCTGTACACTGGAAATTTATATTCATTAAATAAAAGTTAAAAAAAATTAAAAAAAAATTTCCTCTGGGGGTGGGGGAAGAATTTATTGGATAGCCACAAATGCAGCTGGATCACTGTAATTCCTGAATGCATAGATGATATCATACATCAAAAAGTGTGAAGAATTTCCAGGGAACATGACCCTATCTAAAGAGCAAAATAAAGTGCCAGAAACCAACCATGTAGGAATGGAAACTTTCAAGTCTGAGATAAAGATCTGAAAATAGCTGTTTAAGGTAGTTCAACAAATTTAAAGAGAACTCAGAAATGAACTAATAATGTAACAGAGAGATAAGATGGACAGAAGTAATTAAATAAAATCAAATGGGTCCAGTGCTGTGGCATAGTGGGTAAAGCTGCCAGCATCCCATATGCAGTGCCAGCATCACATACGGGTCCAATTTGAGTCCTGGAGGCTCCACTTCCCATCCAGTTCCCTGCTAATCTACCTGGGAAAGCAGTGGAAGATAGCACAAGTCCTTGGGCCCCTGCAACTATGTGGGAGACCTGGAAGAAATTTCAGGCTCCTGGCTTCGGATTGGTCCAGCTCTGGATGTTGCAGCTTTTTGGGGAGTTAAACACAGGATGGAAGACCTCTCTCTCTCATCTGCCTCTGCCTCTCGGTAACTCTATCTTTCAAACAAATAAATAAATCTTAAAAAAACCCCAAAATCAAATAAAATTTGATAAAATGTAACATCCTTTCATGCTGAAAACCTTAAGCAAATTGGGTATAGTAGGAACTTTCCTCAACACAGTCAAGGTAATTTATGACAAACCCATGGCCAGTATCTTACTGAATGGGGAAAAGCTGGAAGAATTCCACTAAGCTCCAGAAAAAGATGAAGGTAGTCACTCTCACCATTACTATTCAATATAGTACTAGAAGTTTTAGCCCGAGCCATTAGGCAAGAAGAAGAAATCAAAGGGACACAAACTGGAAGGAAGAAGTCATACTATCCCTATTTGCAGATGACATGATTCTACATAAGGGGAACCAAAGACTCCACCAAGAGAGTATTGGAACTCATAAAGGAGTTTGGTAAAGTGGCAGGATATAAAATTAGCACACAGAAATCAATAGCTTTTGTATACACAGACATTGCCATGGTGGAGAAAAAACTTCTAAGACCAATCCCATCCACAATAGCTACAAAAAAAAAATCAAATACCTTGGAATAAATTTAACTAAAGATGTCAAAGATCTCTATGATGGAAATTATAAAAATTAATGAGAGAAATAGAAGACACAAAACGTTCTGGAAGAATCAACATAATCAATATGTCCATACTACCAAAAGCAATTTACAGATTCAGTGCATTCAAATCAAAATCCCAAGGACATTCTTCTCAGTTACAGAAAAAACAATGTTGAAATTCATATGGAAACACAAGAGACCCTGAATAGCTAAAGCAATCTTATATAAAAAAATAAAGCTGGAGGCATCAGAATACCAGATTTCAAGCATAACTACATGGCAGTTATAATCAAAACGGCTTGGTACTAGCACAAAAACAGACCTGTAGACCAAAGGAACAGGATAGAAACTTGAGAAATAAATCTATGCATCTACAACTAACTTACATTTGACAAAGGAGCTAAAATCAATCCCTAGAGCAAGGAAAGTGTCTTCAGCTAATGTTGCTGGGAAAACTGGATCTCTGCATTCAGAAGTATGAAGCAAGATCCCTACCTTACACCTTACATAAAAATCCACTCAATATGGATCAAAGACCTAAATCTATGACCTGATACCATCAAGTCATTAGAGAACATTGGGGAAACCCTGCAAGATATTGGCATAGGCAAAGACTTCTTGGAAAAAACCCCAGAGACACAGGCAATCAATTCCAAAATTGACAAATGGGATTACATCAAATTGAGAAGCTTCTGCAGTGCAAAAGAAACTCAGCAAAGAGAAGAGGCAATCAACAGAATGGGAGAAAATATTTGCAAATTATGCAACTGATAAAGGATTAATATCTAGGATCTAGAAAGAGCTCAAAAAACTCAACAACAACAACAAACAACCCAGTTAAGAAATCGGTAAAGGACTTGAACAGGCATTTTCTAGTAGAAAATCCAAATGGCCAACAGACACATGAAAAAATGCTCAGGATCACTAATCATCAAGTAAATAAAAATCAAAACCACAATGAAGTTTTACCTCATTCCAGTTAAAATACCTTTCATACAGAAATCAACAAACAACAAATGTGGAAGATGATGTGGGTAAAAAGGTATCTTAATCTGTTGGTGGGAATGTAAACTGGTACAGCCACTGTGGAAGACAGTATAGAGATACGTTATAAATCTGAACGTAGACCTACCATATGACCCAGCCATCCCACTCTTGGAAATTTATCCAAAGGAACTGAAATCAGCATTTGAAAGAGTTATCTATACCCCCATGTTTATTGTAGCTCAATTCATAATAGCTAAGATATGGGATCAACCCAGATGTCTGTCACCTGAAGACTGGATAAAGAAATTATGGTATATGCACACTATGGAACACTATATAGCATTAAAAGAAAAATGAAATCCTGTTGTTTGCAACAAAATGGATGCAGCTAGAAACCATGATACTTAGAGAAATAAGCTAGTCCCAAAGGGACAAATACGATATGTTCTCCTGAATCTGTAAGACCTAAAATGAAATCTGTATAAGTGAAATCATCACTTTGAGAAGGGATGACTTGAGTGGCCCTTGTCTTGACTGTCGAGCAGCAGTTTTTTATTTTCTTTATAATATTTGTTGAACTCTTAACATAGAATTAATCATATGTGTATAAAGTCAAAAGAAGATGGGTATCATTAAAAAATAAGAGTGGGAAGAAGAGAGGGCAGAGGAAGTTTGTAATTGTAAAGCTGTATAGTTCTCTATCATTCCTATAGACTAATTTTTAAGGGTAAAGTTTGAAAGCTTCCATAGGATCTCAAATCCAATTAAGCTTGGTGGTAAAAATGTCATCTTAATTATAAAAGTGAACACATAGGTAGGATTAAATTTTAAAGTGATCATATAAATAGGATCAAGTGTCTGGTAATAATAATAGAATTAAAAAGGAGAGAATGTTCCAACATGGGGAGCAGTCCATACAGCAGACTCATAGAATAATAATCACTGTAAGCAGCACTCTTACCTCAGAATCAGTACTTAAGGCATCTGGTCCGGCTAAGAAGCCCATGAAAGCATTTTAGGAATGAAAAGCCAAGATACTGTGGCAAAAAAAGTTCTACATGTAGGAATCTGTGAGTGACATCCCAGTGGAAAGAAGTAGCCATCAAAGGAGATATTTTTCTCTGAGGGAAGGAGAGAGTTTCCACTTTGCTTATGGCATTGTCTAAATACTCAAGGAGTTTATGGATTCCAAAGGCTTCACAGCCTAGGCATCTCATGTCAAGAGCCTCGAGTGGTCACTGATGTTATACATAAGAGTGTTAATTGTTAAATTGACAACAGGAGTCACTGTGCACTGACTTCCTATGCACGGCCTGTCCTTTAAGAGTTGTATTGTGAGAGTTAACTGTAAAACTAGTTCTCAGTTTTTTTTTGTGTGTGTGTGTTTATGTGTGCAAATTGTTGAAATCTTTACTTAGTATAAAGTTGGTCTTCTGTGTACAAAGTTAATTGAAGACGAATCTTAATGGAGAATGGGACTGGGAAGGGAAGAGGGAGGAGGAGGAAGGATGGGAGTATGGGTAGAAGGACAGGTAAGGTGGGAAGAATAATTATATTCCTAAAGTTGTACTTACAACATTTGTATTCATTAAAGTTTTCTTTCAGAAAAAAAAGTACTAGGTAGACTTGGGCTAACATCTAGCTCTTGCCCCTCTGGATTTGTGACTCTAGCCAAGTCATATCACTGAATGTTCCTACTTCATGGAATACTGTTTCCAGGGCCTTCTGCATATCACCTTCAAGCCCCACAAGCCTGCAGGGCAGAAGCCATGAGTTTCCAGATGAAGAGCCCAAAGCTCTTCATTCAGCTGCCCCAAGTCACACAATTACTACACATTTAAGATTCCAGGACTTCAGTTTCTACAATTCTAAAATGTTAAAAAGAATGACTGCTCACAGAATCATCCCTAGGATGAGAGAGGAGATGGGGAATGGGGCCACCACTGTGAAGGGCACAGAGTGGTGTTCACTAAATGGCTGATGGAATGAGTGATTAACCTCACAAGACCCTCCAGGGAGCACCACAGAGCAAGAACATCGCTAAAGCAGGATGTCACCTGGCTGGTTAATGAGTAGTCGTGACGAGTGTCTGATCTCATTGACTTTCAGTCCAGTGCTCACTGGACCACGTTATGTTCAAAAGGACAGCCTGTGACAATGCATCAACAATTACTCGACACATAATAATTCTAGCATCATGAATGAGTGGAGTGTAGGTCTGGGGCACACACATGTATTTATTTGGAAAGTAAACCTTCCCATGAGGAAGACTACCAGTCCTTTATTTGTTGTCACCTACTTGTCATATGAATAAAACTAGGCCCAATAAGTGTTAGTATCCTTCTGAGTACTAACACTTGCAAGAGGGAAAAATGATGAGGTCTAGGACTACTCCCCAAGGAAAATGTAAAACACAAAACTCTGGAATAGTAGATCCCAACCACCCTGGGTCATCACCAGAAGAGACTGATAGACTGATGCCCATATCAGGCCCAAAGATACTACTCAGGACTTGGACCTTCTCCCTAACACACAGATACTGTGGCCCCAGGCAGGGTCCAGATATCAGCTTTCCACACTAGCCAGGGATATTTTTCCAGGTGGCCTTCATTCCAATAAGCTGGGGGGAGCATTTCTTCCATTCATAGATCATGTTAATGCTCTTAAAAGCTTCATGGCCCTCATGTGGAATTTGTGTCTTAAATACGTAAAGGACAAAAAAGAAAGGAAGGAAGGAAGGAAGGGGATTGAAGGAGGTGGGGGGAGGGAAGTATGGTTGTCTTCTTAGAATTATAGCTATGAAATGCATGAAATCTGTTTTCTTTATATTAATAAAAAATTTAAAACTGCCTAGGTCATTCTTAGTAACAAAATAAATTCCAAAGACTGCCAAGAAAAAATGAAAAAAATAAAAAGAAATTATGGTATATGTACACCACAGTACATAGCAGTAAAAGAAAAATGAAATCCTTTTATTTGCAACAAAATGGATGCAATTGGAAAACATGTTACTTAGTGAAATAAGCCAGTTCTCCCTGATCTGTGGTAACTAATAGATACCTAAAAGGTAAACTATAGAAGTGATATTGACACTTTGAAATGCGATGATTTTGAACAGCCGTTGTCTGTTGATGAACAGATTTTTAAAAAATTTTCCCATACTATTTGTTGAACTCTTTACTTAGTGTAAGGTTAATCTTATGAGTATAAAGCTAATTGAAAATAGATCTTTGTAGGCTGGTACCGCGGCTCACTAGGCTAATCCTCCGCCTTTGGAGCCAGTACCCTAGGTTCTAGTCCCAGTTGGGGTGCCAGGTTCTCTCCAGGCTGCTCCTCTTCCAGTCCAGCTCTCTGCTGTGGCCTGGGAAGGCAGTGGAGGATGGCACTTGGGCTTGGGCCCTGCACCTGCATGGGAGACTGGGAGGGGGCGCCTGGCTCCTGACTTCGGATTGGCGCAACACGCTGGCCGTAGCGACCATTTGGGGGGTGAACCAATGGAGAGAGGACCTTTCTCTCTGTCTTTCTATCTAACTCTGCCTGTCCAAAAAAAAAAAAAAAAAAAAAAAAAAGAAAGCAGATCTTTGTATAAAATAAGAATGGCAATAGGAGAGGGAGGAGGAAGAAGGATGGGAGTACAGGTAGCAGGGAGGGTAGGGTGGGAAGAATTACTACGTTTCTCAATTTGTATACATGAAATGCATGAAGCTTGTATACTTTAAATAAAAGGTTCCTAGGGGAAAAAAGAAGCTCAAAGTGGATTTGAGAATACTAAAGACTTTGAAAGCACATTCAAAGTGACAATGATAGAAAACTTCAAACCTAGAAAAGGATAAAACCATGGGTTAAAGTTCACCAGTCAGATTCAATGTGATAAAGTCTATGCCCAAGACATATTATAAAAAAAGCTCTCCAAGGTTAAAGAGATGATTTTCAAGGCTGCAAGAAAAAAGAAGCAAATAACACATAAAGGGGTCTCAAATTGTCTGACTGCAGATTTGTGAGCAGAAAACTTATAGATTAGGAGGGAGTGGGATGAAATTTATATAGTACTGAGTGAAAAAAAAATGCCAGCCAAGAATATATACCCAGTAAAGCTTCATCCTCCTGATATCAGAGACAGATAAAGTCATTCCCAAACAACATCTGAGAGAATTTATCACACCAGACCCATCTTAGGAGACATGCTAAATGGAGTTCTTCAAATTGAGAGAAAGAGACACTAGTGAGTAAGGAGAAAATATCAGAAGGTAGAATATTCGCTGGTAAAAGTAATTATATAAAAAAATCTGAATGCTCCAATATTATAATATGATTCATAAACCATTCATCTCAAAGGTGAAGACTAAAAAGTATAATTACTACATTAAAGTGTTAAGAGACACGCAGTACAGAATAATGTAAAAGGGAACATCAGAAATCAAAATGTGGGGAGGAAGGAAACATAAGTACAGAGTTCTTTATTAGAATTTCTTATCTGTTTCTGGTTGTCTCTTTATCTGCCTTTACAATCAATGTTCAGCTGTTATAATTTTAAAAATAGTTTGTTATAGCCAACATGAGTTCTTTGTAAGCTTCACTGAAGCCAGAAAGCAAAAATCTTTAAAAGACCCACCAAAACCAATAAATTTTTGGAATCAAAATGTGCTGTTAAAGAAAATCATTTAACCACAAATGAATATATAAGAAATAGAGGAAAGAAAGGAACTATACTAAAAAACAGAAAAGTAACACAATGGCAGTTGTAAAACCTTACCATACATATAATTACCTTAAATGTCAATGGACTAAATTCTCCAATTGAAAGACACACAGTGACCTAATGGATAAAAAGCAAGGTCCAACTATATGTTGCTTATGATAAACTCACTTCACTTCTAGGGATACATATAGACTGAAAGTGAAAGGATGGAATAAGGTATTGTATGCATACAGAACCCAAAAGAAAGCATGAACAGCTGTATCTCTTTCTGATAAAATAGGTTTTAAATCAAAAGCAGTAAAAAGGATAAGGATGACCATTATTTAATGATAAAGTGTTTGCTCCAGTAATAGGAAATAACATTTGTACACGTATATGCACTCAATATCAGAGCACCCAAATGTATAAAGCAAATATTCAATGACTTAAAGGAAGAAAAAGACTCTAACAAAATAGGTGTAGGGGACATTAATACCTAAGTTTCAGAAATAAACAGATCATCTATGCAGAACATCAACAAAGAAACAGCAGAACAAAAGTGTATCATAGAGCAATGAACCTAACAGAAATCTACAGAACATTCCATTGAATAGCAACAGAATATTCAATCTTCTTAACAGTACATGGAGCATTCTCCATTATCAATCCTATGGAAAATCCCCCCAAAATTAAAGGAAGATAAATCACATTGAATCTCTTCTTGGACTATAATGGAAAAAATCCAGAAATCAAACACAAGACAAATTTTGGAAGCTATTTTAATGCATGAGAATTAAGTAACTTACTCCTGAACAAAAGATATATCAAGGAAGAAATCAACAAGGAAATTAAAAAATTTCATGAAATGAATGGAGTGTACCTACCAAAACCTATGGGTTACAACAAAAGCAGTACTGAGACAAGTTTATAGCAATCAATGCCTGCATCAACAAAGCAGAAATATTTTAAGTGAACAATTTAAGGGGCTTGTGCTGTGGTGCAGTAGGTTAGTCCTCTGTCTGCAGTGCTGGCGGCATCCCATATGGGCGCTGGTTCTAGTCCCGGCTGCTTCTCTTCCAATCCAGTTCTCTGCTATGGCCTGGGAAAGCAGCAGAAGATGGCCCAAGTGCTTGGGTCCCTGTACCTGTGTGAGAGACCCAGAGGAAGCTACTGGCTCCTGGCTTTGGATCAGATCAGTTCTGGCAGTTGCAGTCATCTGGGGAGTGAACCAGCAGATGGAAGACCTTTCTCTCTGTCTCTCATTGTCTGTAACTCTATCTCTCAAATAAATAAATAAAATCTTAAAAAAAATTTATTACTGTATCTCAAGAAACAGAAAATCAAGAAAAAAATCAAATCTAAAATTAGAAGGTAAGAAATAATAAAACAAAGCACAAACCAATGATATGGAGAGTAAAAAAAATACCAAAAAAAAAAAAATCAATAAAATGAAGAGCTGGTTCTTTTAAAAGATAGATTAAATGGTCAAATTCTTACCCAGACTAAGGAAAAAAGAGAAAAGATTTAAACACAGAATTAGAGATGAACATGGAGATATTAAAATCGATATCAAAGAAATAGAAGATGATTAGAGATTTGTATGAAGAACTATATAGTAACAAATTCAATAACCTAGAAGAAATCGACAAATTCATGGACACATACATTTCTAAGACTGAGTCATGAAGAAACAGAATACCTAAATAGACCAACAATGACTAGTGAGATTGAATCAGCAACAAAAACTCATTAGTGAAAACCACAGGACCAAATGGCATCACTGCTGAATTCTACCAAATAGTTGAAGAATTAACAAAAACCCTACTTAAAGCATTTCAGAAAATAGAAGAAAAGGCAATTCTTCTGAATTCATTTTATGAGGCCAGCATTATCCTGATATCCAGTCAGACAAGAACATAATAAAGAAAGAAAGCTACAGGTCATACATTGAAAAAATTCTCAATAAAACACTAGGAAATTGAATCTAACAACACATTAAATAGATTATTCACTATGATAAAGTAGGACTCATCCCAGGGATGCAAGGGTGATCAAACACACATAGATCAATAAATGCGATACATTGCATCAACAGAATGAAGGACAGAAATCATGACCATCTCAACAGATGCAGAGAAGACACTGGATAAAAGTAAACATTGCTTCATAAAAACTGACAAAATTGGGGCTGGCATTGTGGCATCATGGGTAAAGCTGCCATCTGTGATGCTGGCATCTCATATGTTACTGGTGTGAGTCTTGGTTGCTCTACTTTTTTTTTTTTTTTGACAGGCAGAGTGGACAGTGAGAGAGAGAGACAGGTCTTCCTTTGCCATTGGTTCACCCTCCAATGGCCGCTGCGGCCGGCGCGCTGTGGCTGGCGCCACCGTGCTGATCCGAAGACAGGAGCCAGGTGTCTATCCTGGTCTCCCATGCGGGTGCAGGGCCCAAGCACTTGGACCATCCTCCACTGCACTCCCGGGCCATAGCAGAGAGCTGGCCTGGAAGAGGGGCAATCGGGACAGAATCCGGTGCCCCGACCGGGACTAGAACCCGGTGTACCGGCGCTGCAAGGCGGAGGATTAGCCTGTTGAGCCATGGCACTGGCCTGGTTGCTCTTTCAACCCAGCTTCCTGCTAAAGTGCCTGGGAAAGCAGCAGAGGATCACTCAAGTGCCTGGGCCCCTGGAACCCATGAGGAAGACCGAGTGAAGCTCCTGGCTCCTGGCTTTGGATCATCCTAGCTCGGGTCGTTTCGGCCATTTGCAGAGTGAACCAGAAGATGGAGGACCTTTCTCTTTCTTCCTCTCTCTCTCTACGTGCCTCTACCTCTCAAATAAATAAATAAATAAAATATTTTAAAAAGTGTATACTACCAAAAGTGATTTAGATTCAATGCAACTCCAATGAAAATTCCAATAACATATTTTACAGATGTAGAAAAAAAATTACTAAAGTTTGTATGGAACCACAAAAGACACTGAAAGGCCAAAGTAATCTTGAACAAGCACAAAAAGCCAAGTGTAACAAAATCTGTCATATATGGAGTCTAACAAAAGGTGGCCTCACTGGATTTAAAAGTATAATGGAGGTAAAGGCTTAGGGTGAAAATGAGGAGGGAGGATGGGAAAAGGTTGATTAATGGGTATTAATCCTATCTAGGTTATAGCTAGATAGGAGTAAGAAACTCTGGGGCTCTATTGCACAGTAGGTGACTAAAGATAATGTTAACATACTATATATTTTGATATGATAAAATAATATAGAAGATAGGACTTTAGATGTTTCAACACAAGGAAATGTCAAATGTTGGTAGAGATACTCTGATTATTCTCTGGGCATTATACAATATTTATATGTACTGAAACATCATATAGTATTCCATGAATATGTACAATTTTTCTATATCTGTTAAACTTTTTTTTTTAAGAAAAGGAGAGATAATCTTCATCCTTTAGAAAATACTGAAAATTCATCATAGAGAGTAGTTTTTTGAATGTAAGGGACATAGGAAAGCCTCTCATCCAGTCCTTATACCTCATTCAATATGTAAAAATGCACACTGGGAAAGAAAATTTATGAATATAAGGATTGTGGGAAAGCCTTTAGATTGTCATTAGAGCTAATATAACACTTAGCATATTCACATTGGAAAGAACTTGTAAGAAAAGAAAAGTTGGAAAGCCTCTGGCCAGTCCTCTTAATAGGTAGGAATCCACAAAGAAAAGAAGCGTTATGATATAATGAATATGGGGAGATCCTAAATATTTCACATTAGCTAATGTCTACACTGAAGAAAAGTCTTATAGAACTTAAGAATGTAGGAAACACTTCAGAGAGTCTATATTTCTTAAAGAACATTAAAAAACACTCACAGTAGACAGAAGCCCTATATATACATATATATTTATGTATGTATGTGTGTGTGTGTAAAGTATATGGAAAAGTTATGATTGGTTCTCAAAACTTAATATTCAACTACAAACTCACATTACAGAAAAATTTTCATGAATTTAAGGAGCAGGTATCAGCCTTCAGTTGTTTTCATCTTTTAGGAAGGAAATGGGAACTCATATTCTAGAGAAAACCCTGATGTAAGGAAGTGGAATGGTCTTCAATTGCTTTTACTTTAGGAAATAAGTGAAAATCCACAATAGTTCTCACAGTAGTGTGAAATCATATCAATATAAATACTGAGGGGGAGGTTTTATTTATCCTTTTTACAGGTTAAACATTCCTAATCTGAAAATTCAAAATCCTAAATGCTTCAAAATCCAAAATATTCTGAGTACTAACACACACACACACACAAAATCTTGAATTTTAGAACATAAACATTTTTGGTTATTTTTTAAAAAATTATTTATTTATTTGAAAGGCAGATTTATGGGGGAGGGTGGAGAAAGAGAGAGAGAATTTTATACCCACTCCCCAAATGGCCACAATGGCCAAGACTGGGTCAGGGAGAACACTGGAGCCTGGAACTCCATCCAGCCCTCTCACATGGATGGCAGGGGCTCAGGTACTTGGGCCATCTTCTGATACTTTCCCAGGCACATCATCAGGGAGCTTGATAGGAAGTGGAGCAGCTGTGACTCAAACTGGCACTCATATGGGATACTGGCATTGCAGGCAGTGGCTTAACCTACTGTGCCACAATGTCAGCCCCTACAATTTCTGGATTTTAGAACGGGGGGTTGGGTCAATCAATAAAGTCTATGCAAATATTCTCAACTCAAAAAAAGTTTAAAGTTGAAACACTCTGGCCCTAAGTATCTCAGATAAGGGATATTTATTTATTTATTTATTTTATCTTTTATTTAATGAATATAAATTTCCAAAGTACAGCTTATGGATTACAATGGCTTCCCCCCCCCCCAACTTCCCTCCCACTCGCAACCCACCCCTTTCCCGCTCTCTCTCCCCCACCATTCACATCAAGATTCATTTTCAATTCTCTTTATATACAGAAAATCTGTTTAGTATATATAAAGTAAAGATTTCAACAGTTTGCCCTCACATAGCAACACAAAGTGAAAAATACTGTTGGAGTACTAGTTATAGCATTAAATCACAGTGTACAACACATTAATGACAGAGATCCTACATGATATTTTTTTTAAAAAAATTGATTAATTTCTATGTAATTTCCAATTTAACACCAAGGTTTTTTTTTCCATTTTCAATTATCTTTATATATAGGAGATTGATTCAGTATATACTAAGTAAAGATTTCATCAGTTTGCACCCAAACAGAAACACAAAGTGTAAAATACTGTTTCAGTACTAGCTATAGCATTACTTCACATTGGACAAGACATTAAGGACAGATTCCACATGGGATGTAAGTACACAGTGACTCTTGATGTTGATTTAACAATTTGACATTCTTGTTTATGGCGTCAGTAATCTCCATAGGCTCTAGTCATGAGTTGCCAAGGCTATGGAAGCCTTTAGGGTTCGCCGACTTCGATCTTATTCCAACAGGGTCATAGTGAAAGTGGAAGTTCTCTCCTCCCTTCAGAGAAAGGTACCTCCTTCTTTGATGGCCCCGTTCTTTCCACTGGCATCTCACTCAAAGAGATCTTTCATTTAGGTCTTCTTCTTTTTTTTTTTTTTTCCCCAGAGTGTCTTGGCTTTCCAAGCCTAAAATACTCTCATGGGCTCTTCAGCCAGATCCAAATGCCTCAAGGGCTGATTCTGAGCCAGAGTGTTATTTAGGACATCTGCCATTCTACGAGTCTGCTGTGTCTCCCACTTCCCATGTTGGATCGTTCTCTCCCTTTCTGATTCTATCAGTTAGTATTAGCAGACATTAGTCTTGTTTGTGTGATTCCTTTGACTCTTAGACCTATCAGTGTGATCAATTGTGAACTGAAATCAATCACAGGGACTAGCAAGATGGCATTGGTACATGCCACCTTGATGGGATTGTACTGGACATCCCTGGCACTTTTCTAACTCCATCGTTTGGGGCAAGTCCGATTGAGCATGTCCCCAATTGTACATCTCCTCCCTCTTTTTTTTCTCACTCTTATATTTAACAGGGATCACTTTTCAGTTAAAATTTCAACACCTAAGAATAATTGTGTGTTAATTACAGAGTTCAACCACTAGTACTAGAACAAAAAAATACTAAAATGGACAAAGTATTACGTTATACAACAACAGTCAGCACAGGAGCTGATCAAGTTACTGTTTCTCATAGTGTCTATTTCACTTCCACAGGTTTTCCCTTGGTGCTCAGTTAGTTGTCGCCGATTAGGGAGAACATATGATATTTGTCTCTTTGGGACTGGCTTAATTCACTCTCATCAGCATGATGTTTTCAGATTCCTCCATCTTGTTGTAAATGACCGTATTTCATTGTTTTTGACTGCTGTACAGTATTCTATAGAGTACATATCCCATAATTTCTTTATCCAGTCTACTGTTGATGGGCATTTGGGTTGGTTCCAAGTCTTAGCTATTGTGAATTGATCTGCAATAAACATTAATGTGCAGATGCCTTTTTTGTTTGCCAATTTAATTTCCTTTGGGTAAATTCCAAGGAGTGGGATGGCTGGGTTGAATGGTAGGGTTATGTTCAGGTTTCTGAGGAATCTCCAGACTGACTTCCATAGTGGCTTTACCAGTTTGCATTCCCACCAACAGTGGGTTTGTGTCCCTTTCCCCCCACATCTCTCCAGCATCTTTTGTTGGTAGATTTCTGAATGTGAGCCATTCTAACCGGGGTGAGGTGAAACCTCATTGTGGTTTTGATTTGCATTTCCCTGATTGCTAGTGATCTTGAACATTTTTTCATGTGTCTGTTGGCCATTTGGATTTCCTCTTTGAAAAGATGTCTGTCGAGGTCCTTGGCCCATCTATTAAGTGGGTTGTTTGTCTTGATGTTGTGGAGTTTCTTGATTTCTTTGTAGGTTCTGGTTATCAGCCCTTTATCTGTTAGGTAGTTTGCAAATATTTTTTCCCATTCTGTCAGTTTCCTATTCACTCTCCTGATTGTTTCTTTTGAAGTACAGAAACTTCTCAATTTGATGCAATCCCAAATGTTAATTTTGGCTTTGACTGCCTGTGCCTCTGGGGTCTTTTCCAAGAAGTCTTTGCCAGTACCTATCTTGCAGGGTTTCTCCAATGCTCTCTAATAATTTGATGGTGTCGGGTCGTAGATTTAAGTCTTTAATCCATGTTGATTGAATTTTTGTGTAAGGTGAAAGGTAGGGATCTTGCTTCATGATTCTGCATGTGGAAATCCAGTTTTCCCAGCACCATTTATTGAACAGACTGTCCTTACCCCAGGGATTGGTTTTGGTTCCTTGATCAAATATGAGTTGGCTGTAGATGTTTGGGTTGATTTCTGGTGTTTCTATTCTGTTCCATTGGTCTATCCATCTGTTTCTGTACCAGTACCATGCTGTTTTGATAACTACTGCCCTGTAGTATATCCTGAAATCTGGTATTGTGATGCCTCTGGCTTTGTTTTTGTTGTACAAGATTGCTTTAGCTATTCGAGGTCTTCTGTGTCTCCATATGAATTTCAGCATCATTTTCTCCAGATCTGAGAAGAATACCTTTGGTATTTTGATTGGTATCGCATTGAATCTGTAAATTGCTTTTGGGAAAATGGACATTTTGATGATGTTGATTCTTCCAATCCATGAGCATGGAAGATTTTTCCATTTTTGTGGTATCCTCTTCTATTTCTTTCTTTAAGGTCTTGTAATTTTCATCGTAGAGATCTTTAATGTCCTTGGTTAAGTTTATTCCAAGGTATTTGATTGTTTTTGTAGCTACTGTGAATGGGAATGAACTCAGAAGTTCTTCTTCAGCTGTGGCACTGCCTGTGTATACAAAGACTGTTGATTTTTGTGCATTGATTTTATATCCTGCTACTTTGCCAAACTCTTCTATGAGTTCCAATAGTCTCTTAGTAGAGTTCTTTGGGTCCCCTAAATAAAGAATCATATCATCTGCAAAGAGGGATAGTTTGAGTTCTTCCTTCCCAATTTGTATCCAGAAGGGATATGTATCCTGCATCTTAAAATGCATGACTGAGCTAAAGTGAAGTAAAATCTTATAAATGGACATTTGGAGATTCTATGACTGCTTACAACCCTTGTCTCTTCTTTTAAGGAACAGTGTTTTTTTTCTTCATACTATTTTTTAAACCTTTACTTAGTGTAGGGTTAACTTTATGATGATTAAGTGAAAACAGAAATTTGTAAAAACTCAGAGTGGGAATAGAAGAGGGAGGAGGAAGGGTTGGAGCACGGGCAGGAGGGAGGGAAGGGTGGGAAGAATCACTATATTCCTAAATCTGTATTTATGAAATATATGAAACTTGTATAACTTAAATAAAAAAAAAACTTATAAATGTAGGAAACATCAACAAGTAATCATTTTCTCCTCATCCCTGAGAAAAATGTGAACATACAACTGAAGATAAATCCTATAAATGTGAAAAACGTGGGAAAGCCTTCAGCTTTCTCAAACATTCACATGTGAGAGAAACATTATGCATAAAAGAAATGGGGGAAGTAGTCTGTGCCTGCATCCTTTCGGAAATGTGTGGAATGCACCAGAAAAACATTTTATGAATATAAGGAACATGTTTAAGACTTTCATTTCTCTTTTTGCTGTACAAAGAAAAATTTGTACTACAGAGACCATCTGAATTAAAACAAACATGGGGAGGCTTTTATTCACTATTTTTCCCTAAAGTACATATGGGTGGGGTGCAGCACTGTGGCTTAGTGGGTATGGGCACCAGACCAAGTCCCACCTGCTCCACTTCCACTTCTCTGCCATGGCCTGAGTAAGCAGCAGAAGATGGTCCAAATCCTTGGGCCCCTACATCTGTGTGGGGGACCTGGAGGAAGCTCTTTGTTCCTGGCTTCGGATTAGTCCAGCTCTGGCTGTTGTGGACATCTGGAGAGTGAACCAGGGGATGGAAGATCTCTTGCTCTCTGCCTCTGCCTCTTTGTAATTCTGCCTTTTAAATAAATAAACATTTTTTAGAAAAAAGTACATATGGGTATACATGCTGAAGAGAAATCCTATGAATGTGGGTTATTGGGAGTGGTCTTAAACCATGATCGTTGCCTTACCATGTAAAAAAAAAAATGTAGTGAGGAGAGCGGCAAGATGGTGGAATAGGAAGGGAGTACATTTATAGTTCGGCAAGACACAGGTTAATAAAAGTGGAGATACTGCAGGGTCAAGGAAAAGTAGGGGAAGAAACAGCAGAGGAAACTCTTCCGGAACTAGTGATTCACAGTGGACCTGCGTGGAGAGCGAGGGAGCCCAAGTTCGGGACACCAGCGGCAGACTCAACACACCAGCGCTGGAACGCGAGGTGAGCCGAACCACAATAGCCCGAGACACCAGCGGGCAAGCAGAAAGAGGAGACTAGAGGGAACGAGGCTTGAAAATCCTTGGGGAAAAGTTCACCAGGCTAACTAGAAGAGAGAGAGGAAAAAAAAAAAGTGACCGATACGGACACGAGTTTCTCTCTCTCTGCTCACCCCTCAAAGGCGAGCAAGACAAAGAGCAGGCGCCATTTTGGACATACGTCATAAGCAGGGCGACCTCAGGTCTGCACCGGCCCTGAGCCTAGCAGAAAAACCTGACTCTGGGGGGAGGGGTGAAATAACAGGAGATTAGGATCTAACTTGGCAACCCAGTGGGAGACTGCAGGAGAATTGGAGCCCACACCGAGGGCAGCAGAGATTCCCTGTGTGGTCCTTGGGAAAGAGCTTCCGATCTCTGGCTCCTGTGGGTATATCATTTGCCTGCTAACTACCTCCAATTATGTTCAGCTGTGCGGAATTACTTCCCTTTTGAATAAAAAAAAAGAAAGAAAGAAAGAAAGAAAGAGAGAGAGAGAGAGAGAGAGAGAGAGATTTACCACACCTAACCTGGGAGTGTCATCTTTGACACACCCTCAACCCTGAGGAACCAAACCCAGCTCTCAGTCCACACTCATCTCAAGCCTCTAAGGCTCCACCGAAAGCAGACAGTCCACTTAATATAGAGCCATAGTGTAACAAGAAAAAACACCACAGTGAAGAAACCAAATGTCTCCAACATGCCATACAACAAATGCAAAAACTGAGGTAATAAGAACAAGGAAGACACTATGATGCCCCCAAATGAAAAAGACACCCCAATTCAAGATTATGAAGATGATGAGATAGAAGAAATGCAAGAAGCGGATCTCAAAAAATTGATAAGAACATTAAGAAGTTCTCAAAAACAAATTCTTGAACTACAGAAATCCTTAATGGACAAGATAGAAAATCTCTCTCGTGAAAATGAAATATTAAGGAGGAATCAAAATGAAATGAAACAACTAGTAGAACAAGAAACTGTGATAGTGACAAAAAACCACAATGAAATGAAGAATTCAATAGATCTAATGACAAACACATTAGAGAGCCTTAAAAACAGAATGGGTGAAGCAGAAGAGAGAATATCAGACTTAGAAGACAGAGAACAGGAAAGGAAACAGGCAAACCAAAGAAAAGAAGAAGAAATTAGAAATCTAAAAAATATTGTCAGGAATCTACAGGATACTATTAAAAAACCCAACATTCGTGTTCTAGGAGTTCCTGAAGGCATGGAGAAGGAGAAAGGATTAGAAGGCATTTTCAGTGAGATACTAGCAGAAAATTTCCCAGGTTTGGAGAAGGACAGAGGCATCTTAGTACAGGAAGCTTATAGAACCCCTAATAAACATGACCAAAAGAGATCCTCACCACGACACGTTGTAATCAAACTCACCACAGTGAAACATAAAGAAAAGATTCTAAAAGGTGCAAGAGAGAAACATCAGATTACTCTCAGAGGATCTCCAATTAGACTCACAGCAGACTTCTCATCAGAAACCCTACAAGCTAGAAAGGAATGGTGAGAAACAGCCCAGGTACTAAGAGAGAAAAACTGCCAGCCCAGAATATTATTTATATCCTGCAAAGCTCTCATTTGTGAATGAAGGTGAAATTAAGACTTTTCAAAGCAAACAGAAATTGAAAGAATTTGTTGCCACTCATCCTGCCCTGCAAAAGATGCTTAAAGACGTGTTACACACAGAAACACAGAAACATGGTCATCAATATGAAAGAAGGTAAAGGAAGGAAACCTCACAGCAAAAGATCACAGGAAGCTCAATTTCTCTTTGACATAGAATTAAACTCTGATGCTCTGTTAAAGCAATGTGCTAAAGTAATCTATTATGTTCTCTTGATGTCTGTTAAATTCTAATTGTTCAAAAACAGCTGAATTTTTATTAAGAGCTGTGGGTTATTTAAATATGTGCTTATTTTCAAAGATTTGAATAATCACCTTTTAACAGTGATCAAATTTGGTCTATGTTATGTCATGATTTTAAGGAATCTTATTTCAACCAGATATTTTGGATTTTGAGCCTTCTTGGCATTCTTGACAGGCATTCAAAAAATCAAAGTTTCAAACAATCTGGTCTCTAAAATTTCCAGTAAATCCTGGACTTTGGTTTTTCCAGTTTGGGCCCAAATGAAAAAATCGAAGGACCTATGTCTCTCATCTTATAGAGACACCAACTAATCAGTCTATTTGGAGTATATTAGAAGGACTGTCAATATATGATGTAGTACCAGACTTTAAGTTTCTATAATGGAAAATGCTATTAATACAAATGTTTGAGAATTAAAAAGTCTAATGATCTTGTGTTGCTAGACATGATAGTTATCTTAATGAGAAAGCCCCAGAGGCCTAAAGGGTTAAATACTTGTAAAATCCTACAGGTGCTTTCAAAAATACTGTGAAGTAAGCAAGTGCCTCTTGTAGGTTGATGAGTTTATAATTTTAAACATGGCGACTTAAAGTCTTTTGTCATCCACAGTTATATATGATTTGCTGCTCATAAAACTAAAGCGTTGTTGGTTCTGTGTTTAGCTGTCCTCCTATAGGTTCCTATGGACTTTTTCCAGCCACTTCTATTGTATTCAATACTTTGGGATGGCTCTGTAAACAGATGAAGCCAATAATGTATTAACAGTACCAACTGAGAGAAAGTATGGTTAACTGAGGTTACTAAAAACAAAAAGCAATTCAAATCAATTGGCAATCGACAAAAAGAGTTAAAGATTTTAAAATCTATTATTAAAATTGCTATATTGGTCTATTATGCTATGTTATATGTATGTACATATTGTATGTCCACATGGGGAAATTTTATTAAGAGTTTTATTTTAAATGGCTTATAGATAAGATTGTCCATAAATTTAAGCTGCTAAAATTAATCAAAGATACATTTTAATTCGTGTGACCTGAATCTGTGTATCATATGTTTTAGACTTGTTGGTAGAAAGAAACTAAAAACATTTTATATGGTTGTGCTTAAGTTTACTGGTTAAACAAACTACACCATGTTAGATATTTAAGAGGTGTTTCCAAATACATGATTCTTTAAATTTATAGAAGGCATCAGATCTTCTGGTAAATGTTTTCTTAAGTTGTTATCTAATGGTTGAAACGGTTTGCTAAGTATTCATGCTATTGTCAGCAAGCGATCTAGGACTTGCTCCCTCATTTCTCTATTCTAAGCCCAACTTGTTCTTTCATTTCTCTATTCTCTTCAAGGTAGGAAACGAATTCTATTATGAAGGAATCTGTAGGATGCACAATTTAATCTTTAGACCTTATAAAAGAGATGGCTAACATTTTTCTGTAATAGCATAGCCAAAATAAGAACTTAAATAATAATCTCATAGCTAGATTCACTTCGCCATCAGTGAAGTATACAGTAAGTAGAAAAAAAACCTCCCTTTCAGACCAAAGGGAAAGAAAGTTTTAAAGTGAGAATATAATTTTCCTCATGGGCATTGTCTACCTTAGAAAAACTACTACAGAACATGCCTGTGACTATAAACTTGTAGTTCAGGCCACCGAAGATTAGAGATGGGACTTGCGCACTCCCTTGACTTGCATCCTCTGGTCTGCTTTAACACAAACCAGGAGGAAAAGAAAGCTAGACATCAGAAGCAATGGGTGGCAGGCCTATTACTGGCTGATCTGTACAGTGATCTGCCCTCAAGGAGACCCAACAGGCCAGTCCACTGCAGTGGCTTTCAATGTGGTAAGCCTGGGCTTCAGCAGAAGTCAGCTTGTGAAGAGCCCTGGCAGCTCTGCCAAGAGTTGGATCACTGGAAATGGACCTGCCCTGGAGTCGAAGGATGCCCAGGTCAGAGCCACAGATCTTATTGGCTCTAAGCTGAAAAGCCCTTCACTCAGCCCAACTTCCAAAGTGACCACTGCAGCTGAGGGGATGGCCAAGTAGGGTCAGCAACATTGAAAGCAGAACTGTAAATTTCTTGTTAGAGATGCCACCTGCCTTTACCTGGCCAGCTCTCCTCCCAGGCCAGCCAAGTAATGAAAGTCAACAGAGTGCCTTCCCCTAGGAATTTCACACCTCCTTTAGGATATACCCCATGTGAAGAGATAGATAGGTCTGGGCCTCTTAACTTACAAGGCCTAAAGCCCACCAGATTATTATCAAGCCCCTTCTATCAGGTTCTATTTGCCTCTCAATCAGAAAACTTAATTGTAGCTTAGACAGCACCTTTCTTAGCTCCTCTAATAATGACTCTGTCCTTTGTTCTAGACCCTGTCTAGCGTACTTGGGCCTCATTCCTTTGTAATCATAACCTCTACTCTACCACCAATGGCTCTACTCCCAACCTGTGTGTACTGATGGTCCTCTTCCCCACTTAATGCTGTATAATTGTTCAAACCTGGTAAATGCCACTCTTAGGATCATTGGTTACTATCCTCACTCTGTCTTTTATGTTTGTCTAAATATGAGCAGAGTCGGCAAACTTGGAAGGCTTCCATAGCCTTGGCAACTCATGACGACAGCCTAGGGTGGTTACTGGTGCCATAAACTAGAGTGTCAATTTGTTGGGTCAACAACAGGAGCCACTGTGCACTTGCTCCTCATGTGGGATCTCTGTCCTTAATGTGCTGTACATTTTGATTTAATGCTATAACTAGTACTCAAACAGTATGTTTCACTTTGTGTTGCTATGTGGGTGCAAACTGTTGAAATCTTTATACTAAATTGATCTTCTGTATATAAAGAGAATTGAAAATGAATCTTGATGTGAATGGAAGGGGAGAGGGAGCGGGAGAGGGGAGGGTTGCGGGAGGGAGGGAAGTTATGGGGGGGAAGCCATTGTAATCCATAAGCTGTACACTGGAAATTTATATTCATTAAATAAAAGTTAAAAAAAAAAGAAAAAAATGTAGTGGAATAAACTGGCTTTACCTACATACTTAAGAGTATCTCCATGATCAGATTACCTGAGTAGATTATTGAAAAATATACATGTATATGTTCATGAAACAAATCTGCAGGATCTCCTTTTTAAAAAACCTTATTAAATAAGCACATATTTTAAAGAAATGAAATTATCTTCATTTATAAAATCTCTTACCCCATGAAAATATATAACTATTACATGTTAGTAAAATATTTAAAAATAAATTAAAAATATATCTTTTAAACTTATATACAGAGATTAAGATTTTCTGCAATTCAAGTAAGATTTACTACAATAAGTAACTCTGTAAGGAGAAGAGGTAGGAAAATATTTTGAAGGAATTTGTAATAGCATAAATCTATCATTTTTAGATGATGTAATAAAAATATGATATATCATTACAGAATATTAAATAACAGAAAAATACTATGTACAATCAGTATAAAAGCAATAATTATAAATAAGTACTATAACAGCTGTATAGTTAGTACAAAAAAATCAACCTTATGAACACCATATTTAACGTCCAGAAAAGATACATTTAAAGTAAAATCCGTTCTTCCCGAAGAAATCATATTAAATTAAATTTAAAATTAAATCCTTGCTGCCTGTCCTGAAAAAAATTAGCTTTCAGAAATCATAGGTCCTAAAATTTTTTAAAGTGTTTTACCCAAAAATGATAGACAATCTGTCAAAGATTGGGCAAATTCTGAAGATGTGATCACAGAAAATCCAAAACAAAAACTTACTTCATCTCAAGTTGTTTTAGCCTATTTTCCGCTCTCTTAAGTCTTAGCTGAAGATCATCTCTTGAACGCTCGGCAACCAGGCACCTTTGGTGCATTTCCTCCAGTTTTCTGTAATCACTTTCATTTACTCTGCCTTCACGGTAGATCTGCAGGAGAGGGTGATATGTGTATTACCTTACTGAAGGAAACGGTCTTAATATAGTACACAGTCTAGCAACTAAATCAATGATAAGAAATAAAAAGCCACGATCATGTGTTCATCTATTCTCACTATAATATCTTAACATAATAATTAATCTTGTTTGTTTTACATTTACAAAATAAAATGCTGGAAACTGACATAAAATAATTATTTTTGAAATCATTTATGCTTATTATAAACTCTTCAAATAACCAGAAACATTAAGCAGCTGAAGTTAAAAAAAACAAATACTGCAAATGCCATCTTAGCAATAATCACTGGCAACTGTTTTGATGAACACTTAAAAACAATTCTCCATTCCATTAATCAAAAACAATGATCCAGGCAGTGGTGCAATGAGCAGAGCTACCTGAACGTTACTCCAGAATCTTCCTCAAAGTTACCTGGACAATGATCTATCTGGAGTGATGGTTCTCATTGCTCCAGTAGGAGTGCTGAATCTGCTTAGCTTCTTATGAGACTGGGCATCCTCTCATAGACCTTGGGCTGTATGTAACATCCCGAGGAACCCAAGGGCTCCAGGTGCTAGATAGCTCACACTTTCAGACAAAGCCTATACACAACTACCCTCAAAATCCAAATTCCTTGGCCAAGTGACCTGTGTCTTCTCCACTTATAAGACTTTGTCACTCCTGTGTTATAAACAGATAGAACAGCAGCACATCAGTGTTCTGGTATAAGAAGACAGAACTACACTACAGTCCCAGCATTAATTTGACTTTAGAATGGTGGCCTATAGGACAGTAGAAAGGGGAGCTATGTTTTCACTTTTATTGCTGTCTTTAGCCCTTTTTTAAAAAGTATTTTTATTTTATTTTATTTATTTGAAAGGCAGAGTCACAGAGAGAATAGAAGAAGAAAAAAAAGAAGCAGAGATAGCTCTTCCATCTGTTGGTTTGCTACCCAGATGGTCATAATAGCTAGGACTGGGCCAGGCCGAAGCCAGAAGCTAGAAGCTTCTTCTGGGTCTCCCACATGGGTGCAGAGGTCCAAGGACTTGGACCATCTTCCACTGCTTTCCCAGGTATACTGGCAAGGAGCTGGATTGGAAGTGGAGCAGCCAGGACTCAAACCATCACCAATATGGGATGCTGGTGCTGCAGGCAGCGGCTTAACCCATTATGACACAGTTCTGACCCCTAGCCTTAGAAGTCTTAATCCGTGCCCCTTCTCACTGCTAAACCTATTCCTTAACCTAGGACATGTGATGTTACAAAATTCATCTAAATCCTGATGTATAACATGTGGCAAGCTGAATGAGATCTCTGACATGACACATGCAAAATCAGAAGGAATCCACCATGCAGAAGAATGGTGAACATAAAGGTCCTACTTGGAATGCATATCTACATTTTTTTTTTCCCAAAATAGGATGGTATGCTATGTTTTACTTTGTAAATTACTCTTTTTTATTTATTTATTATTTATTTATTTATTTATTTTTTGACAGGCAGAGTTAGACAGTAAGAGAGAGAGACAGAGAGAAAGGTCTTCCTTCCGTTGGTTCACCCCGCAAATGGCTGTTATGGCCGGTGCGCTGCGCTGATCTGAAGCCACGAGCCAGGTGCTTCCTCCTGGTCTCCCATAAGAGTGCAGGGCCCAAGCACTTGGGCCATCCTCCACTGCACTCCTGGGCCACAGCAGAGAGCTGGACTGGAAGAGAAACAACTGGGACAGAATCCGGCGCCCCAACCGGGACTAGAACCTGGGGTGCCGACGCTGCAGGCGAGGATTAGCCAAGTGAGCCGTGGCGCTGGCCCAGTAAATCACTCTTTTACTATTTGATGTTGCCATGATTTTTCCATGTCAAGAATAGAGGTATCACATGATTTTTATGTTACATAGCTATTCTTTGAAAATCAAATTCTGACTCAATCATTCACATTTTTTTTTAACATCAGATAAATTACTTAACCTTTCTATGAAAATTCCTAATACAGCACCTAAAAACAATCAAATTTTGTGTATCTTTCTTTCCCCAAGATACTTTAAAACAGTTAGTTATTTATTGCTTATAAAACAGGATGGGGGCAGGTTTGTAGCCCAGCAGGATGCCCACAACTAGGTTCGATGTCAATCCCTGACTCCAGTTTCCTGCTAATACAGATCCTGGGATGGAAAGATGATGGCTCAAGCAACTGAGTTCTTGTACCCATGTGGAAGACCTGGATTGAGTTTCTGGTTCTTAGGTTCAGCCTGGTGGAGTGCTGGCCACTGAAGACATTTAGGGAGTGAACCAGTGGATGGGAGTGCTCTCTCACCCATATATATATAGTTTTTTAAAGTATATAAAAAATAAAGATGTAGATTTCTCCCAATAGTTTTTCAAAAATATCACTGAAATAAGTGGTTTTTCCTAATTATGAAAAAATCCACACTTTAAAAAGATAGAAATCATGGCAATGTTATCATTTCTGGTTATGTATATTTGTTATTTTTATATATGGCCTCACCCAGAGCTGGCATAAAATTTAACAAAAAAAGAAAGAAAAAAATGAAACTTACTGTTGGGATGAGTTTTAAGTAACGAATATTGCTTTTAATAAAATACCTTAAAACACAAAGTTCAAAGAATATTTCCAAAGAAATTTCTTGGAAAGAAATTTATGCAAACAATACGTGTATTTAAATGCAGTATTCTATATACATATATATATATAAATATTCAATATATTCTGAGAAAATAAACACTCACCAGGAGATAACTTATAAATATAGGGACTGCTTAGTAGATAGTGTGATGGAAGTAGAGAGTAATGTTGAATAATTGCAGTTGGGTTTTAGGCAGTTACTACTTCCTTTTTCTTTTTTTTTACCTTTTCTAGTTCTTCTTCCACTGCTTTTTTCCCCTTAATGACTCGTTCGATTTGGCTTTGTTTTTCAGCACACTCCTATAAACGCAAGTCTTATTGTAAATAGATATATTTGGAAAACTGTTAGAAAAATAAGTGAAAAAGTGGAGAAGGTAAAACAATTTGTTCATAAGAGGAACATCACATTTACCTTATCAACACAATATAGTCATAGGGATGAAAAATAAAACAAAACAATCTTTAAAGATCTACCTCTCTTAGGATTTCAAAATTGCCTCCAGAGATAAGATGTCAAGGAGTTCTAATTAATCAAACTAGATCTGAGACAGAAGTTGGGGGATTCCACTGAGAAAGAAGTAGACATTTTTCATTCCACATAGTGTTCAGTACTGAGGGATAATCTGTGGCCTACAATCAGTGGATATATGAAGAAGCTTGGGAAGAATGGAACTAAAATCTAAGTTTATTATGGTGCTCAAAAATTGAAATTCATGCATACTTTTTTCATAACATGTATTTTACATTAACGTTTTGAAGATCCTTCATATAAACTTTAAAACAGTTAATTTTTTCTTTAGAAAACTCAGTCTATGAAAATGCCAAAAAGTGCAATGCTTTGCTCAAAAGGTTTTAAATCAGTAATTTTATCAAGCATACTTGGCAATGGAGGCAATAAAGGAAGACTCTTCTATTGAGGTACTTATTCTTCTATTGAGGTGTGAATATAAATTTTTCATGGAGAGACAGTAAGTATACTCAATATATTTATTGTAAGACAATTCATTGCTAAATTTACAGTAAAGATTGGAAGGGATATAAGGATTCAGATTAGAGTTTGTGAAATTGTGAATATCTTCCCAACTCCTGGAAATTCTTGTTCTTATAATCTCCTGTAAGTAATGTTATAAAATTTTATCAAATTTTCAAGTTTAATTTTTAGTAATAGTCCCACCTCCAGTATTCTATTTTTTATAACTGAATATCTATTAACAAAATTGGAATCAGGTCATTTACATAATCTCATTGATAGTAATGGGATACCAAAAAATGCAGAATGTATGGTAAAGGCAGAAGAGTATTTCCTTCCTTCTTTTCATATACTAGTGGTAGATATCAAATGGTGTATTGTTTCTTCTTTTATAAGGGGTTATCAGTTGAAGTTCTTAGTATGACAAGAGCAATGCCTTCAAATGAGGTCCACATACTTTGTGAAAGTACTTTGCTGGAAATAACAGCTGACACATCAGAGAACTCACGTGGGGAAAAATATAAATATTAGGAATGTGAAAAAGCCTTTTTCCATAAATCAATCCTCATTACACATCAGAAAAACAATGTTCCATTTTAGAATTAAAATTACCTTACATCTTGCCTTCCCATTTAATGGATGTATGATCTTGGACAAATAATTTGCATCTGTTCCTCATCAACAGAGTGCATTTGTATGGAGTATAAAAATACATGATTACGATTCTGAGATAACTGAATAAGATGTCACACTAACTCCAGCTACTCTAGGATATGAAAAGAACAAGAAAGGACATTTCCATGGGTTTGACTGATGGAAATTTTCAGTGAAAGAGTGAAAAAAAATCATGAAACCTCCATGGGCACAAGAGGAAGAATCACCACGTTCCTAAAGTTGTAACTATGAAGTGTATGAAGTTTGTAACTGTAAATCTGTATCATTCTGCATACATTCCTACAGACTTACTTTTAAGGTTAGTTTAAGAACTTGCCATGGAACTCCAATCCCCCTTAAGCTGGGTGGTAAAAATACCATCTTAAGTGTTAAAGTAATAATATGGATAGGAATAAGTGTTAAAGTGACCACATAAATAGGATTAAGTGTCTGGTAATAATAATAAATAGAATTAAAAAGGAGTGAATGATCCAACAGGGTTAGCAGTTCATACAGCAGACTCATAGAATGACAATCACTTTAAGTATCACTCTGACCTCAGAATCAGCCCTTATGGCATCTGGTCTGGCTGAAAAGTCCACAAGAGCATTTCAGGCATGGAAAGCCAAGACACTGTGGCAAAAAATGTCTTACATGAAGGAACTCTGTGAATGATACCCCAGCAGAAAGAAGTGGCCATCAAAGAAAGAGATACTTTTCTCTGAAGGGAGGAGAGAATTTCCACTTTGCTTATGGCCTTGTCTAAATACTGAAGGAGTTTTGGATTCAAAAGGCTTCACAGCCTAGGCAGCTGATGTCAAGAGCCTCAGGTGATCACTGATGTCATAAAGAAGAGTGTTAACTGTTAAATTAACAAGAGGAGTCACTGTGTACTAGCTTCCCATGCAGTATCTCTGTCTTCAAAGAGTTGTATTATGAGAGTTAACAGTAAAATTTGTTCTCAAAGATTTATTTTGTTTTAGTGTATTAAGTGGAGGATATTCTTAGTTTCATAGGTTTTAGTTATGTCTAAGTGTCCAACTCCACTGCTTGTTTTTTGAGGTTCTCAAGGGTTTACTTTCTTTTAATGTATTAAATGGAGGATATTCTTAGGTCTCATAAGTTACAGTTAAGTCTAAATGCTCGCAAAATATGTATCATTCTTGGGTGCTTCTTTAAAGTTAATTAAGTTTTTCAAAAAAAAAAAAAAGTGAAATTAACTTTGAGATGTAATGAGTTTGAACAGCCCCTGTCTTAACTGTTGAGGAAGATGTGTGTGTGTGTGTGTGTGGGGTGGGGGGCAAATTGTTGAACTCTTTACTTAATACAGAGTTGGTTTTTCGTATGTAAAGTTAATTGAAAATGGATCTTAGTGGAGACTGGGAATGGGAGATGGAGGGGGAGGAAGGGTGTGAGGGTGGGCATGGTGGGAAGAATCACTAAATTTGTAAAGTTGTACTTATGAAATGCATGAAGTTTATATTCCTTAAATAAAAGGTTTCTTTGGAGAAAAAAAAGACTCCATGGGACAAGAGGAGAGAAGACAGACAATGCTGTAGACACCTTTTGCCTACTCATTCTGTAGAACTCATTTCTTTTAGGAAGTTTTCCTTTCTTCCTGCCCATGTCATACATACTTCCTCTTTTTCCATGATATCCTAGATGAACCCAACATATGCTAGGAGCTGCAGCTGTGGTTTTTAATAGGACACTGTTGTGTTCGCTGTCAAAGACAAACGATTATGGTAAAATGTGATAAATGTCACCTATTTTTCCTACTAGACCAAAAGCCACATGACTGAAGAAAATGTGTCTATCTTGATTTTCACTTTTTCCCACCACATAGCTTAGATCCTGGCTTAATAAGTATCTTTTGCATGAATTTGGAAGAAAATATCAATACAGTCTTCTAACATACCATTTGAAGAGCTGAAATTTCTTCTGTTAACCGAGAAATCTGTACATTATATTGCTTTTTTGTGTTTGTAACCTGTAAATTAAGATAATTACAAATTATTTAGGTCTAGAATAAAAATGACTAATATGAGATAAAAATATTTAGTATAATTTTGATAAAAATTAGAGCATAAAACATAAACACACATGTACTAATAGAGCCAAGAATTTATCATGAGAGCAGAATAGGATGGTTTATCTGAAAAGAGAGAAGTTGACAAACTTTTTGGTTTTAAAATTATATTATACTAAAAATGAAGAGGTTTTGCTTATTATATTTTTTCTATCAATATTTTACCATATTAGAAAAATAGGAACGTAAAACAAGTACTTATTAATCCTTTAAAAGCAATAGTCAAAATTATTACCTGCTAATGCAAAAATAATTTAATGAAAAATATGTATAATTTCTAAAAGAAGAAATCTTTGAGAAGGCTGGCATTATTTTGTTCTTACAAATCTTCTTAATGTCTGACTAATTGGAGGATAGCTAGATTCTTGTATCTGCTTTGATATTCAACCTGTTGTACTGTCACATCATGCTGCCTCTGGAAAGTAAAACTGCACACTTGTGAGAGAGAAAAGAAGTGGAAAAAAAAAAACAAACAACATCTTATTGTAATCATGAAAGTAGGTGTGACCTTCCAGACTCTGAACAACATTTTGAGAACTGCTGCCAGAAACCAGTCAAGAGAAAACCAGAATCACACACTGAAAACATAATTAGTAAGTTTTAAGGTACCTTTGTTTCACAAATAAGAGGATTTTTATAATGCACATCATATCCCACTGCTAAGTAGATTACTTTTAAAACACTCTCATTGAATAGACATTGAAATATCTTTTGAAGCAGTACAATTTATGTGCACAGGGGATACAGAAGAATTAGTCATAACATCAGGTTAGCTCAAATGATTTTTTTTCTAGTAACTATTCATACTTTTTCAAAGGACTGTGAGGAATAATACTGATGCCAATGATATGTCATTAGTAAACTTCTATGATTGAAAGCTTTTTGGGAATTTTCTAGTTTCTTATAAATGGACTATTTCCAAAACATGATGCATAATCTTTTTTAGGTATATGCATTACATGATGTATAATCTTCTTCAGCTATATGCTTTACTTAGTTAACTAATGAGTTATGTTTTTGAAGATAACTGCCAAACACGTATAAAGATCTATTTTAACACTATTATGTTATAATTTTATATAAACTTTGCCTAAGAATAACTGTATTAATAATCAATTTGCCTTATTTATGGGTCAGTAATCATAATAGATAACATTTATTTATTTTTATTTTTTAAAACCATATCTATTTTTAAGTCAGAGTTAGAGAGAGAGAGAGGGAGAGACAGAGAAAGAGAGTTCTTCAATCTGCTGGTTCACTCCACAAGTGGCTGCAATGGCCACAGCTGGGCCAGGAAGACATGAGCCAGGACCCAGGCAATTCATCCAGTCTCCCATGTGTGTGGCAGGGCCCCAAGAATTTGGGCCATCTTCCAGTGCTTTTACCAGGCCATCAACAGGGGGCTGGATTGGAGGTGGAACAGCTGGGACATGAACTGGCATCCTTTTGGGATCCTGGCATTACAGATGAGGAAGACTGAGTGCAGAATAACGAAGCTATGAATGATTCTGCAATATAAAAATTTTGTTTTTTATCAGGCTAGTCATGTCTGCCTATCACATCATTTCAGAAAAGCATTCTTTTTAGTACCTAGAAATGATACATCTGACTTCAGGGTTTATGACAATAGTCAGATATATGGAAATATTCTAAGAATAATGCTAGAAAATCCAGGTGAATTAAACTAGTCATGCTTTTTAAAATTTTTTTTCCTTTTTTATTTCATAAATGTGAATTTACAAAGTGCAACTTTTGTATTGTTGTGGCTTCCCCCCTCCAACCTCCCTCCCTCCAAACTAGTCATGCTTTTAAACTATTCGATGTTTTAAAATGACTGTAGAGGGGCTGTACTGTGGCATAGTGGGTAAAGCCACCGCCTGCAGTGCTGGCATCCCATATGGGTGCTGCTTTGAGTCCTGGCTGCTCCACTTGTGATCCAGCTCTCTGCTATGGCCTGGGAAAGCAGTGGAAGATGGCCTAAGTTCTTGGGCCCCTGCACCACATGGGAGACCTGGAAGAAGGTCCTGGTTCCTGGCTTCGGATCAGCACAGCTCCAGCCATTGTGGCCTTCTGGGGAGTGAATCAGTGGATGGAAGACCTCTCTCTCTCTCTCTCTCTCTCTCTCTCTTTCTGCCTCTCCTTCTCTCTGTGTAACTCTGACTTCCAAGTAAATAAATAAATCTTTAAAAAAAAATGATTGTAGAACCACTGACACATGTTATATTATAAGTGAAGTTCTATGCTTTAAAGATCATGGGAAATTTTCAAGAGTGAGCATGTAATGTAACAAAAGTATAAACCTTTGTTAACTAAGCAAAGGCATGCCTTTGAGGTAATGTACAGTGGTTGGGGCTCTGAAGTCTATAAAGGGACTAATAACCCTCTTTCACTCCAATCTCACTTTCTATTTACATTTTTCTATAATTTTAAGAATGGTGGGGATATTTATAAACAGAAATGAAAATGAATAAGAAATAGGAGAAAAGGCCAATGTTGACACTAGCTATGGTTTAAAATAAAAATCAACTTTTTCCATGAAATCTGAGAAGTGAACTATTCTCAAATTTTAAAGAAATAAGCTATTGTTATATTTTTGTTTAATTTTTCAGCTGGGAGAGATATATGTGACATTTTGTCCACTGTCTTCCTCAGTAAATAAAAATATATACCTGTAAGTTATCCTCAGTTCAACAGGTTAATTCTACACAGTTGGAGGACATGTCATCAAATTGTAATACAAAGGGAAACTATTGTCAGTGCAGATAAAAATTTTAAATAAAAACTTTTTCAAATATATTTTTATTAAAATTTTTAACATGATATAAAATTTGTATATAATACCACATGAAATATATATATGTGTATATATATATATATAATTGCTACAAAATATGCATTGTGTAGTGACCAATGAGGGTAAATATATCTTTCTCCTCAAACATTTAACACTTTAAAATATAAATGAATATAATAATACATGTTTTATAAGATATAATATATAAACAAATATTTATATAGCATTTTTTTTTTTTGAGAGGCAGAGTGGATAGTGAGAGAGAAACAGAGAGAAAGGTCTTCCTTTTTGCCGTTGGTTCACCCTCCAATGGCTGCTGCAGCCAGCACATCTCGCTGATCCGAAGGCAGGAGCCAGGTGCTTCTCCTGGTCTCCCATGCGGGTGCAGGGCCCAAGCACTTGGGCCATCCTCCACTGCCTTCCTGGGCCATAGCAGAGAGCTGGCCTGGAAGAGGGGCAACCGGGATAGAATCTGGCGCCCCAACCGGGACTAGAACCTGGTGTGCCGGCGCCACGAGGTGGAGGATTAGCCTGTTAAGCCACGGCGCCGGCCAGCATGTCTTTTGATAAAAATAATACCTATCCTTCCTAAACATTGTAGAAATATATAGTGTAGAAAATAAAGATTCCTGGGGATGGTGCTGTGGCACAGTGGGTAAAGGCTGCCGCCTGCAGTGTTGGTATCCCTTATGGGTGCCAGTTTGAGTCCTGGCTGCTCTACTTATGATCCAGCTCCTTGCTAGTGCTCCTAGCAAAGCAATGGAAGATGACCCAAATGCTTAGGCCCCTGCACCCATGTGAGAGACCCAGAAGAAGCTCCAGGCTCCTGGCTTCAGATCAGTCCAGCTTAGCCAGTGGAGGAGTATACAGTATATTCAATATCCTAAAGGAGCACATTTCAAAGGAAAGGGATATTCATTTTTAACCGGTTATGTTAATTTCATTTATAGTTCTTATATGCAGGCAAATATTTCATGATTACATTTAAGTATTTAGGTAGCATTTAGTTTTAATTTGGGATATTAAATTTTGAGTTCTAAATAAAATAAAAACCCCTTACTTCTTTACTGGTTCTCAGGGCAGCATCTTGCAGAAGTCGTGAAATTGTTCCTTTCATTTTCTCTATATCTTCTTCTTTTTGCTTCTCTTCAAGCAGAGCCTTTAGAAAATAATCATTTCAGGTTATAGATCACATCACTATTAATGAAGAGGATAAATGGTAAAAACCTATCCATTAATCATTTTCTTTAGAGTAACATTTTATTCCACTTGAATATCTTGCTTAAGAACACTTATTTTTCCTAACTTATTCACCTGCCGGTGTCCTAAATAAAAGTTTGTTATTTTTCTTTGGTATCTATTTTAGCTGCTTTTCACCATTACTCCAATAATCTCTATGGCCTGAAATCCTAGACAGATTTTTGATTTTTTTTTTCCCTCCTTCAAGTCCTTATAAAAAAGTCAGTCTTCAAATGTAGGTATTGTATCTCTGGAAAAATTTTTTGGATTTCCCCTTTTCCATTTTTTGATATTATACAAAGTTATACCTCATCATCTCACATCACCTCAGACCTTGATCACTGTAGATCTCCTATTTTCTCTCTTAGACCAAAACTCCTCTGAAATTTACTCATCTCCAACACTTTACCTCCCATTCTCTCTTACATCCCCTCCAACCAGGCTAAAACCACCATGATCTCTAAACTGATTACCTGTGAGTCAATTTTCAGTCCTCATCTTACTTATGAGCAACACTTGAGATAACTGATTACTTTCTTCTCCTTGCTTTACTTTTTTTTGGCTTTCAGCAAATCACAGTTACCTGTTTTTCCTCTTACTTTACTGATTATTACTTTTTCAGTCTGGACTGCTGATTCTTCCACTTCTGAACCTGCTAATGTACCACCCAAGGCTTAGTTCTTGGTCCTGTTCTCTATATATGTTCATCCCTTAGTGGTGCTGTCAGATATCATGGTTTGAAATTTCATTTACATGTTAAGAATTCCAAAATTTACATCTCTAGCCTGAACATCTTTCTTAGTTTAGTACTCTTTCAATTAGGCCAAACTGAATCTTTTTTTCATCAATAGATAGCAAGGGTCCTGGATTCTGTTTTCACCATATCTTCTAAAGACAGCAGTTGTACTTTTACCTATTTTTTAAAAATTAAATTTTTTGCACACTAACTGAGTAAGCTAGTGAGAAATTATAGCTGTTTTGATGTAACAATTTTGAGGGGGACAATGAATAATGAGGAAACATTCCTGCTTTTTTGTAGTACTGGCAGAGAACCCTTGACTTTGAACAAGCAACTGAAAGATGGGAACCCCTTGCAATTAAGCCATGAGTCAGGAGGGAGTTTACTATTACAGTCATAGACATCCTCCATGAAGGTCTGTTGACTAAAATGTGAGTGAGAGCTTCTTGGGGAATAGGCAATTAGCATCCCTACTACTGTCTGTTACTGTGCCCTACACAAGATGTTCATTTTTTATTGATCTGACAGTAACAGTGCTTGTACAACTGAGCCTAGAAAGTGGAAATAATTCTGTCCTGGCTTTAATTTTTCTAACTTACAAATTCAGAACAATTCTCAAGAAAAATGTGCCTTTTAGCTATCCTAAAGAGTACTGAGATCACAGATGGAAATACACACTGTAAGCTAGGGTGTTTTAGCATTCTGATGATTTGGTTTTATATAACTATTTTTATGTCTTATTAGCCTCTTAATATCCAATGTATAGCTTGTTCTGTCTCTTGTTGGTCTCATACAAAATCTTCTATGGTGTGAAAAAGGAAATATAAATAAAACAAAGCATTCCCATCCTCCCTCCCATATATCCTGGCAGAGTATTCTGTATATACTAAGTGTTCAATAAATGTTGGTAAATAAATTAATGATTTAATGAGGTCTACATAAGAGAAGCAGCAATAGTAAAAACAAATCTATCTACTTTGTGACTTCCATAAACTATAACCTATTCACATGGAAGTGGTATAAGACAAGAAACATGGTATGTGATGTATCCTAAATGTTAAACAAAGAACAGTGATATGAAGACTCCAGCCAAAAAATGTTTAAAGATAAATTTAATTCTGTCAATTAAACATCTGCTCTATTAGCATAATTGTGTAGGTGATAAATGGGAATTATGGTTGAATAAGATTCATCTTATTCAACTAAATAAAATATTGGTATGTAGCAGTTAACTACTACAACAGATTTTTAAAAACTATGACTATAGGGGATGAAAATCAGTTACACAGGGATTGGGAAAATAAAAATAATTTGATATTTATATACTAGTTTTGGGAGAAGATTGATATTTTACCATATATTATGATATTAAGCCTTGCTTTCAAGAATATAGTATGTCAACTAGTGGTGAGCATAGCAATCTCATTTTCATGCACTTATTCTGCAGTAACTTATTTCCTTATTTGTATGTCATATGGGGAATAATACTGGGCATTTTATTATAAACATGTTTACTAATTTTTGTACCTGACTTTTTTGAAGGTTAGCTTCTTCTAAGAGTTGCATGCTATTTCTGGCTCTTATAATAGCTTCATAGTTCTCATTTTCTAGTTCACTGCACTTTGCTTGTAGCTCTCTGGTCTGTTTTTCCAGATGTGTCTTTTCTGCTCTTAACTGGTTGGCTTCTTCAATTGACACACATAATCTAGAAATTAATAATCACATGGTGAAATAAACATTTTTAAGAAGAAGGAGGGAGATAAGAGATTTACTGAGCATTTAATACATGACAGATATTATGCCAGTAACTTTCACATATACATGTTTTCTCATTTGATTCTCACTGCAGTTCTGTAAAGCAGGTTTTATCATCTTCATTTTAAAGAATAACAAATATATTCAGAGATGCCAGACATTTCATAAAGGTGGTGCGCTAATTAGCAGTGGGGTTGAAACATCCTGGATATTCTGACTCAACATTTGGTATGGTCTCACTCTGTATTATATAGTTACATGATAATGTTATAAAGCTAATTCTTAAAGAATGAGTTTTTTCTCACATGGTCTCTTTTTCCTCTTTTAAAAAACTTTTACTTATTTTTCTTTATTTGAAAGGGGGAGAGAGTACAAATGTGAGAGCAAATCTCCCACCTGCTGGTAAATGTCTGCAACAGCTGGACTGGGTCAGATCAAAGCCAACAGCCAAGAACTCAATCTGAGTCTCCTAGGTGGGCCCAACTAATTGAAGTACCCATATATTTAGCTGCCAAGTTATTCATTGTGTTTAATGTTTAGGTTTACTAATATTGTATTGTTTCCATAAGACGCCCCTTTTTTCCTTTTTGTCTTTTTTCACATAAGGTGGGTACTGTGTTGACATTGTAACAAGGTTTACAGGGAGGCACATCTCACACAGACATGTAAAACCAATCATCATGCTTATGAACCACATAAAACATTGCCATTTTTCGTTATCTAAGTTTCTTCTTTGTTCTGTTCATGGCTTTTACATTAAATTTCACATTGATGGATACTTATACTGTCACTGTTGCTTTCTTTTGTCTATGGTTGCTGATATTGCTCCACTAATATCTTTATTTTAAATTTAAAATAAATCATCTATATTTTTTCTTTTTTGAGATCTTTGTTCTAGTTCATTTAGTCAGTGTTTTAGGTGTTTTTCTAAAATACCATATGATTGGGCCTTACATTTTGAACAAAATCTGTAAGTTTCTGCCTTATAATGGAATTCAATCCTCTCATATTTTAATGTAACGATTCATATGCATGACATTATCCACATCACCTTAATTTGGTAAAAGCCTTTGTGGTGGGAAATGAAGCATTCTCTGCCTTCTTTACTGAGGCACCAGGAGGAAGCATCCCTAATTCTGGGAGTTCTTACACTTTATTTAGCATCAGTTCACCCTTTCCACTTCACCATGACCTCTTGGGAGCCAGCACAGCAGGTGGACTAATGAAGTACATATGTTAGTTTCATCTCCCAAGAACCCATGGGTTTCAGTGGAGAAGCTTTCCTTTGGATTCTATGAATTCCAATCCTCAGTCAAGGTTTCCCTTCACACACACTAAATGTTAGAAAAAGCCCCTCTCAGTTCAGCAGCCTCATCAGTCATTTATTTGGCTCTGAGAAGGTAGAGTGGTGCTCGAAGTATTGGCAAAGAATATTCAGCTCATCAGCTTCATAATTTATAGATGTTCACTATTTTGTAACACAAAAGATGTATTACTGCTATTCTTATTCTCATAAAGGTACTTCTATATGCTCTACAGTCACATTTTAGAGGATTACTTTCTGTCAACTTGCTGAAATTGAGCCACGTTTCCTCTTCACAAAAATAACAGCAGGATAATAACAAACACTTGTATAGAACTTTCTTTGTGCCAGATAATCCTCATGTTCTCAGCAAGGCAATGGAGTAGTTTATAGATGGGGAAACTAGAGCACAAAAAGGCTAAGCTTAAGGTTATATATCTAGGTTACTGGAAAACCAGAATTCGAATTTAGTCGGCCAGCATTCAGTGTTGATAATAATATGGTATACTGCCAAAAAGACTTCCTTTTAAATGACAGATTCATCCCACATATCTGTAACTGTACAGAAAGAGGCTGTCATTCTAAGTAGAGCTGAGAGGGAAAAGACATACTAAAACCTGGGGGATTCAGTAAGTTTTCATATTAAATATTACTACTCATAGACTCTTGAGTTTCTAAAGTGCACTCAGAAGACTTTTGAACTTCCAACTCCTTCCAAGGCAGAAGAATGATAATCCTGCCCTGGAGAAACTGACCCAAGAGAAAGTACCCTCAGATTGGAATATTCAGGGATTTCCCAAGAAAAGTTAACCCAATGCCTCAATCTAATACTATATGCCTGCCACACTGCAGGCTCACCTATGTTCACCTAGCTTCCCATCAGCTTCTTGGTATCTTATTCTAAAAAGCAGTCAATAACAGATTCCTTATGCAAAACAGAGCTTCCATCAGGAAGGAAAGAAGTGGCAATGAGGAAATTTTAAGACTATGGTAAATTTAAGTTTGGGTATGATAGTTGCTTAAGTCCTAGGGAACAGCCAATCTTGGAGCAGAGGATGCCAAGAAAAATAAATGTCTCTAAGACAAAGATGGAATTTCAATGGTCTGATGCAGGGAACCACATTGAGAGGCATTTTAGAGCTCTCATGGAACACTTAGCATTGAACTAATATTATACACACAGAAAAGCTGTTATGTGAAGAAATGAGATAATTATCAACAAGAAACTCATTTTTCATTACAATCTCTATGTTTTTTTTTTTTTTTTTTTTTGACAGGCAGAGTGGACAGTGAGAGAGAGAGAGAGACAGAGAGAAAGGTCTTCCTTTTTCTGTTGGTTCACCCTCCAATGGCTACCACGGTTGGCGCGCTGCGGCTGGCGCACAGCACTGATCTGAAGGCAGGAGCCAGGTGCTTCTCCTGGTCTCCCATGGGGTGCAGGGCCCAGGCACTTGGGCCATCCTCCACTGCACTCCTGGGCCATAGCAGAGAGCTGGCCTGGAAGAGGGGCAACTGGGACAGAATCCAGCACCCCGACTGGGACTAGAACCTGGTGTGCCGGCACCGCTAGGCAGAGGATTAGCCTGTTGAGCCATGGCGCCGGCCTCTTTATGGTTTTACATGACTTTTAAACAATGTATATAAGCTTCCTTTGATAAAAAATAAAAATGAATAGCGGGGCTGGGGTGGTGGCGCAGCGGGTTAATACCCTGGCCTGAAGCACCGGCATCCCATATGGTTTCTGATTCTAGTCCCGGCTGCTCCACTTCTGATCCAGCTCTCTGCTATGGCCTGGGAAAGCAGCAGAAGATGGCTCAAGTCCTTGGGCCCCTGAACCCACATGGGAGACCCAGAAGAAGCTCCTGGCTCCTGGCTTTGGATCAGCTCAGCTCCTACTATTACGGCCCTCTGGGGAATGAACCAGCGGATGGAAGACTTCTCTCTCTGCCTCTACCTCTCTCTGTAACTCTGTCTTTCAAATAAATAAAAAATAAATTAAAAAATAAATAGAGCCAATTTATGGCTAATTGACATATATACAAAAACTGATGAAGAAAAGGGAGGGAGGGAGGAGGACTGGAGGGAGTGAGAGAACTGTAGTTATCTCCTTGGAACTGTACCTATGGGATGCATACATCTGTTTTCTTTATATTAATAAAAATTTTTAAAAAAGATTTATTTACTTGAGAGGCAAAGCCACAGAGGGAGAGACAGACAGAAAGGTCTTCTATCTGCTGGTTCATTCCTCACGTGGCTGCAATGGCTGGAGCTGTGCTGATCTGAAGCTAGGAGCCAGGAACTTCTTCCAGGTCTCCCACATAGGTACAGGGGCCCATGCACCTGGGCCATCCTCATCCTGCTTTCCCAGGCCACAGCAGAGAGCTGGGCTAGAAGTGGAGAAGCCAGAACTTCAACCAGTGTGCATTATGTGATGCCTGCACCATACGCAGATGCCCAACCTACTACGCCACAGCGCTGGCCCCCTTACTAAAAAATTTTTAAAAACTTTTCTGTATAGAACTGATACAATAATTAACAGTTTTATTCAGTCAAAACAAATATTTTTAAAAAGGCAAATCAGGGGTGCACATTTGATCAAGCAGTTAAGATGCCAGTTATTGATACCCACATTCCATACTGGAGTTCTTGGGTTTGATACCTGTCTTTGGCACCTGACTGCAACTTCCTGCTAATGCAGACCCTGGGAGGCACAGATGATGGCTCAAGTATCTGGCTTCCTGTCACCCACATAAGAGACATGGACTGAGTTTCCAGCTCCCAGCTTTGTCTTCAGCTCATATGCCCTAGCCAATGTGGGCATATGGGGAGTGAACAGGTAGATTGGAGCTGTCTTTGCATATTTATCTCTCTGCTCACAAATAAATAAAGTGCTAATGTTGTGGCTAAGCCACCAGCTATGTTACTGGCATCCCATATTAGAATGCTATATAAGGCCTGTGAAATTATTTGGTCTGGCAGGGCAAGCAGAGGTGGAACTTGAAATTCAATAAATCCATATAACAAGATAATTTTTAATTTTGAAGGCCTATGAACGAACATCCAAATGGCCCTTTATGGGGGAGACTGAATCCGGAAAGGCTAGAGGAACTTCCTGAGCCTGCCTGGTGTTTGAAGACTTGTCTTTAAGATTCAAATCCCTGGCTTAAATGACCCAGCCCCAGGGGTCTTTTGCCTAAAGATCATTAAGGTGGTATAACAGGAGTGGCTAAAACCCTTTTGCATCACATCACCCCACCCCTTGCCTGCATCCACTCTGTACAGTAGCTATATAAACACCTCCCTTTTACAATAAAGTGAGAGATCCTGCTTCCACTGGGCTCCCCACCGCATCTGATTGTCCCCCAGGGTTTGGGGAAGCTGAGTGGCAGGTGGCGCACTTCCCCTCCTCGGCCAAGGCAAGCTGCGGGCAGCCTGCCTAATTCTCCGGTGGTGACGAGGAAGTCACCGCAGCCCTTGGCAGAAGAAAAGTTCCCCACCCCTGCTATAAGATGGCCCATGTACTTGGGCCCCTGCCATCCATGTGGGAGACCTGGATGGGGTGCTTGGTTCCTGGCTTCAGCCAGCCCAGCCATGGCCATTGTGGCCATTTGGGAGTTAACCAGTGGATGGAAGATCTCTTTCTGTCTCTACCCATCTCTGTTAATTTGCCTTTCAAATAAATACATCTTTAAAAAATAATAAAAAACCCTTATAAAAATCATTTTGCAATAATCGTAGAAAATATTTAAAATTTAGTCTTTGTAACATTTTATTATACCAATCATCTCTTGTCTCTTTCATTAAGATTATTGAAACAGCCAAAAATTTCATCTTTGTGAATAATTATAATTCATTAGTCTTATAACTAGACTAACTTGCTTACAAAAACCAATTGATTCTGTCAAATGCTAAATCTTATAAAATATAAGAGTTTAAAATAAAACTTTTCTTGGAAGAGGCTATTTTTAGTCTGAAAGAAGGTGATGATTCAGGAAAGTAAAATAATAAACTTGACCCTGGATCCTTCATGCATTCTTACCTCATTTAATCCTAATGAAACTACGACTAAGTAGGTTACTTCTCCAATACACAAAGATAGAAAATGTATTAAATCAAGAAATCAAAGCAATTCTGCTTTCCTTTAAATATCAAAATCTCTTACTCTAACAATTTATATGATTATTGCCAGACAGCATCACTTTAAAATATCAAATCAATTTTTATAAAATATTAATTTCATCATGTAGTCCTTCTGTAATTAAACCATGCAATATTCAAGTTCAAATTCAAATTCATTTTACTTCCAAGACCTTATATCCTCTATTTTTTTTTCCCCCACAGGCAGAGTGGATAGTGAGAGAGAGAGAGAGAGACAGAGAGAAAGGTCTTCCTTTTTGCCACTGGTTCACCCTCCAATGGCTGTTGTGGCAGGCGTATCTCGCTGATCCAAAGGCAGGAGCCAGGTGCTTCTTCTGGTCTCCCATGCGGGTGCAGGGCCCAAGCACTTGGGCCATCCTCCACTGCCTTCCCGGGCCATAGCAGAGAGCTGGCCTGGAAGAGGGGCAACCGGGATAAAATCCAGCGCCCTGACGGGGACTATAACCCAGTGTGCCGGTGCTGCAAGGCGGAGGATTAGCCTGTTAAGCCACGGTGCTGGCCCATATCCTCTATTTAATCATAGTTTTTCACTAATTTCTGGTGTACAACCTTCTATTTCACTTATAATCAGGACTATATTTTTGCATCACTATTTTAAAAATTCATGTATCCTATTATGCACAGGAGTAGGGATGGCAAACAAAATGTGAAACAATGGTAGGAATGAAAATCACTTTTTATCAGTCACCTAAATGAAGATTTCCTGGTTGTACTTGTATATTTTTATTTCAAAAGAAATAGTAAATTAAAAAACACAAAGGCACAGTTTAAAGCAATTATATTCATTTAATCCCTGCTTTATATATCAAAGCATGCACAAACCAGCAGTCTTCCTAGACATAACTCCCACAATACTTCATCATCTGAAAGGATAGGGGAGGGAGATCATTTTTAGAAGACAAATAACGTAGGGCTCATAAATATGGCATTGGAAACGATCACAAACAATAAAATTAAAGCTTAAGTAGTGGGTATTTATTGAAATTAAGATTTCATGAAATATAGATGATCATTAAAAAAAGCTTTTTTTTTTTTTTTTTTTTTTTTTTTTTTTAGAAGGGAGGGGAGGATAGTCTACCCATGAAACTGTCATCAAATTTAGATTTGTGCCCAAATATTTAGGTTTGTTTGGGTAAAGATTTTTTTTTTAATTTTTTTTAACTTTTATTTAATGAATATAAATTTCCAGTGTACAGCTTATGGATTACAATGGCTTCCCCCCCCCCATAACTTCCCTCCCACCCGTAACCCTCCCCTCTCCCGCTCCCTCTCCCCTTCCATTTGCATCAAGATTCATTTTCAATTCTCTTTATATACAGAAGATGAATTTAGTATAAAGATTTCAACAGTTTGCACCCACATAGAAACACAAAGTGAAACATACTGTTTGAGTACTAGTTATAGCATTAAATCACAATGTACAGCACATTAAGGACAGAGATCCCACATGAGGAGCAAGTGCACAGTGGCTCCTGTTGTTGACCCAACAAATTGACACTCTAGTTTATGGCGCCAGTAACCATCCTAGGCTGTCGTCATGAGTTGCCAAGGCTATGGAAGCCTTCCAAGTTTGCCGACTCTGATCATATTTAGACAAGGTCATAAAAGACAGAGTGAGGATAGTAACCAATGATCCTAAGAGTGGCATTTACCAGGTTTGAACAATTATACAGCATTAAGTGGGGAAGAGGACCATCAGGACACACAGGTTGGGAGTAGAGCCATTGGTGGTAGAGTAGAGGTTATGATTACAAAGGAATGAGGCCCAAGTGCACTAGACAGGGCCTAGAACAAAGGACAGAGTCATTATTAGAGGAGCTAAGAAAGGTGCTGTCTAAGCTACAATTAAGTTTTCTGATTGAGAGGCAAATAGAACCTGATAGAAGGGGCTTGATAATAATCTGATAATGTATTAACAGTACAGCTTGATAATGTATTAACAGTACCAACTGAGAGAAAGTATGGTTAACTGAGGTTACTAAAAAGAAAAAGCAATTCAAATCAATTGGCAATCTACAAAAAGAGTTAAAGATTTTAAAAGCTATTATTAAAATTGCTATATTGGTCTATTATGCTATGTTATATGTGTGTACATATTGTATGTCCACATGGGGAAATTTTATTAAGAGTTTTATTTTAAATGGCTTATAGATAAGATTGTCCATAAATTTAAGCTGCTAAAATCAATCAAAGATACATTTTAATTTGTGTGACCTGAATCTGTGTATCATCTGTTTTAGACTTGTTGGTAGAAAGAAACTAAAAACATTTTAGATGGTTGTGCTTAAGTTTACTGGCTAAACAAACTACACCATGTTAGATATTTAAGAGGTGTTTTCAAATACATGATTCTTAAAATTTATAGAAGGCATTGGACCTTCTGGTAAATGTTTTCTTAAGCTGTTATCTAATGGTTGAAACGGTTTGCTAAGTATTCATGTGATATTGCTATTGTCAGCAAGCGATCTAGGACTTGCTCCCTCATTTCTCTATTCTAAGCCCAACTTGTTCTTTCATTTCTCTATTCTCTTCAAGGTAGGAAACTAATTCTATTATGAAGGAATCTGTAGGATGCACAATTTAATAGCTAGATTCACTTCGCCATCAGCGAAGTATACAGTAAGTAGAAAAAACCTCCCTTTCAGACCAAAGGGAAAGAAAGTTTTAAAGTGAGAATATAATTTTCCTCATGGGCATTGTCTACCTTAGAAAAACTACTACAGAACATGCCTGTGACTAGAGACTTGTAGTTCAGGCCACCGAAGATTAGAGATGGGACATGGGCACTCCCTTGACTTGCATCCTCTGGTCTGCTTTAACACAAACCAGGAGGAAAAGAAAGCTCGGCATCAGAAGCAATGGGTGGCAGGCCTATTAATGGCTGATCTGTACAGTGATCTGCCCTCAAGGAGACCCAACAGGCCAGTCCACTGCAGTGGCTTTCAATGTGGTAAGCCTGGGCTTCAGCAGAAGTCAGCTTGTGAAGAGCCCTGGCAGCTCTGCCAAGAGTTGGATCACTGGAAATGGACCTGCCCTGGAGTCGAAGGATGCCCAGGTCAGAGCCACAGATCTTATTGGCTCTAAGCTGAAAAGCCCTTCACTCAGCCCAACTTCCAAAGTGACCACTGCAGCTGAGGGGATGGTCAAGTAGGGTCAGCAACATTGCAGGCAGAACTGTAAATTTCTTGTTAGAGATGCCCCCTGCCTTTACCTGGCCAGCTCTCCTCCCAGGCCAGCCAAGTAATGAAAGTCAACAGAGTGCCTTCCCCTAGGAGGTTCACACCTCCCTTAGGATATACCCCATGTGAAGAGATAGATAGGTCTGGGCCTCTTAACTTACAAGGCCTAAAGCCCACCAGATTATTATCAAGCCCCTTCTAAAAAAAGCTTTTCAAACTGACAGTTTATCAAATAGACATGTTCACACCTGCAATGTTCTAAATGTCTCCAAATGGTCTTTAGAGACTTATTAAGTACACTGGTAACTATGCTTTCTTTTATATAGATATGTAAGTTTTTAAATTTTAAAATATGAATTTTTATCATATATAATGTATGCAACATGCCACATGACGATGTGTCATTCAATGAGAGACTGTGTATGATGGCTGTCCCATTAGGCTATGTTGCCTAATAATACTGCAGTCATCTGAGTTTGTGTAAATGAACTCTGATTCTTTCAATGATGAAAATGTCTAATGACATGATCCTAAGAACACTGCACTGTAGAAATGTCTCTAGTTACTAAATTTAATAGTACTAAAAGAAAGCCAATGTAAAAATTCCTTTTGCAAAGGAGGATAACTGAATATTGGATTAAAAAAATCCTTAGTTTTTCCTACATTTGCAGTGATCTCTTCTTAGGGAAATGTTAGGTTACCTTACAGTATTATACTAAAACAATAACTGTTACAAAGCCTCCAACCTTCAAAACTAAAATGAAAAGACACTGTTGAATAAACAACACAATATTCTACGATTCAATAGTATTAGAACCAAAAGGAAGTGAAATTTATTGATTCAGATGTTATTTCCAGTTGTTTGGTAGAATGCTACTAAAATAAAAATAAAACAGTATAACCTCTGAGTTTTCAGGAAAGCGACAAAACTTTCAACTGCTGTGAAGAGTTTAGAAAAATGAAAAATCAAATCAAACCAAAACCAAAATCAAAACCAAAACATGCTAGCACTTAAAAACTGTAAGTTCTATAATTAATTAGTATGTAACCTGCTGTGAGCAAAGATATTACTTTTATTAACATTTTAGAGAACAGGAAACAGAGATACTTTGTTTCTGGACATACAACAAGTAGTAACTTGTGGATCTGTGACTGAAATTGAGATATCAATTCGTTTTTTAAGATTTTAAAAAAATTTTGTATAAGTTATACAAGTTTCATATATATCATATATACAGATTTAGGAACATAGTGACATTTCCCTCCCTACCCTCCCTCCTGCCCATGTTCCAAGCATTTCCCTCCCTCACAGAATCCCACTGATCTATTTTCAGTATACTTAATGATCATATAGTTGACCCTATTCTATGTAAAAGAGTTCAACAAATAGTATGAAGAGAAAAACAACAACAACAACACTGTTCCTCAATGGAAGTCAAGGGCTATAAACAATCATCAAATCTCTTTCACTCCAATACATAACACTTCAGGTACTCTATTAGCTACCTCAGATCAGGGAAAACATATGATGAGATATCAATTCTTAATGTGGTCAGTTCAGTAGGTAATTTCTGAGTATAACAGATTCTAGTCATAACAGTAATTCAGCTATAAAGCATAATGTGAATTTACAAGTTGTACGATGGATTACAAAGGACAATTTTCAACAGAACATTAATAATGTTCAGGAAACAGCAAGATAAAGACTCACAAAGGATTCTAGAGTGAGCTCTTGCAGCAAGACAGCAATTTGTGACACAGTCTCAGAAGATATTTAAAAAGTAGGCGAGACCTTAAAAAAAAAACTGTTGCTCCACAAAACTCCAGGGAAAGTATCTATATTTCTAATGAGTTCTGAAATATTTTTTCTCTTGTGTAAACACTTACTAAGAAATTGTCTTCTAAATAATTTTTGCCCACATTTGTTAATTTTCTTCCTGCTTCAAATGGAAAAGAACATTTTGATGTTAAGATTGACTAAAATTGACTAGGGCAGCTTTGGGGAAAAGATAAATGTAACAAATCAACTTCTGCAGCTGTGTTTTCCTTGTACATGGAAGAAAAACTCTAATTGTTTCTATCTTTAACTACTCAATATGTTCCTATATTCTATATTTTATGTTTTTTTTTAAATATAAAGTGATTAAGATGCCTACGTTTCATATTGGAGTACCTGGGCTTGAGTCCTGGCTCCAGCTCTTAACTCCTGGTTCTTGCTAATGAAGACCTTGAGTGGAACTGGTAATGGCTCAAGTATTTGGGAAACCTGGATTATGTTCTTGGCTCCTGGTTCCCATTCATTTGGGGAAAGAACTAGTTCTCTGGTTCTCAAATAAGTAAAAAAAAATAAAAAATAAACTTAAAAACCTTCCCCTAGAGGAGATATACTTTTGCTTTTCCCATGTATCAGGACTTGCTGCCAACCTGATTTTACTTTGGGCTTGAGGTTTCCATACGAATGCTGAGTAAATCTGAATGGCAGCCTCCTATGCACACAGGACTATGGTTACACAGTCTCAGGGAAGAGTACAATGGCTATTATAGTTTTTTTTTCCCCATAGTGTAAATAGTTTTTCTTGTTTGTGGTGTTTGCTAAGAGGCAGATATTTTTCCTATTTTAGCCTTTCTATGAGGGTGTAATTTCCTCAAGGTTCCAACTTTGGGTGGGCAGAGGATGGCTTGGCTTCCTATCACATAATATAGGGCCTATTTTTGGCTCTTTTCTTTCCTTTTTTTTTTTTTTAACTTACTACTTTAGTTTGGCTCTGTTATCTTTTTGTTTGTACCTTCATAAATATATCTCACATTTAAATGCTTAATTTATAAGAAAATGTGTCTGTTCTAATTCATCATCAGGATGCTTATGATAAGGTTTCTTTTTGCCGTAGTATTTAGTCTGATATTATATGATCAGAATATGCCGCATGTTTAGTATTAATCATTATTTCCATCTATCCTCCATTTCTAACCTACAGTAAATTTTTGGTTCATTCAAATCTGTGCTTCAGACCTTTAGAGTAGATGCTAGTGGTATCTTATACCTGTAGTACCTGGCTTTTTTTAAATTTATTTTTTAAGGAATATAAATTTTGAAAGTACAACTTTAGGAATATAGTTATTCTTCCCACCATACTCACCCTCCTTCCCACACTCTCACCTCTCCTCCTCCTCCCTCTCTCCTTGCTAGTCCCATTCTCCATTAAGATACATTTTCAATTAATTTTGTACACAAAAGACCAACTCTATACTAAGTAAAGATTTTAACAATTTGCACACACACAAACACACATATATAAAAACTGTTTGAGGACTGAGGTTCTGCATGGGGAGTTAGTGCACGGTAACTCCTGTTATTAATTTAATAATTAACAGTCTTATGTATGATATCAGTGACCACCTGAGGCTCTTAACATGAACTGCCTAGGCTATGGAAGCCTTTTGAGTCCACAAACTCTGTCAGTATTTGAAGATGGCCATAAGCAATTCTCTCCTCCCTTCAGAGAAAAGTATCTCCTTTTTTGATGACCACTTCTTTCTGCTTGGGTCTCACTCACAGAGATCCTTCATGTAGAACATTTTTGGACACGGTGTCTTGGCTTTCCATGCCTGAAATGCTCTTGAGGGCTTTTCAGCCAGATGAGGAAGTCTTAAGGACTGATTCTCAGGTCAGAGTGTTACTTAAAGTGGTTGTCATTCTATGAGTCTGCTTTGTGGTCTGCTTCCCATGCTGGAACATTCTCTCCTTTTCAATTCTATCTATTATGATTACCAGACACTTGATCCTATTAATTTCATCCTTTTAGAACTTAATCCTATCTATACATTCACTTTAACACTTAATATGATCACTTTAACAATTAAGATGGCACTTTTACCACCAAGTTTAATGGAATTTGGAGTCCTATAACAAGTTTTTACTGTACCCTTAGAAGTAAGTCCGTAGGAATGTATGCAGAACTATACAGCTTTATAGTTACAAACTTCCTCTTCCTTCTCTTATTCCCACTCTTATTTTTTACTGAGATCCATTTTCAATTGACTTTACACACATATGATTACTTTGTTAAGTAAAGAGTTCAACAAATAGTATGAAGGAAAAAAACAAAACAAAAAAACCAAGACTGTTCCTCAACAGTCAACACAAGGGCAGCTCAAATCATCCCTCCGAGAAGGGATTTTACTTCTACACATTTCATTTTAGATGCTCTATTAGTTCACACAAATCACGGAGAACATATGGTATTTGTCCCTTTAGGACTGGTGTATTTCACTAAGTATGATGTTTTCCAGATTTGTCCATTTTGTTGCAAATGATTGGTATTCATTTTTTTAACTGCTGTGTAGTATTCCATATTGTATGTATCCCATAATTTCTTTATCCAGTCTTTGGTTGATGGGCATTTAGATTGATTCCATGTTTTAGCTATTGTAAAGTGAACTGTAATAGTTTGTTCTTTCTTTATACTGCTAAGAGGAGGATATTACAAAGCACATGTAAAATAGAATTAAAAGATAATTTTAATTTTAATGCATAGAAGGGTCCTAAGAATTCTTCAAAAAATGCTTATTGTAAAAATGCATGGATTTCAAAAAATTATTTTGTGCCAAACTACACTTATCTCTTACTTCAATTTTCCTACAAACCTTATTACATACCCTTGTACTAAACTACCCGAGTCCAGTGATTTCTGGAAAACAGGATGGCTAAGAAATCCAACCATCAGTTCTCCAAAACCTCCTATCCACTTGTCTTCCAGGATAACATCAAAGGACAACCTTACCCTGGTATATTCCTGGATAAGACCCATCTCTATCCCTCCTCAAGACTCCCTTGACTCATGCACATTTATTTGTCTGCCTATAAAAAAACTCAGGCCCCTTCCTTTTCTTTGAAATATCCTCATTAATGAACATTAGCTTGACTGCAACAGCATGAATCAACTTTTACCTCCTAAACCATCTGGTAGATTTGACCTTTAACAATACAAATAATCCTTACATCACACAAATAAACCTTGGAAGGAAGTAAAATTTTAATTAAATTATGCATAAGATTTATTTGAGAGGCAGAGTTACAGACAGAGAGAAGGAGAGACAGAGAGAAATGTCCTCCATCCTCTGGTTCACTCCTCAAAGAGTGGAGCTGGGCCAGATGGGAGCCAGGAGCCAGGAGTCAGGAGCTTCCTCTGGGTCTCCCACATGTGTCCAGGGGCCCAAGCACTGGGCTATCTTCCACTGGTTAGAGGAGGAGCAGTAGGGACTAGAACTGGCGCCCATATGGAATGCTGCACTGCAGGCAGAAGCTTAACCTAGTATGCCATATCGCTGGCTCCAAATTGCTTGTGCTCTTGCTCTCTCTGTAACTCTCTCTGTCTCTTCTCTATCACACAATGGAAACCTAGATTCTAAAATAACTGCAATCTAGAAAATGAGTACTTACTGAAGAAAGAAGAAAAAAAGCAATCTGGATTTTTTAATAAGTACTAGATGATGTGCAAGTCTGAATACATTTAGTAATTAAGGGTGCAATCTCAAGCATCAACTCAGGTTGACAATCGTAGTGGCAGCCAACCAGGAGCCAATTATATTGTCAAATAATTCTTTTTTCCTAAGCTTACGCACAATGAAAGTCAAAAGGCAGTGGGAGTGTTGATACAAGTAGATGATGCCTATCAATCACACCTCATTCTGAATTTTTACTTATCTTTTAGAAACTCTATTTTACTTTGAAGTATCCACTAGTGAATTTTTCCCAAGATAAAAATGTAAGACAACAATGTCAACTCAATGTTTATACTCCAGGAAATCCTTTGCATTATTTAAACTAAATAAGTATAATGTAGCTTAAGGATTTTTCTCTGTCATTCACTATCACCAGATACAGCCACTGCTAGAGCCCTGGCACCTCAAACACTGTACGTAGTAGGTGCTCAATCAATGCTGAATATGTGATACTTCACCTGTGAATATGAGACTCTCTCTCAAGAGGGAGTCTTAAAGACTTTTCTCTTGATAATGTGTAGAAAATCCTATCAAGTTGAACATTCTACTTTTTAATCAATTCACTTAGCTTATATAAAGAGATTGAGAAAAAAAAGAGCATTGAAGGAACCATTTTGGGACTTAGTGTTCTCTACTCAATGGTTACCAAGTATGATGGTACTGACAGTTGAGATGTATGAGATACATTTTAGTGATCAGAATACTAGAAGAAGGAAAGATTTTAGGTAGTATCTGGAGATCAATTAGTTTCACTCCAATATCTGCAAGGTGACTTCAGGAGAAATGAAAATGAAAGTGTGCCTTATATGGAGGATATTAATATAAAAGCCATGATTATCAAGAGTTTTTTTTTTCTTTTCAAAAAAGTACTGAAGTAAGTAAGTTGTAAAAATAATACTTTTGTAACTTAGAAAGGTTCTAGACTCTTACTAAAAACATGATCTTTAAATAAACGTCCAAAATATAGTAATCTGTTGAACATGATTTTGAAATAATGTCCAATGGGGGCCAGTCCTGTGGCACAGTGGGTAAAGCCACTGCCTGCAGTGCTGGTATCCCATATGGGCACTAGTTTGAGATCTGGCTGGCTCCACTTTCAATTCAGCTCTCTGCTATGGCCTGGGAAAGCAGCAGAAGATGGCGCAAGTGCTTGAGCCCCTGCACCCGCACAGGAGACAAGAAGAAGCTCCTGGCTCCTGGCTTCAGATCAGCACAGCTCCGGCCATTGCAGCCATTTGGGGAGTGAACCAGCAGATGGAAGACCTCTCTCTCTGTCTCTGCCTCTGCCTCTCTGTAACTCTGCCTTTTAAATAAATAAATAAATAAATCTTTTAAAAAACATAAAATAATGTCTAATGAATCATATATTTTAAACCTATGAATACAGTTTTGATATATCAATTATAAATACATACTATAATAAATATCAGACAGAAACACTGTGCTGGCATATAGACAGATACATTTGACAATGTACCTTGTTTCTAATTGTTTTATACTAGATTGTAACTGCTGTAAGCGCCTGTCTGATGCTTCCTCTCTTCCTTGAGCAGACATCATATCTTCTTCCTAGAAAATAAAGAAAATGGAAGCTTACTTCAACTATGTAAAAATTTAGTACACTGATATACAGCATGAAGAAAACAACTTATATTATATAGTTGCTATGCTGCTAGGATTCTATTATGAGGTTTAAAGAACAATATGACTTTAGAAACAAATCATGTGCTTAAAAGGGGGGAAAACTAAAAAGGGTTGAAAAGAGCTTCACTATCAATAGTGTATTAGACAAACAATAAAAGAGCTACAGTATATAGATTTCTTCCAATATCTGAAATTGTTTCTAACACACAAATCTAATGAATCAAGGCAAGAATTTCTGTGAAAATAGTATTCTTTTGGATTAACCACAAAGGTAATCACAACTTTCTTCCTTCCCATAGTGTTTCTCTGAAACATCTTAATAGATTTTATTGATATCATCTTTTTTAAAAAAGTATTGTTCATTCCTTTCCTGCTTTTATGTTGAATCAATAATTTTATGATTCCACTTGATTTCCTCTATTGCTATAAGGTATATCTATACAGATATCTATCTTTTTAAATTGTTTTTAAGGGGGAATGCTTCCAGCTTTTCCCCATTCAGTAGGATGCTGGCCAGGGGTTTGTCATAAACTACCTTGATTGTGTCGAGAAATGTTCATTTGAATCCCAATTTGCTTAAGGTTTTCATCATGAAAGGATGGTGTATTTTATCAAATGGTTTCTCTGCATTCATTGAGGTAATCATATGGTTTTTGATATTCAGTTTGTTAATGTGATGTATCACATTGGCAGATTTGTGAATGTTGCACCATCCCGGCATATCAGGGTCTGGGTGAATGATCTTTCTGATGTACTGCTGGATTTGATTAGTTAATATTTTGTTGAGGATTTTTGCATTTATGTTCATCAGGGATATTGGTCTACAGTTCTCTTTCTTTGTCGTATCTTTTTCAGGTTTAGGAATTAAGGTGATGCTGGCTTCATAGATGGAGTTTGGGTGGATTTCCTCCCTTTCAATAGTTTTGAATAGCTTGTAAAGAATTGGAATTAGTTCTTTAAATATCTGGTAGAATTCAGCAGTGAAGCCATCCGATCCAGGGTTTTTCTTTGTTGGGAGGTTCTTTATTGTTCAATTCCTTTCTTGGTTATTGGTCTGTTTAAGTTTTCTATGTCTTCGTGACTCAATTTTGGTAGATCGTATGTGTTCAGGAATCTATCCATTTCTTCTAGGTTTCCCAATTTGTTGGTATACAGCTCTTTGTAGTAATTCCTGATGATTCTTTTTATTTCTGTGTTATCTGCTGTTACATTTCCTTTTTCATCTCTGATGATATTGATTTGGGTCTTCTCCCTGTATCTTTGCTTAGTTGTGCAAATGGTGTATCAATTTTTTTTCTTTTTAAAAAAGTTCTTACTCTTAATTTCATTTTTTCATAATTTCATTTTTAAAGATTTATTTTATTTATTTGAAAGAGTTACAGAGAGCAGTAGAGAGAGAGAGGTCTTCCATCCACTGGTTCACTCCCCAGATGACTGCAACAGCCAGAGCTATGCCGATCTGAAGCCAGGAGCCAGGAGATTCCTCCAGGTCTACCATGCAGGTGTGGGGGCCAAACGACTTGGGCCATCTTCTACTCCTATCCCAGGCCATAGCAGAGAGCTGGATTGGAAGGGGAGTAGTGGGGATTAGAACCAGCGCCCATATGGGATGCCGGCGTTTTAGTCCAGGGATTTCACTTGCTGTGCCACAGCGCTGGCCCCTTACTGAACTTTTATATATATTTTGTTGGTTTCAATTTTGTTTATTTCTTCTCTAATTTAATTAGTTCTTTCCTCCTACTAATTTTAGGTTTGGCTTGTGGTTGTTTTTTGCTGTTTTTCTAGGTCCTTGAGATGCACTGATGGCTCATTTACATGGTACCTTTGTTATTTCTTCATGTAGGTGTTAATTGCTATAAATTTCCCTTTTAGCACTGCTTTTGCTATATCCCATATGGTTTGACATGATGTACTGTCATCTTCATTTGTCTCCAGAAATTTTTTGATTTCTTCTATGAACATGTTGCTCAGTCTCCATGTGTTTGCATATGACCTAGAGATTCTTCAGTTGTTGATTTCCAGCTTCATACCATTGTGGTCAGGGAAGATGCATGGAATGATTTTGATTTTTTTGAATTTGCTGAGACTTAGTTTATGGACTAGCATATGGTTTATCCTAGAGAAGTTGCATGCTGATGAGAAGAATGTATATTCTGCAATTGTAGGGTGAAAAGTTCTGTAGATATCAGTTAGGTCCATTTGGTCTATGGTATAGATTAGCTCTGTTGTTTCCTTGTAGATTTTCTTTCTAGTTGATCTGTCCATTGATGAAAGTGGTTGTGGAAGTCCCCTGGGACTACTGTATTGGAGTCTATGTTGCCCTTTAGATTCCATTAACATTTCTTTTAAATAGCCAGGCACTCTGTGATTGGGTACATATACATTTATTATAATCACATCTTCCTGATGAATTGATCCTGTAATCATTACATAGTGTTCTTCTTAATCCCTTTTGATAGTTTTTATGTGGTAAAGTCCATTTTGTCTGATATTAGGATGGCAACACTTGCCTTTTTTTTTTTTTTGCTTCTGTTAGCATAGAATATCTTTTTCCATTCTTTCACTTTCAGTCTGCATGTATTTTTGTTGGTGAGATGTGTTTCTTGTAGGCAGCAAATAGAAGGTTCTTGTTTTTTAATCCATTCAGCCAGTCTATATCTTTTAACTGCCTGGACCACACAAATGATCTGTGCAGTTCTCACTGTGATCACAGTTCCCGCTGCAATAACCTGCTGTAGGCAACAAAGAAGCTCCAAACATGTAGAGCCACACCCAGTGATTGCCCAGAGACCCAGCTATACCCTGTAACTTTTTTTTTTTAAGATTTATTTTATTTATTTGAAAGACAGAGTTACAGAGAGAGGTAGAGACAGAGAGAGAGGTTTTCCATCTGCTGGTTTACTCCCCAGATGGTCGCAACGGCTGGAGCTGTGCTGATCTGAAGCCAGGAGCCAGGAGCTTCCTCCAGGTCTGCCACGTGGGTGCAGGGGCCCAAGGACTTAGGCCATCTTCTACTGCTTTCCCAGGCCATAGCAGAGAGCTGGATCAGAAGAGGAGCAGCTGGGACTAGAACTGGCGCCCATATGGGATGCTGGCTCTGCAGGCCAGGGCTTTAACCTGCTGTGTCACAGTGCCAGCCCCATCCTGTACCTTCTTATGCAACCAAAAAGTCCCCACAGTCTCAGCACATAAGGCTCCTACAGATGCAGAAGTTTCTCTCTATCCTGCCAGCCTATCCAGTCAACAGAGAGACAGATGTTCCCTGAGACAGCTTTGCCTAAGCATCTTGATTCTGGGAGGCTATGGACACTTCACTGTCCTACGTGGTTGCCCAGCCATATCCCAGCCAGGCTCAAAGTCAGTGGGGTCTGCAGATAGTTCCCTCCACTAGAATCTGTGGATCACACATGTGCACAAGAGCCACTGGCTGAATGTTGCTCTCTTGTTGCCACTGTCTCCAGTACTGTCTAGAAGATGTTGTTCTATCTCAGCCAGTTGCTGTGTGTACACAATCTTCCACAGCTCTTGCCCAAACCTAAGATGGCACCTTTTCATTCTCAGCCAGGCAGTGAGTGCTGTTTTGGAGAAACATGCTCCCTCTACTTCCACTGGGTCTGTGGGCAACCACTAACGCCCAGGTCCCCAGTCCAGACTCATGCCAAGCTCTCCCTCCAGCTGTATCACCACGGTTTGCTGCAGTCTAGTTTCACCTCCATCTCCAAGCTGCCACCTGCTCTGGCTTTTGGCTGCTGCAATATTGCTTGTGTTTGTGTCCATGCTGCGTGCCTGCACCATCCTCATTGGTCCATGGTGTTCCTCTTTCTCTTATAGGATTTCCAGTGCAGTTTAGCTCCAATTCTCCTCTGAGAGTGTATTTCCTTTTTTTTACTATTTATTCCTAGCCTAGCACAGTATGTTGTTCCCTAATCTGTCATCTTGGAATCTTCTGTCTTCATTTTTAAAGGATAGTTTCACTGGATATACAATTCTTGGTAAGCATTTTATTCCTTCAGGAATTCAAATATATTATTCCAGTCTTTAAAAATAAGTTAATCACTAGCTTACTGTTTCATTTGAAATTAAAAAAAAATCTATTTGAAAGGCAGAACCCATAGGAGATGCTGGCACTGTAGGCAGCAGCTTTACCCATTATGCCACAGCGCCGGCCTCTATATATTTTATTTGAGAAGCAGAGTTACAGACAGAGAGGGAGAGACAGAGAGAAAGATCCTTCATCCTGTGGTTCACTCCCCAAATGGCTGCAATGGCTGGAGCTGGGATGATCCAAAGCTGGGAGCCAGGAGCTTCTTCTGGGTGTACCATGTAGGTGGCAGGGGCTCATGTGCTTGGATCATCTTCCACTGCTTTCCCAGGCCATTAGCAGAGAGCTGGATTGGAAGAGGAGCATGAATTGCTGCCCCATGGGATACTTGCAGTAAAGGTGGACGCTTAACCTACTAAGTCATAGCACCAGCCCCTCAAAGACATTTCTTTCTTTTTCCTTTCTTCTTTTTAATTTTAGCTCCCACATATAAGGGAGAACATGCAGTATTTGTCTTGCTAGGTCCAGCTTATTTCACTCAACATGATGTCCTCCAGTGTGTCTATTCTGCTGCAAATAGTAGAATTTCATTTTTTTTTTTTGACAGGCAGACTAGACAGTGAGAGAGAGAGAGACAGAGAGAAAGGTCATCCTTTACGGTTGGTTCACCCTCCAATGGCCGCTGTGGCTGGCGAGCTGTAGCTGGTGCACTACACTGATCTGAAGGCAGGAGCCAGGTGCTCATCCTGGTCTCCCATGCGGGGCAGGGCCCAAGCACTTGGGCCATCCTCCACTGCACTCCCGGGCCACAGCAGAGAGCTGGCCTGGAAGAGGGGCAACTGGGACAGAATCCAGCACCCTGACTGCGACTAGAACCCAGAGTGCCAGCGCCACAGGTGGAGGATTAGCCTACTGAGCCACGGCGCTGGCCAGAATTTCATTTTTTATAGCTGTATAATATTCCATCAGCTTTATCATTCATCTGATTATGGACACCTTGGTAGGTTCCAAATTTTGGCTACTGTGAACAGTGTTGCTATAAAATGATGGTACAGGTATCTGTTTGATACACTGTGTTCAAGTCTTTTGGGTATATACCCAGTTAGTGGTATTGCAGTATTACTTGGCAAATCTATTTCTAGTTTTTTAAGAAATCTCCACATAGTTTTCCACAGTGGCTTCACTAATTTACATCCCCACCCATGGCACACTGTTGTCAAATTGTCAAAAGTTAAAGACAAGGAAAGAATCCTAAAGACAGTAAAAGAAAAGTATCAAGTTACATATAAAGGAAAACCAATTAGATTAACATCAGACTTCTCAGTGGAAACAACACAGGCCAGAAGAGAATGGGATGATATATTCAAGGTTAAAAGAAAAAAAAAAAACTTCCAACCAAGAATATTATATATAGCAAAGTTATTCTTTAAAAGTGAAGGAGAGATAAAGTAATTTCAAGATAAGCAAAAACAGAGAATTCACCACCACCAGATCCACCTTACAAGAAATTCTGAAAGTTGTCCTGCATTAAAAGTAAACATGAAACACATTTCAATGCCAGATTCACTGACAGAGCAGGCAGAGTTATTATACAATCAACAAAATGACAGATCTTAATTCTTTTCTATCAGTACTAATCTTGAAGGCAGATTGAATAAATTCACTAACCAAAAAACTTAAGTTAGCTTCATGGATAAGAAACAACCCCACTGTATGCTGACTGCAAAAAAACCACTTCACAAGCAAAGATAGACGCAGACTGAAAGTAAAGGGTTGGAAAAAGATATACCAGGCAATGAAAACCAAAAGCGAGCCAGTGTAGCTATCCTGATATCAGATAAAACAGACTTTACATCGAAAACTGTAAAAAGAGATAAAAGACATTATATTTTGATAAAAGGTTCTATACATCTAGAAGACACAACAATCATAAATATATATGTACCCCACTCAAGGTCACACAGATATCCACAGCAAATATGATTAGATCTAAAGGGAAATATAGTCTCCAATACAAGTGGGTGACTTCAACATCTCATTCTCATCAAAGAACAGGATGTTCAGACAGAATATCAATATACACTGGAGTTGAAACATATTATCAAACAAACAGACCTGACAGACCATTACAGGACATTTCACCTAACAGCTACAGCATACACATTCTTCTCATCAGTACATGGAACATTTTCTAGAATAGACCACATATTAGGCAAAAAATCAAGTCACTGAAAATTTAAAAAGACTGAAATCCTATCACGTATATTTTTAGACCATAAAGGAATAAATCAAGAAATTAACAACAAGAACAACAGAACACTAATAAATACTTGGGAATTAAACAGTGAATGATCAATAGGTCACTGAAGAAATTAAAAAGGAAATTAAAAACTTTTTTGAAGTAAATAAAAATAAAAATATAACATTTCAAAATCTGTAGGATACAGCAAAAGCAGTATTAAGAGGCAAGTTTATAGCATTAAGTGTTTACATTAAAAAATCTTTATTTAATTTCTTTAAGATTTTTAAAAAGAGTCACACATTTATTTGAAAGGAATAGTTACGGAGAGAGGGAGTGACACAGAGAGAAAGAGATCTTTCATCTGCTGGTTCACTCTGCAAAAGCCCGCATTAGCCTGTGCTGGGCTAAGCTGAAGCCAGGAGTCTGGAACTACATCAGGGTCTCCCATGTGGATGCAGGTGCCAAAGGACTTGGGTCATTTCCACTGCTTTCCCAGCCACATTAGCAAAAAGCTGGACTGGAAGTGAAGCAATTATGACTTGAACTGGTGCCCATATGGGATATTAGAGACCCAGGTGATGGTTTAACCCAATCTGCCATAATGTCAGCATCCTCTTGAAGATGTTTATTTACTTATTTATTTAAATATTTAATCATTTATTTGAAAGGCAGAGTTCAGAGACAGAAAGAGACAGAGAGATTTTCCACCCACTGGTTCATTTCCCAAATGGCCAAAACATCTGGGGTTGGGCCAAGCCAAAGCCAGGAGCCAGGAGCTTCCTCTGGAGCTCCCACATGGTCTCCTTTATCCGTTGCTTTCTCAAGCTCAATAGCAGAGGGTTGGATTGGAAGTGGAGCAGCCAGGAAATGAATTAGTGTCCAGATGGGATGCTGATGCTCAGGCAGTGGCTTAACCCACTGTGCCACAGTGCTGGCCTTATCTTGAAGATAAAATAGCTAATTTGAGGCCTCTGCTTGCTAAATCCAACAGCAGATCCACTGAGAGTTTATTTTGACCGCATTTCCTCTACTGCCATCCTCAACTTCATTTCTCATAAGTATAGGTCATACTTTGCAGTCTAATAATTCTTGGTTGAAAACTGGAAAATGTAACTAATACATTGTAATTACGGTGTATTTATAATATTCTTATGAAGATTATGGTTTTGGTTTGTTTAGTGCAAACAGGCAATTACCTGACCTGGATTTGAACTCTGAAATCTGTTCCCTTCAGTATATAGCAGCTGGTATCTATGATTTGTTCTTACTGCTTTCCATGATTGTTTTTAAAGCTAGTGCTCTAGGGAATGACCATGGGCCTGCACAACTTGAGGGACACTCAAGATTTGGGCAGAGGTAGTGTTTTATCCTCTATGATTTCTTTTTTCCTAGGGATTCCCTATAATGTAAAGCTGTTCCTCCAGATTTGAGATCTATCCTCTGATACTTAAAAAATAAGATTTCATTTTTCTGCTGCTCTAGTTGTCCAAATTAAAAGCAGTACACTCAAATATCTAGTTTCAAGAGTTCAAAAGGTGTGTGGAAAATGGAATTAAAAGGTATATTTATTTTGTCATAAAAATTTTGAAATTAATGCATATTTATTCATAATATGTATTTTCCATAATTATTTTTTATTTCTTTTTAAAATCTATATAAGGTGAACAAATTTCATGTGTTTTATATATAGATTCAGAAGCACAGTGATATTTCCTACTTTACCCCCCTCCCCCCTTCCCTCCTCCTCCTTCCTTTTTTTTTTTTGGACAGGCAGAGTTAGACAGTGAGAGAGAGAGATAGAGAAAAAGGTCTTCCTTCTGTTGGTTTAGCCCCCAAATGGCCGCTATGGCCGGTGTGCTGCGCTGATCCGAAGCCAGGAGCCAGGTGCTTCCTCCTGGTCTCCCATACGGGTGCAGGGCCCAAACACTTGGGCCATCCTCCACTGCCTTCCTGGGCCACAGCAGAGAGCTGGACTGGAAGGAGCAACTGGGACAGAACCGGCGCCCCAACTGGGACTAGAACCCGGAATATTGGTGCCGCAGGCAGAGGATTAGCCTAGTGAGTGCGGCGCCTGCCCTCCTTCCTTTCTTATTCATGAATTTTTTGAGGAATGTATCTATGTATCTTCCAAGAGCAAATTTCACTCAAATTCCTGTTTTGGAGTACTTCATCGTGCTCCATTCTCTAATGCCATATACATAGTTTGGCTATCCGGCATGGATTTTTGCTGTCAATTTTTCTTTAAATTTTCAAGTGCTTTTCTAGCTCTGAACTTTGATCTTGGATACCTTCAGCCTGAATAAAACTGTTTTCTGAAGATGTATCTTTGGAAATTGGGATAACCATGTCAGACATTTAAAAACCAATGATTCCCACCTCTTATTATCCTCCTTGTGTTTTGGAGTGTTTCCCAGTGTTTTTTAAAAAATATCTTTTTAGAGGGCGGAGCCAAGATGGCGGATAGTGAGGATGTGCGCCGTAGTTTGGGAAAATAAAGTTTCATAAAAGTGGAATTACTGTAGCCACAGGAAAAGATTCAAGAAAAAAACTGCAGAGGAAACGCATCCGGATCTAGTGGATGTGACACAGAGAACCTACAGGGAGCCCACCGCGTGGAAACCCAACCGTGGGAGTGGAGGCACAGAATCTCGCCAGCGCGGGAACGAGCTGGAGGGGTAGATCAAACGAATACTCACAGAGGCCAGATTTCAACTACACTCAATTACACTCACCTACACCGAATAACTTCACCAACTGAGTCAAAAAAAAAAAAAAAAAAAAAGAGAGAGAGAGAGAGAGAGAGCAATCCAGCAAGGAGCAAGGGAGAGAACAATCTGGGTGAGTCGCTTTTTGCACAGCCTTAAACCTGAAGAATCAAGCAGAGCTCTCTGGCCACACCCATCACAGCCTCTAAGGATCCATCAAAGCAGACAGCCCACTTAGAGGCATAGTATAACCAGAAAAAAAAACACCACAGCCAAAAAAAAACCATAAATTACCTCCAACATGCCAAACAACAAACATAGAAACCGAGGTAACAAGAGCAAGGAAGACACTATGATGCCCCCAAATGAACAAGACACCCAAATCCAAGATTATGAAGATGAAGAGATAGAGGAAATGCAAGAAGCGGATCTCAAAAAATTGATAAGAACATTAAGAAGTTCTCAAAAACAAATTCTTGAACTACAGAAATCCTTCATGGACAAGATAGAAAATCTCTCCCATGAAAATGAAATATTAAGGAGGAATCAAAATGAAATGAAACAACTAGTAGAACAGGAAACTGAGATAGTGACTAAAAACCACAATGAAATGAAGAACTCAATAGATCAAATGGCAAACACATTAGAGAGCCTTAAAAACAGAATGGGTGAAGCAGAAGAGAGAATATCAGAAGACAGAGAACAGGAAAGGAAACAATCAAATCAAAGAAAAGAAGAAGAAATCAGAAATCTAAAAAATACTGTCAGGAATCTACAGGATACTCTTAAAAAACCCAACATTTGGGTTCTAGGAGTTCCGGAAGGCATGGAGAGGGAGAAAGGATTAGAAGGCCTTTTTAGTGAGATACTAGCAGAAAATTTCCCAGGTTTGGAGAAGGACAGAGGCATCCTAGTACAAGAAGCTCAGAGAACCCCTAATAAACATGACCAAAAGAGATCCTCACCACGACACGTCGTAATCAAACTCACCACAGTGAAACACAAAGAAAAGATCCTAAAATGTGCAAGAGAGAAACGCCAGATTACTCTCAGAGGATCTCCAATTAGACTCACAGCTGACTTCTCATCAGAAACCCTACAAGCTAGGAGAGAATGGTGAGATATAGCCCAGGTACTAAGAGAGAAAAACTGCCAGCCCAGAATATTATTTATATCCTGCAAAGCTCTCATTTGTGAATGAAGGTGAAATAAAGACCTTTCACAGCAAACAGACATTGAAAGAATTTGTCGCCACTCGTCCAGCCCTGCAAAAGATGCTTAAAGATGTGTTACATACAGAAACACAGAAACACGGTCACCAATATGAAAGAAGATAAAGGAAGGAAACCTCACAGCAAAAGATCACAGGAGTCTCAAACCATATATTAGAAAAAATCTTTGGCAAATGACAGGGCAAAGTTACTCCTTCTCAATAGTCACATTGAATGTTAATGGCTTGAACTGTCCAGTTAAAAGACACTGATTGGCTGATTGGGTTAAGGAACAAAACCCATCTTTTTGCTGCTTACAAGAAACTCATCTTTCCAACAATAATCCATACAGGCTGAAAGTGAAAGGCTGGAAAAAGATATACCATGCCAACAGAGATGAAAAAAGAGCGGGCGTAGCCATCTTAATATCGGACAACATAAACTTTACCACAAAACTGTTAGGACAGACAAAGAGGGGCACTATTTAATGATTAGGGGATCCATTCAACAGGAAGATATAACGATTATCAATGTATATGCACCTAATTACAGGGCACCAGCTTATTTAAAAGACTTGTTAAGGGACTTAAAGGGAGACTTAGACCCCAATACAATAGTACTGGGGGACTTTAATACTCCACTCTCAGAGATAGACAGATCAACAGGACAGAAGATCAACAAGCATACAGTAGATTTAAATGACACTATAGCCCAAATGGATCTAACAGATATCTACAGAACATTTCACCCTACATCTAAGGACTTTACATTCTTCTCAGCAGTACTTGGAACCTTCTCTAGGACTGACCACATACTAGGCCATAAAGCAAGTCTCAGCAAATTCAAAAGAATTAGAATCATACCATGCAGCTTCTCAGACCACAAAGGAATGAAATTGGAAATTAGCAACTCGGGAATCCCTAGAGCACGTGCAAACACATGGAGATTGAACAACATGCTCCTGAATGAATAATGGGACATAGAAGAAATTAAAAGAGAAATCAAAAGTTTTCTGGAAGTAAATGAGGATAAAAGCACAACATACCAAAACCCTTGGGATACAACAAAAGCAGTGTTAAGAGGAAAGTTTATATCAATAGGTGCCTACATCAAGAAATTGGAAAGGCACCAAATAGATGAGCTTTCAAGTCATCCTAAGGATCTAGAAAATCTGCAGCAAACCAAACCCAAACCCAGCAGGAGAAGAGAAATAATTAAAATCAAAGAAGAAATCAACAGGATTGAATCCAAAAAAACATTACAAAAAATCAGCCAAACAAGGAGCTGGTTTTTTGAAAAAATAAACAAAATTGACACCCTATTGGCCCAACTAACTAAAAAAAGAAGAGAAAACAGCCAAATCAATAGGATCAGAGATGAAAAGGGAAACGTAACAACAGACACCACAGAAATAAAAAGAATCATCAGAAATTACTACAAGGACTTGTATGCCAGCAAACAGGGAAATATATCAGAAATGGACAGATTCTTGGACACATACAACCTACCTAAATTGAGCCAGGAAGGCACAGAAAACCTAAACAGACCCATAACTGACACAGAAATTGAAACAGTAATAAAGGCCCTCCCAACAAAGAAAAGCCCAGGACCAGATGGATTCACTGCTGAGTTCTACCAGACATTTAGAGAAGAACTAACTCCAATTCTTCTCAAACTATTCAAAACAATCGAAAAAGAGGCAATCCTCCCAAATTCTTACTATGAAGCCACCATCACCTTAATTCCTAAGCCGGGAAAAGATGCAGCATTGAAAGAGAATTACAGACCAATATCCCTGATGAACATAGATGCAAAAATCCTCAATAAAATTCTGGCCAATAGAATGCAACAACACATCAGAAAGATCATCCACCCAGACCAAGTGGGATTTATCCCTGGTATGCAGGGATGGTTCAACGTTCGCAAAACAATCAACGTAATACACTACATTAACAGGCTGCAGTTGAAAAACCATATGATTCTCTCAATAGACACAGAGAAAGCATTTGATAAAATACAACACCCTTTCATGATGAAAACTCTAAGCAAACTGGGTATGGAAGGAACATTCCTCAATACAATCAAAGCAATATATGAAAAGCCCACGGCCAACATACTATTGAATGGGGAAAAGCTGGAAGCATTTCCGCTGAGATCTGGTACCAGACAGGGATGCCCACTCTCACCACTGCTATTCAATATAGTTCTGGAAGTTTTAGACAGAGCTATTAGGCAAGAAAAAGAAATTAAAGGGATACAAATTGGGAAGGAAGAACTCAAACTATCCCTCTTTGCAGATGATATGATTCTTTATTTAGGGGACCCAAAGAACTCTACTAAGAGACTACTGGAACTCATCGAAGAGTTTGGCAAAGTAGCAGGATATAAAATCAATGCACAAAAATCAACAGCCTTTGTATACACAGGCAATGCCACGGCTGAGGAAGAACTTCTAAGATCAATCCCATTCACAATAGCTACAAAAACAATCAAATGCCTTGGAATAAACTTAACCAAGGATGTTAAAGATCTCTACGATTAAAACTACAAAACCTTAAAGAAAGAAATAGAAGAGGATACCAAAAAATGGAGAAATCTTCCATGCTCATGGATTGGAAGAATCAATATTATCAAAATGTCTATTCTCCCAAAAGCAATTTATACATTCAATGCAATACCAATCAAGATACCAAAGACCTTCTTCTCAGATCTGGAAAAAATAATGCTGAAATTCATATGGAGACACTGGAGAGCTCGAATAGCTAAAGCAATCTTGTACAACAAAAACAAAACCGGAGGCATCACAATACCAGATTTCAGGATATACCAAACAGCAGTTGTTATCAAAACAGCATGGTACTGGTACAGAAACAGATGGATAGACCAATGGAACAGAATAGAAACACCAGAAATCAATCCAAACATCTACAGCCAACTTATATTTGATCAAAGATCCAAAACTAATCCCTGGAATAAGGACAGCCTATTCAATAAATGGTGCTGGGAAAATTGGATTTCCATGTGCAGAAGCTTGAAGCAAGACCCCTACCTTTCACCTTACACAAAAATTCACTCAACATGGATTAAAGACTTAAATCTACAACCCAAAACCATCAAATTATTAGAGAGCATTGGAGAAACCCTGCAAGATATAGGCACAGGCAAAGACTTCTTGGAAAAGACCCCAGGAGCACAGGCAGTCAAAACCAAAATTAACATTTGGGATTGCATCAAATTGAGAAGTTTCTGTACTTCGAAAGAAACAGTCAGGAAAGTGAAGAGGCAACCGACAGAATGGGAAAAAATATTTGCAAACTATACTACAGATAAAGGGTTGATAACCAGAATCTACAAAGAAATCAAGAAAATCCACAACAACAGAACAAACAACCCACTGAAGAGATGGGCCAAGGACCTCAATAGACATTTTTCAAAAGAGGAAATCCAAATGGCCAACAGACACATGAAAAAATGTTCAAGATCACTAGCAATCAGGGAAATGCAAATCAAAACCACAATGAGGTTTCACCTCACCCCAGTTAGAATGGCTCACATTCAGAAATCTACCAACAAAAGATGCTGGAGAGATGTGGGGAAAAAGGGACACTAACCCACTGTTGGTGGGAATGCAAACTGGTAAAGCCACTATGGAAGTCAGTCTGGAGATTCCTCAGAAACCAGAACATAACCCTACCATACAACCCAGCCATCCCACTCCTTGGAATTTACCCAAAGGAAATTAATTTGGCTAATAAAAAAGCCATCTGCACATTAATGTTTATTGCAGTTCAATTCACAATAGCTAAGACCTGGAACCAACCCAAATGCCCAGCAACAGTAGACTGGATAAAGAAATTATGGGACATGTACTCCATAGAATATTATACAGCAGTAAGGAACAATGAAACCCAGTCATTTGCAACAAGATGGAGCAATCTGGAAAACATCATGCTGAGTGAGAGTGAATTAAGCCAGTCCCAAAGAGACAAATATCATTTGTTTTCCCTGATCGGTGACAACTGAGCACCAAAGGGGAAACCTGTTGAAGTGAAATGGACACTATAAGAAAGAATGAACTGATCAGCTCTTGTCCTGGCTCTAGATGTACAATGTAATACTTTATCCTTTTTAGTATTTGTTGTTGTTGTTGTTCTAGTACTAGTAGTTGAACTCTGTAATTAACACACAATTATTCTTAGGTGTTGAAATTTTAACTGAAAAGTGATCCCTGTTAAATTTCAGAGTGGAAAAAGAGAGGGAGGAGATGCACAATTTGGGACATGCACAATCAGACTTGCCCCAAATGGTGGAGTTAGAAATGTGCCAGGGGATTCCAATACAATCCCATCAAGGTGGCATGTACCAATGCCATCTCACTAGTCCAAGTGATCAATTTCAGTTCACATTCGATGGCTCCGATAGGTCTAAGAGTCAAAGGGATCACACAAACAAGACAAGTGTCTGCTAATACTAACTAATAGAATCAAAAAGGGAGAGAAAGATCCAACATGGGAAGTGGGATACACAGCAGACTCATAGAATGGCAGATGTCCTAAACAACACTCTGGCCTCAGAATCAGCCCTTAAGGCATTCGGATCTGGCTGAAGAGCCCATGAGAGTATTGTAGGCATGGAAAGCCAAGATACCATGGAAAAGAAAAAAAGAAGAAGATCTAAATGAAAGATCTCTGCGAGTGAGATCCCATTGGAAAGAATGGGGCCATCAAAGAAGGAGGTACCTTTCTCTGAAGGGAGGAGAGAACTTCCAATTTGACTATGACCCTAGCGGAATAAGATCAAAGTCAGCGAACTCTAAAGGCTTCCATAGCCCTGGCAACTCATGACTAGAGCCTAGGGAGATTACTGACACCATGAACAGGAGTGTCAAATTGTTAAGTCAGCAACAGAAGTCACTGTGTACTTACATCCCATGTGGGATCTGTCCTTAATGTGTTGTCTAATGTGCAGTGATGCTATAACTAGTACTGAAACAGTATTTTTACACTTTGTGTTTCTGTGTGGGTACAAACTGATGAGATCTTTACTAATTATATACTGAATCGATCTTCTGTATATAAAGATAATTGGAAATGAAAAAAAAAAACCTGGTGTTAAATTGGAAATGGCATAGAAAATTAATTTAAAAAAATATTATGTAGGATCTCTGTCTTTAATGTGCTGTACACTGTTATTTAATGCTATAACTAGTACTCCAACAGTATTTTTTTTCACTTTGTATTGCTATATGGGGGCAAACTGTTGAAATCTTTACCTAATATATACTAAACTGATCTTCTGTATATAAAGAGAATTGAAAATGAATCATGATGTGATTGGAAGGGGAGAAGGAGCGGGAAAGGGGAGGGTTGTGGGTGGGAGGGAAGTTTTGGGAGGGGGAAGCCATTGTAATCCATAAGCTGTACTTTGGAAATTTATATTCATTAAATAAAAGTTTAATTAAAAAAAAAGAAAAAAAAAATAAATAAAAAGGTGAAATTCGTAAAAAAAAATAAATATCTTTTTATAAATATTGACTTCAGTGAATTCTATCTCCTAAATAACAATTTACCCTTCTTTCTTAATTTTATGATCTCTGTCATGAATCTCAAGCTCTGTAATATTAATATAGCCACTCCTCTGAAAAATAGTATGTATTTATGTATCTATAATATTTATAGGGAGGCCCATGGTGCAGCAGGTTAAGCTGCTGCTTAGGATATCCACATCCAATATCAGAGTACTGGTTTGGTCCTGGCTACTCTACTTCCAATACAGCTTCCTGCTAATGAACATGGTAAGGCAGCAAACGATGGCCCAATTATTTGGGTCCTAGTTACCCATGTGGGAGACTTGGATGGAGTTCATGGCTCTTAGCTTCAGTCTGGCTCAATTCTGGCTGCTGTAGCCATTTGGAGGAGTGAACTAGTAGATAAAAGATTTGTGTCTCTCCTTCTCTGTCAGTCTGCCTCTCAAATAAATAAATAAATCTTAAAAATATATACATTTGAGGCAACTATGTCAAAATGTTAAAAACTTAAGTGTATGTGTGCTGATGGAACTCTTCCTTATACTTTTCTATATTATTTGAAATATTTTTAAAATAAAAACAAAAAAACTTATCCAATTTTTACAACTGTCATCTATTCAAGGATTCTAACTATTGCACAAATACAATCAGTTTTTCCCAGAGCAGGAAGTCAGATTTAGAGTTATATAGCTAGTAAGTACCAAAGCTAGAATTTAAATAATTTTATTCATCCGAAATCTAAACCCTGACCTTTTGCTGATACTCTCCTGAAACTTATCAATTACATATAAAAGAACTAGAGTTTGTTATTTAATGAATATTTTCAAATATAGCATTAAAACATTATCAAATGTTTCTCTTCCTTCTACATATAAATAATTAACCAAAACAAATCTTACATTAATCTGCTTAGGGATGATGAGGATGTTTTCTTGAATTAGGCTCAGGTGTCTAAAAATAAAAATTTCTTTATAAAGTTGTTCCCAATATTATTATTTAGCTTCTGATTTTTACATTTAGGGGGCAATAAAACAATGAATTTTCTCCTAATAACTCCCTTTAGCACTTAAACCAAAATAAATCAACAGTAAAATATATAGAAAATTAAGCTACAATCATCTAATTGTCTTAGAAATGGAACATACCTTCTTTTGCATCTGTGCCTGAAGATCTTCAGTCACTTTAGTTAACTCTTCCACTTTTGCGGATGCAACTCTAAGATCTAACTTGGCTTTCCTGAAAAGCAGAAAGTAAATTAATGAACATTATTTTCAGATCGTAAAGAATAAAAAATTAGGAGACAACTACGTTTTATAATATCAGTACTAACTCTTGTGTACCTAAATATGGATCTGAGGAATAAATTCTAAAATTACCTTATTATTTATTACTAACAAAATATATGTGGGAGAGAGTAAAGAAGAACAAACATAGCTGAGTGGGGAGGGGTGCAAAGGTGGAACCACAAATACTTTATTTGGATAAACAATACTTTACAGAAATAATTTGATATATTTAATTAAAAACAACTTTATCATCTTTTTTAATTATTTATTTTTTATTTTTTGACAGGCAGAGTGGACAGTGAGAGAGAGAGAGACAGAGAGAAAGGTCTTCCTTTACTGTTGGTTCACACTTTAATGGCCGCTGCGGCCGGCGTGCTGCGGCCTGCGCACCACGCTGATCTGAAGCCAGGAGCCAGGTGCTTACCCTGGTCTCCCATGCGGGTGCAGGGCCCAAGGACTTGGACCATCCTCCACTGCATTCCCGGGCCACAGCAGAGAGCTGGACTGGCAGAGGGGCAACTGGGACAGAACCCGGTGCCCCGACCGGGAGTAGAACCTGGTGTGCTGGTGAGCAGGCGGAGGATTAGCCTATTGAGCCGCGGCGCCGGCCAACAAGTTTATCATCTTGACTAGTTACCTAACACGAGTTTTTGTCCACCAAGTAGCATATTTTTAGGTTTATAATTTCTTGAATTTATGATTAGAGAAATATTGAATATATATTACAGAATTTACGAAAACAAACCTAAGCTTCAATATCTTTTCATTCTCTGAATACCAGAAGTATATATTATGTAACCACTTAATCCAGTCAATGAAAACATTGTCCAATGACAATGTAATATATACTTTTTTCAGAGACTGTGGTTATAATGAACAACATAAGCTCGTGTTTTGAACATTCTAATAAATTTGATTATCTTTCTGATGCTCCATAGAAAATAATTTTAGAACAATAGTATGAGCTTATTAAACAGATTATTTTTAATATCATATGGATTCTGTGTGAACACAGAATATTCAAATTGATTATATATTAGGAAAAGGCTACTTTAGTGTAGGAGCTGTCCCTATTTGCTTATTTACTACTTTAAATGTATTTAAATGTAAATAACAATACTATTTGACTTAATAGGAACTATCTGATGAAAAGTTTACAAATAAATGCTACTTTATTTAATTTTGACTCTTCAGTATTCATATATATATATCACCTATTAGTATAAAACAACAGGAAATACATATCTAATAATATCATAATTATGAGTAACTTGGAACAGCTGTAAATGGTTTGTAATAATCTTAATTAACACTCACAATAACTGTGAATTAAGGAATATTATAATATCAAACTGAAATGGAGGGGAGTGAGGTTGATAGAGGTTTACCAATATGCTCAAGAATTTACAAAAAGTTGCCGGCGCTGTGGCTCAATAGGCTAATCCTCCGCCTGTGGCGCCGGCACACCGGGTTCTAGTCCCGGTTGGGGCACCGGGTTCTGTCCTGGTTGCCCCTCTTCCAGGCCAGCTCTCTGCTGTGGCCCGGGAGCGCAGTGGAGGATGGCCCAAGTGCTTGGGCCCTGCACCTGCATGGGAGACCAGGGTAAGCACTTGGCTCTTGCCATCAGATCAGCGTGGTGCGCTGGCTGCAGCGCACCAGCCGCGGCGGCCATTGGAGGGTGAACCAACGGCAAAGGAAGACCTTTCTTTCTGTCTCTCTCTCTCTGTCCACTCTGCCTGTCAAACAACAACAACAACAACAACAAAAGAATTTACAAAAAGTAAAAACTGGGATTCAAGCAGAACCCTCTACTACATACTATCAAGAAAAGATCCTAATATTTTATAAGATTTAGTATTTAAAAATGCTTTGTTTTAAATAAACCCAGATTATAAAAAAATTAAACAAAATTGACTTTCTTCACTTGCAAAATGATTCACCAAATGACAAAATAAAAACAAAAGAAAAAATCCATCTTACATCATTGCATGCAAAATCCTCCTTAACCTTACAGATAATTTCAGGAGTACATCTATTATGTAAACCAGTAAATGAATCTATCAATTACAAAATCCTACATATTTTAAAGGGAAAAACTTAAGGAATAAGATATTTAAGTTGTGATGATAAAATTGAGAAAATGATGATAAGTTGTGATGATAAAACTGGATAACCATGGCAATTTGGGTCTTTACCTTCGTAAATGATTTAATAATTCTCATTGACTTGTTTCATGGGCTTGCCAACAGGTCAAAATAGATAAAGTACTTTCAAGTGCCCATTAAAATATAAATAAATATGTAAATGTAAGTTCACATGTAGCATGATCAAGGCAAAACAAATCTGTTGGAGACACAGAAACAAGTTGCAATGTGGAGAACACAAAAGTCAGGAAGCTATTTTGTTACTAACTCGTAATGTGGTCTAAGGCAGTTCGCGTGACATAATAGATGTCTCAAAGACCTCATGTCCAATTACAAGGAGGAGGATTAGGTAACCTGCTTTGATCAAAAATTCTATAATATATTCTTTCTTCATTTCTATCTAATATTCCTGAGTATATTTCTAAATTGTCTCTCAATTACACATTCAAGTTTCACATCCATGGCTGAACTACTAGCCCCATCATCACTTCCAAAATTATCCACCATTGATCTCTTTAATTTAATCTATATAATATGTCTTATATGTTAAAAAAAGTTCTATAATAAAAAAATTCCTGTTTAAAAATTATTTCTGGATTCCATACTTTTTTTTGGCACAAATCTACACTTCTCTACGTGGCAAATAAAGCCAGTCATTAGCCTTAACGAATGTCATCTTTTGCCAACTCACTCCCAGATAATTTATATTCCTAGTATAACAGACTACTAACTCATTGTTTCCTAAATACATCTTTGCTTCTTTTTTTACACACTCAATTTAGCTGGACTTCCTTCTCTTTTTTCTGACAAATTCCTCAAAAGTTTTCCTATCTTAAGTTTCTTTAACTTCTCTTAGGCAAAAGATTCTACAATTCCAATCCTTATAATATATAACAGATGGCTGTATTATAATCACTACTGTAGGAGTCCTCCTCTGTAGAGTTTTAAATTCATTAAAAAACAGAATGTAAAATAATTGAAGGCAAGCATCAAATCTTGTTATTTTTAAACTCTCAGGAGACAGCACAGAACCTGGCACATTGTAAACATGTAAATCTATCACTAGTGAAAAAGAGGGCAGGAGGAGAGAGGAAGAGGGAGAGGGAAAGAAAGAGAGAGAGAGAGAGAGAGAGAGAGAACCAGTCAGAAGAAAACCTTTATCTTAATGCTTTTATTTAGTATCTTATATACTCAATTTGATATTTATATGTAGAGAATCCTAGAATAATAATTTTGTGAACAGTTCTTACAAATATATATCATCTCATACTAATTTGGAAAAGAATCTCTCTTTTTTTTCATTTATTAAACTTTTATTTTATGAATATAAATTTCCAAAGTACAGCTTATGGGTTACAATGGCTTCCCCCCTCCCATAACTTCCCTCCCACCCGCAACCCTCCCCTTTCCCGCTCCCTCTCCCCTTCCAATCACATCAAGATTCATTTTCAATTCTCTTTATATACAGAAGATCAGTTTAGTATATATTAGGTAACGGTTTCAACAGTTTGCCCCCATATAGCAACACAAAGTGAAAAAATACTATTGGAGTACTAGTTATAGCATTAAATAAGAGTGTTACTGGCGCCATAAACTAGAATGTCAATTTGTTGGGTCAACAACAAGAGCCACTGTGCACTTGCTCCTCATGTGGGATCTCTGTCCTTAATGTACTGTACATTTTGATTTAATGCTATAACTAGTACTCAAACAGTATGTTTCACTTTGTGTTTCTATGTGGGTGCAAACTGTTGAAATCTTTATACTAAACTGATCTTCTGTATATAAAGAGAATTGAAAATGAATCTTGATGTGAATGGAAGGGGAGAGGGAGTGGGAGAGGGGAGGGTTGTGGGTGGGAGGGAAGTTATGGGAGGGGGAAGCCATTGTAATCCATAAGCTGTACACTGGAAATTTATATTCATTAAATAAAAGTTAAAAAAAAAATCAAAAAAAAAAATAAGAGTGTACAGCACATTAAAGACAGAGATCCTACATAATATTTTTTTTAATTAATTAATTTTCTATGCCATTTCCAATTTAACACCAGTTTGTTTTTTTTTTTCAGGAAAAGAATCTCTTAACTACATAAAAAAAAATCAGGCACTGTACTTAGATTTAATTTGTAAGTCATCAAAAGGAAGAATAGAGGAGGGCATTCAGCCTACTGGTTAAGACACCCACAACCCATATTGGGGTGTCTGGGCTGATACTTGCCTCCAGCACCTGACTCTAGTTTCTTGCTAATGCACACCCTAGGGGACAGCAGGCAATGGTACAAGTACTTGGGTTTCTACCACCCAAAATGGGAGCCCTAGATAGGGTTTCTAGCTCCTGGCTTTCATCTGACCCCACCTTGGCTGTTAAACACATTTGAGCAGTGAATTGGTAGATGGGTACAACCTCTCTCTCACCTTTCCTCTCTTTCTCTCTTTCTCAAATACATAAACAAAAGGAGAAATATTCTGAAAGCATTTGAACTATTATATTCTCTAAAGCACTAATACTATGTTTTGTGAGTGAAAATAACTGGTAGTTTTATACATATTAATTCATTCCCACATTGTTCCACAGGGTAGTTAGAAAATGTGGTTCTTTATATTTATTTCTGCTAGCTATATTAAACAAAATTCTAGAATAAAAGTCATAACATTTTTCTAGATCTGGCTTTTACCACTACAAAAAAATGTGAACTGGATCAATCAACTGAATATAACTATCAGAATCTGTAAAATGGAAATAAAAGTAATCTTCCCATATAACTCACTGAATGATAATAAAGTTCAACTAAGCTTAAAGCAAGTACTTTAAAAAAATTTAGTGTATTTTATACAAATGTAGCTATCATCATCATCTTGCCTTTTATTAGATTAAGTTGTCAGGAACTGTGTACTGTAGCACTGATTTGCAGCTGGACTGGGAAAGCTCTAGGGATGCCAGAAAATCTGGTCTTGACTCTTAGCCAATCTATGAATAGAGGGATTTATGATGTGCTGTTTAAAGTATGAATATCTCCTGGCAACATTCAAAGTTGATTTTTTTTTTTTTTACTGTTGATTTTCAGCTGGCTTAGACAGCTATGTGACCAAATGGGCAAACAAACAAAAACTCTGATGGGAACTTTAGCTTGGGGTACACCCAAAGCCAAGATTAGATCTTAATGGTTTAATCTGTAGACAAAGTATGTCTCCGGATGAATAAAGACATTAGGACGTTTATGCCTGGATGTTACATGGACCTATGAAGCTTTCTTGCCTGTGATAGTTTTCCTGCTGCACGATATGATTACCCTTAAATAAGTTTTCTGAAATTAAATTCTGGGAAGTTTTTTATGAGTCTTTGCAAATATTTCAACTTGTGAATTCTTTGAACAAATCAACAAAAATAATTTAAATTTCATTTTATAAAGCAACTAATAATATATTCATATCAATCACATACAAATGTTTTAAATATATGTCTGCTTGTGTATGTAATTTTATAAAAGTCAAAAACAATTTTCATCTCAGGAAGATGAATTGGAATACAGAGTACTAGTTAAATATTAACAACCTTGATATAAAAACTATCCAAGTATTTTGTTCTTGTTGCTCCAAATATTTTAAATTAAAAATAGTTTATTTATTTGAGAGGCAGAGACAGAGGGGAAGATTCCACAGCATCAGGCTAGGTCAAAGGCAGGAGCTGGGAATTCAATCCAGCTCTCCTGTCTTAAGAAGCCAACTTCTTGAGCCATCATCTGCTACCTCCCATGAAGCATATTAGCAGGAAGCTGGAATCAGGAGTAGAGCTGGGCCTAACCCAGGCACTCTAGTATGGGGTGTGAGTGTTCCAAACAGTGTCATAACTGCTGTGCCAAATGCCTGTTTCCCAAATATTTTAAAGGACATATCACTTCATTTTTGTGCATGTTTCTTTATGAATCAATTTCAAATTTCTGGGAGATTTCATTAATGTAAATTTCAATTACTTAGAATATTACAGAAATTTGAATTAAACTTATCGAAATCAAATTTCACTCTTCCAAGCAAGGCATAATCAAGAATAAGATAAAGAATAGAACATTAGATTTCAGTATACAATCAATGGATACAGAAATTAATATGCTTCAATTATCAATGCATTTTTGGAGATAACATCAAATACTATGAGTCAATTTTAACATCAATTTTTGTCTGTTTCCTCTTGTACTCTCTGAACATGGGAATTTCAGGAATAACTATAAATTGTTTTTCACACCATGAAAAATGATAAGATTCTATGCGAAATAAAACCCAATATTTACTGATTTGGTATTTATTCTTTTTCTGCTTTAAAATGAAAGAAATGCAGATGTTAGGTACTTTACTATGTACTTCTATAATTACCCATTAAAATAAAGCCAACAACTCATTCTTAAAGACTTTAGAAAATGCCCAAACATAATTTTGGTAAAGGTGTGAACTTAAAAAATCATCAGTGTTTTTAGGAAATTTTATTTTTGTTTTTTTGCTTCCCAATTTAGAGTGGCAGATTAATGATTAAGTGTATTCCAAAGATGGAAGCCTGATGATGAAATTACAAAACAATATACATTAATGATCTATATCCTGAGCTTCAAACTTTTTAAAATAAATACAATTACTTTTTAGTGTTTAGATATTTCATTTGTGTACAATTTATATACAGTTTAAGCTAATTTAAATTTATGTGCAATTTAAGGTCATTCAAAATTTTAATTTCTATATTAGAATATAATTTTGGGGGCTGGCGTTGTGGCATAGCAGGTAAAGCCGCCAACTGTAGTGCCTGCATCCCATATGGGCGCTGATTTGAGTCCCAGCTGCTCCACTTCTGATCCAACTATCTGCTATGGCCTGGGAAAGCAGTAGAAGACGGCCCAAATGCTTGGGCCCCTGCACCCACGTGGGAGACCTGAAAGAAGCACTGGGCTCCTGGCTTTGGATAGGCGCAGCTCTGGCCGTTGCGGCCATCTAGGGAGTGAATCAGCGGATGGAAGACCTCTCTCTCTCTGCCTCTGTCTCTCTGTAACTCTGCCTATTAAGTAAATAAATAATCTTTAAAAAATGTAATTTTCTATACTATTACTAGTAGTTGTAGTTCTTGATACATTATGTGCACAAAAGCAAGCTTTTTTTTTTTTTTTCAACTATTTATGTACAGGCTCTCACTGAGACTTGTTTATTCAGAATGCCTGCAGAAGGTTCATGATTGACTTTGTTTTCCAGGATCTCTTTTTGTGTTCCTGAGGTACATCAATGTCTTATATCTCACAAAAAAGTACACAAATTGACATGTTTCTGTTCTTGTAAATAATGATCACAAATATAATTCTTAGTCATGACAACGGGGAGAAAACATCAACTCAGTCTATTACTTAGTAGGTTATTGAAGTCTGTAATATAATAGACATGTTTACTGCCTGCAGTATCTGCAATACTGTGGTAATGGAACACAAAACACAAGATAGGTGAGATATAGTAATCCTTAGGATGATCACAAAGTACACTTTAAAAAAAAATATTTTATCTATTTACTAGGCTGTTAGAGAGCGAGAGCAAGAGCGGCAGATCTTCCACGTATGAGTTCAGTCCCCAAATAGCTGCAATGTGTGAGGCTGGGTGGGCAGAAGCCAGAAGCAAAGCACTCCATCTTGGTCTCCCATGTGTGTGGCAGGGGCCCAAGCACTTGGGTCATCCTCTGCTGTTTTCCCAGGTGCATTAGCAAGGAGCTGGACTGGAAGGGGGGTGGGCAGTGTTGAAGACAACAGCTCAACCTGCTACCCGACAGTGCTGCCCTCACAAAACATACTTAAGTCAACACAGAAGATTAAAATAAAAGCATTATGATTTTGAGTAGGTAGTATTTTTGCATTTAGCAGAGAATATTGAAGTGGGAGGTATTTAAAATGAGTATTGGTAGAATATGTGTCTCACAAGGAAAGATGAAGGGAAAGCTTTAGGAAGGAATAAGATAAGTAAAAACAAAAAGGAAAGTAGAGAGCTTATTTAGGGAAGGTGGGAAATAAGAGTATAAGGTCACAGTGACTACAATGTCAGTGGTCTTAATTGACAAGTTATTTGTATTAATTTAGAGGGAAATGGGAACTGCTAATTTAATGGGATCAGAACTCTAGGAATTTAAATTTGATATTTGTGATAGAGAATGAAATAGATTAATAGTTCTCTCTCTTTAACCAATATATTAAATGATCAAAAGGCAATAAAGAACTAAACTAGGGTGATAATAACAATACTGGGAGAGATTGTATACGATTTACAAGGAATTGATGGAATTCTGTGCATTCATTCTTTGAAAAAATATTTATTGAATGCTTATAAAATGCTAGGTATTGTGGACATAATCCAGACATGTTGAATTTAGTACTGGTGGTTCATTCAGCTTTTTTTTTTTTTTTTGGCATTTTGTTTGTTTGTTTTAACTATATTTCAGGAACCCCAAAGTTTTATATATATATATATATATATATATATATATATACATATATTTTACAGGCAGAGTGGACAGTGAGAGAGAGAGACAGAGAGAAAGGTCTTCCTTTGCCGTTGGTTCACCCTCCAATGGCCGCCGCGGCTGGTGGGCTGCGTCCGGCGCACCGTGCTGATCCGATGGCAGGAGTCAGGTGCTTACCCTGGTCTCCCATGGGGTGCAGGGCCCAAGCACTTGGGTCATCCTCCACTGCACTCCCAGGCCACAGCAGAGAGCTGGCCTGGAAGAGGGGCAACCGGGACAGAATCCGGTGCCCCGACCGGGACTAGAACCCAGTGTGCTGGCGCCGCAAGGCGGAGGATTAGCCTAGTGAGCCACGGCGCCGGCTCAAAGTTATATTATTGAGCCCCTCTGTGAACTATACTAAGTACTGTTATCAGCATTAATGATGCAGTAGTAAACAAGGGAGATCAAACCCCAGGTCTGATAGTTCATACTGTGGAAGGAGACAGAGAAAATAAATACGTAAACAAATAAATAAGATAATCTCAGAGACTCATAATGCTATGAAGAAAATGACTTAGAGCAAGGGGAAAGATATGGGTTATCAGTGAGAGTCTGTCCAAGGAAGGGATATTAGTGCCACAGCTTAAAGGATGATGAGGTCAAGTTAAGAAAATCTAGTGTGTATGGGGCACCGATCCTGTCCCGGTTGCCCCTCTTCCAGGCCAGCTCTCTGCTGTGGCCAGGGAGTGCAGTGGAGGATGGCCCAAGTCCTTGGGCCCTGCACCCCATGGGAGACCAGGAGAAGCACCTGGCTCCTGCCATCGGATCAGCGCGGTGCGCCGTCCGCAGCGCGCCTATCGCGGCGGCCATTGGAGGGTGAACCAATGGCAAAAGGAAGACCTTTCTCTCTGTCTCTCTCTCACTGTCCACTCTGCCTGTCAAAAAAAAAAAAAAAATCTAGTGTGGAAGAAGTACAGGCAGACAGAATTAATCATAAATGAAAATGATATGAAAAAGATACTTGAGAAATGACAATTAAGTTGGGATACATCATGGAGAGAAAATTGGAAGAGGAAGTCAGAGAGGAAGGCAGAGGTCAGATCACATAAGTGCATTTTGGACACAGTAATAAATTTGGAATTTGTTTTAATTGCAATGAAAATACAATGGAAGCTCAAGCAGATGAAGGGAGATGGCTTATGCTGCAGTGGGATAGGAGAGAGAGCAGAAAGATCAGTTAAGAGACTGGGTGCTGGCTCAAGTCCTGGCTGCTCCACTTCAAGTCCCACTCCCTGCTAATGTGCCTGGAAAAGCAGTGAAGAGGCCCCTGCACCCACATGGGAGACCTGGAAGAAATTCTGGCTCCAGGCTTCAGATGGGCTCAGCTCCAGCCATTGTGGCCATTTGGGGAGTCAAACAGCAGCTAGAAAATTTTCTTTCTATGTCTCTACATCTTTCTGTAACTCTGCCTTTCAAAATTCTAAAATAAATCTTTTAAAAAAGAGAGACTACTACAAATAAAAGGTAAATGACAGTAGTAATGACTAGATTTATTACAACCTAGACACAAAGCCAGCATGGTCAGGATGTTGAGGTGAATTACAAGAAAGGAATCAAGCAAAATTCCCAAGTTTGATGATGGTATTTGTCTGAGATGGAGAAGACCTCCATCTTTTACTTAAATCATAGCAGTTCTCCTTTTACCAGTTTTATATATTGAAACTGTATAGGACTTTTTAAAAAATTTTTTTTCTGACAAGCAGAGTTAGAGAGAGAGAGAGACAGAGACAGAGAGAGAGGTCTTCCTTCCGTTGGTTCACCCCCCAAATGGCTGCTACAGCCGGTGCGCTGTGCCGATCTGAAGCCAGAAGCCAGGTGCTTCCTCATGGTCTCCCATGAGGGTGAAGACTTTTTTTCAAAAATGGGAATTCTGCTGAAAGAAGGTAAGAAAACCAGTGATACAGTAATTCAAGTATGGAGCTCAACAAAGTGATCAATTCTGTATGTATGTATTTGAGAAAAATATTACGGAGAAGAATTAGTTGGGGAAGGTAGATGTGATCATCTACAAGGGGGAAGAAAAATTAATTAGAAATTTAAGAAATGCTTACTTTTAGTAAGTAAGATAAGGCAATTGGGAAAACAAAATAAGCCAAGAAATGACCACAAAAATCAGAGAAGAAATCAATGCACAAATACAAAATATCAAATAGAGAAATGCTCAAGAAAGAAAAACATCAATCAGAAATAATCAATAACCAAGGAGAATGAAAAATTTTATTTTAAGGCCAAGAAGGTAGCAGTAATATTTAAGAAAAGAAGAATAGAGAGGTGGGGGTAAATCCAAACTGGAAGAAATCTCGAAGCATGACAACAGCAAATACAGACTACTAAACAATTTCAAACAATGGGAAGGATATACTATAGTAGTCGAAGAAGTCATCAGGTGGCTCTATGCATTTGAGATTTAAAAGAAGAGAAGTCTGGTAAGAGAAATTAACATTTAAAAACAGAAAGATGATAATTTATGGAATAAAATACAAGAAGAAGTAGAAGAGATATGAAGTTGCAAAGTAGGCAAGAAATGGGGGATTAAATAGAATAGCAAGGGGGAAAAAAAGAAAGAAATGCTTCCTCTGATAGCAGTTGGGTCCAGCATTGTGGCATAGTAGGTAAACCCACAGCCTACAAAGTTGGTATCCCATATAGACACTGGTTCATGTCCAGGCTACTCCACTTCAATCCAGCTTCCTGCTAATGGACTGGGAAAAATCACAGAAGATTCCCTAAGCACTTGGGTCTTTGCACCCATGTGGGACACACAGAAGATATTCTTGGTTCCTGGCTTCAGCTTGGCTGTTGCAGGCATTGGGGAGTGAATTAGCAAATGTAAAAGCTCTCTGTGTCTATTCTTCTCTGTATAACTGTGCTTTTCAAGTAAGTGAATAAACCTTAAAATCAAAAAAGAAATGACAGCAGCAACAATAAATATAAAGATAATTTCACACATCTCGGGAGTGAAATAATATGTCTACTTAATTATAAGTAGCAACTCACAAATCTACTAGCACCTCCTTTGAAAATATTATACATGCTACCTACACAGATTGGACACTAATGGAGAACAGAGGTGGGCAAAGATAGTAAGAGTTATACCATATTGCAACACAGCAAGGAGGGTCATTTTATTTATATCATGGAATGAGGAAATTGAAGTTCATGCAGCTAAATAATTTGCCTAAGTCAATCAAATAGTAAATGGCTGCTCTGGTCTAAATATTTGTGTCTCCTTAAAATTTATATGTTGAAATCCCATATGAATATAATTTCCATATAACAACTCTTTATTATTTAACGCTGCCAGGTCTATAACATTTGGTTGTAGCTACTCAAATGGATTATGACAACTGTAGAACAGGAATACAAAACTGGAGCTGACTTCAAAGCCTAGCCTTTCCATATTTTATGCTACATAGAAACACATTTTAAGTTTTTAGGATAGGTGCACAAATATGGAATATTTGTGAAAGATATAAATATCAATAAAAGCACTTTGAAACAGGAGCCAGCGCTGTGACAGATGGTTAAGCCATCACCTGTAGCACTGGCATCCATTTGGTGCTTGATTCTTGTCTTGGCTGCTCCTCTTCTGATCTAGTTCCCTGTTAATGGCTTAAGAAAAGCATCAGAAGATGGCCTAAGTCCCTGGGGCCCTGAACCCATGTGGGAGATCAAGAAGCTTCTGGCTTCTGGCTTCGACCTGGTCCAACTCCTGTTATTGTGGTCATTTGGGGAAGGAACCAGCAGATTGAATATCTCTGTCACTCTGCCTTCCAAATAAACACATCTTTATTTAAAAAAACACCTGAAACACAACAGTAATCTATTATTAGAATTAAAAGTTCTTAACAATGATTTTATGGGTTTTATTTTTGTCAACTGTCCAAAACAAGTAATCTCTCTTTTTAAGATTTATTTTTTATGTATTTGAAATGCAGAGTTACAGGGAGATGGAGAGATAGAGATAGAGATAGAGATAGAGATAGAGATAGAGAGAGAGAGAGAGAGAGAGAGAGAAAGAAAGATCTTCCACCTGCTGGTTCACTCCCCAAATGGTGGTAACAGCTATGGTTGGGCTAGGCTGAAGCCAAGAGCCTAGAACTCTATTGGGTCTCCCATATGCGTGGCAGGGTTCCAAATCCTTGGGACATCATCTTTTGGTTTCCTAAGTGCATTAGCAGAGAGGTGGATCAGAAATGGAGCAGTCAGGATATGAACTGGTGTTCTTATGGGATACTGGTGTTGCAAATGGCAGCAAAATCTGCTGTCCAGGGCCGGTGCTCTGGCATAGCAAGTAAAGCCACCAACTGTAGCACTGGCATTCCATATGGGTGCCAGTTTGAGTCCCAGCTGCTCCACTTCTGATCTAGCTCTCTGCTATGGCCTGGGAAAGCAGTAGAAGATGACCTGAGTCCTTGGACCCCTGCACCCTACCCTCATGGAAGACCCAGAATAGGCTCCTGGCTCCTGGCTTCAGATTGGTTGCAGCTCCAGCTGTTGCAGCCATTTGGGAAGTGAACCAGTGGAAGAAAGACCTCTCTCTCCCTCTGCCTCTAACTCTGCCTTTCAAATAAATAAAAAATAAATATTAAAAAAGAAATCTGCTGTGCCACACAACACTGGCCCCAAAAAGAAATTTTAATGTTAATTAACTGTAGCTGAAGACAGTTCCACTATTGACCAATGAGTTTCAAAAATAAAGTCAAATATTCTTTCTGCCCTTTAAAGATTAACAAGGATGGTAACAAAATTTTTGAATAAGGGGTGAGTACATTTCAATTAGCAATGAAGTAAAACAGTGTGAGGAGATAGGAAAATGATAACAAAATCCCATTTCTTATCTTTAAACCTGTTTTCTATATTCAGAAAACTAGCTGCCAACACATAAGGAACTGTCTGGCAATTCTATGATTAAGCACATCTGCTTAGAGCTGTTTCTCATATGGGATAGTTTCCAAGAGACATGATGAATCAAAACTAGTCATCCATGAATTCCAGATTTCCATAGCATTTTTATAATAGAAGACACAATATTATTGAAATTGGAACATGAAACATCTTAGAAAAGTCTGTTATCTCAGCTAAAATATAACTATTACCTGGCAAAACTACATTTAAAAAGTAACGTATAAAAATTATAAGCACATACAACATTTGGGGAGACTAAAGTACTCATTTGTGAAAAAGATGAAAAATTGACACAATGAATATATAAACTATTTATATAATTTCCTTTTTTGCATTTAACCTGAGTGATATAAAAAATTGCATGCCTATCACATCAGCTCATATATTCTTTATTTTTATTTATTTATTTCAATTTTATTTATTTATTTATTTTTATTTTTTGACAGGCAGAGTGGACAGTGAGAGAGAGAGAGACAGAGAGAAAGGTCTTCCTTTGCCGTTGGTTCACCCTCCAATGGCCGCCGCGGTTGGTGGGCTGCGACCGGCGCACCGCGCTGATCCGAAGCCAGGAGCCAGGTGCTTCTCCTGGTCTCCCATGGGGTGCAGGGCCCAAGAACTTGGGCCATCCTCCACTGCACTCCCTGGCCACAGCAGAGAGCTGGCCTGGAAGAGGGGCAACCGGGACAGAATCCGGTGCCCCGACCGGGACTAGAACCCGGTGTGCCGGCGCCGCAAGGTGGAGGATTAGCCTAGTGAGCCGCAGCACCGGCCTCAATTTTATTTTTAAGGAATAAAAATTTCATGAGTACACCTTTAGGAATGTAGTTATTCTACCCACCATAATAGCCCTCCGATCTGCATTCCCACCCCTCCTTCTCCTCCCTCACCCCTTGCCAGCCCCATTCTCAATTCAGACTCATTTTCAATTAACTTTGTACATAGAAGACCAACTCTATACAAAAGATTTCAACAATGTGCACACACACACATACACACGTAAAAACTGCTTGATAACTAGTTTTACAGTTTGTATTACATATGGTATTTGTCCCTTTGGGACTGGCTTCTTTCACTAAGTATAATCTTTTCCAGATTCATCCATTTTGTTGTAAATGACCAGATTTCTTTTTTTTTTTTTTTATCGCTGTGTGGTATTCCATACTTTATATGTATCCCATAATTTCTCTGTCTTTGACTGGCAGGGATTTAGGTTGATTCCATGTCTTAACTATTGTGAATTGAGCTGCAATAAACAGGGAGGCACAGATAACTCTTGTTTATTGATTTGATTTCCCTTGAGTAAATTCCCAGGAGTGGATGTCTGTGTCAAATGGTAGGTCTAAACTCAGATTTTTGAGGTATCTCCATACTGTCTTTCATAGTACTTTACCAGGTCACATTCCCACCAACAGCAGATCAGGGTACCTTTTTCCCCATATCATCACCAGCATTTGTTGTTTGTTGATTTCTGTATGAAAGCCATTCTAACTAGGGTGAGGTGAAATCTCATCGTGGTTTTCATTTGCATTTCCCTGATGGCTAGTGATCCTGAGCATTTTTTCATGTGTCTGTTGGCCATTTGGATTTCCTTCATGTGTGATGGCTAATTGGATTTCTTCCTTTGAAGTCTATTTAAGTCCTTAACTGAGTTGTCTGTTCTGTTGTTGTGGAGTTTCTTGATCTCTTTGTAGATTCTCACTATTAATCCTTTATCAGTTGCATAGTTTGCAAATAAATTCTCACATTATGTCAGTTGCCTCTTCATTTTCCTTTTTTTTTTTTATATCTGTGGTGTCTGTTGTTACATTTCCTTTTTATCTCTAATTTTATTGATTTGGGTCTTCTGTCTCCTTTTTTTTTTTTTGTTTAACTGGGCCAATGGTGTGTCAATTTTATTTTTTCAAAAAACCAGCTCTCGTTTTGCTGATCTTTTGAATTCAATTTTGTTGATTTCTTCTCTAATTTTAATTATTTCTTTTTTCCTACTATTTTTGGATTTGGTTTATTGTTGTTTTTCTAGATCCTTGAAATGCACTGATAGCTCATTTATTTGGTGTCCTTTCAATTTTTTGATGTAGGCACCAACTGCTATAAACTTTCCTCCTAACATTGCTTTGGCTTTATCCTCTAAGTGTGGATATGTTGTTTTGTTGTCTTCATTTGTTTCCAGAAATTTTTTGATTCCTCTTTTGATTTCTTCTATGACCTACTGTTCATTCAGGAGTATGTTGTTTAGTCTGCATGTGCTTTCATATGTTCTAGAGGTTCCTGAGTTGCTGATTTCCAGCTTCATTCCATTGTGGTCTGACAAGATGCATGGTATGATTTCAATTGTTTTGAATTTGCTGAGAATTGCCTTATGGCCTAGTATGTGGTTAATTCTAGAGAACGTTTCATGCACTGCTGAGAAGAATGTGTATTCTGCAACTGTAGGATGAAAAATTCTGTCGATATCTGTTAGGTCCATTTGGTCTATAGTGTTGATTAAATCTACTGTTTCTTTGTTGATTTTCTGTCTGGTTGATCTCTCCATTGCTGAAAGTGGGGTATTGAAGTCTCCCATTACTACTGTTTTGGAGTCTAAGTCTCCCTTTAAATCCCTTAACATTTCTTTTCAATAGCCAGGTGCCCTGTAATTAGGTGTATATATGTTTATATTAGTTACATCTTCCTGTTGAATCGATCCCATAATCATTACATAGTGCCCTTCTTTGTCTGTTGTAACAGTTTTTGTGTTAAAGTCTATTTTATCAGATATTAGGATTGCTACACCAGGTATTTCTTAGTTTCTGTTAGCATGAAATATTTTTTTCTAGCTTTTCACTTTCAATCTGCGTGCATCTTTGTTGGTGAGATGTGTTTGTTGAAGCCAGCAAATAAATGGATTTTGTTTTTTAATCCATTCTGCCAGTCTTTGTGGAGATTTGAGGCCATTTACAATCAAGGTGACTATTGATAAGTAACAACTTCGACTGCCATTTTTCCAAAAATATTCCCATTTTTTTTTATTATGAATTTCCTTTGAGGTTTTACTGAGAGATTTTCCTCATCTTCTTTTGTAGTGGTGACCATTTTCTGTGTTTTTGTGTTCTGCACATCCTTAAGCATCTTTTGTAGGGCTGGATGGGTGGTGACAAATTCTTTCAATTTCTGTTTGTTATGGAAGGTCTTTATTTCATTTTCATTCCTAAATGAGAGCTTTGACAGTTTTTTTCTCTTAAGGCTTGGAATACATCTCAACATTCTCTCGTATCCTGTAGGGTTTCTGATAAGAATTTGCTGTGAGACTAATTGGAGATCTTCTGAAAATAATCTGGCATGTCTCTCATGCACTTTTTAGAATCTTTTCTTTATGCTTTACTGTGGTGAGTTTGATTACAATGTGCCATAGTGAAGATCGTTTCTGGTCATGTCTATTAGGAGTTCTATGTGCTTCCCATACTTGGATGTCCGTTTCTTTCTCCAAATTAAGGAAGTTTTCTGTTAATATTTCACTAAAAAGGCTTTCTAATATTTTCTCTCTTTCCACACCTTAAGGAACTCCCAGAGCCTGTATGTAGGGTCATTTGATAGTATCTTGTATATTACCAACAATGTTTTTTAGCTTGTTAATTTCCTCTTCTGCCTTTGGTTTGACTGTATAATTTCCTGTGCTTGTTTTCTAAGTCAGATATTCTTTCTTCTGCTTCACCAATTCTGTTTTTAAGGCTTTCTACTGCAGTTTTAGTTTGTTACATCGAATTCTTTATTTCATTTTGATTTCTCTTTAAGATCTCAATTTCTTTTTTTTTAAAATGACATCTCTTTATTCATTAATTTTGCAAACATTTTTCTTTATCTGAGACATTTTTGTATTTTATTAGCCATTTACTTATTTCTTTTTGACAGGCAGAGTTAGACAGTGAGAGACAGAGAGAAAGGTCTTCCTTCTGTTGGTTCACCCCCACAAATGGCTGCCATGGCCAGGGTGCTGTGCCAATTCGAAGCCAGAAGCCAGCTGTTTCCTCCTGGTCTCCCATGTGGGTGCAGGGCCCAAGGACTTAGGCGATCCTCCAATGCCTTCTCGGGCCACAGCAGAGAGCTTGACTGGAAGATGAGCAAACAGGACTAGAATCTGGGGTACCAGCGCCATAGATGGAGGATTAGCCATGTGAGCCACGGTGCCGGTCAAGATCTCAATTTCATGGGAGAAACTTGCTTTCATGTCCTCTAAGGATTTTGGTAGTTTGTGCATTTGCTTCTGATTACTTCTATGTAATCTTTTTTTTTTTTAAACAGATTTATTTTATTTATTTGAAAGACAGAGTTACAGAGAGGTAGAGACAGAGAGAGAGGTCTTCCATCCACTGGTTCACTCCCCAGATGGCTGCAACTGCCAGAACTGTGCTGATCCGAAGCCAGGAGCCAGGAGCATCTTCCAGGTCTCTTACGTGGGTACAGGGGTCCAAGGACTTGGGCCATCTTGTACTGCTTTCCCAGGTCATAGCAGAGAGCTGGATCAGAAGAGAAACAGCCAGGACTAGAACCGGCACCCATATGGGATGCTGATGCTTCAGGCCAGGGCTTTAACCCACTGTGCTACAGCACTGTCCCCACCTCTATATAATCTTATGATCAATTTTTTGAATTCCATTTCTTGTATTTCTTCTATCTCATAATCTTCACAATCTAGTATTGAAGTGTTGTGTTGTTTTGGTGGCATCATGTTGTCTTCCATATTCTTGTTTCTTGAAATTGGTGCATTAGTTGTTCAGCATTTGTGAAGATACTCATTGGTTTCTTTTTCTTTTCTTTCTTTCTTTCTTTTTTTTTCTCTAGTGACTTTTATCTTTATACTATGACTCAATAGATAAGTGGAATGTCTGCTTTCAGTGAGTATCTAGAGGCTTGTTGTGAGTGTAGCCCGGGAGTTCTGTTCAGTTTTCCAGTGTTAAGGTTTTGCCTAAGGTGACACACCCAGGTTTGGCATGGTATATCTATCTCTCTCTTATTTTTAATCAGAAGGGAAGTTTTATTCTGCTCATCTGCACTCCTCTTCTCAAAGGAGACCAGTGCCTGAGCGCTAACCCCAATGAGTATAGTATCTATCTACTCTGTCCCAAGGACCTCACAAAGGATCTGTGCAGTCCTCTGTGTAAGTTCAGATTCCCTTGCAATGTCTCTCACCAGGCATCCAGGAAGCCCTGTGCATGTGGAGTCTCCCACTGTGACTGCTCAAAGTCTTCCCACACACCCTCAGTTTTTTCACAGTCCCAGCAGAGAAGCCTCACATGTTTGCAAGCTCCCAGCTTCCAGTTAGTTCTCCCAACCAGAGTCAGGAGTCTCTACTCAGCTGGTTGCTTGGTGTAGACACAAGCTGGCACAGCTGTTTGTCCAAAATGGCGCCCCCTCTCTAGGCTTGTTACACGATACCGTTATAAAGTGATTGGGGAGAGAGAAATATGACTATCTTATTTTTTTCTCCTCTAGATTGGCAGGTACACTATCCCCAATGGGGCTCCAAGCTGGGTTTCCTCTAGGCTCTTCCTGCAGCTTTATTGCCAGTGGCTTTGGCTGCTGTGGTCTGGTCTCACCTCACTTTCGTTTTCTTTTTCTTTTTTTTTTTTTTAATTTTATTTTTGACAGGCAGAGTGGACAGTGAGAGAGAGAGAGAAAGGTCTTCCTTTACCGTTGGTTCACTCTCCAGTGGCCGCTGTGGCTGGTGCGCTGCGGCTGGCGCACCGCGCTGATCCGAAGGCAGGAGCCAGGTGCTTCTCCTGGTCTCCCATGGGGTGCAGGGCCCAAGCACTTGGGCCATCCTCCACTGCACTCCCTGGCCACAGCAGAGAGCTGGCCTGGAAGAGGGGCAACCGGGAAAGAATCCGGCGCCCCAACCGGGACTAGAACCCGGTGTGCTGGTGCCACTAGGCGGAGGACTAGCCTGTTGAGCCACGGTGCCGGCCTCACCTCACTTTCAAATGCTGGTGCATAGGCTCTTAGCTGCTGGTGTTCTGAGTTGTGGGCACTCACATACTCCATGTAGGTCGACCATATCCCTCTAATTTCAGTAGAGTTTCCTCTGCTGTTTTCTCCCTAACTCTTTCCTCAGACTACACTCCTCTCTACTCTGCCATCTTGGAACTCTCATATATTCTTTAATAAAACTTTATTTATAAGTAATTTCATTGTCTCATTTTAAAGATTCCTGGATTTCATTTCACACTTAAATACAGATAGCATTAGATATAAAAAATATTTAAATGCCCCTATTATCCACTCAAACTTTCATTGGTAATAAAAACAGACTTAACAGTCAATAAAAAGTCAATGAAGGTTAAAGACTGGATGCATAATGATAGATACTGAAAAATCTTTTAATTCATTGTGCAAAGCTTCTGCTAATCATATAAAAACATTTTCCATTTGTGTTATTTTGGAGATCAAATTACACTCTTACATAGATGAAAAATATAAAATATAATTTTTCTAAATAATGACAAAAATTACTGTGTACTCTAAAGATAGAAGAGCAAAGGACAGAAATAGAAAATCCATATAAATAACTTTGCTTTATTCCTCCAATGAAGTATAGGTTAATTTATTACTTAACTGACTTAATCATTCAAACTATTTTTTGAAAATCTGCCATGTGTCTAGCATGGAAGTAGATAATGGTTAGATAAAAAATTACCAAAGCACATTCATATTTTCAAGAAGCCTAAAGACTAGTGTATAGGCTAATCCTCCGCTTGCGGCGCTGGCATCCCGGGTTCTAGTTCTGGTCGGGGCGCCAGATTCTGTCCCGGTTGCTACTTCCAGTGCAGCTCTCTGCTGTGGCCCGGGAGTGCAGTGGAGGATGGCCCAAGTCCCTGGGCCCTGCACCCGTATGGGAGACCAGGAGAAGCACCTGGCTTCTGGCTTCGGATTAGCATGGTGTGCCGGCTGCAGTGCGCAGGCCGCAGAGGCCACTGGGGGGTGAACCAATGGAAAAAGGAAGACCTTTCTCTCTGTCTCTCTCTCTCACTGTCCACTCTGCCTGTCAAAAAATAAAAAAATAAAAAAAAGACTAGTGTAGAGAGATAGATTCATAAACTGTTAAGTATAAACTGATAGTAAAAATGCTGTGACAGATGTATTCTGTGCAGTCAAAAGTTGAGGCACAAAGGAAGAAAGCATCTTTGGGTCTGAGAAAAAAGACACAAAAATTGAGAAAAATATTTCTAGATGCTGTGACATTTGAGCTGAACCTTGAAAGCTGAGAAGCTATCTGTCAGAGAAGGTCATCTTAGCCTCAACAATATGAGCAAAAGTAGGGTGTTTCTCTCTTTCTCTCCCCTTTTCTTTCTCTCTCTCACTTCTTCTCTCCCTCTTTCTCTGTAACTCTGATATTCAAAATAAATAAATAAATCTTTAAGAAAAAAATCAAAGGGCTGGCATTGTGGTATAATGGGTAAAGCTGCTGCCTGCAACACCAGCATCCCTTATGGATACCAGTTCTTGTCCTGGCTGTTCCACTTCTTATCCAGCTCTCTTCTAATGGACTGGGAAAAACAGCAGAAGATGGCCTAAGTGTTTGGGCACCTGCCAAACACATGGGAAACCTAGATGAAGCTCCTGGCCCAGTACTGGCCATTGTAGCCATCTGGGAAATGAACCAATGAATGGAAGATCTCTCAAACTTTGCCTCTCTCTGTAGCTCTGACTTTCAAAATAAATAAATCAACCTTTTAAAAAGTAGGGAATTAGGAAATAGCATGACTTGTTTAGGAAACGAAGTACTTCAGAAAATTGAGGAATGGAAAGATGCAGAGTAAGTAACCAAGGGTCAGGTCACATATGTCATGATGAGAACTTGGAATATCCTGTAGGCACTCAGTAGCCATTGAAGGGTGTGGCATGATCAAATTTTATTTTATAAAGATTATTTTGATAATAGCATGAAAAAAGAAGATAGAGTGTAAGATAATCTGGAGGCTATTGTTGTAGTTCAGAGGAGATGGGCTGAATCAAGGCAGTAGCAATATAGAGGAAGAGACGTGAGGAATCTGAGACATTTATGAGGTAGAAGTGGCTGAGAAAAGAATTCATGATGCTTCCTAGTTTTCTGAAACATGAGTTGGGTGGTCCACTCACAAACACATAGAAAAAGTTCAGGAGATATGACAATGAGCTAGGTTTAGAGTCTGCTGTGTTTCAAGTGCTTCTGATTTGTCTAGGCAGAGATAACCAGGAGAACCCCCTATGAGATACTCTCAGAGACTGCTGAAGCCATGTGCATGAAATCAAAAAGGTCAAGTTAAACACAATTTTGAAACTAAGGTAAGTCCTGGCTGCCCTGTTTCCAATCTAGCTCCCTGCCAATGCACCTGGGAAAGCAGCGGAGGATTGCTCAAGTTCTTGGATCCCAGTACCCAAGTGGGAGACCTGGAAGAAGCGCCTGGCTCCAGGCTTTGGCATGGCCCAGCACAGGCCCTTGTGGTCATTTGGGGAGTGAATCAGTGGCTGGAAGATTTCTCTCTCTCTCTCTGTCTCTCCTTCCTTCTCTCTTTAACACTGTCTTTCAAATAAATAAGTAAATCTTAAAAAATTACAGACTCTCATGCAAATGCTTTAGACTTTATAGCACATTCTTTCACAAACATAATGATTATTCCTAAAAGATAAACACCAACGGCAGGTAAACACCAATGACAATCATTTGATTCAAAGACTTTTTAAGATAGATGTAAAATCTGGAACATAGGATTAAAAAGTAATCATTTTGAAAGAATTCCAACATGGCAGAATAGTGAAAAGATATTTCTTTGGTATAGGAGAAAATAGCAAAAAATTAGAGGAAGTGCAGTCCCAGGGGAGAGTTGGAGAGAAATCAACAGTGGAAATTCTACAGAAGGAAGAGGGATGCTGTGGATTAACTTTGAAGGTGCAAATGTGCAGCAATGAGTGTGAACACAACAGACTTGCAGCTGAGAGATGGAAGAAGCACCAGCTTTGGACAGTGAGATGAGAGCAGACTATAGCAGCCTGTGCTACTTGCGATATTTTGGAGGGAGAGCATGGTGGAGTACATTGTCTTTGAATTTGGCCTGGAGCCCTAAGGGAGACAGGGTACTCACCTAAAAATCAAAGAAAAACCAGAAAATTTCTTTCTCCTAATTCTCCTACAATGGTGTCCAGATAACAGCTGGTAGGGGGCACCATTTTGACATAAGTAGTGGCTGTTTCAGCTCTTGTGCTTGTGCCTACCAACTGGAGGGACAAGGGGCCATACTGAAACTAGTAGTGGCTGCAGCAGCTCAGGAGTGTATACCCAGCAAAGGGCAGGGAGAAGACACCATGGTACCATTATGAAATCAATAGTAGCTGTAGAAGCTCTTGTGTGCATCCAGCAACCGGTGGGGAGAAGCTGCCAGGTTGAAATGAGTAGCAGCTGCAATGGCTCTGTGCGAGTGTGTGACTCAGAGATTTTTACCAGAGGGAGAAATCTGCATTCTCCACTGACTTTGAGTCTGGCTGAGAGGATTCACAGGGAGCTGGGCAGCCACATAGTACTGTGAGGTGACTCCAGCCTCTCAACATATCACAGACTCTGGGGCTCAAACCACCCAGGTGGGGTACACACAGTTAGCTGGCTCTGGGAGTGTCTCTGTCTCTCCATGGCTGTGATAGGCTAGTGGGTCAGAGCAGATCCTCTGTATCCTGTGACTGTGGGAGCTTCATGTGCTGAGGCTGTGGGTATTCTGTGACTACATGATAGGGTGCAGGACATAGCTAGGTTTCTGGGCAATCACTGTGTGAGGTGCCAAAGGCTCAGAGCTTTCTGATCACCTGGGGTGGATTGTTGTAGCAGGAACCATGTTCACACAAGGATGGTACAGATCCTTTCTGTGGTTCCTGTAGAGTATGGGTGAGTGTCTTAACCCAGGATGGGATAACCTAAGTCACTGATCACCTTGGAAGACAGGAGGTAAGCATGTGCTTATGGCAACAGAAGTGACCATACCCTCCCCACTGCTGACAGATCAGCTCTCTGGCCACACGCAGCACACTTCTGGTTATTCAGTGAAAGAGACTCTCCATTAAGTTACAGAGGCACAGTCCAAAAATAAACATCATCAGAGGAGAGAACTGACAAGTATTTGCACAAATGTCTAAAATTAAATGCAGTAACTAAAGAAGAAAGAATAAGGAAGACAACATGACTCCTCCAAAGGAACAGAACAATGCTTCAATAGTAGCAATTGGTGCCTACATCAAGAAATTGGAACGTACCAAATAAGTTAGCTATCAGTGAATCTCCAGGAACAATAAAAACAATAAACCAAACCCAAACTGAGTAAGAGGAAAGAAATACTTTAAATAAGATAATAAACAAAATTGAAATAAAAAATACAAAAGATCAGTAAAATGAAGAAGTGCTTTTTGAAAATATAAACAAAATTGATATACCATTTGTACAACTAACAAAAAAAGAGGGAGATGACCCAAATCAATAAAATCAGAGATGAAAAAGGAAATGTAACCACAGATACTGCAGAAATAAAAAAGAATCATCAGGAATTACTACAAAGAGCTGTATGCTAACAAATTAGGAAACCTAGAGGAAATGGATAGACTCCTAGACACATACAATCTAACAAAATTCATCATGAAGACATAAGAAACCTAAATGGACCAATAACCAAGATGGATACTGAATCAGTAATAAAAACCCTCCTGACAAAGAAAAGCCCAGGACCAGATGGCTTCACTGTTGAATTTTACCAGACATTTATTTTTATTTATGTTTTTCCAAAGAAACCTTTTATTCAATGAGTACAAATTTCATTAAGTACAACTTTAGGAATATAGTGATTCTTCAAAACATACCCACCTGTACCCCACTCCTCCTCCTTCTCCCATTCCTAGTTCCATTCTCCATTAAGATTGATTTTCAATTAATTTTATGCACAGAAGACCAACTTTATATTAAGTAATGGTTTCAATAATTTTCACATACACACACAAACAGAAACTGCTTGCGAACAAGTTTTATAGTTAATTCTCATAATACAACTCATTGAGGATAGAAGTCCTGCATGAGAGGTAAGTGCACAGTGACTCCTGTTGTTAATTTAATAATTAACATGCTTGTGTATGATGTCAATGATCACCTGAGGCTCTTGACATGAACTACTGCCAAGGCTTTGGAAGTCTTTTGAATCCACAATTTCCATCAGTATTTAGACAAGGCCATAAGTGAAGAGGAAGTTCTCTCCTCCCTTCAGAGAAAAGTAAATCTCTCTTTGATGGCCACTTCTTTCCACTTGGATCTATCTCACAGAATTCCTTCATGTAGGACGTTTTTGGCTGCAGTGTCTTGGCTATCAATGCCTGAAATGCTCTTATAGGCTTTTCATCCAGACCAGAATGCCTTAAGGGCTGATTCTGAGGTTTGAGTGCTACCTAAAGTGATTGTCATTCTATATGTCTGTCGTGTCTACCAGACATTCAAAGAACTAATTCCAATTCTTCTCAAGCTATTAAAAAAATAAAAAATAAAAAATAAACCAAAAAGGGAGGAATGCCTCCCAAACTCCTTCTATAAGGCCAACATCACTTTAATTCCTAAACAAGAAAGATACAATAGATAAACAGAACTATAGACCAATATTCCTTATGAACAAGATGCAAAATTCCTAAAAAACAAACAAACAAACAAAAAAAAAAAACAAAAAACCAGCTAATTGAATCCAGCAACACATCAGAAAAGTAACCGACTTGGACCGAATGGGATTTATCCTTGGTATGCAGAGATGGTTCAACATTTGCAAATCAATAATTGGGATACCTCACACTAATAAACTGAATGAATAAACCATGTGATTATCTCAACTGATGTACACAAATCATTTGATAAAATGCAATATCCTTTCACGATGAAAACCTTAAGCAAATTGGGTATAGAAGGAACATTTCTCAACACAATCAAGGCCATATATGACACCCAAGCCAACATCATATTGAATAGGGAAAAGTTGGAAGCATTGCCGCTAAGATCCAGAACCCCAAAGTGATGTCCATTTTCATAACTGCTATCAATATAGTTCTGGAATTTTTAGCCAGAGCCATTAGGCAAAAATAAATAAATAAATAAATAAATAAAATAAAATAAAATCAAAGGGATACAAACTGTAAAAAAAGAAGTAAAACTATCCCTGTTTGCAGATAACATGATTCTGTATATAAGGGAACCAAAAGACTCTACGAAGAGACTATTGGAACTAATAGAAGAGTTTGGTAAAGTGGCAGGATATAAAATTAACACACAAAAATCAATAGTCTTTGTATATACAGACAATACCATGGCTGAGAAAGAACTTCTAAGACAAACCCATTCAAAATAGCTACAGAAAAAATTAAATACCTTGGAATGAATTTAAGGAGTCAAAGATCTCTACAAAGAAATTTATAAAACATTAAAGAAACAGAAGAGGCCGGCGCTGTAGTGCAGTGGGTTAATACCCTGGCCTTAAGCACTGGCATCCCATATGGGTGCCGGTTCTAGTCCCGGCTGCTCCTCTTATGATCCTGCTCTCAGCTATGGCCTTGGAAAGCAGTAGAAGATGGCCCAAGTCCTTGGGCCCCTGCACCCACATGGGAGACCCAGAAGAAGCTCCTGGCTCCTGGCTTCGGATAGGCACAGCTCTGGCCATTGCGGCCAATTGGGGAGTGAACCAGAGGGTGGAAGACCTCTCTCTCTCTCTCTCTCTCTCTCTGCCTCTCTTCTCTCTGTGTAACTCCAACCTTCAAATAAATAAATAAGTCTTTTAAAAAAAAGAAACAGAAGAAGACAGGAAAAAGATGGAAATATATTCCATTTTCATGGATTGGAAGAATTATATCAAAATGTCCATGCTACCCAAAACATTTTACAGACTCAATGCATCTCAATCAAAATAGCAACACATTCTTCTCAGATCTAGAAAGAATAATGCAAAAATTAATATGGAAACACAAGAGATTCTGAATATTTAAAGTGATCTTTTAAAAAAAAGATTTTATTTATATATTTGAAAGGCAGAAATTCAGACAGAGAGGAGGAGAGATACAGAGAAAAATCTTCTATCTGCTGGTTGACTCCACTAATGGCCACAACAACCAGAGCTGGGCTGATCCAAAGCCAGGAGCTTCCTCTGGGTCTCCTATATGGGTGTAGGGGCCCAAGCACTTGGGAAAACTTCTACTGCTTTCAGGCCATAAGTACAGAGCTGGATCAGAAGAGGAGTAGGCAGGACAAGAACTGGTGCTGATATGGGATGTTGGTGCCACAGGCAGAGGTTTAACCTATTATGCCATATCTCTGATCACGGCAAAGCAATTTATTTATTTATTATTTTTTGAAGATTTATTTTATTTATTTGAAAGACAGAGTTACAGAGAGAGGTAGAGACACAGAGAGAGAGGTCTTCCATTCACTGGTTTACTCCCCAGATGGCCGCAATGGCCAGAACTGTGCCGATCCAAAGCCAGGAGCCAGGAGCTTATTCTGGGACTCCCATGCTTGTGCAGGAGCCCAAGGACTTGGGTCATCTTCTACTGCTTTCCCAGGCCATAGCAGAGAGCTGGATCAGAAGAGGAGCAGCCAGAACTAGAACAAGCGCCCATATGGAATGCCCAGGTGCTTCACGGCAAGGCTTTAACTCGCTGAGCCACAGAGCCATGCCCCCTGCCCATACCTCCCAGTAAAGCAATTTAAACAATAAAAATAAAGCTGGAGTCATCATAATACCAGATTTCAAGACATAAAACAGGGCAGTACTAATCAAAACAGTCTGGTACTAGCAAAAAAAATTGACATGCAGCCCAATGGAACAGAATAGAACCTAGAGAAATTCATCCACACATCTGCAACAAGATGAATGAAACTTGAAACCACTATACTTAATGAAAAAATGCAGTCCCAAATGACAAATCACATGTTTTCCTTGATGTGTGGTAACTGCTAAAGTCCATGAAAGGTACTCTATATAGGAATGAAATTGACATTTTAAAATTTGATGACTTTTAAGAGCCCTTGTCTCTACTGTTGAGGAACAGTGTTTTTTTCTTCTTACTATTTGTTGAACTCTTTACTTAGCGTAGGGTTAATCTTAGGAGTATAAAGTAAACTGAAAGTAAATCATTGTAAAACAATGGAGGGGAGCAGTGCTGTGGCGCAGCAGGTTAAAGCCTTGGGCTGCAGTGCCAGCTACCCATATAGGCGCCGGTTCCAGCTGCTCCACTTCCAATCCAGCTCTCTACTGTGGCCTGGGAAAGCAGTAGAAAATGGTCCAAGTCCTTGTGTCCCTGTATCTGCCTGGAAGACCCAGAAGAGGCTCTTGGCTCCTGGCTTTGGACAGGCTTAACTCTGGTTGTTGTGGCCACTGGGGGAGTAGACCAATGGATGAAGGACCTCTCTGTCTATCTGTCTGTCTCTCTCTCTCTCTGTGTACCTTTCTCTGTAACTCTGTCAAATAAATAAAATAAATCCTAAAAAAAATGAAGAGAGGGAATAGTAGAAAAAACAGGAGGAATGGTGGGAATGTGGGCAGGTGAGGAGTATCATTATATTCATATAATAAATTTTTTTTTAAAAACAAAGATAATGATGAACAATAATAAGCTATATGTATTAACATATATCTTTTACTGAAAACATATATTTTGCTTTCAGTAAACAGTAATCATCCTTATAACTCCTCTTTATATTCTATAAATAAACTTAAATAAAAAATACTTAAAGGTAAACAGCATAAAATCAAAGTTAAAATGAATAAATGTTGAATGGATCTACAAGAATAGAAGAATCAGAATCTAGCTGAATGAATGAAATAGGTGTGGCAAAGCACGTTTTAACCAAGTTTAGAATATTATATGTTTTCTGAGAAACAGAAAGTTGATAAAAGGCAAAAAGATTGTAACCAAAAATTCTCTGAGATACAGTAATGTGACTACTTAGAGCAGTGTGCACATAACTGGTGGGTGGGGGAAGAACAAATGAATGAAAATTCTTAAGAAAATAGGCAGAAGAGCATCTGTATGGTAGGGTATTCCCCAAAACTCTCAAAAAAGAAAGTGATAAAAGTTTTAGTTATAAATTCACATGATTTTAATTTTCACAACATATTATTAGTCAACAAATGAAATTAATATGTTTCAGTGTAAGTACAAATTTAACTTTAGTGTTTAGAGTTTCCAATTTAGTTATTCTTGGCATAGGTATAGAAAGCATCTCAAAACCTAAATTGTGGTAATGTCAATATGTCTATCATTCAGAATCTGTCAAATGTGAAAGCAACAACCTTTTCCCTAAAAGAAGCATCTGCTAATCCTTATGCTCCTTCAAATCTGTGGCAGGAAAAGCAAGCATAGTTTTATGTATACAACTCTGAACTGCTTAATGTTAAGCTATGGAATACTGTCAGTAAATATTGTGGCAGAGAAGCTTGGACAATTAAAACACGTAAGCCCTTTTAGACTTCAGAAAACCACTAGAAGCTTTATAAGTCTCTAATCTCAATTCATAATCTTTAGTACCAAACGTCTACCAACCAAATGAATCTTCCACACAGATGTCAGAAATCAACATATCTACTCATCATACTTTCTTTACCAATCAATTCTTATTCTTAACATGCCTACTGCTGTGAATACTGTCAGAGAGCCAGGCTTAGAATCTCACCAGATCAGCAATAACAGGATGTGAGTTCTAATTTGGCTCTTCCATGAAATTTGTCATGTGTTTCTTGATATGACATGGTTTTTGATCCTTTTGGTTTCACTTGCTTTCTTCTATAATTTTATTTCATAAAACAAAAATAATGGTAAGATATCATCTAGTAACAAAATAGTATGATTCTTCCCATCCTTTAATGTAACGTCACTAAGTTTTGCCCATTTTTCCTACACAAAATCTTTTATAAACATTTCACTTGCCATTTATTTTTTCAATATATGATTGTAGGAACCAATTTTCTTTTTTCTTTTTTTTCGACAGGCAGAGTTAGACAGTGAGAGAGAGAGAGAGAGAGAGACAGAGAAAAAGGTCTTCCTTCTGTTGGTTCACCCCTCAAATGGCCGCTATGGCCGGCACGCTGCGCCAATCTGAAGCCAGGAGCCAGGTGTTTCCTCCTGGTCTCCCATGCGGGTGCAGGGCCCAAACACTTGGGCCATCCTCCACTGCCTTCTGGGCCACAGCAGAGAGCTGGACTGGGAGAGGAGCAACCAGGACAGAACCGGTGCCCCAACCGGGACTAGAACCTGGGTGGCAGTGCCGCAGGCGGAGGATTAGCCTAGTGAGTCGCGGTGCTGGCCCAATTTTCTTAATCATCTTCCATGCAGGTCTAGAGGGCCCTATCTGTATTCCTCTGCTTCGAACTGGTGGTTTCTGGTCCACGATCCCTAGCACAACTGGCACTCATACTGTGAGACCTGGGTAAGAACTCCACAATATCTTGGAGTTCCAGGGCTGTGACTACTAGTATGGTATTCTCTGAGACATACACTGCGTGATCTTGTGTACGGCCTACTGCATTCCAGCAAGCCAGACCCACTCCTGCTAGTGCACAATCCTTAGCACAATCTGTATTCACCCTGTGGGCCTGGGAAAGGTCTGCTTAACATCTCCCAGTGCTGAGACTTCAGTCCCTGGGGCTGTATGGCCCAGTATTAATCACACCCACACAGCAGGACTTGGGGAAGGTCCTATCTGCATCAAACAGTCTGAGATCCATATCTGTTGCTGCCACAAGCCCCTGTATCACTCAGTTTTGCTGAGTGGGAACTCTCCTTTGGGCACCAGAAATGTGGCTACACCATCATAAACATTAGTGTGATAGATACACAACTCTCTGGGAACTAAAGACACACACTACTGGAAATCAACATATTATTCAAAGTCATGCTACTATCTCCACACATTTCTGTAGACTAAACAACTGTGGTATTTGTAGACACTGCTGATCACTGAAGAAATCACCAAGGAGTTACATTTTTGAACTCAACCTACAACAAAAGTCAATGCAACAACCCAAGTGACATCCTAGATTCTATCTAAACAGAAATGTCCTTTTCATGAAACATATTCCATAAAAAAAGGAAGTATAATGCAAGATGTGAAGGTATCAATGTAGGGACATAGGAAACACTAAGAAGTAAAGAAGCAGGACAGCATGAAAAGAACACAACAGTTCTCCAGAAATAGATCTCAATCTGAAGGAATCTCTGAAATGTCTGAAAAAGAATTCAAAATAATGATCCTAAGGGAACTCAATGAGATGCAAGAGACTAGAGACAGTTCAAAAAAATTAGAAAAGAAATCCCAGATGGCTGAATATGGAAAAGACAAATTGATTTGAACATGGGAAGATAACAGAATAAAGGTGGACTGGCTGCATCTCCAAGGAAGAGCTGGAGAGAAGTTTGCAATGGAAATTCTGCAGAAAGAGGAGAGACACCATGGAGCAGTCTGGACAGCGCAAACATGAACAAATTAGCAGGGTCATCACTGGTGAATACCACACCTGAGGGCTGGAGGAGACGTCAGCTTCAGAGGTGAGATCAGACTGCAGCAGCCCCTACCATTGGTGATGTCCTGAGGGAGAATATTGTGGACCAGAGAGCCTTTAAGTCAAGCATGGAGTGCTAGCAAGGGTCAGGGTGCCCATCTAACCTCGTGAAGGGAGGGCACATTTGTTTCTTGCCATCCCTCCAAAATGTAAACAGTGACTAACAAGGAGGAAGCACCACCTTACTAATATGAGTAGAGGCTGCGGCAGTTCAAGTGCACACGCAACTAGTGGACTTTATAAGTGGGATAAATCCATGGTTTCTACTTACTTTGAGTCTGGGCTGGAGGGTAGCAGGGGGTAAGGTGCCCATTTAGGGCCATGAGGCACCCCTCCCCTCACTCTATCACAGGCACTCAGATTCGAACTGTGAAGACAGAGCACCAATAGGCAGCTGACTCTAGGAATGTCTCTGCTGTCTCCATGCACGGGACAGGCTTGTGGGGCTAACAGGATCCCCCAGTCCCTGTGACTTTGGGATCCCTGTGCTCTGTGAATGTGGAAGTTCTGAGACTGTGTGATAGGGGTGTTGGGTGAGGCTGGGTCTTGGGAAAGTTTCTATGTCTAGCTGCATAAACACAGAGTTACCTGAGTGCCTGGGGTGGGTTACTGCAGATGATTTCATGTTCACAATGAGGACTACAGGGTACCTTTCTGTGGCTCTTGTGCCTGTGTGACTAAGGTGTGAACCCACTGTGGGATAGGGTAACACCAAGCATTGATCACTTTGGCAGAGAAGAGGTGAGGCTGTGATCACATATTCCCCTTGTTAACAATAGAGGAGATAGATATCCAATGCCTGAACAGGTGTCACCCGACTCTTGCCCCACCCTCAAGGAATCTTGAAAATTCCCTGGCTCCACCTAGCACATGCCTCTGGATAGCCACTAAAGGAGCAGAAACTCCATTAAGTCACAGCTCAAAGACAAAAGCCATCAGAGGAGAAAACCAACAAATGATTCCACAAATACCTAAAAAAAAATGTAGAAATGAAACATGAACAAGGAAGACAGTATGACTCCAGAAAAGGAAAACAACACTTTAATATTAAATGGGAAGGAATTGATGAAATGTTTGCAAAGGAATTTGAAAGAATAATATTGCTCAGAAACCAAGAGAAATGAATACATGAGATAAAAAATTCATATAATACATGGATTAAATATTTTGCTGATAGAAATATTGAAGAGAAATCAAACTGAAATAACGGAAATTAAGAATTCAATGTCAAACAAAAAACACAGTGGAAAGCATTAACAATGGAGAGGCAGAAGAAAAAATATCAGAGTTAAAAGAAAAAACCTTGGAAATAGAAAAAAAAATAAACATCATATGAGATTTATGACCAAACGTATGTGTCATAGGAGTTCCAGGAAGTGCAGAAAGAAAGAATAAATTAGAAAGGCCTATTCAGTGAAATAATAGCAGAAAACTTCCCTATTTTGGAGAAAGAGACATTCAAGTACAGGAAGCACATGGAACTCCTAATAGACATGATCAGAAAAGACCATCCCAAAATACTATAGTCAAACTTGCAAAGTAAAACATACAGATAAAAAAATATGCACAAGAGAAATGCCAGATTACATTCAGAGATTCCCTAATTAGACAGCAGATTTCTCATCAGAAACCCTACAGGTTAGGAGAAACACAGTCCAATTCATAAAAGAAAAACACCTGTCAACCAAGAATACTGTACTATGCAAAGCTCTTATTTATAGATGAAGCTGAAATAAAGACTCTCCAAAACAAAAAGATATTGAAAGAATTTGTCACCACTCGCCCAGACTTACAAATGATGCTTAAGGATGTGCTACACAAAGAAACACAAAAAGATAGTCATCATAATAAAAGAATGTGAAGGCAGAAAATCTCCCAGTATAAGAACAATAGAAAACCAAAGCAAACAATATGAATATTTATGAAAAAATGGCAGGGACAGGATGTTTCATATCTATAGTAACCTTGAATGTAAATGGCCTAAATTCTCCAATTAAAAAGACTAAGACTAGCTAAATGCATTGAAAAATAAGACCCACCTATCTGCTGCCTATAAGAAACACACCTCACCAAAAAAGATACATGTAGACTGAAAGTTAAAGGATGAAAAAAGATAATCCATGGTAATGAAAACAAAAATGAGCAGGTGTAGATCACTATAAAAATTAAGAGAGGGAATGCAAGATGAAGGAGGAGCAAGATTGGGAGGGAGTGTGAGTGGGAGGGTGGGTAGGGTGGGAAGAATTACTATGTTCCAAAATTGGCATATATGAAATTCACAAAATTTGTTTACCTTAAATAAAATAAAATAAAATAAAATAAAGACCAGAAAACCTAAATTGACCAAAAATCAAGATAGAAATTTAATCAGTGATAAAGATCCTCTATCAAAGAAAAACTAAGGACTGGATGGCTTCTCTGCTGAATTCTTATAGCAAACCTTTAAATAAGAACTAATTCCAATTCTTCTTAAACTACTCAAAACAAATGAAAGGGAGGGAATCCTCCTAAACTCCTCCCCTGGGGCTAGTGTCACCTTAATTCCAAACCAGAAAAAGATACAACAAAGAAACAGAATTATAGACCAGTATCCCTGAAGAATAAGATGCAAAAATCCTAAAAAAATTACTAGCTAATCGAATCTAACAACACATCGGAAAGATCATTTACCCTCCAAGTGGGATTTATTCCTGGTGTGCAGGAATGGTTCAACATATGGAAAACAATAAATGTGATATATCATATTAACAAATTGAACAATAAAAACATGATTATCTCAACAGATGAACAGAAAGCATTTGGTTAAATAAAACTTCTAGAATCAGTCCCATTCAAAATTGCTATAATAAAATTGAAATGTCTTGGTATAAATAGAACCAAGGATGTAAATTATCTCTACAATAAAAATTACATATCATTAGAGAAAGAAGTAGAAGAAAACACACACAAAAATGAAAAAATCTTGCATGGTCGTGGACTGGAAGAATTAACATCATCAAAAGGCATATTCTTTCAAAAGCAACTTATATGGTCAATGAAATTCCAATCAAAATATTAATGACATTCTCTTCAGATCTAGAAAAAATGACCCTAAAATTTATACAAAGAGACCTCGAATAACTAAAGCAATCTTTTTTTTTCCTTTAAATATTTTATTTTTTGAGGCGTAGAGTTACAGACAGAGAGAGGGAGAGAAAGAGAGAGAGAGGTCTTCAATCCATTGGTTCACTACTCAAATGACTGCAATGGCTGGAGCTGAGCTGATCTGAAGCCAGGAGCTTGGAGCTTTTGCCAGGTCTCCCATGTGGGTGCAGGGGCCCAAGCACTTGGGCCACCTTCTACTGCTTTCGTAGGCCATAGCAAAGAGCTGGATTGGAAGAGGATCAGTCAGGACATGAGTGGGTGCCCATATGGGATGCTGGTGCTGCAGTCGGAGGCTTAGTCTACTATGTCACAGCACCGGCTCCAGCTAAAGCAACCTTAAACAATAAAAATAAAGGTGGAAATATCACAATATCAGATTTTAATACATACTACGGGGCAATTATAATTCAAACAGCATGGAGATTCTAATATGGCAGAATATGGATAGGGTGGTTTGCTCTAGGCTAAGGGAAAATAGTAATAAGAAAAAAATGGGAGAAAGTGCATTCTCAGGGGGAGAGTTGGAGGGTAAACTGTAGTGGAGATTCATGGCAGTAAGAGAGAAGCTGTGGATCTGTGTTGAAGCTGTGGATCTGCTGTGCAGATGTACAGCAATGAGCACAGACTCTACAAACAACCCCAGCAGCCCTGAGCTGGAGAAAGTGTCAGCTTTGAGAGCAAGAATTTGTCAATAATCAACCAGCCTTACAAAAGATGCTTAAGGATGTGCTACACAGAGAAACACAGAAAGATAGTCATCATTATGAAAGAATATGAAGGCAGAGTCTCCCAGTAAAAGTATAAAGGAAATCCAAAGCAAACAATAGGAATATTTATGGTAAAATGTCAGGGCAATGTCATTATTTATAAATAGTAACCTTGAATGTAAATGGCCTAAATTCTCCAGTTAAAAGATACAAACTGGCTGAATTTATTAAAATAAACAAGACCCATCTAGTTATTGCCTACAAGAAACACACCTCATCAACAAAGATACACATAGACTAAAAGTGAAAGGATGGCAAAAGATATTCTAAGCTCATGAAAAACAAAAAAAGAGTAAGTATATTCATCCTAATATCAGACAAGAATAGATTTGAACACAAAAACTGTTAAAAGGGATGAAAAGGGCACTATGTAATGATTAAGGGATTAATTCAACAGGAAGATGTGACTATAATGAACATATATGCACCCAATTACAGGGTGCTCGGTTGTCAAAAAGAATGTTAATAGATCTATTGGAACACATGGTCTCCACCATTATAGTGATGGGTGACTTCAATACTCTACTTTCCTCAATGGACAGATCAACTAGACAGAAAATCAACAAAGAAACAGAGCTAATTGACACCATGAAGCAAATCACCTGATATCTACAGAATTTTCATACCACAGTTGCAGAATACATATTGTTCTTACTACTGCACAGAATCTTCTCTAGGATAGAGCACATGCTAGTCCCTAAAGCAAGTCTCAGTAAATTAGAAAAAAAAATTAAATCATACCGGAATAGGAAGGTAGCACACTATTAGTCCGGGGGAGAGACACTTTAATAAAAGTGGAGATACTGCAGGGTCAAGGAAGAGTAGGGGAAGAAACAGCAGAGGAAACTCTTCCGGAACTAGTGCTAAAATCAATCAAAGATACATTTTAATTTGTGTGACCTGAATCTGTGTATCATATGTTTTAAACTTGTTGGTAGAAAGAAACTAAAAACATTTTATATGGTTGTGCTTAAGTTTACTGGTTAAACAAACTACACCATGTTAGATATTTAAGAGGTCTTTTCAAATACATGATTCTTAAAATTTATAGAAGGCATCGGATCTTCTGGTAAATGTTTTCTTAAGTTGTTATCTAATGGTTGAAACGGTTTGCTAAGTATTCATGTGATATTGCTATTGTCAGCAAGCAATCTAGGACTTGCTCCCTCATTTCTCTATTCTAAGCCAAACTTGTTCTTTCATTTCTCTATTCTCTTCAAGGTAGGAAACTAATTCTATTATGAAGGAATCTGTAGGACACACAATTTAATCTTTAGACCTTATAAAAGAGATGGCTAACATTTTTCTGTAATAGCATAGCCAAAATAAGAACTTAAATAATAATCTCATAGCTAGATTTACTTTGCCATCAGCCAAGTATACAGTAAGTAGAAAAAACCTCCCTTTCAGACCAAAGGGAAAGAAAGTTTTAAAGTGAGAATATAATTTTCCTCATGGGCATTGTCTACCTTAGAAAAACTACTACAGAATGGGCCTGTGACTATAGACTTGTAGTTCAGGCCACATAAGATTAGAGATGGGACACGGGCACTCCCTTGACTTGCATCCTCTGGTCTGCTTTAACACAAACCAGGAGGAAAAGAAAGCTCGGCATCAGAAGCAATGGGTGGCAGGCCTATTAATGGCTGATCTGTACAGTGATCTGCCCTCAAGGAGACCCAACAGGCCAGTCCACTGCAGTGGCTTTCAATGTGGTAAGCATGCGCTTCAGCAGAAGTAGCTTGTGAAGAGCCCTGGCAGCTCTGCCAAGAGTTGGATCACTGGAAATGGACCTGCCCTGGAGTCGAAGGATGCCCAGGTCAGAGCCACCGATCTTATTGGCTCTAGCTGAAAAGCCCTTCACTCAGCCCAACTTCCAAAGTAACCACTGCAGCTGAGGGTATGGTCAAGTAGGTCAAGCCCCTTCTATCAGGTTCTATTTGCCTCTCAATCAGAAAACTTCATTGTAGCTTAGACAGCACCTTTCTTAGCTCCTCTAATAATGACTCTGTCCTTTGTTCTAGACCCTGTCTAGCGTACTTGGGCCTCATTCCTTTGTAATCATAACCTCTACTCTACCACCAATGGCTCTACTCCCAACCTGTGTGTACTGATGGACCTCTTCCCCACTTAATGCTGTATAATTGTTCAAACCTGGTAAATACCACTCTTAGGATCATTGGTTACTATCCTCACTCTGTCTTTTATGACCTTGTCTAAATATGAGCAGAGTCGGCAAACTTGGAAGGCTTCCATAGCCTTGGCAACTCATGACGACAGCCTAGGGTGGTTACTGGTGCCATAAACTAGAGTGTCAATTTGTTGGGTCAACAACAGGAGCCACTGTGCACTTGCTCCTCATGTGGGATCTCTGTCCTTAATGTGCTGTACATTGTGATTTAATGCTATAACTAATACTCAAACAGTATGTTTCACTTTGTGTTTCTATGTGGGTGCAAACTGTTGAAATCTTTATACTAAATTGATCTTCTGTATATAAAGAGAATTGAAAATGAATCTTGATGTGATTGGAAGGGGAGAGGGAGCGGGAGAGGGGAGGGTTGCAGGTGGGAGGGAAGTTATGGGAGGGGGAAGCCATTGTAATCCATAAGGTGTACACTGGAAATTTATATTCATTAAATAAAAATTTTAAAAAAATTAAATCATATCATGCTTCTTCTCTGACCTCAATGGAATGAAGCTGGAAATCAAGGCTATTGATTTTGTGTGTTAAATTTATATTCTTTTTTTTTTTTTTTTGGACAGGCAGAATGGATAGTGAGAGAGAGAGAGACAGAGAGAAAGGTCTTCCTTTTTGCCACTGGTTCACCCTCCAATGGCTGCTGTGGCCGGCGCATCGCGCTGATCCGAAGCCAGGAGCCAGGTGCTTCTCCTGGTCTCCCATGCAGGTGCAGGGCCCAAGCACTTGGGCCATCCTCCACTGCACTCCTGGGCCATAGCAGAGAGCTGGCCTGGAAGAGGGGCAACCGGGATAGAATCCGGTACCCCAACTGGGACTAGAACTTGGTGTGCCGGCACTGTAAGGTGGAGAATTAGCCTGGTAAGCCACAGTGCCGCCCTAAATTTATATTCTGCCACTTTACCAAACTCTTTTATAAGTTTCAGTGGTAACTTAGTGTAGTCTTTTGGATCCCCTATATATAGAATCATGTCATCTGCAAATACATATAGTTTTACTTCCCCCTTTCCAATCTGTTTCCTTTGATTTCTTTTTCTCGCCTAATGACTCTGGCTAAAACTTCCAGGACTTTACTGAATAGAAATGGTGATAATGGGCATCCATGTCTGGTTCTGGATCTTAGTGGGAATGCTTCCTACTTTTCCCCATTCAATAAGATGCTGGCTGTGGGTTTATCATAAATTGCTTTCATTGTGTTGAGAAATGTTCCTTCTATACCCAATTTGCTTAAGGTTTTTTTTTTTTCAGGTTAAATCTAAGTTTATTGTTGAATACAAGTAGATGAACGAATTCAAAGGCATTTAAAAATACAGTTAGTGGTTTCTAAAGACGCCTCTGTAATGAGAACAATGTAGCATAGGTTACTGCCAAGGTTTTAGAAATAGAACATCATGCCCAATGTCACAAACCAGCGGCCAGAGGTAAGAATTAAGAAGCATCTGTGAAACCTGGGAAACTGGGCTCCATGCTTCCCCATCGTTTTCCTTTACAGGAACCATTCAGGTATGTATTTGTCTAGGAACTTAAATGTGACCCACTTTTTGTACCTTTACATATCAGTGAGATACTATGACTTTCTCTCTAGTGCACTTGCTCTGTTTGTCTCTGTCCATCTCTCCTTCCCATAACCCTCCTTTTTTTTCTCTCTGCCTGATTTTTCTTTTCTTTTTTTATTTAGTAAATATAAATTTCCAAAATACAGTTTATGGATTACAATGGCTCCCCCCACCCATAATTTCCCTCCCACTCGCACCCCTCCCATCTCCTGCTCCCTCTCCCATTCCATTCACATCAAGATTCATTTTCAATTTTCTTTATATACAGTAGATTGATTTAGTATATATTAAGTAAAGATTTCATCAGTTTGCACCCACACAGAAACACAAAGTGTAAAATACTGTTTCAGTATTTGTTATAGCATTACTTCACACTGGACAACACATTAAGGACAGATCCCACATGAGAAGTAAGTACACAGTGACTCCTGTTGTTGACTTAACAATTTGACACTCTTGTTTATGGTATCAGTAACTTCCCTATGCTCTAGTCATGAGTTGCCAAGGCCATGGAAGCCTTTAGGGTTCACCGACTTCGATCTTATTCTGACAGGGTCATAGTCAAAGTGGAAGTTCTCTCCTCCCTTCAGAGAAAGGTACCTCCTTCTTTGATGGCCCCGTTCTTTCTTCTGGGATCTCACTCACAGAGATCTTTCATTTAGGTCTTCTTTTTTTTTCCACGTGCAGAATCATGAAGCAAGACCCCTACCTTTCACCTTACACAAAAAATTCACTCAACATGAATTAAAGACTTAAATCTACAACCTGACACCATCAAATTATTAGAGAGCATTGGAGAAACCCTGCAAGATATAGGTACTGGCAAAGACTTCTTGGAAAATACCCCAGGAGCACAGGCAGTCAAAGCCAAAATATTGGGATTGCATCAAATTGAGAAGTTTCTGTACTTCAAAAGAAACAGTCAGGAGAGTGAAGAGGCAACCAACAGAATGGGAAAAAATATTTGCAAACTATGCTACAGATAAAGGGTTGATAACCAGAATCTACAAAGAAATCAAGAAACTTCACAACATCAAAACAAACAACCCACTTAAGAGATGGGCCAAGGACCTCAACAGACATTTTTCAAAAGAGGAAATCCAAATGGCCAACAGAGACATGACAAATGTTCTAGATCACTAGCAATCAGGGAAATGCAAATCAAAACCACAATGAGGTTTCACCTCACCCCAGTTAGAATGGCTCACATTCAGAAATCTACCAACAATAGATGCTGGAGAGGATGTGGGGAAAAAGGGACAGTATCCAACTGTTGGTGGGAATGCAAACTGGTAAAGCCACTATGGAAGTCAGTCTGGAGATTCCTCAGAAACCTGAATATAACTACCATACAACCCAGCCATCCCACTCCTTGGAATTTACCCAAAGAAAATTAAATTGGCAAACAAAAAAGCTGTCTGCACATTAATGTTTATTGCAGCTCAATTCACAATAGCTAAGACCTGGAACCAACCCAAATGCCCATCAACAGTAGACTGGATAAAGAAATTATGGCCAGGCCAGCTCTCTGCTGTGGCCAGGGAGTGCAGTGGAGGATGGCCCAAGTGCTTGGGCCCTGCACCCCATGGGAGACCAGGAGGAGCACCTGACTCCTGCTTTCGGATCAGCGTGGTGCGATGGCTGCAGCACGCCGGCTGCGGCGGCCATTGGAGGGTGAACCAACAGCAAAAGGAAGACCTTTCTTTTTTCTCTCTCTCTCTCTCTCACTGTCCACTCTGCCTGTCAAAAAAAATATATATATATATGGGACATGTATTCTATAGAATACAATCAGCAGTCAAAACAATGAGACCCTGTCATCTGCAACAAGATGGAGGAATCTGGAAAACATACTGAGTGAATTAAGCCAGTCCCAAAGGGACAAATATCATTTGTTCTCCCTGATCGGCGACAACTAACTGAGTACCAAAGGGGAAACCTGTTGAAGTGAAATGGACACTATGAGAAACAGTGACTTGATCAGTCCTTGTCCTGACTGTTGATGTACAATGTAATACTTTATCCATTTTAGTATTTTTCCTTTGTTTTGTTCTAGTACTATTGGTTGAACTCTGTAATTAACACACAATTATTCTTAGGTGTTGAAATTTGACTGAAAAGTGATCTCTGTTAAATATAAGAGTGGGAATAAGAGAGGGAGGAGATGTACCATTTGGGACATGCTCAATTGGACATGCCCCAAATGGTGGAGTTAGAAACATTCCAGGGGATTCCAATACAATCCCATCAAGGTGGCATGTACCAACGCCATCTCACAAGTCAAAGTAATCAGTTTCAGTTCACAATTGATCATAATGATAGGATTAAGAGTCAAATGGATCACATAAGCAAGACTAGTGTCTGCTAATACCAACTGATAGAATCAAAAAGGGAGAGAACTATCCAACATGGGAAGCGGGATACACAGCAGACTCATAGAATGGCAGATGTCCTAAACAGCACTCTGGCCTCAGAATCAGCCCTTAAGGCATTCAGATCTGGCTGAAGAGCCCATGAAAGTATTGTAGGCATGGAAAGCCAAGACACTCTGGAAGAAAAAAAAAAAAGAAGACCTAAATGCTTAAGGTTTTTATCATGAAAGGATGCTTTGTTTTATCAAATGCTTTCTCTGCATCTATTGAGATAATCATATGGTTTTTGTTTTTCAGTTTGTGAATGAGATATATAACATTCATTGATTTGTGAATGTTGAAAAATCCCTGCATACAAGGGATAAATCTCACTTGGTCTGGGTGAATGATCTTTCTGATGTATTGTTGGATTCAGCTACCTAGTATTTTGTTCAGGATTTTTGCATTCAATGATTATTAAAAGCCCTGTCTTAACCACTGAGGAACAGGGTTTTTTTTTTTTTTTCTTCATATTTTTTTTGAACTATTTACATGGCCTAGGGTTAATCTTAGGAGTATAAAGTTAACTGAAAATTGATCTTTTAAAAAAATAAGAATGGGAGTAGGAGAAGGAAGAAGAATAACAGCAGTTTAGCAGGAGGGATGGTATGGTGGGAAGTATCACTAAGTTCCTTAATCTGTATTAGGAAATACATGCAATTTGTAAACCTTAACTATAATTATTAAAAAATTAAAAAATAATAAGCCTGGTATTGGCACAAAAATAGACACGCAGACCAATGGAACAGAATAGAAACTCCAGAAATTAATCCTCACATCTATAACTAATAAATCTTTGACAAACAAGCTCTATCCCTGGAGAAAGGATAGTCTCTTCAACCACGTTACTGGGAAAATTGGATCTTTGCATGTGGAATCATGAAACAACACGCCTACCTTATACCTTATATAAAAATCAACTCAGAATGAATAAGGATCTTGATCTATGACTTTATACCTTGAAATGATTACAGGATAATATCAGGGAAACATTGCAAGTCACTGGCATAGGCAAAGACTTCTTGGGAAAGATTCCAGAAGCACAGGCATTAAAAGAAAAAATAGACAAATGGTATTATAATCAATAAACAATATACAAAATTATAGCACGTGGTTCTTATCTATTAATATTAACTTTAAATATAAATGGATTAAATTCAAAAGCCAGGAATTGTAGTATAGCAGGCAAAACTGCCACCTGTAATGCCAGCATCCCATGTAAGTGCTGGGTCAAGTTTTGGCTGCTCCACTTCTAATCCAGCTCCCTGTTAATGTATCTGGGAAAGCAGTGGGAGATGGCTGAAGTGATTGGGCCCCTGCAACCACGTGGGAGATGCAGAAGAAGTTCCTTGTTCCTGGCTTTGGTCAGGCCCAGCCTTGGCTGTTATGGCCATTTTGGGAGTCAGCCAGTGGATGGAAGATTCTCTCTCTCCCTCTCTCTCTAACTCTAACTCTAACTCTGCCTTTTAAATAATAAATAATCTTTTAAAAAATTCCCCAGTCAAAATAGGTTGGCTGTATGGTTAAAAAAAAGAACTCTGTGCTGTCTATAGGAAACTTATTTTGGTAAAGATAGATATAGGCTGAAAGTGAAGGAATGGAAGGTATACCAGACAAATGTAAACTAAAAATGAGCAGGAGTAGCTATATTCATATGAGATAAAACAGAATTAGAAAGGCAATAACAAAACAAACCCAAAATGAGCTTGAAGTGGCAAATGGTAAGAATCAGAGCAGAAATAAATGAAATTGAAACTAAGGAAACAACATTCAAATAAATAGAATCAGAGATAAAAAGGAGTTTTTGCAATTGACACTACAGTAAATACAAAGGATCACAAGAACTACTTATAAACAACTGTATGCTGAAAAAATTAAAATCTCAAAGAAAAGGATAAATTCCTGGATACATATAATGCATCAAGATTAAATCAAGAGAATACAGAAAATTTAAACACACCTATTATAACAAGTGATGAGATTGAAGCAGTACCATTTTAAAAAAGATTTATTTATGTATTTGAAAGGCAGAGTTACAGAGAGCAGTAAAGACAGAGAGAGGTCTTCCATCCATTGGTTCACAGCCACAATGGCTGGAGCTGAAGTGAATCCAAAGCCAGGAACCAGGAGCTTCCTCTGGGTCTCTCACATGGATGCAGGGGCCCAAGAACCTGAGCCAATCTCCATGTCTTCTCAGGCCATCGATAGGGAGATAGATTGGAAGTGGAACAACTGGTACTTGAATGTCACCCATATGGGATTCTGGTATCACAGGCAGAGGCTTATCCTACTATGGCACAGTGCCAGTCTCTGAAGCAGTATTTAAAAGTCTCCCATGAAACAAAAGACCAGGACCTATTACTTTACTAATATATTCTATGAAACTAACTCTAATACTTTTCAAACTATTCCAAAATACTGAAAAGCATGGAACACTGCCAAACTTCATGAGGCCAGCATCACTCTGATACCAAAACCGAAAACATAACACAAAACTACACAACAATATCCTTGATGAATGTAGATGTAAGAATTCTTAAAATATTAGCAAACTGAATCCAACAAGCCATCAAAAAGATCATACATCACGATCAAGGGGAATTTATTCTAGAACTATAATGGTGGTTCAACATCATAAGTCACATCAACAGAATAAAGACAAAAACTGTATGATCATCTAAATAGATGCAGAATAAACAAAAGACTCAAGATATCTTCATGATGAAAACTTTTAACACATTAGGTATAGAAGGAACATACCTCAAAATTATAAAGACTTTATATGAAAAACCAACAGCTCATATCATATTACATGGGGAAAGTGGCAGGCAAAGCTGTAAGCATTTCCCCTTAGATCTGGACTGAGACAAGGATGTCCATATTCACCATTCTTATTCAATATGGGACTGAAAGTATTAGCAAGAACAATTACAGAGAAGAAAGAAATAAAGGGCTTCAGAAACAGAAACTAGGAAGTCAAAATACCAAAATCAGAGATGACATAATGTTGTACATAGAAAACCTTACACACTCCACCAAGAATCTGTTAGAACTAAGAAAACAATTCAGTAAAGTCACAGGATACAAAATCGACATACAAAAACTCTGGCATTTTTACACAGCAACATTAACTTGTTGAAAGAGAAATCAGAATAGATTTTTATTTACAACAACTGTAAAAAATCAAATATTAATGATAGATTTAGTGAAAGAAGTAAAAAGACCTCTACAGTGAAAATTATAAAACACTAATGAAATAAATTACCAAGGACACACAAATAATGGGAAGATATTCCTTTCTTATGAATTGGAAGAATGAATATCATTAAAATGTCTATATTGCCCAGAAAATCTACAGATTTAATGCAATGTATCTCAAAATATCAGTGATATTCTTTACAGAATTAGAAAAAATTCCTAAAATTTATATGTAATTACAAAAGTTCCAGAATAGCCACAGCATACCTGAGCAAAAAATAAAATAAAATTTAAAAATTCAAGCTGGGGGTATCACAATACTTGATTTCAAAGCATACTACCAAGTTATACTAATTAAAACAGCATGGTGTAAAAACTGATATAGATCAAGAGAACACAGTACATACAACAGACTGAGTTTTGACAAAGGTTCCGAGAACATATATTCGAGAAAGGATAGTCTTCTCAATAAGTGGGGCTGGCAAAACTAGACATACATAAACAGAGGAATGAAATTAGATACCTTCCTGTTACCATATACAAAAGTCAACTCAAGATAGATCAAAGACCAGAAACTGAAATTGCTAAAGGAAACATAGGGGAAACACTTCAAACACATACAAAAGCAAAAGTAGACAAATGAGATTATATCAAACTCAAAGCTTCTGCATGGCAAATGATACAATCAATAAATTGAAGAGACATTTGACAGGATGGGAGAAAATATTTTGAAGCTACTTATTTGACAAAAGAGTAATGTCCAGAATATGTCACCAACTCAAATTCAAGAATAAAAATATAAAAATACAGATAAGAAATGGGCAAAGGACCTGAATAGACAATTCTGAAAATAAGAAATACAAATGGCCAGAAAATATATGAAAAAATGCTTAATATCATCAGCCATCCAGGAAATACACATCAAATCCACAATGAGTTATCACCCTACTCCTGTCAGAATGGGTATTATCAAAAAGAAAGTAACAAATGCTGATGAGGATGTGGTGACTAGGAAATTTTTATACACTGTTGGTGGGAATGTAAATTAGTGCAGCCAATATGGAATATAGTATGATTTATGTTTTAAAAGAAATTCATTTTTTATTTATTTGAAAGGCAAAGTTACAGATAGAGTAGGAAAGAGAGAAATCTTCCATCTGCTGGTTCACTCCCCAAATAACTGGAATGGCAGGTCTGGGTCAGGCTGAAGCCAGGAACCTGAAGCTTCTTCCAGGTCTCCCATGTGGATGAAAGGCTTCAAGCACTTGGGCCATCTTCCACCTCTTTCCCAGGTCCAATAACAGGGAGCTAGATTGGAAGTGGAGCAGCTGGAACTTTAACTGGCACCCACATGGGATGCTGCTGCTGCAGGTGGAGGCTTAGCGTGCTACGCCACAATGCTGGCCCCAGTATAATTTCTTAAAACAGCAGAAAAGAAATTGCCATATAATCTAGCAATCCTACTACTCGGTATATATCCAAAAGATATGAACTCACCATATCAAAGAGATACCTGCTACACTATGTTTATAGCAACAATCTTCGTAACAGCAAAATGTAATCAGTCAAGGTGTTCATCATCAGATGAATGGATAAAGAAAATGTATACATATACAATGAAATACTATTCAGCTCTAAAAAAGAATTAAACCATTTCCTTTGCAGTAAATGAATGGAAGCAGAAGATATCATATTCAGTGAAATAAGCCAGAAACAAAAACAGAAATATTGCATGTTTTCCATTATATGTGGGCTCAAATAAAAAAAATCCTCAATCTGAACACAGAATGTTATTAGAGGTTGGGCATGGTGACAGTGATAAAAGGAGTAAAGGAGTTTATAGAAAAAAATAGGGGAAGCTGAGTGTGGTTCATTAATTATAGCAAATATAATAATGAGATATTAATGGAAATGGGGAGAGGGGTATATGAGAACTCTTTGTGATACTACCTCTCAATTTCTGTTTTGCAACTTAAAACTATTTTGAAATAAACTATTTAAAATGTGGAATATTCTTGGATATAGACATTTACTGTTTATAATACACACATATGGTTATTACATATATATGTTTCTATGCTATGGGTGCATATCTTTTTTTAACTAAATAGTAAAAAAACTTACTTAAGAGGTAGAGAGACAGATTAGTAAGCTCCCATTCACTAGTTTACTCTCCAAATTCCTGCAACATCCAGGACTAGGTTGGGCTGAAACTGGGAGTCAGTAACTCAATCCAGGTCTCCCATCTTTGTGGAAGGAATCCAATATTTGAGCCATCAGTATTAGCAGGAACTGGAATCAGGAGTGAGTTTGGTACTGAATCCAGGGACTACATGATAGGTCGTGGGCATTCCAGGCAGCGTCTCCAACACTGCACCAAACATCCAGCCTCTAGAAATTTTTATTTTATTTTTCTAGTATACACACACACATACAGGGTATATAGATTTCATCTTTTTGATATATATGTTAATTATGAATATATACCTCAAATATGTCTCCATAATCAATATACACTATTGTTAATATTTTTGAAAGGTTTATAGATTGTATCACTGTCATTTTGGTTATTAAACCACTTTTTTTTTAATAAATGTGAATTTGCAAAGTGCAACTTTTGCATTGTTGTGGCTTCCCCCACCAATCTCCCTCCCTCCTGTGGCCCTCCCCTCTCCTACTCCCTCTCCCATCCCACCCTTCATCGAGTTTCATTTTCAATTACCTTCATATACTGAAGATCAACTTAGTATATACTAAGCAAGAATTTCAACAGGCTGCACTCACACAACCGCACAAGGTATAGGGTATTGTTCGATTAGTAGTGTTGTCTTTAAGTTTCATAGTAAAACACATTAAGGACAGAGATCCTACGTGGGGAGCATGTACCTAGTGACTCCCGTTGTTGACTTAACAATTGGCACTCTTATTTATGACGTCAGCAATCCCCCGAGGCTCTTGCCATGAGCTGTCTAGGCTATGGAAGCCCCTTGAGTTCACCAACTCTGAACTTGTTTAGTCAAGGCCGTATCACAGTGGAGGTTCCTTCCGCCCTTCAGAGAAAGGCACCTCCCTCCTCAATTGATGCCTGTTCCTTCGCTGGGGTCTTGTTCACCAGGATTAAACCACATATTTTTGATATTCATTGCTCAGTATGAAGTAGTACAGGCTGAGCATTCCTAATCTGTAAATCCAAATCCAAAATGCTCCAAAATCTCAAACTTCCCAAGTGCCAACGTGATGTCACAATTTTAACCACCTGACCTCATGGATAGGTCAGTTAACACACAGGTACACGAAATGCATGAACACTCCTTCAGGCTATAGACATAAGTTTCATCTGAAGTATAAATGAGTTTCTCTAGGTTTAGGTACCATTCTCAACACATTTCATTTTTTGTGTTATTATAATATGTAAAGAAGAAAAATCCAAGATCTGGTATAGGGCATTTTGGATAGGTATTTCAGGTATTCAACCTATATGACAGTGTTTTAATTTACATTTTACTGAATGCCATGATTTTTGAATTGTCTATTCACATCTTTTGCTTTAATTTTCTATAGGTTTTTACTTATTCTCATTAATCCATAGTTAACATGTTCTCAATGCTAACCTGCTGTCAGTAATATGCATTACATATGTCTTCTAACAGACTGTCTGCTGCATATATTGTTTTTTGTAAGGGAAGTTTTATAAAAGCAACAGTAGGTTAATATATCAATCTTTTCAATTTTTAGCCTGTATTTAAACCTTGACTAAGAAATATTTCCCAGCAAATGTTAACGAGAGAAACTCTGAAACTTTTTAAAGAGAATCTGTCAGGCCGGCGCCGTGGCTCACTAGGCTAATCCTCCGCCTTGCGGCGCCAGCACACTGGGTTCTAGTCCCGGTCGGGGCACCGGATTCTGTCCTGGTTGCCCCTCTTCCAGGCCAGCTCTCTGCTGTGGCCAGGGAGTGCAGTGGAGGATGGCCCAAGTGCTTGGGCCCTGCACCCCATGGGAGACCAGGAGAAGCACCTGGCTCCTGCCATTGGATCAGCACGGTGCGCTGGCCGCAGCGCGCAGGCCGCGGGCGGCCATTGGAGGGTGAACCAAGGGCAAAGGAAGACCTTTCTCTCTGTCTCTCTCTCTCACTGTCCACTCTGTCAAAAAAAAAAAAAAAAAAAAAAAGAGAATCTGTCATGTTTTACTTCTTAGCTTATGTTTTTAACCATAAAGCCATATAAAGACAAAATGTATAATGCAAAACTTTATAGATTTTTTTCATAAGTAACAACCATGCCAAATATTATGGTTTTCCTACTGATTTACAATGTACCTGCATCATGTACCAAACTCCTATATATAGCGTTTACTCCATTCTAGTCTGCCAAGCTCATTCTTGTAAATAACACTGCATTTTATTCTTCAACAGAATCATCTTGGTAATTGGCATCTTACTAATTAATGAAGCTAAGATTAGATTATCGATTTTTTAACACAAATACCAAGAAATAGAGAGAACGAAAGAAAGAGAGAGAGAGGGAGAGGGAAAAGGTGAGAGTGAGACAACAGGGAGAAGCTATAGGGATTTTAACACAAATCAGACTGATTTTAAACATTTGGGAAGACTTATTCTCACATTAGAGAACTGAATCTTCCTATCCAAGTATAGTAGTTCTAAATTCTCTATTTACTTCTTCTGTAAAGCTATTACAAGTATTTCTTTCCTGAGAATTTCTACTTTTTCATTTGTTTTATGCTTATTTGTAAGTGTTCCCTGATGCACACTTATGGCCATTTAAATATCTGTCAAATAAGGGCCAGTGCTGTGGTTTAGCTGCCACCTGCAGCACTAGCACCCCATGTAAGTGCTAATTCGAGTCCTGGTTGTTCCACTTCAGATTCAGCTCCCTGCTAAAGTGCCTAGCAAACAGTGAAAGATGGCACAAGTCTGTGGGCCTGCCACCCGTGTGGGAGCCTTGGATAAACCTCCTGGCTCCTGGCTTTGGCCTGGTCTAGCCCTGTCATTGTGGCCATTTGGAGAGTGAACAGCAGACAGAAGTTCTCTCCCTCTGTCTCTCCTTCTCTTTCTATAACTCTGCCTTAAAAATAAATAAATAATCATTAAAAAAGTCAAATAATATCACCATATCTGTCAATTAGATTGTCTTTTTTCATTGAACAAGAAATTTTCTTGATTCTTGGCATGCTAACTTGTGATAGAAACTTGGGCATTTTCAGTACTATGAGAGTCTAGTTATTATTTAAACCAATTTCAGCTGATTTCCTCTGATAGTTCCATCAGGGAAAAAGGGGGTGGTGTCTTATTTCTGCTCATACAAGTCATAATTCTGAAAGATACAATCCCAAATGCTGTAATTTTGAATGCTGAAATCCAGAAAGACCAAACCCTAAAGTCTAAAATCCTACCAAAACAACAATCTCAAAAGATTAAAATCCAGAATACTAGAATCCTGAAAACCACAATTCCCACTGAGGGGGGAAAAAAAAGGCCATCTGAGAGGGGTAACACAGCAAATTCTGGAGAAGGAATTAGTGTTTTCAACTGTATATGGGGATAGTGGCCAAATCATTCAATCATTTATTAATTCTGTCCCTTCACACACACCACTATGTTCGCCTTACAGAAACATTCTTTGTCACAGAATAAAAAGAATTCAAAAAGCTCAGTGACCATCTCAATCAAGGACACTTGCTAATATAGAGGTTCCTCCACTGTTACAGCACACATTAATTGATGAACTATTCTGGGTTAGAGATTTGACTGTCAAAGATAGTCTTCTCATATTTACCACTAAATATAACAGAAAAACCAGCATATGCTTCACCTTGGCTAAGGCATAGCAGTTCCAAAATTGTCCTCACTGTATTTTATTAAATATATAAAAATCATGCCCTGTTGCCTTTAACAGTTCTAGAACTTATCTATTGCTTATGTATTAATGAAAGGAAAAAAGCATAATGACAAATGAGGTGCAATCAAAACTTCCTAAAATGGATTTCCAGGTGTTACCAATAAAATGTGCTTTTTTCATTCAGCCCAACATTTTGGTGGAAATTTCAGATAAGTGGATTGGCCATACAATATGGCAACAATGAATGGCAACTTGTTTAAAACTGTATCATTTGTTTGCCTCAGCATTCCTTCCAGCTGATGAATTCTACAAGTTCTTAATGAATTAGGCCACACTTATCTAAAGAAGCCATTGTAATTTAAAAATATTTTTAATGACTGTATCATAAAATAAAACTTTATATGACTACACTTTTGAATTGTAAGAATGATGACTAAGGGAAAGGAAAGTAAAAACATTTTTTTAGTCCTTTGGAGATTTTCCTGTGAAATCTATTAATGCAATGATGATTAAGCCTCTAAATCACATGTAAAAGATACAGTATTAAGTTGCCTGATTTTTACAAGCTCTGTACAGATAGCCTGAATAGTCCTAATTCGACTTTTTTATGCTGCAAAAGTGATGAAATCCTGTACCAATTGTACTTTGAATTTGTATTTTGATCTTCTTCAGGCTAGTGATATGTGATATAATTCTGTCAATGCAGTGTTGTGGTAGAAAGCCACAGCTCCCTGTCAGCCAGGAAGGTAACTAGCGAATACTCTACAGTGCATAGATGTTTCCTGACTTATAATGAGATTACATCCTGACACACTCAGCACAAGTTAAATATATCATTAAGACAAAAAGGCACTTAATATCCCAATACACTCACCAAAAAAGAAAAAATACTAAGTCAAACAACTTTAAATTGAGGACCATTTGTACTATGTTGTTAAGCTATGATGTTCAGTAGGTTGGATACATCAAATGCATTTTTGACTTACAATATTTTCAACTTACAACAGATTTATCTATACATGACCCTATAATTAGTTGATGACTATCTGTACTCACATTGGCTTCCTTCTCTTTCTCTCCCCTGCCTCACTTCCCAGTCCCCTGCTGAGGCTCCTTAGAGAAACGACTTAAAGAAATGACATGCCTTGGAACGCTTTTCAGGGTCTGTTTATAAAGATGTCCAAAGGAAGATATGAAGTAGCTTTCAAATGAGGACAAATTTCTTCTAAGGGAATTGGATTTTTTTCCATAACCATTGGTTTTACCATCATGGTACATCATTTCATATATGAGGGTACTTCAAAACTTCATTGAAAATGGAACTATAAGATAGGTTTGTTCTGATGCAAAATATTTTTGAAATTCATGCATTTGGGGTCAGTGCTGTGGTGCAGTAGTTAAAGCCATAGCTTGCAGCACTGGCATCCCATATGGGCACTGGTTTGTTTCCCAGCTTCTCCACTTCCAATCCAGCTTTCTGCTAACACGCCTGAGAAAGCAGCAAAGGATCGTTCAAGTCCTTGGGCCCCTGTACCTACCTATGCGGGTGACCTGGAGGAAGCTCCTGGCTCCTGACTTTAACCTGGCCTAGCTTGGTCATTGTGGCCATTTGGGGAGTGAAACAGCAGATGGAAGAACTACGTCTTTCCTTCTCTCTTGGTAATACTGCCTTTCAAATAAATAAATAAATCTTAAAAAAAAAAAGAAATTCATGCATTCAAAGAGTATTCAAAAAGTTGTGGCAAATGTGTATTATGGAAAAAATGCATGGATTTCAAAATATTTCAGACCAAACTACAAGGGAACTTCAAAATGTTCATGAAAAATGCATTAAAGCTTATATTAGTGTAAGAAAATTTAAATCCATATATAGTTTTTTTAAAGATTTATTTATTTATTTGAAAGGCAGATTTAGAGAGAGGCAGAGGCACTGAGAGAGAGAGAGCAGTCTTCTATCCACTGGGTTTACTCCTCAAATGGCTGCAATGGCTGCAGCTGGGCCAATCCAAAGCTAGGAGCATGGAGCTTCTTCCAAGTTTCTCAAGTGGGTATGGGGACATAAGGACTTTGGATATCTTCTGCTGCTTTCCCAGGCACATTAGTAGGGAGCTGGATCAGAAGTAGAGCAGTGTGGGCTTAAACCGGAGCCCATTTGGGATACTGGAAGAGCAGGTAGAGGCTTTACCCAATACCCCGTAGTGCTGACCACCATGGATAGTTTTTGATAGAGTTTCCATGAACTTTCAGAAAACCCTTTATGCACGATTTTCAAAATGTTTTTTATATAAACTTCTAATTTCATTTTCCATGAACTTATTTAAGTACCCTGTATTAAAGTTACATCCTCTTCAGTTTCTTATCATCCCAACAGATTTATATTACAAAAAGCCATTGATAGAAGCTTAATAAAATGAAGAGAAAAAAAAACACTCATGGGAAAAGTTATGACATTATCAGTTCTTCCAAAGAAAAAAACATTTTTGAAAATACCGAAGTTGTTTCCGGAGTTGTTCAATTTCTACATTCTGTTCAGTCATAGTCTTCAGAAAGTGTTGGTTAGTCTGCCGTAGGAAAAAAAAAAAAGCAGTTATTAACAGAATGTTTAAGAATTATAGCTTCAAAGATTGACTGTAGCTTAAATAAGTAACATATAAACAGAAAAAAACATGAAGTGAGATTCATGATAATGATTAGATATATTTGAGGGTAAAATATAACCGTGGGGCCTTTCCTTGTCTTTACTACCTCAGTGGAGAGATGCATCAAACTACCTACAGCTGCATTTCTGGGATCTATGGCTCTCTTTGGCTATCTAAATGTCCTTTGTTCATTTACCTGTTTGCACAGAAGGCTACATGTATGATAGAATTAATGGCCCACTCTGCTTTGGAGCAGCCTATTTGGAGGGAATTGGTATATAAACAACTCCCTTGTCACATGGGTGGAATAACTCAGGTCTGTGTTCTATACTGGCTTTCAGAGGTCATTAGTGGGATTAGGGTTCAAGTACTCAGAGTGTTAATGTGCTTGACTTTTAGAAACCCTTTTGTTGGCTGCCATTTCTTTCCTGCTTGGTCTCACTTCCCACTGCTCTATCTGTGCTCCCTAAGTACTGCTTCCTAAACAAATAACATGTTTTGGAATCTTTTCCTCAAGTTTGGCTTATGGAGAGATCCAAAGTAAGATAGGAAATTGTAATCTAAGTGTAGAAAATCTTCTGCTAAGGGGACTGATTTTTTTTTTTTTTGTAAGTACTGATTTTACCATGCTGGTACAAATTCTTTATCCCTTTGCAGATATATTATAGTTACCTCCTGACTTACAATCTTTTTTAAAAAAATGATTGATCAATTTATCTGAAGAGAGAGAGAGAGAGAGAGAGAGAGAGCGAGCTCATCCACTAGTTCATGTCCCAAATAGTTGCAACAGCCAGAGCTGGGCCAGGCCAAAGCCAGGAGCCAGGAAATCCATCTAGGTCTCCAACGTGGGTGGCAAGGACTCAAGTACCTGAGCCATTATCTGCTGCCTCCCAGGCACATTATCAGAGAGATGAGTTGGAAGCAGAGGAGTCAGGACCCAAACCAGCCCCTCATATGGGATGTAGGCATCCCGAGCAGTCTTAACCTTAAGGATCACAACATACACCCTGAGGGAGAAGCCTTGCTTTCCATCTCCATCTGTCCCAATAGATGGTGCTCACATTTCTCCAGCTAAAGTTACTAAATCAGCTTTCACTGTGCTTCTCTCATGCTCTATCCAATTTCATTTACTTTACATTCTTTTAAATTTTGAGATATAGGAGACAACCCTTCCATTTGCTGATTCACTCCCCCAAATGTCTGCAATAACCAAAACTCAGCCCAAAGCCAAGAACCAGGAACTCAGGCCAGGTCTCTCACAGGGATAGTGGGGACCCAAGTACTTTGAGCCATCACCTGGTGCTTCCCAGGGTGAGCATTAGCAGAAAGCTAGATTCATGAATGAAGGAGGACTCCAGTGCAGACATTCTGATATGGGGAACAGACATCCCAAGTAGCATGTTTAACTGCTAAGCCAAAAGCCTGCCCCTAGCTTCATATTTTCAATATACTATTATATTTCTCTTTGCCTGGTCTTCATCTCACAACATGTTCTGTGGCCCACTCACTGTCAGGCAGAATTAACCACTTCCTTTTTGTATTTTAGTAAAATTTTATACATACCTTTACAGTGCAAATGCATTAAACTAAAGTTTATATATTTCTGGCTACACTAAGAAGGCTGTAGTATCAGCCTCTCCCAGAACTCTTTAAGTGCCTGGTCCATGATTTAATACATTTAGGCACCTATAACTTTGAGGAATGAATGAGTGAATGCCTTTACTGAGACATGAAAGAAAGCCTAAGATTTTATCTTTATGATTATTTGGGAAAAATAAATTGCTAAAGACCAGAATTTAGTATGTAATTCATAGACCACAGTTTAAGAGACCAATCACAATCACAAAAAGGTAGAAAGAATAATAAGTATAATACTACACAAGAAGAGTTAAGAAATCAAACAAAACAACTAGTAGTAACATTGGGTACTGGGGTAATGTGATATGGTGATAATGTAATGGGGGTTATAATTTTCAGCCCTCCTCAGATTTCATGGAGAGAAAGGGGCTGAAGGCTGAGTTGATCACTAATGGAAAATGATTTAAAGCATTCATGCCAAAATACTGAAATATCCCTAAGAACCTAAGTGGATGGGGTTTAGAGTGCCTGAGGATTGCTGAACACATGGAGATACCAGGAGGATAATGGTTCTGGAAGAGGCTGTATACCTGTATCCCCGTATCTTGTCCAATGTATTTTTCTATTGGGCTGTTCATCTGTGCTTCTTGTGTATGCTTTAAAATGCTGGCAAATGTGAAAAAAAGCACATTTCTCAGTTCTATGAACCAGTCTTGTAAATGATCAGAATGGGGGAGAAGGTCCCAGGAACCCTCACTTTTCATCTGGTTAGAATTTCTGGAAGCCTAGATATGTGATTGGCATTTGAATGGGGGGGCAGTCTTGTGAAAATTAAGCCCATAATTTGTGAGCTCTGATCAATTCCAAGTAGAATGTGACAGAATTGAATTAATCATAGGACACCCAGTGGTATCCACTGTAGAACTGGTCAGTACGAGGGAAAATATACACAACCAGTTACAGAAGTGTTTTGTGTTGAATGTGATATGAACAGCAAAGAAAAAAGGTTATTTTTTGTTAAGTTATGAACATGAATTTCGGGAGATATAATCATTGTACACAAATAATTTAAAGATTGTCTTGAGCTTGCTCAGTATTGCTCCAAAAGGAAAAACTATGTATGAGTGGGAAGAAATCCAATGACAGATTTTAGCTTTTTAATGATCAGAGTTCAAAGGAAGAGGCTCTTTTGGGAAGTGATATAATCTCTTAAAGGGGATATTCAAAGCAAAGGCAAGATGATCACCTCCTAACAGAGGATAGCTGTTATTTGGGGGGAACAGATGACCTTTAGTATCTTTTCAAATTCTCCTATGAAGCTGGATCAACAATTTTTTTTTTTTAATCTAGAAGCGTGTTATTTAAGGTACACAAATTTCATATATATAAATTCAGGAACATAGTGATTCTCACCCTACCATCACTCCTGCCCCCAGATTAACAATTTCAACCCAAATTGATTTACATCTCTGACTTCTTTTTTTTTTTTTTTTTTTTTGACAGGCAGAGTGGACAGTGAGAGAGAGAGAGAGACAGAGAGAAAGGTCTTCCTTTTGCCGTTGGTTCACCCTCCAATGGCCACCGCGGCTGGCACGCTGCGCTGATCCGAAGGCAGGAGCCAGGTGCTTATCCTGGTCTCCCATGGGGTGCAGGGCCCAAGCACTTGGGCCATCCTCCACTGCACTCCCGGGCCACAGCAGAGAGCTGGCCTGGAAGAGTGGCGACCGGGACAGAATCCGACGCCCTGACCGGGACTAGAACCCGGTGTGCCGGCGCCGCAAGGCGGAGGATTAGCCTACTGAGCCGCGGCGCCAGCCACATCTCTGACTTCTAAAATGTATTATCAGTGTTTTATTATATATGAGTATACTACTATTTTGGTATTAGCATAATTAGCACTTGTGTTTTAATTATATCAGATGGCCTCAAATATATTAAAAGAGGGATAAACTGGAATTATGCATTTTAAAAATCTAGTGATGGGAAGCAAGTTAGCTAGCCTAACTTGCCAGCAAACCTAGTAAGAACTCAACAACTATATCTGAATATGGATTTATTTTTCTATACTTGGGATCATAAAAATTTATATAATATATTAATAGGCTAGAATTTGGAGATTCATAAAAGTCTAGGAAAATATTCCTTTTAATTATCATCTATATTAGCACCTTATTTAACACTACTTCCTGTTAGTTCTGCTTTACCAAGAAGACATGTTTTACAGATGATTATGTTTCTTTCACAATTTACAATACTTATGTTAGTGAAAAGATGTTAGTATGCAATTAGTACATATTTTGAGTGATCTTATGGAGATGAGCAAATCGAAAAAAAACAGGATATGATTTCACAGTAAAGAGACCATCTAGGAAGTATGAAATTTCAATTTATCAAAGGGCATAATAACAATAAACTTTTAAAAGATACTTTGATCTTGTTTTTAAAGATGTATTTATTTCCTTAAAAGACATCTAGGAAAGGGAGAGGGAGAGGGAGAAGGAGAAGGAGAGAGAGAGAGGCAGAGGAAAAGAGAGGAAGAGAGGGAGATATTCTATCTGTTGGCTGCAATGGCCAGGGCTGGGCAAAGCCAAATTCAGGAGCTAGAAATCCAGCCAGGTCTCCTACCTGGGTGCAGAGGCTTAAATATCTGGATTTTCTTCCACTGCTTTTGCAGGCATACAGCAAGGAGCTGGGTGGGATATTGAGTGGCTGGGGACTTGAACTGGTGCCATACGGGAAGCCAGCAGTGCAGGTGGCAGCTTAATCTGTTGAGCCACAATGCCAGCCCAAACATAGCTTTTTTTTTTTTTCTAAAAAAAAGATTTTATTTATTTAAAAGGCAGAGTTACAGAGAAAGAAGGAGGGGAGGAAGAGGGAGGGAGGGAGGGAGAGAGAGAGAGAGAGAGAGAGAGAGATCTTAACTTGCAATGCCACACTGCTGGCCCATAAACATAGTTTTATGTACCATTACAGTCAGGGTATTTTATCTGTGATATATTATTAATTTGCATTTATAAAGAAGATTTAATTTTATTGTTATGAGATTTTTTTAGGTGGAATATACTCTTCTAACAAATTTTTAAGTATATAACATATTGTTAATTATTGGTATAACGTTACACAAGATCTCTAGAGGTTATCCATTTTTCATTGACTGAAAATTCACATTAATTTATTAGTAACTCCTCACTATTTCCTAAACCTAGACCCTACTAGCAACCATTCCAATCACAAGTAGAATTATGCAGTGTTTGGCTTTCTGTGACCCATTTATTTCACTTAGAATAGTGTCTTGCAGGTTCACTCATGATGACACATATTGCAAAATTTCCTAATTTTTAAAAAGACTGATGATATTCTTTGTACATATATTTTATCTATTGTCCATTAATGGATATTTAGACTGTTTCCACATTTTGGCTGCTATTAATACTGGTGCAATGAACATAGGAGTGCCAGTAAATCTTCAAGATCCTAATGTCACTTCTTCTAGATAATTACTTGCAAGTGGGACTGCTGGATCATATGGTCACCTTTTTTTTTTAAGGTTTTTGGTTTTTTTTTTTTTTTTTTGGAAAAAGTTCTATACTGCATTCCACATCAGCTGAAACATTTTGTATTCCCACCTGCAGTGTTCCAGGGTTAATATTTGTCTACATCCAAACCAACATACAGTAGCCATCGAACAGGTGTGTGGTGCAGTGGGGATTTGTTTGCATTTTCCAAAAGATTACTGAGTATTTTCTTCATATACCATTTGTCCATTTGTATGTTATCCTTGAAGAGGCATCTCTTTAAGTACTTAGTAAGTTTTAAAATTGATATATTAGTGTTTATTATTGAGTATTAAAAACTCCTTAAATATTTTAGAGATTACTTCCTTACCGAATATATGGTTTGGAAATATATATTTTTTCCCATTCTGCATTCTGCCTCTTCACTGTGCTGATTATCTCCTTTGCGACACAGAAGGTTTTTTGGCTGAGTGAATCCTACTTAATTATTTTTGTTTTTGACACTGTGCTTTTGGTGCCATATCCATGAGATCATTGTATACACTAGTGTCATAAAGGTTTTTCCCTAGGTTTCCTTGTAGGCATTCCACTAGCATAGATCTTAAGATTTTAATCCAATTTGAGTTAAATTTTGTATATGCTAAAGAATAAGGATCCAATTTTACTACTTTAACATAGACATTCAGATTTTCCAACACCGTTTATTGAAAACTAGATCTTTTCCTTCATTGGATTTTCTTCATATCCTTATTGAAGATCAGCTGACAGTGTTTTTATGGTTTAATATTGGGCCCTCCTTCTGTTCCAATGGCCTGTAAGTCTTTATGCTGGTACCATTACTTTTTTCAGAACTGTAGTGTTATATTTATAATATATAATTTTATAATATACACATATTATATATTTTGTTTTAATAAATCTTTTAGTACAGTTTGACTTAAATACTTATCTGAAAGGCAGAGAGACAGGGGAGCTGAAAAGATCTCCCATTTCCTGATTTACTACAAAAATGCCCACAACAGCAAGGGCTGGGCCAGGCTGAAGTAAAGAGCCAGGGATTCAATCTGGCATGTCTCGCATGTGGGCTGCAGGGACCCATCTTCTTGAGTCATCACCTGCTGCTTTGTAGTAAACACATGAGCAAGAAGCTGGAATCCTAAAGGAGTGAAGACTTATAACCAGGCACTCTAAAATGAAGAATCCCAAACATGATCTTAACTGCTGCACAAATACCTGCTTCAAGACTAATATATTTTGAAATGAGGAATTGAGATACTTTCAGCTTTGATACTTTTTCTCAAAATTAATTTTATTATTTTGGGTCTTCTATAATTCCATAAGAATTTCAGGAATTTTTATATTTCTGTAAAAAAATGCTATAGGGATTTTAACAGAGAGTATATTGAATCTGTGGATTTCTTGGGTATATCAATATTTTACCAATATTACCTTTTGCAATCCTTGAGCGTGGTATTTCTTTCCATTATATTCACTGATCTTTGGTTTATCATTCTTTTGCAAACTACAGGTTTTCAAAACTTCTTTCACAATTTTAAAAATAAAATATGCCCTTCATGTCAAAAAATAAAATATCTTTCATTAATGTTTTGAAGTTTTCAGTATACGAGTCTTATCTGCTTAGTTCTGCTTATTCCTACATTTTATTCTGTTTGGTGCTATCATAAATGGGATCATTTTCTTAATTAGTTTTTCAGATAATTTGTTGTTAGTGAACAGAAATGCAAATGATTTTTGAATGTTGATTTCAACTGCAACTCTACTGTTGCTATAATTGTACAGAATTTGTTATTACTTCTAGTTTTCTGTTAGAATTACTAAGGATTTCTATGTATAAAATCATATCACAAGGGCCAGGATTGTGGCAGATAGAGTAAAGCTACTGCCTATGATGCCACCAATCCATTTTGGTGACAATTCTTGTAACAGATTCTCCACTTCCCATCCAGCTCCCTGCTAATGGCCTGGGAAAAGCAGTAGAAAATAGCCCATGTGTTTAGGCCCCTGGCACCCAGAAGCACCTGGATTTGGCCTGGTTCAGTGCTGGCTGTTGCCGCCATCTGGGGAGTGAACCAGCAGATGGAAGTTCTCTCACTCTCTCCCTCTGTAACTCTTTCAAAATAAACAATCTTTTAAAAAATATTCATGTTATGACAAAGAGATAATTTGAATTCTTCTTTCTCAATCTGAATGCCTCATTGTTTTCTTAACTGCTCTTGGTAGGACTTTCAGTATTATGTTGAGTATGAGTGGTAAGAATAGGTATCTTTGCCTTGCTCTTTACCTTAGAGGAAAATCTTTCGTTTTAACATTGAGCATGCTAGCTATTGGGCCTGTCATACATGGTCTTTATTGTGTCAATTTTCAGTTTGTTGACACTTTATACTACTGTCTTTTTTTTTTTTTGACAGGCAGAGTGGACAGTGAGAGAGAGAGACAGAGAGAAAGGTCTTCCTTTACCATTGGTTCACCCTCCAATGGCCGCCGCACTGCGGCCAGTGCACCGCGCTGATCCGATGGCAGGAGCCAGGTCTCCCTGTGGGTGCAGGGCCCAAACACTTGGGCCATCCTCCACTGCACTCCCAGGCCACAGCAGAGAGCTGGCCTGGAAGAGGAGCAACCGGGACAGAATCCAACGCCCTGACTGGGACTAGAACCGGTGTGCCGGCGCCGCAGGCAGAGGATTAGCCTATTGAGCCGTAGTGCCGGCCACTACTGTCATCTTTTTAACATGCTATAGGATTGAGTTTGCTAGCATTTTGTTGAGTATTTTTTGCATGTACATTTATTAGGCATATTGGTAACTGGCCTGTAGTCATCTTTTCTTGTACTGTCTTTGTTTGGCTTTGTATTGTGGTGCATAAAATGAATTTAGGAGTGTTACCTTCATTGGAAGAGCTTCAGCAGGACTGGCATTCACTTTCAAATATTTGGAAGAATTCACCAGTGATGCCATCTGATCTTAGGCCTTTCCTTGTTGGGAGATTTTGTTACTGATTATGTCAACTTACTAGTCAAAGGTTAAGTGCAGACTTACGATTTCCTCATAATATAGCCTTGGTAGGTTATATGTTTCAATGAATTTATTGATTTCTTCTAAATTGTTCATTGTGGATGTCTAGGTATATAATATTTATAGACTTTTTTTATTTAATGAATGCATTTTTACATAAATACAACTTTAGGAATATAGTGGTTCTTTCCCCCATGCCCCTACTCTGTTCCCATTCCATCTCCCATTCTCTCTCCCATCTCCTTCTTCATTGTGGATCATTTTTAGTATGACTTTATATACAGAGGGCCAATTCTATGCTAATCACAGATTTCAACAATTTGCCCTCACGCCCACACACAACATATAGAGTACAGTTTGGGGAGGAATTTGTAGTTGATTCTGATAGAGGTCCTACCTGGAGAGTGGGTGCACAGTTACTACTGTTCCTTTAACAACTAACATAACACTCTTTTATTATGATGTCAGTGATCATCCGAGGCTCTTATCATGGGCTTCCAGGGCTATGGAGGCCTTTTGTGACCATAGACTCCATCAGTGTTTGGACACGGCCATAAGCAAAGAGGACGTTCTCCTCTCCCTTTAGAGAAGAGTGTCTCCTTCTTTGATGACACTTCCTTTCCTCTGTGTAGCATTTATTTTTCCACAGAGTCTTGTCTTTCCATGCCTGAGATGCTCTTGCAGGCCTTACAGCCCGAACAGGAAGCCTTATGGGTTGATTCTGAGGTCAGAGTGTTATTTACTGTGAAAGTCATTCTAGGAGTCTGCTGGGTGGACTGCTTCCCATGTTGGTCCTTCCTTCCTTTTAAACTTAGACCTGTCTATCTGTTGCCTTTAACATTTAATATGTTCATTGTAACAGTGAAGATGGTGTTTATACCACCGATTCTTATGGGTTTGGAACTCCATGATTAGTTCTTAGGCTGTATCCTGAGTGGTAAGTCTACATACCTGTATGCAGAACTATACTATCTTACAGTTTTAGACTACCTCCTCCATCTCTTATTCCCTCCCTTGTTTTTAACTGGGATCTTTTCCCAATTGCTTTAAAATGCATATAATTAATTCTGTGTTACATGGAGAGTTCAGCATATAGTGGGAAGTAGAGAGATGAGAGAGAAAGAAAACAGAGAAAAAAAAAGAACCAACAAAACAAAACAAAAAGGATATACACAGTAAAAAGTAACAATGGTTAACTGTCTCGACGATCAGATCAAGGATTCTTGGGGACATTATTTCTAAAAGTGACTATTTTGCTTCTGTAGCTTTCATTTTAGCTGCACTATTAATTCTCCCAAATCAGGGAGAACATATGGTGTTTGTCTCTTTTTGGACTGGGTTATTTCACTAAGCATGAGGTTTTCCAGCTTGCTCCATTTGTTGCAAAGGACCCGATTTCTTCCTTTTATACTGCTGTGTAGTATTTCATAGTGCACATATCCCACATTTTCTTTATCCAGTCTTCATTGATAGACATTTAGGTTGTTTCCATGTCTTAGCTATTGTCAATTGAGCTGCAATAAACATGGAGATGCAGATAGTTCTTTTGTTTACTGATTTCATTTCCCTTGGCTAAATTCCCAGTAGTGAAATGATTGAGTCATGTGGTAGGAATTCTTTGCCTGTTCCAATGTCTTGAAGGGTTTCCCCTATGCTCTCGATTAATTTGATGGTGTCATGGTGTAGATTTAGATCTTTAATCCATGTGGAGTGGATTTTTGTATAAGGTGTAAGATAGGGGTCTTGTTTCATTCTTCGACATGTGGACATCCAGTTTCCCCAGCACCATTTGTTGAAGAGGCTGTCCCTGTTCCAGAAGTTGGTTTTAACTCCTTTGTCGAATGTGAGTTGGTTACAGATGTTTGGATTGATTTCCAGTGTTTCTATTCTGTTCCATTGGTCTATCCATCTGTTTTTGTACCAGTACCAGGCTGTTTTGATTATAACTGCCCTGTAGTATGTCTTGAAGTATGGAATTGTGATGCCTCCGGCTTTGTTTTTATTATATAGGATTGATTTAGCTATTTGCGGTATCCTGTTCCTCCATATGAATTTCAACATAATTTTTTCTAGGTCTGTGAAGAATGTCTTTGGCATTTTGATTGGTATGGTGTTGAAACTGTAAATTGCTTTCAGAAGAATGGACATTTTGATGGTATTAATTCTTCCAATCCATGAACATGGAAGATTTTTCCATTTTTTGTGTCTTCTATTTCTTTCTTTAAGGTTTTTTAATATTCATCGTAGAGATCTTTGACAACCTTGGTTAAATTTATTCCAAGGTACTTGATTGTTTTTGTGGCTATTGTGAATGGGATTGATCTTATAAGTGCTTTCTTGGCCCCGGCATTGTCTGTGTATACAAAGGCTGTTGATTTTTGTGCATTGACTTTGTATCCTGCTACTTTACCAAACTCTTCTATGAGTTCCAATAGTCTCTTAGAGGAATATTTTGGATCTCCTATATATAGAATCATGTCATCTGCAAATAGGGATAGTTTGACTTCCTCCTTTACAATTTTATCCTTTAATTTCTTTTTTTTTTGCCTGATGGCTCTGGCTAAAACTGGGACTATATTGAATAGCAATGGTGAGAGTGGGCATCCCTGTCTGGTGCCAGTTTTCAACGGAAATGCCTCCAACTTTTCCCCATTCAATATAATGCTGGCCATGGGTTTGTCATAAATTGCCTTAATTGTGTTGAGAAATGTTCCTTCTAAACACAATTTGCTTATAGTTTTCATCATGAAAGGGTGTTGTATTTTGTCAAATGCTTTCTCTGCATCTATTGAGACAATCATATGATTTTTGTTTCTCAATTTGTTAATGTGATGTGTCACACTGATTGATTTTCTAATGTTGAACCATCCTTGCATACCAGGGATAAATCCCACTTGGTCTTGGTTAATGATCTTTCTGATGTGTGGTTGGATTTGGTTGGCCAGGATTTTGTTGAGTATTTTCGCATCTATGTTCATCAGAGAGATAGATCTATAGTTTTCTGTCTCTGTTGCATCTTTTCCGGGTTTAGGAATTAAGGTGATATTGGCTTCACGGAAAGAATTTGGGAGGATTCCCTCTCTTTCAATTGTTTTGAATAATTTGAGAAGAACTGGGATTAGTTGTTCTTTAAATGTCTGATAGAATTCAGCAGTAAAGCCATCTGGTCCTGGGCTCTTCTTTTTCAGTAGTGCGTCTATTACTGATTCCATTTCTTAATGGTTATGGGTTTAGGTTTTCTATGTCTTTTGGCTCAGTTTAAGTGTCCAGGAATCTATCCATTTCTTCTACATTTCCCAGTTTGTTGGTATACAGCTCTTTGTAGTAATTTCTGTTGGTTCTTTTTAGTTCTGTGATGTGTGTCGTTACATTTCAATTACCATCTTCAATTTTACTGATTTGAGTCTTCTCTCTGTTTTTTGGTTAGTTGGGCTAATGGTGTGTCTATTTTGTTTATTTTTTCAAAGAACCAGCTCTTGGTTTTGCTGATCTTTTGGTTTAAATTCTGTTGATTTTTTTCTCTAATCTTTAGTATTTCTTTTCTTCTGCTGGATTTGGGTTTGGTTGGCTGCTGTTTTTCTAGATCCTTGAGTGCATAGAGAAGTCATTTATTTGGTACCTTTCCAGTTTCTTGATATAGGCACAAATTGCTATAAACTTTTCTCTTAGCACTGCTTTTGCTGTATCCCAGAAGTTTTGATAAGCTGTATTGTCATTTTTGTTTCTAGAAATTTTTTGATTTCTCTTTTGATTTCTTCTGTGACCCACTGTTCATTCAGAAACATGTTATTCATTCTCCATGTGTTTGCATATGATGCAGACTCTTTTTTTTTCATTTATTAAACTTTTATTTAATGAATATAAATTTCCAAAGTACTGCTAATGGGTTACAATGGCTTCCCCCCTCCCATAACTTCCCTCCCACCCACAACCCTCCCCTTTCCCGCTCCCTCTCCCCTTCCATTCACATCAAGATTCATTTTCAATTCTCTTTCTATTCAGATGATCAGTTTAGTATATATTAGGTAAAGATTTCAACAGTTTGCCCCATATAGCAACACAAAGTGAAAAAAATACCGTTGGAGTACTAGTTATAGCATTAAATAAGAGTGTACAGCACATTAAAGACAGATATCCTACATAATATTTTTTTAAAATTAATTATTTTTTATTAAACTTTTATTTAATGAATATAAATTTCCAAAGTATAGCTTATGGGTTACAATGGCTTCCCCCTCCCAAAACTTCCCTCCCACCCACAACCCTCCCCTTTCCCGCTCCCTCTCCCCTTCCAATCACATCATGATTCATTTTCAATTCTCTTTATATACAAAACATCAGTTTAGTATAAATTAGGTAACGATTTCAACAGTTTGCCCCCATATAGCAACACAAAGTGAAAAAAAAAATACTGTTGGAGTACTAGTTATAGCATTAAATAAGAGTGTACAGCACATTAAAGGCAGAGATCCTACATAATATTTTTTTAAAAATTAATTATTTTTCTATGCCATTTCCAATTTAACACCAGGTTTTTTTTTTTCATTTCCAATTATCTTTTTATACAGAAGATCGATTCAGTATATAATTAGTAAAGACCTAATCAGTTTGTACCCACACAGAAACACAAAGTGTAAAAATACTGTTTCAGTACTAGTTATAGCATCACTTCACATTAGACAACACATTAAGGACAGATCCCACATGGGATGTAAGTACACAGTGACTCCTGTTGCTGACTTAACAATTTGACACTCCTGTTCATGGCGTCAGTAATCTCCCTGGGCTCTAGTCATGAGTTGCCAGGGCTATGGAAGCCTTTAGAGTTCGCTGACTTTGATCTTATTCCGATAGGGTCATAGTCAAAGTGGAAGTTCTCTCCTCCCTTCGGAGAAAGGTACCTCCTTCTTTGATGGCCCCGTTCTTTCCACTGGGATCTCACTCACAGAGATCTTTCATTTAGGTCTTCTTCTTTTTTTTTTTTCTTTTCCATGGTGTCTTGGCTTTCCATGCCTACAATACTCTCATGGGCTCTTGAACCAGATCCGAATGCCTTAAGGGCTGATTCTGAGGCCAGAGTGTTGTTTAGGACGCCTGCCATTCTATAAGTCTGCTGTGTATCCCATTTCCCATGTTGGATCTTTCTCTCCCTTTTTGATTCTATCAGTTAGTATTAGCAGACACTTGTCTTGTTTGTGTGATCCCTTTGATTCTTAGACCTATCAGAGCCATCGGCTGTGAACTGAAATGAATCACTTGGACTAGTGAGATAGCATTGGTACATGCCACCTTGATGGGACTGTACTGGAATCCCCTGGTACATTTCTTTTTTTTTTTTTTTTTTTTGACAGGCAGAGTGGACAGTGAGAGAGAGAGAGACAGAGAGGAAGTTCTTCCTTTTGCCGTTGGTTCACCCTCCAATGGCCGCCACGGTTGGCGTGCTGCGGCCGGCGCACTGCGCTGATCCGATGGCAGGAGCCAGGGGCTTCTCCTGGTCTCCCATGGGGTGCAGGACCCAAGGACTTGGGCTATCCTCCACTGCACTCCCTGGCCACAGCAGAGAGCTGGTCTGGAAGAGGGGCAACCGGGACAGGATCGGCGCCCTGACCGGGACTAGAACCCGGTGTTCTGGCGCCGCAAGGCGGAGGAATAGCCTAGTGAGCCGCGGCGCCGGCCTGGTACATTTCTAACTCCATCAGATTGTGCATGTCCCAATTGAGCATGTCCCAAATTGTACATCTCCTCCCTCTCTTATTCCCACTCTTATATTTAACAGGGATCACTTTTCAGTTAAAATTTAAACACCTAAGAATAATTGTGTGTTAATTACAGAGTTCAACCACTAGTACTAGAACAACAACAACAACAACAGCAAATACTAAAAAGGATAAAGTATTACATTGTACATCTAGAGCCAGGACAAGAGCTGATCAGTTCATTGTTTCTCATAGTGTCCATTTCACTTCAACAGGTTTCCCCTTTGGTGCTCAGTTGTCACCGATCAGGGAAAACAAATGAAATTTGTCTCTTTGGGACTGGCTTAATTCACTCAGCATGATGTTTTCCAGATTCCTCCATCTTGTTGCAAATGACTGGGTTTCATTGTTTCTTACTGCTGTATAGTATTCTATGGAGTACATGTCCCATAATTTCTTTATCCAGTCTACTGTTGCTGGGCATTTGGGTTGGTTCCAGGTCTTAGCTATTGTGAGTTGAGCTGCAATAAACATTAATGTGCAGATGGCTTTTTTATTAGCCAAATTAATTTCCTTTGGGTAAATTCCAAGGAGTGGGATGGCTGGGTTGTAGGGTAGGGTTATGTTCAGGTTTCTGAGGAATCTCCAGACAGACTTCCATAGTGGCTTAACCAGTTTGCATTCCCACCAACAGTGGGTTAGTGTCCCTTTTTCCCCACATCCTCTCCAGCATCTTTTGTTGGTAGATTTCTGAATGTGAGCCATTCTCACCGGTGTGAGGTGAACACTCATGGTGGTTTTGATTTGCATTTCCCTGATTGCTAGTGATCTGGAACATTTTTTCATGTGTCTGTTGGCCATTTGGATTTCCTCTTTCGAAAAATGTCTATTGAGGTCCTTGGCCCATCTCTTCAGTGGGTTGTTTGTTCTGTTGTTGTGGATTTTCTTGATTTCTTTGTAGATTCTGGTTATCAACCCTTTATCTGTAGTATAGTTTGCAAATATTTTTTCCCATTCTGTCGGTTGCCTCTTCACTTTCCTGACTGTTTCTTTTGAAGTACAGAAACTTCTCAATTTGATGCAATCCTAAATGTTAATTTTGGTTTTGACTGCCTGTGCTGCCAGAGTATTTTCCAAGAAGTCTTTGCCTGTGCCTATATCTTGCAGGGTTTCTCCAATGCTCTCTAATAATTTGATGGTTTCGGTTTGTAGATTTAAGTCTTTAATCCATGTTGAGTGAATTTTTGTGTAAGGCGAAAGGTAGGGGTCTTGCTTCAAGCTTCTGCATGTGGAAATCCAATTTTCCCAGCACGATTTATTGAATAGGCTGTCCTTATTCCAGGGATTAGTTTTGTATCTTTGGTCAAATATAAGTTGGCTGTAGATGTTTGGGTTGATTTCTGGTGTTTCTATTCTGTTCCATTGGTCTATCCATCTGTTACTGTACCAGTACCATGCTGTTTTGATAACAACTGCCCTGTAGTATGTCCTAAAATCAGGTATTGTGATGCCTCCGGCTTTGCTTTTGTTGTACAAGATTGCTTCGGCTTTTCGAGGTCTTCTGTGCCTCCATATGAATTTCAGCATCATTTTTTCCAGATCTGAGAAGAATGTCTTCAGTATCTTGATTTGTATTGCATTGAATGTATAAATTGCTTTTGGGAGAATAGACATTTTGATGATATTGATTCTTCCAATCCATGAGCATGGAAGATTTCTCCATTTTTTGGTATCCTCTTCTATTTCTTTCTGTAAGGTTTTGTAGTTTTCATCGTAGAGATCTTTAACGTCTTTGGTTAAGTTTATTCCAAGGTATTTGATTGTTTTTGTGGCTATCATTAAGGGATTGATCTTAGAAGTTCTTCCTCAGCTGTGGCATTGCCTGTGTATACAAAGGCTGTTGATTTTTGTGCATTGATTTTATATCCTGCTACTTTGCCAAACTCTTTGATTAGTTCCAGTAGTCTCTTAGTAGAGTTCTTTGGATCCCCTAAATAAAGAATCTTATCATCTGCAAAGAGGGATAGTTTGAGTTCTTCCTTCCCGATTTGTATCCCTTTAATTTCTTTTTCTTGCCTAATAGCTCTGTCTAAAACTTCCAGAACTATATTGCATAGCAGTGGTGAGAGTGGGCATCCCTGTCTGGTACCAGATCTCAGTGGAAATGCTTCCAACTTTTCCCCATGCAATAGGATGTTGGCCGTGGGCTTTTCATATATTGCTTTGATTGTATTGAGGAATGTTCCTTCCATACCCAGTTTGCTTAGAGTTTTCATCATGAAAGGGTGTTGTATTTTATCAGATGCTTTCTCTGTGTCTATTGAGAGAATCATATGGTTTTTCTTCTGCAGTCTGTTAATGTAGTGTATTATGTTGATTGTTTTGCGAATGTTGAACCATCCCTGCATACCAGGGATAAATCCCACTTGGTCTGGGTGGATGATCTTTCTGATGTGTTGTTGCATTCTATTGGCCAGAATTTTATTGAGGATTTTTGCGTCTATGTTCATCAGGGATATTGGTCTGTAATTCTCTTTCAATGTTGCATCTTTTTCCGGCTTAGGAATTAAGGTGATGGTGGCTTCATAGAAAGAATTTGGGAGGATTGCCTCTTTTTCGATTGTTTTGAATAGTTTGAGAAGAATTGGAGTTAGTTCTTCTCTAAATGTCTGGTAGAACTCAGCAGTGAATCCATCTGGCCCTGGGCTTTTCTTTGTTGGAAGGGCCTTTATTACTGTTTCAATTTCTGTGTCAGTTATGGGTCTGTTTAGGTTTTCTATGTCGTCCTGGCTCAATTTAGGTAGGTTGTATGTGTCCAAGAATCTGTCCATTTCTGATAGATTTCCCTGTTTGCTGGCATACAAGTCCTTGTAGTAATTTCTGATGATTCTTTTTATTTCTGTGGTGTCTGTTGTTACGTTTCCCTTTTCATCTCTGATCCTATTGATTTGGCTCTTTTCTCTTCTTTTTTTATTGAGTTGGGCCAATGGGGTGTCAATTTTGTTTATTTTTTTCAAAAAACCAGCTCCTCGTTTGGCTGATTTTTTGTAATGTTTTTTTGGATTCAATCCTGTTGATTTCTTCTTTGATTTTAATTATTTTTCTTCTCCTACTGGGTTTGGGTTTGGTTTTTCTGCAGATTTTCTAGATCCTTGAGATGACTTGAAAGCTCATCTATTTGGTGCCTTTCCAATTTCTTGATGTAGGCACCTATTGATATAAACTTTCCTCTTAACACTGCTTTTGTTGTATCCCATAGGTTTTGGTATGTTGTGCTGTTATCCTCATTTACTTCCAGAAAATTTTTGATTTCTCTTTTAATTTCTTCTATGTCCCATTGTTCATTCAGGAGCATGTTGTTCAATCTCCATGTGTTTGCACGTGCTCTAGGGATTCCCGAGTTGCTAATTTCCAATTTCATTCCTTTGTGGTCTGAGAAGCTGCATGGTATGATTCTAATTCTTTTGAATTTGCTGAGACTTGCTTTATGGCCTAGTATGTGGTCAGTCCTAGAGAAGGTTCCATGTACTGCTGAGAAGAATGTAAAGTCTTTAGATGTAGGATGAAATGTTCTGTAGATATCTGTTAGATCCATTTGGGCTATAGTGTCATTTAAATCTACTGTATGCTTGTTGATCTTCTGTCCTGTTGATCTGTCTATCTCTGAGAGTGGAGTATTGAAGTCCCCCAGTACTATTGTATTGGTGTCTAAGTCTCCCTTTAAGTCCCTTAACAAGTCTTTTAAATAAGCTGGTGCCTTGTAATTAAGTGCATATAATTGATAATCGTTATATCTTTCTGTTGAATGGATCCCTTAATCATCATATAGTGCCCCTGTTTGTCTCTCCTAACAGTTTTTGTGGTAAAGTTTATGTTGTCCAATATTAAGATGGCTACGCCCGCTCTTTTTTCATTTCTGTTGGCATGGTATATCTTTTTCCAGCCTTTCACTTTCAGTCTGTATGGATCATTGTTGGAAAGATGAGTTTCTTGTAAGCAGCAAAAAGATGGGTTTTGTTCCTTAACCCAATCAGCCAATCGGTGTCTTTTAACTGGACAGTTCAAGCCATTAACATTCACTGTGACTATTGAGAAGGAGTAACTTTGCCCTGCCATTTGCCAAAGTTATTTTCTAATATATGGTTTGAGATTCCTGTGATCTTTTGCTGTGAGTTTTCCTTCCTTTACCTTCTTTTATATTGGTGACCATGTTTCTGTGTTTCTGTGTGTAACACATCTTTAAGCATCTTTTGCAGGGCTGGACGAGTGGCGACAAATTCTTTCAGTTTCTGTTTGCTGTGAAAGGTCTTTATTTCACCTTCATTCACAAATGAGAGCTTTGCAGGATATAATATTCTGGGCTGGCAGTTTTTCTCTCTTAGCACCTGGGCTATGTCTCACCATTCTCTCCTAGCTTGTAGGGTTTCTGAAGAGAAGTCCGCTGTGAGTCTAATTGGAGATCCTCTGAGAGTAATCTGGCGTTTCTCTCTTTCACATTTTAGGATCTTTTCTTTATGTTTCACTGTGGTGAGTTTGATTACGACGTGTCGTGGTGAGGATCTCTTTTGGTCATGTTTATTAGGGGTTCTATGAGCTTCTTGTACTAGGATGTCTCTGTCCTTCTCCAAACCTGGGAAATTTTCTGCTAGTATCTCACTGAAAATGCCTTCTAATCCTTTCTCCCTCTCCATGCCTTCAGGAACTCCTAGAACCCGAATGTTGGGTTTTTTAATAGTTTACTGACAGTATTTTTTAGATTTCTGATTTCTTCTTCTTTTCTTTGATTTGACTGTTTCCTTTCCTGTTCTCTGTCTTCTAATTCCGATATTCTCTCTTCTGCTTCACCCATTCTGTTTTTAAGGCTTTCTAATGTGTTTGTCATTTGATCTATTGAATTCTTCATTTCATTATGGTTTCTTGTCACTATCACAGTTTCCTGTTCTACTAGTTGTTTCATTTCATTTTGATTCCTCCTTAATACTTCATTTTCACGAGAGAGATTTTCTATCTTGTCCATGAAGGATTTCTGTAGTTCAAGAATTTGTTTTTGAGAACTTTTTAATGTTCTTATCAGTTTTTTGATATCTGCTTCTTGCATTTCCTCTATCTCTTCATCATCATAATCTAGCATTGGGGTGTCTTATTCATTTGAGGACATCATAGTGTCTTCCTTGCTCTTGTTACCTTGGTTTCTATGTTTGTTGTTTGGCATGTTGGAGGTAATTTATGGTTTTTTTTTGGCTGTGGTGTTTTTTTTTCTCGTTATACTATGCCTCTAAGTGGGCTGTCTGCTTTGATGGATCCTTAGAGGCTGTGATGGGTGTGGCCAGAGAGCTCTGGTTGATTCTTCAGGTTTAAGACTGTGCAAAATGTGACTCACCTTGCTCCTTGCTGGATCTCTCTCTCTCTTTTTTTTTTTTTTTTTTGTTTTGACTCAGTTGGGAAGTTATTCGGTACAGGTGAGTGTAATTGAGTGTAGTTGAAATCTGGCCTCTGTGAGTATTCGTTTGATCTACCCCTGGGACCACACAAAGAGTTTATGCAGCCCTCAATGTGTTCTGAAGTTTCACCATAGACCCAAAGTTACTGAGTTTGTGTACTCATTGCCGCTTTACATATGTAAAATGGTGCCTGCTCTTTGTTTTGCTCAAGTGTAGGGAGGGGCCTCTGCCTTTCCCCACCAATGTCTCGAGTTTCTGAGGCTTTTGTCTTACCTCCTGTTCGTTCCCACGCTGGGGAGATTCTGCGGCTCGGCTCCCGCGGTTGGGTTTCCACGCGGTGGGCTCCTTGTAGGTCCTCTGTGTCACATCCACTAGATCCGGATGCGTTTCCTCTGCAGTTTTTTTCTTGAGTCTTTTCCTGAGGCTACAGTAATTCCACTTTTATGAAACTTTATTTTCCAGACTATTGGCGCACGTCCTCACTATCCGCCATCTTGGCTCCACCCCCCATGATGCAGAGTCTTGAGTTGTTGATTTTGAGTTTGATTGCATTGTGGTCTGAGAAGATGCATGGTATAATTTCAATTTTTTTGAATTTGCTGAGGCTCCCATTATGGCCTAGCATATGGTCAATCCTAGAGTAAATTCCATGTACTGGTGAGAAATATCTGTACACTGTGGCTGTGGGATGGAAGGCTCTGTAGATATCTACTAGGTCTATTTGGTCTATAGTGTCAATTAGCTCTGTTATTTCCTTGTTGGTTTTCTGTCTGGTTGATCTGTCCATTGGTGAAAGTGGGGTATTGAAGTCCCCTGTTACTATTGTATTTGAGTCTCTATCTCCCTTTAAATCCTTTAGTAATTATTTCAAATATCCAGTTTCCCTGTAATTAGGTGCATATACATTTATAATAGTAATGTCATCATGTAGGAGTGATCCTTTAATCATTATATAATGTCCTTCTTCCTCTCTTTTAATAGCTTTTGTGTTAAAGTCTATTTTGTCTCATATTAGGATGGCCACCCCTGCTCTTTTGTGGTTTCTGTTAGCTTGAAATATCTTTTTCCATCCTTTCACTTTCAGTCTATGTGCATCTAAGCTGGTGAGGTGTGATTCCTAAAGGCAACAGATAGATGGGTTTTCTTTTTTAATCCATTCAGCTAGTCTGTTTCTTTTGACTGTAGAGTTGAGACAATTTATATTCAGTGTGACTAATGTTAAATACTGTCTTTTTCCTGCCATGTTTCCTTAAGAAGAGCTGTTTATGTATTTTGGTATTTTTTGAATTTTAGTTGGGTCATTTTCTACATTCGTATTTTTTCTAGTGAAGTTCTTGTTTTTGTGTTTCTGTGTGAAGCACATCCTTGAGCCAGTGTTGTAGGGCTGGACATGAATACACAAATTTTTTCAATTTCTGTTTGTCATGGAAAATCTTTATTTCCCCTTCATTCATAAAAGATAGTTTTGCAGGGTACATTATTCTCGGTTGACAGCCTTTATCTTTTAAAATTTGGAATATATCATGCCATTGTCTCCTTGTCTGTAGGGTTTGTGATGAGAAGTCTGGGGTAAATCTGACTGAATTACTTCTGAATGCGATTTGTCATTTCTCTCTTGCACATTTTAAGATTTGTTCTGTGTGTTTCACTGAGCTGCATATTGCCACAATGTGTCATGTTGAATTCCTTTTCTGGTCCCATTTGTTCAGACTCCTGTGTATTTGTTGAATTTGGTTGTTTTTTTCAACCTGCCTATGTTGGAAGTTTTCTGATATTATTTCATTGAAAATGCCTTCCAATCTGTTCTCTCTTTCCATACCCTCAGGGACTCCTATTATTCAGACGTTACAACGCTTGATGAATCTTGGAAGTCTCCAACCGTGATTTTTAATTTTCTAATTTCTTCTTGTGTTTGATCTGACTGTATTATTTTTGGAAGTTTTTCTTCAAGTTCTGATATTTGCTCTTCTATTTCACCTGTTCAATTTCTGAGGGATTTCACGGTATTTTTTATTTGGTCAATTGAGTTTTTCATTTCCAGTATTTCATTCTGGCTTCTCTTTAAGATCTCTATTCCTTGGGTGTAATTTTTGTTCAGACCTTGAATCAATTTCTCATTGCTTCTAAGTAATCTGATTATTAATTTTCTGAATTCTTTTTCTGGCATGACTTCAAATTCTTCCTCTATTATGGATGGTTTAGCCTGATCCATTGGCGAGTTCACAGGTTCTTCCATATTCTTATTCAGGATTTTTCCTTTGTTCTTTGGTATTTCTGTTTGGTTTAATTTTTAAGTTGATTTTCCTCTGCTATGGGCTACTATGAGTCTGTGCTGGTTGCCAGTATAAGCAAGCAGCTTGTTTATTTCTGGTAACCAAGGGAGGCAGGTACTTCAGTAGGCTGGTACCTGGGCTTTGATAACTATGCCTCGCCCCCTAGGGCTGGTCTCCCTGTTCCTTTGTTTGCCCGAGAGTACCTGGGCCTCCGTTGCTCAGTCCACACATCACTCTGTCCCCTGCACAACGAGGGGGGAGTCACTCCAAACCACTGTGATCCCTGTTCCCCAGGTGGGGTAGTCCCTATCACTGAAGTTCTCATTCGGGAGGCAAAAGCACAGCCTGCCCTCTTTCACTCCCGAATATAAACAAACAAGATGGCTGCTCTCTGCCTGCTGCAGCTCCAGATGTGGGGTGTGGGGAGACACTGAGGGATTGTGGCATGTTAAATCTCTCTGTTCGTCCCCCAGAATAGTGCTCTCTTCCCCCTTACAGCAGCAAGCAGTATTCACTTTGCTTTGATTTGCTCACCCATTTATTGGTGCTCCTGTCTCACCTGTCCCTCCCAGAGTGCAGTGGGGCAGCTTCAGCAGTGAGTGCAATGGGGCAGCTGCAGTGGTGGCAGCTGCCATCCTCCCACTGGTTCTTTATTGTGTTCTCTTTCTGCAGTTCAGGCACCATTACCTTCCCTGGCACTCCGTACACTCTCTAGTCTCCAGCACTCTCTGGCATGCTCCCATGCCTCTCCATGCCAACCATCTGTGGTTCCATCACCTGACTGTCCCCTCTATTCATCAATCTCTCTCTGCGCGACTTAGCACATCTTGCTGCTATACCGCCATCTTTACTCGGAAATCTAGAAGTCTCTTATGACTCTTTTATTTCTATAGCATTAGCTGCAATCTTTCATTTATGGTTCTATTTATTCAAGTCTTCTTTCTTCATTTTATAGTTCACCCACGTAAGAGTTTGCCAATTTTGCTTATTTTCCCCCCAAAAAATCAATGCTTACTTTTGCTGATGTTTTCTGTTGTTTTTCTCATGTTAATTTCATTTATTTCTGTTCTATGTTACTCACTTATTTCTGCTAACTGTGGTCTTGGTTTATTTTATTCTTCCTTCTCTAGATCCTTGCTCTTTCCTAGTAAAATTACACTGAGATTGTGCCTCTATTTTTTTTTTTTTTGACAGGCAGAGTGGACAGAGAGAGAGAAAGACAGAGAGAAAGCTCTTCCTTTTGCCGTTGGTTCACCCTCCATTGGCCACCGTGGCCAGCGCATTGCGCTGATACGAAGCCAGGAGCCAGGTGCTTCTCCTGGTCTCCCATGCGGGTGCAGGGCCCAAGGACTTGGGCCATCCTCCACTGCCTTCCCAGGCCATAGCAGAGAGCTGGCCTGGAAGAGGGGCAACCGGGACAGAATCTGGCGCCCCAACTGGGACTAGAACCCAGTGTGCCGGCGCCGCAAGGCGGAGGATTAGCCTGTTGAGCCACGGCGCCGGCCTGTGCCTCTTTTTTTAATGTAGGCTTTTATTACTATGAACTTCTCTCATAATGCTTTTGCATGTTTATAAATTTTATGTTTTCATTTCCATTATGATAGGAAAAGATACTTGATAAAGACTCATTTTGAGGGCAAACAGTGCGATCTACCATGGAGAAAGACCTAAATAGATTTGAGAATATGTAGCCATATTCTGACATTGCTGAGTAGAATGTTTTACACATGTTTGGTAGATCTGCTTGGTTAATAATGTTATTCAATTCTTTTTTTTCCTTATTGTCTTTTGTTTAGATATTGCTTTCATTGTTGAAAGTGGAGTCCTAGAATTTCCACTATCATTTTAATGCTATCTCTTTCTTCTTTCAATGTTTCTTCACATATTTAGGTGTTCTAATGCACATATATTTTTGTTATATTTGCCTGGTGGATGGATTTTTTTTCATCATTACAAAATATCCCTTGTGAAAGTTTTTTACTTCAGGTCTATTTTGTAAGATAAATAAGCCATGCTATTCCCTTGGTCACCATTTATATAGAGTATATTGCAATATATCACTTTCATCTATGGCTATCATTAAATCAAAAGTAATTTGCTTATAGAAAAACATATCATTGGATCTTGTTTTCTTTATCAATTCCACCACTCTATACTTTTTGACTGAATTTAATGCATTCACATTTAAGACAGCTGTTAACAGAGAAACAATGATACTGCGATTTTGTTAGTAGTCTTCTGTTAGTCTTAATAGTTTTTCTGTATGTCTTTTCCTCTCTTGCTGTATTCCATTGTATTTAGTTGCTATTTTTATTGATATGGTTTCATTCCTTTATGTTCTTCCTATGTGTACATTTTATAGAGTATTTTGGTTGTTGTGATTAACTTGGGGCATACATTAAATATCTGAGAGACCTAACAGTATATTTTATTTTTATTTATTTATTTTTATTTTATCCTTTTTTATTTATTTGACAGGTAGAGTTATAGACAGTGAGAGAGAGAAATAGAGAGAAAGGTCTTCCTTCCATTGGTTCACTCCCCAAATGGCCGCTATGGTCAGCGCTGTGCCGATCCAAAGCCAGGAGCCAGATGCTTCTTCCTGGTCTTATCATGCAGGAGCAGGGGCCCAAGCACTTCGGCCATCCCCCACTGCCCTCCCGGGCCATAGCAGAGAGCTGGACTGGAAGAGGAGCAACTGGGACTACAACCCAGCACCCGTATGGGATGCTGGCAGCACAGGTGGAGAATTAACCAAGTGAGCCATGTGCTGGCCCCCCTAACAGTGTATTTTTTTTAACTTTTATTTAATGAATATAAATTTCCAAAGTACAGCTTATGGGTTACAATGGCTTCCCCCCTCCCATAACTTCCCTCCTACCCACAACCCTCCCCCCTCCCGCTCCCTTTCCCCTTCCATTCACATAAAGATTCATTTTCAATTCTCTTTATATATAGAAGATCAGTTTAGTACATATTAGGTAAAGATTTCAACAGTTTGCACATATAGCAACACAAAGTGAAAAAACTACCATTGGAGTACTAATTATAGCATTAAATAACAATGTACAGCACATTAAAGACAGAGATCCTACATAATATTTTTTTAAATTAATTAATTTTCTATGCCATTTCCAATTTAACACCAGGTTGGTTTTTTTTTCATTTCCAATTCTCTTTATATACAGAAGATCAATTCAGTATATAATTAGTGAAGACCTCATCAGTTTGTACCCACACAGAAACACAAAGTATAAAAATACTGTTTCAGTACTAGTTATAGCATCACTTCACATTAGACAACACATTAAGGACAGATCCCACATGGGATGTTAAGTACACAGTGACTCCTGTTGCTGACTTAACAATTTGACACTCCTGTTCATGGCGTCAGTAATCTCCCTGGGCTCTAGTAATGAGTTGCCAGGGCTATGGAAGCCTTTAGAGTTCGCTGACTTTGATCTTATTCCGATAGGGTCATAGTCAAAGTGGAAGTTCTCTCCTCCCTTCGGAGAAAGGTACCTCCTTCTTTGATGGCCCCGTTCTTTCCACTGGGATCTCACTCACAGAGATCTTTCATTTAGGTCTTTTTTTTTTTTCCATGATATCTTGGCTTTCCATGCCTACTATACTCTCATGGGCTCTTCAGCCAGATCCGAATGCCTTGAGGGTTGATTCTGAGGCCAGAGTGTTGCTTAGGACATCTGCCATTCTACGAGTCTGCTGTGTATCCCGCTTCCCATATTGGATCTTTCTCTCCCTTTTTGATTCTATCAGTTAACAGTGTATTTTAAGTGATAACTTAGCTTCAATTGCATATTAAAACCCTACATTTTATTATTTATTTATTTATTTCCCAAAGAAACCTTTTATTTAAGGAATATAACTCTCATGCATTTCATAAGTATAACTTTAGGAATATAGTGATTCTTCCCACCATATCACATTCCCACCCACAATCACACCCCTCTTCCTCCTTCCTCTCCCATTCCCAGTCCCATTCTCCACTAAGATCCATTTTCAATTAACTTTGTACAAAGAAGACCAACTCTATACTAAGTAAAGAGTTCAATAATTTGCACCAAAAAAAAAAAAAAAAAGGCCAAAAAAACTATTCCTCAATAGTTAAGACAAGGGCTGTTCAAAGTAATGACATCTCAAAATTAATTCACTTCATTTTGTAAGAAACTTAATTAACTTTAAAGTAGCACCCAAGAATAATACATCTTTTGTGAACACTTAGATATAACTATAACTTATGAGACATAAAAATATTCTCTATTTAATGAAAGTAAGCCGTTGAGAACAAGTTTTAGTATTAATTAAGGAAGCTCCTAAAAACAAGCAATGGAGTTGTACACAGGCATAACTAAAACTTATGAGATATAGAATATCCTCCACTTAATACACGAAAATGAAATAAATCTTTGAGAACAAGTTTTACTGTTAACTCTCATAATACAACTCTTTCAGGACTAGGTCCTGCAGGGGAAGTAAGTGCAGAGTGACCCTGTTGTTAACTTAACAATTAACACTCCTATGTATGACAAGAGTGATCACCTGAGGCTCTTAAAATGACTGCCTTGGCTATGGAAGACTGTTGAGTCCACAAATTCTGTCAGTGTTTAGACAAGGCCATAAGCAAAGTGGAAGTTCTCTCCTCCCTTCAGAGAAAAGCACTTCCTTCTTTGATGACCACTTCTTTCCACTGGGGTCTCACCCACAAGGGTCTTTCATGTAGGACATTTTTTGTCACAGTGTTTTGCCTTTTCATGCTTGAAATGCTCTCAGGGGCTTTTAGCCAGACCAGAATGCCTTAAGGGCTGATTCTGAGATTTGAGTGCTACGTAAAGCGATTGTGTTTCTATGCTTCGGCTGTGTGAATGCTTCCCAAGTTGGAGCATTCACTCCTTTTTAATCTATCTATTATTATTTCCAGACACTTTATCCTACTTATATGATCACTTTAACACTTAATCCTATCCATATGATCACTTTAACACTTAAGATGATATTTTTACCATTCAGCTTAAGGGGATTTGTCATCCCATGAAAAGTTTTTAAACTTTACCCTTAGAAGTAAGTCCACAGGAATGTATGCAGAACTATACAGCTTTATAGTTAGAAATGTCATACATTTCATAATTACAACTTTAGGAACATGGTGATTCTTCTGACTATGCTCACCTTCCCACCCATATTCCCAATCCTCTTCCTCCTCCCTCTCTTTTTCCCACTCTTACTTTTTACTGAGATCTATTTTCAAATGAATTTATACACAAGTGATTAACTCTATGTAAAACAAAGAGCTCAACAAATAGTATTAAAAAATAACTGTTCCTCAATAGTCAAGAAAAGGGCTGTTCAAGTCATTGCTTCTCAATGTGTCAATTTTACTTCTACTGATTGCCTTTCAGGTGCTCTATTAGTCTCTACAGGTCTGGGAGAACATATGGTATTTGTCCCTTTGGGACTGGCTTATTTCAATAAGTATGATGTTTTCCAGATTCATTCATTTTGTTGCCAATGACTGGATTTCATTTTTTAGCTGTGTAGTATTCCATAGAGTACAAATCCTATAATTTCTTAATCCAGTCTTCAGTTGATGGGAATTTCTGTGATTCCATGTCATAGCTATTGTAAATTGAACTGCAATAAACATGGGAGTGCAGATAATTCTTTCATTTGCTGATTTCATTTCCCTTGAGTAAATTAGAGGTGTGGGATGGCTGGATCATTGGTAGGTCTATATTCAGATTTCTGAGGTATCTGCAAACTGATTTCCATAGTGGTTTTAGCAGTTTACATTCCTACCAATAGTGGATTAGCATACCTTTCCCCCCACATTTTTGCCAGCATTTGTTGTTTGTTGACTTTTGTGTGAAAGCCATGCTAACTGGGGTGAGGTGAAAACTCATTGTGGTTTTGATTTGCATTTCCCTGATGGCTAGGTATCCCGAGCATTTTTTCATGTGTCTGTTGGCCATTTCTATTTCCTCTTTTGAAAAATATCTGTTTAAGTCCTTGGCCTATTTCTTATCTTGGCTGTTTGTTTTGTTGTTGTGGAGTTTCTTGATCTCTTTATGCATTCTGGTTATTAATCCTTTATCAGTGGAATAGTTTGCAAATAATTTCTTTTAGTTTCAGTTACATGCTGAAGTGTAATCTCCCTGTATTTTCTTCCATTGTTAATGATGACTTTGGCTGCAGTGGCTTGGTGGTAGGGGGTTCCTTTCACTCTCAGCAGGTGTGTCTGGACCTCAGTGGTGTTGGCAAGATCAGGCCTTTGTTTTATGTGTCTGTGTTCTAATTTTGCCCACCAGAATCAGAGTGAGCACTGTGTTGGGGCTGGAGTCTCAAGCATTCAATAAAATAAAGGTGAGCTAAGTAAAGGAGCCCTGCAGCTCAGGTGGGTATATAGAACCAATCACTTCCATCAGATCTGGGGTGCATCTGGGTCACTGTGGGGCTGGCGTATACAGCACTCACCATAGCTGAGGCAGATTGGAGAAGGGAGCCAGGCAATTCAGGCCAGAATGTGTGACGAATCACATCTTCTGAAGCTGGAGGTACTTTAGGCCACAGTGAGACTGGAATATAGGGTGTTCACCAAAGAGGGGCCTGTTGGAGAGTGAAACTATAGCCCAGGCAGGTGTACACCAACAACTGCACTAACCACAGTTGCAGCAGACTAAGGTTGTTTCAGGGCTAGAGTCAGGTGTATTCACCAAAGTTGGGGTCTGATGGAGAAGGGGGCCAGGGCATCACACAGCCTAGACAGGTATGAATGAACTAAAGAAGGCCAGACCCAGCTATGAAGGGACTGGAGTCTGGTACTCTCACCAGAGCCAGGATGTGCTGGAGAAGGGAATCACACAGCACAGGCAAAGTTATGCATTCAAACACTCTCACCAAAGCTAAGGCAGTCTTGGCCCACAGTGGGGCAGGAGCCTGTAAGGCTCACCAAAGCCAGGCCTACTGAAGAACAAGACATAAACAACCTGTCAGAGTACATGACCAATTGTGCCTACTAAACCTGGAGCAATGGGCTGGAGTCTGGCCTGCTCACCAAAGTTTAAACCTGTTAAGAGACAGGAGTTGAACAGCTTGGGCAATTTTGTTTATGACCAATGACCACCCCAAAGCAGGGGCAGTCTTGGGAAGTGCTGTAGTGGGGATAAGGCTCAATCCCAATGCATGGCTGGTGTGCACTGTTCTGAGAGGAGTGAGAGAGTACAGGGGAACAGCCTCAAGACTGCAAGGCAAGTACCCTGCTTTCTAAGTTTAGTGAGCAGGATCATCCCTGTTGTGCCAAACTACCTGTCCAGTGTAGTACAGAACACTGCGTGGTGATGTGGTCACTGTTGCTGTTGCACTTAGTAGTTTATGAGGCTGCACTCTTTTTGCTGGTACAGTGGAAGGTCTGTGAGGTCCTGAGAGGTGAGGATATCCAAGCTCTTCTGACCCCTTGAGGCAGCATGAATTCCAAGAGTGATCCCTCTCTCAAGATGGCACCACATCACTGCAGCCAGTGATCTGAGAGTTTCTGGAGAGACAATGTGAGTACCTTCTCTGAAGCAAGGCTACTATGCATACTGCAGATAGCTCCCCTTGCTGGGATCAAGTATGTCATAACTTTGGATTCCTAGTATAGCTAATGTTGCCACTGCTCAGCGGTGCTAGATATGGATTCTGTCGAGGTTCTCCTATTTACCCTTTCTTCACAGTAGTTAGCTCCCAGGTTATAAAGCCAGGATCTCTGTTGCCAGAGTTCTTTGTTCCTCTTTTTATGTTCCTACCCCACACTTGTTGTATGCACTTTCTATGTCTCCTTTGATGAGCTCCAGGATTCTCCACAGAGCACTCACCTCAAAATGCAGTTAGCTACTTGGTATATGGATACCTCTCTGTGGAGGAGGAGACGAATGATGGGCTTCTCTATTTGGCCATATTGGGGTCCCTCAGCTCACTTGCTTTAAAATTCAGCAGTATTGGTAATGTACCTTACATACACTAAGAAAAACTCAAATTTTAAAATTTCTCTAAGCCATTTTCCTTTATTTTGATCATCTGCACAATCTTTGCTTTTTATAACAAACTTTATTTTACCCATGCTGCCATTCTTTTATTATCTTTATTGTACATTTACTTATGCCTGAAATTATGAATTTTTACATTAGGAATTTTTAATGTATCCCCTGTATATACTCAAACATCCTTTCCACATGATTTCATTTTGTCAAAGTCAGTTCAGCTTGTTTATAATAAAATAGTGCTCATTGGCATAGACACCAAATGGTTACATCATTCCTAAAATACTACAAGATAAAGAAATGATAATGATAATGTTGGTTATAGCATTATTTTCAAATAGAAATCCATTGAATTAAGAAACATCTTTCTGACTGATAATCTGTAATTATTTTGTTCTGTGGTACTTCATTGGTACTGAAAAATTCTTAGTATCCAAAACTGTAAGAATTTAGAAATTATAAATGTATATATGAGTCAAATAGGGAGAACTCTGCTTAATAACTTTTTTACATGGGAAAACTTTTTAAAGTAAAATAAAATCACTTAGTTTTGATGGCACAATTCCACTCTTAAAGACATTCTTATTAGGTACTAACATGAAGTAGTAGAATAACCAAGAAAGAACAGAGAAAAGAAAGAGAAGAATTACCTAGGGTGTCATAACCCTATTACATAACAATGAAGTAAAAATAAAATTCCACAGGTAAAACAAAAGAGAAGTGAGAGAATAAAAAGGCAAGAGCAGAACTTGGAGGGCTAACATGCTGAAGGGAAATAATTACAGGAAAATTTATGTGTATTAAAGTTAGTCCTGGTATTTAACTAACACATGGTTCTTAATTTCCCATTATTTTTAAAGAAATGAGCTATTTATTCATTAGTTACATAGTTAGATTATTCTTTTTATATACCTGGAACTGTGCTAGATGAAATATAAAGAACTAATTGTGTTTTCTACTGTTGAGGTAGTCACATCTAGATTACTCTTAGGGAACTTACTAAAAACTTGGAGACTTTTCAGATTAGGATGTATCTGAGATGGATATAAAGTAGATGTCTAAGATTCAAAGATGGTGGAATAGGGAAGGAGCTTATTGCTCTAAATTGGGGAACATAGTTTAAAAAAAAGTGGAGAGTGCATTCTCAGGGGAGAGTTAGGGAGGAAACTGCAGTGGAAATAATATGGAAGGAAGATGGATGATGTGGATCTATGTAGAGGGTGAAGATATGCAGCATGAGCATGGACACAACACAGGACCCCAGCAGCCAAGAGCCTGAGAGAGCTCCAGATTTGGAGAGTGAAGTGAGATCAGATTGCAGCAGCCTGTGCCACTGGTGATATAGCTGGGGGTAGAGCCTGGCATGAATCTGGACTGGAGCCTTGTGGGGGACAGATAGGCACCTGCTAACTTAGAGGAAAAAAGGGGCATGTTTCTCTCTCCCCATAACCCCCACAATGGCAGCTAGCAACCATAGGAGAGAAGGTGAGTGCCATTTTGGAAATATGTAGCATCTGTGTCAGCTCTTGTGTGCATGCCCAGCAACTGGCCAAAACAAGAGGCCATCCTATCAGTAGCTACAGCAGCAGCTTCAGTGCGTGCACTCAGTAACCAGTGGCAAGAAGCACCATTGTGAAATAAGAAGGGGCTAAAATTGGTGGCTCTTGTCCACACTGTGATCCAGGGATTTTACTGGAGAGAAAAAATTGCATTCCCCATTGACTTTGAGCCTGGCTGGGAGGATTGACGGGGGCTGGGGACCCACATAAGACTGTGAGGTTTCCCAGCCTCTCAACATACCACAAGCTCTGGGGCTCAAACCACGTAAGTGGAGCACCCACAGGCAGCTGGCTCTGCAAATGTCTCTGCTTCTCTGTGGAAGGGACAGATAAGTGGGCTACAGGGGATCATCCATACCCCATGTCTGTGGGAGCCTTGTGTGCTGAGACTTTGGGAATTCTGTGACTGACTGAAAGGGTGCAGGGTTAGCTGGGTCTCTGGGCAATCACTGTGAGCAGCTTAACATGCTCAGAGCTCCCTGATTGCTTAGGATGGGGCATTGCAATGGGATCTGTGCTCACCCTGAGGACTGCAAAGATCCTTTGTTCAGTTTTTATGGAATTGTAAATGAGTACTGCACTGACCATGGGCTAAAACCTGGGGGCATCTATCGCCTTGGAAGAGAGCAGATGAGGGTGTGACTATGAAAACAGAGGTGATCAAACCATTCTTGCTGATAAAAATCAAAGTTTCAAACAATTTGGTCTCTAAAATTTCCAGTAAATCCTGGACTTTGGTTTTTCCAGTTTGGGCCCAACTGAAAAAATCGAAAGACCTATGTCTCTCATCTTATAGAGTCACCAACTAATCAGGCTATTTGGATTATATTAGAAGTACTGTCAAGATGTGATGTGGTACCAAACTTTAAGTTTCTATAATGGAAAATACTATTAATACAAATGTTTGAGAATTAAAAAGTCTAATGATCTTGTGTTACTAAACATGATAGTTATCTTAATGAGAAAGCCCCAGAGGCCTAAAGGGTTAAATACTTGTAAAATCCTACAGGTGCTTTCAAAAATACTGTGAAGTAAGCAAGTGCCTCTTGTTGGTTGATGAGTTTATAATTTTGAACATGGCGACTTAAAGTCTTTTGTCATCCACAGTTATATATGATTTGCTGCTCATAAAACTAAAGCGTTGTTGGTTCTGTGTTTAGCTGTCCTCCTATAGGTTCCTATGGACTTTTTCCAGCCACTTCTATTGTATTCAGTACTTTGGGATGGCTCTGTAAACAGATGAAGCCAATAATGTATTAACAGTACCAACTGAGAGAAAGTATGGTTAACTGAGGTTACTAAACACAAAAAGCAATTCAAATCAATTGGCAATCTACAGAAAGAGTTAAAGATTTTAAAAGCTATTATTAAAATTGCTATATTGGTCTACTATGCTATGTTATATGTGTGTACATATTGTATGTCCACATGGGGAAATTTTATTAAGAGTTTTATTTTAAATGGCTTATCGATAAGATTGTCCATAAATTTAAGCTGCTAAAATCAATCAAAGATACATTTTAATTTGTGGGACCTGAATCTGTGTATCATATGTTTTAAACTTGTTGGTAGAAAGAAACTAAAAACATGTTATATGGTTGTGCTTAAGTTTACTGGTTAAACAAACTACACCATGTTAGATATTTAAGAGGTGTTTTCAAATACATGATTCTTAAAATTTATAGAAGGCATTGGACTTTCTGGTAAATGTTTTCTTAAGTTGTTATCTAATGGTTGAAACTGTTTGCTAAGTATTCATGTGATATTGCTAATGTCAGCAAGCGATCTAGGACTTGCTCCCTCATTTCTCTATTCTAAGCCAAACTTGTTCTTTCATTTCTCTATTCTCTTCAAGGTAGGAAACTAATTCTATTATGAAGGAATCTGTAGGACACACAATTTAATCTTTAGACCTTATAAAAGAGATGGCTAACATTTTTCTGTAATAGCATAGCCAAAATAAGAACTTAAATAATAATCTCATAGCTAGATTCACTTCGCCATCAGCGAAGTATACAGTAAGTAGAAAAAACCTCCCTTTCAGACCAAAGGGAAAGAAAGTTTTAAAGTGAGAATATAATTTTCCTCATGGGCATTGTCTACCTTAGAAAAACTACTACAGAACATGCCTGTGACTATAGACTTGTAGTTCAGGCCACATAAGATTAGAGATGGGACACGGGCACTCCCTTGACTTGCATCCTCTGGTCTGCTTTAACACAAACCAGGAGGAAAAGAAAGCTGGGCATCAGAAGCAATGGGTGGCAGGCCTATTACTGGCTGATCTGTATAGTGATCTGCCCTCAAGGAGACCCAACAGGCCAGTCTACTGCAGTGGCTTTCAAAGTGGTAAGCCTGGGCTTCAGCAGAAGTCAGCTTGTGAAGAGCCCTGGCAGCTCTGCCAAGAGTCGGATCACTGGAAATGGACCTGCCCTGGAGTCGAAGGATGCCAAGGTCAGAGCCACAGATCTTATTGGCTCTAAGCTGAAAAGCCCTTCACTCAGCCCAACTTCCAAAGTGACCACTGAAGCTGAGGGGGTGGTCAAGTAGGGTCAGCAACATTGCAGGCAGAACTGTAAATTTCTTGTTAGAGATGCCACCTGCCTTTACCTGGCCAGCTCTCCTCCCAGGCCAGCCAAGTAATGAAAGTCAACAGAGTGCCTTCCCCTAGGAGGTTCACACCTCCCTTAGGATATACCCCATGTGAAGAGATAGATAGGTCTGGGCCTCTTAACTTACAAGGCCTAAAGCCCACCAGATTATTATCAAGCCCCTTCTATCAGGTTCTATTTGCCTCTCAATCATAAAACTTCATTGTAGCTTGGACAGCACCTTTCTTAGCTCCTCTAATAATGACTCTGTCCTTTGTTCTAGACCCTGTCTAGCGCACTTGGGCCTCATTCCTTTGTAATCATAACCTCTACTCTACCACCAATGGCTCTACTCCCAACCTGTGTGTACTGATGGTCCTCTTCCCCACTTAATGCTGTATAATTGTTCAAACCTGGTAAATATCACTCTTAGGATCATTGGTTACTATCCTCACTCTGTCTTTTATGACCTTGTCTAAATATGATCAGAGTCGGCAAACTTGGAAGGCTTCCATAGCCTTGGCAACTCATGACGACAGCCTAGGGTGTTTACTGGCGCCATAAACTAGAGTGTCAATTTGTTGGGTCAACAACAGGAGCCACTGTGCACTTGCTCCTCATGTGGGATCTCTGTCCTTAATGTGCTGTACATTTTGATTTAATGCTATAACTAGTACTCAAACAGTATGTTTCACTTTGTGTTTCTATGTGGGTGCAAACTGTTGAAATCTTTATACTAAATTGATCTTCTGTATGTAAAGAGAATTGAAAATGAATCTTGATGCGAATGGAGTGGGAGAGGGAGCGGGAGAGGGGAGGGTTGCGGGTGGGAGGGAAGTTATGGGAGGGGGAAGCCATTGTAATCCATAAGCTGTATACCGGAAATTTATATTCATTAAATTAAAGTTAAAAAAAAAAGTAAAAAAAAGTAGCAAATCTATGATGCCCAACATGAGTGTCACTGTGGATACAACATGAGTGTCACCCTGGAGCACCGACCAGAGCTCCCTGGCCACACCGAGCACATGCCTCTGGGTATTCACTGAAAGAGCAGACACTCCACTAAGCCACAGAGGAATAGTTGAAAGACCAAAGACATCAGAGTAAAAAACCAACAAGGATCTCCACAAATGTCTAAAAATAAACATGGACATTCAAGAAATAAGAATAAGAGAGACAAAATGACACACCACAAGAACATATCAACACTTCAATACTAGAACAGGAAGATGTAGACATTGATAAAATGTCAGAAATAGCATTTAAGATTAACCATAGGATGGTCTGAAGCAATCAAAAGAAAATCCACGAATTAAAGAAATCCATACATGACATGAATGAAAAGTTTGCCCATGAAATTGAGATTTTAAAGAGAAATCAAAACGAAATATTAGGGCCGGCGCCATGGCTTAACACGCTAATCCTCCGCCTTGTGGCGCCGGCACACTGGGTTCTAGTCCCGGTCGGGGCACCGGATTCTATCCCGGTTGCCCCTCTTCCAGGCCAGCTCTCTGCTGTGGCCCAAGTGCTTGGGCCCTGCACCCCATGGGAGACCAGGAGAAGCACATGGCTCCTGGCTTCGGATCAGCGAGATGCGCTGGCCGCAGCGGCCATTGGAGGGTGAACCAACGGTAAAAAGGAAGAGCTTTCTCTCTGTCTTTCTCTCTCTCATTATCCACTCTGCCTGTCCAGAAAAAAAAAAAAACCTACTGTGCCACAGCACCACCCCCAGTATTTATTCACACACACACACACACACACATTAAAAAAACAACAACAACAAAATATTAGAAAGGAAGAGTTCAATACATCAAATAAAAAATGCAGTGGAAAGCTTTAACAACAGATGTGGTGAGGCAGAAGAAAAAATATCTGAATTAGAAGACAATTCTATGGAAATTTTACAGTCAGACAAAAAAAAAGAAAAATTAAAAACAGTGTTGGAGATTTGTGGGTTACTATCAAATGAACTGATATATGGGTATTAGGAGTCCTGAAGGTCTGGAAAGAGAATTGATTAGAAGTCCTACTCAGTGAAATAATTACAGAAAATTTCCCCAATTTGGAAAAAGAAAGGGACCTCCAAATACATGAGGCACATAGAATTCAAATAGAAATGACTAGAAAAGATCACCATGACATATTGTAGCCAAAATTTCCACAGTAAAATATAAAGAAAAGATTCTAAAATGTACACAGGAGAAACTTCAGATTGCTTTCAGAGGATCTCCAATTAGACTAACAGCTGATGTCTCATCAGAAACCCTACAGGCTAGAAGAGAATGGTGAGCCATAGTCCAAGCCTTAAGAGAAAAAACCTTCCAAGCTAGAATACTACACCCTGCAAAGCTCTCATTTACGAATGGAGGTGAAATAAAGTTCTTCCCTAACAAGTAGAAATTGAAAGAATTTGTCTCCACTTATCTAGCCTTACAAATGATACTTAAGGATGTGTTATACAAAAAGTCATCACTATGAAAGAATGCAAAGGCAGAAAATCTAATAGTAAAAGTACAATGAAAATCCAAGGTGAACAATAGGGACATTATGGAAAAATAGCAGGGGGGAAGTCATTATTTATCAATCATAAACTTGAATGTAAATAGCCTCACCTCTCCAGTGAAAAAATAGACTGGCTGTATGGATCAAAAAATAAAACCCATTCATCTGCTGGCTACAAGAAATACACCTCACCAACAAAGATACCTGCAGGCTGAAAGTAAAAGCAAGGAAAAAGATACTGCAAGCTAACGGAAAGCAGAAAAAGAATAGTTGTAGCCATTCTAATATCAGACAAAATAGACATCAAGACAAAAACTGTTAAAAGTGACAAAGAAGTACATTATATAATGATAAAGGGATCAATTCAAAAGAATGATGTGACTGTAATAAATATATATGCACCCAAAGCTAGGGTGCCTGGCTATTTAAAACAAATGTTAATGGATTTAAGGGGAGACAAAGACTCCAATACAATAGTAATAGAGGACTTCAACAACCCACTTTCACCAATGAACAGATCAACTAAACATAAAAGCCACAAAAAAACAACAGAACTAATCAACACTATGGATGAAATGGACCTAACTAATATCTACAGAACTTTTCATCCCACAGATGAAGAATACACATTATTTACATCAGTGCATGTAACCGTCTCTAGGATAGACCATATGCTAGGCCATAAAGTAAGTCTCAGCGAATTCAAAAAAATCAAAATCATTATCATGCATCTTTTCTGACCACAATGGAAAGAAGCTGGAAATTAACAATTCAAGAATGTCTAGAATATATACAAATACATGGAGAACATGCTCCTGAAAGTACAGTGGGTCACAGATGAAATCAAAAGAGAAATCAAAAAATTTCTGGAAATAAATGAAGATGCCAATACAACATATCAAAACTTATGGAATACAGCAAAAGCAGTGTTAAGAGGGAATTTTATAGCAATAGGTGCCTGCATCAAGAAATTGGCAAGGCACCAAATAAATGAGCTGTCAATGTATCTCAAGGATCTAGAAAAACAACAAATCAAACTCAAAATTAGTAGGAGGAAAGAACTAATTAAAATTTGAGAATAAATAAATAAAATTGAAACAAAAATATCTGTGAAATGAAGAGTTGGCTTTTGAAAAAATAAACAAAATTGATATACCATTGGCCCAACTAATAAAAAAAAGACCCAAATTGATTGACAGGGAGGAAATCCTCCCAACTTCTTTCTATGATAAGAGCATCACCTTAATTCCTAAATCAGAATAAGAAACAACAAGGAAAGAGAACTAATATCCCTGATGAACACAGATGCAAAAATCCCAACAAAATATGAGCTAATTGAATCCTACAACATATCTGAAAGATCATTCACCCAGACCAAGTGGGATTTATCCCAGGTATTCAGGGATGGTTCAACATCCACAAATCAATAAATGTGATACATCACATTAAGAAACTGAAAAATATGTTTTCCTTGATCTGAGGTAATAAATAGGGCACCTAAAATGTAATGTATTGGAGTGAAACAGACATTTTGAGACTTGATTTTTTACCTCTCTTGTCTTCTGTTGAAGAACAGGGTTTTATTCTTTCTTCATACAATTTGTTGAACTCTTACTTAGTGAAGTAGGAGTTATATGATCATTAAGTAAACTGAAAACTTATATGATCATTAAGTAAACTGAAAACAGATCTTTGTAAAAATTATGCATGGGAATGTGAGAGGGAGGAGGAAGAGGGTTGGAGCATGAGCGGGGGTAGGGGGGGATCACTATTTTCCTAAATCTGTATATATGAAATACATGAAACCTGTATAACTTAAATACAATTTTAAAAAACCCACATGATCATTTCAATAGATGCAGAGAAAGAATTTCATAAAATACACGTCCTTTCATGATGAAATCTTTAAGCAAATTGGGTATAGAAGGAACATTCCTCAACACAATCAAGGCAATTTCTGACAAACAAACAGCCAGCATCTTATTAAATAGGGAAAAATGGAAAGCATTCCCACCAAGATCTGGAACCACGCAGGCATGTCCACTCTCTCTATTACTTCAATATATAGTCTTGCACCAATTTAGGCAGAGCCATTAGGCAAAAAATAAATAAATAAATAAATAAATAAATAAAAATATATATATATATACACACACACACACAAATTGGAAGGAGGAAGTCAAACTATTCCTTATTTGCAGATGACATGATGCTATATATAGGGAAACCAAAAGACTCCACTAAAATACCATTGGAATTCATAAAAGAGTATGGAAAAGTGGCAGGATATGAAGTTAACACAAAAATCAACAGCCTTTATACACACAGACTATGCCATGGCCAAGAAAGAATTTCTAGAACTTCTAAGATCAATCCCGTTCACAATAGCTACAGATAAATTAAATACCTTGGAATAAATTTAATCAAGGAGGACATTAGAAAACATTAAAGTAACAGAAGACACAAAAAATAGAAAAAATCTTCCATTTTATGGATTGGAAGAATCAATATGATCAAAATGTCCGCAGTTCCAAAAACAATTTACAGATTCAATGCAATTCTAATCAAAATAGCAATGAAATTCTTCTCAGATCTAGAAAAAAAAATGATGCTAATTTCATATGGAAACTCCAGAGACCCTGAATAGCTAAAGCAATCTTATACAACAAAAACAAAGCCAGAGGCATCATAATACCAGATTTCAAGACAAACTATAGGACAGTTATAATCGAAACAACCTGATACTGGCACAAACACAGATGAGTAGGCCAATGGAACAGAATAGAAACTCCAGAAATCAATCCACACAACTATAACCAACTTATCTTTGAAAAAGGAGCTAAAACTCAATCCTTTGAGCAAGGACATGTCTTCAAAAAATGGTGCTGAGAAAATTTGATCTCCATATGCAGAAGTATAAAGCAAGACCCCTGCCCTATAAAAATCCACTCAAAATGGAGCAAACACCTAAATCTAAGACCCAATACCATCAAATTACTAGAGAACATTGGGGAAACTCTGTCAGACAGTGGCATAGGCAAAGGTTTCTTGGAAAAGACGCCAGAAGCACAGGTAATCAAAGCCAAAATTGACAAAACTGACAATTGATTACATCAAGCTGAGAAGCTTTTCATTGCTAACCACTCAACAAAGAGGCAACTGACAGAATGGGATAAAATATTTGTAAACTATGAAACTGATAAAGGTTGAATATCCAGAATCTATAAAGAGCTCAAGAAACTCAACCATAATAAAACAAACAATCCAGTTAAGAAATGGGCAAAGGACTTAAACAGATATTTTTCAAAAGAGGAAATTCAAAAGGCCAACAGACACATTTAAAAAAAAGCTCAATATCACTAGTCATCAGGGAAACACAAATCAAAACCACAATGAAGTTTCACCTTGCCCCAGTTAGAATGGCTCGTATACAGACATCAACAAACAGTAAATGCTTGTGAAGATGTGGGGAAAAAGGTACCCTAGTCCACTGTTGATAGAAATGTAAACTGGTGCAGCCACTGTGGAAGACAGTATGGAGATACCTCAGAAAGCTGAAAATATATCTACCATTTGACCCAGCCATCCCACTCCCAGGAATTTACGTAAGGGAAATTAAATCAGCATGTGAAAGAGTTATCTGTACCCCCATTTTCACTGCAGTTCAATTCATAACAGCTAAGATATCAAATCAACCCAATGTCCATCAGCTGATGAATGGCTAAAGAAATTATGGCATACATACACTATGGAATACTACTCAGCATAAAAAAAAATGAAATCCTGTCTTTGCAACAAAATGGATGCAACTGGAAACAATTAAATTTAGTGAAATTAACCAGATCCAAAAAGACAAATATGATATGTTTTCTCTGATCTGTTTTTAATTAATAGAATATCTAAAATGCAATGTATAGGAGTAAAATTAACATTTTGAGATTGCATGATTGTTTACAGCCCTTGTCTATTGTTGAGGAAGTGTTTTTTCCCCTCATACTATTTACTGAACTCTTTACTTAGTGTAGTTTTAAACTTATGAGTATAAAATACGTTGAAAATAAATCTTTAAAAATTAAGAGTGAGAATAGGAGATGAGGAAGAAGAGAGGGAGTGTGGGCAGGAGGGAAGGTATGGTGAGAATAATCACTGTGTTTCTAAATCTGTATATATGATATTTCTATACCTTAAATACAAAAAAATAAAAATATTAGATGTCCAAAAGATACTGTCTACTACAACATAGAGCTGAATGTGAAAAATATATATAAAGGAGTAGCACTTACTCATTTTAATTTTGCAGATTTTCTGTTGTGGTTTTTGGTTTACGTTAATATAAATAAATAAGACTACAGTGACAAGTTTTAGTTTATATAAACAAATAAACTAAATGTTATTTTCACTTACCGTTTCTATGTTCTCCTTAGTAACATGAAGTTGTTTGGTGAGCTGTTGGAAATTGGTCAGTTGATCCTACAATGGGAAGTTAGGGAGAATACATAAATAGCATTTTGTTTGCAATCCATACTTAAGTCTAGAAAACATGTATATTCTATCACAGTATGAATTAATAGTTAATTAAATAAAGCATTTAGATGATTAAGAATTATTAAGGTGACAATGTTGAAACTAGTGTAAAAATGTTACGTAAACTCATATTTCTAAAAATCAATCCATTAGAGGTAATATTTTAAAATTAAAAGCAGTATATTGCCAAAATTACATATAATTAGAAAATCTCAATGTTATAAGAAATTTTGCCCAATATTGGAAACCACATGTAAAACTATTTAAAATCTACAATATAAGCCATGACATTAAGAATTATTGCCCACCCATTTTTTTTTTAAAAAAAATAGATAAGTCCCATAATTTTCAATTACTTAATTGGCTATTATGATTCTATCAAACATTATTTCTACAGATAACACAAATCTGTGAGGAATTGTTAATATACTGAATGACAGAATTAAAGATAGACTAACAAGGTAAAAAGAATAAAGTATTATTTGTAACTTGTCCAAGTATCTTTTATAACTTGTACAAAAAGCAAACAAAATAAAACTGTATAGCTATAGTACAAAAAAGATCTTATTCAGTTAAAAAATGCCTTATGAGTTTAACTGATAAATATAAATAATCTCAAGAGCTAAAATCCTACAGATCAGACTAAACATGAGTTATTTTCAAAGAACATACACAGGAACAGCATTTTGTTGATGTGCATTGGGACAGTGGTGAAGATACCACATGAGCAGCTTGCTCTGAGTCTTGCACTGCTTCTGAATCCAGCCCCTGCTAATGAGTACCCTGAGAGGCAGCAGGTGACAGCTTAAGTATTCATGTCCCTGCTTTCACATGAGAGACTAGGATTGAGCTGCAGCCTCCTAGCTTCTGCCAAGCCCAATCCTAGGTAATATGAGCCTTTTGGGAGTCAACCAACAGATGGAAGAACTCTCTCTGCCTTTCAAACAAAATTAAATTACATTTAAAAAGAGAAATACAATTTTATAAATTGATAAGCACCTTTGAAGTATTATTACCACTTCTTGAGGGAGAAATTCCCAATTACAATGATAATAAAAGAACATCCATATACTGAAACTTGAAAAGTCTAAAAATGAGAGTTGAGAAATGATGTACTATTTTAGGCTAGGTGAGAAAACAGTAGCAAAAAAAGTGGAGGAAGGACATTCCCAGGGGAGAGTCATAGAGAAATCTGTAGTGGAAATTCTACAGAAGGAAGAGAAACACCATGGATCAGCATGGAAGGTGTGGATTCAAAACAATGAGCGTGGACACAACACACGACGCCCAAAGCCAAGGATGAAAGAAGTGCCAGGTTGGAGAGCACAGTGAGAACAGACTGCAGCAGGTCGTGCCAAATGCAATATAGTCAGAGGGAGAGCATGGCATGAGTCAGGTCTGGAGCCATAAGGGGGACAACGTACCTCTCTAATCAAGCGAAAAAAGAGCATGTTTCTCTCTTATCCCCCCACAAAGGCACCTGGCAACTGGCTGAGAGAAGGCACTATCATGATACAAGTAGTGGCTAGGGTAGCTCGGCTGGGGAGAAGCTGCCATTCTAAAATCAGTAGTGGCTGCAGTGGCTGTCATGCATGCACAGCGACTGGCAGGGTGAAGCCACCATTTTGAAATGAGTAGTGGCTGTGTCATTTATTCTGATCAGTTGTGAACCAGAGATTTTACCAGATGGAAAAATGTGTCTGAATTTGAGTCCAACTGGGGGGAATGATGGGGACTGCACACCCATGAACAACGTGAGGTGCCCCCAGCCTCTCAATGTATCATTGGTACCGGAGCTCAAACTGCCTAGAAGGGGTACCCAGGGGCAGCTGGCTCTGGAAACATTTGTGCCTCTCGGTGGATGGCTAGCAAGGCAGAGCAGGTCCTCTGCACCCCGTGGCTGTGGGAGCTTTGTGTGCTGAGACTGCAGGAATGCCATGACTGCACAATAGTGTACAGGGTGTAGCTGGGTCTCTGCGCAATCACTGTGAGCTTTCTGATTGCCTGAGTTGGATCACTGTAGCAGGAACCATGGTGATACAAGGATTGCACAGATCCTATGTGCAGTTCATGTGCCAGAGCAGATGAGTGTTGTACCCTCTGTGCGCTAAACTTGGTATTGGTCATCTTAGAAGAAAAGATATGTGATCATATCTTCCTTCCTGCTGACAAGAGAAGATCTAACATACCCAACTAGATCACCCTGGATACTTGCCACAGCCTGGAGCACTGACCAAAACTCCTGGTTACACCCAGAACATGTCTCTGGGTATTCAGTGAAAGAACAGAAATTTCAGGGCTGGCGCTGTGGTGCACTAGGTTAATCCTCTGCCTGCGGTGCTGGTATTCTATATGGGCGCCGGTTCTAGTCCATCTTGCTCCTTTTCTAGTCCAGTTCTCTGCTGTGGCCCGGGATAGCAGTAGAAGATGGCCCAAGTGCTTGGGTCCCTGCACCTGCATGGGAGACCTGGAAGAAGCACCTGGTTCCTGGCTTCGGATTGGTGCAACTCCAGCCATTGCAGCCATTTGGGGAGTGACCCAACGGAAGGAAGACTTTTCTGTCTCTCTCTCTCACTGTCTGTAACTCAGTCAAATAAATAAACAAAAATCTTTAAGAACAGAAACTCTACTAAGTCACAGAGATATAGTTCAAAGATAAAATCTATCAGAGGTGAAAACCAATAATAATTCCACAAATGCCCAAAAATAAATGCAGAAACACAAGAAACAATAAGAAAGACAACATGACTCCCACAAAGGAACACAACAAAACTTCAATATTAGAATGTAAAGATGAATACATTAATGAAATACCTGAAAAATGAATTCAAAAAATTAATCATAAGATTACTCAGAAGCAAAGAGAAGCAAGTTCAGGAGTTAAAGGAATCCATACATGACATGAAAAAAACTTTCCCATTGGACTGACATTTTTAAGTAAATCAAAATGAAATATTAGAAATTAAATATTAAATATCTCAAATAAAAAAAAAAAAACCACAGGAATCTTTAACAACAGACTTGGGGAAGCAGAAGAAAGAATATCCAAGCTTGAAGACAAATACAAAAAGAAGGAATTAGAAGAATTAAAACAGTGTTGGAGATTTATGGGATACTATCAAATGAACCAACATATGGGTTTTGGGAGTTCCTGAAGGTGGGGAAACAGAGAATAGATTAGAAGGCCTTCTCAGTGAAATAATTACAGAAAGCACCCTAATTTGAAGAAAGGGAAATTCAAGTACACAAGGCACACAGAACTTTTTTTTTTTTGACAGGCAGAGTGGACAGTGAGAGAGAGAGACAGAGAGAAAGGTCTTCCTTTGCCGTTGGTTCACCCTCCAATGGCCGCCGCGGCTGGCGCGCTGCGGCGCTGCGGCCGGCGCACCGCGCTGATCCGATGGCAGGAGCCAGGGGCTTATCCTGGAGGTACCTTTCTCCGAAGGGAGGAGAGAACTTCCACTTTGACTATGACCCTATCGGAATAAGATTAAAGTCAGCGAACTCTAAAGGCTTCCATAGCCCTGGCAACTCATGACTAGAGCCCAGGGAGATTACTGATGCCATGAACAGGAGTGTCAAATTGTTAAGTCAGCAACAGGAGTCACTGTGTACTTACATCCCATGTGGGATCTGTCCTTAATGTGTTGTCTAATGTGAAGTGATGCTATAACTAGTACTGAAACAGTATTTTTATACTTTGTGTTTCTGTGTGGGTACAAACTGATGAGGTCTTTACTAATTATATACTGAATTGATCTTCTGTATATAAAGAGAATTGGAAATGAAAAAAAAAACCAACCTGGTGTTAAATTGGAAATGGCATAGAAAATTAATTAATTTTAAAAAAATATTATGTAGGATCTCTGTCTTTAATGTGCTGTACATTGTTATTTAATGCTATAATTAGTACTCCAATGGTAGTTTTTTCACTTTATGTTGCTATATGGGGCAAACTGTTGAAATCTTTACCTAATATATACTAAACTGATCTTCTGTATATAAAGAGAATTGAAAATTAATCTTTATGTGAATGGAAGAGGAGAGGGAGCGGGAAAGGGGAGGGTTGCGGGCGGGAGGGAAGTTATGGGAGGGGGGAAGCCATTGTAACCCATAAGCTGTACTTTGGAAATTTATATTCATTAAATAAAAGTTTAATAAATGAAAAAAAAAAACAAATATTCATGGGGCAGTACTTTAAACATATCACCTGTTCAAAACATATCTAATTATCAGAAATCTATTGTTAACATAAATAATACAGTAGAGTCTTAGCATTCCTATACAAAACAGCTTTTTCAGAATGCAATTTTCTATTAAAATATTAAAAGAAATCCGTAAAATCCAACATTACCTTTTGTTTTTGACTCTCAAACACATGAATTTGGGCCTCAGTCATATATTCCTGATAAAGTTTCTGCAATCTGTCCAGCTCCTGAGAAACAGTTTGCCAGAGTTCTATAGCCTGAGTTTTTTCCTTTAAAAAAAAATTTGACATCTTTTAAATAAATTTCTGGCTAATTATTGCATAATACAAATGGATATTATTTTATTGGATGATTTCTTATAAATTCACAAAATAAAAACAGAACTTTTGTAAGGATGGTACAATCATACTTTATTCAATGATAGGGATATACTCTGAGAAATATGTCATTGGACAATTTTGTCATTGTGTAAACATCACAATGTACACTTACATAGCCTAAGACATCCACGGCATTACTAGGAAATATAACCTTATATGACCACTGTGATCTAATTTGTTGTGTTATATGATTGTATTATATTTATAATACTTTTGACCATATGAAATTTTATTTATAATATTTAGAGAATAACCCGAAAGACAAAAAAAGAGACTTTAAGTCATATTGCATGTTAAAATTTAAAGCTTTAACATAGATAAAAATCACTCTACTAGTACTAAAGAAGGTATAAATTAAGTAAGAAATGACTTATGAATAAAGTTTTTTTTTTCTGATTGTCAAAGTAATGTTAGTTGTGGAAAATTAGATAAATACAGGAAAACAGAGGTGGAAATAAAAATCATTCATAATTTTATCATCTGAAAATAAATATCACTAACATCTAGATATAATCAGATTTTTTAATATTGTGCATATTCAAGGCAATAAATGTGATTCCTGGGGAAAATAATCATAATTTTTTTCTATTTATAAAATTAAGAATCATATAATACATTATTTGTATTGTATGATTTTCACTTAATATTTTATAATGAGAATTTTCTTTGGTTATTAACTTTTTTTTCAACACAGTATCATCAAACTGTTGTATGGGAAACCTTAGGGTTATCAACATCCTTTCAGAGAAAATTGAGGTAAAACTTATGTTTACAATAAGGACATTGCATTTTTTTCTCTTCCATTGTTGTTTTTGAAATATATATATATATATTTTTTTTTTAAAGATTTATTTTACTTATTTGAAAGACAGAGTTACAGAGAGAGGCAGAGACAGAGAAAAGAGGTCTTCTATCCGCTGGTTCACTCCCCAGTTGGCCGCAACAGCCGGAGCTGCACCGATCAGAAGCCAGGAGCCAGGAGCCTCTTCCAAGTCTCCCATGCAGGTGCAGGTGCCCTAGCACTTGGGTCATCTTCTACTGCTACCCCAAGCCATAGCAGAAGATCAGAAGAGGAGCAGCCAGGACTATAACTGGCACCCATATGGGATGCTGTCGATCCAGGCTAGGGCTTTAACCTGCTGCACCATAGCGCCAGCCCTGAAATATATTTTAAAACATTATATTTAAGGTCCAGTGCTATGGTGTAGTAGACTAAACCACCTTCTGTGGCATTGGCATCCCATATGGCTGCCAGTTCACGTCCCGGCTGCTCTTCTTCTGATTCAGCTCTCGGCTTACAGACTGGGAAAGCAGTGGAAGATGGCCCAAGTGCTTGGGCCCCTGAACCTATGTGAGAGAACCAGAAGAAGCTTCTGGCTCCTGGTTTTGGGTTGGCTTAGCTCCAGCCCTTGTGGCCATCTGGGAGGTGAACCAGTGGATGGAAGACCTTTTTCTCTCTCTTCTCTCTGTAACTCTACCTCTCAAATAAATAAACATTTTTATTGGATAGGCAGACACACACATGCACACACACACACAGAGTGAGAGTGAGAGTGAGAGTGAGAGAGAGAGAGAGAGAGAGAGAGAGAGAGAAATTGAGAAAGTAAGGTTCCCAACTATTGGCTACTCCTCAAATCCTGCAACATCCAGGGCTGAGGTAGAGCAGAAACTGGGAACTGAGAATTCAATCCAAGTCTCACATGAATGGTAGGGATACAACTACTTGAGCCATCACATCAGCTTTCCAGGATCTGCATCAGCAAAATGCTGGAAACAGGAACTGGAGGTGGGAACTGAATTCAGGTACTCCGATATGGGAGGAGGGTGTCTTACCTGCTATCTTAACTGCTAGGCCAAACGTCTACCCTCTCGTTTACGTTTTTAAACTCCTTCCACTTAGATGTGTTCTTTTTAAATTTAGTGTTTAATACATGTTGCTTATCAAGCTAAATATAGTCCTTATAATTCACCTAAAATATCACTTTCATAAGTGAAGAATTCTAAAACCAAATTTGTAAGAAATAAAACTATAACTTTTCATATATCCTTTAATAATAATTTTTTAAAAATTTGTAACCAGAATTTCTAATCTTCATTTACAAATGAGAAAACTAAGGCATACAGAGATTTTTCTAGAAATACCTAGAAAGTAGAATGTGGATTCAAACCCATGCCAGATAATGAGCTATTCTGGATATAAAGATATAAAAAAAGTTCAATAAAATAAAATTGCCTTATTTATCAAATCACAGAAAATTGTAGTGTTGAAAAACTGTGTTATACATATCATAGCTTCCCAAAGATTTCAAATACTAAGAGGGGGAAAAAAATAACAATTCTAGAAAAAAGCATACAATTTCAGAAAAAAAATAATAGTATAACTTTTGAAAATTGAAGAAAACAGCACCAGAAGCAAACAAAGAAAAATTAAAAATATGAATTTATGGACATGGGTTAATTGATAATTTTTTCTTTGAAATTTTCCTTTGACAGTAAACTATTCTTATAAGAAAAAAATCACATTAAAAGCTTATGATTGACTTAAAATGTATGTCTCACAAATACATTTATAATAAACAGTGAGGATATTCAATACAGGTTTTGTTATGTTACAGTTCTTGAAATACAAGAAAATCTAAGTGTTAACAATTTTGTTATTGTTATACATAAAGACTAACAGATTTTTAAAAGCTCTGCTAATACAGTATGTAATTTAAAAATACATATATCACTCACTTGATTGGCTAGTTGCAATTGTTCTTGAAGGTTCTTAACTGTTTCCTCATCTTTATATATGTCATTTCCTATCTCTGCAGCAAAGGGAAGGGCCTCCAATTGCTTTTCAATGGCATCCTTTAATTCACCATGCAACCTTTGGGATAAGCAATATAACAGCAATCAAAATTCCTTTCAGTAACAGTAATTACTGTTTGGGGCCAATTAAATAAATATTTGGGTAAAAAGTAATTCTTTACACAAAATCATTTTTAAGTAACTCAAATCTTACACACTTTTTTTTTTTTTTTTTGTGACAGGCAGAGTGGACAGTGAGAGAGAGACAGAGAGAAAGGTCTTCCTTTTGCCGTTGGTTCACCCTCCAATGGCCGCCGCGGTTGGCGCGCTGCGACCGGTGCACCGCACTGATCCGATGGCAGGAGCCAGGTGCTTATCCTGGTTTCCCATGGGGTGCAGGGCCCAAGGACTTGGGCCATCCTTCACTGCACTCCCTGGCCACAGCAGAAAGCTGGCCTGGAAGAGGGGCAACCGGGATAGAATCCGGTGCCCTGACCGGGACTAGAACCCGGTGTGTCGGCGCCGCAAGGCGGAGGATTAGCCTAGTGAGCCGCGGCGCCGGCCAAGTCTTACACACTTTTAATCACCATTAAATACAGTACTATGTGAATAAAAATTATTCAAAAACCTTCATTGAATTAAGTTGACATAATTATCTCGAGAAAATATAATGGGGCTGGCGCTGTGGTGCAGCTGGTAAAGATGCCGGCATACACATGGGCACTGGGTTCGAATTACAGCTGCTCCACTTCCAGTCTGGTTCCCTGGTAACGTGCCTGAGAAAGCAGCTGAGGATGATCCAAGTACTTGGGTTCCTGCACTTCTCTGGGGGACATAGAGAAAGCTCCTGGCTTTGGCTGGGCTCAGTGTTGGTGGTTGTGGCTATTTTTTTTTTGACAGGCAGAGTGGACAGTGAGAGAGAGAGAGAGACAGAGAGAAAGGTCTTCCTTTGCCATTGGTTCACCCTCCAATGGCTGCCATGGCCGGCGCGCTGTGGCCTGCGCACCGCGCTGATTGAAGGCAGGAGCCAGGTGCTTCTCCTGGTCTCCCATGGGGTGCAGGGCCCAAGCACTTGGGCCATCCTCCACTGCCTTCCCGGGCCACAGCAGAGAGCTGGCCTGGAAGAGGGGCAACTGGGACAGAATCCGGCGTCCCGACCGGGACTAGAACCTGGTGTGCCGGCGCCGCTAGGCAGAGGATTAGCCTGTTGAGCCACGGCGCCGGCCGGCTGTGGCTATTTTGAGAGCGAGACGGTAGATGGAAGATCTCTCTGTGTCTCTCCCTCTCTCACTGTAACCGATTTTCAAATAGAATAAATTTTTTTTTAAATAATATAATTTGTCTTAGAGAAATTTTAAATTTTCAAAGATAAAATTTAAATGTTGTTAATTGACTGAAAAAAAAGACATTCAGAAAAAAATTTTAAATATGATAGTTGCACTCAATTAAGTGAAAATGGTATATTAAATCTTGTAATTTATTTTCTTCACTATGTTTCAAAAAACTCATTTTACATTTTTTTGTTAAAATAAATTGACTTTTTAATAGTTCCAGTTAATATACAGAGTCAAACAAAATGATCACTGGTTATGAAACCAAGACTATTAGAAAGTTTATTTTTCAGCATTTATTTGCATAAACTTGAACACAATTACTAAAGCCTTTAATTTTAACATTAAAATAAATAACAAATATCTCATTGTTTATTATTAAAAAATTTACTCAAACACAAAGGTACAATTTAAAAGTCTGAAAAAGTGTTTTAACTTAAAATGACACATATCTAAGATGGAAAAAAAAGCCTTCTACTACAGGAAAAACTTGAAAACATTTGCTTATATTATCATAAGCAGAAAATATTACATATAATAAACACAACTCAAGGTGAAAATACAAAAGATACTATATCCATCATTCTAAAATCCTTGGAGAAATACCTTTAAAATGAGAAAAAATTGCATCTTAATTTTTAGAACATATTTATCAAATATAATATTCATCAAATATTTTAAAGTAGATGATTCCTTTTAAATAAAAATTTTAATTACTCTCTAAAGGTCAGAGTTTGCTAATTTAAAAAAAAGGATGTTAAAGATCTCTACGATGAGAATTACAAAACCTTAAACAAAGAAATAGAAGAGGATACCAAAAAATGGAAAAATCTTCCTTGCTCATGGATTGGAAGAATCAACATAATCAAAATGTCCATTCTCCCAAAAGCAATTTATAGATTCAATGCAATACCAATCAAGATACTGAAGACATTCTTCACAGATCTAGAAAAAATGATGCTGAAATTCATATGGAGAGGCAGGAGACCTCGAATAGCTAAAGCAATCTTGTACAACAAAAACAAAGCTGGAGGCATCACAATACCAGATTTCAGGATATACTACAGGACACTTGTTATCAAAACAGCATGGTACTGGTACAGAAACAGATGGATAGACCAATGGAACAGAATAGAAACACCAGAAATCAACCCAAACAACTACAGCCAACTTATATTTGATCAAGGATCTAAAATCAATTCCTGGAACAAGGACAGTCTATTCAATAAATGGTGCTGGGAGGCCGGCGCCGTGGCATAACAGGCTAATCCTCCGCCTTGCGGCGCCGGCACACCGGGTTCTAATCCTGGTTGGGGCGCTGGATTCTATCCCGGTTGCCCCTCTTCCAGGCCAGCTCTCTGCTATGGCCCGGGAAGTCAATGGAGGATGGCCCAAGTGCTTGGGCTCTGCACCTGCATGGGAGACCAGGAAAAGCACCTGGCACCTGGCTTCGGATCAGAGTGATGCGCCGGCTGCAGCGGCCATTGGAGGGTGAACCAAAGGCAAAAAGGAAGACCTTTCTCTCTGTCTCTTTCTCTCACTATCCACTCTGCCTGTCAAAAATAAAAAAAATAAAAAAATAAAAAAATAAATGGTGCTGGGAAAATTGGATTTCCACATGCAGAAGCATGAGGCAAGACCCCTACCTTACACTTTACACAAATATCCACTCAACATGGATTAAAGAACTAAATCTACGACCCGACACCATCAAATTATTAGAGAGCATTGGAGAAACCCTGCAAGATATAGGTACCGGTAAAGACTTCTTGGAAAAGACTCCGGAAGCACAGGCAGTCAAAGCCAAAATTAATTTTTGGGATTGCATAAAATTGAGAAGTTTCTGTACTTCAAAAGAAACAGTCAGGAGAGTGAAGAGGCAACTGACAGAATGGGAAAAAATATTTGCAAACTATGCTACAGATAAAGGGTTAATAACCAAAATCTACAAAGAGATCAAGAAACTCCACAACATCAACATAAACAACCCACTTAAGAGATAGGCCAGGGACCTCAATAGACATTTTTCAAAAGAGGAAATCCAAATGGCCAACAGACACATGAAAAAAGGTTCCAGATCACTAGCAATCAGGGAAATGCAAATCAAAACCACAATGAGGTTTCACCTCACCCTGGTTAGAATGGCTCACAGTCAGAAATCTACCAACAACAAATGCTGGCAAGGACGTGGGGAAAAAGGGACACTAGCCCACTGTTGGTGGGAATGCAAACTGGTTAGGCCACTATTGAAGTCAGTCTGGAGATTCCTCAGAAACCTGAATATAACCCTACCATTCAACCCAGCCATCCCACTCCTTGGAATTTACCCAAAGGAAATTAAATTGGCAAACAAAAAGCTGTCTGCACATTAATGTTTATTACAGCTCAATTCACAATAGGTAAGACCTGGAAATCAACCCAAATGCCCATCAACAGTAGACTGGATAAAGAAATTACGGGGTATGTATTCTATAGAATACTATACAGCAGTCAAAAAAAATGAAATCCGGTCATTTGCAACAAAATGGAGGAATCTGGAAAACATTACACTGAGTGTAATAAGCCAGTCCCAAAGGGACAAATATCATATATTCTCCCTGATTGGTGACAATTAACAGAGCACTAAAAAGGAAACCTGTTAAAGTGAAATGGATACTATGAGAAATGGTGACTTGATCAGCCCTTGCCCTGACTGTTGATGAACAACTTAATACATTATCCCTCTTAGTATTTTTTTGTTTGATCTACTTAATACTATTGGTTTAATTCTGTAATTAATACACAATTATTCTTAAGTGTTGAAACCTAACTGAAAAGTGATCCCTGTTAAATATAAGAGTGGGAATAAGAGAGGGAAGAGATGTGCAATTTGGGACATGCTCAACTGGACTTGCCCCAAATGGTGGAGTTAGAAACATACCAGGGGATTCCAATTCAATCCCATCAAAGTGGCATGTACCAATGCCATCTCACTAGACAATGTGATCAATTTCTGTTCACAATTGATCATAATGATAGGACTGATAATCAAAGGGAACACATAAACAAGACTAGTGCCTGCAAATACTAACTGATAGAACAAAAAAGGGAGAGAACGATCCAACATGGGAAGGGGGATACAGAGCAGACTCATAGAATGGCGAATGTCCTAAACAGCACTTTCGCCTCAGAATCAGCCCTTAAGGCATTCGGATCCAGCTGAAAAGCCCATGAGAGTATTTCAAGCATGAAAAGCCAAGACAGTCTGTCAAAAAAAAAAAAAAAAAAGTACCTAAATGAAAGATCTCTGCGAGTGAGATCCCAGTGGAAAGAACGGGGCCATCAAAGAAGGAAGTACTTTTCTCTGAAAGGAGGAGAGAACTTCCACTTTGACTATGACCCTATCGGAATAAGATCAAAGTCAGTGAACTCTAAAGGCTTCCATAGCTTTGGCAACTCATGACAAGAGCCTAGGGTGATTACTGATGCCATAAACAAGAGTGCCAATTTGTTAAGTCAACAACAGGAGTCACTGTGCACTTACTCCTCATGTAGGATCTCTGTCCTTAATGTGCTGTACATTGTGATTTAATGCTGTAACTAGTACTCAAACAGTATTTTTCACTTCATGTTTCTGTGTGGGTGCAAACTGTTAAAATCTTTACTTAATATATACTAAATTGATCTTCTGTATATAAAGAGAATTGAAAATGAATCTTGATGTTTATGGAAGGGGAGAGGGAGAGGGAAAGGGGAGGGTTGTGGGCAGGAGGGAAGTTATGGGGGGCAAAAGCCATTGTAATCCATAAGTTTTACTTTGGAAATTTATATTCATACGCCGGCGCCATGGCTCAACAGGCTAATCCTCTGCCTCGCAGCGCTGGCACACCACGTTCTAGTCCCGGTCGGGACGCCGGATTCTGTCCCGGTTGCCCCTCTTCTAGGCCAGCTCTCTGCTATGGCCTGGGAGTGCAGTGGAGGATGGCTGAAGTGCTTGGGCCCTGCACCCACATGGGAGACCAGGAGAAGCACCTGGCTCCTGCCTTTGGATCAGCGCGGTGCGCCGGCCGCAGCGCGTCGGCCACAGCGGCCAATGGAGGGTGAACTAATGGCAAAAGGAAGACCTTTCTCTCTGTCTCTCTCACTGTCCACTCTGCCTGTCAAAATAAATAAATAAATAAATAAATTTATATTCATTATATAAAAGTTAAAAAAATAAAAATAAAAAATAATGTTCATTCATTTTCAAACTTCTTGAGTAATAGATGTTCATTGTTAACAAGGAAAATATTAAAAAATGTTTGAAATAAAACTTAAAAAAATACTTAGATGTATTAAGAATACAAAGAGTTTTATTTTTATTTTTAAGTATTTAACTTATTTTTCCAATTATTTACTTAATACAGAAAAAATGACCAATACAGACATACAAGAAAAGTTTTGGAAAAGACATACCAAGTCTCAGAGAAAAGCATTACTATGTTGTGATGCATTTTCTAGCAAATTTATATTCTGCATTAAAAATAGATGTCATATTGCTAATATGAATCTGCTTTTTAACTGTTATTGAAACATATGTATTCTCTGATATTTTAAGAGTGACATAATATTTTATCACTTCCATTATATAATTACCTACATCATAATCTATCAAGTCTTATAGTTTTAAATAGTAAAATGAAAGGAAAAACTTCATAAGATTAATATTTATTTAGTACAATGTACTCAAAATTAACTGTTATATATATTACAAGAAACTTACAACCAACAATAAATTAGCTTTTAGTGTTTTGGTTATAGAGCAATCATAATTTCCCCCCATGAATTATTAAAATCACTGTGTATAGTTTCAGCTTGAAAGGTAATTTTTAAAGTTCTTTACTGTAACACCAAGCCGGTACTACCTATATGTGAGTACAGCTCATTTTATATCCGAAACTCTTGGGGAGAGGGTGTGGAATTTTGCTGTTTGTGAGGCCTTCTGCATCTTCCCAGTGTGCCTGAATTTCCCCAGTGTATTATGATTCTGAATTGAGTTTCAATCTTTTTTCTGACCTCTTCAGCCAAATCGTAGGGATCACTGATTTTTAGACTTTGTTTTTTTCTTTTCTTTTTTTTTAAAGATTTATTTATTTATTTGAGAGTTAGAATTACACAGAGAGAGATGAAGAGAGAGAGAGAGAGAGAGAGAGGTCTTCCATCCAATGGCCCACTCTCCAATTGGCCTCAACAGCTAGAGCTGCACAGATCCGAAGCCAGGAGCCAGGAGCTTCTTCCAGGTCTCCCATGCGGATGCAGGGGCCCAAGGACTTGGGCCATCTTCTACCGCTTTCCCAGACCATAGCAGAGAGCTGGATTGGAAGTGAAGCAGCTGGGTCTTGAACCTGCACCCATATGGGATGCCGGCAATTCAGGCCAGGGCGTTAACCAGCTGTGCCACAGCCCTAGCCCCAAGACTTTGTTCTTTTCTAACACATACACTTAAGATGATAGATTTCCCTCTAAGAATGGACTTGACTGCAACCCACAAGTTTTGATATTATTTTCATTATTAATTAGGTAAAAAATTACTAATCAGTTGAAAATATTTTCAAGTTTTTATTGTGAATTCATTGACCTATCCATGATATTTAGAAATATACTGCTTAATTTGAAAGAGTTGGGTTTTTTAGTTGACTTTTTATTATTGATCTTCAGAATAATTTTCAATATTAACATTAATTTTAATATTTTAATCCTTTCCAAATCTCTGAGAGTTGATTTCAGGGAAATGGAAAATATTTCATAGTTATGAAAGGCCTCTTTTTATCATGAATGAAATATTTTGCATTAAACTCAACTATGTCTGATATAATCAACTTTCTTGTTTTAGCACTTACATGGTATATCTTTTTTTATCCTTTTATGTTTCACATTTTATATTCTTATTCTTATTCTTATTCTTATTTTTTTTTTTTGGCAGGCAGAGTTAGACAGTGAGAGAGAGAGAGAGACAGAGAGAAAGGTCTTCCTTCTGTTGGTTCACCCCCCAAATGGCAGCTATGGCTGGTGCACTGTGCTGATCTGAAGCCAGGAGCCAGGTGCTTCCTCCTGGTCTCCCATGTGGGTACAGGGCCCAAGCACTTGGACCCACCTCCACTGCCTCCCTGGGCCACAGCAGTGAGCTGGACTGGAAGAGGAGCAACCAGGACAGAATCTGGTGCCCCAACTAGGGCTAGAACTCAGGGTGCTGGTGCCGCAGGTGGAGGATTAGCCTAGTGAGCTGCAGTGCTGGCCATATTCTTATATTTTAGGAACCTCTTGATATGGAACATATATTTGACATTTCTTTTATTTAATTTCCTCTGATAAATCACTGCCCTATAATTTTTCATGTAGTACACAGAAATTTAATTATTAATGTATTTTGGATATATCTAATATTTTAGTATTTGCTTTCTACTTGAGCTGGATTTTTAATTTTATTTACCTTCTGTTTGTTTACTTGCATGCATTTCATAAGTACAACTTTAAGAACAAAGTAATTCATCCCACTATCCCCGCCCTCCAACTCTAATACCCCTCCTGCTCTTCCCTCTCCTGCTCCCAGTCTTGTTTTTTACTAAGATCTATTTTCATTTAACTTTATACACAGAAGATTAACTCTAAGAGTTCAACACTTTGTATGAGGAAGAGAAAGAAAAAGAAAGAAAAAGAAGAAAAAATACTGCAAAAAACAAGTAACATAAAGCAGAATAAAAATAAGAACTTTTCCTCAACAGACTAGATAAGGGCTGTTCAAAGTCACTGCATCTAGAAGGTAATTTCACGTTTTTTTTTAAGAAACTTAATTATCTTTAAAGAAGAACTCACGAATGATACATCTTTTGCGAGCAATTAGACTTAACTATAACTTATGAGACTTAAGAATAACCTCCACTTAAAAAAATAAAATAAAATAAAATAACCTCTCTCTCTCTCTCTCTCTCTCTCACTGTCCACTCTGCCTGTCAAAAAATTAAATAAATAAATAAAATAAAGAATAACCTCCACTTAATAAACTAAAACTAAGTAATTATTTGAGAACAAGTTTTACTAATACAACTCTTTCAGAACAGAGGTCCTGCATGGGAAGTTAGTGCACAGTGACTGCTGTTTTTTGTCTAACAATTAACACTTTTCTGTATGACGTCAGTAATCACCTGAGGCTCTTGACATCAACTGCCAAGGCTGTGAAGCCTTCTGGATCCACAAACTCCTTCGGTATCTCGACAAGGCGATAGGCAAAGTGGAAGTTCTCTGCTCTCTTCAGAGAAAAGTATCTCCTTCTTTGGTGGCAGCTTTTTCCACTGGTGTCTCACCCACAGAGGCCCTTCATGTAGAAATTTTTTTGTCAGTGTCTTGGCTTTCCATTCCTGAAATGGTTCCCTGGGCTTTTCAGCCAGACCAGAGTGATATAAGGGTTGACTCCGAGGTAAGAGTGCTACTTTAGGTGACTCATTCTGAGTCTGCTGTGTGGACTGCTTCCCATGTTAGAGCATTCACTCCTTTTTAACTCTATTATTATTATCAGACACTTTATCCTACTTATATGATCATTTTAACACTTGATCTTATCTATATGGTCACTTTAACACTTAATCCTAGCCATATGGTCAGAGTTAGACAGTGAGAGAGAGAGACAGAGAGAAAGGTCTTCCTTCTGTTGGTTCACCCCTCAAACGGCCTCTACGGCCAGCATTGCGTCGATCCAAAGCCAGGAGCCAAGTACTTCCTCCTGGTCTCCCATGTGGCTGCAGGGGCACTTGGGCCATCCTCCACTGCCTTCCAGGGCCACAGCAGAGAGCTGGACTGGAAGAGGAGCAACCAGGACTTCTGTGTAGTATTCTATGGTGTACATAGCCCATAATTTCTTCAGCCAGTCTTCAGTTGATGGGCATCTGGGTATATTCCATATTTTTGCCATTGTAAATTGAGCTGTAATAAACATGGAGGTACAGATAGCTCTTTCATATGCTGATTTCATTTCCCATAGGTAAATTTCCAGGATGGGATGCCTGGGTTATACAGTAGGTCTATATTCAGATTTCTGACGTATCTCCATACTGTTTTCCATAGTGATTTTATCAGTTTACATTTCTGCTGACAGTGGATAAGGGTACCTTTTTCTCTACATCCTCTCCAGAATTTGTTGATTTCTGTATGAAAGCCATTATAGCTGGGGTGAAGTAAAAACCTCATTGTGGTTTTGATTTGCATTTATCTGATGGCTAGCAATCCTGAGCATTTTTTCATGTGTCTGTTGGCCATTTGGATTTCCTCTTTCGAAAAATGTTGGTTTAAGTTCTTGGCCCATTTCTTAACTGTGTTGTTTGTTATTTGTTGTTGAGTTTCTTATATATTCTGGTTATTAATCCTTTATCAGTACAGTTCACAAATATTTTCTCGCATTCTGTTGGCTGCCTCTTCACTTTGCTGATTGCTTCTTTTGCAGTGCAGAAGTTTCTAAATTTGATGTAATCCTATTTGTCGATTTTGGCTTTGATTACCTATGCCTCTGGGGTTTGCCCTCAATTTTAAAAAATTTTTCTGGTTTCCTCCTTTGGATTACTTTTTATGCTTTAATTTTTCCAATTTTATTTTTAACTGATATATAAAAAGTACACATGTTCATGAGGTACCTCACACGATATTGCAATACATGTATAAATTATATAATAGTAAATTAGGGTAAACATAATTATCTCCTCAAATATTATATATTTTATCATAATGAAAACTTAATCTTTTCTTCTAGCTTTTAAAAAAGAAAAATATACAGTATGTTATCATTATCTATAATCACACTAATGTGCAACAGAACACCAGAACTTCTTTCTCCTATCTAACTGTAATCTATTATATATTAATCAACCTTTCCCAGCCCTCTTTACTCATTACTCTCCCCAGCCTCTGGTAACTAGCATTCTACTCTCAATTTCTATGAGACCAGCTGTTTCAGATTCCATACTGAGTGCGATCATGTAGTACTTTTCCTTCTATGCCTGGCTTATTTCATTTCACCCACTGGCTTGGCAGTAGAATAGCCTTTTGGTTTACTTTTAGTGTCTACTCCAGAGATTATAACATGCATCTTTGAATGACCAAACTCTAATATTAATTAGTATCCTTTGTATTTCATGCTAGAGCCTGAAGATTTTTAATATGATTTACATTTCTCTAAACTGATGGCTTTTATTTCAATTCTCTATAAATATTTAGGGACATTTGCATTAATTCTTCCAACAACAATTTTCTGTTTCTTTTCATCTGAGAGTGTACTTATTTGACCTTGCTTATATAAGGATATTTCACTGGGTACTGGATTTTAAATTGATATTTTTTCTTTCAGCACTTCAAAGATATTCCATTGTGTCCAGACTGCCATCATTTCTGTTGAGAACAGTAATTTAACTGCTATTCCTTTGAAAATATTGTTTGAATATTTTTCTTTTTCTTTATTTTTAATTTGATACACTTAACTATGATACTTAGGTATCATCCTCCATATGATGCATAGTGTTCTTTAAGGTGTGGCTCTTTTGCCAGTTTTGAGAAACTCCTAGCTACTTGATCTTCAAATATTAATTCTGTCTTATTCTCTTTCTTTTTTGCTAAGACCCAGATTATATTAACCTTTTCTCTTTTCACTATTTTCTATATTTTTATCCCTTTCTCTGACCTTCATCCTCAGTATTTCTTCATTTTGATATTAAGTCAGACTACTTCATCTGAATTAAGTTACATACTGTTAACTCTCTCCAGTTATTTTTCATTTCTATTATTTTATTTTTTTCATTTCTAGAACATCTATCATGCTTTTTCCAACTTTCTAATTCTCTTTATGAAAATTCTCAATATTGTGTCATATTTTGTTGAACCTTTTATCTTATTTTTAAAGACCAAAACTGCAGATATTTCTGCTGCCTATTATTTCTTTGTTTTTTTAACATTACTAAACAGTCTTCAATCTTCCTGTTACTAGTTCTTTTCATGCATTATCTGAGCTAGGTATCATATGTTAGAAGTAGTGATGTTTTTTGAGGCCTAGCAATGATGTTATCATCTTTTAAAACAATCTTTGCTTTCTTTTTCCAGGAGACTGTTGAAACTGACAATCCTTAATCATCTTACACCAGTATCTAAGAGTCAGATAATTCAGAATGATGTCTTATCTTTTTTAGAATTATTCTAATGTTTTAATTTTATTAAATTTATACAAGTTTCATGTATTTCATATATAAGACTGTTCTATTTTTAAACTCATTCTTACTCCCAGGGTATCCTAACTCAATGATTGTAGGTTTTTGAGATACCCATCCACAAGTCTGATGGGCCTTGAATTTAAATTTCTGTCTTCCTAGCCCATGAAATAGTTTTAAGCTCTGCTCCATTTTTCAACCACTTATCATCTCTTCCAGGAGAGTGAGAAAGGAAAGCAGTCCTAAATACAGGTTATAACTTTGGATTTCTTTCTTTACTTGATCTTTGCCTTCTAATACTCACTGGTTCCAATTTGCATTAACAAACTTGATTTTTGTTAATTTTTGTACATATTTTTCAGTTTTTCTCAGAAAGTCTGGTTATTTAATTAATACTATAAGCCATAGTATATAGTTTATTTACAATTAATTAAAAAAGAAAAATATTCTACTATTCTGCTGCATCTCAATAGTTTGATACGCTATAAATTTTAAGTAGTTTTTAATTTTAGTTTTCAATTGCCTTTTATCTCAAGTTATTTAAAAACGTAGTTAAAAGAAATTATTGCACATTCAAAAATGCTGACACCATTTGATTTTGAACATCTATTCTTTGGTAATAAATGCAGACAACAACTTGTTTGCAGACAGCTGTTTTATTTATTTATTTAATTTATTTATTTATTTTTGACAGGCAGAGTGGACAGTGAGAGAGAGAGAGACAGAGAGAAAGGTAGACAGCTATTTTATATAGCAGGCACATCTATTACGAGGGGGTGCATAAATGAATATGGTAAATTTACATGGCATTTTCATTTCCTAGAATGCTAGGTTCCTGTTAATAACAGGACTTCTGAAAGCCATTTAATGATAAAGGAATTATTTATTTTGTCACATCTCACAAAAAAGCCATATATGTAATATGCTTATGGTTTGTTACCCATAAATCCAGAGCATGCTACCAGAAAACTGAAATGTAAGAACAAATCAATAGCGTTTGATTCAAGAGGCCACAGGAACATTTTTACACACTTATTCACTCTTTAATAAATTTTCTACAGTGGTTTTATTAAGTAAAAGAACAAACTGAATAGTGCTTACTTTTCTGACTCTAAATCTACATGACAAGAAAATGAGATTCCATGGCACACCAGAGGATGGCCAAAATCTGGAACACTATTAACACCAGATACTAGCAAGGATGTGCAGCAATAGGAATTCTCATTCATTGCTGTTGGGAGTGCAGTCACTTGAGAAGACAGCCTGGCAGGCTCTTAAAAAGCTAAATGCTGTTGTGGCCATTGGGGAGTAAATCAGTTAGTGGAAGATCTCTTTCCCTGTCTTTCTCCCTCTCTCTCTGTCACTCTGTCTTTAAATAAAGAAAATTAATCTTTTTAAAAAAGCTAAAAATACTTTTTCTATATGATCCAGCAGTTGTACTTCTTAGTAGTTACTCAATAGAGTTGAAAATGTAGGTCCACATAAGCACCCAATAAGAAAATTTTATAACAGATTTATTTACAATTGTCAAAAATTAGAAGCAACCAAGATGTCTTTGTGAATGGATAAAGAAACATTATCCTTCTGATAATGAAACATTATTCAATAATAACAAAAAGAAATGAGTATCAAGCCATCAAAAGACAAAGAGGAAACTTAAATAATACTACTAAGTCAAAGATGGCAGCCAGGCTATATTATGTTTGGTTCCAAGAGAAAAACTGTGAAGACAATTAAAAAGGTAGTGACTAGCAAGAGTTGGAGTGAGGGGGGAATGAACTGGCAAAGCATAGAAAATTTTTTGGAAACTATTCTGTATGACACTGTCATGAGAATATATAACATTGTAAATTTGCCCAAACTCACAGAATGTATAGCACAAAAAATGAATCCTAATGAAAACTGTGGACTCTAGTTTAAAAAAAATAAGAATTTTCTGTAACCATGCTTTCTAATTTCTGATTTTATTCCAAGTGTGATTTATATGTTTTCAAAATTTATATGTGTAGGGCCAGCGCCGCGGCTCACTAGGCTAATCCTCCGCCTTGCGGTGCCGGCACACCGGGTTCTAGTCCCGGTCGGGGCACCGATCCTGTCCCGTTTGCCCCTCTTCCAGGCCAGCTCTCTGCTGTGGCCAGGGAGTGCAGTGGAGGATGGCCCAAGTGCTTGGGCCCTGCACCCCATGGGAGACCAGGAGAAGCACCTGGCTCCTGCCATCGGATCAGAGTGGTGCGCCGTCCGCAGCGCGCCTACCACGGCGGCCAATGGAGGGTGAACCAACGGCAAAAAGGAAGACCTTTCTCTCTGTCTCTCTCTCACTGTCCACTCTGCCTGTCAAAAATAAAAAAAAAAATTATATGTGTATATGCTTGCAGTCCATATCTGTGTAAATGTTTCATGAGTCTTTGAAAAATAAAAATATATTTTTATTGTTTAATATAAGAGTACCTCAAAAAGTTTATGGAAAAATGGAAATAAGATAATGTGCAGAGCCAGGTCTGTGAGGCAGTAGGTTAAGATGCTACTTGTGATGCTGATATCTCATAATGGAGTAGGAGTACCAGTTTCAGTCCAATCCAGCTTCCTGCTCACATGCCAGGGAAGGCAGCAGAAAATATAGCCTAAATGCTTGGGTCCCAACACCCACTTGCGAGATGCAGATGAAGCTCTGGATTCCTGGTTTGGGCCTGGATAAACCTCAGTCATTGTAGCCATCTGGGAGTGAACCAACAGATGGAGGATCGATCTCTGTCTCTTTCCCTCTCTCTCTCACCCCCTCCCTCCCTTGTTTATTCTGTCAAATAAATAAATATATGCATTTTAAAGAAGATAATATGTATCTTCCATGACACTTCATACATGAGTGTGTATAAACAGAAATACACACACATATACATACATACACTGAAACTTCTGATTTGTACTTTATCTTTTATCTGATTCTCCAAAGATACTACAAGAGTATTTCAAAAAGTTCATGGAACACTCTAATTAAAAGAGAAATATGTGGGCCAGCCCTGTGGCACAGAGGGTACTTGAGGCACTGGCATCCCATATGGGAACAGTTTGAGTCCCAGCTGTTCCACTTCTGACTGAGCTCCCTACCAATGAGCCTAGAAAAGCAGAGGAAGATGGCCCAAGTACTTGGGCCCTTGCTCCCATGTGGGAGACCCAGAAGTTCCCGGCTCCTAGCTTTGGATCTACCTAGCTCAGCCTTTTGTGGCCATATGGAGAGTGAACCAGCAGATGGAAGTTATATGTATTTCTTTCTCTCACACTCTCTCTCTCTCTCTCTAACTCTGCCTTTCAAATAAATAAATAAATCTTAAAAAAGAGAGCATATATATTTTCTACAAACTCTTTAAAATATCCTCATAGTAGTATAATTGAGAAAAACATTTAAGTACCATAAAGGTATAAGGAATTCCTCATGTTTAAAGCATTATTTTCTATGTATTATTAAACAATCTTAAAAATTAGACAACAATCATTTAAGTTCAATAAATACATGCAGAGATAGTATATATAGTTATTCAAATACATGACAGCAAGTCAAAATGTAAGAGCCACAAGAAAACAAAAAGGAGAAAGTTCTATTTGCTTGGCTTGATAGTAAAAGGAAAAATCCTATCAAGATTCCTAGGGGCTCCATAGCCTTGGCAACTCATGACAAGAGCCTAGGGTGATTACTGACGCATAAACAAGAGTGTCAATTTGTTAAGTCAACAACAGGAGTCACTGTGCACTTACTCCTCGTGTAGGATCTCTGTCCTTAACGTGTTGTACATTGTGAATTAATGGTATAACTAGTACTCAAACAGTACTTTACACTTTGTGTTTCTGTGTGGGTGCAAACTGTTGAAATCTTTACTTAATATATGCTAAATTGATCTTCTGTATAGAAAGAGAATTGAAAATGAATCTTGATGTGAATGGAATGGGAGAGGGAATGGGAGAGGGGAGAGTTGCAGGTGGGAAGGAAGTTATGGGGGGGAGAAAGCCATTGTAATCCATAAGCTGTACTTTGGAAATTTATATTTATTAAATAAAAGTTAAAAAAAAGAAAATCCAAACATTAAAAAAAAGATTTCTAGGGGCAAACAGAATTATCCTTATTATTAATAATACTAACAGTACCACACATAATTAGTTGATCTGTAAGTTTTAGTGCAAATTCTGTGACAGGAGTGGCTGCCAGAATTGTTGAATCTAGAGCCATACTACACTGGTTCAATTCTCATCCACAAAAATAGATGTCAAAGGTACTACCTTTCCATCTAGGTATTTTCTGATTCAGGTCTCAAACAAGTGCTTCCATCAGTAAACCCTAAGTTATATCCTGAACTGATTTTTCATTTTTCAGCCTCTGTAGCACAGAAAGGGTTACAAAAAGGAGACTGCAACAGATGCTAAGCAGTTTATCATCTCAGTCAAAACCTGTTATTATAATCTAACAATTTAATTAAATATAAGCCAAAGTGAAAAATAAGACCACAGAAGAATTAGTTTCTCTGTAAAACCTAAACTGAATGTGAAAGGTCCAATAAAGATGAGTTAAGTAACCACTGTTGAATTAAAGGTAAGTAAAGATAATAATAAGAAGTCAGAAAAATTACAAAACCAAAATGGATTAAAAGGAGATAAAAAGGATCTTTGAGTTCTTGCTCTTGGTTAAAAAAAAAAAAAAAGGAAACTAGAAATTATAAAGAATATATTATATCCATATGTTTTACATGTGGACAACAAAGAACTATAATTAGCAGAATTCCTTACTCAAAGAAAGAGCTTGGCATTGCATCAAAAAGAATAAATGTTATTATATTAACTCAAAGCCAAATATTTTTAAGTATACTTTATGTGATTCTTGATTTTACCGACTCTCACTCAACATACTAATTACTAAGAGATAAGAAGGCTTCTTTCTATCTTATGCCAGGAAGCACACCAATAATACAAAAAGAAAACAGGCTTCTTTGTGGTGGAATAAGAAGGCCATGCCAAGATGGCTGCTGGCAACAGAAACTGCCTGGAAATAGGCTGTGATTGGATGGTTTTGGAATCCACATGACAACAGAGCCTGACTGACAACAGAGTGTGATTGGGTGGCTTAGAAAACCACATGACAATGGAGCCTGCCTGGCAACAGATTGTGACTGGTTAGGGCATAGACTGCCCCTTGACCGGATTGGCTGCCTTGGCTATATAAGCTGCTGTAGCAACTGAAATAAACGAGTCTGCCGGCTGTTTGCCTCTGGCCCACATTCACCCAATTCCCGGGGTCTGTGTGGTGACTCTGTGCCTCTTGCTCACACCATGCTCTGCATTTCAGAAATGAATCCACAGGCTATGGAAGCCTCTTGAGTTCACCAATTCCAATCTTATTTAGACAAGACCATAGTCAAAGTGGAAGTTCTCTCCTCCCTTCAGAGAAAGGCACCTCCTTCTTTGATGGCCCCATTCTTTCTACTGCAATCTCACTCACAGAGATCTTTTATTTAGGTGGGTGTTTTGTTTTGTTTTGTTTTGTTTCCCAGGGTGTCTTGGCTTTCCATGCCTGAAATACTGTCATGGGCTTTTTAGCCAGATCCTAATGCCTTAAGGGCTGATTCTGAGGCCAAAGTGCTATTTAGGACATCTGTCATTCTATGAGTCTACTGTGTATCCTGCTTCCCATGTTGGATTGCTCTCTCCTTTTTACTTCTATCAGTTATTATTAGCAGACAATAGTGCTGTTTATGTGATCCCTTTGACATTTAATCCTATCATTATGATCAATTATGAACTTAAACTGATCACTTTGACTAGTAAGATGACATTGGTACATGCCACCTTGATGAGATTGAATTGGAATCCCCTGGCACGTTTCTAGTTCTACAATTAGGGGTAAGTCATGTGAGCAAGTGCCAAACTGTGCATCTCCTCCCTCTCTTATTTCCACTCTTATATTTAACAGAGATCACTTTTCAATTAAATTTAAACACCTAAGAATAATTGTGTGTTAATTAAAGAGTTCAACCAATGGTATTAAGTAGAACAAAAAAATACTAAAAGGAATAAAATAGCACATTATTCCTTGACAGGACAAGGATTGATCAAGTCATTGTTTCTCATAGTGCCTTCCGATTTTTAACTTTTACAAAAACATAATTTCAATGCACTGTATAACCACAGGTTTAATGCACCACAAACCATAATACTCAATAAGTAAAAAGCAGAAAGACCACAGTTCCACAGAAGTACAAGGGCTAAAAAGAATAATCAAATTACAAGATGTCTGTTTCATTCCTACATAATTTTTGTATTCTATATTAACTACCACATATCAGAAAAAACATGATATTTATCTTTTTGGGACTGGCTTATTTCACTAACTGTAATGGTTTCCAGTTGCATCCATTTTGTTGTAAAAGACAGTATTTCCTTTCTTTTTTATGGCTTGGTAATATTCCATCATGTATATATAGAATAATTCTCCCACTATAAGACACAGACTAACTGAATGGATTAAAATACAAGATCCATAAATTTGCTGCCCTATAACACACCTCACCAACACAGACTCAAAGTGAAAGGATGGAAAAAGATATTCTCTGCTAATGGCAATTAAAAACAAGCAGGAGTAGCCAACCTAACATCAGACAAAATAGGCTTTAACACAAAACTGTTAAAAGAGACAAAGAAGGACATTACGTAATGATTAACAGATCAATTCAACAGGAAGATGTAACTATAGTAAATGTATTTGCACCCAATGCTAGGGTTAATGGCTATTTAAAACAAATACTGATAGATCTAAAGGGAGACATAGTCTCCAATATCATAATAATTGGGGACTTCAGCATCCACTTTCATCAACAGATCAACTATACAGAAAAACAACAAAGAAACAACAGAGCTAATCTACACTATGGACCTAATGGACCTAACTGATATCTACAGAACATTTCATTCCACAGTTGCAGAATAAACATTCTTTTCATCAGAGCATGCATCTTCCTCCAGGACACACCACATGGTAGCCATAAAGCAAGTCTCAACAAATTCAAAAAAACTGAAATTATACTGTGTCATTCCAGGTAAATATTTAGACAGCACTTACTATAACCATAAAATATATTAAAAAGTTCTAAAATCTTACAGTCTAGATCTCTTATTTTGTAGATTAAAAAACTGAGTTACAGATAGATTCAAGTACTGATAGCAAGAAAACCACCAGCCAGTAACCGCAGCAATGAAATCATAACCAATTATCACAATTAGACAATAAAAAGTTGGAAAAGATGATCTTTCTAAAAGTTTAGATTTTTTAGATGACAAAGATGAATCAAACACAATTCTAACTTGTATTCCAATTCAGTTTGTCTTTGATATAAAGATGCTCCATTGTTTTACATAGCAGTAACAAAAATACCACTTACTAAATTCTGATATACCGTTGACTGATTACAGTGACGTGTCAGTTTTGAAGGTCTTAAAATGAGAGTCAGGGGAATGGCTAGTTAATTTCAGAAACAATCAAATAACACAAAACACAGAGTAAGATAAATACACATAGTTAAAAAACATTCTAGATAACTGCTTTCCCTATGATGAATGATAGATTTCTCTCCTCTGCTAAACACAAGCCTCCTTGGTAAAACTATCCACACCACTGCCCCAGTGCAGCATTTCTTTTTGGGAGTAAGATAGATGACCCTACAAAGAAGGACCAATGCTTCCTTTCTTAAGCCTCTCCAATGAACTGTCCACCATTCTTTCCTGATCTAGTATTCTTATTTATTTGAAAGCCAGAGTTAAAGAGAGAGAGAGGGATAGATAGAGGGAAGTCTTCCATCTGCTGGTTTACTCCCCAAAATGATGCAACAACTAAGGCTGGGTCAGGCAGAAGCCAGGAGTCTGGGACTCTATCTGGGTCTCCCAGGCTAATACATGCTAACATATATACTGGGTGGCAGGGGCTGAAACACTTGGGCCATTCTCTGCTGCCTTCCCAGGAGCATCAGGAGGGGGCTGGATCAGAAGCGGAGCAGGTGGGATTTGAAATGGTGCTTAACAGACTCAGAATGACAAATTCCCTAAACAGCACTCTGGCCTCAGAACCAGCCCTTAAAGCATTCGGATCTGGCTAAAAAGCCCATGACAGCATTTCAGGCATGGAAAGCCAAGGCTCTGTGGAAAAAAATGACCTATATGAAGATCTCTGTGTGTGAGATCCCAATGAAAAGAACGGGCCATCAAAGAAGGAGGTACCTTTCTCTGAAGGGAGGAGAGAACTTCTACTTTGCTTATCACTCTGTCTAAATACTGATGGAGTCTGTGGACTCAAAAGGCTTCCATAGCCTTGGCAGCTCATGAGAAGAGCCTCAGTTGATCACTGATGTCATAAATAAGAGTGTCACTTGTTAAATCAACAACAGGAGTCACTGTGCACTAACTCCCCTTGCAGGACCTCTGTCCTTAATGAGCTGTACTTTGAGAATTAATGGTAACACTAGTCTTCAAACAGTACTTTATACTTTGTGTGTCAGTGTGGTTGTAAACTGTTGAAATCTTTACTTAGTATAGAGTTGGCCTTCTGTATATAAAGATAATTGAAAATGAATCTTGATGAGGAATGAGATGGGAGAGGGAGTAGGAGGCAGGACGGGAGTGGGGGTGAGAGGATGGGTATGGGAGGAAGAACTGTTATATTCCAAAAGCTGTGCCTATGAAATTTATATTTATTAAAAAAAAAAAGCTTTCTAAAAAAAAAAAAAGGGGGAAAGAATGGTGCTAAAATAGGCATGCTGATTGTGCAAGCAGCCTGACTCACTGAGCCATGACACCAGTCCCCTGGTATTTTCTAGTTCTAAATCGCAACTGGAAAACAGTCTTTCTTTTTTTTTATTTATTTATTTTTGACAGGCAGAGTGGACAGTGAGAGAGAGAGAGAGACAGAGAGAAAGGTCTTCCTTTTTGCCACTGGTTCACCCTCCAATGGCTTCCGCGGTTGGCGCGCTGTGGCCAGTGCACCGCGCTGATCCGATGGCAGGAGCCAGGTACTAATCCTTGTCTCCCATGGGGTGCAGGGCCCAAGCGCTTGGGCCATCCTCCACTGCACTCCCTGGCCACAGCAGAGAGCTGGCCTGGAAGAGGGGCAACAGGGACAGAATCCGGAGCCCCGACCGGGACTAGAACCTGGTGTGCTGGCGCCGCAAGGCGGAGGATTAGCCTAGTGAGCCGCGGCGCCGGCGGAAACAGTCTTTCTAAAGTATACCCTATCCTCTGTTTAAAATCCTCGAAGTGCCCCCTCTGCTATGTGTAAGAGAAGTTCAAACTGCTTAGCAAAGTATGTAAAATCTTTCATTATTTGGTCCCTTCCCACTATTCCACTTTCATCAAGTATGATTTCCCTACATATACTGAAATTCTGCCACATTAAATGACCTGTAGTTTATTGATAATATAATTGTTTTTTTCAGGTAATGAACTCCTACTCATTCTGAAAGAATCGGCTAAGATTTCACCTACTCATTTAAGGCTTCTCTATGTCTCCAATTAGAGTCAGTTCTTCCACAATTACTGCTAACATACATACTGGACATAGAATATATCATGAGGCCTAACTTGCAGAGATTTAAGTAGTCTTTGATCATATGTAGTGGCTCTGGAGAACTACATGGATCATTCTGTGCACAGGAAAGGCCAATGATTAGATTAAAATCTGCATATTTCTCGGTGCGATCTAATCAAACACTATCATAAGCTAGCTGGAACAAAAAGCTCCAACAAATACAAGTCATGGCACTTAGCTAAATTAATAACATTGAGTGTCTTCAGGATTAGGACTAGAGAACAGAGAACATTGGCATTTTGACTGTAAAAGTTAAACGAGGTCAGAGGTGCCAACAAAACAGACACTAAGGCTGTGCAAATGGCAGAGAAGCACACCCTTGGAGATGTTCCTGATTATTTTCCAATTATAAATATTTCAATTTACATAAAATGATCCAAGCTTCTGTTTCCCAAAGCAAAAAATGCCAAATATGAATATACAAAAGGACTTCCAAAAGTTCATGTAAATATTGTAAAAAAGCTATGTGTGGATTTCAGAATTATTTTGTACCAAAATAAATTTATCTTTCAATTCCACTTTTGAAAATATCTTTGAAGTTTCCTTATATGTGCTTACATTTTTAATGCATGAAATAATTCATAGAAAAAAGGATTTACTAAGCATTTACTATGTATTAAGTGCCCCTCAATAGTAATAGGTAAAGTGGTAAAAAGCACAGATGAAGGCTATGCCAGACACATTCTAGTTTATGAGAAAAATAATAAGCAAGCAGATAAATACTTTCTGGTATTAATAAAATAATATGAGTAAAATTAAATTGTATAGCATAAAGAAAAGTGGAAGGGGTTGGGAAGAACAGTGCTAGATATTGCCTTGCTGATTAGAGACTTGGACAGAAAGAAGAGACCAGTCTGATGTGGGTTGGAAGAAGATCTTTCTACGTAGAATAAACAAGTGAAAGTTTCTCTGGTTTGCAATGTGTAAGGAAGCAAATTAAGAAGGGCAGAGTGGCTAAATGCTGGTAATGAAATGGGAGTGTGATCAGAGGTCTACACATACACACACACATACACACATACACATGCAAACTCAATTAAAAATAGAAATATACAGAGAAATCTGTTTAGTTCTAGCTTTATAAGGGATTGTTAGAGATAGAAATTTAAAATTCCATAGTTACAGCTTAAGCAGACAGCATTAAGAGACTCTGGAGACTTTGGAGAATAGTATTCCACATGGTACCAGGACAAGTGTTTACCATGTAATACTAGATTTATTTTCTCCTCCTTATAAAAAAACAGATAAAATTTTTGAAAAGAAGTTTTATTGTTTTTTATAAATATTTATATGAACTCATTCCCATCACTGACAGTGTTGTATTCATAGGATACTGTCAACATAAACTAATGATATAATTAGGAAAAGTGAAATAAATTTAAAATTATGGCTTTGATATAAAATATCACTGAATTTTCATCAAATTGTGAGAACATATCTATTAAAATAAATACTTAAAATAATTCTATTTTATAATGCTATTTAAACCTTCTGTATCAAAAAGATTTTATCTTAATTTTAAAAAGGTAAATATTAGGCAGGCATTTGGCCTAGCAGTTAAGAACCTGATTTGGATGCCACACATCCCTTATGGAGTACCAGGGTTCAAAAGAGGAAATTTTCAGAGGAAATTCAAATGGCCAACAGACATATGAAAAAATGCTTGGGATCACTAGCCATCAGGGAAATGCAAATCAAAACCACAATGAGATTTCACCTCACCCCAGCTATAATGGCTTTCATACAAAAATCAGCATATTACAAATGCTGATAAGGATGTGTGGAAAAAGGTACCCTAATTCACTGTTGGTGAGAATGTAAACTGGTGCAGCTGCTGTGGAATAGTATGGAGATACCCCAGAAATCTGAATATAGACCTACCATGTGACTCAGCCATCCCACTCCTGAGAAATTACCTAAAGGAAATGAAATCAGCATATGAAAGAGTTACCTGTACTCCCATGTTTATTGCAGCTAAATTCACAATAGCTAAGATATGGAATCAACCCAGATGTCCCTCATCTTAAGACTGGGTAAATCATGGCGCATATATATATATATATATATATATACCCACACACACACCATAGAATATCACATAGCAGTAAAAAAAAAAAAAAAAAAAAAAAAAAGAAATCCTGTCATTTGCAACAAAATGGATGCAACTGGAAACCATTATACTTAGTGAAATAAGCCAGTCCCAAAAAGACAAATACCATATGTTCTCCTTGATCTGTAGTGACTAAGAGTACCTAAAAGGTAATCTGTAAGTGGTCATCAAAGAAGGATGTACTTTTCTCTGAAGGGAGAAGTGAACTTCCATGTTGCTTATGGCCTTGTCTAAATACCAAAGGAGTTTATGGATTCAAAAGGGTTCCATAGCCTAGGCAGCTCATGTTAAGTCTTGGGTGATCACTGACATCATACAAAAGAGTGTTAATTGTTAAATTAGCAACAGGAGTCACTGCATTAACTTCCCATGCAGGACCTCTGTCCTCAGAGTTGTATTATGAAAGTTAATGGTAAAACTTGTTCTCAACGATACACTTTGTTGTAGTGTATTAAGTGGAAGATATTCTTATGTCTCGTAAGTTTTAGATAAGTCTAAGTGCCCAACTCCATTGCTTGTTTCCTTAGGTGCTTCATCAATTAGTGATAAAATTTCTTCTCACTTTATTGCCCTTATTGCCCTTTACTGTGCTTGCTGCCCTTGTTGCCCCGTGCCTTTGGGATGCAACACCTGCTGATTTTTTGCCTGCTTGCTTGCTCCTCCATGCAATTCCTGGCCTGCTCTTTGCTTGGTATGGACCCAACTTAGCTTCTAGATTTCTTTTTCTCCTCTAAATAAAGCCCTCACTCTCCTGCGCATTCTCTCCCTGGATAAAATCCTTAAAAACTTACCATGTTGTCTGTTCTATTTGAGCCAGCATTCAGAATTCTTCTCTGAATAAGTGGCAAGAGTGCACAAGGTTATTAACATTGAAAAAAATTAATAAGCAGGATGGTATCATAATGGTGATTCTAGTGGGACCCTTTAATAATGGAGGGACCCCCCAAATTTATTAACATTTGTTTGACTGGTTTAATAGGGAAAACCAGCAACATGGTATGAGTTCTAACTCTAGTCACTTCTTGCACTCCACTCACTCCCCCATCTGTGCTCCTGAGTGCCTTGCCTGGGCTGCGGCTGGGGGAAGGGGATTGGCTGGGTGAAGGTGCAGTTTTCAACACTTGTGCAGGGCGCAGGGCCTGGGCTCTGCTCACCCCGGCAGAGTGTGCGCTGTGGCCCAGTGTGTTGGCTGCCACGCTGCTCCACTTGCTCCAACCCTGCAGCTGTGATGGGTGCATCCCTGGGAGAGGAGTGGGAGCCAAAGTAGCTGGGGGATCAGAAGCTACAGGTCCCTCCTGCATGCTCTTATTAGTCCTAATAAATGCTATGTTATATGAAATTTCTAAGTCAGTGGTCAAATTGCCTATAAATATTAATAGGATTGTATCTTTCTTTTCAATTTTTAAATTATCTCCATAACATATTACACTGGCAAAAAACCTTTAGAAAAATATTGAATTTTAAGAGTGACATTTAGCAGCACTATATTGTTAACTGAATTTACTAAAATGACTTCTGTGGTTTCACTGTTAAGAATGCATGAAGTTTGCATACCTTAAATAAAGGTTCTGGGTAAAACAAAAAAACAGAAACAACCAACCAAACACAAATCTTAGCTGCTTAACACATCACTTTCTAAAATGACAAGGACCAGGATGGCAAGAAGGCTTTCTTCTAGCCTATCTCTGTTTTATTAGTGAGAGAAATCTTTCTCAAAAGTTCCACAATGGGCTTTATACTTCACTGACTAAAACTGGGTCACCTGACCATCGTCAGGTCAACCTCTGGAAAAAACACATGGAAACTGGTTTTCGCTTAATATCACTTAAGATTGTAGAAGCAGCTCATTTTACCAGTTTACATTGCCACTGGTTATATGACTCAGAAAGAAGGGAAAAAAATGGGTCATGTGCAGACAATGTGGAATGTCTTTCACATCCTCAATAATAAATACAAAAATAACAACAATAAAACTTACTTAGTATCAGAAACTGTTGTTCATCTAATTACCATACACGGTTTTCTTTCTTTGGCAAGTTATAACAAAAGGAAAAAAAGTAGAGAAAACAAAACAAAACAAAAACAACTTTGTTCTGAACATGTATTAGGAGAGACTTAAAAATGGGAGAGATGATAAATATTTTTTCACCTCTTGTTTAGTAAGATATTTATAAAATGACTTCATTATTTCGTGTTTGCAGTGACAAGATAATAAGCACAAATGTAAGTATTAAAATGTTTTTAAAACCAATGATGTGGAATTCCACACTATTATACAATCCATGCCATTGTAGCTTCTACTACTCAGACATGATCATGTACATAAATTTTAAGGTATTTTCTTCAAAAATGATAAACTCTTGATTGTATAGTCCTTAACCACAACTCATTATTAAAAGTAGAACATTTCCCTAAAGACATAATTAGCAGTTTACTTTAAAACTGATAACATTTCTGAAAGTGCATTTAACAATTCCAAAATTCATTTTTTCCCTTTCACCCTACTGTACTAGGCATAAATACATTCATGACACATGACTGCTATTGTGGTCTCGATGTGATTAGGAATCCCCACCAAAACACATGTTGAAATATGATTCTCAACATTAATATTACTGAGAGGTAGCAGGGCATTTATGAAGTGATTAGGTCTTATGGGAATCAGTTATAGATACCTCTCAGGAGTGAGTTAGGTCTCTCTTGACTGGATTAGTTATCATGAGAGCAGGTTGTTACAAAGTGAGCCTGGTACTTCCCCTTGGTCTCCCTCACACCATGTTCCTTCCACATATGCCTGTTGTCCCTTTCTGCTCATTGGCCAAGATATGAGGCAGTATGAGGTCCTCATCAGAAGCCAATCTGATGCAGACACTGTACTCTTAGACCTTTAGAACTGTGAGCCATATAAATCTCTTTTCTTTGTAAGTTACCCAGCTGGGGGCATGTTGTTATACCAACAGAAAATGGACTAACTAAATGCATTATTGTTAAGTAGGTGAAGACTGGCTTTAAAAGACTTTGGCCTGGGGTCAGCACCGTGGCTCACTTGGCTAATCCCCAGCCTGCAGCACTGGCATCCCTCTGTCCTTCAACCCCCTCCTTCCTTCCTGAGAAAGAAATTCTTTTTTTTTTTTTTTTTTTTTTGAGAAACAAATTCTTAAAGGGCAAAGGAAAGGACTGAGAGATTTAAGTATTTTAGAATTTGATGCAATATTTAGAAATTCTGTTCATCAAACACAATACAATCTGGGACTAAATACTCGATATATCTATTATCTAGTGTGTTGCACGGATTACTGGTACATATTCATTTCTGTCCCTTTCCAAACTCCTGTCTTTGTCACATGGCTGAAAGTCTAAACACCACATCCTCAGATGTCCTTGCAGCTGTAGTTGTATATGAGATAACAATTTCATTAGCCAGAGTCACGAGAGGAAGATAATAAAGGCAGAAGTGAGTTATGACCATTTTTTTAATGAAGTGACAGCATCCAAGCAAAACAATGGACTTGAGTGTCTCTTGTCGTCAATACTCAGCACTCCATTATCTAGCTTCATGGAAACTATGCTGTAGTGCTAGCAAAAGTGATGGAAGGTAGCAGCATAAATAGCTGACCTCTGAGGTGTGACCCTGAAACTAATGTGCTATTGTACTTAAATGTAAATGAATTAAATTCTCATTTGAAATCTCTAGTTATTGTTTACCACATTAACACTGACTGGCACACCATTAAGTAAGTACTTCAAAAACTAAATAAGGAAAAAATTTAAAAAATACTCAGAGACAACAGGAAAAAAAAATGAATAAGCAATTAATGAGAAAAGAAAAACAAATGGGAAAACAAATGTGAAAAATGGCCAACCATGTTATTACAGGAAAATGGAAATTAAAACCACAATAAAAATTTATTTAGTAGTCAAAATGACAAATTTAAGAAGCTGATAAAATATATGGATCCATATAAACTCATAAATATTACTGATGAAAATGTAAACTGGCAACTACTTTGGAAATCAAGTTGACAATAAAATGCAATATTGAACATTCACATAACCTGTTTCATCACTTGAAGCATTTGTGCGTGATATTAAGCAAAAAAAGTAAGTTCTAGAATACTGGATGATATCATATTTCTCTATGCAAATATATATAATACATGGGTTTTATATATAACTATAGAAAAATTTGAAAAGAGAATGACAAAATTCAAAATAAGATTTACTTCTGGTAGAGGAATGACAAATGGAAGGAAAAGATGGATACATGCATGGGTATTAGAAACATCTGTAGTTTTTAAGCCAGGTGGTGGGTTGACAAGTTTTCATTGTGTCAGTCTGTTTATATCTAATGTTCTAAACTATTATTGCTGGTGTTCATTAGGTGTGTATTATTATAAACCCTTACTTTTTCGCTTAGAGTCAGACCAATAAAATAGGTTCTATTATTATCTTCAATTTATAGACAGGGAAACTGAAACAGAAGGAAGTTAAATAACTGGTCTAAGGTCACACAGCTAATAAGTAATGATGTCAGGAGCCAATCAGGCCCCTGAGTCCACATTCTTAACTAGTATATTATATGTATCAAATATCAAGTAACAAAAATAAAAGTTATCTAAGACAACAATAAAAGAATCAATAGCTATTTGTCTACCTTTCATTTTCCTTGATGACATTTTGAAGCTGTAGTTTCATCTCTCCCATCTGTTTCTGTAAGAATAAAATATGGCATAGCAATACATTTTATAATTAGATCTCCATTAAGTAGTCCATTCACTTGCAATCATATTCTATGATACTAGTCTACAAATAAGAGTTATTCTTTATCCCTGAAAAAGCAGTATTAAATAGTTTAATCATATGTAGATTATAATAAAACACATATTTTGAGTAGAATATAAAATATTTTATGCAATATATTGCCAAATATTTATAAATATATTTCCTACAATTCATAGATGTGAAAAACATGAAAAATATTCCTCAGTATGTCACTACCACAAATACCGGATGATTTTTACTTTTTGAATGTAAAGACCTGAGTTTAGGTGAAGCCCATATTCACATGTGTATTTTTTAAATTTCAAAAGGTATAATGTTAATGGTGAAAAAGGAAATAGAGGTCTTATTTAGCAGTCATTCATCCAGTCTCTCATTCACCACCTTTATTAATTATCTAAACTCTCTGTAGGATGTGAGGCTGCCATTGCAAGATATGATTACCGACATGCTTAGGTGGAAAGAGGGTAAAAAAAAATCACTAGACAAAATACAATGAAGAATAAAACACATACTATAAACGGAATGAGTTAAAGGCACAGTTAATTTTCTTTGAAGGAATAATGGGCTTGTTAGGACTTTAAGAAGAAAGTAAGAACATTTCAAGTAAAGAGAAATATGAGCCAAAGCAAAAAAAGGGAAAAGTTAGCTCTCAGAATGAATGGTGAGTAGAGAGCAAGGACATGTAAAATCATACTTAAAACAAAACTGCAATCAACTCATGATACATCCATTAGTCTTGACTATGCGCCCTAAGCTAAAGGAGAGAAGCCAAATCTGAAGTGAACCTTGGCAAGGGATGAGTGGAACAGGCAGTTCTCCAAACTTTCTTCCTGTCAACCTGGGAAGCTAAAGGCCAACTAGTCTAGAAAATCAGCAACAGTTAATTCTAACTATTCAGTTGGCTTGAAAAGTACACTTTCTCCAAGTTCCTGCTATGCCTGTAACATGATTAAACCAAAATGAATTAATTCATTATCAGATAATTGAGCCTGACCATATATGGAGTGATTCAGTGAGAGATAAAATTGGAAAGGCAGGTGCAGAATCTGGAATATCATGTTAAGAAGTTTGAATTTTATTGTAGCAATTATTCACAATTTATAATTTTTTAAAAAACGTATTGTCTTTGAGGCTGGCACTGTGGCATAGTAGTAAGCCTCCACCCGTGGTGCCGGCATCCTATATGGACACTGGTTAGAGTCCTGGCTGCTCCATGTCCAATCCAGCTCTCTACTAATGGTCTGGGAAAGCAATGGAGGATGACTCAGGTGCTTGGGCCTCTGCACCCATGTGGGAGATCTGGAAGAAGCTCCTGATTCCTGGCTTCAGATAGGCCCAGCTCTGGCCACTGTGGCCATTTGGGGAATATTTACTGTAAATTATTCCAGCAAGTGGAAGACCTCTCTCTCTCTGTCTCTTCCTCTCTCTGTCTGTAACTCTGCCTCTCAAATAAATAAATAAATCTTATAAAAATGGATCTTTTAAAATTTCACAAATAGCCACTTGAAAAGTATTAAATAATTATATAGTATATAAATATATACACATATACACACATTAGCTAAAATTAAAGATGAATCATGGCAATAATATTAAAAATTCTTTACTGTAAAAAATTACAAACTATTTGATATTTGGAAGGAAATGAAATCTACAGAATATTTCACACTATCAAAATTTTCCTTACCAGTTATATTTGCTGGCAGAAAGCCTTTCATATAGAGAACTGCACTGATACTTTTCCTGCTTTGAAGATACACTATTTTTGACTGGGTCAATAAGCCATAAGAACTAGTTCTATTAACAGATATGATTTATATGGGTCATTATTTTTGGAAGAACCTCAAACATTTTTTTCTCTCTAAATGAAGTAACAACCATTTGTATCATGATAGACTCTTGGGCTTACTATTATAGCTTATTTCTTTTAATTAATTCAGAAATCACCCTTAGGTTGTAAGAAATGCCAAATAGAAAAACTAAGTTAACAAGTTAGTAATATAGCTGATTCAAGAGATACATGAATCAGATTACAGATTATTTACAAGTTTAACTTCAAGATAACTAGCTATTTTATAACAATCAAAGCACAAAAAAAGGTCACACAGCAATTCAGAGTTAATTCAGCAGAAACTTGAGATTCATTCGTTCCAAAAACAAATGTAAAATGCTATTTAAGCATAGAACTTTCTGTTGCTCTTTAATTGTCAAATAGAAAGATTAAAGGAAATAACTGTGGTTTGCTCAAACTGTAATGACTACAGGATAAAAAGTGCACAATAAAGACTAGGAAAAGACTTAATTAACTAATGATAAAACAGAAACTTTTTTTTAAAAGAAGTTTGGGTCTGCAGGAATACTTTATAAATTTATGTATGAGTGGAACACCTTAAAAATAAAATCAAAGTTATTCCAAATGCAATAGAAGAAACTAACTTTATTTTTTAGAAGTTGTAAGCATTATGTGATCTTTGAATAAAGCTGCATATCAATCCACTAATTGATAAATAGGAGATTAACTCTCATCAATTTGTTCCCATAAGTTCTGGCAATCAATCATTCATCAAATATTGAAAGGCTTACTAAGTGCTACACTTTAAAGCATACCATATGATCTCCTTTTTGATATAAGAACAGAAGAGAAAGTAAGGGGGAAAGTGCAATTCCATTCTACGAAAATCAGTCTCAGGATTGTTTTATAAAAGGTTCTTTCTTTCATTATTAATCAATGCTGCTTACCCTAGCCACCCTAGCTAATTTAGCCACTGCTAAAGTGGTCAGGATTGATACAGGCAAACAGAATGAAGGATATGTTTAATTATTTACAAAGAGACGTCATTGCCTCCTGGTGGGCTTAATTTAAAACATACATATTAAGTTCTATTTAGGAAATTTGCTTCTATTATATTATTATCCCAGTCAGAAAGGTCAAAATTTGGGGAGAAAACATGAGGCATTTTCAGATATAAAAAATACATTATAAATATTAGGTTATACTCTAAAAATGTGGTTCACTGAGACTCACAGATAATCCTGAACAATTCCGTGTCATCATTCTAGTTTTTCAGGATCTGCTATTTTTCTCATCTTAGAAGCCCTGGACCCAGAGTAGAAATTTGTCTGTTTCTTTACTCCCTTCACTCCTAAAATAAACTGATTACTAAGAGATCTTGGGGAGAAAAAACTGTTAATAGTTTATGCCTATATTGAAAGTGGATCAATAGCATCTAAAACACATAAGACAAAAGCATCTGAGAGAAACATTTGAAATTTGGGAACAAAAACTATTCTCTGAATTACGGGAAATGCAAGATGGAATATAGGTAAGGAGAATGCTCTGAAAGAATTTTAGACAGTTCGACAGAAAAATCAAACAAACAAGAAGTAAGCAAATAATAACAGGATGAAAAGATTGCACTACACATGTAAGAGATGTTCCTGGCAGATTGCAAGAGCAAGGAAATATTGGATTAAAAGACAAAACTGAAGATAATCCTTAAACACATACACAGACCCAAAATTGATTGTTATAGCTTATCGATTCTTCCTTATCAATGTTTTTAAAAAGAAAAAATCTATTTTACCTATTCTTTTCATATTACAAAAAGTTCCATATCTATAATTTCATACCTGGTAATATTTTAGCTGTGCATTTAGCTCTTCTAGATGTTTATCATACTCAGTAATAAGAGGGGCTAAAAAGCTAGAAGAAAAAACGCATAATTTTATTTTTTTAAATTTTTATTTAATGAATACATTTTTACATAGATACAACTTTAGGAATATAGTGGTTCTTTCCCCCATACCTCTCCCCCAGTTCCTATTCTACCTCCCTTTCCCTCTCCCATCTCCTTCATTATGGTTCATTTTTAGTATGACTTTATATACAAGAACCAACTCCATGCTGATCATAGACTTCAACAATTTGCACCCATGCCCACACACAACATATAGAATACAGTTTGGGGAGAAAATTTGCAATCAATTCTCATATTACAATCCAACAGGGACAGAGGTTCTACATGGGGAGCAAGTGCACAGTGACTACTGTTGTTATTTTAACAATTAACACTCTTTATTTTATGATGTCAGTGATCACCAGAGGCTCTTGCCATGGGCTGCCAATGCTATGAAAGCCTTTTGTGATCATAGACTCCATTGGTATTTGGACATAGGTGTAAGCAAAGTGGATGTTCTCTTCTCCCTTCAGAGAAGACTGTCTCCTTCTTTGATGACCCTTTCTTTCCTCTGAGGTCTCACAGAGATCCTCCATGTAGGATATTTTTTTGTCACAGAGTCTTGGCTTTCCAAAAATGCATAATTTTAAATATGACATATGCTGCTCCATATAGTTTAATAAATATGTAACAAGTGAAAGAATTATAAATAAAAAAAGTATGCTTAATTTACCCAAAGGAATCAGTATCTTCCCTTTTTTCCTAGATTAATACTTCAGACTGAAAAACTCTTTATGGTAGGCAGGTTGGTCTATGCATTGTAGGATGTTTAGAAACATCCCTGGCCTCCATCTATTAGATACTACTAACAGTCTCATTCTCCACGCTGTGACAAGCAAAAATGTTTCCAGGTATTGCCAAGTATCTCCTGTGAGAACAGGAGCAAAATTGTTCCCCACTGACAACCAGTCTTATAGATTCCATAATACTTGCTTTTACTCATCAATTTAATTAAGATCACTTAAGCCTAACATAACACACCATAAAATAAACATTCTTAATACTAAAGGATTTATTTTAATGATAACTAAATTTAGTTAAGAAAACCATATTTCTCTGGAAATAATTTACCTTTGGTCAACTACTGAGTTTTCTAACATGTCTTCTCCATCTCCTTTGAAGACAGCTTTCTGTAACACAGAATAGGCATTTTAAAATGCTTTCTCAAATCAAAATTGACAGTTTAAAACTAAATGCAATTAAAAATTTGAAACTTTAGAAAATCTAGTGATAACTTTAACAGAATTAACAGAAAATTTAACAGAAAAGAAAAAAAGGAAAAAATCATCTCAGTTGATATTGAAATTCATTTGATAAATTTAATAGCCATTAAAAACTCTGGGCAAGTCAGAAATACAAAAATTTTTCTTAATTTGATAAAAAGTATCTACCAGAAGCCCACACAAATTACCATTCTTCAATGAAACCACAGAATTAATTCAGTAAATTCAGTTATACAATGTTGCTAAATGTCACTGTTAAAATTCAACATTTTTTAAAATGTTTTTGCCAATTTAATGTGTTATGGAGATAATTTAAAGGTTGAAAAGCAAGACACAATGCTAATAGTATTTAGATGCAATTTGACCATTGACATAGAAATTTCATATAACATAGCACTTATTAGGACTAAAAGAGCATACACTGAGTCATCAGATAGAAGATCAATATTAAAATATAAAATTTAGTAGCTTTTTCAAACACCAGCACTCTTCTTTTTTTGATCTACTCTGAAAGAGATTTAACAATTTTATAAATCTTTTTAAACAATCAATTGAAAAATTGTAGTTTTTTTTTTTTTTTTAATTTGAAAGGCAGAGAGAGAGAGAGGATGAGTGAACTCATCTACTCATCTGTTGGCACACGCTGCAAATGCTCAGAATACTCAGGGGGAGTATTAGAGGAGTTTAGAACTCAATCTGGGGCCGGCGCCGCGGCTCACTTGGCTAATCCGGGTTCTAGTCCCGGTTGCTCCTCTTCCAGTCCAGCTTTCTGCTGTGGCCCAGGAGGGCAGTGGAGGATGGCCCAAGGGCTTGGGTCCCTGCACCAGCATGGGAGACCAGGAGGAAGCACCTGGCTCCTGGCTTCAGATCGGTGCAGTGCACCTGCCGCAGCGCGCCAGCTGTGGCAGCCATTTGGGGGGTGAACCAACGGAAAGGAAGACCTTTCTCTCTGTCTCTCTCTCACACTGTCCACTCTGCCTGTCCAAAAAAAAAAAAAAAAGAACTCAATCTGGGTCCACTGCATGAGTGGTAGGGACCTAAGAACTTGTACCATTACCTGCTGCCTCCCAGGGTGTACATGAGTGAGGAGCAGAGCTAGGACTCAAGCTCATATACTCTGACATGGGATACGAGTGTCCCAAGTGGCAGCTTAACTGCTACATGAAATGCTGCCTGAACAATCAACTTTTTTAGCTTTGTGGGTTTTCCCAATCTTACATTTATTTTTATCCCACTGGTTTCCACTGCTTCTTTCTTTGGGTTTATCTTGTCCTACTTTTCCGATCTTTTCTCCTACTTAAATACATGTAATTAAGCATGCAGCTACAAGTTGTTTTTAAGGTTTACCTTTTTTATTTTGAGATTACTGTAGATTCACATGTAATTGTAAGAAACAACAGAGAGATGTCAAATAGCTTTTGCCCAATTTTCTCCAATGGTAACATATTGCAGAACTACAGCATTATATACAGATGTTACTTGACTTTTGGTAAGTTATGTCCCAAAAAAGTTATGCTAAGTTGAAAACATCATAAGTCAAAAAGGAACTACATCATGGTTTAGCAACACAGTACACTGCAGAATACTGGTTACTTATCCTCAGGATCAAATGGCTGCCTGGGAGTCAGCTCTCTGTTGATGTCCAGCATCACAAGAGAGTACAATATTGCATATTGCCTGCCTGGGAAAAGATCAAGAATTTAAGTATGGTTTCCACTGAATGAGTTTTCTTTTACCTCACTGTAAAAGCTTTTTGACTCATAAGATTGAGCCATGGTAAGTCAGGGACCATCTGTAGTATAATGTCACAACCAGGATAGTGATACTGATACATCAGTATGAGATCAATTCCAAAACCCAAGACTCCCTCATGTTACACTTCTACAGCCATACCTTCTTACCTCCTATCCCTCCCCAAGCCCGCATTCTGGCAACCACTAGTCTCTTCCTCATTTATAAAATTTTGTAATTTTAACAATGTTGACTTTTTCCCCTGGTCAGTATGATGTGATGGACACTTGCTGCCTGTATTAATAAATCCTTATAGGTGAACAACATTGTAAGTATGAGGATGCTTCAAAAGGTTGTGGAAAATATGCATTTTTTAAATTCTATTTTTCCATGAACTTTTTAAATTACTTTGTATATATTGTGGTTTATTTAACCATTCACCCACTGAAGGATATATGGGTTTCCAGTTTGGGAATATTACAAACAAAGCTACTACATACATTTATGTACAGATGTTTCTATGAACGTAAGTTCTCTGGAACAAATGCTAAAGAACACAAATGCTAGATTGAATGTTATATTTTTTGCTATTTAAACAATCAGCCAAACAGTAATCCAGAGTGTACTAACATTCTATATTCACACTGGCAATACATAAGCGACTCAGTTTTCCACATCCTTATCAGTATTTAGTGTTGTTGAAGCAAGCATGGGTCATTGTTCCCAGCCACTCAGGTTTGTCATCACATGGTGATGAAGAATGAAGACCAGAGACACAGGGAGTTAGTGAAGATTGAAGTAAGGCTTATTGAAAGGAGCAGAGAGAAAAATTCCCAGGAGAGGATCCAGGAGATTTTTTTTTTTAAGCCAGGAAAAAGCCATTCAAAAGAGGTGATCTGGGGGTTTTATACCCCTTGGGAACTTTATACCAGATCCTTTAAGAAAAGTAATCTAAGCTCCACAGTTTTTATTTTCCCATATTGCTGTCCTGCCTTCCCACCTCCCATCCCCCCCATTTGGTCAGTCTTGGTCCCCAGGTGTGCTATGATTTTGCCAGACCCACTATCTTGCTATTCATAGCCTTGGAGGTTTGCTAGCTTCTGCTCCAGGCTTTTGCTTTTTAGTTTCCCTATTTGTTTTTTTTGTTTTTTTTTTTTTTTTTTTTGCAAAGAATGCCTCTGAAATGCATGTCTGTGTGTTGCTTAGTAACCAAAGGCTGTTTTACTTACCATGTAGCACCCTCCCAACCTGTACCCCATCACTGTCCTCAGCTGTCTGTCTAAATCTAATCTAACCTAGCTTGCCTTCTCTTACTCATGTCATTGTCCTTATGTTTTACTTAAACCATTCTTGAAGTTATATAGAGCCATCTTATGCTCTTATGTTTAAAATTTATCTTAGTGAGCAATTGTGGTAGGTAGGCTGAATAATTATCACCTGAAAATGTATACATCTTAATGCTTGAACCTGTGAATCTGTTGTGGCAAATAATCCACAGCAAAGGATCTCTATAGTTGTGATTAAATGGGGAGATAATTCTGGATTAACTAAATAGATTCAATATGATTACAACAGTCTTTAAAAAGAGGGAGGCAGTTAGAATCAGAGGGAAGGCTACTGAAGAGCTCACAAAGATACAAAGATGCTTTATTGTTGGCTATGAAGATGGTGAAAGGGTCCACAAGGAAAGGAATGCAAAGGATACAGTACTAAAAGTACAGGTAGGGGCAGAAACAGATTCTGCTCTAGAGACTTTGGAGCACAGCCTTGCTAAAACTTTAATTTCAGCCCAGTGAGGTTGATTTCAATCTTCCGACCTCCATAACAGTAAGTAAGATAATAATTTGTGTTAAGTGTCCTATTTATGGTAAGCTAATTAGGAAATTAATACACTAAATCTGATGAGATATTTTAATGTGCTTATTAGATATTTGTATAGTCTCTTAAGTGAATAGTCTTCATGTCTTATGCCCATTGATTTTTGAAGCTTTATTGATACAGTTGACAAACACTGTATATATCTAAAGTGTTGAAAGTGATAATGTGATCCATATACACTGGGAAATGATTATCACAACTGAGTTAATATATCCATCACTTCACAAAGTTACCATTTTTTGTTTTGTTGCATGGTGAGAACACTTGCCATCTATTCTTTTATCAAGAATATAAATACATTATTATTAACTATAATCACCATGCTGTATATTAGATCTCCAAAATTTATAACTGACAGTTTATATACTTTGGACAGCAGCTACCTATTTGGCCCATACTCAGGGATCACTGGTACCATTATTTTATTCTCTGGTTTTGTTTTTATGTTTTTTGGTTCAATATGTTGATTTTGTTACCCTTTCTCTTTTTTAAAAAAAAAAATTATTTTTATTACTTGAAAGTCAGAGTTACACAGAGAGAGGAGAGGCAGAGAGAGAGAGGTCTTCCATCTGATGGTTCACTCCCCAAATGGCCGCAATGGCTGGAGCTGCACCAATCCGAAGCCAGGAGCCAGGAGCTTCTTCATGGTCTCCCACGTAGGTGCAGGGGCTGCCCAAGGACTTGGGCCATCTTCTACTGCTTCCCCAGGCCATAGCAGAGAGCTGGACAAGAAGTGGAGCAGCCGGGTCTCAAACTGGCGCCCATATAGGATGCCAGCACTTCAGGCCAGGGCGTTAACCCACTGAGCCACAGCGCCGGCCCCACCCTTTCTCTCTTTTTTTTTTTTAAAGTTGAAATACAGTTTAAATGCCAAGAAAGGCACTAAGTGTACAGATAAATGATTTTTTTTTTTTTGTCATTGGGTCACACTCTAAGGGATATAATGCAGTATTTCTCTTTTTATAGCTGGCTTATTTCACTGAGCATAATGTCTTCAAGATTCAGCTGTCAAAACTGGCAGCATTCTTGGTGGATGATTTTTTTCAGTACTTTGAATATATCATTCCATTTTCTCTGTACTTTTAAGGGTTCTGCTGAGAAATCCACTGAAAGCCTCATGGAATTTCTCTTGTAGGTGATGAACCTTTTTTCCCTGACTGCTTTCCAAATTCTGTCTCTGATTTTTGATAATTTGATCACAACATATCTCAATAAAGTCATTTTGGGGTTGTACCTAGATGTCTAGATCTCTCAGGATTTTCGACATTTTCAGACATTGTTTCTTTAAATAAGGTTGTGCCTCTTTTCCTTTCTCTCTCTTTTTAAGTTCCTATAATCCACATATTATTTCTCCTCATAGTGTGATACAAATACTGTAACATTTCTTCATTCCTTTTCATTTCTTTCAACCTCTGTCTAAATTCAAATAATCTTTCCTCAAGTTCACAGATTTTTTTCATCTACTTCACTGAGTCCTTTTTTTTTTTTTTTTTTTTTTTGACAAGCAGAGTGGATAGTGAGAGAGAGAGAGAGAGAGAGAGACAGAGAGAAAGGTCTTCCTTTGCCATTGGTTCACCCTCCAGTGGCTGTCGCGCTGCGGCCGGTACACCGCGCTGATCCGAAGGCAGGAGCCAGGTACTTATCCTGGTCTCCTATGGGGTGCAGGGCCCAAGCACTTGGGCCATCCTCCATTGCCTTCCCAGACCACAGCAGAGAGCTGGCCTGGAAGAGGGGCAACCGAGACAGAATCCGGTGCCCTGACCGGGACTAGAACCCGGTGTGCCGGCGCCGCTAGGCAGAGGATTAGCCTATTGAGCCACAGCGCCGGCCCTTCACTAAGTCTTACACTGAAGCTCTGCTACATTTTCCACTTCATTCATTGTAGTCTATAGCTCCAGAATTTCCAATTTGATCTTTATGATAACTATCTCTTTGCTGAACGCATATTATTTATGTGTTGCTTTCCTCATATCATTGAATTGTCTTGTTTTTCTTTGTTTTGTTTTTTTGGTAGTTCACTGAGTTTCTGTAAAATGATTATCTTAAATCATTTGTTAAGCAATTTGTAGTTCTCCATTTCTTTGAGACTATTTTCTGTGAAAGTATCAGGTTCCTTTGATGACATAATATTTCCTAGGTTTATCTTGTTCCTAGAAGTGTTTTGTTGTTGTTTACTCATTTGAAAAAATACAGATACAGGGCATGCATGTGCAGCAGGTAAAGCTGCCACTTGGGATACTTGCATCCCACATTGGATTGCTGGTGTGAGTCCTAGCTACTCCATTGCCAACCCAGCTCTCTCCTAATGTGCCAGAAGCAGCAAATGATGGCCCAAGTACTGGAGTTCTTGCCACCCAAGTAGGAGACTCAGTAGGAATTACTGGCTGCTGGCTTCAGCTTGGCTCAGCCCCTGCTCCTGCAACCATCTGAGGAATGAACCAGAGGATGGAAGATTCTCTTTCAAATCAATCAATAAATGTTAGAAAGGTGCTTTAGGAAAAAAAAAAACAAAACAAAAAAAAAAAAAACAAACAGATGCTTCCTTCAATATTTACTGATTGGCTTTGGGAGAGAAATCCTTCCACCAAAATACCCTCAGATGTTTCACACACTCCACTTTCTTTCTTCCTTTTAGGGAGAAAGTCTCAAGATTGTATGTGTTTCCTCAATCACACAAAACCAGACCAGCTGCTTAGTTTTTCCCTTTCTCCCTCATGGTGGTACCCTGAAATGCTCAAATTTGTGCTCATACTCCCAATTCTGCAGAGTTGAGCCAGCTGACTTTACAGACGCTTATAGGCCATCTAAAAATGATCATACTCTTCACCTGAGTGTGCACTTTGGAACCAGTCATGGGTCTGGGGGTGGGAAATGAAGCTCATGGAGGGGCAGGCATCTGGCACTGGTTAAGACACTGCTTGGGATGTTGTATCACATATCATGTCCTGGCTCTGCTGATACCAGCTTTCTGCTAGTGCACACCCTGGCAAGCAGTGGACAATGACTCAATTTTTAGTTTTCAAAAACAGTGAAATATAAGTGTTTTAAAAAGTTCATGAAAAAGTCCATTATGAAAAAATTTTACATGGTTTAAAAAAAATTTTGCACCAAAATAAACATCTTTTAATCCCATTTTCCATGAACTTTTAAAAAATGATTTATTTATTTAATTGAAAGGCAGAGTTACAGAGTGGCAGAGCCAGAGTGTGAGAGAGACATAGAGATCTTCCATCTGCTGGTTCACTCCCCAGTTGTGGTGATCCAAAGCCGGGAACCAGGAGCTTCTTCTGGATTTCCCACATGGGTGCAAGGGTCCAAGGACTTGGACCATCGTATACTGCTTTCCCAGGCCACAGCAGAGAGCTGGATCAGAAGTGGAGTAGCTGGGACACGAACCAGTGCCCATACAGGATGAAGACACTGCAGACAGTGACTTTACCCAATATGTCACAGTGCTGGCCCCTCCATGAACTTTTTGACATCCTTCTGTTATTTAGGTTAATTTTTCAATTCTGATTAGTTTTTATTTATTTTTATTTTTATTTTTTGTTTTTGTTATTTTTATTTTTGTTTATTTTTGTTTTTATTTATGCCTGTTTCCTTTTATGAGAGATGTATTAAAGTCCCCCCCACCCCTCCACTTAACAGGGCCTACTTGCTTCTGTTTTCCCTATGGCTTTATCATCTGTCTTTGTACATGCTGAAGCTATGAAATTCGGTATATGTGAATCTGAGTTATTATAAATTACCTATGATTCAATATTTCATACATTTCACTAAAGTAACAATTCTTAACTAAAATTGATGTCATCTGCTATTACTAGCTGGGTCAGGCCTAAACCAAGAGCAAGAAACATCATCCTAGTCTCCCACATGAGTGGCAGGGGTACATGCACTTGTTACCATCTGCTGCCTTCCAGGATGCTTTCATAGGAAGCTGGATCAGTAACATAGTAGCCAGGACTCAAATTGGCACTCATATATGGAATGCAAGCATTGTAATTGGTGCATTACTCCACTGTCACAATGCCCCACCCCAATATATCTGCTTTCTTTCAGATAATATTTCCATGGTGTAACTTTTTCTACTCTTTTCACTTTTGTTGTTTATATAGTTGGATTTATTTGTGTACCTGTGTATGTGTTTTAGATAGCTAGAGTATTTAGTTCATTCACTTTTAATATAATTAATGTTCATAATATATAAAGTCTATAATAGGAGTTAGCAAAATTTTTCTGTAAAGGACCTGAAACTAAGTATTTTAGACTTTGTGAATAAAAAAGGTTTTAATCACAACTATTTGATTCTGCCATTATAGCACAAAAGCAGCCACAGACAATTTGTAAATAAATAAGCATGGCTGTGTTCCAGTAATATTTACCAACACAGATGGCAGGTGGGATTTAGTTGGTTGCTATAGTTTAGCAATCCTTGAATAAGAAGATGGTTTGAAAGTGTTTCTCATAAACAAAACAAAACAAAACAGTGTCTCAAATAAACTATCTTGCAAGAGAAAATTATGTTTGGGCATGACTCCCAGGATATAAAAGTATTTCAACTGTGAATTCTAAATCAAAAATTTTATGAGGATTTTTTTTTCTTTACAGTTGTAGTGATTAAAACTTGTTTTATTGCTGCCAAAACACAAAGTACTAATGCACAAAATTAGAGTACCCAGATACAGACCATGCAGATATGGGAATTTGGTCTAGACCAGTCATTTGGAAAACTATGAATTATGTTCCAAGTGCTATAACCACTATGGTTTTACCTTTTACAATACATGCACAAGAATAAATTCCAGATTATTAAGACTTCAATATGAAAAGCACAGCACATTTATGCTAGGGAAAGACAACTTACTACATAATAAACATTGATATATCTGACTATATTGAGGAAAATTTTGTGTTAAAAACTATATATAAACAAGATAGATTCCAAAATGGCAGACTAGGGAAGGGCGTATTGCTCTAGATAGGGGAAATAGTAAAAACAAACAAACAAACAAAAAGTGTAGGAAGTACATTTTCAGGGGAGAATTAGAGAGAAAACTACAGTAAAAATTCTACAGAAGGAAGAGAAATGCCATGGATTGGTGTGTAAAGGTGTGGATGTGCTACACAAACATGAACACAACATATGACCCCAGGAGCTGAGAGCCAGAGAGAGCAGGTTTAGAGAGTGAGGTGAGATCAGACTGCAGCTGCCCATGCCATTGGTGATAAAGCTGGAGGGGGAGCTTGGTGTGAGTCCAGCCTGGAACCCTAAGAAGGATAGGGTACCCACTGACCCAGGGGGAAAAAAGGGTCAAGATTCACTCTCCACAGCCCCCCACAACAGTGCCCAGAAACTGGCTGGGGGGGCACCATTTTGGACATAAGCAGCACCTGCAGAAGCCTTTGCACACACACTGAGCTACTAGCTGGGACAAGATGCCATCTTGTCAGTGGTGACAGGGACAGGAACTTGGGCTTGTACATCTGGCAATCAGTGGGGAAAAGGCAACATTGTGAAATGAATGGGGGTTACATCTGGTGGCTCTTGTACACGAGTGTGATTCAGAGGGAAAAATCCATATTCCCCACTGACGTTGAGTTTAGTTGGGAGGATTGACAGGGGGCTAGGCACTGACATATGACTGTGAATTGCCCCCAGTCTCTCAACATATCATGGCTCCAGGGCTCAAACCACCTCAGTGAGGCACCCAAAGGCAGCTGGCTCTGGAAATGTCTCTGCCTCTCTGTGGATGGGACAGACTGGCAGGGTTGAGCAGATCCTCTGTACCCCATGATTGTGGGAGCCTTGTGTGCAGAGACTGTGGGAACTTTGTGACTGCACAAAAGGGCACAGGGTTTAGCTGGGTCTCTGGATAATCAATATGAGCGGCTCCATACACTCAGAGCTCCCTGATTGCCTGAGGTGGGTCACAGTAATGGGAACATGCTCACGTTGAGGATAGCACATTGAGGAACACAACAATACTTCAATATTAGAATGTGAAGAAGAGACTGATGAAATGCCTGAAATGGAATTCAACTTAGGATTACTCAGAAGCATAGAAGCAACTCCATAAATTAAAAAAATTCATGTATGACATGAACTAAATTTTTTCCCATGGAATTGAAATTTTGAAGAGAAAACAAAATGAAATGTTAGAAATGAAGAATTCAATACCTTAAATAAAAATACAGTGGAAAGTCTTAACAAAACACTTGCTGAGGCAGAAAAAAGAATATCCAAGTTAGAAGACAAACTTTGGAAATTTTTCAGTCAGACAAAAAAATTTATAAAAATTACAAGAAAACAAACATTGTTGGAGATTTTACTATCAAGCTACCCAAATGGGTCTTAGGAGTTCCTTAAGGAGTAGAAGGTGAGAATGGATTTGAAGGCCTATTTAGTGAAATAATTACAGAAAACTTGTATAAGTTGGATAAAGAAAAAAAAAAAGTCCAAGTACACACGGCATGGAGAACTCCTTATAGACATGACCAAAAATATCTCACCACAATACACTGTAGTCAAATATTCAACAGTAAAATATAAAAGATTCTAAAATATGCAGCAAAGAAATGACAGATTACTTTCAGAGGCTTTCTAATTAGACTCACAGCTAACTTCTCATCAGAAATCCTACAGGCTAGGAGAGAATGGAGTTACATAGTACAAATTTTAAGAGGAAAAAACTGTCAACCAAAATACTGTACCCTGCAAAGCTCTCATTTATGAATGAAGGTGAAATAAAGATCTTCCATAACAAACAGAAATTGAAAGAATTTGTCTCTACTAAGCCAGCCTTACAGATACTTAAGGATGTGCTACACACAAAAACACAGATACTCATCATTATGAAAGAATGTGAAAGCCGAAAAATCTCCTGGTAAAAGTACAAAGGAAATCCAAAGCAAACAACAGGAATATTTACAGAAAAATAGCAGGGCCAAGTTGTTACTTATCAATAATAACATTGAATGTAAATGGCCTAGACTCTCCAACTAAGATATTTGTTGGCAGAATGGGTCAAAAAACAAACCCATCTATTTGCTCCCTATAAGAAACATACTTCACAACATTGATACACAGACTGAAAATGAAAGGATGGATAAAGAATTTCATGATAATGGAAAGCAGAAATGAGCAGGTGTAGCTATCCTAAAATCATACAAAAAAAAAAAAGACTTTAACGAAAAACTGTTAAAGGAGACAAAGAAGGGTACTATGTAATGATTAAGGGATCAATTCAACAGAAAGATGTGACTATAATAAATGTATATGCATCCAATGCCAGGGCACCTGGCTATTTCAAACAAATATTAATAGATTTAAAGGGAGACATACACTCCAATACAACAGTAATGGAAACTTCAACATCCCACATTCAAGAATGGACAGCTCAACCATACAGAAAATCAACAAAGAAACAACAGAGCTAATTGATGCTATGGTTCAAATGGATCTGATATCTACAAAACCTTTCACCCCACAGTTACAGAACACACATTCTTTTCATCAGTGCATGGAACTTTCTCTAGGATAGACCACATTATAGGCCATAAAGCAAGTCTCAGCAAATTAAAAAAAATCAAAATCATACCATGCATCTTTTTGGACCACAATGGAATGAAGCTGGGAACTAACAACTTTAGAATCTGTTGAACATATGCAAACACAAGGAAACTGAACAACATGATCATGAAAGAAAGTAGGTCACAGAAGAAATCAAAAGAGAAATAAAAAAATTTCTGGAATCTAATGAAGTCAACAATTCAACGTGTCAAAACTTATGGGATACAGCAAAAGCAGTGTTAAGAGGGAAATTTATAGCAACTGGTGCCTACATCAAGAAATTGGAAACGCTCCAAATAAATGAGCTGTCAATGTGTCTCAAGGACCTAGAAAATAACAACAAATCAAACTGACATTAGTAGGAGGAAAGAAGTAATTGAAGTTAGAGAACAAACAAAACTGAAACCAAAAGAAAATATATAAAATACCAGTGAAAGAGCTAGTGTTTTGAAAAAAGTAAACAAACTTGATATACCATTGGCCCAACTAGGCAAAAAAAAAAAAAAAGAGGGAGAAGACCCAAATCAATAAAATCAATAGAATCAGAGACGAAAAAGAAAATGTGGGGCTGGCGCTGTGATGTAGTAGTCTAGGCCAGTATTCCTATTCCATATGGGTTTTGGTTCACATCCTGGCTATACCACTTCCAATCCAGCTCTCTATTATGGAAAATGGCCCAAGTCCTTGGGCCCCTGCACCTATGTGAGAGACCTGGAAAAATCTCCTGGTGCCCAGCTTTGGATGCCCAGCTCTGCCCATTGTAGCCATCTGGGTAATGAACCAGCAGATAGAAGACCTTTCTCTCTGTCTCTCCCTCTCTTTGTAAATCTACCTCCAAATAAATAAATAAATCTTTTAAAAAGTAGGCAATGTAATAATAGTCAAGAATTACTATAAAGAGCTATATGCCAATAAATCAGAAAATCTAGAAGAAATTGATAGATTTCAGTATCACAGATTAGAATAGTTAATACCAAAATGTCCATGCTACCCAAAACAATTTACAGTTTCAATACAATTTCAATCAAAAGACCAATGATACTCTTCTCAGACCTAGAAAAAAATGATACTAAAATTCATATGGAGACACAAGAGACTTCAAACAGCTAAAGCAATCTTTAACAACAAAAACAAAGTCATAGGCATGACAATACCAGATTTCAAGACATAAAACAGGGCAGTTATAATCAAAACAGTCTGCTACTGGCAAAAAAAAGACATGTACACCAATGAAACAGAACAGAAACTCCAGAAAAGAACCCACGCATCCATAACCAACTTATCTTTGAGAAAGGAGCTAAAATCAATCCCTGGAACAAGGAACAGACTCTTTGACAAATGGTGCTGTGATAATTGGATCTCCACATGCAGAAGCATGAAACAAGACCCCTACCTTACACCTCACACAAAAATCCTCTCAAAATCATTCAAGGACCTAAATCTATGACCGCATACCATCAAATTACTAGAGAACATGGGGGATACTGTGTAAGACATCAGCATAGGCAAAGCCTTTTTGGAAAAGACCCCAGAAGCACAAAGCCAAAATTAACAAAAGGGATCACATCAAGCTGAAAAGCTTCTGTACTGTTAAAGAAACACTCAGGAAAGTGAAGAGGCAACTGACAAAAAGAGGAGAAAATATCTGCAAACTATGAAACTGATAAAAGATTAATATCCAGGGTCTATAAAGACCTCATGAAGCTCTACAAGAAAACAAACAATCCAGTTAAGAAATGGGCAAAGGACTTGAACAAGCATTTTTCAAGAGAAGATGTACAAATGGCCAACAGACACATGAACAAAAGCTCAGGATCACTAGCCACAGGGAAATGCAAATCAAAACAACAATGAGGTTTCGCCTCACCCCAGTTAGAATGGCTGTCATACAGAAATCAACATACAATAAATGCTGGTGAGGATGTAGAGAAAAAGATACCCAATACCACTGCTGGTGGGAATGTAAACTGATACAGCCATTGAGGAAGATAGTATGGAGACACCTCAGAAATCTGAAAATAGATCTACCCTATGCAATTCCACTCCCGAGAATTTACCCAAAGGAAATGAAATCAGCATATGAAAGAGCTATCTGTACCCCCATGTTTATTGCAGCTCAATTCACAATAGCTAAGATATGGAATCAATCCAAATCCATCAACTGAAGACTGCATAAAGAAATTATGGTATTATGTACACAATGGAATGCTACATAGTGGTAAAATTCTGTCATCTGAAACAAAATGGATACAACTAGAAACTATTATACTGAATGAAATAAGCCAGTCACAGAAAGATAGATACCATGTTTTCTCTAATCTGTGGTAACTAACAGAGTACCTAAAAGGTAATGTATATGAATGAAATTGACATTTTGTGATTCAGTGATTGTTGATAGCCATTGTCTCTACTGTTGAGAAAGTGGTATTTTTTTAATCCAAATATGGAAAAAGCCCAAATTACTGGCTAACCCAAGGTATATTTTAGAAGCCTTTACCAACATGGGTAGGATTAGCTTAAAATGCAAAATCTCAGTGAAATGTTCATTTGCTTCCAGCACAGTAATGTGAGTTAGGTAAAGTGAAAAAGATAATCTTCCAGAGAATATGTTGGTGAGTTAAAAAAAATGCATCCAATAACCTATGTAATTTCAGGAAGTGATTTATCCTAAGCCATTGAAAAACAGTCATTGCATTTTTTGTTTTAATTAATTTTTTTAAGGAATACAAATTTTATAACTTTACGAATATAGTTATTCTTCCCACCATATCCGCTCTCCCACCACTTCTCTTCCCTCTCCCCTAGCCGGTCCCATTCTCCATTAAGATTCATTTTCAATTAACTTTGTACACAGAAGACCAACTCTATACTAAGTAAAGATTTCAACAATTTGCACACACACACAAAACTGAGAACTAGTTTTACAGTTAACTCTCATAATACAACTCATAAGGACAGAGGTCCTGCAGGGGGAGTACACAGTTGCGGAGCATGAGCATGGCCATGGCGTGGCCAGGCCAGGCCCGGGGGCTCCGCATGCGCAGCTGCCCCCGGGTGCCCCCGCCCGAGTTGCGCGGAACGGAGCCCGCGAACTAACCTGAGCCAGGGCCCGCGGAGCCAGCAGGCGGGTGTCCCGGGGATGGCAGCGCAGGGAGGGAACCGGCAGGTGGCCCCGGCCACCACCATGGCGGACAGCGACCCCGCAGGGTGTGCGGTGGTGGTGGCTCTGGGCCGGGTGGCACCAAGGAGGGGTCAACATGGAGTGCGCCTAGCTCCAGGAGGCGCAGGACCAGCTGCAAGGCCTGCAGGAGGACTTCATCTACAGCCTGCAGGCACTGGAGGAGCGGGACTGTGGGCTGGAGCATGTGCACAGCTGCCACCATGATGCCGCTGTGCCCAGGGCTGGCCATGAACAGGCTGCTGTCGCGTGAGGAGGGGGAGTGGATCCTGGAGCAGCTCACCCTCCTCCCCCCAGCAAGAGGACTGTTGGGAACCAGACGGAGAGGGACCAGGCTGCCGACGATGATGCTGGCGGCCTCCTCTCCAGCAGGCCCTGCGAGAGGGGCAAAGAAGATGGCGCCCAGAGGAAGTAAGATGGGCAGAACTCAAAAGCTAATTGGCTACGCAACATCAGGGGAGGTCACAAAACTAGTAACAAGTGTACAGACATATGGCTAGTCCTATAGAAATCCCCCCATAAGGTGATTTTTTAAGTGATTGGTTGGTCCTTAGCCCTGCCCCAATGACTCTGCAGTTTTGTGCTATAAAAGGTACTGTTACACACTAAGTAAATGAGTCCTTGCTTGACTTGGCTCCCTGCTGTGTCTGATTGTCTCCAAGATCAGGAGGCTGGGGAACGGGCAAGTGGCGCACTTACCTTTCCTCGGACCCAGTCCATCCTGTACTGGTGGACTAAGACCCTGCACACAGTGACTCCTGTTGTTAATTTAACAATTAACACTCTTACATATGAAGTCAGTGACCACCTGAGGCTCTTGACATCAACTGTCTAGGCGATGGAAGCCTTTTGAGTCCACAAACTCTGTCAGTATTTGGACAAGGCCTTAAGAAAAGTAGAAGTTCTCTCCTCCCTTCAGAGAAAAGTACATCTTTTATTGATGGCCACTCCTTTCTGCTGGGGTCTCACTCACAGAGATCCTTCATGTAGAACATTTTTGGTCATAGTGTCTTGGCTTTCCATGCCTGAAATGCTCTCATAGGCTTTTCAGCCAGACCAGGAAGCCTTAAGGTATGACTCTTAGGTCAGAGTGTTACTAGAGCAACTGTCATTCTATGAGTCTGGTGTGTGAACTGCTTCCCATGTTAGTATTTCTCTTATCCCACATTGTTAGTCTTTTATTTTATTCATCTTCATGTCACTAAAGGACCTGGCATAGATCTTTGCATATACGTAGTGTTCAACAAATATTAAACTGGATTCTGTGAAGATACAGTTTAAAAACTCTTTTCTAGTAACAGCTGCTAAGAAAATAGAAACTTAAGAACAAATAATCCAATAATCAAAATTACAATGATTGTAAGATTCTGAGAATATACATAATAAATCAAAGACTAAAAAAATTCTTTGAAAGAAAAAAAATTAGCAATCCCTTCTTACTTGCTAGTGAAATTTTAGAAGGAAAGGCCTAATTATTTATTAGCCCAAAATATATAATCTTGGGAGAATAAGACTGAAATTGATTATTAAAATATTTATAAATATTCCTTTATAGTCTCTAAAACCATTGAAACTATACTAAATAAACATTTACAGATTTAAAAAATTTTGTATCTACTTGATACTATACAATGAATTTATCTTTGATAGCATGATAATTTTCTGAAATGTTGGTGATAGTATATCACAGAAAATATATGAATAACATTGGATTATAGTTAAAAAATCAAATTCTCTGAACACTATTCTTCCTCTTAACAAACACAACTACAGTGTTCTGATTACAATTCTGAAATTTTAATTTTGTCTCTGACTCCAATCAGTATAGACTATCAATACATAAATAGCATCTTCTATACCTTTTATAAGAAAATAAACTACAGGTAGACTACCATTTTTTGAAGATGCTTTTGTATATCTTATGCAGGTTGCAGCAAATCCCCTAAGACTCATATGATAGAAAGACTGATTTTCATCCTTTATCAATGAAGGCTGATGTACTGTACAGGAAATTGCCAAACTTTTATAGTCATATTATAAAGTGCTAAATCAATAATTTCTTCACATCCTGGGATGATGCAAAAACAACACTTTAAGGTTTTACCTGAGCAATTCATTAGACTAAGAGTCTAGAAGTACACTGACCAGTATAATAGCTACAAGCATACATGACTATTTATATCTAAACTGTACTTACTTAAAATGAAAATTACATAAATTCAGCTCCTCTGTTACAGTAGCTTAATTTCAAGTTCTCAAAATCCCCATATGCTAGTGACTATCATACTGTACAGGACAGAATTAGGAAATATTTCTACCACTGGATAAAATTCTACTGGACAGCACAGGTCTAGAAATCCAGTAATTTGAATCAGCTCAAATAGTACAAATGGACTGTCCTATCATCCATTGACTTTTGGATATGTTAACTAATAAGATACAGTAGTAGCCCTATTATTTCTTTCAATGTAATTGTCAAATAACTGTCACTGACCAGAGTTGGGACACACTCCTATGAACTGCATAAGACATCAAATTCTTTCTTGCCCTGGGGCCTTTTGTTAGTCCATCTTTTGGCCCACTATTCACTTTCTGCCCCAGCTGGAATGTTTACTGCTCTAGAAAGGTTTTCTCTGACCTTTCTACCAAAAACAGGTTTCTCCTCACCAGCTATCTATCTCAGAGCCCTATTAATTTCCATCACAGGACACCATAATTTTAATTAATTATTTTGTATCTCTTCCACTGCTGGTGAATCTTTGGCCTATCTTATATACAACTCTTCCCGGCAGGCTCATCAAGCATAGGCATGCACACAAAACTCAGTGAATGAATAAATTAACATTTGTTGAATACATGAATATATTTGGATTTCGGCTGTCTTTCTCCTTATAACAAACTCATATTCTTTTGGCACTATGCTTTTATATTTATTTCAGCTTACATGTCTCCATTTTTTTCCAAGAAAACTATTTATCTCTTAATTTTTAAACTTCAATTTTGGACACAAGGGGCAATGATTAGAAAAAGAATTCCCAAACTAGAAGAGGAAAATATTCTTAGAAGAGCTTTAGAAGACAATAAACTTATTTTTAACAATCCATCCTGTCTCCTCAGCATGTACCAAGAGAACTGGTATACTGACCTCATTCCTCAGTGCAAACACATAATTGTGTGGCATATAATACAAAGACAAATTCAATTAGCCTGGGTATTAAAGAAGATAAGTTTTGGGGCCGGTGCTATGGCGTAGCAAGTAAAGCCGCAGCCTGCAGTGCCTGCATCCCATATAGACGCCAGCTCGAGTCCTGGCTGCTCTACTTCCTTTTGTTTTTAAAGCAGCAGTTTGGCCATGTCTTTTTTTTTTTTTTTTTTTTTTTTTTTTTTTTTTAAACAGGCAGAGTGGACAGTGAGAGAGAGAGAGACAGAGAAAGGTCTTCCTTTGCCGTTGGTTCACCCTCCAATGGCCGCCGCGGCTGGTGTACCGTGCTGATCCAAAGGCATGGGCCAGGTGCTTCTCCTGGTCTCCCATGCAGTGCAGGACCCAAGCACTTGGGCCATCCTCCACTGCACTCCCGGGCCACAGCAGAGAGCTGGACTGGAAGAGGGGCAACCGGGACAGAATCTGGCGCCCCTACCGGGACTAGAACCTGGTGTGCCGGCGCCGCAAGGCGGAGGATTAGCCTATCGAGCCGCAGTGCCGGCCTGCTCTACTTCCAATCCAGCTCTCTGCTATGGCCTGGGAAAGCAGCAGAAGATGGCCCATGTCCTTGGGTCCCTGCACCCACGTGGGAGACCCGGAGGAAGCTCCTGGCTCCTGGCTTCGGATCGCTGCAGCTCCAGCCGTTGTGACCAATTGGGGAGTGAATCATCAGATGGAAGACCTCTCTCTCTCTATGCCTCTCCTCTCTCTGTAACTCTGACTTTCGAATAAATAAATAAATCTTAAAAAAAAAAAAAAGATAAATTTCGGCCGGCGCCGCGGCTCACTAGGCTAATCCTCCGCCTTGCGGCGCTGGCACACCGGGTTCTAGTCCCGGTCGGGGAACCAGGTTCTGTCCTGGTTGCCCCTCTTCCAAGCCAGCTCTCTGCTGTGGCCCGGGAGTGCAGTGGAGGATGGCCCAAGTGCTTGGGCCCTGCACCCCATGGGAGACCAGGAGAAGCACCTGGCTCCTGCCTTCAGGTCAGTGCAGTGCGCTGGCAACAGCGCGCCGGCCGCGGCGGCCATTGGAGGGTGAACCAACGGCAAAGGAAGACCTTTCTCTCTCTCTCTCTCTCACTGTCCACTCTGCCTGTCAAAAATTTAAAAAAAAAAAAAGATAAATTTTATAAAAGCACAGTAGTAAAAAAGAATTTGAGAAGATGTGGAAATTTTCCACTAATCTTATTGAATCAAATCTCTTTTTTATCCTTGACTATTTGTCATCTAATGCCTGCTATACTCAGACAGCAATGCCACTTGAAATGCTTTTTACTAATATAGAAAACACAAAATAATCAGACAACCTAATCTCAAAATAACCATACAAGGGTCATTTGAGAAACAGTTGTTAAAAATATCTTGCAAAAGTTACATGCAATCATAAAGAAAGGAACAGATGCTTTTCAAAATATAATTGAATTGTGAAACTCTTGTGACTTAAATGTTTAACATTACCACATTTGATGACTCAATGTATGTCCATAGAATTTACTCAAAATTGTCAAAAAGGTTACATGTAGTCTCCCAAGAACAATGCTCTTCAAAATGATCACCTTAGGGGAATTCACAAAACTTACTCTGAGCCAAAAGAAGACTAAATGACCAATATGTACTAATAGCACTAAAGAATTTTAACCATTATGTATAAAACAGCATCTATATAAAACTGTTTAAAGTTCCAACTTAAAATACAAGAAATAGTTATCGAACTTCTGCAGCTTTGTCTTTTTTATAACTATTATACATATGGGTATATACATATCCATATATGTATACATACATATGATCCATTCAGCAAAAACTGCTAACATTTTAAACAATTTTAGCTTTGTCTTTCAAACATTAGAAAAAGGCCTCGGCCGGCGCCGTGGCTTAACAGGCTAATCCTCCGCCTTGTGGCGGTGGCACACCGGGTTCTAGTCCTGGTCGGGGCGCCGGATTCTGTCCCGGTTGCCCCTCTTCCAGGCCTGGGAAGGCAGTAGAGGATGGCCCAAGTCCTTGGGCCCTGCACCCGCATGGGAGACCAGGAGAAGCACCTGGCTCCTGGCTTCGGATCAGCACAATGCGCCGGCCGCGGCGGCCAGTGGAGGATGAACCAACAGCAAAAAGGAAGACCTTTCTCTCTGTCTCTCTCTCTCACTACCCACTCTGCCTGTCAAAAAAAAAAATAATAAAATAAAAAAAAAAAGAAAAAGGCCTCATAAAATATACCCACTCAAATACAAGTCCTGGCAATTTTATGGTATCTAGTATAACAAAAAGGGGAAGCATTTATTTAAGTCTTTATCTTGAAAGATAAAACTAAGAATTATTAATTAACTGTATTTCCTAAGCTGATCATGACTTTTCATAGCTTCATAATTTTCACTGTATTTGACAATGAATTCAAATAATGTTAGGAGATTGGGGGGGGTAGGGTAGGACATGATTACTTCATTTATTCAGCAAATATCTATTGAGCATCTATTGACAAAAACTGTTCTTGGCACCTGGGAAACACAGTTGAACAAAGAGGGCAAACATTAATTTATAAAGGATTTCTGTACACTACCAAGTTCAGTAATGAGAGATTTGAGCCAGTGCTCCCGGGTACTACGTACTCCTTGAATATGGTTTGCTCGTACTTCCTTTACAGAAAACAAACCATACCCCATCCTGCAACAAAATCTTCCTCAACATCTATTTCAGAAGCCAGAATAATGTTTCTGGGCTAAAGAATTCCCATGGGGTGCATATGGCCAAGGATATGGGCATTACTGCTAGAAAGCAGACCAATCTCCCTCTCATGTTCCTATACCATCTTCCCTCTAAGTGCTGCAAGCCAAGCAGCGAAAAGCAAGACCTGGGGAATGGAAGTCTTGAAATAGCAATATATTGTGAAGCTATGGAGAACTGCCAAAGAATCTGAGGCAATAGCAGAATGACATTGCCAAGAATAAGGGCCAGGAATTAAGATTTGATTGATTATAATAAATATATTTATGAGATGATGTACCTTCAGAATGAAGTTATAATTTTTCTGAAGAGTATACTATCAGGTAGCACAGATTTGTCTCTACTTGGTTTGCTACCCTCAGGCTTTAATTCATCATAATCACAATGAATAATGCAGGAACATTTGAAGGGCTGTACTGAGTCACTACACTTTCTGGTAAAACTACCTTTCACAATCCAGAAAGCCATAGCGGCCAGTGTATATATTGCAACACCATGCTTTGAGTGTTCTAAGGTCTTAAAATCTTATCTTTTGTTTGAATCTTTCTTTAAGGCCTATGCTATAATATAATAAGCAGAAGCAAATAAAACTAAAAACCAGCCCAACAAACAAAAATAACAAAGAATCTGAGCAAAACTTAGATGATGTTGGATTACAAAAAACTCGCTATCACTTAAATGATTATAGTTATAGTTCTGAGCTATGTAAAATATAAAAATAATATAAGAAAAATAATAGGTAAATGCATTTGTCCTAGTCAGTTGGGTTGTCTGCATCCTACAGCAGAGTGTCTGGGTTAGAGTCCTGGTTCCACTCCTGATTCCAGCTTTCTGTTAATGCAGACTCTGGGAGGCAGCAGGTGATGGCTTAAGTAGTCAGGTCCCTGCTATCCTTATAGGAGACCTGGACTGAGTTCCCAGCTTCCAGCTTTGGTCAGTTCCAGCCCTGGCCATTGCAGGCATTTGGGGAGTGAACCAGTGGATAGGAACATGCCCTCACGAGGGGTGTATGTATGTTTGCCTCTCAAACTAATAAATTAACTTTAAAAAAGGGAAAATGACATCAAGGTAGACTCACTGAATAGTAAATGAATAGTTTCTAGATTCTCTGGACTATGAGTTCAGTTTTTGGAAATAAGAACTCAGAGTAGTAAGCTAAATGTTGATTATTCATTAAGGAAAGCATTTATGAAGACAAATATACTGAGGCCAACCAAATTAACTAAGCTTCCTAATGGCTTAAAAACCTCCTGCACTGAGCAATGATATGACAGGTCAAGTTGCTGCTTATACCCACATTCCATATCAGAGCATTGACTGGAATCCTGGTATTGCAGGGCAGCAGGTTAAACTGCCACTTGGGATGTTCGCATCCCATATTGCAGATTTAAAAAAAAAATCTTTTCATGTTTAATACCTTAAAAAAGAATCTGAGCTCTAATCATAAGATTTATTTATTTAAAAAAAAAAAAAAAGCAAAAGCAGTACTATTGTTTCAGTAAGAAACCACCACTGGGGCTGGCACTGTGGTGTAGCAGGTAGAGCTGCTGCCTGCAATGCCGGTATCCCATATAGATGCTGGTTCGTATCCTTGGCTACTCCATTTCTGATCCAACTCTCTGCTTACAGCCTGGGAAAAGCAGTGGCCCAAGTGGGTGGGCCCTGCTACTCATGTGGGAGATCTGGATGAAGATCTGGGCTCCTGGCTTCAGCCTGTCCCAGCACTGGTCCCTGCAGTCATCTGGGCAGTGAGCCAGCAGGTGGAAGATCTCTCTTTCTCTGTCTCTCCCTCTTTGTCACTCAGACTTTCAAAACAGATAAACAAATCTTTTTTTTAAAGCTACCACTAATCTTTTTAAAAAAGAATTATTTTACTATTTGAAAGAGTGACAGAAAGGGGAGAAAGAGAGAGAGAGAGAGCACGCAATCAAGATCTTGCATGAGCTGTTTCACTCCCTAGATGTCTACAATAGCAAGGGCAGGGCCAGGCTGAAGCCAAGAGTGAGAAACTCCATTTAGGTCTCCTACATGGGTAGCAGGAACCCAAGTACTTGGGCCACCATCTGCTGCCTTCCCAAACATATTAGTAGGAAGTTGGATCCAAAGTAGAGGATTTGAACTCCTATCCATATAGGATATGTCCCAAGTTGCAGCTTAACCTGCTGCACCACAATGCCTACTTCACCCATAACTGATCTAGGATCCACTATTTTTTTTCTAATATTCTGTAAACTGGGTTCATCAGTTATCTTATTCATTAAAAAAAAATTAAATACAATATTTTTTAAAAATGCCAGCCAAGGAATGAAAATCCAAAAACAAAATCACATATTATTTCCTATTTCACTTAATTTATACTTTTGTCACAATTCAGGAGAATGCAGAGATAAAGCAAACAAGCAGGTGCATCTTGAGAAACAATTAAGGATATTTCAAAATCTGAATTTAGTTTCATTTTAGGACAGATATTTTAATACTATATATAATACACAATCTTCAATACTTGGAAAAAAGATAATTTCTATGGAAAATAGTTTTACTTTCATTAAACAAATGAAAAAAAAATTTCCCCCTTGTAACAATCAAAATTGTAGCAAAATTTTAGTCTATTGTAGGTAAACTTCACTGAGAATAATCAAAAGTAGAATTTATACATTAATATATATGTAGATATTTTACAACTAAATTTGAACCTTGTGTGTTAGACCTTATTTGCATACCTGAATAGATGAATATTTGGAAAAATTTTCCATTTGATATCGCCTAAGAACTTCATTTAGTCTTTGATCTGAAAAAAGAGAAAAATAATTTAAGTTCATTGAATTATGTTCAACTTTCAAAAACTAGAGATATAGTAGTTATTATTTGTTGTATCCAATGCAAAACAGCTGGTTTCCATTGCTTCTCAAAATAAGATGAATCATCAATTTCAGCACACCATTTTAGATCTTAAAAAGAGGCCTGTTTACACACCTAAGCCAACTAATTATTGCCACTGAGAATAAGAACAGCTATGAAGAATTAATTTTCTGATTTCATAAACCTAAATTCTCCATATCTCCAGGCTTATTCTTTAGGTTAGCAGACATAAAAAATTTTCTAAAAATTCTATACGCTTCAAGATTCCTAATACTAGAAGAGTTGGGAAGAAAAACTGTAGCCATATATCTCAGAATTCTTAAAATTAACTGAAACTCTTCCAGAACAAGCCTCCATAGTGAGGAGAAACTGAAGGACAAAGAATCCAAATTAAAAAGGAACGGGCCGGAGACAATGAAAAATAAGGTCCAGAATAAAGCCACGAGACTTCATATCAAGAGAGACACATACATAGGACATAGCAACTAACAAATATAAAAATCACAATTCTTTCCAAGATCATATGGAATATTTAAAATTGGTTACTTTTTGGCAATAGAGAAAGTCTCAACAATTTTCAAAGGATTGAAGCCAAAGAAAACATGTTATCTGACAACAGCACATTTAAGCTAGAATCAAAAAATAAAGGGTACATAATCCAATTAAGAAATTGCTTTTATTTATTTATTTATTAAAGATTTATTTATTTATTTGAAAGGCAGAGTTACAGAGAGAGAAGGAAAGACAGAGAGAGAATCTTCCATCCATTGGTTCACTCCCCAAATGGCTGTAACAGTCAGGGTTGGACCAGGCCAAAGCCTGGAGCCGGGAGCTTCTTCCAGGTCTCCCATGTCACTGGCAGGAGCCCAAGCACTTTAGCCATCTTCTACTGACTTCCCAGGCATATCAGCAGTGAGCTAGATCAGAAGCAGAACAGCCAGGACTGGAATCAGCAAATATATGGGATGCCAGAACTGCAGGCGACAGCCTAACCCTCTCTGCCACAATACTGACCAAAGAAATCACTTTTAAACAATCCAGAGGTCTCAGCAGGAAACACAAAATAAATCTGAAAATACAAGTGATCTTTAGAATGTCCATGGAAAATGTGTATTATGAAAAAAATATGCAAGAACATCATTTTTTTGCACCAAAATAAACTTTTTTTTTTTTTTAAAGATTTACTTATTTATTTGAAAGGCAGAGTTATAGAGAGGTAGAGGCAGAGAGACAGAGAGAGGTCTTCTGTCCACTGGTTCACTCCCCAGATGGCTGCAATGGCCAGAGCTGGATGGATCCAAAGTCAGGAGCCAGGAGCTTATTCTGGGTCTTCTGCATGGGTGCAGAGGCCCAAGTACTTGGGTCATCTTCTACTGCACATTAGCAGAGAGCTGGATTAAATTGGAGCATTCAGGACTCAAACCCATATGGGATGCTGGCACCGCAGGCAGTGGCTTTACCTGATATGCCACAGTGCCAGCCCCTAAATTATCTTTTAATTCGAATTTTCCCCAAACTGCTTAAATCACTCATGTAGCTTGAACAGCTAATAATGAAAATATGCTTATTTCAAAGTGCTTAATGATAAAGCATTATCTGCACATATACTAGGAAAAAACGAGCCTGAAGCTATAACTCCATTCTAAAAGGTTAGAAAAGAACAGCAATATAATCAAAGAAAGATAAATGAAGGCAATAATAAAGATAAACTTATAAAATAAATATAAATTCACAAAAATATAATAAAGATATGGTCATCTAAAGTTATTTTAAAATAAAGTTATATTTATAACAAGGATTTTGCAAAGTAGAACTAGAAAGGAAATTCCTTAGTATGTTAATGGGTGCTCAAACACACAAAAAACCCACACAGCAAAGATGATATTTAAGAGTGAAAATGTTGAAAACTTCTCCTTGGAAGTTGAGAATGGCAGAATAAATTACTCAACACTCTACTAGAAGTCTAAGTTAATGCAAGTAAAAGAAATAAAAGATAAAAAAGCTGAAAAGAAAAACTTTGTCATTATTCATAGTCATGAGTGTGTAAGTAGTTAAACCAAAAGAACACACAGATAAATTCTTAAAAATCAATGACCAAATTTAGCAAGCTTGTTGGACAAAAGGTCAATAGACAAATGAATTATATTTCTACACCCTGGCAACATAAAGTTAGAAAATAATAAGATGCCATTTACAGCACCATCAAAATTATCTGTGCCTGGAACGAAATCTACTGAAAGATTCCTACACAGAAAACTGAAAAATGCAGGAAAGAAATTAAAGACTAACATAAGTGGTTATCCATGGTTTCAATAAATCAAAATTATATAGCTGTCAAATCTTCCAAACTGATCCAGGGGTTCAGTGCATCTTCATCAATACACAAAAGAGAATATCATGGAAGTTGAAAGGCTGAGTCTACAATATAGATGGAAATGTGAAGAGAAAGATATTTTTGAAAAAGAACTGGGGGAGGACTTATTCTATCAGATAGTAAGATGTAATATGAGGCTACAATAATTTACATGGCAACACTGTGTTGTATGAATAGACAGAAATGACCAGTGAATGGAAATTCAGATTCTAGAGATACACTCATGTGAATATGGCTACTTAAATTATAATTGAAAGGGAATTACAGAGCATATGGAAGGTAGAAGGAATTTTCAGAAAAGACAATGTTTTTGTAAATGATTCTGGGTCAAATTGATATCCTTATGGAAATAAAGGAAACATCATCCACAACAGTGAATTCTAGGTGAACTGAAAATATAATGAAGGACAAAACAGTAATTTCTAGAAGAGAACAGAGAGAATATATTTATAACCTTAGGTGAAGGAAAGAATTTTTAATCAGAGCACAGAAAGCTATAACTATAAAAGAAAAACTAATAACTACACTAAAATTCAGAAGTTCCGTTTATCAAAAGAGACCATTGAAAGTGCAAAAATGAAAGCCATAAGTAGGGAGAGGATATTTCCAATACATATAGTTAATAAAGGACTTATTTTTTAAAATACATAAAGAACTTTTTATCACTTAAAAAGCAAACAAACTTATAGAATAAGAAAACTTGAAGGGTACTTCACAAAAAGGATACTAAAGTGGTCAGTAAACATAGAACAACTGCTCCAGTTTACTAGGTATCAGAAAAATACAAATCACAATAAAATTAAAATGTTAAAAGTAAAAATCAAGTGTTGATGAGAATATGAAATAATTTCCAGGAATTATGTTTAAGTATAATTTACACTCTACCAGCAATGTATAGAGCTTGATTTAAACCATATTCTCACAAACACTTGATTGAGTGTTCTTTTTCTTGACCTGAATTGTGGTTACATGAATTTTGCACTTTTTTTGTAATAATTTACTTCTGTTTTCTTTACTTTTGTATATATATATATATTATGCATAAGTAAATATACATATATATGCATATATATTAACTACATGAGTATCTAAACATATATATAAAATATATATTTGACAGGACTTCAAAATGTTCATGGAAAAATGGAATTAAAAGATAAGGGTAAACCTATGTAAGCAAGTTGTAAAATAAATGAAGAGTTAAGGAAATTGAAGAAATAAAAGGTTCCAAGTATTGATTAGGTCAAAGAAAAGTTTTAGTAGGAGAAAGATACTTGAGTCCAAGATTTCAAAAGTAGGTCAACTTGAATAGGACTTGTGTTTATGCCCAAGAACAAATAAGTGCTACCTTTCTGACACAATCAAAAACACAAAAATTAATGGTTTGCCAGACACTAGACATCAGAAAATGACAATGGCAGATGGGAACCAAACACAGTGAGCTTTATGATTGCCTAAGCTTAATAACTGGAGAGACTTTCCAGACATGGGCATAGGGAAATGAAGTGCAAGAAGAGCCCACCTAAATTAAGAAGATGGAGCTGAAAGTTGCTTAGACCAAGTGAACTAGAATTGGCAGGACAAAATATAGGAAAAAGTCTGCACAAAGAAACAACTCCAAGTATCTGAGATCCACAGAGGTTGCCTCTACACACAATACTGAACAGCTTTTTGTCTTTTAAAGAAACTGAATATATAATTTTAAAACTCCACAAAGAAAACTTGTGGTCTAGTTGGCTTGACAGGTGAATTTTACTGAACATTTAAGGAAGAAATAATATCAACTCTAGACAAAGTCTTTGAAAAAATTGAAAAAGATATTTTCTATTTAATTTTATAAGCTGAAATTATTTGATACCAAAATCAAAGATATTAGCAGTAATGGGAGGGACCAGAACTGTGGCATAGCGGGTCCAAGTAGTTTCATTCAGAAAGACAAGGTGTATTTAACATTTGGAAACTGACCAAGGTAATTCACCCTATTAATAAAATGAAAACATCTGATCATTCAATAAATGAAGAAAAAATCATTTGAAAAAATCCAACACCTATTCTGACAAAAATTCTCAATAAACTAGAAACAGAAAGGAAAATCTTCATAAGATGTTCTGAAAAACCTATAGCCAGCATCATGCTTAATTTTGAAAGACAGATGCTCTCGCCTACAAACAGAAAGAAGACAAGAATGTCTCTCCTCATCACTTCTGTTCAACACTGTAATAGAAACTCTACCTAGTGTAATATGGCAAGAAAAAGAAACAAAAGCTATCCAAATTGGAAAAGAAGGGGAATACTATTTTTAGATAACCAGATCATCCATGCAAAATATCTGATGGACTCTACCCAAAAAATCCTATTTAAACTAGAAAAATGAGTTTGGTAAAATTTCAGGGAACAATATGTAAATGTGTGTGTGTGTTCCTGTACACTTACAATGAAAAACCTGAAATCAAAAGTGTAAAAAAAAAAAACAACATTTAAAACAGTCTGAAAAACTGTGAAACACGGAAATAAATCTGATGTGTAAAACATATATTAAAAGTATAAATATTATTGAAAGAAATTAAAGAGCGATGTTAATATGGAGGTATGGTTTTTCACTGGCCAGAGTACTCATATCATTAGGATATGAATTCTACACAAATTGATCAATACACTCAATAATGTGTGTATCAAAATTCCAGCATCATTTTTTGTAGAAATTCTTAAGTTGATCCTTAAACTCTTGTGTAACCACAAAGGACTGAAGATAGCCACATAACTCTGAAAAAGAAAACATTTAAAAGGCTAACACTGTTGGATTTTAAGACTTATTATACATAAGCAATAACAGTAAGATAGTGAGGCATTGCTGTCCAGATAAGACCAACAGATCAGGAGAAGAGAGCTCAGAAATAGATTAAAATATATGGTCAACTAAATGTTAACAAAAGAACAAAGGTAACCTGACAGAAAAAGAAGAATCTCTCCAAATGGGCATCTATATGCAAAAAAAGTGAACTTGATCCCTTACCTCAGACCTTATCCAAAATTTAACTCTATGAATCTTAGACACATAAAACCTAAAACTATAAAACTTCTATGAGAAGACACGGAACATCTTTGCAGCCTTAGGTTAGGCTTTGATTTCTTAGGCACCAAATGAATAATCATAAAAGAACAAACTGATGAACTGAACTTCATGAAAATTAAAAATTTCTCTTCTGTGAAAGAAATTTTTAAGAAAATGAAAAGAGAAAAAGATCAATCCATCAGTACTATTATAAGCCTCTTCATATAAATTAACTCTGAAGGAATAGTGCTGTGATGCAGCAGGTTAAGCCACCATTCTTAATGGTGTTTTGAGTACCAGCTGATCCAGCTTCCTGCTCTGTGTCTAGGAAAGACAGATGAAGGCTCAAGTACTTGGGTTCCTGCCACCCACGTGGGAGAACTGGATGGAATTCCTGGCTCCATGGGCATTTGGGGAATGAACTAGCACATGGAAGTCCTCTAACTTGCTGTCCCTCCACCTTTCAAATAAATAAATCTCTTTTTTAAAAAAATGAATCTTTGTTCCCTAGATTGATATACAAGTCCTTTTTTGAACAAGTCCCTAAGAACTATGAGATCATCCTTGGAAATGTGTTACCTCTGACATGATGCCAAGCACTTCTCTACTTTGTTATACAACTCCTTGTTTTGGTGTGTATGCCTCTTTCCCTTTGCGACATCACATCAAGTTCCATATGTGAGAACTTGAAGTGAACTCAATTCTTGAGAACATTACTTCAAACCTTATTGGATCCCCAACACATGAATTACTGACCTCAACTACAGGAATTCAAAATACATATAAACTCAGGGCCAGCACTGTGGCGTAGTAGGCTAAGTCCCCACCAGCAGCACCAGCATCACATATGGGCACGGTTTGTGTCCCAGTTGCTCCTCTTCAGATCCAGCTCCCTGCTAAATGCTCCTGGGAAAGCAGTGGAAGACGGCCCAAGCCCTTGGGCCCCTGCACACACATGGGAGACCTGGAAGAACCTCCTGGCTCTTGGCTTCAGACTGTCTTAGCTCTAGCTGTTATGGCCTTTTAGGGGAGTGAACCAGCAGATGGAAGATCTTTTGCGTCTCTCCTTCTCTCTGTAACTTTACCTCTCAAATATATATATATCTTTAAAAAACGCATATTAACTCAAGACCTTGACTGCCACTTTGAGAGCTCAGGCCACAGCAGAGTCACACTCTGTCAGCTGCTTCTACAAAAACTGAGAATATTTTCGGTTGACACGTCAACCCCTTCTCCACATACCAAAGTCTCAGTCTGCAACAGGCCTTGCAACCTCTGAAGCCTCAACCTCCAACACCGACCCTGGCCTCTAGCATTAAGGAACCCCAAGCACTGCAGTGGAATCTCCATTCTGGGGGTCAAGTCAGCTTTTCCTGACAACCACTGGTATAAAGGTACTCATTAAAGTTTAATTAGACGTTTAACTTCTCAGAGAAACCCATTTCTATCCTAACCGAGCAACTGGACTTTAATTATTTTGGGACACAATCACTATGTGGCTCATACACCTGATCCATGGAGTATATTCCCTGTGAAGTTTGTTTACAGTATTCCTTTGACCCCTTAAAAATCGTGAACCTACAAAACTCTTTGCATGGCAATAAAATGTGAGATTAGTAAAATCATATTTGATTATCTCCTTATTTCCACCATATGCAACAAGGAAGAACAGGGCAATGCAAAAGCACCAGAAGTTTGCTAGGACCTGGTTCACTGTACAGGTGCTTGGAGTTCAGATGTTTAGAGCCGGAACAGTAACTATCAGAGCATACAGGCATGTAAGGCCAAGTTAAAAGAAAAAGAAGGTCCAAGGCACCCAACATTCAGTCTCTTTTCTTCATGCAAATCCTACCATTCCATGCTCCAGTTTCCTGAATAAACACAGTTATTTCAAGCCTTTGAATCTTTGCTTCCTCTGCTCCTTCTGCTTGAGATTTCCTTCTTCAACTCCACTAACTACTACTCACTTGTCAAGATATAAGTAAGTATGCTTCAACTGCCATTTGGTTCACTGGTATTTGGACCTCAATTTTATCTGAGAATTCTGACTTAACTCATTCTAAAATTCCAAGTTTCTGACTGTCAAAGATATTCTGCTCACCCTAGCCGAACTCCTCACCACTGAATTACTGGCCCACCCCTCTCAGATGGTGGCCAATTAGATGTACTCATGAGGTGAGGATAGTCCCACTTCAAACCTAAGAAATGCTAATATTAAAGTGTCATTAAAATGCCATCAATTATTTTATGCTAAGTGCTTTATCTGCATCACCTCATTTAAACCTCACTCTTTGAGGGTGAATGTGTTCTTATATTAACTACACAAATGAAAACAAAAAAAAAAAAGGAAAAGAAAAGAAAAGAAAAAAGCGAGGTACAAAGAAGCTAAGAAACTTGCCCAAGATCAAAGACCTGGAAAGAGGAAGAACTAGGCTATGAGCCCAGGCAGACTAAATCCAGAGGCAGAGTTCTTGAACACTGATCTGTAATGCTTCCAGAGCGGAACTTACCATCTCTTTTCTACTTTCTTTTTTGCTCAAGCCAAAAATCTGAATTACCTTCTACCTTCATCTCTCAAATTCCTTGATCTCCAAACTCTCTTGCACTCTCCTTATTTCACTTCTCACTTGGTAATGACAGTGGTCAACTAACTACTCTTCTATAAGGTACACTCTTCTTACAGCCAGACCAAGCCTTTCAAATTTGATCGTGTCACTCTCAACTGAATTTCTTCCAGTGGTTCCTATAATTTGTGCATTGAGCCAAACTTCTTAAAATACACAACACTAAACCCTTCACCATCTACCACCACTCTACCCCTCTCAGCTCACCTATTTCCCTGAATGAACCTCCATATTCCATTCCAGGCAACCTTGTTCTAAGTCTTTAACACAGCAAATCCCCTCAATGTTGCAAATACTGTTTTAGTTGGGATGCTCACAGTTTTTTATGGAGGAAATTGATACTGGTAGTTCAAATGTAAGTTCAAAGGGCATTTTCCTTGATCACAGCTTAGCAAAAATCCTATAAATCAATATTTGTTTACTAAAATGCATCAAATACCATTCTAAGCCCTTTACATATTTTATTGTTCATTTAATCATTTTGACAACTGAGGAAACTGAGGCAAGAGTTAGCAGCTGCTGTCACTTCGTTCCAATTTATTAAATTTATATATTTACCTTCCCAAATCAAATTCTTGGAGGGTGAAAATGTCCTCTTTATCACTGCAGGGTTATGGTTGTATGGTGCCTGGCATATACTAGAAATAAGCTCAGCAACATATTTTGAACAAACAGCCTGAGCTGTGCCTTTCGGTTCTGTTCTAACTGCAGACTTGGAAACTCTTCCTGGCCATCAGCCCTGTAATGTCTTCAGAGCACGAGAGGAGCATAACAAACATGTTTAGTGTCTAGAATAGTCCTATGTAAGCTTCAGGTCCCACAAGGATTTATCAAACGATTCTGCTTAAGGATACACATATCGGTGTGCATGCACCAAGCTATTTTCCGCAGCTAACTTTAAGCTTTTACAAATTTCCAAGAACCCAACAAGGCATTTCAAAAAACATGCGTTGTCAACAAGAACACTAAACATTGTGCACTACGATTTTTCAAAAAAAAAAAATATATATATATATATATAGGAATATGGAGCTTACTTTGATCTCTCAGAAAGTCAATTTCCGTGGCCATTTCGACAGTTTTAATTTGGAGCTTTCACTATCTTTAGCTTCTGAAAAACACGGAGCTCGCTCTGCGGGAAAACAAAACTAAGCAAGGATCCGGAGGCTGTCAAGCGGTGTAATCAGCATCCCATTCACGCGGCGCCCGCAGCCCTGCCGCTCCGCCTTCTCCCGACTCCCAGACCTGTCCCTCTCCCTGGCCAGAGATTTCGGATTCCAGGGTTGATAGGGACGCGCCAAGTGAATTCTGTTCCACGTTCAACCGAATCCCACCAGGTGGGACAGGGACGCGGGGCGACAGGCGTCCCGTAGATTCCTAGGGGTCTTGTCCTGCAACCTAGGAGTGCACCACGTGAGCCGGCGGGCAGCCTGGAGGAGGCATCCTTCACGGAGCGAGGGGGCTACGCCAAGATGGTAGGGAAGCCCCGGGCCAGCAGCGGAAGTCCACTCGGCCCGCCCTGCGACTTTGAAACCGGTGCCCCGGACCGCTCCTTGGAGACGGTGACGCCGCCTGCGTCATCACGCGAGCGTCCGCCTTACGTCATCGCGCTCCTGCGAAACCTAGCAGGCTATTGGCTAGCTGTCGAGCGATGGGCGGAACCTTGAGAACCTGGATGACCGCAGGCTGAGCCACCGACTTGGCGCCGCGGGCAGGCGGCGGGCGAGTGTCTAACAGGTGGTGGGGCCCAGTGTTTGTTTTCTCTTTCTTTTGTAGAAAACTAAAAATTGTAACGTGAGTAGAGCATTAAGTGGCTTCCGTATCTTTGGGTTATGAATATGCTGTGCACATTCTTGACAAGGGTCTCTCGGGGTGGCAAAGCCGTCGGTTCCGGCCGCTGGGGGCGGAACCCAGGCTGCGGTCCTCAGAGTCCCTCGCCGCGGCGGCGTCTGTGGAGAATTTCTGTATATGGATATGTTTGTCTCCAGAAGCTAAGTACTGGCTTGGCCCTCGGGGCTCTCCAACGAAAGGAGGCAGCTACTGTTTAAATATTTAGCTGTGTGGTAGTAAGGGATGTGGTTGGAAGTCCTCCAAAGATCTGCCAATTCCGCAGTGTTTTCTTCAGATTGGTTCCTCGAATAGAGAAAGATTACACTTTTTGCAGGAGAGAAATAGGTAAAATTTACATTTCTGAGTAGATTACAATTTCCTTTTTTAAAACATTGGTTTTGTCTGAGTTTAAATCTCACTTTAAAAAAAAAAAGAAAAAGATTTATTTATTTAAAAGAGTTTCTGAGAGGGAGAAATGACGGGGGGCGGGGGTGGAGAGGGAGAGAGAGAGACAATCTTCCATCACCTGATTCACTCCCCAAATGGCCACAACAGCTGGAGCTGACCAAGTCTCCCACATGGGTGCAGAGGCCCAAGGACTTGGGCCATCTTCTGCTTCCCAGGCCATAGCAGAGAGCTGTACCCAAAGCAGAGCAGCAGGGACAGGAACCAGATTCCCTATGTGATGCCTGTGCCACCAGGTACAACAGGACAGTGGGCCCAAAGTTTCACTTTTTGAAAGTCAATTAACATTGGAGTAAATCTCAATACTAGCAATGAAAATATTAATTTGAAGGAAATCACTAGTTTTCTTGTTTTTAAATAGATTGTATTTTTATGGATTGAAGAAAAGTTTTGCTAAGCAGACTTGTCGTAAATACACCTGAATATAGCTTTGGCTTCTCTTTAACAGTTTAAGAAATTTTGTTGTCCTAAACTCATAATGTTCTCTAAACAGAATACATTTAACAAACACACATTTAAAAATGTGTCAGTGTTTCAGCTGGTTATTTGAAGGCCTATTATGGGCCTTAGAGCATGTTCACTATTAATAGAATGAGATATTCCCTTCCTTTCAAGACTAGCTGTAAAATACAGATATGTAGTAAGTAAATATAGAGATTTAATTTAGCTTTGACTTGCTGGAGATATTGTTCTTGTTTTTAGTGACCATGAAGTTAGCACAGAAATTTGTTGGAAGGAAAATTGTGCAAACCCCAACTTCTTTTTTGAAATTCGGTGTATGACTTTCTTCCAGAACTTCTTATGGGCCTGCTTGTACTTCCCCTACATTTGCACCATTTATGTGGTCATATTGTGGTTTAACATGGCATCAAACAAATTGTTCTAACTTTATGTTTGTACTCAAAGTTGATAAGCTAATGGTGTGGAAGGAAGCAAGGACTACATTCTGGATATAAATGATGCATAAATATCTAAAGTGGGCATTTTTAGTTTGCACTTGAGTTATTTGGCTTTTATGGTAATGGTCAGGGTCAATAAATCCACAATCTTGTGTGTGTTGTGTATGTTTTTACATGACTTTACTGGTTGACTTTTCACAGAGTACTTTCAAAATAATTGTCATCATTAGGAAATAAAATTGTGATGATTCTACTTATCCTTAAAGTATCTCCTCTAGTGTTTCTCCTTTTAAAATCTTCCACTGCCTTCTCAACTTCCCTTAAAGTAGGTACCTCCTGAGTGCTACTCCATGATTCTTCCTGCAGTCTCTCTCATGTTGTTTGTAGTTTGTCTCCACACTCCATTATACTGCCTGGAACACAATAAGGATTCAGCACACATCAGATGAAAGGATTAAAGAATTCAGTGAATGTGAGTGGAAAATATCAATATAAATTGAGTGAAAGAAGTGAGAAAGAAAAGTACTTAAGAAGTACTTAATTTTTAACCATTCTCAAGCCAGTAACTCATGGCTTTTTTTTTTTTTTTTGCTAGTTTTCTGTAATAAAGAAAACCCTTGAAAATTGTATAGACTGAAAATTAGAGACAAATCTAAAACTGAGCTATTCAACCGATTGACATTGAGAACCCAGTAGTATGTGCAGAATATCATGAGCATTATAAATTTGGAAGTTTAAGCAAAGGTCAAAACTGATCACATAGTATGGTTCCATGTCAAAAATCATTGCCAGGGGCTGGTGCTGTGGTGTAGAGGATAAAGCTGCCGCCTGCAGTGCTGGCATCCCATATGGGCGCCAATTCGAGTCTGAGCTGCTCCACTTCCCATCCAGCTCTCTGCTATGGCCTGGAAAAGCAGTAGAAGATGGCCCAAGTCCTTGGGCCCCTTAACCCCCATGGGAGACCTCAAGGAAGCTCCTGGCTCCCGGCTTTGGATCAGTGCAGCTCTGGCTGTTGTGGCCAATTGGAAAGTGAACCAGCAGATAGAAGACCTTTCTCTCTCTCTCTGCATCTCCTTCGCTCTCTATGTAACTCTGACTTTCAAATAAATAGATCTTAAAAAAAAAAATCACTGCCAGTCATGCATATGCCTCCCAGTAGCATAATTTAAAGTTAGTGTAATCCAATTGATAGTTTTTGCTTATACTGCCAGTTAACGTTTAATTCAGTAAATGAATTATTACTGTGTATGCTCTATTGTGATCTTAATGATTTACAGTTGTTTTTTTTTTCCAAATTGTTTCACAGTATTTGTATTTCTGAGTTATTTTCCTTCTTCCAGCAAACCGCTCAAAACTTAGCGGAATGATTAAAAGACCCTTCAACATTTTTTTTCCCCAGGAAAACCAGACATCTCTGTGTCAACTCTCCAGATCCCTCCCGGAGCAGCGTACCAGCACATGGGCAGCTGGGTGGAGCCCTTGCCAGTGTTCTGGGAGCTCCGTGGAAAGGAGGGAGCCGGTGACAGGACTGAAAGAGCTTCCTGGTCTGTGCTTTCTCGTTATACCCCCTTTGTTCTGGCACTGCTTGCGCCATGCCCAGTCTGCTTATTAGGCTTTTTCCCTGAAAAAGTACTGAAGAGTTTTACTCTTCAGCCGCCTCCTGCTGGCAAGGCTGACTCCCGTTTGCACCCTGACTTCCTCATTTCTCTTTAAAAGAGCGGGACAAGGGGATGGGGGCAAACTGGAAAGAAAGAATTGTTGTAGAAAAATTAAACTTTTTCCCATAAGAGGAATTTGGAACTCCTGGTCAATTGTTTTGTTGAGGAAACACCTTTCTATAACTCCCTTTTGAACTTTAGGGATTTTTTTTTTTCTTACATTAGACTCTGCTTCCAAGTTAGGCTCCTTTCTCCTCATTTCCATAGCTAAAGTAAAGCAGTGAAAATACTTGAAAAAAATTTTTGATGAAGAGTAATTTGAAGCATATAGGTGTTTTAAAAAAACCAGACTAATAATAAATACTTTCTATAAAAAGACTAAACGGGGACAGTGTACACCATCACTTGCTATGTTGGCATTCCATATTGGAGTGAAGTTCAAATCCTGAAAGGTTGGCTTTTGATAGAGCTCCCTGCTAATGTTCCTGGGAAAGCAGCAGATGTCTCAAGTGCCTGGGCCCCTGCCACCCACAGAGGAGACCCAGGTGGAGTTCTTCACTCCTGGCTTTGTTCAGACATTTGAAGAATAACCCAAGGATGGACGATCCTCCCTCTCTGTTTCTTTCTCCCTTTCTGCCATTCAAGAAAATAAAAGGTAAATGGATTGGAAGTGGGTCAGCTGGGACATGAACCCATGCCCATATGAGATGCCGGCACTGCAGGAAGCGGCTTTACCTGATATGCCACAATGCCAGTTCCTGCCTCATTCTTTAATAGCTTTGCAATATTTCATGGTGTGAAATAACCTAATTTCTTTACTATTCCTGTACAGAAGGGCATTTAAGTTGCTCTATGTTATGTTTTCTAAACATTGCCGCCACAAGCATCATTATACTTACGTCATTCTGAGTATGTGCAGGTAAACTCCTTGAACTAAAATTAATGAGCCAAGAAATACTTGAATTTTTATTTTGATAGATATTGAAATATTGCTTTACAAAGAGGCTGTAGCAATTATATTGACACAATAGTAATACATGATTTTTCCAACCTCCTCATTAGTACAACATGTTATCAAGTTTCTGATACTCTATAATCTAAGTGAAAAATAGTCATTTATTGTTTAGTTGGCATTTCTTTTCTTTATTTGGTCTGCGCCAGACCAAAGTCAGGAGACTGGAACTCAATCTGAATCTCCTATGGGTCGCAAGACCCAAATGCTTGAACCATCACCTTCTGCCTCCCAGATTACATATTAGCAAGAAGCTGGACTTGCAAGCCGTGTTACTCCAACCCAATAAGGGGTGTGAATGTCCCAAGCAGTATCTTAACTCTTAAGGCAAATACCTGCCTTTAGTTTGCATTTTTGTTATTGTAAGTGAGGTGGAACAGTTTGTATTCTCTTTCTGTGAACTGGCTGTAACATATCTTTCGACCACTTTTTTCATTGCAGTTTAGATGTTTCCTTTTTTGATTTCTAGGAGCTATTTTTAAAAAATTAGCTACTTTTCTGAAATATGAATGACACGTACTTTTTCCTTGATTTTCTTTTGAATTTATTAATGGTAGGCTTATTTGGTGGTGGTGGGATGGGCAGAGGTAAAGTGAGGCTTCTGCTTTTAATTTTGTTATTTTTATGAGGTTAATGTTTGGGTTATATTTTTCAAGGTTTCCTCTACTGTAAGATCTTTTTTTAAAAGTGATTTTTTCTTTTCATATGATTTTGTGTTTAAATCTGATTTATTTAAAACATAGTTTGATAAAGGGATTCCACTGTATTAAACTGGATTGCAAAAAGAATCAATTGATAATCAAAGTGGTCCTGATTGATTAGGAACATGAGACTCATCCCAACTCTTCATAGCCATTTTATATATTATTTCCCCAGCACCTGGTATGATACCTGAATAAATTGAAAGAACATATCTGGGTATGTTATATCAATTTTGCTATTAGCCATTCTATTGCTTTATAGCAATACAATGGATAACGATGTCATTAACACAGTTGATTTCTGCTATACAAAAACTTATAATAAAATTTTACATATAGGAACTAGAGCATTTGATTTGCTGAACAAATAAATAGTGAGCTCCTATTACTTCCAGGCATTCTAGCTGGGGGTTGAGGAGACACTGAATAATTATCTTCTATGATGTAAGTGCTCTAAATCAAAGTGAAACAGTGTACAGGAAATAGTGACAGGGAGGGGGGAGCCCAGATGGTGAAGGGCATTGACAATTAAATTCTCACCACTTAAGGAGCACACATGCAAACAAAGAAATTGAAAGGCAGTGGGGTTAAGTGGCAGGAAGTAACTAAAAGAGCTGAGGGAAGATGTCTGAGTGCATGTTTTCTTTAGGCTTGATGGGTAACTAGTGGGCAGGACTATACTTTTTTGATTAACATTTTAATAGGTTTTATGCATACTTAAGTATTTACATGACTCCTCCAGTGCCCACAACAGCTGGAACTGGGCCAGACTGAAACTGTGAACCAGGATTTCTATACAGATTTCAGGAGTGGGTAGAAGAGACCCAACTACCTGAGCCATCACCTGCCAGCTCTCAAGATGTACATTAATAGGAAGCTGCATAGGAAGTGGAGGCAAGGCTCAAACCCAGGCACTCCAGTTTTGGATGCTGGTATCCCAAGTGGTGGCTTCACAGCTGCAGCTCTGGAGAGCTCCCATCTGTGAATCTGTTCCCCAAATCCCCACAGCAACTCTCTCTCTCCCTTTCTCTCTGTTACTGTGCCTTTCAAATAAATACATAAATAAGTAAATCCTAAACAAATATTGTGTTCTGGATAAGGTATAATTGGAGGAATCCACCATTCTCAAAATGAAGTTTCATCTCCTTGAAGATTCTTGAAATGTCTTCATCAAGGAAAAATGGCTAACATGGATTTATTTTCTAGTATGCTAGTTATGTGACCTTGGAGAAGTCTGTTTCTTCATTTATAAGCAGAATAATAATAGTTTCTTTTTAAGTTTGTAGTGAAATCAGATATTGTTTATAAAATACCCAATCCATGAGTTGAGCCAAATATTTATTGATACAATACCATATCTTTCCATTGAAAACTTAATTAAAAAACAGGTACTTGTTCATTCAAAGATTAAATGATAGCAGATTCAATTCCCATTTTTCAATATAGAGAAGTTATTAACCAAAGGAGTAATGATTTAGCAGTCAAAATATAGAAAATTGAAAAGAGAAAGAAGGTATACAAAGGAGCAAAGGAACACAAAATTGAACTTCACTAACCTTTAGATAGTTAAAGTCTGTTCCCCAGAAAAGATTTTCGGCAAAAAAAGAATAGATGTTAGAAGCACTGCATCTACTAATTTATGAAGTTTTTTTTTTTTTTAAAGAATCAAGTTAAATTTTATTATAAACACCTTGATTCCCAGAGAATGTGGTGCAGACACCTGCATGTAAAGACAAAGAATGATGCATAAACTCATGGTGCTTGTAGTTGAACTTAAGCCTGTAAACAGTTCCTACAGTAGCCTTAATTCTAGTTTTTAAAAGTGATTTCATGTACTCTTTATGAGAGAACTACAGCTGGATCTGAATCTGAAATTTTTAATCTTAGAAGGTTCACTACCTATTTTAGAACAGAACCCTGAGTCCATGATTTGCAACAACATAGGTGGCCATTTGACTCCCAGGACCAGGTTCTTGCCACTTAGCTGCCTTCTTGTCTGCTATTCAACTTTGAAAATTTTATGCCTAACTAAAGGAAGCATTTGTCTATTGTTTAAAAGTTGGTTTTAACATTTTTTATTTTTTGCTTTAGAGTCTTCAGATGGATTTTAAAATTGAACACACGTGGGATGGTTTTCCAGTGAGGCACGAGCCAGTTTTTTTCAGGCTGAATCCAGATGAGGGAGGAGTAATGATGAAAGTTAGTGCTCCATTTTTCAATGATCCTCCAGCCCCTCTAGGAGAACCAGGGAAGGCTTTCAATGAACTGTGGAATTATGAAGGTAAGTGGAAGAACTGTATTTTATTGAAAACATAAGTCTTATAATAATCTCTCACAGAACTATTATTTTATCTTGCTGTTAGGAAGTGCCTCCACATAACTAGTGTGTGCAGTTTCTGATATTCCAGCCAATCTCTCATCTTGATTTTATCTCCTTTACCTATGTGACCTCAACTATATAACTAGAACAGTGAAAATGGCAATTACAAACCCAGATTTTTTATTACTGCCATATTTCCAACTTCCTTAACTTCTATTTCCTATTCTAAGAGTTCAGCATTTCTGTTTTGTCTTTAAGTAGCTTCAAATTGTCACTTTAAACATTTAAACCATATTTATAGAAGCTTTGGGGTATTTTACTTATTGTAAAATCACCGTCAACTTTAATATGAAATGCAATTTTTACATTATTTTCTCAAGTAATCTCACATATCAGATAATACCAAAAGACTAAAAGATATACTGTGAAGTTGAACTGTTTCAGATTTGCTCCATGATACTCTTTTACTGCATCTTAATTAAGCTACCACATTCATCATTCTGACTTTTTGGGAGGCCGTTCCCAGATCACAAACCAGGATAGAGTTCAGACCTTTGCTATAAGCTTTCAATATAATCATGAATTGGGCCACTATATTCAACCACAAACTTTTTGTATAAGATTTGTTTATTTGAAAGGCAGAGTAACAGGGAGACAGAAGGAGGGACTAAGAAAGAGAAATCTTCCATTTGTAGGTTCACTCCCTAAATGTCCACAACAGCCATATCTTCCACTGCCTTTTTAGGTCCGTTAGAGGGAAGCTGGATCAGAAGTGGAGTAACCAGGGCTTGAACCAGCTGTCTTATTTGGGATGCTGGTGTCGACAGTGCTGGCTTAACACACTGCGCCACAATACTGGCCCCTTAATCAAAAACTCTTGACTTCTGAAAGGTTAATGATCTTACACTGCCTGCATATTCTTATCAGTGCACTTCCCATTCTCCCTGACTCAAATGCATATAATTTAAGGTCTAATTCACATTCTATTTCTTCAAAAAGCCTTTGCTAAATCATCTAGTCAATACTAACATTTGCTTTCTCTATACCACTTGTACAGCACACACTTTGTCAGTGTGATTTTGTCATATATTAAGCTTATTTTTTGTTATTTATATAGAACTTGTATACACCAATTTCCTAGTGTTATACACACCAATGTAACTTACCTACTGGAAATACTACAAACAGCAAAGTCAATAATTCCTAAACTGAACTCATCTGCTTCTGGCATGAATATTTCTTTTCTAGTTACCCAATCTCAACCAGTGGCACTAATACTATACCAAATCACCAATCTAGAGATTATGAGGTCTCTGCAAGATATTCTTCTTTCTCTCTGTCTCCGAATTTAGATTTATTTACTAAGATCTATTAGTTTCACGAGCTAAATGTTCCTCTACTTCACTGTCTCCTGTTTATCCCCTCAATCCTTGCCATAGGTTTTACCTAGGTTAGGGCAGAACCTTCTAAATAGTATATTTTTGTTTAAATATGTCCTTGATTTAGAAGCCAGAACTTTCTGTCTAAAAGAAATTTAAACTCATAATTCAACTACTTAAAAACTCCTCATGCTTCATATTCTTTCATGTAAAGTAAAACTTTTTTCTAGTTTTTAGGTAACTCTATTTTAGTTTTAGTGAACTCTATTTAAGAATTTTCGTGGCCTGGCCCCCGTTCTCTCTGTGATATCACCAGTTCTTCCTACATTGAAAGAGTTGCTGAGTGAATACCAAACTGCTTGTGGTTCGTCAAATGAGGCACAGTATTTCTTAACTGTGTGCCTTTGATTGTGCTGTTCTCTCACCCCATAACGCCCTTTCCATCATTTTCGTTTTTCACCTGGTTCCATCTTTTTTTCAAGATGAAGCCTGGAATCCTTCCCTAAACTACTTTTATTGAGCTAAATGTCTGCGTCCTATATCGCACTGCAATTCACACATCTGTCCCCTCCCCCATTTTGGGATTTTTATTAAAACGTTTTACTTTAGTGCCTGCTTTGATTGTGAGGTAATTAATGTACTCCTACAATCTGATGCAGTGTTTAATAAAGAGAAGCTGCAAAATGTTTGGAAAATAATGATGGAAAATAGAAGGTGCGCACTCGTGTGTGTGTGTGTGTTTACAGAGAGAGAGAGAGAGAGAGAGAGAGAGAGAGAGAGAGAAAGGGAGATTGAGAAGGAATTGGCTCACATGGCTATAGAGGCTGGCAAGTCCAAATTCTGCAAAGTAAGGCTGGCAGACTGGAGATCTAGGGAAGAGTTGAGTTTCAGTTCAAATCTGAAAACTCTGCTGGCAGAGCTTACCTTCTGAAGGTCAATCTTTTTCCTTTAAATGGTTGAATTATATCCACCCACACTATGGACTATATCCACTGTCCACTATGGACAGTTGTTCCCACACGCACTTCTGCTAAAAATATTTAAAATATTTAAAATAAACTTTCCCTCTTCCATCCCATGCCCATCTGTAAGGTGAAATCTGCTTTTCTTCCAAATATATAACAAGGAATTCCCCTCCATGAACCCCCTCCTCTTTCCCACCTGAATATGGGAGCGGCCCCCTCTCTGCGTCAGGGCCGTCTGTGGGCCGCCCTCCGCTGCCTTCCTCCCGCAGTGACTGTGCCAGTGTAGTACGCGCCTGGCCCCTGAGCCCAAAGGGCCGCTGGTCTCCTTCCTGTGTATGGCATCTTCCCCACACTCCCCCCTCATGTCGCCTGTATTTATGACCTACTCAAGCTGTATGAGGTGCTGAAGCCTGGACACCCCTGGCGGGTGGGCCTGTGGTGGTGTTCTGCCCCTTCCCTTTGTTCCAATAAAGTGTGGGAGTTGAAAAAAAAAAAAAAAAAAGCAGGCCAGAGGGGCTGCATGTCATCACTTCAACGAAAACCTGAATTCTTTTGCTGATTTGGCCTCATGTTTTCCGTAAATGAGATTCCAGACATATTTTTGCTTTACTAAAAATCTACTGATTTAAATATTCATCTCATGTAAAAAAATACCTTCACAGAAACATCTAGAATTATGTTACCAAATAAAACTGGTATCTATTTATATCTATATTTGGATGTATCTATCTAGATATACACAGGTAATAAAATAAATAAAATAAAAAGGATACAATGTATTCATTAAAAGGAATATGGTATTTACATGCTGGAAAGTTTTTTTTTTTTGTTTTTTTTTTTTTTTTTTGATAGGCAGAGTGGACAGAGAGAGAGACAGAGAGAAAGGTCTTCCTTTACTGTTGGTTCACCCTCCAATGGCTGCTGCTGCCGGCCCATTGCTGCCGGCGCACCGCGCTGATCCAAAGGCAGGAGCCAGGTGCTTCTCCTAGTCTCCCATGGGGTGCAGGGCCCAAGCACTTGGGCCATCCTCCACTGCACTCCCGGGCCACAGCAGAGAGCTGGCCTGGAAGAGGGGCAACTGGGACAGAATCCGGCGCCCCGACCGGGACTAGAACCCGGCATGCCGGCGCTGCTAGGCGGAGGATTAGCCTGTTGAGTCACGGTGCCGGTGGAAAGTTTCTTTAGTGGAAAAAGTTAAATTGTAGGCAAGTATGGTACCATGTTAATGTTTTTTCAATCTAAGCAAGTAAAATAGTATGTAGAAGCATAGAAAAGTCTATAAATTTTAGATCAAAAACAGTGCCTTTTTACTTACTATGCATTTGTGTTGTTTTAATTATTCCCAAGAAAGATGTATTACTTTAATAATTAACCAATTTTTTAAAAATAGCACATGCTTAGAAAATTCCAGAAAATTATAAAAAAGAAAGGTCACTTCCCTGTATTCCACCATCACAAATAGCCAGTCTTAACACTTTTGGGTATAATTTGAAGACATCTAGTCACAGTCACACAGGCACAGTCTAATTTCATGTTCATTCATTGCTGCTTTGCTGCCCACTCATGAAATATCATGGATATTTTCTCATATCACAGATATGTAACCATACCTTTGATTTTAATGGCTTTATTTTATTCCACAATCTATTTAAGAGCTCTCCTCTATAATAGAGTTCTTTATAAAATAAGAGATAATCCTATATAATACAAAATACTCAGATAATTTCCAATTTTTGAGCACTATTTTGATGAATAGCACTATTCTTACTTCTTTTCCAACTTGTCTGATTATTTCCTTTAGGATAAATTCCTAGAAAATAATAATTGGTTCAAAGTCTGTGTGATAATACTGATTTCTAACATCATCAGTACTAAGTTTTATTAATCTTTTAATTTATAGCAGTCTATCATGGGAGAAAACCAATGATAATTTACTTCCTATGTACTTTTTCTTTGAGGAAATATCTATTATTTTTGCCCCTTTTTCTCCTGGGAATAATAATACAGCTTAAAATGATTAATTAGTTCATTAGTTCATGTTATTTTCAAATAAATAAACCAATTATTTATTATTGAAGCAAACTTTAATTTCTCAATATGTTATATCTCTGTATCCAAAAGTTGTGGAAGCATTTTTCTTGAATGATGTAAGTCAGCAGTATCTAGAAGTTGAACTTTGTCCGTAAGTATTAAGTATTTTTTCTTAATCATTAATACATGATTTGAACACATTATTTTCTAGTTACTAATCATATGGTAAAAGTAAAAGCTCATTAATTCCAGATAATTAGAGACATTGCTAATCTGAATTATATGCTTTTATATAATTTCTTACTTTCAAATACAGTGTGTGTTTAGAATATGCATTCTCAGCATTTGAAAAAATTATGTTGATGTTATTTTCAATTAATTAATGCAGTTATTTTCCAAATAAATATAACATTTTTGTGAAGTAAAAAATTAACATAGAACAAAATTCTTTTCCTAATTATTTACTCTAAAAATTTGCATTGTTATATATTAACATTTATTATTATATTATATATTATAATTATATAATTATAATTATATATTATATTATTTCATAAATAAAGGGATACACTGATATAATGAATTGAAATATCTAATGAAAATACTTCTCTGAGGAGATTTTTAACTCATTAGACAAAGCTTTAGTTTTTGTGTATGACATAAGTATATATTTGTGTATTCTTTCTTTTATTCATCATGCATTTATTGATTATATTCTATATCATTTTTGCATTCAATTCCAGAAATAAAAACTAAATCATACATGAATTGTCCCAGATTTATTAAAATACTAACATTGGATCTCTTTATTCAAGATTAACTATATCCTTGGGCACCCTCTTTATGTTGTTGGAAACATTTTTTTCTTGTAGATGTGAAAAAGTAAATTTAATACCCATCTGTCATCTAAATTATAGCCAAATTTAAATTGATATTTAATAAACAGCATGTTTTTTATATTGCCATAATTCATTTTTTAAACTTAGCTTTTAAATCTTTTTATCCCATAAACTCTTTTTTTCTTTTTAATATGAGAGGGAGGGAGGGAGGGAGAGAGAGAGAGAGAAAGAGAGAGAGAGAGCCCTTATCCACTGGTTCATTTCCAAAGTGCCCTCATCAAACCCTTGCTGGGGCTGAAGCTTGGAACCAGGAATTTATCCCGGATCTACATTTGATCTTAGCCAAAAGGCCAAGAAGTGATAGGAATTTGTTCCAGATCTTTCATGTGGGTGACAGAACTCAGTCACGTGAGCCATTACCCCACTGCCTCGTAGGGTTTGTATTAACAGTGATCTGGAGTCAAGAGCTAGAGGCAAGTTATTTACCCAGGTACTTCAATGTAGGATGAAGTTTTAACTATCATATTAACCTCTGGACTAAACACTTGCCCCACCATATTCATTATAAATGCCATTGGAATGCCTTTTGGTATCAATATCCAGTACTTGTTTCTCAATAGTCTAGCCAGAGAGCTTCAAACAGTTGAGCTAAGTGAGACTTTAGATATCCTTTTATTTTCCATTATTTTGAATTTTTTTCAAACTCTAATGTGAAAATCTAGCTGTAGCACTTATTTGTTTATTTTAATTTATCTGAAAGGTATATACAGAGGGAAACAGAGAGAGACAGATCTCTCACCCATTGGTTCACTCCCCAAATGAGCACAACAGTCAAGGCTGGGACAGACTTAAGCCAGGAACCTAAACCCAGTGTGGGTCTCTGACATGGGTTGGAGAGACCCAGTGATTTCACTCATCAACTGCTGCTGTCCCAAGCGGTATGCATTAGCAGGGAGCTGGATTCAGGAGTGAAGCCAGGACTTGAACCAAAGCATTCAGATATGGTATGTGGACATCCCAGGCTGTGTCTTAACCACTGTACCAAATGCCTACCCCAGCATTTATTTGTTAAGGATAATAATTACAAATATTTATGTATATCAGCTTTCAACTAACATGCCATAATCTTTTCTTGAAAAACTTGAGGGCTGGCATTCTGACGTAGAGGGTTAAGCTGCCACCTGTGATGCCAGCATCCCGTATGAGTGCCAGTTTGAGTCCCAGCTGCTCCACTTCCAATGCAACTTTCTGCTAATGTGCCTGGGAAAGCAGTAGAAGATGGCACAAGTGTTTGCGCCCCTGCACCCATGTGGGACACCCAGGAGAAGCTCCTGGCTCCTGGCTTTGGCCTGGCTCAGCCCTAGCCATTGAAGCCATTTTGGGGAGTGAACAAGCAGATGGAAGGTCTCTCTTTCTTTCCCTTTCTCTAACTCTGCCTTGCAAATAAGTGAAAAATAAATCTTTAATAAAAATTAAAAATGTGATAAATTCTCACAGACAGCCATGAAAATTAAGACAATTTCAACTAGTTTGCAATTATTTTGACCCTACAAGTGAGACATCTAAGACAAATATTTGTAACTTATCTAAAAGAAAGAAAAGAACATCGGTCTGCCAGAATTCTGAAATTTGGCCCTCAATTGTAACTTTATTACAAGGTAGTAATCAGTTTATTCCTAAAGTGATCACTTAACATTGGTTGAATAATTAGATTCTCTTTTGTTAAGACATTACATAGTGATTACTATGTGAAATTAATAAATTTTCCATGTTGAAATCCTTGGAATAATTTGGTTGCATGTAATTCAGGATAGGTAGTAATCAAGAATCATGATTTTTCAGCCCTTAATGCATTCGGATCTGGCTAAAAAGCCCATGAGAGTATTTCAGGCATGGAAAGCCAAGACACTCCAGCAAAAAAAAAAAAAAAAAAAAAAAAAAAAAAAAAAAAAAACCTAAATGAAAGATCTCTGTGAGTGAGATCCCAGTGGAAAGAACGGGCCATCAAAGAAGGCAGTACCTTTCTCTGAAGGGAGGAGAGAACTTCCACTTTGACTATGACCTTGACTAAATAAGATCAGAGTTGGCGAACTCAAGAGGCTTCCATAGCCTTGGCAGCTCATGGCAAGAGCCTCGGGTGATTACTGACGTCATAAATAAGAGTGTAAATTGTTAAATCCACAACAGGAGTCACTGTGCATTTACTCCCTATGTAGGATCTCTGTCCTTAATGTGTTGTACTATGTGAGTTAATGGTATAACTAGTCCTCAAACAGTACTTTATACTTTGTGTTTCTATGTGGGTGCAAACTGTTGAAATCTTTACTTAGTATATACTAAGTTGATATTCTGTATATAAAGATAATTGAAAATGAATCTTGATGAAGAATGGGACGGGAGAGGGAGTGGGAGATGAGATGGTTGTGGGTGGGAGGGTGGTTATGGGGGGAAAAAGCTGCTATAATCCAAAAGTTGTACTTTGGAAATTCATATTTATTAAATAAAAGTTTAAAAAAAATCATGATTTTTGCCTCAGGCAATCACTTCCGATAAAAGTTTATTAGGTTTTAAGAAAGTAGCAGGAAGAATATCATTGTTTTAATTTGTGGGAGTTTTTACTCATCCTGGGATATTCCCAAGGCTGCATAATAAAAATAATCAAAGGAATTTTAAAATGGAAAATAATACTTATCTTCTGCTAGAATAGTTACTGAAGAAAATTTTCCCTAAAAATTCACGAAAGACCAATTGTATAAAAATGTTTAATATAATATTTTCCAGAGACAGTAAATTTGCTCATGTAAATACATGAAAGGCTTTGATTCTTACAGACCTGAGTAGTCTTAATTGTGAACTCTTACTAGAAGTTCCTTTTAAATTATATTGTATTTCTTTCTGAAAATGTGATATTGTTACCCAAACTAAGGGTAGAAAGCAGGCAAACACAACTCTCAGGTAGGTTGGGGACAGTGTTGTGAAAAATAGATAAAGATTAAAATGTTTGGCCTGTTGACTAGTTTTAAGCAGTCTGTGTTTTATATTTCCAATCTTCTTAAGTCATCTCAAGATATTTTTCTTACAGATATAACTTTTAGAATGTTGTTGGATTCAGACTTGGAAATTGGTCCCTGCTCCCCTTAGGATATTTTATTTTTGAAACCGGCCTTTTTAAAATAAGCTCCAAATAATGTATCCCTCACCCCTTTTTCATATCTTGAATTACTTAACCAAATGAATTATTTTAAATAATTTCTTATTTAAAGAATATAAAAAGCAATCTAGACACTTAGGCATGGGATGGTAGCTGTCTAAAAAGTGTATCATATGTAAATAGCCAAACACAATGCTCTCCTTATAATTACCTCATATTGTATTACATCTTTCAGTTATTTGGAAATTTAGTTAAAGCATACATGTTCTAGATATAAAGGATAGTGAAGAAAATAACTTTTGTTTTCAAACACTCAAGAAGAATCTTAATTTTGACAGCCATGGGCAGCATTTGGTGCTTTTACTCTCTGGAAGAAGAAATGTGTGGAAAGTAAGTACTTAAAAATTCTTAAATGCACAAGTACAGTGTGTGTGTGTGTGTATGTGTGTGTGTTTAAAATGCAAGTTTTAATTTTCTTTTTGTGTTTCACATATTGTTTCTGTAGCAAGAACTTGCTTTATCCTTCAAAGTGTCCAGAGGTGAGACAAAATGGGAAGGCGAAGCTTATCTTCCTTGGAGTTATTTCCCACCAAGTGTGACAAAATTCAATTTGTATGCAATTCATGGATCAAAAGAGAAGAGAAGTTACGAAGCTCTTTACCCTGTCCCTCAGCATGAACTACAAGAAGGACAGAAGCCTGATTTGTAAGTAAGAAGCACTGGAAGATGTGTCCTAACTATGGAGCTTTTTGGAAATTAATTCTTGTTAGAGCAGTAGTAACATTTTATGGTCAAAGAGAGCGCTTAGCTGAGTCTTATGTTCCCTAATGGTCCTCAATAAATACCTGATCGAGTAACTTTGAACTGACCTCATCTCACCCACTACTGTCAGTAGAGCACTTGTTTTTCTACAGAGGTGTGAGAAAAAGTCCTGTTTACTGCATGTTGCAACAGGTGATAGGGTAATAGAGTTGCAAATTCATTTATTATTGTATTTAGAAATAAATGACCGGGGGCATCAGTTTCCTGGGTGAGTGAAGAATTAATAAACCCTTTCCCCTGCAGTGGGAGAATCTTACCTTCAGTTATCTCTAGTTTTTTTTTTTTTTTTCCTCTTAGTAACTTCATGGGATAAAAATGTCAATTATGTTTCTAAGTAATATTGCTGTGATAACAAGTGACCTGTAATTGGTAAATTACATCTAGACAGTAATTTTCAAAAATGTTTCACTCACAACATTGCAGATTTTTTTCTCCACTGCCTTCTCAATTCCTTTTTTTAAAAAAGGTTTATTTATTTACTTATTCTAAAGGTAGAGTGACAGAGACATTAGAAGTATTTGTGTTTGTGTGTGTGTGCATGCGCATGTGTGCACATGTGTATGTGCTTGTTGTGGAGTACTGGGGGAAGATGCAACAAATGGGTGCAACAGCCAGGTTCAGGCCAGGCCAAAGCCAGGAGCTCATGACTCCACTTAAGGCTATCAAATGGGTAGCAGGAGTCCAAGTAGTTGGGTTATCAGTTACTGCCTTCCCAGGCACATCAGCAGAAAGCTGAATTAAACAAAGAGGTGCGAGGACTCAAACTTGCACTCTGATTTGGTATGTTAGCAGCACAAGCAGCAGCTCAACGCACTGCACCACAATGCTATCCCCATAGATGAATAATTTTGAATAAACTATAAATACATGATGAGAAAATTTGGCTTTGAGATTCCCCTTGAACAGTGTTCTCTGTGTTCCCCAGAGAGCTATGCCAATAAGAGATACTTCCTCCTATAGGGCAACAGGCATTTGAACCAAGGTTCCCCAAATCTTTGCCAATTTGCATCTTGTCTCTTTGTACCTGGAGCTGTTACCTAGGGAGACCATAACCAGTCTTATGACGGCTTCCTGTATTGCTGCAAAAATTGCTCTCTTAGGGATGAAAGCCAGATGCTATTCTGGGGTCAGGCTGTAATCCTGTTCTATATCTGTTTTTGAGTGTACTTGCTCTGGCCAAGTTAGTCTGGTGAGTCCACGTGTTTAGAAGAGCCTATTAAAGGTATCCTGGTGAGCACTGCCCCATGGTAGACTGATATCCCTACCTTTTAACCCTTTTAATGTGTTATATGCGCTGTCCTTTCTCTCCTTCTCTGCCCTTTGCTTCCTATCATACTCTTCACTCTACTTTGACGTCATCTTTTCTAGCATATTCATTTATTATGCCTGAAACACTTTCCTCATTTCCCTTCATTTTTCTCCGCAGTCCTGATGCTTTCATGGCCTCCTTCTCCCTTTTTTTCTTGTATCCTTCGCTGTTGTTTCCTTAACCTTCTACTCTGAGGTTCACACTTGTGACTCAAACTGGTTCATCCTGGCAGGTGGGCAGAATGCAGTAGGAATCTAGAAACTGCAACTGACTCCTAGCTCTTATCCCCAAATGGCATGTTGCTCTAGCTCTTCATGAGCCGATGCCTTCCTGTGCTCAGGCTCCCCATTTGTACATTATTGGATGCTTAGTAGTTAAATGTTTTTCTGGATTGATAAGTTACTGTTAGTAACCTCACTTGCTTTTCAAAAAAAAAAAAAAAAAACGTAAGTAAGTCTGTTCTCTAATATGGAAGCTGAACCTTTTAAAGCAATTGCTTATAGGACTAGTGTAAGCTATTTCAAAGTTTGAATATAAAATATGAATAAGAATACAGTATGATTTCTTTTAAACTAGGTAGAATGAGTTAGGTTTTGAGGGTTGATTTTTATTTCTCCCTTCAGCTATGAGGGAGCTATTTGCAGAATTGAAAGGAGAATGCTTTGAAATATGGGTGAATGTTTTCAGAGCTGAGTGTTTGATAGCTAGAGTGAAAAAAATTGTACATATGGAAAACATCTTACCTTTGGTATTTCTTGAAATAGAATGTTGTCCTATCACACATATGACAAAATAAAATAGCCCTTCAAGGCAACTATTTCATACATGCATAATTCATTTCAATTTCTACCTTCATTTTCTTTGCTTCTAGCCATCGTCTAGAATACTTTAAGCCTTTAAATTTTAACACACTACTTGGAGAAGAATGGAAACAACCAGAATCAGATCTATGGCTGAAGGAGAAACCTGACGTATAAGGAGTAAACTATCATAGAAATCATTTTTTCTCTATACATTTGAAGGTAAACCACTGATAAGAATCAGTCTTTTTAAGACACAATGAACACAGTTCAACATGATATTTTCATAGAGGTCACTGACAATATCCTCTCTCTGTTATTGACAAGAGAATAATGATTTCATCCATATGGTTCAAATATTTTTAAGAGTCACTTAGCCTAGGAACCATGGTGTCAATAGGTTCTACCTTCTGCTTGTATTTCTGTCACCCAGTAGCTCTCATTCTGTTAACTAAAGTCATTCTTTTTCTCCTCACTTCCCTAAACCTCCACAACATCTTATTTGTACATTTTTGAACTCCATGTCTATATAGTAATTTTAAAACTAGAAATCCTTCCATTCTAGAAATTAGTAGAAAAAAAGTGACCTATTGCAGCTGACCAGGAAATGAATGTATGCTTAGACATCTTAGACATCCTTAAGATACATGAATTATTTCAACAGCTTTGTCTCCCTGTCTAGTGACTATTTTTACTCTGTACAAAGAGATGGAATGAAGTAGTCTTGAATTCAAGCAGTGCTCTACTTTTATGTACAAATCAGTGTCATTTTCTTAATGGTGTTACACAAGATTAAAATGTCTTAATTTTACTTTGTAAGCATCAGATAGTCCTGGTCTAGAGTTTTCAGGTTTTGTGTTGTAGCATTTCAGTAGACAGTCTGTGAACTTCTCTACCAAGCGTGGTGTTTCTCCAGGATTCTTAACTCAGAGCGTAGGAGTCTTGCAGAAGATGAAGCTTTACTAGCTGTAGAAGTACATCGTGGTCTACCTTACAGTATACTTTTTCTACTTCCTTATCAACATAAGTCGAAATTTTGGGAGGATTTATTCAGATCTCCATTTTCTGACTTCTTTGCAGATAGAGTGACTATAAAATGGTTCAGTGCTATGAGCTCTATGTACAGAATTGTATCACATAACAGTTTCAGTCAAAAATAGATTGCATGTATCATGATGGTCCTATAATATTATCATGGAGCTGTAAAATTCTATTGTCTAGTGATATTGTAGCTGTCATAATGCTATGGTACAATGCATTACATGTCTGTGGTGATGCTGGCATAAATAAGCCTTCTACACTGCCTGTCAAAAGTATAGCACATAATTAGTACATAATACTTGATGATAGTAAACAAGAATTTTATTGGTTTATTTACCTACTCTACTATGCTTTTTATAATTATTTTAGTGTAAACTTCCTACTTATTAACAGTATTTACTATAGCACTACGCTGTGTTCCACCAACAGTGGTCCCATACTTCTCATGTTTACCACGACTCTTGATTGCATCGAGTCCATGTTGAATGATTGACCTATGTCAGATAGGTGTGTGAAAGTACATTGTATGATATTTGCACAATGATGACACTGACTAATGATGCATTTCCCAGAATATATCCCATCCTTAGGGGATATATAATTAAATGTGAGTACAATGTTAGATTTAAGACTTCAAAAAAGAAACTTTAGACATGAACGTCTCTGCTGCTATTTACCTTTAGTCCATTGCCCCTCCTCTTTTTCATAATTGAAGAATTTATTTTTGAGATAACACACTAGCTGCATTATGATAATGGGGAAATAACCCAGGGATAGCTGAGCAGAAATACAAAGATGCCCAGTTTCAAATTGCACAATACTCCAGAGTAATATATGTAGACTGCCAAACTACAGACTTAATGTATTAGAAAAACTGCCTAATTTATTTAAGCCACTTTTAAAGTACTAAATGTTTCCATTAAATAAAGCCAAATGTAATTCCTAACTGTATTATCTTTTCATCACTGTATTAAGTACTTGAGAGAAACTTCTTATGAAGCAAGAATGTGTATTTTGGCTCATCTTTTGGAGGTTCACAGTCCAAGATTTGGTGATCCTGTTGGTCTGGCATCTAATGAAGGTGATGAAGAAGGGTCTCATGATGACTCAGGAGGCAAACAGATAGGGTCTATGGTCTTCTTCATGTCTGTAAATCTGTCTTTATAAAGCCACCATAATCTGATCATGGAGGTCCCACCTAAACAACTTAATCCAATCTAATTACTTCCCCAAGGTCAAACCCTTCAGACAATACAATTGAATTAGGTCTGCACCATTTGTCCATTAGCCATTAACATTAATCCACTAACTATTAACATAAGACATTGGGAACCAAGCACTTAACACAAGGGCCTTTGGGAGATATCCAAACTATGCAAACTATAGCACTAATACATTATTCTTCCTGTTAGTTGAAAAATAAGAACTGCTCTCCCTCAAGTTAGAAACAAGGCAAGAATATCTGCTCTCACAGCTTCTGTTCAGCATTATATTAGAAGTTCTAGCCAATGCAGTGAAGTAAAATATAAGACAAAAATAAGAAATAATAAAAATATTTTGAAATTATTGTGTTTGTGGGAAATGCAAGGGAATACATAACTTTATAGAGTTAAAAAGCCAATATATTAAAATTTTCAATTATATTTCAACATATTATAAAAATAATTTGAAACTAAAATTTAAAACCTAAAAATAATTTATATTAACATAAAAACATGAAATAACCAGGACTGAATCTAACCACAATGTGCAAAATGTCTATATTGATTAGATTCGAATATTTTAGAAATTCCCACAAGTTTATAAATTCAAAGAAATCCTAGTTAAAAAATCTCAGAAGACTTTTGGGTAGAAATTAACAAGCTGAACCAAATTTTATATGGAAATACAAAGGATGTTAAATAGCCAATTTTGAGAGGAACGAAATTTGAGGATTTACACTACCTGACTTCAACGTTTTTTTTTTTATTAAAATTTAAATTTTTAAAAAATTTTTAAAATTAATCTTCAGTAATGAAGATAATATTGGCACAAATTAGATAAACATAGCAGTCAACAGAATAGGGAGATCCACATAAATATGGGCAATCGATTTTTGATAAAGGTGCTTGTGCATTATTAGTAGTAAGGGAAAAGATAGTATTTCAACAAATAGTGTTGGAATAACTGGGAAAACATGGGAAAAAGAAAACCTTAACCCATTCTTAATATCCAAGAAAAAAATTAACCTAAATGTGATGTTGTATGAAAAACAAACATTCTGGGGGAAAATCTTTACAATCCAGGGAAGAAAAATATTTTTTTGAAATATATAAAAAGGACTAACCAATGACAAAAATAATAAATTGAACTATTCCAAAATTGAAAATTTCTGTTAATCAAAAGCCTCTGTAAAGAAAGTGAAAAGGTGGCTGGCACTGTGGCATAGTAGGTAAAGTCACTGCCTGCAATGCTGGCATCCCATATGGGTGTTGGTTCAAGTCCCAGCTGCTCTACTTCTGATCCAGCTCCCAGATAATGGCTTAGGAAAAGCAGCAGAAGGTTTTTTTTTTTTTTTTCCCTACATGCCTGGGCCCCTGGAGGAATGTCCTGACTCCTGGCTTTGGCCTGGACCATTGTGGCCATTTGGGAAGTGAACCAGTGAATGGAAAGTCTCTTTCTTTCTCTCTCTGTAACTCTGACTTTCAAATAAATAAACAACATTTTTAAAAAAGATGAAAAAGCAAGCCACTTGTCAGGAGAGAGAATATCCAAAATGCTTGTATCTAATGAAGGACTGTTACCTGGAATATATGAAGAACTACAAAGCTGCAATAAAAAGACAAGCCAATTAAAAGGGCAAAAGTGTTAGATACTTCACAGAGTAAAATATACAAAAGGTCAATATGTATATAGAAAGGCTGTGTACCTAACCATCAAGCAAACATTAAACCACTATTACCCAATGATTGAAAACAGGAAAAATACACACAGTGGCTACTGGGCTAAAGTTTTAATGCATTAATGAACAGGTGTAGTTGCAACTAGAACTCTCATACAGTTCTGAGTTGGAATGTAAAATAGTATAATTACTCTGAAGATCGTTTGGCAGCTTCCGAGTGAAATACATACTTGTGACGCAGATTCCCTGTATACTGGTTATCAACTTTCCTGAGTCTGGTGAGACAAAACACTGAACAGACTAAGTTGCATGAAGCAGGTTTATTACAGATAGGCAGCAAGGGACCACAGACGTCTAGGATTTATTGCAAGCTGGTCTTCAAAAGCTCAGGACCTACCTGGGGTAGACAGTCTTATCCTTAAGTGCCCAGCTTGCACTGTAGCTAAAAGACTGGAAAGCTGCTTGCTCTTCTTGTGTAACCCTGGGTAACAGGAATCACTGGGCTAAACTGGTGAAGGACATCCTGTTTCTAGGGGGGACTAGAACAGAGGCTTGGGCTGTTCCAGCCAGTCCCTTCCTGTCAATTGAGAAAGAAGGCAGAATTAGATTTGTCCAAGGCCATCCAGAGAACAGTCCTGTAATACCCTAGGATTCAGCCATTTTATTTTTAGATATAAATCTAGGAGAGATGAATACCCAGAGCAATTTTATTCATAATAGCATAAGATTGTAGACTACCAAATTTCCATCCATAGGCAAATAGATAAACAAACTTTAATATAGTCAAACAATGGAATACTAATTGAAAAAGGGACTGATAACAAGCAAAACCTAGACGAATCTCTAAATTATATTGAGTAAAATAAAGCAGACATAACATTGTATAATTGTATTGTATGATAGTTTTGGATAGGAAAGTCATATTAAAATAATGTAGGATACTTCATTATAAATTACCTGAAACAATTTTATAAATGTAAATAAATAATATACCCTTATAGAAATTTAGTATTTGAAAGTGGGTATTTGTAACAGCTATTTTAAATTTGCTTTTCAACTGCAGGATCATAAAAGCATAATAATTGCTTTGTTTAAAATATGCATAAATGCATTTCCTAGTAGTGTTTTGAATTGTTAACTGTAATATCAAACAGGTTCTCTCCAAATAGATTACACAGTGTGTGTTATTTATTCAGGTAGTTTCTCATGCTTTGCCAACTCCATGAAATAATAAGTCACAGTCCAAAGAGAAATACATTTTGTTTTTATTTTTAGCTCCAGAGAACTTCCAATATTAAAAAATGTTTTCTGTCACTTAAAAATATTTAATTCTTCCTTATAGTTAAATGTTCAGTTTTTGGGAGACAGAACATAATTATTTTAATTAATCTGGTATATAAAAAGAAAAAGAATCAAATAGTTAAATGTTCAGTTTTTGGGAGACAGAACATAATTATTTTAATTAATCTGATATATAAAAAGAAAAAGAATCAAATAGTTAAATGTTCAGTTTTTGGGAGACAGAACATAATCATTTTAGTTAATCTGATATATAAAAAGAAAAAGAATCAGTAACAAGAGGATGGAGCAATTATACTAAGCCCTCAGCACTTTTATTCATGCCTCAAAGTCCAAGGATTGTCCCCTCTTTCCCATTTAATTTCCCAGAACATTTATTAATTTTTATATTTAATTGACACATTGTGGTTGTACATATTTGTGGGGTACAGTGTGATGTTTTAATACATATCTTAAATGTATAATACATTTGTATATTAGTCATCTTAGACATTTATCATTTGCCTGTGTTGGTAGGATTTAAGCTCTACTATCTACTTTTTGATATTCAATTAATTATTTTCAATCATAATTATCTTACTGTGCTGTGGAACATTAGAAGCTATTTCTAACTGTACCCCTGTATCACCAAACCCTTTCCAGTATCTGCTAGCCAGTCTTCTGTTCCCTAATTCTATGAGATCAACTTTTAATTTCCGCTTGTGGGAACACAAATTAATTATGTTTCTGTGCCTAACTTATTTTACCTGTGTAATGTCCTTTGGTTCCATACATGTTGCTGCAAATGACAGAATTTTGTTCTTTTATGGTTGCATAATATTCCATTGTGTGTATGTATTGCATTTTCTTTATCCATTCATCTGTCAATAGACACATAAGTTGGTTCCATACCTTGGCTATTGTGAATAGTGCCGCAATAAATATATGAGTACAGATATCTATTTGACATATTTGTTTCATTTATTTTGCATTTATAGCCAGTACTAGGAGTTCTGGATTATGTGGCAGTTCTATGAATATCTCTGAAATACTATTTTGTACAATGGCTGTTAATTTATGTTCCTACCAACAATATATGAGATTTCTTCTTTTTCTTTGTCCTTTCCAACATTTGTTGTCTTTTTGATAATAGATTTTCCAACAGGGATCTGATGATATTTCACTGTAGTTTTGATTTACATTTCTGTGATGATCAGTGCTTTTTTAGTATTTGTTCATACAGTTGTTGCATCTTTGTATATTTTTTTGAAAAATGTCTAGTCAGATGAATTGCCCATTTTTATTTTTTCTTTTATTCTTTTAAATTTTTTAATTTTAATTTTAATTACTTTTTAACAGATTCAGTGTGCTTTGTAGATACAATTATAAGAGCATAATGATATTCCCTTCCTCCCTTATACCCTCCTTCCTTTTCCCCTTTTTTTCAATTTTTGAGATAACATTTTAAATTTACATTATAGTAAAAATGCTTAATACTTCACTGAATAAGAAGTTTAACAAGTAAAAAGAAAAAAGTGGGAATATAGACAATGGCTATAAACAGTAATTGATGGAAAAATGACCATTTCACCAGTAAATTTTAAAGTGATCACAGATCATTAAAACTATAGTAGTGGGACATTCTTAACCATAGATTTTACAAAAATATAAAAGAAAGTTTTACAAAACTGTATTTGTTGTGATAGTGATACACACAGATATTTTTGTCTTATTTTTGGCTTATTGCACTCAATGTGATGTCCTTCAATGGAATCCATTCTGCTGCAAATGGTAAAATTTCTTTTTTATAGCTGAATAATGTTCCATTGTGTATATATACCACTTTTTCTTTATTAATTCATCTAATGATGGACACCTTGGTTGATTCCAATGTGTATTTATTGTGAACAGTGCTGCTGTGAAAATGGTGGTACAGATATCTTTTGATACAGTGTGTTCAAGTCTCAAAAGACCCAGAATAGCCAAAGTGATTCTGGACAAGAAAAATCAAACTGGAGGAATCACAATACCTGACTTCAAAGCATACTACAGAGCTAAAGTAATTAAAACAGCATGATTCTGGCATTAAAACTTATACATAGATCATTGGGATAGAATAGAGAGCCCAGAAAGTAGTCCACATACTTCAGTCCACCCAACTGATTTTTGACTAAGTGCTCAGACCTTACAGAGAAGTAAAAATGATCTCTTCAACAAAGGGTGCTGGCAGAACTGGATTTATATAGGTAGAAGAATGAAATTAGACCCACCTCCCACCATTTACAAAAATCAACTCAAGATGGATCAAAGACCTAAATTTAAGACTTGAGACCATGAATTTCTAGAAGTAAATGTAGGGAAAACACTCCAAGACATTGGTGTAGGGTATGACTTCTTGGAAAAGACCCCCCAAAGCACAAACAACAAAATCAAACTAAACAAATGGGACTATATCAAAATCAGAAGCTTTTACACAGAAAAAGAAATGATCAGTAGTGTGAAGAGACATCCAACAGACTGGGAAAAAATATTTCAAACCACCTATCTGACAAAGTATTAATATCCTGAATATATTAGCAATTTAAAAAGCTCAACAACAAAAAATCAGTCCAGTTGAGAAATGGGCCAAGGACTTCAATAGGCAGTTTTCAAAAGAAGAAATAGAAATGGCCAACAAATGTATGAAAAAATGCTCAACATTGCTAACCACCAGGGAAATGCAATTCAAAACCACAGTGAAATACTACTTCACCCCTGTCAGAATGGCTAAAATCCAAAAGACAGAGAGTAACAAATGCTGGCAATGGTGTGGGCAAAGGAGAACAATTATACACTGTTGGTAGGAATGTAAATTAGTGTAACCACTGTGGAGATTTCTTAAAAAAATAGAAATAGACTTGATCCAGCAATTCCACTACTGGTTGCCCATTTTTAAATTGGGTTATTTGCTTTTGTTTGCTGTTGAGTTGTTGAAGTTATTCATATGTTCTAATTTCTTGTTGGATCAATAGTTTGGAAATGTTTTTCTCCTTTTTATAGATTGTCTCCTCATTCTGTTATTTCCTTTGCTGTACATAAGCAATCCCATTTACTATGTAATATCTTTTTAGTATGTTTTAAAGTCAGGTGTTGTAGGGCCTCCAGTTTTGTTTTGTTCAGAGTTGGTTTGACTATTCAGAATGTCTTGTGGTGCATTCAATTTTTTTTAAAAAATACGAATCTTATGAATGCTATTTGTTTTTGATAGGAATTGCATTGAATCTGTAGATCACTCCAGATATTGACTTTTAATAATATTAAATCTTCTAATCCATGAACATGAAATGTCTTTCTTTTCGTGCATCTGCTTTAATTTCTTTCACCAGTGTTTTGTAATTTCCATTGTAGTAATCATTCATATACTTTGTTAAATTTATTTCTAGGTGTTGTATTTGGTTATTTTGTGACTATTTTGAATGTGATTGCTGTCTTGGTTTCTTTTTCAGCTATTTCATTATTGGTGTTTTAAAAACTGCTGATTTTGTATGTTGATTGTGTATCCTGCAACATTATTCTTTTCCCCAAAGAAACATTTTTTTTTTTTGACAGGCAGAGTGGACAATGAGAGAGAGAGACAGAGAGAAAGGTCTTCCTTTTTGCCGTTGGTTCACCCTCCAATGGCCGCTGCAGCTGGCACGCTGCGGCCAGCGCACTGCGCTGATCCGATGGCAGGAGCCAGGTGCTTCTCCTGGTCTCCCATGGGGTGCAGGGCCCAAGCACTTGGGCCATCCTCCACTGCACTCCCGGGCCACAGCAGAGAGCTGGCCTGGAAGAGGGGCAACCGGGACAGAATCGGTGCCCCGACCGGGACTGGAACCCAGTGTGCTGGCGCCGCAAGGCGGAGGATTAGCCTATTGAGCCGCGGCGCCGGCCAGAAACTTTTTATTTAAGGAATACAAACCTCATGCATTCCATAAGTACAACTTTAAGAATATAGTGATTCTTCCCACCATACCTAGCCTCCCACCCATACTCTCACCCCTTCTCCTCCTCTTCCCTCTTCCATTCCTAGTCCCATTCTCTGCTAAGATCCCTTTTGTTGTTTTTTTTTTAACTTTTATTTAATGAATATAAATTTCCAAAGTACAGCTTATGGATTATAATGGCTTCCCCCCCATAACTTCCCTCCCACCTACAACCCTCCCCTCTTCCGCTCCCTCTCCCCTCCATTCACATCAAGATTCATTTTCAATTCTCTTTATGTACAGAAGATCAATTCAGCATATATTAGGTAAAGATTTCAACAGTTTGCACCCACACAGAAACACAAAGTGTAAAATAGTGTTTGGGTACTAGTTATAGCATTAAATCACAATGTACAGCACATTTAGGACAGAGATCCTACATGAGGAGTAAGTGCACAGTGATTCCTGTTGTTGACTTAACAAATTGACACTCTTGTTTATGGCATCAGTAATCACCCTAGGCTCTTGTCATGAATTGTCAAGGCTATGGAAGCCTTTTGAGTTCGCTGACTCTGATCATATTTAGACAAGGTCATAGTCAAAGAAACTCCCAACAACAAAACAAACAACCCACTTAAGAAATGGGCCAAGGACCTCAATAGACATTTTTCAAAAGAGGAAATCCAAATGGCCAACAGGCACATGAAAAAATGTTCCGGATCACTAGAAATCAGGGAAATGCAAATCAAAACCACAATGAGGGTTCACCTCACCCTGGTTAGAATGGCTCACACACAGAAATCTACCAACAACAGATGCTCGCGAGGATGTAGGGGAAAAGGGCCACTAACCTACTGTTGGTGGGAATGCAAACTGGTTAAGCCACTATGGAAGTCAGTCTGGAGATTCCTCAGAAACCTGAATATAACCCTACCCTACAACCCAGCCATCCCACTCCTTGGAATTTACCCAAAGGAAATTAAACTGGCAAACAAAAAAGCTGTCTGCACCTTAATGTTTATTGCAGCTCAATTCATAATAGCTAAGACCTGGAACCAACCCAAATGCCCATCAACAGTAGACTGGATAAAGAAATTATGTGATATGTATTCTATAGAATACTATATAGCAGTAAAAAACAATGAAATCTGGTCATTTGCAACAACACCGAGGATTCTGGAAAACATCATGCTGAGTGAAATAAGCCAGTCCCAAAGAGACAAATATCATATGTTCTCCCTGATCGATGACAACTGACCGAGCACCAAAAAGGAAACCTGTTGAAGTGAAATGGACACTATGAGAAATGGTGACTTGATCATCCCTTGTCCTGAATGTTGATGAACAACTTAATAGTTTATCCCTTTTAGCATTTTTTTGGTTCTGCTTAATACTATTGGTTTAATTCTGTAATTAATACACAGTTATTCTTCAGTGTTGAAACTTAACTGAAAAGTGATCCCTGTTAAATATAAGAATGGGAATAAGAGAGGGAAGAGATGTACAATTTGGGACATGCTCAAGCTGACTTGCCCCAAATGGTAGAGTTAGAAACGTGCCAGGGGATTCCAATTCAATCCCATCAAGGTTGCATGTACCAATGCTATCTCACTAGTCCAAGTAGTCAATTTCAGTTCACAATTGATCATAATGATAGGACTAAAAGTCAAAGGGATCACATAAACAAGACTAGTGTCTGCTAATACTAACTGATAGAATAAAAAAGGGAGAGAATGATCACAGCAGACTCATAGAATGGCAGATATCCTAAACAGCACTCTGGCCTCAGAATCAGCCCTTAAGGCATTCGGATCTGGCTGAAAAGCCCATGAGAGTATTTCAGGAATGGAAAGCCAAGACACTCTGTGAAAAAAAAAATGACCTAAATGAAAGATCTCTGCGAGTGAGATCCCAGTGGAAAGAACGTGTCATTAAAGAAGGAGGTACCTTTCTCTGAAGGGAGGAGAGAACTTCCACTTTGACTGTGACCTTGTCTAAATAAGATCCCTTTTCAATTAACTTTATACACAGAAGACCAACTCTATACTAAGTAAAGATTTCAACAGTTTGCATGAAAAAAAAGAAAAGAAACTCATGTTCCTCAACAGTCAAGACAAGGACTGTTCAAAGTCATACCTGCAACATTATTGAATTAATTTATTAGTTCTAACAGTTTTCTGGTGGAGGATGTATGGTTCTCTATATGTAAAATTATCTCATCTGTCAACAGAAATAATTTGAGTTCCTTTTTCCCTATTTGGATATCCCTTATTTGTTTTATGGTCTTCTTGCTTTGGCTAAGATTTCCAAAACCATGTTGAATAAAAGTGATGAAAGTGGACATTCTTATCTTTATTTCCATTCAGTATGATATTGGCAGTGAATTTGTCATATATAGCTTTCACTGTATGTTAAGATTCATTACTTATTTTTTTAAAAAGATTTAGTTACTTGAAAGTGTTATAGAGAGGCAGAAAGAGAGAGGGAGGAGGGAGAGAGAGAGAGAGAAAGAAAGAGAGAGAATCTTCCATCTGCTGGTTCAGTCCCCAAATGGCTGCAACGTCTGGGGCTGAGCCCGTTTGAAGCCAGGATCCAGAAGTTTCCTCCAGCCCTCCCTTGTGTGTACAGGGACCCAAAGGCTTGGGCCATCGTCTGCTGCTTTTCCAGGTCGTAGCAGAGAGCTGGATCGGAAGTGGAACACCTGGGACTTGAATTGGTGTCTATATGGGATGCTGTCACTGCAGGTGACGACGGCTTTACCCACTCACTTTGCCACAGCACTGGCCCTAAGGTTTATTACTTTTCCTTCCTTCCTTCCTTCCTTCCTTCCTTCCTTCCTTCCTTCCTTCCTTCCTTCCTTTCTTTCTTTCTTTCTTTCTTTCTTTCACAGGCAGAGTGGACAGTGACAGAGAGAGTCAGAGAGAAAGGTCTTCCTTTGCCGTTGGTTCACCCCCCAATGGCCGCTGCGGCCAGCTCACTGCGGCCGGCGCACCACGCTCATCCGAAGCCGGGAGCCAGGTGCTTCTCCTGGTCTCCCATGGGGTGCAGGGCCCAAGTACTTGGGCCATCCTCCACTGCACTCCCGGTCCACAGCAGAGAGCTGGACAGGAAGAGGAGCAACTGGGTCAGAATCCAGCGCCCAGACCAGGACTAGAACCTGGTGTGCCAGCGCCGCAGGCAGAGGATTAGCCTATTGAGCCGTGGCGCCGGCCAGGTTTATTACTTTTCTACTTAATTTTTTGAAAGTTTTTAGATGAAGAAATGTTGAATTTTATGAAATATTTTGCCCTACGTCTATTGAGATGATCATATAATTTTTGGTCATCATTCTTTTGGCATAATGATTATGTTAACTTGTATGTATGAAATGTCATTGCATCCTTATGATAAATCCTGCTTAGTTGATCATGGTATGCAATCTTTTTGATGTGCTGTTGTATCCAGTTGACTAGTATTTGGTTAAGAATTTTTACATCTACAATCATTTGGGAAATTATCCTATAATTTTTTGTTGTTGTGTTGTTGGGTGGTTTTGGTATCAGTAAAATTCTGGCCTGGTAGAATGACTTAGAAGTGTTCCTTCTTCCCTTTTAATTTTTCTGAATGTTTTGAGAATAATTGGGAATATTTCTTTAAAAGTTTGATAGAATTTGGGGTAGGTGTGGCATAGTGGATGAAACCACTGCCTGCTATGCTGGCATCCCCGAGCTATTCTACTTTAAAAAAAAAAAAAAGATTTAGTTATTTATAAGAAAGAGTTACAGCTAGAGAGGGAGAGAAAAAAAGGGAGAAGAGAAGATTTTCCAACCACTGGTTCACTGCGCAGATGGCCACAATGGCCAGGATTGGGCCAGGCCAAAGCCAGGAGCCAGGAGATTCTTTCGTGAATCCCACATGGATTGTAGGGGCTGAAGTGCTTGGGTCAGCTGGTGTTGCTTTTTTCAGGCCATTAGCGGGGAGCTAGATTGGAAGTGGAGCAAGTAGTACTCAAATTGGCACCCATAGGGATTGTTGGTATCACAAGTAGTGGCTTTATCCACTATACCACAAAGCCAGCCCCTTTTGCTGCTTTACTTCTAATCTAGTTCCCTACTAATGCACCTGGGAAAGCAGAGGAAGATTTCCCAAGTTCTTGGGGCTCTACACCCACGAGGGAGACCTGGATTGAGTTCCAGTCTTCTGGTTTTGGCCTGGCCCAGGCACAACTGTTGAGGCCATCTGGGTAGTGAACCAGTGGATGGAAGATTTCTCTCTCTCTCTCTCTCCCTCTCTCTCTCTCTCTGTGTGTGTTTGTGTGTGTGTCTTCCTCTCTCCCTGTAACTCTACCTTACAAATAAAAAAATGAATCTTCTTAAAAATAAAACTTGATAGTGAAACTATATAGTGCTGGGCTTTTCTTTGTTTGGTAGATTTTTTTTTCAGTTGTATTACCAATTCAGTTGTATTACTGTCATTGTTCTGTTCACATTTTCTATATCCTCATGGTTTAATTTTTGTAGATTGTGTGTGTGAAGATATTTATCTGTTTCATCTAGATTTTCTAACTTGTTGGCATTTAGTTCTTCATAATAATACATAATGATTCTTTGTGTTTTGGTGCAATCAGTTATAATGTCTCCTTCCTCATACCTGATTTTATTTATTTAGATCTATTCTTTTTATTGGCTAGTTAGACCAATTGGTTTTCAAGACAACCAACTCATCATTTTATTGAATTTTTGTATTAATCTCTATTTCTTCTCTATTTTTCCATTTTTATTTTGGATTTATTTTGTTCTTGCTTTTCTAATTACTTTGATTTGCTTTTTATGTGAAAAAAATTATGTGAAATCTCTGTCTCTCTTACTGATATAAACTTTATTGATAATGGCTCTACTGTATTACGTAAGTTTTGGTATATTGTGTTTTTCTTTTCTTTTTTTTTCCTTTTGACTGGAAGAGTTAGAGAGAGAGAGAGAGAGAGAGAGAGAGAAAGGTCTTCCTTTTCTGTTGGTTCACCCCCCAAATGGCCGCTACGGCTGGTGCGCTGTTCCGATCCAAAGCCAGGAGCTAGGTGCTTCTCCTGGTCTCCCATGTGGGTGCAGGGCCCAAGCACTTGGGCCATCCTCCACTGCACTCCCGGGCCACAGCAGAGAGCTGGACTGCAAGAGGAGCAACTGGGAAAGAATGTGGCGCCCCAACCAGGACTAGAACCGGAGTGCTGGCGCTGCAGGTGGAGGATTAGCCAAGTGAGCCACGGCGCCGTGCAGTATATTGTGTTTTAATTTTTGTTTCAAAATATTTTTTAAAGATTTATTTATTTATTTGAAAGTCAGAGTTACACAGAGAGAGGAGAAGCAGGGAGAAAGAGAGAGAGAGGTCTTCCATCCGATGGTTCACTCCCCAATTGGCCGCGATGGCTGGAACTGTGCTGATCCGAAGCCAGGAGCCAGGAGCTTCCTCCAGGTCTCCCATGTGGGTGCAGGGGCCCAAGGACTTGGGCCATCTTCTTACTGCTTTCCCAGGCCATAGCAGAGATCTGGATCAGAAATGGAGCAGCCAGGTCTCAAACCAGCGCCCATATGGAATGCCGGCGCTTTAGGCCAAGGCATTAACCCACTGTGCCACAGTGCCAGCACCTCAAAAATTTTTTTAATTTTCCAAGTGATTTCTTCATTTAGCCATTGTTCGTTCAAGAACATGTTTAATTTCCATTTATTTGTAAAACTTCTGAAGTACTTTTAGTCAATCTCTAGTTTTATTCCATTGTATCAGAGAAGATACATGCTAATGATTTCATATTTTTTAAATTTTTTGATATTTGTTTTGTAGCCTAACATGGTCTGTGCTAGAGAATGTTCCATGTTCTAGTAAAAATGTGAGTTCTGCTGCTATTAGATAAATAGTTCTGTAAATGTCTATTATATCTACTGTACCTGTAATATAGATGAGCTCCACTGGGTCTTTCGTATTTTTTTTCTGGATGATCTATCAGTTGTTGAAAATAAGATGTAAAGTTCCCAGTTATCTTTGTATTAGAAAATATCTCTCCCTTTAGAGTAAAAAATGTTTGCTTTATGTAATAGGGTGCTCTAGCAATGGGTGCATATATGTTTACAGTTGTATCCATTTTTTTGGTTTTTTATCTTTTTTTTTTTTTTTTTTGACAGGCGGAGTGGACAGTGAGAGAGAGAGTCAGAGAGAAAGGTCTTCCTTTGCCGTTGGTTCACCCTCCAATGACTGCTGCGGCCGGCACACTGCGGCCTGCACACTGCGCTCATCCGAAGCCAGGAGCCAGGTGCTTCTCCTGGTCTCCCATGTGGGTGCAGGTCCCAAGCACTTGGGCCATCCTCCACTGCACTCCTGGTCCACAGCAGAGAGCTGGCCTGGAAAAGGGGCAACCAGGACAAAATCTGGCACCCCGACCAGGATTAGAACCCAGTGTGCTGGCGCCGCAGGAGGAGGATTAGCCTATTGAGCCACGGTGTCGGCCAGTTGTTTCCTTTTGTTGAATTGATCCCTTGGCTATTATACAGTGATCTTCTTAGTCTCTATTTATAGTTTTTGACTTAAAGTGTAAAAGTATAGCTAATCCTGCTCACTTCCATTTATGTGGTATATCTTTACTATCCCTTTACATTCAGTCTGTGTGCCTTTACTGGAGAAGTGAGTTTCTTGTAGGTAGCTTATCATTTGGTCTTGTTTTTGAACCCATTAAACCATTATGTATGTTTTATTTAGATAATTTAATCTATTTGCATTAATTAGTAAAGACATACTCCTGTCATTTTGTTTAATCGTCTGGCAGATAGTTTATTCCCTTCTTCCTTTCTTAATGATCATCTTTGTGGTTTGACAGTTTGTTGTATGAAAAATATTTGATCCTCTTCTCTATCTCTTTTGTGTATGCACACCACAAGTAAGTTTCTATTTTAATGTTTTTGTGATATCAGTTGTCATTCTTTTGTTTCTAGGTAGGGCCATTTAAACTATTTCTTGTACAGTCAGTATACTAATAATAAATTCCCTCCGTTTTTGATTGTCTTGTAAAGTCTCTATTTCTCCATATTTCTGAAGAATAGCTTTGCTGAGGATAGTGGTTTTGGTTGGCAGTTTTTTTTTTTTTTTCCTGCACTTTGAATATGTCATCCCATTTTCTTCTGACCTGTAAGCATTCTGCTGAGAAGTCTGCTGTTAGTCTAATAGAGATTTCCTTATATATGACTTGGCAGTTTTCTCTGGCTGTTTTTGTAATTCCCTCTTTGTCTTGTATTTTTGACAGTTTTGAGTATAGTGCACTTCTGAAAGGATCTTTTTTGACTGAATCTACTAGAAGTCTGTTAAGCTTCCTGGACCTAGATGTCTGATTCTTTCTCAAGATTCAGAAACTTTCATTAGTTATTTGTCAAAAGGATTTTGTATGCCTTTTTCCTTATCTGCTCCTTCTGAAACACCCATAAAAGGAATGTTTTCTTGCTGAATAGTGTCCCACCACTCTTGTAGGCTTTTTTCATTCTTTACTTTTTTTTTCATATGACTCATTCATTTTTTTTTTTTTTTTGGTAATTTTTTTTTATTTGACAGGTAGAGTTTAGACGGTGAGAAAGAGACAGAGAGAAAGGTCTTCCTTCCATTAGTTCACTCCCCAAATGGCCACTATGGCCGGTGCTGTGCCGATCCGAAGCCAGGAGCCAGGTGCTTCTTCCTGGTCTCCCATGTGGGTGCGGGGGCCCGAGGACTTGGGCCATCCTCCACTCTCCTCCTGGGCCACAGCAGAGAGCTGGACTGGAAGAGGACCACCCAGGACCAGAACCCAGACCCCATATGGGATGCCAGCACCGTAGGTGGAGGATTAACCAAGTGAGCCACGGTGCTGGCCCCTGACTGGTTCATTTTAAAAGACCTGTCTTCAAGCTCCAAAGTTTTTCTACTTGATCTAGTCTACTCTTGAGGCTCTCAATTATATGTTTATTTTAATTTATTGGTTCTTTAGTCCTTTTTATGATCTTTATCTCTTTGCCAAATTTCTCATTTATATCATGAATTGTCTTCCTAATTTTGTTAACTTGTCCATCTCTATCTCTTTTTATCTCCTTGAGCTCCTTAAAACCGTTCTTTTGAATTCTGTTTTAGGCAGTTCATCGGTTTTCCTGTTCTTTGTGGTCTGTGGCTAAAGGGCTGTTGTGTTTTCTTGGAAGAGTCATGTTACCTTGCTTTTTTAATTTTTTCCTTTTTGTGTTCCTACATGTGATATTTGTGCATCTGACAGATCACTTGCACTCATCATTTTGTAGGGTGTTTTTTGTAGTAAAAGACTTTCTTCTGTTAATGTGCCCTAGGATGTTGTTGGGTAATCTCTGTTGGCTCCAGGTGGGCTCTTTATTGTATTTGCTGTTTTACTTCTTCAGGTATAATCAATGCTGGTGATGCCTACAAATGTCTCATTGGCCTTGACTACAGGAAATGTGTGAATCTACCACCACCAGCTTGAGAGATAGGATGGTTAGATATGTCTGCTTAATTTCTTTTTTTATTTTATTTTTTATTTTTTTTTTTATATTTTGACAGATAAAGTTAGACAGTTAGAGAGAGAGACAGAGAGAAAGGTCTTCCCTCCATTGGTTCACTCCCCAAATGGCCACCATGGCCAGAGCTACACTGATCAGAAGCCAGGAGCCAGGTGCCCCCTCCTGGTTTCCAATGCAGGTGCAGGAGTCCAAGCACCTGGGCCATCCTCCACTGCCTTCCCGGGCCACAGCAGAGAGCTGGACTGGAAGAGGAGCAACTGGGACTAGAACCCGGCGCCCACATGGAATGCCAGTGCCACAGGTGGAGGATCAACCGAGTGAGCCACAGCGCCAGCCCTTGCTTAATTTCTTTTTTATAAGGTCATTGTTTATCTCATCATCTATGACATTTCTGCCACACCCTCTTTGCATTATAGTGCTCTGCCTCAGACACTGCAGTGAAATAGTTGTTGTTTTTTCTCTGTTGTTGGGGGAAGCACACCAGGAACCTCTAGTCAGCCATCTTTCTGATGTCATTCTCATGGTATTTTATGCATTGCTATATTAGAGCACTATTCCACAGTGTATGCAAAAGCTCTTCTGACCCACTTCCCATCTTCTCAGCCTAACTTGTTACTCCAAAAACCAATTGCACATGACAAATTGAGTAGTAATTGCATCAGCTACTCTGTGTGTCTGTTGCTTCCTGCCCCCACAGATTCTCTGCTGCCTTTTCTATGTGGAACTCACTTAACTATTCTCACACATGAATTACTGTGGCTGTGTGAGGGAGTTATACTCAAAAGAAGAATAAGAGTTGACAGAGAAATACTTCCACTTATTTATGTATTTATTTATTTGAAAGTCAAAGTTACAGAAAGAGAGGGGGAGAGTTAGATCTTCCATCTGCTGGTTCACTCTTCAGATGGCTTCAAGAAACAGAGCTAGGCCAGGGAAAAGCCAGGAGCCTTATTTGGGTCTCCCACATGGGTGGCAGGGACCCAAGCACCTGGCCCATCTGCTGCTGCTGCTGCTTCTCCCAGGCCATTTGCAGGAAGCCAGGCCAGAAGCAGAGCAGCCAGGACACGTTCCAGCACCCACATGGCATGCTGGCATTGTGGGAGGTGGCTCCACCTGCTACACTACAATTCCAGCCCCTAAACTTCTTTATTTCATCTCTCAAATTAATAACTTTGAGACCCTTTCTATACAGCTCCTCAAAAGGTTTCTCAAGGAGTCATACCTCAGATGCCCAGAGCAGTGACCAACTAATAGCAACCCTTTTTATTTTTCTTTACACATTGTCCATAATTTCAAGTTTTGCATTTCCCAGTCTCACTCATGTTTGGAGATATTGTTCTAGGTCTGCTTTATGGGGAACCCAGGTTAAGTCAATTGTTACCTCAAGTAGTCCTAGAAATCAGCCCATCAGGATAGCAATTGGGTCACTTACAGGACACCTGGTGATAAGGAACACCCATTGTTGGGGTATTGAGTAATGTCACAGAAGAATCTTATGGGGTGGTAGATTGACTTGAGGTACAAGTGAAGGTGAAACATCAATGTATGTGACAAGTTGCACTTACCTTAGAAGCAGTGATAAGAATGACTGTAGTATTGAATTATTTTGATAAATCTTTGGAAACATTAAAAGAGAAAATGAGAGCCAAATACAAGCTATGATGAGAAACCAGAGTTACAGCTATCATTGGAGCCAGTATAGAGTATGTTCCTATGGGGACATTCATTGAGGCATCTCTTGGGGCTTCAGAGTCAGGTGATAATCTTAAATGGGCAGTCACAGCTGACAAGGTAAACCAATTAAGAACTCTGATGCTTTTGGAATGGAGGTCTGAACCACCTCGCCATTGAACCTAATGAATGACAAACTTGACCACATCTAAATTCTGCTAATCTATTCTGACATGTGTACAAACCTGGAATGTTGAGGGAATTAATATCCTTGGTCACTAAGGAGAGGAATTAGTTGATAAATACCAAACTTCTCCTTTCTATCCTTTGGGCAGACAATTTTTCTTTTTTTTAAGGGAAATAAATATCTCCCATTCATCTCCTGGTCCACTCTCCAAATAGCTATAAAGACAGGTCTAGGCTGAAGCCAGGAGCAGGAACTCCATCTTGGTCTCCCACATGTGTTGCAAGGGTCTAGGTCCTTGGGCCATATTCTATTACTTTCCTTGGAGCATTAGCAGGAAGCTGGATTGGAAGCAGGGCAGCTGAGACTCAAACTGGCACTCCAGTATAGGATGCCAGCATCACAGGCTGTGGTTGTGCCACAACAACAGTCCCTTGGACAGAAAATTCCGAGGGTGAATCCATTACAAGTTCCTCAGTGGTCCCTGTGGGACTCTCAGTCATTTCCAGTAGTGAGTAACTTAAAAATGCCGCTTTAGGACCAGTGTTGTGGTTCAGCGTGTTAAGCTGCCACCTGTAATACCACCATCTCATATAAGCATTTGTTCATGTCCTGGCTCCTCTACTTCTTATCAGATTCCCGGCTAAAGCACCTGGGAAAGCTGTGGAAAATTGTCCAAATGCTTGAACCCCTGCACCCTTGTGGGAGACCCAGTGGAGTTCCTGGCCCCTAGCTTCAGATTGGTCCAGTCCTGGATTTTGTGGCCATATGGGGATTGAATCAGCAGATGGTCTCACTCGCTCTTTCTAATTCTACCCTTCAGATGAATAAATAAATAAATAAATAAATAAATAAATCATTTTTTAAAAAATACAACTTTAGATTATTTAATTTTTCTAAAATCCTATTCCCATTCCATGGGATCACATTCCAAAATTAATTAACTGGACACAGCCCATGTTTTCAGGCTTTTTTGTGGGGAACTCAGCTTATGGTACTTAGATCCAAGAGGTAGCATTTATAATTTGAGAGGACTATATCTGCGTCATGAATCTTCTGATGAAGGTTATATTTCTAATATTATATATGTTAAGATTGTCCTTAATTAAATTTATAGAAATGCACATAAAACATGTGCAGTGTCTCCAAAAAGTTCATGGAAAATGTGAACAGATTTCACATGAAAAACTATGAACAGATTTCAATGTTTTTTCACGAAAATTAATTTATCTTTTAGTCCTGCTTTTCTGTGAACTTTTGGATAGAGCATACTTTTTGTTAAATTGTCATTCCGTGGCCCTACTGATTTTCAGATAATTTCTTGTCCTAATTCTGCTCTCAATGAACAAAATTATAAAACTGGCTATTGTAACCACTTTTTTTTATTGCCAACTATTGTTTTTCAAGGAAAAGTTGCAAAAAAGAGTTGCTCCTAGAGCTATGTTGATAAATGTGTAAGGAATATAGGAATTTAGAAGTTTGAGTCTATGAAAAGTAAGGGTTGTTTGTATGTATTTTGTCATATTTTCATGATAAATAGAGCTAATATTAAAATATTTTTCATGTAATAGGAGTATTAGGTAAACCTGATGTTTAATATTCATAAAGACATAATTTAAAAGAGAAATAGAAAATGTCAAATGACATTTCTCATTTCTATTTTCTTGAATTATAATAAAATATAGAATTACATCATTTAGAGAGATGTTTTCTGTTAGTTTTATGCTTGTGCTTTTGAAAAATTCGTAGATAATACAAAGTTTTGTAAAAAAAAAAAAACCCACTCATTTTCTTTTTGTATTTTACTCTGTGGAATATCTAAGTAGTATTTCAGAACACTGAGAAGTGTTTTCTAACACTGAAAAGCCATGTTTCTAATAATCCCCTACAATAATTAGAATACATTTTGATTAAAAATCTTTATTGAAATAGAAAACCAAACTAGAAATTGAAGTCTGAGCACTACAAGAAATAAAAAATAGTGTTAAAAAAGATGTATGATTTTGAATGATTTTTTTTTAAACCTGAAAAAAATCCTATATTGCAAGCACTTTGCTATACACAGTAGAAACCAGGTGCCCTGTACTTGCACAGTAGTCCTAGATGTTTCCTCTAACTTCCTGACCTTGGGCAAATAACTGTATTAAAATATTAAATATTCCCTGAATAGTTATTATTTTTTCAGGAACCATGTTAATAACTTTGTATTTAATTTTGACAACAACCTCAAAGATAGTCAGATGTCCTTAGAATGCTTATTGTAAACTTTAGGAAACTAAGACCTACAGAGGTTAAGTATTTTGCTCAAAATCATACCACTAAGAAGCAGTGGATTTGAACTCAGGACATTTGATTCTTGAGATAAGGCATTTGTTTACTATATCCCTGCCTCTTTGAGTCTTGATTGCTTATGTACAAAATAGAGCTATTGAATCAATGATCCCATCCTACCTGATTCTGTAAATAAAAAAAGGGTTCATAAGCTTTTCACTTCGATGTGGTACACTCATAGAGAAGATGAATATTCAAGCCATTCCTTATTAATTAGCCCCTTGTGAAGCAAGACACATTTTCCCAAGTGCTTCTGGAGTATTGTTTATTGTAGCATTGCCACCCATAAACATTAGCATTGCAGCAGATGTACTTTGGCGATAGATAAGTGGCTAATCTGAATGTAACTCTCCTAGGATTTAACATATTTAGGAAATGAATCATAGTGTGCTAGAATATTTGAGAGGAAGAAAATTCAGGCTTCATAAATACCAAATATTTTAGTAAGTTGCTTTATTCAAATGTCAATAGGCAAACTGCAGACACCATCTAAACTTTAGAACCCAAAACGTCACATCCTTCAGTAATTTGTAATAACTATAATAGTCTTTTCCTTATTAATTAAATCCTAATGAATTTAGGAGTAATTTTTTCTAAATGATTTCTCAGCTCAGAAAACCTAAAGATTGTGAATAGAACTGCTTTTTTGTCCTTAACATCATATTTTTTGCAATAGTGGCAATCCTTTTTTTTAATGTTAGAAGACCATCTTCTTGGCTGGTGCCGTGGCTCACTTAGCTAATCCTCCACCTGCGGTGCTGGCACCCCGGGTTCTAGTCCCAGTTGGGGCGCCAGGTGCTAGCCCAGTTGCTCCTCTTCCAGTCCAGCTCTCTGCTGTGGCCTGGGAGGGCAGTGGAGGATGGCCCAAATGCTTGGGCCCTGCACCTGCATGGGAGACCTGGAGGAAGTACCCAACTCCTGGCTTTGGATTGGCACAGCACAGGCCATAGCGGCCATTTGGGGAGTGAAACAATGGAAGAAAGACCTTTCTCTCTGTCTCTCTCTCACTGTCTATAACTCTCTCTCTGTCTCTCTCTCTCACTGTCTAATTCTGCCTGGCCAAAAAAAAAAAAAAAAAAAAAGACCATCTTCTTTTAAAAATAATGAAGTAATTTATATTAGTGACTTTTCAAATAACACACAAACCCATTTGTGAGTGGATTATAGAATTTATATAGTGAGTTGAAACCAACAATTAAGTAAATACAATTGCAAATATCAGAGTACATGCATCACATTTATTGAGTATATGTCTCTGTCTCATTGTGTGTGTGTGTGTGTATAAGTTTTTAGAGTTTTGTTATGATTTTTATATAGTCATAGAAGGTAAAAAAAATACAGCTTTAAAGATTTTGATTGTTCACAGTATTATCCTTTAGGTAACTAATTAGTAACCAAAATTAGTTTCATGATTCGAAACTGGAGAATATTTGGAGGGGTTGCTCAGACCTGAACATGTCTCTGGTGCATCTTAAAAACAAAGTAGGAAAGTAATCTTCAATTCGATTTTTATTTATAAGTTGAGAATAAGCTAAATAGCTAAACAGGCCACGTGAATAGGTGATCCATTTTCAAAATATGTAGCTCCTTTCCTAATCTATAAATTAGGATGTTTCAGATTAAAAATAAAATAAACAAACAATGAAATACAATAAAATAAACAACTCGGGGTGAGCATTGTGGTTCAGTGTGTAAGGTTGCCACTTGAAACTCCTGCATCCCATGTCAGAGTGCGTGGCTTTGAGTCCTCCCTTTGCTTCCAATCCAACTGCTTCCTAATATGCCCGAGATTTAACATGTGATGATCCAAATACTTGACTTCCTGCCACCACATGGGAGACTCACGCTCCCAGTGTTGAGGGCATTTGGGAAGTGAACCAGTAAGATTTATTTATCTATTTGAAAGACTTACAGCGAGCCAGAGGTAAAGAGAAAGAGAGGTCTTCCATCCACTGGTTCACTCCCCAAATGGCTGCAATGGCAGGAAATGTGTCCATCCAAAGCCATCAACCAGGAGCTTCTTCCAGGTCTCCCACATGGGTGCAGGGGCCTAAGGACTTGGGCCATCCTCTGTTGCTTTCCCAGGCCATAACAGAGATCTGGATCGGAAGGGGAGCAGCTGGGAGTCGAATCAGTGCCTATGTGGGCTGCTGACACTGTAGGCAACTTTACTACCCATGCCACAGCACCAGCTCTCCCATATACATAAATGAATAAAACTTTTTAAAAAAAATAAAGTCAACTCAAACCAATTAAGCAGTACAAGGAGGTATGGTGGACTTCCAGCAGTGTTCGATTTAAAAATAAACAATCTCATTGTCTCTGGGTTCACTTATGTGTTTTTTTCTTGCTATGTCATCTTCATCCAAAGACAGCTTTCCTTCATGTTAACACTGTGTTTATCACTGTTCTAGGTTTTTTTTTTTATGATTTGTGAACCATAAAATTCAGCACAAGAGAAAATAGTTTACGATTTATAATACCATCCTAGGTATTATCCACATATTTTAGAAAATGAGAGTTTCCCCAGTGGAAAGAACGGGGCCATTAAAGAAGGAGGTACCTTTCTCTGAAGGGAGGAGAGAACTTCCACTTTGACTATGACCCTATCGGAATAAGATCAAAGTCAGCGAACTCTAAAGGCTTCCATAGCCCTGGCAACTCATGACTAGAGCCTAGGGAGATTACTGACGCCATGAACAGGAGTGTCAAATTGTTAAGTCAGCAACAGGAGTCACTGTGTACTTACATCCCATGTGGGATCTGTCCTTAATGTGATATCTAATGTGCAGTGATGCTATAACTAGTACTGAAACAGTATTTTTACTCTTTGTGTTTCTGCGTGGGTACAAACTGATGAGATCTTTACTAATTATATACTGAATCGATCTTCTGTATATAAAGATAATTGGAAATGAAAAAAAAAAAAACCCTGGTGTTAAATTGGAAATGGCATAGAAAATTAATTAATTAAAAAAAATATATATATATATATTATGTAGGATCTCTGTCTTTAATGTGCTGTACACTTTTATTTAATGCTATAACTAGTACTCCAACAGTATTTTTTTTTCACTTTGTGTTGCTATATGGGGGCAAACTGTTGAAATCGTTACCTAATATATACTAAACTGATCTTCTGTATATAAAGAGAATTGAAAATGAATCATGATGTGATTGGAAGGGGAGAGGGAGTGGGAAAGGGGAGGGTTGTGGGTGGGAGGGAAGTTTTGGGAGGGGGAAGCCATTGTAACCCATAAGCTGTACTTTGGAAATTTATATTCATTAAATAAAAGTTTAATTAAAAAAAAAAGAAAATGAGAGTTTCTTAAAACCGGATTTTGATCATTGTTTTTGTGTGTTCTTATGTTCACCTGTCTCTTGTATATTCTGTGAATTAGATATAGACAGTTGATAGCTTTCAACTTCAATTGTTGGGAAGAATGTAAGTAATAGATGTTGATATATTCTATCAGGAGACACACAATTCTCATTGTTTCTCATTTTGTGATGTTAAAAGTCATTGATGAGCATTGCCTAGATCCATAAATTAATGAAGGCTTGGAAAATGTTCCCAACTTTTAAAATTAGTTCTATATTTATCAGTTGCAATACTTTTCTAAATACTTTCCTAAGTTCGACTTTTGGGATACCATGAAGCACTGTTTTTGCATGATAAATGATGGATTCTTTTCTTTACTTAGCAGTCTTCGGAAAAATTGGTTTTCTAGCACCCTCCAAAGATGACCAATGAGATATTTTTAAAAATAACAATTTAAAGTAATGGACTTTAAAATGCTCGGTGTGTATCAATTTATTGCAGATTTCTTTTTTTTTTTTTTTGACAGGCAGAGTGGACAGTGAGAGAGGGACAGAGAAGAAAGGTCTTCCTTTTGCCGTTGGTTCACCCTCCAATGGCCGCTGCGGTAGCGCGCTGCGGCCAGCGCACTGTGCTGATCCGATGGCAGGAGCCAGGTACTTATCCTGGTCTCCCATGGGGTGCAGGGCCCAAGCACTTGGGCCATCCTCCACTGCACTCCCTGGCCACAGCAGAGAGCTGGCCTGGAAGAGGGGCAACCGGGACAGGATTGGTGCCCCGACCGGGACTAGAACCCGGTGTGTCGGCGCCACAAGGCGGAGGATTAGCCTAGTGAGCCGCGGCGCCGGCCCAGATTTCTTTTTGATGCTTAGGGTCCTCCATCTTTGGCCAGTGGGATTCTAAACTGGTTAATATTTTTGACATTACCTTAGTAGTCATTAATAGTTTACTTGCTTTTATTTTTGTATTGGATTCCCTCGTGGCCTAGAAAAATAAAGTCTTTAAATGAGGTTTGTGGAGGACCCCACATTGCAAGAGGAGGCTAAGATGTGAAACATTTCCTTTTTATATTCAGATTTATATTAATCTGCCATTTTACATGTAAGGCATTTTTCTGGGTGCCATACCTGGCCATACCTGTAGATTCCAGGTATGAGACTGATAAGAATATTCCATAAGGATAATCCTGCTAACAACTATCTTTAGCCTAAGGAAGTCAGTTAGCATGTTTACATGATTTATGCTGGGATGCCTGTCTTTTTTTCTTTTTCACAAAGTACTTCCCTGGTCATCAGAGAGGAACTGATTTCAGGCTAGCAGCTGTAATTACTTTCTCCCCAGTGCACTGTTTGATTTTAGTCAGTATCATTGTCATGTGTTTCTTGGGTATCTTTCATTATTTGTTTTTCAACAATTTCTGTGATTTTTTTTCACAAACTATGATGTGATGACCACCAGGATTTGAACTCATTTGTTGGAGAGTAAGGATTTCCTCTAAAAATTTACCTTAATGGACACACTGTCTCATAGATCTTTTAAAATTCTGTACTCACCCAGATACCTTTTTTTTTTTTTGCCCTCCTTCATCCACAATTTTTTTTGACAGGCAGTTAGACAGAGACAGAGAGACAGAGAGAAAAGTCTTCCTTTCCATTGGTTCACCCCGCAAATGGCCACTAAGGCCAGTGTGCTGTGCCGATCCGAAGCCAGGAGCCAGGTGCTTCCTCCTGGTCTCCCATGTGGGTGCAGGGCCCACGCACTTGGGCCATCCTCCACTGCCTTCCTGGACCATAGCAGAGAGCTGGACTGGAAGAGGAGCAACCGGGACAGAATCCGGTGCCCCAACTGGGACTAGAATCCAGGGTGTCAGCGCTGCAGGCAGAGGATTAGCCTAGTGAGCCACGGTGCCGGCCCATCCACAATTATTTGAAATTTCTTAAAATGTGTTGATAGAGGTGGAAGGAATTTTTCTGTGACTATATATGTTTTTTAAAGCCAAATTCACTTCCTTCCCTGGTCAACAAGTTCACTAGGTATTACCTCTGTTAAAAGATTTAATTCATTTCCCCAAATACTTTCTTGTCCTGGGAAATCATTGTTTAATATTAGCGTAGCTTTTTGTTTTATTGGATAAATAAAGGTTCATATCATTTGTTATAGTGTCTAGTTTGAAGAGAGATTGGAGTTTGACACACTGTGTATCAGCTAATATTTCAGGACTATTCTTACATTCCTTCCCAATAGAAATGACCTCCTCCCATATGACACACTTCTCATTAGGGGTGGTGATTAGAGTCTATTGTTCAGTAAATTCTAGATCTCACCTGATTTGTTTCATACATTACAGTACAGGTTTTAACAGGTGTCACCATGTAGCACCTTCTCTGAGGTGAAAGACATGCTGTACTCTTGAATCTAAAACTGCTTACTTGCTGTGTTCAAGAACCCAGTCTACTAGCTCAGGAATCTGATTGAGGCATCTGCTTTAGCATTTAAATATGCTTTCTGAGCCCTCACTACACACTTTAATTCCTAATTCCAACAGAGATTTTCCTGAGTGCCACTTGGGTGTTCTCTATTATCCCGTCATATAGGACGCATTTGTCACTAGCTGCAGTCTAGAGTCTGTAAATATCCCAACATCAGGAACCTAATTCTTCCCCCAGTGCTAAATTAGCAGCTCTCAACTCTGCCAAATTTTCAGACTTGTCCATTCTTTCTCATCAGAGTTTCTTTCTGTCAGTAAAGCAACAACCACCAATTTCCAAATGTAACACAACTCCCAGTAGTGAACCAGGCAGCTGTTTCGTCTTAGCTGGTGAAGAATCACAGGATTTGGTCCCCAGAATGGTGTTGGGAAGGAGATCTCTTGGCACCATAACAACTTGTTCATGTATGCAGTGTACTCCCTTTGAATTGCCCACCTTTGCACAGTCATCCATACTGTGTTTCCTTTTTGTCAGCAAGCCTTGGCACACTACTTCTTTCTGTTCTCTGTCTATGACATCATCATTCAAGGTATGATTGATATTTAGCCTCAGAATTACTTGATTTTCTTCTATGGTGGATGCAGTTTTGACGAACTACTAGTAAGAATTGTATTTCAGACGGGCTAGAATGAGCAGTTTTTACAGGCAGTTGTCATGCTCAAAACCCAAGAGGTCTTTTCTGAGTAGCCTATTTCATTTATCCCACAGGTTTCAAATCTGTGTATGCTCTAGTGGCAGATATTCTTGTATAATCTCTACAGTTGGATCATGAAGTGGGGATTCCTGTGCCACCATTCTCTGAAAATCTTTTAATGCTCATTTCTTCAAAGGACTTTTAAAAAATATTTATTTTGATGACTTTGCAATAGGGGCTAACAGTGTTCTTTTAGGAGTAATGAGACTGGGCTAAAACTCAAGCAGCATTGCAAGCCCTGAGTTTCATTCCTGCTCATCTACAAGAGACAACAACTCATTTCTCACAGTTTGAGGAACATCTCTAGTTGTTCCAGGCATTTCTCAGATTGGGCTGGACTTGACTTTTAGCTGCTGATCATTAACTCCTATTGACCCTCCTTCTCTGAAGAGGAAATTAGCCTGATAGCATCAACTAGTTCACTAACTTGCTTTAAACGGTTATTAAGTTCACTAGATTGACTCTGTAGATTGCAGTACACCAGGGAATTTACATATTGTTGTTGCACTACTGTAATTTTATATTGATTTCCATTCAATGAAAGTGTAGACTGTGTTTGGTGAGACTCTGAATTTAGGATTGACATTGAAGTTAGGTGTATGGTAGCATACCACTCTCCTTTTACCTATTATACTTCCTTCATAACATTCACCATCTTAACTTGTCTGAAGCAATCCGAAGAGCCACTTTCTTTAGTCCTTGACAGTCTGCTATTTACTTCCTGGAATAATTTGCCTTATTGTAGCTAGAATGACGATTAAAAAGAATTAGTGAAAATCAAAACTCCCACTGTTACCATTTCCCCAGTTTAGAAGTGATCAATTGTTACACTTTTTGGAATTCTGCACTGATTAATGTTTACTACAGAGGAAGATTTCAGCTGTTAATTTGAAGATTCTCATTTACCCCATTAAAAATAGTAAAGGGTAGACTTAGATAATATCCCCTTTAAAAAGGGCAAAGGCAACATGACCTATGCTTTCAGCTTTTTGACTTTACACCAAAGGCTGATATTTTAGTCAATAAATGTCTCCATTTTATATTCAGAGCATCACATTGCTCATGTTATATTTTCCAAGGACTCCTATCCCCTCAATAAATATCCAGATTATTTTTCACTATAAGTAATCATAAACCAACCAAATACACCCTGCTAAAAGCATTCCATAGATAAGAAATCTCCTGCTAGCAAATATAATTTATTTACCAGCAGGTTTGTCATGATCTGGTTAACAAGGAGATATGACTGGTTTCTTTCTTTCCCAGGACATATTCACATAAAAGAACATAAGTTGCTGATCTCCCGTTTAATTATTTGCTTCACTAAGACTTTCTGTTTCTGCCAGTACATGATTGAAATCTAGTTCTAAAAGGGCTATTTTCTGGGTCAAAGGAAAAATGCATGTACAATTTTGCTAGAAAGTACAAAATTACCCTTTGTTGGAAAATTCACATTTCCACCACCATAGTGTGACTGTTTCTATTATACCATAGCTTCTCCAATGATATTTTTGCTATTCTGAAGAGTGTTAAATGGTTACTCAGATAATTTGTATTCACTTTTTTCTAAGCTGGTAAGATAATATCTTGCTCATGTACCAGAAGATTTTGACAATACTCATCCTTGAAACATTTCCCTTAGTGGTCTCTGGGGTGTCACTTTCTCAGTTGTCCTCCTTTGCTGGTTCCTTCTCTTCAAACTTTATAAAAGTAATTCTTCAAGTTTCAACCCTGAGACTTCTTCCTGTGTAGTCATTCCGTTGGTCACCTTAGAAAGCATGGTGATTTTATGTAGTATATTTATACCTTCTTCCTCCTTACATGTCCCTGTGTGTCACATCTCCAATGTGCCACTAAGGTATCTAATGAATATCTTGTGTTTATATGTCCCAAACCAAGTTCTTCTCAGTTCCTACATCTGACCCTCCCCAAGTCATTCTGATTTTAGTAAATGGTAAGTATTCCTGTAGCTCAGGCAAAAAAAATTTCTTTCTCATTTGATGCAAATTAATTCATTGGCACATCCATTATGTGCACTGTTGAAAAACACCTATAATTTCACTGCTTCTTAATGCCTCCAGTACTACCAGTATAGCGCAAACCACTATCATCTTTTATGGATTTTTGTAACTTTTAATAATTGCAGTAATCTTTAAACTGGTATCCCTGCACCTTTCCTTTCTGTTCCCTCTGCTCTCAAATCTATTCTATACCCAGAAGAATCTATTTTTTAAAGTCAACATTATGGAAGAAAAATTTGTATGAAATAAAACATACCTATTTTAAGTGTACAATTTGAGCACTTTATTCTTTTAAAGATTTATTTAAAATATTTTTTAAAAGGCAGAGAAACAGAGCAAGATGTATGGAGGCCGAGGCTGGGGGAAGAAGGGATGAATGTTGGGGATTTTTTCATCCCAACTTCCCAAATGGCGACAATAGCTAGGTCTGGGCCAGGCCAAACCAGCAGCCAGGAACTTGGAACTCTACCTGGGTCTCTCATGTGGGTGGTAGAGGCCTAAGTAGTTGGGCCATTTTCTGCTGCCTTCCTAGGCACATTAGTGGGAAGTCAGATTGGGATTTGAGCAGCCATGACTCCAACTGGTGATTAGATATTGGATGCAAGTATTGCAAGTGGTGTCTTAACCTGCTGTCCCCCAATTTGAGTGCTTTAAAGTGTCTGTTTTACTTGTCTTCAGTCAATCCCTGTGCCTTCCCCCAGCTATGTCTTCACATTCACTGAGCTATTTCTTTCCAATGTCTAATATTAGTGTCAATCCCATTACATTAAATTTTCATTTAATATATTTTGTTAAGAAATAATTCTTCTTGATTTAAATACAATTCTGTGGTTTGAACTTGAACTCCAAAGCCTTGAAAGCCATAAGAAATAAACTTTTATTGTTTAAATTATGTAACTGTGGTATTTTGTTATAGAAGCACAAATGAACTAAGTCAGAAATTGGTGTCAGAGCTATTGAATGTTGTTGTAATACCTAAAAATGTAGATGTGTTCTTAGAATGGAGCAATGGGTAGAAACTGATACAGTTTTGTGGTGTGTGCTGGAAAAAAACCTTGATTGTTGTGAGTGGAGAATGAAGGGCAACTTTCATTCCTCAGAAGAGGAGAACTACAGAGAGAGCCTTAGTCTTAGAGATTATCTCAGTGGTCATGAACAGAATATTGGTAGAAATACAGAAAGTAAAAGCCATTCGGATGGTATCTTAAATGGATATGCGAAATATCTTATTTGAAACTAGAAGAAAGGCCATTCTTTTTATAAAGTGGCAAAGAAATTGGCTGAATTGTATCTGTGTCCTACTGATTTGTGGAAGACAGAATTTAAGAGCAATGGACTAAGGATTTTTGGTGAAGGACATCTGTAAGCCAATTGTTCAGGGTGCTACATAGCTTTTCTTAACTGCATATAGTAAAATGAGAGAAGAGAGAAAGGGATTCAGAACAGAATTTATAATGAGAAAGGAAGCATATGTAAAGATTTGGAGAATTTTCCGCTTGAATATGCAAAAAATAAAGTACTTGTAGGAAAGAAAATCATGGGTGAGGCCAAGCTACCATTGATAAGGAGGTTAGTATGGATAGGTGAGTCTTCTAATCAGAATAATGAAAGAATGACTGTGAAAGTATCTGAGGTCTTTGAAGTTGTCATTCCCATAACAGAACCAGAGTACCAAGGTATTGAGTGCAGAACAGTTTCAAGGGAGGAGCCCATGGCACCTGTGGGCACTCAGGACTCACTGCCCAGGGCAACCTCGTCTGTGCTGCTTCATTGTAGCACAGTGCTCCTTGGCTGCCCCTTCTGTGGCCCTACTGGGGTCAGGTGATGCTCAGGCTGCTGCCAGAGGGCATAAAACATCAGGGTTGGTGGTGTCCTTGTGATACTGTGCAGATGTGCCGCATGCATGAGGTATTTCTACTTAGATATCAAAATATGTCTTACAGAGTGTTGCAGCCCAGGTAGAGAAATGTTTACAGGAGAAAGGCCACTGCAGGGTTCCCACTAAGGCTATCCCTAGCAGAGCCATGGGCCATGGCCACAAGAGAGAGCCCCTACAAAAGCAGGACTCAGTATAGCTGAGTTGGCACTGTGGCAGAGTTGTGGAAGTGGGGCTGTCTCTGTGAATCTATAACTGTAGAGCTACCAGAATAAATTTCAGCCTCGAACATTCCAGCTCTTGACAGCTGCTAAATGAATTGCACTCAGCAATGCTATTGGAGCAGGAAATCCCAGGGCTTTGGGGTCCAACCCCAGCCCAAGGGAATCCGGGTTGTAGGATGTGAAATCAGATTATTCTCAAGCCTTAAGATTTAACGTTTGCTCTCTTGAATTTTAGATTTGGCTGGGCTCTGTTACTACTTTCTTCTTTCTTTTTTCTCCTTTTTTTGGAATGGGAATGTCTATCCAATGCCTGTGCCATTACTGTATTTTAAAAATACAAGGGAGACAGGCATTTTGTACAGTGGTTAAAATGCCCCTTGGGAGCCTGCATCTCATATCAGAGTGCCTGGGCTGAGTTCTGATTCCACTTCTGATGCCAGCTCCCTGCTAATGCACATCCTAGGAGATAATGGTGATGGCTGAGGAAATTGGGTTCCTGCCACCAATATGGGAGACCCAGATTGAGTTCCTGGCTCCTGTCTTCAGCCTGGCTCAGCCCTGGCTGATATAGGCATTTAGGAAGTAAACCGAGTATGGAAGATCTTTCTCTGTCTATCTCTGTTTATCTCCCTGTGACTTTCAAATAAATTTTAAAAATTGAATTAGTAAAAAATAAAAGTCAAAGGGATTTTTTAAAAAGTTAATAGAAAATGTGTGTTATATAAAAACTATGTATGAATTTTATTTTTGAAGCAAAATAAACATCTATTCCATTTTCCATGGCCATTTTTAAATCCCCTCATACATAACTTGTTTGACTTCACAGACTCACAGTTGGAGAGGGAACTTACCTTGGGGTAATTCAAGTCTTGAGTCTCACACAAATCTGATTGTGATAATATTTAGATGAAACTTTAGACTTAGATTTTTAATTGATGCTGGAGTGAGTTAAGACTTTGGGGGGTTATTGGGTTGTATTTGAGAAGGACATGGATTTTGAAAGTCCCATGGTGGAATGTTATTGTTTGATTGATGGTGTTCCTTCTAAAATTAAGGTTGAAACTCAATGCTTTTTTTTCAACTTTTATTTAAATATAAATTTCCAAAGTACAGCTTTTGGATTATAGCAGCTTCCCCCCCCAAAAAAAATCTCCCTTCCACCCACAACCATCTCATCTCCCACTCCCTCTCACATCCCATTCTTCATCAAGATTCATTTTCAATTATCTTTATACACAGATCAACTTAGTATATACTAAGTAAAAATTTCAACAGACTGCACCCACACAGAAACACAAAGTATAGAGTACTGTTTGAGTAGTAGTTTTACCATTAATTTGCATAGTACAACATATTAAGGACATAGATCCTACATGAGGAGTAGGTGCACAGTGACTCCCATTGTTGATTTAACAATTGACACTCTTATTTATGACGTCAGTAATCACCCGAGGTTCTTGTCATGAGCTGCCAAGGCTATGGAAGCCTCTTGAGTTCACCAACTCCAATCTTATTTAGTCAAGGTCATAGTCAAAGTGGAAGTTCTCTCCTTTCTTCAGAGAAAGGTACCTCCTTCTTTGATGGTCCGTTCTTTCCGCTGGGATCTCACTCACAGAGATCTTTCATTTAGGTCATTTTTTTTTTCCCACAATGTCTTGGCTTTCCATGCCTGTGAAACTTTCATGGGCTTTTAAGCCAGATGCGAATGCCTTATGGGCTGATTCTCAGGCCAGAGTGCTGTTTAGGGCATTTGCAATTCTATGAGTCTGCTGTGTATCCCGCTTCCCATGTAGGATCGTTCTCTCCTTTTTAATTCTATCAATTATTATTTGCAGAAATTGGTCTTATTTATGTAATCCCTTTGACACTTAATCCTATCTTTTTGATCAATTATGAACTCAAACTGATCACTTTAACAAGTAAGATGTCATTGGTACATGCCACCTTGATGGGATTGAATTGGAATCCCCTGGCAAGTTTCTAGCTCTACCATTAGGGGTAAGTCCGAGTGAGCATGTCCCAAATTGTACATCTCCTCCCTCTCTTATTCCCACTCTTATATTTAACAGAGATCACTTTTCAGTTAAATTTAAATGCCTAAGAATAATTGTGTATTATTAAAGGTTCAACCAATGGTATTTAGTAGAACAAAAAAAATACTAAAAGAAATAAAATTGTAAGTTGTTCCTCAGCAGTCAGGACAAGGGCTGATCAAGTCATTGTTTCTCATAGTGTCCATTTCACTTCAACAGTTTTCCTTTTAGTGCTCAGTTAGTTGTCACCGATCAGGGAACACATAGGATATTTGTCCCTTTGGGACTGGCTTATTTCTTTCTTCTTCTTCTTTTTTTTTTTTTTTTTTTTTTGACAGGCAAAGTTAGACAGTGAGAGAGAGAGAGAGAGAGAGAGAGAGAGAGAGAAAGGTCTTCCTTTTTCCCTTGGTTCACCCCTCAAAGTGGCCACTACAGCTGGCGCGCTGTGGCCGGTGCACTGTGCTGATCCGAAGCCAGGAGCCAGGTGCTTCCTCTTGGCCTCCCTTGCGGGTGCAGGGCCCAAGGACCTGGGCCATCTTCCACTTCACTCCTGGGCCACAGCAGAGAGCTGGACTGGAAGAAGAGCAACTGGGACAGAATCCGGCGCCCCGACCCGTGCCAGTGCCGCAGGCAGAGGATTAGCCTAGTGAGCCACAGCGCCGGCTGGGACTGGCTTATTTCACTCAGCATGATATGTTCCAGATTCCTCCATTTTGTTGCAAATGACTGGATTTCATTTTTTTTTTACTGCTGTATAGTATTCTATAGAGTCCATATCCCATAATTTCTTTATCCAGTCTTCTGTTGATGGGCATTTAGGTTGACTCCAGGTCTTAGCTATTGTGAATTGAGCTGCAATAAACACTGGAAACTCAATCCTTAATGCAACAATTTTAAGAGGCGTGGCCTTTGGCTAATGATTAAGTCATAAGGGCTTTGCCCTAATAAATGGGATTTAGTGCCCTTGGAAAGGACTGTAGGTTAAAAGGAGCACCTCTTTGATGTTCTTATCCCTTATGGTAGTGGAGGATACAGCACACCTTCCCTCAGGGGATTTAGCATGAAGGTAGCATCTTGAAAGCAGACAGCAGCCCTCACAGAACATTGAATCTATTGGTGCCTTGATCGTGAACTTCCTAGCCTTAAGAACCATGAGAAATAAATCTCTGTTGTTTATAAATGACCCAGTCTGTGATATTTTGTTATAGCAACATTAACTGAGACATAAACTTCTTCCAAGGGACCTGTATTGTGGCTTAGTGGGTTAAATTGCTGCTTGAGACATTAGCATCCCGTAGCTGAATGCTCCACTTCTGATTCAGTGTCCTGCTAATGTGCCTGGGAAGGCAGGAAATGATGGCTGTAGTGCTTGGGCCCTGCCACTCATGAGGGGAACATGAATGGAGATGCTGTCTCCTGGCTTTGGCCTTGCCTAGCTCTGGCTACAGTTTCTGTGAAACAGGCATTTGAATATGGTTTAGCTGCGTTGGCTCTTGGTCAGGATTCTCACGAGGTTGCAGTCAAGTTGTTGGCTGCAGCACAGTCTGCAGAAGGATGGATTGGTGGAGAATCTGCTGCAAGCTCCATCAGCTTCTACTGACACTCACCTCCACACTACAGGGACTTCTCCAGGGACTGGCTTCCCCCAGAAAAAACAATCTGGGAGAACATGAAAACAAGTGTATATACTCAAGCAGAAGCTTTTGACTTTTAATAGCATATCATTACTCTACAAGAATGATCATTTTGAGAACTTTTAAAACTCTGCCTGTGCTGAGTTCTGGAAATTGTCTCCAAGTTGACTCAGGGTAGTTGGTTATAGCTTCACTTTGTTTCCCTTTACTTGTGCTGCTTCTAACGGATGATGACAGTAGCCTTGTGTACAGTTTTCTAGTTGTTTTTGGCAGGAAGGGAAGTCCCATAATTACCCCTTCCTGGATAGGAACAGAAGTCCAAAGACTATGCTTTATAGTGCTAGAAATATCATATGGGGCTTCACCTCAGCAGCACCAGTGACTTGTCACTTCTATCGCTGGCCTGTGTTGTCTCTTAGACCCCATGTGTAACTTCTTTTCCTCCCGTTTTCTCCATCATGGTTTCACTGACTCTGCTATTGCTTAGGCATTCCCAGCATAGCACTGCTTCAATCTTTGCTCTTGCTGTTACCTCTGTCTAAATCACACATTCCCCAGACTGAATTTAAATCTCTGCTTAAATATTACTGATCATATAGGCATTCTCTGATTATTTTATGTAAAATAGTGCCTTCCTCCTCATTTATTCTTTAAATAAATTTTTTTTGAGCAGTAGAGAAGGAGGCATATAGACAGAGTGCCCATCTGTGGGTTCACTTCCCAAATGCCTGCAGTGGTCTCAGACAGGGTTGGAGGCTGAATCTAGGAGCCAGAAATTCAATCCAGGTCTCCCAATTCGATGGCTAGAAGCCAATCACTTGATCCACCAGGAGATGCATTAGTGGGAAGTTGGAGTTGGAAGCAGAGCCAAGTATTGACCCAAGTGCTCTGATTTGGGATGTGTCTTTCCTGCTAGTCCAAATGCCTGCCTCTTGTTCATTCTTTATTTTACTTATTCTATTTTATTTTAATAGCACTTATCACAACCCGACATATTAAATATGTATTTATTTTGTGTCTCCCCCAACTGCAGTATAAACTCCAAGTGAAATAGTCCCCAGAAGCATGCTTGACACATAGTAGAAACTCAACATGTATATGTTCAATAGTTGAATAAGTAGCATACTCCATGCTGCAGCCAGGAGCAAGGAAATCCATTCTGATTTCTGACATGGATGGCAAAGATCCAAGCACTTGGGATGATTTTCTGCTGCCATCCCTGGTGCATTAACAGGAAGCTGGATTGGAATCAGAGCAGCCAGGAATATTTATTTTTAACTTTTCAAAAATTTATTTTGAGGGACACACACACACACGCACACACACACACAGAGAGAGAGAAACTCCCACCCTCTTGAGTTTCACTCCCCAAATGTTTGCAATGGCCCCTGGCTGGTGTTGAAGCCAGGAGCCAAGAATTAAATCTGGGTCTATCAAGTGGGTAGCAGGAATTCAATCACTCGAGCCATCATTGCTGCCTCCCAAGGTCTGAATTGGCAAGAAGCTCCAGTCAAGAATGAAGACAGGCATCTACCCAGGGACTCTAATATGGAATGAGGGCATATTAACACTAGGTCAAATGCCCACCCCACATTTTGACAGTGGAAAACAAGATGCTTCCCTGAATTCAATACTCCATTGTTTTCTATCCAAACTTGGATACAGAAGTCTTTTATTCTGTGTTCAACCTCTTCATGTTTTCCATACTACCAAATCAAAGGCTCAGTTACCATCCCAGGGTTCTGAACAGGAATGGAGCATGTCCCAGCACTATATAAAATCCCCTAATTCCCTAGAGCTCACTTGTAGTTTTCATTCAGGGAACTCTCCAAATCCTCTTTTTTTTTTTTTTTTCTGGCAAGTTGATCACTTAAGCACTTATGTGCCTAGCCCTATTGCTCTTCTACACACACACACACACACACAGATCTGGAATTGAATTCTGGGCTTCTGGGAGCTTCTGCCTTTGGCCTACAAGTCAAAAACCATGAAGTTCATAACTACATGCATATTCTGGCTATATTCTGGTTAGGAGGAAACTACCACATTTCTTTTATTTTTTCAGTTTTCTGCTGCAGGGTAGACAGATATAAATTAATGTTCCAATAGAGTAATTGGTCCAAATATAAGTAAATGAATAAATAAAAAGCCTATTCCTTAGATCTGCATCTCTCTTAGCCAGTCTTCAATGTTCTCTTCCCAGTAAAAATTTCTTTCCAAAGACTCCATAAAACTTTCTCGGCATGTATATTCCTTACTATATTTTATCATTTTTATGTAATTATCCAGTTAGCTCCTCAGTTAAACTGTGAGCTCCTTGGGGACATGGTTTGTGCCTAATTTGCTTTTCCTCACTATAGTATAGGCTGATTATTTTGCACCTAGTAAGCCCCAGGAATAATTGTGAATACAATAATTTAGTTATTGTAATAATGAAATAAAAAACAATGTAATAATTGTAATGATGAAAATATGTTCCCAATTTTAGTACCAACTTTATAACAAATGTCATGCTAAAGGCTAGAGGCAGATTGCATGAGTGTTGAAAATGCTTCACTAGATTAATGCAGACATTGAAAAGATAGTTTCCCTTAATTAGTAATATTTTTATATTATTTTGAAAGAACTAAGAACCTTAAACAAGGTAAATATTGCTTATATTAATTAAAATGGTCCTCTCAGAGGTAGGCAATGTGATACAGGTCTTGCCATGTTGTTCAGACCATATATTTGCAACACTGATCTGTGACCATGATTAGTAGATTAATACAACCAAGGACAGTAAATATTATAAATCATAAACTTTTAATGAATAATTAAGCTTAATTCCTTAACTTCTGTGAGGAATATTTGTGTAAATAAGTACTAAATATTTTTTTTAAGCTTTTGAACATAAGGCAGTCCTCATCCGAACTGTCATTGCAGCAGGCAGTGGAGACCCTGCAGGCTGCTGTCTTCCAAAAGACATATTTGACTGATTTTTACAATTTTTTAATTTCAGTGAGGTAGCTACTTGTAGCTACTTGTAAACTTTAAGTTGGCTTTAGAAGCATGAATGAGCATGAGTGTGCATTATGACTCAGATGCAGCTGTGTGAAAAGGATGACAATGCTTGACTTTCTTTTCTTTTTCCTTAATTAGAAAGAATAAAACTTCAAATCTTGAGTAAGCATTCATAAACTTCCAACGAAACATGAAAATATGTCTCTGTTCTCTAAATATGTTTTACATAATCTTTTTTACCATATTATAACATCACTGTAACACAGTCTTAGGTGTGTATGTAAAAATTGATTCAGTGTTTTGGAATGATTTTTTCTTATTTTCTAGGCTCATAGTGTCATATAGACTGTAATACATCCAGAAATTTGCAATGACTTCTATTCAGTGAAGAAGTTTTAATTATCATGTAATTAAAAGTTTTTAATTACTTAATCTTCCTAATTTTTGTTCTTTAACAAATATTTTCTTTTTTCCTTACTTTTGTGTTTCTTTTATTTTAATAGTTTATTTTATTTGAAAGGCAGAGAGAGTGACACAAAGAGAGACAGAATGTCAGAGATCGCTCATCTGCTGTTTCACTTCCCAAATGCTTACAACCACCAGGGCTGGGCCAGGCTGAAGCTAAGAGTTGGGAATTTATCCAGGTCTCTCCTGTGATGGCAGGAACCCAACTACTTGAGTCTCCCAGGAAGCTGCTTCCCAGGGAGGGCATTAGCGGAAGCTCATATCAAGAGCAGAACTCTGACTTTAACCCAGGTGCTCCACTATGCAATGTGGATGTCCCAACCATCATCTTAACCACTGTTCCAAATGCTTGGCCCATTTCTTTTGTTTTGAAATATATGTTTTTTTAGGCTCCATGAAATAATCTTGAACTTTCAGTTAAGATTTTCTAAGAGACTCCAACATAGTCCAGACACCAGACAAAATGTGGATTGTAATTGTTTTTGTTTTGTTTTGTTTTGTTTTTCTTTTTTTATTATTTTTGACAGGCAGAGTGGACAGTAGAGGGAGACAGAGAGAAAGGTCTTCCTTTGCCGTTGGTTCACCCTCCAATGGCCGCCGCGGTAGGCGCACTGCGGCCGGCGCACCGCGCTGTTCCGATGGCAGGAGCCAGGTGCTTATCCTGGTCTCCCATGGGGTGCAGGGCCCAAGAACTTGGGACATCCTCCACTGCACTCCCTGGCCACAGCAGAGAGCTGGCCTGGAAGAGGGGCAACCGGGACAGAATCCGGCACCCCGACTGGGACTAGAACCCGGTGTGCTGGCGCCGCAAGGTGGAGGATTAGCCTGTTAAGCCACGGCGCCGGCCTGGATTGTAATTGTTAATTTGTTACTCAGAGATTTGAGGGTAACTTTGAAAATTATCTACAAGGGTAAGTTATAAGGAAATATTTACACCAAAGAGAGCATTCTTAAATGTATTTGCAAACATATATCAAATAAATGTTAAATATCGAAGAGACACCAAAATGGCAACATAAGGAGGGAGCTTAGTGCTCCTAAAGCGTGGAGAGAATGAAATCTCAGGGAAGAGTTAGAAAAAAGCAGAGCAAATACCACGCAAATTAGAGGGACGTTGTGGGTCTACGTGTAGGGTGTGGACACGCACAACTCAGGATCCCACAGCCCAGAGCCTCAGCACCAAGTTTGGAGAGTAAGGTGAGACCAGCAGCCCAAGCCACTGGTGATAAAACTGCAGGAAGAGCTTGTGTGAGTCCAGTTTAGAACCCTGTGGGGGACAGTGCACCTGCCAACCTACAGGGAAAAAAATGGAGGATGATTTTCTCTCCCTGACCACCTGGCACTGGCATCCTGTACCTAGCCAAGAGGGAGTGGATGCCATTTTGGACATATGTAACAGCTGTGCCAGTTTGTCCTTGTGCCCAGCAACTAGCAGAGAGGAGATGCCTGAATCTGGCTGGGAGAATTGACAGGGGGCTGGGTGCTCTTGACTGTGGGAGCCTGGTGTGCTGGGATTGTGAAAACACTGTGGTTGTATGTGAGGGCACAGAGTGTGACTGGTCTTTGAGCAGTCACTGTGAGTGACTCCACATGCTCAGGGCTTCCTGATTCCCTGGTGAGGGTCATTGCTGCAGGATCTGTGCTCACACTGAGGACTGCATGAATCCTCTGTGTGATTCTTGTGTCAGCATGAACAAATATTATACCCACTGGGGCTAGCGACCAGTCATTGATCTCCTCGGAGGAGAGGAGGTGAACATGAGACTACACCAATGGAGATGAAACCTTCCCTCTAATTAAAAAAAAAAAAAACCAAAAAACTACCACACCCAATCTAGGTGTCACCTTGGACAATCCCCTCACCCTGAAACACTGAACAGAGCTCCCTGACCACACCCAGTACACCCCTCAGGATATTCACTGAAAGAGCAGACATCCACTAAGCCAGAGAGGCATAGTTCAAAGATAAAAGCCATCAGAGAGAAAAAACAACAACAACAAATATCTCCACAAATGCCTCAAAATAAACAGCAATTCAAGAAACAAAAATAAGGAAGACAACATAATGTCTTCAAAGAAACACAACAACACTTCAATACTAGAATGTGAAAATGAAGAGATTGAATAAATGCTGGAAACAGAATTGAAAAAATTGATCATAAGATTACTTAGAAGAAATCAGAAGCAAACCCATGAATTAAAGAAATCCATACATGACATGAATGAACATTTTTCCCATGAAATTGAGATTTTAAAGAGAAATCAGAATGAAATATTTGAAATGAAGAATTCAGTAGATCAAATAAAAAGGCAGTGGAAAGCCTTAACAACACACTTGGTGAGTCAAAAGAAAGAATATCTGAGTTAGAAGACAAATCTCTAATTTTACAGTCAAACCAAAAATGAAGAAGATGAACAAGATGAAGAAGATGATGAAGACGAAGAAGAGGAAGGAGAGGAGGAAGAAGAGGAGGAAGAAGAAGAAATAATTAGAAAACTAAATGACAGTTTTGGAGGTTTATGGGATACTATCAAACAACCCAACATACAGGTCTTAGGAATTCCTGAAGGTGTGGAAAGAGAGAATGGTTTAGAAGGCCTTTTTAGTGAAATAATTACAGAAAACTTCCCTAATTTGGAGAAAGAAAGGGACATCCAAATACACAAGGCAGACAGAACTCCTCATAGACATGACCAGAAAAGATCTTCACGGCAACACATTGTAGTCAAACTTTCAACAGTAAAACAAAAATGAAAGATTCTAAAATGTGCATGAGAGAAATGCCAGATTTCTTTCAGGGGATCTCCAATTATACTCACAGTGTACTTATCAGAAACCCTATAGGCTAGAAGAGAATGGCAAGATATATTCCAAGTCTTAAGAGAATCCAGCCTTACAAAAGATGATTCAGAATATGCTACACACAAAAATACAGATATATGAGCATCATTATGAAAGAATATAAAGGAAGAAAATCTCCCAGTAAAAGTACAAAAGAAATCCAAAGTAAATAATAGGAATATTTATGCAAAAATAGCAGGGCCAAGTTGTTACTTATCAACAGTCACCTTGAATACAAATTGCCTCACCTTTCCAGTTAAAGGAAACAGACTGGCTGAATGGATTAAAAAACAAGAGCTGTTTATTTTCTGCCTACAAGAAATATATCTCACCAACAAAATACATGGAGACTGAAAATGAAAGGATGGAAAAAGAAATTCCATGCTAACAGAAACAAAAAAGAGTTGGTGTACCCATCCTAATATCAGGCAAAATAGACTTTCACACAAAAACTGTTAGACAAAGCAGGACACTATGTAACGATTTAAGGGATCAGTTCAACAAGAAAGTGTGACTATAATCTAATTACAGGGCATCTTGCTATTTAGAAGAAATGTTATGGGATCTAAAGGGAGACATAGATTCCCATACAATGGTAATGGGGAACTTCAACCCACTTTCAGCAATGGACAAATCAACCAGACAGAAAATCAGTGAAGAATCAACAGTTAATTGACACTGTAGACCAAGTGGACCTAATGGATATCTACAGAACTTTTCATCCTACAGTTGGTGAATACACATTCTTCTTACCAGTGAATGGAACTTTCTCTAGGTTAGACCACAGGCTAGGCCATAAAGCAAGTCTCAGCAAATTAAAAAAAATCAAAATCATAGCATGTATCTTCTCTGACAATAATGGAATAAAGCTGGAAATCAACAACTCAAGAATTTCTAGAATATATTAAAACACATCGAGACTGAACAACATGCTCCTTAATGAACAGGGGGTCATAGGAGAAATCAGAAAACTATTGTGAACAGTTTTTTTTTTTTCATACTATTTGTTGAACTCTTTACTTAGTACAGAGTTAATCCCTGATTAAAGTTAATTGAAAATAGACTTTAGTAAACAATTTGTTCGATTAAAAATCTTTAATGATAGTAAAATTTTATAGAAGGGGAAAGAAAAAGGAGAAGGTTGCAGCCACACTCCAGGAGCTCATCTCAGTGATGTGAGACAGGTGACCAAAGAACAGTACACATGCTTCCTTAGAATTAGCTCCTTCAGAAGTAAAGGGTAGGATTCAGACACAGAGAACAAGAGCTCAGAAGAGAAGAAAATAAAAGCAAGTCAAAAATACTATATCCTCCACAGTTAGCATTTCCTTTTGGGTACCTATTTTGTGGGCTTGTGGGGGAGGCTTTTGTAATGGACATGCCAATGGGAGCTACTACTATTAGGAACTGGTTCAACTAATATATTAATCTATTAATTTTCTCTGTCAGCTTTTAATTCATTTATCCTGGCTTGTATTTAATCAGTTTAGTTTGATGCCTAATTTTGTCCATATCTTGGTGCTTGCTTCCATGTATGTCTCCCCTATGACACTGTGAACATGTTGAGAGCATAGACCCTGTCTGTCTTGTTCATCATGGTATTCCTATAGTAATTGGTAAGTAAATATGTTAAAATAATATGGAAGTAAATATTTCTATAAAATAAATATTTAAATATTTAAACATATTTTCAAAATAAAAAATTGTATTATATGCAGGACAATATATTGCAAAATGCTTAGTGTGTATTAGGTTATATGTAAATACCAATATTTCTATCTGTTGAGTGCTTACTATTTATCAAGTACTTTATATATATTTTCACATGTAATACTTCATAGGGACGTTATAAGATGGGGATGATCATTATCCATATTTTATAGATGAGGGAACTGGACTCAAATAAGTTGTATATTATCTAGCTTGACAAGTCAGAGCTGATAAATGGTAGCCAGGAAACTAGTTCAGGAAACCATACTACAGTTTTCATTTTTTTGGCTGTTACTGTATAACATCTTCCCTTCTTCTTTGATTGTCTCAAAACATAGTGAATAAAATATTAGTGCCAGTGATAATGTATGTGGTTTGCTGGAAATTCACATCTCAGTAACTAAACGGGTTCACTGGGAAAGAAAACTTTAAAGGTCAATAACCCAGGTTTTAGTAAAATCACATTATAACACATTTCAGTTGCCTATAATGTGGGGACGCATGATTGTGAAGTAAACAAAATGACCAGTACCAGCCTGGGTTCTACCACAGGTGCCAGCAGTCCCACTGGGCCACCAGATTCCATCCTTGTGCTTGCTCTTGCTGTTGTCAGATGGCAACAATTGTGTGACACATCTGTGTCTTGTGGCTGCTGGGACATGTACATAGTGGCAATGGCTTCAACAATATCCCAGGTAGTTGGCACCCTTCCCTTGCCTCTATTCAGGGAAACTAGCCACCAGAATCTTGTGGATGTGAAAACCACCTCCTGTCAATCTATTGTCCCAGATGGAACTGCCCCACAATCCCTTCTTCATTGCCTCAGCCTCTCTTCTTTGTCACTGCCCCATTTCCCTTGTTCCCCTTAACTACCTCCTGTGTAGCAGAAGAAACAACTGTAGGCTGCACTTACTTGAGACAGAAAGGTGCTGGGTAGAGGAGGAAAACCAATAGACAATCCTACTCTCCAATTATGCTTTAGGGGTTGAGGATTTTAAGACAGGATTTTTCTGCTCTTGAAAATTAGGAAACAAAACATTTATATTCTTTAATGAAAATACTGAGTTTGAAATAATCATTATATTTGTGAGCACTTATATATCTCCTTAGAGTCTTAATATATTTAAACACTTTGGTGGCACTTAAGTTATATTACCATTACACTTTGTTAACTGGTTTACTTAAGTAGGAGAAGGGGGAAAGTTGCTGTCTTAGAGAATGTTCTTTCCATTTCTGCATAACCCACATTTAACTTTTAAAACATTAATTACATTTGCAGTGAGGCAAACAAAGTGTTAGAAGGGCAGTCAAGCCTCATGTATTAGGGATAAGCTGGTGGCCTTTGAGAGCGCATAGAATGCACAATTATGCTGTGCATTGCATATTATTTTTCATTAATGTCTTTGAGGCAGTTCCAATAATGCAGAGCAGCTGATTCTATCTCCTTTGCATCTTTTACCCCCTCCAACTGACCCCATGACACAGAGCATAAAGTTTTTCACTGCCTATTATTGCAGAAGCCTTTTATAAAGATTTATTTATTTGAAAGTCAGGCACCCATACATAGATACCTTCCATTCTGGTTACTCTCCAAAAGCCTGTAACAACTAGGGCTGAGCCAGACTGAAGCCAAGAGCATGAACAGCAGGAACTCAAGGACTTGAGCCATCGCCTGCTGCCTCCAAGGCACATTGGCAGGAAGCTGGATCAGAAACAATGTGGCTGTGACTTGAACCAGTTGTATCCATATAAGATGTGACCATTTTATGGAGTAGCTTAACCCACTTCGCCACCATGCCCACACCTGCAGAAGTATTTTAATTGGCAATCCAATGCTCTGTTTCAATTTTAGTGATTCTCAATTGTACCTCTTAAAAGTTATAGTAGCACAGTACCGTGTGTCTATAGGTGAGGAAATAATGGAATTCTAAATACTTATCCAGATATCTGTTCCAGATATGTAGCTATGTATATCTAAACAAATCCATCCCAGTTTACTGTGGATGATGTGTAGCTGCACATGCATAGCTGAAGTCTTTGTGAAATCATGCAACTAACACATGATTTTGAGTAACTTCGACTGTTATCCTAGCTGAACACTGCTGATTTGCTAAAATTATTTCTTATAAGTATTACAGACTTGCAATTTAAGTGTTGGATGTTGGATTTTCACCTGAAATGGCATTCAGAACCATTTGATCATGGTGTTTTTCTGGGACATTGTTTCTTACTGCTTTTTGCCACTAGATGGAAGAAGTAGGTTAACAAAATGATATTTTCAGGGCTTCACTCAACTCTACCCAGAAACAACCACAAAACTGTCTTTAAAAAAATAATGACAGTCTCAGCATTCTTTTATTTATTTGTTTTCTTCTGTCATATTTCTTTCCACATGAATACTGGATCTAAGAACTATATTTTTTATAGAGATTAATTTTCTTTTTACTGTTTTGAAGTACTGGGAATTTCAGAAGTAACCAAGAAAGGAAATAATTGCTAGCTCAAACAGGAGAGCTAAGTATTATGTTAAGATAGTGGTAACAGCTATGCCACAAAGTCATTCTTAGTGTACATATTGTCCACACCCACATAAACATCAAACTTCATTCATTCAATTGCTCGCTAAAAAGTGCTGAGTGATTGGCATGTGGAAGATACTAGATTATATGCTATGAACTGCACAAGGGATAACGGTTTACAGCTCTGTGTATAAGATATTTACATTCTGTAGGAGAGATAAGCAGTAGGCAAGCCAAACCCAAATATACACACTTCTAGAATAAGGTGGAAATGGTTAAATACCAGAAAAACAGGTGTGATATTTTGGACACACATATGGATTGGGAGGGTGGTTTGTAGTATCACTTTTACTTGAGAATGTGAGGGATGACTTCATGCCAAAACTGCAGTTACAAGAGAAGCTTGATGAGAACGAGGCAGAAAATGACATTCTATCGACAGAGTCAGAATGAACAAAGGCACAGATGCAGGGAATAGCAATTAAAAAAAAAAAAACATGTAAAGATGAAAAGACAGTACCTTTTGACAAGCAATTTAAACATTTCCATTGTCCTTTGTATTTTTTAAGCAGATGATATGGATGTAAGCTTGTAAGCTAATGCACCATGCAGACAAGGAGAAAGGGAGTTCTAGAAAATGAGGCTTCAGTTCAGGAATGGAAGATCACCCAAGAGGAAATAGCCTGGAAATGGGATTTCTAGCATCCATCTGATGCCAGTGTTTAATCAGATGTAGGTTTACTTTGCATGTGGGTCTGGAAATTGATGGGCAGACTCTGTAAGGGAATTATGAGTACTGACTTACAAAGGCAAGTTTCCTGCTGCTTCTAGTCTCTTTCATTACTGTTAAACATGTTAGGAAGGAGGCTAAGGTGGTAAACAGTGTCATTTGACTCTAAGGAACCAATATTTAACCTTTAAGACAACACACTGTACCACCTACCTTCTTACCTAGTAGTCTATTCATATGAATGATCAAAGAATTCTATTTGAGCTGCTGAAGGCAATGAGCTTGAACCCTGATATTATGTGTGGCTATAAAATTATCCAGCTTTTAAATCCAGCTACAGATTCTGATTTTATGACCTCCTGTGGAACTGTAGCTACAGGTTAACTAAAGGTTATGAAGTAATATTTCCTTTTTATGGTTGCAAATTCACTGCCTTGTAATTTCAGAGATCACCTTGTTCTACAGTGGGACAGGCTTTATAGTATTATAATTTTGCACAACTCAATGAGGATCTTGCAACTTTTCCTTTTCTAAATTCAGATTTTCTGTTGTTTCTATGACTTGTTTGTATCTAGTTCATCACTGTTTTAATTGCTAGAAATAGATGCAGGAGACTTTTAAGCCTCATTTTCCTATTTTGTTCTATATCTTGCTTACAAATAAGCTGCAGTTAAAATCCAAAGTTAACTATTATTTTATATCATAGTAAGTAAAATCACTATCTATTAAATCCTATTTAAATTTTAGGTTTGTGAGATACTGTATGAGTTACTAGAATATCTAAAATAGATATACTATATATAATTTCAAATTAAAAAGCTTCACTTTTTTATTCTACAAAGCAAATTTGGTCAATAGCTATAAAAATAATAATCCTGATAATTTTAATATGCTTGTGAGATGATATTAAGCCATATTTGGGTCTCATTAGAAGAAGTTAATAGTTTTATTTTACTTTCCATTTTTACTTATACTTTACAAATCATAAGCTGACTCTCCTACAAAGAGAATGATAGTAATTTAGTTTTTTTGCTTTTCTGCCTATCAACAATTAAAATCTTTGAAAAATGATAACTCCCATTAGTATTATGTATGAAAAAATATAACTTCAAATGTACTTCTCAGAAGGATAAAAATGGCTTCTGAAACATACATGAGTAATTGACTTTCTTTTAGGGCTGTATATTCATAGGCAAAGCAGAGAATAGAGGCAATTATTTGTAAAAGCTGGGAAAAATTTTATACTATGTAATTGAAGAAATGATATAGCAAGGAATTGTTAGCCTCATTATCCAAACAGTATTTACATTGATTGTATTGATCCAGTGAATTACTTTCTGTAATTCTTTGCCCGTATAGATGCAGGTAGAAAGTCTAGAAATACTGCTCTTTAGTTCTGATACATCTCTGCTCTAACTTTAATGCAGCTTGATTTCCTATTATTATCATTTGAAGATCATTGGTGATTTTTCTACAGTGATTTTTTTCAAAAGGTATCTGTCAAGAAAGGTTATACAGCTAAACAAAACATATCCATTAGAGTGTTATCTGCTCTTTTATTGACTTTTAGACGTTTATTTCTTCCAGTTTAGAGAAATTTAATTTTAACTTTCAGGAATCACAGCATTTTTGGCAAAATAACCCCTATTATAGGTAGAACAATATTCCTCAGTGGAAACCTGATTAAAAAACAAACCCGATTTTAAAATGCAAAAAATTCAACTAGCCAAGTCAAATCCTGTTGTGTGGATTACTGGGATCAAATGGGAACTTCATGCACTTAATAAAAAGCAGACTTTAAGTAGTTGAGAATTTGCTAAATAAATATCAAGCTATTTTAGTAAGAGGCCAACATCATAATTATACCAGCAATTGAGCATTAGATTGCCTAAGAATGCTGTATATGGTGTTTTTGTTTTTGCATGTAAGTTTTATTTTATATTCAATATAAAATAGAAATCTCACAGCCAGCGTTGTGGCATAGTGGATTAAGCAGTCACCGTCATATGAGTACTGGTTTGAGTCCCTGCTGCTCTGCTTCTCATTTAGCTCCCTGTTATTATGCCTGGGAAAGCAGTCCACGATGGGAGACTCAGATGACGTTCCAGGCTCCTGGCTTTGGTCTGGCCCAGCTCTAGTTATTGCAACTGTTTGGGGAGTGAACCAATGGATGGAAGATCTCTGTTTCCTTTCTGTAACTTTGCCTTTAAAATAAATAAATAAATCTTAAAAATAAACAAGGAATCTCGAGGCTGGGTGTTTGATACAACAGTTAAGTCATTTCTTCAGACACCCACACCCCATATCAAGTACCTAGGATAGAGTTCCAGTTCCTTTACCAATCCCCATTTCCTGATGATGCAAACACTAGTAAGCAGCAGATGATGGCTCTAATACTTGGGTCCCTGCCATTCATGTGGTAAACCGAGATTAAGTTCCTGTCTTGTGCCTTCAGCCTGGCCCAGCTCTGGCTTTTGCAATCATTTGGAAGCGCTCTCTCTGACTCTCTGCCCTTGAAATAAATACAAATAAACAAAGAAATAATTTTAAGAAAAGTATAAAAGAATCTTGCTTAAATCTCATAGGAGACAACATTTGAATACTAGCATAAGAAAAATGTCTTACTTGTCCATACATATTTATTTTATTCTGTTCCATAAATTTTCTTATTGGTGCTTTATATTTCTAAACTACATGACAAAATAATGGAAATTTCCTACACTAAAATAATGACTATTTTGACACTTTGAATTTATCAAAGGTGATAGTTTTACTGAAATTTGTGGTATCCCAGAGAAATGCCATTGACCATGTTGGAATATTAGAAGAACCATAATCTTTTTTAAAAGAAGGAAAAAATTGGGGACAGTACATGTAAAAAATTATTACATTTTTCCTAAGCAAAACTAGTTCAGAGCTTGACACAATTTCATGAAGTTTGGTGCAAGAGAATAGTCATACTACTGAATATGCAGAGTTTTAAACTTTTGTGTATGAAAATTTCTTTTGCTTTGATGATAGCATTGCTTTCTAAATGGCTGTTTAGACCTATAGCATTCAATACTTATGGTAATTTATTCTTGGCTCTAAATTTTTCTTTCTTTCAGTCAGAATCACTTTGGTTAATTTTCTTTACATAATGAAGAATGAATAATTGCAAAGGCATGAGTGTATCTAGCACTAGGAGATTCAAGAAGTATTATGTTGTAAAGAGGAAATAAAGTGTTCCATTGAATTGAGTTCAATTCTATTCTTTAAAATTCTTTTTCTCTTACAGACATTGCATAAGAAGCACTTGAAATAAAGACCATAACTTTAAAAATAAAAGCTTACTAGTGTAGTTAGGGAGAAAATGGGTTAGAAAAATACATTGTGAATAAGACTTCCAGTGTCTTAGCGTATTTTTGTGCTGTGCGTCCTCTGGAATGATAAACCTCACCAGTACATTCCCTGCTTAAACCCTCCCATGTCACAAATGGCTTCAATATGGACTCTGATGTGCACCTCATGATCTGCACCCCTTCTACCGTTACTTTTCTCGCCGCATGTACCTTCTGCCATATTTATGTCTGAACTGCCTTCAGCGTTCACATGACTCTGGACTTGTGTCCTGCTGTTCCCTCCATTTGTAATGCGCTTCTGTTTCCTTTCCTTTTCTGCTGCTACATATCCCATGAAGTCTCCAGTCTTGCAATTTCCACCATCAGAACTAGTAGCTCCTACCTAGGTGGCAATGCTTCCACAACCTTAGTCACTGTGTAAAACTTTGTGACACACAAAAAATTCCTTACTAGAGTGATAACAGAAGGATAGTCTGTATTATCTTTTTCTAAAAATTATTTTTGAAACCCCTCTTTATTTATTTCTGTTCTTCAAGTCTAATCACTGATACCAGTTTTGAAGACTGTGTGGAGTAAAAATAAGAGTTCCATGGTGAAAAAAATTTGGAAAACACTGCCAACTCTATTTATCCCTTCGGGGATCACTATGAGTATTATCATATTAGTGACTCACTCTTCTGAAGAATTTTAGAATTTTAAATTGACTTTAGTTTTATTAACCCAACACCTCCAAACAAATTTGACCACTGTAATTGTTAAAAAGATTTATTTATTTGAAAGGCAGAGTTACACAAAGAGAGGAAGGGAGAGAAGGAAGAGGAGAGAGAAAGAGCTTCTATCTGCTGGTTCACTCCCCAAATGGTTGCACGCGTGGCCCAGGCTAAAACCAGGACCTGTAACACTCTCCAAGTCTTCCGTGTGGGTTCAGGGGCCCAAGCACTTGAGCCAGTTTTCACTACTTTCTCAAACACATTAACTGGGAGCTCTATGGGAAGTGGAGCAGGTGGGACTCGAACTGGCACCCATATGGGAAACCAGTGTTGCAGGTAATGGCTTAACTCAGTGCCCCACAACACTGGTCTCAACCATTGTAATTTTAAAAAATGTAATGGTAAATAGTATATAGGAAATCGTAAAGTGTAATAACAATGACAACTACCATAGTACTTACCATAATTCCAGATGCTATTTTAAGAATTCAGCAAAAGGAAGACCTTTCTCTCTGTCTCTCTCTCACTGTCCACTCTGCCTGTCAAAAAAAAAAAAAAAGAATTCCTCTTTTTTTTAACTTTTATTTAATAAATATAAATTTCTGGTCCGGCACCAGGGCTCAATAGGCTAATCCTCCACCTGCGGAGCCAGCACACTGGATCCTAGTCCCAGTCGGTGTGCTGGATTCTGTCCTGGTTGCTCCTCTTCCAGTCCAGCTCTCTGCTGTGGCCCAAGAGTGCAGTGGAGGATGACCCAGGTCCTTGGGCCCTGTACCCATATGGGAGACGAGGAGAAACACCTGGCTCCTGGCTTCTGATCAGTGCAGTGTGCCAGCCACAATGCGCTGGCCGCAGCGGCCATTGGTAGTGAACCAACGGAAAAAGGAAGACCTTTCTCTTTCTCTCTCTCTCTCACTGTCCACTCTGCCTGTCAAAAAAAAAAAAAAAAAACAATTAAAAAAATAAATAAGTATGAATTTCCTAAGTACAGCTTTTGGATTACAGTGGCTTCCCCCACCCCATAACTTCCCAACCACCCCCAACCCTCCCATCTTCCACTCCCTCTCCCATTCCATTCACATCAAGATTCATTTTCAATTATATTTATATACAGAAGATCAATTTAGTATATATTAAGTAAAGATTCAACAGTTTGCACCCACACAGAACATAAAGTGTAAAATACTGTTTGAGTACTAGGTATAGCATTAAATCACAATGTACAGCACATTAGGACAGAGATTCTACATGAGGAGTAAGTGCACAGTGACTCCTGTTGTTGACTTAACAATTTGACACTCTTGTTTATGGCATCAGTAATCTCCCTAGGCTCTAGTCATGAGTTGCCAAGGCTATGGAAGCCTTTTGAGTTCACCAGCTCCAGTCTTATTTAGACAAGGTCAAAGTCAAAGTGGAAGTTCTCTCCTCCCTTCAGAGAAAGGTACCTCCTTCTTTGATGGCCCCGTTCTTTCCACTGGGATCTCACTCGCAGAGATCTTTCATTTAGGTCTTCTTTTTTTTCTTTTCCATGGTATCATGGCTTTCCATGCCTAAAATACTCTCATGGGCTCTTCAGCCAGATCCAAATGCCTTAAGGGCTGATTCTGAGGCCAGAGTGCTATTTAGGACATCTGCCATTCTATGAGTCTGCTGTATATCCCATTTCCCATGTTGGATCGTTCTCTCCCTTTTTTATTCTATCAGTTGGTATTAGCAGACACTAGTCTTGCTTATGTGATCCATTTGACTCTTAATCCTATCATTATGATCAATTGTGAACTGAAACTGATCACTTTGACTTGTGAGATGGCGTTGGTACATGCCACCTTGATGGGATTGAATTGGAATCCCCTGGCACGTTTCTAACTCTACCATTTGGGGCAAGTCAGCTTGAGTATGTCCCAAATTGTACATCTCCTCCCTCTCTTATTCCCACTCTTATATATAACAGGGATCACTTTTCAGTTAAATTTAAACACCTAAGAATAATTGTGTGTTAATTAAAGAGTTCAACCAATAGTATTAAGTAGATAAAAAAATATTAAAAGGGGTAAAGTACTAAGTTGTTCATCAACAGTCAGGACAAAGGCTGAACAAGTCACTGTTTCTCATAGTGTCCATTTCACTTCAACAGGTTTCCTTTTTGGTGCTCGGTTAGGTTTTTTTGTTTGTTTGTTTGTTTTACATTTAAAGCTTTTATTTAGTGATAAAGATGCATAGGAGATTTAAGAGAGAGAGGTGAATGGGGGTTCGTACCGAGCAACAGGAACCAGCCAGGTGGAAGCGCATCTAGGCCAGGAAGCCTAGAGCACATGGCCTGAAGGCCATGCACCCTGGAGGCATGGGGCTACAGCAAGCCCCCTTCCTAGCAAGAGGCCAGGGAAGAAAGGCCAGACACACTGTGCCCCAGGCTTTTAACCCACTTCCAAAGGGAGTGGTTAATTAACCTGATTGGCTGGTTGGCACACAGGTCTGGCCAGGTAGGGGGATGAGGACACACAGGGGCGTGGCGAAGGCATAGTCTTCCAGCTCACAAACCTAATCTATTTTAACCTATATGCCTGCCCACTTCCTTCCCCCCCTCAGAGACTCCATCCCTTAATCCTAAGGGAAGTTGATGGACATCGAATCATCTCTTCTGTAACTGCTTCCTGCTTATGAGGGGCGTAGTGCAGGCCCTGCCTACCCAGGGTCTGGAAGTCTCTGCCTATCCTATCTAACAAATTCGCTTTGTTAGCTGGTGCAGTCTCAGTCATTGCCAAGGTCTGTGTCCCCTGCGTGGTCAGTTACTCCCAGAAGTTGAGTTCTGAAACGTTTAAGTTGTTAATTAACAAAGGCAAAACTGGAGCAAAATCAATTGTAAGTAGGATGCCCCTTTAGATAAAAACAACTTATCTTACAGATTCCTAGATAGTGGGTAGTGGTAGGCCACTCTTATGTAGATTATAAACCCATTTAGCTTGAGTATAGAGAATAATAGAAGAAATCATTAGGTAGCTTTATCCTCAATAACTGTTCTTAGAGATAATCAAGGAAGGCAAGTACAGCGTGTTTGTCTTAAGGAGACAAAGGCAAAAGTTTTACTTATACTTTTTGCTTTGAAGTACTTAAGGTTTCTGATTGGCTTATAGGAACAGTCAGGCATGTCTTTCGTATTCACCTGTGAAGACTTAAGAGGTAGACGTTTAATTCTAATTTCATGGAAGTAGTCGTGTTCAATAGCACCTGTTAAGGTCTCTTTTATTTAAGCTGAAACTGATCTGAAGAGGATCTTATGAATGGCTTGCTCAGGAATTCCTAATGTTGGAGTTTTTGTTAAAAACTCCCTGATTCCTCGGAACACCTTTGCAGCTCCCCTGTCCAGCACAGTGTCTGTTTCAGAGGCTTTTAAGCAAACACAGGCTTAGAATCCAAATCCTGGAATCCATAACTCTTTTTTTTTTTTTTTTTTTTGAGAGGCAGAGTGGACAGTGAGAGAGAGAGACAGAGAGAAAGGTCTTCCTTTGCTGTTGGTTCACCCTCCAATGGCCGCCGTGGCCGGCGCGCTGCAGCCATCGCACCGCGCTGATCCGAAGGCAAGAGCCAGGTGCTTCTCCTGGTCTCCCATGGGGTGCAGGGCCCAAGTACTTGGGCCATCCTCCACTGCACTCCTGGGCCACAGCAGAGAGCTGGCCTGGAAGGGGGCAACCGGGACAGAATCCGGCACCCCGATCGGGACTAGAACCCTGTGTACCTGCGCCGCAAGGCGGAGGATTAGCCTGTTGAGCCAGGGCACTGGGGCCATGAATCCCTAACTCTTGTAGCTACCCTGTTCAGGACGGAGTCTGCGTCAGGGCCTCTTTAAAGCTATATACAAAAGTTTGGAATCCAAACATTGGAATCCAAACTCCATAGAATCCTGTCATCAGCAATTCCCAATACCGGAGCTTTTATTAGAAGCTCCTTAGTTCTCTGGAACAACTTTTGCAGCTACCCTTTTCAGTACGGAGACTGTATCAGGGTGTCTTTAAAGCTGTACACAAAAGCTTGGAATCCAAATCTTGGAATCCAAAGTCCACAGAACTTTGCCATTCTCAGAAATCTCCTCGGCTGCCTTTAAATATCTGACCCTATGTTAAAACATACGAGATAGCACAATAAAAGCTAATGCATGTTCCTTAGTCGCCCAGTATGTGAAAGAAGATAAGAGGGGAGACAAATGAATTGATGGTTTGATTCATATGATTTTTGCCACATTACCTTGAGGCAAATTTGCCAAATCTGATACTGTGAAAAAAATTGATAACTTTTCTAATGTCTGACTTAAGTTTTAAAACATAATTCTTTTAAAAATCATAATTGAATACTTTTGGTTATTAGAATCTCCAATGTTCACCCAAAAGATTCTGAGATAAAAATTATGTGAGATCATCTGAACATCAGTTTACAGACAGAATTACAGCTTATTTTATTTGGAGAAGAGGTAGACCTTGGATTTTTTTTTTTTTTTTTGGCTTATTAATTGGAGAATAGTAGTAAGCCTAGCAAACCTTTTCACAAAAATGAATCTTAGTGATTTTCATTCTGAAAAACTGTTTTTAAATGACCCGGATTTAATCATCCTACTTTATACCATTAGCAGAGGGCTTGTAATGTCCATCTCTTTGCTGGTTTTAGTAACCTCCCCTCCTGTTCCCACACGTGTTTTTGACTCCCCCCCCCCCTTTTTTTTAATTTTAAAAGAATGAGAAAACCATCACTGTGGGTGTAAATACTCAAGTACACTTCAGTTGCTCAGTTTTGTAGTTGAAGCATTTTGTATGCAACGCTACATCTGAACACTGAGTGAATAATTGTTAGTTGCTCAGTACCAGACATAGCAAATCTCAAGTGGCAGTGGACTTCCAGCTCGTCAACTCTTCCCCTCTCCTGTACTTCACAGTCAAGGTCAGCAGGACGCTCAGTCAGCACCTTCACGGTGACCTCTCCATCATCCTGTCTCTCTTGGAAACCGTTTTCAGTTTATTTACTATGCAATAGACATTCATTGTTTTGTATTCTGCTAGCTTTGGTTTAATGTGCCACTGCTTTGTCTTTCTGTTACACAGACCATTGTTTTGATTTATTTACAATATATGCTATGCCATTTTGATTTTTATTTTGGTTGGTTGAATAAATTTGCGATACTTAAACACTTGAGGTGATAGTTATTAAAAACGATACCAGTATATGATCCAGTTTCATCTCAACTGCATTATACCTGGACATTTTAGATGTTTATCAAAGGTCTTTTCTGGGGAAGGAAGTAAATGTATGAGATAATAAATGTGTGACATTTATGAGTAATGCTGGCTCTGAACAAACTTTTGAAAACTTTGGTTGGTAAAATTTTGGATCAACTGAAAAAAAAATGCATGACTTTTGAAATCTCTGAATGCCTTGGTTCTCAGTATTATCATTCTTTATTGAATTTATTTCTTATTAAAATATGTAGTTTTTAAGACTTTTTTTTCTGACAGTATTATGTAATTTTTTAGCGTGGGTAGATGGGAGTGTCGCTTGTATGTTACCATACAGCTGACATGTATTTTTGTCTGTTCTTTATTATCTTAGTAGTTTCAAGCTATGTATGTACCATAACCAACCTATTGCCTATGAGAAATATGTAAGATAATGTATTTACAGCCATTGTTACAAGTTTATAATGTATTTTTCTATCTTGTTTTATATGTATGTTATATAACATTCAAAAAGAATTTTTTTCTTGATTGAGAAAAGGATACAAAATGCAAAATCCACAATTTTGATAACTGAAAATTGCCAATTGTTTTGCAGTACTTATTATATTGGGTGTCTTGTCTTTCTTGAGCTTTTAGTTACCTAATGAATGAAAACATTAGACACTTTGAGTTTTAGTTGGGATTTTACATAGCTTGCATTTTAATTCTTTGGTTCCTTGCTGTTTCTATTAACCCATAGCATTATTTTAATAAATGTTATAATACCAACCTAAAAAAAAACATATGAGATAGGAATTTCACAGAGACATGTATGCAAGAGGAGGCGCGGGGCTACAACAAGCCCCCTCCTGACAAGAGGCCAGGGAAGAGGAGCCTCAGTTAGTTTTCATACATTAATTCTAGATACCAGTTTTATCCTCATTTCATAGATTAGAAACCTGAGGCATAAGGTATCTCAGAAAATTTGCCCAAGGAAATTTAAGTTGTGTAGGTATACTTTGAACCCTACTACTCTGAACATAGAACTTGATTTGTTTGCTAAAAAGTGTTTATTTATTTATTTTATTATTGAAAATGAGAGAGAGAGAGAGCGCTCAATCTATCTATTGATTCACTTCCCAAATGCCTGTAACAGCTGGGGCTAGGGTGGGCCAAAGCCAGGATCATGGAACTCAATCCAGGTCTATCTCTTGGGTGGCAGGGATCCAACTTCTTGATCCATCATTTGCTGCCTCCTAGGGTGCACATTAGCAGAAAGCTGGAATCCCGCATGCAGCTGACTCAAACCACGTACTTTGTGTGAGATGTTGATGTCCCAAGCAGCATCTTAACCATGGCACCAAACACCCACTCTGAGAACTCACTCTTAACTACTATTCTAAACTGCCTCACATGCTTAATGCCTACTCTCTGTAGAAGTTCTGTGGAAATAATTTTTTTAGGAAATCATTTTGGGAAACAAATGCAGCAGAATGTTATGTATGGGCAACAGATTAATTCCTTTACCTCTAATATTCATAAGTTCCTGAGGAAGTTACATTGTGTTTTTAAAAATTGTTTTCAGTAATGTTCAACATAAAATTTTCATTTTATAACATATTAGACTTCTTTTCCTCAAGGCACGACCTTTATAAATATTGACTTTTTAAAATTTTTCTGAATTAAATTTCTTAAGATGATAATCATTTTATATTTACAGTTGTTTAATCAATTTTTTTGAAAACAGCAAAACTAAACAGTACATGGGGCCAGTGCTGTGGCACAGGGGTTGAAAGCTGCTACGTCCCATATGGGTGCCAATTCAAGTCCCTGCTGCTCCACTTCCGATCCATCTCTCTGCTATGGCCTGGGACAGCAGTGGAAGATGGCCCAAGCCCTTGGACCCCTGCACCCATGTGGGAGACTCGGAGGAAGCTCCTGGCTCCTGGCTTCAGATTGGGGTAGCTCCCGCCATTGTGGCCACCTGCATCTGGAGAGTGAACCAGTGGATGGAAGACCTCTCTCACTCTGCCTCTGCCTCTGCCTCTCTGTAACTCTTTCAAATAAAAAACAAAACAAAACAAAAAACAAACAAACAAAAAACCTAAACAGTGCCTCAAGGTGGAACTCTGCCTGTAAGTTTTTCTATGCATATTAAAAGCTTCTTGCTTTCTCAATCGTCTTGAAAAAAAAAAAAAACATTGAATTATCAAAAATTCTATGTAGTTTACAAAATATGTGTGAGTCTTACCAATATTTATTATTATAGATATCAGGCCAAGTTCAAGGTATTAGAAAGACTATGCATTTCCTCTGAAATACAAAATCACATGGAATATTGAGTTGTTGATGTTTTATTAAGGCTGACCCACTTCCTGACTTAGGTTCTTCATACTGGTGCCTTTTCATGAAACCACTGTTCTGAATTTCAAAACAGTAAAGAGTTTATAGTATTGCTATGTTATGTTATCCAATATTGGCAGCAATAGCCAAGCCAAGGCCAGGCCAAAGCCAGGAGCTTCATCAGGGTGTCCTACATGTGTGGCAGGGTCTCAACTTTTTGGGCCATCTTTTGCTACCTTCTCAGGCAAATTAGCAGGGAGCTGGATTGGAAGTGAAGCAGCTGGAACACAAATGGGTGCTCATGTGGGATGCCAGCATAGCAGCATAGCAGGCAGTGGCTTAACATGCTGTGCCACAAAGCCAGCCCCTATCCAATGTTTTTTTTTTTTTAACATTTATGACCCTTATTAACTAACACACACACACACACCCACACACCCACACACCCCTTATGCTTGATAGATCCTATGTCTGAGTTAACAAGCAAACAAAGTTTAGAATTTCCTAATATGATGAAATCTGAACTCCAAAACCTTTGTTTTACATTTTAAAGTTTTTATGTTTTAAAATTTTAAAATGTAAAACAATGTATTCAACTCTGTGGCATCACCTTTAACTCTACAAAGTGTCTACAAGGCATAGATTGTTCTAACCCTCAATGTGCTATGATGGTTTCTCTAGTGCTTGGTAAGCAAACACTATTGATACCTGGAAAGAGATCAGGGAGTATGATTGGGAGACGCATTGCATAGTTATAACTTTATAGAAAGAAATAATTGTTTAGATAGTCACTTTGGATAGATACCATTTCACCAAATTTAAAAAAGCACTTACCATGTTCAGTGTATTGAATCACATAAATTCTACTTGTTGAAAATTGTCTTCACCTCAAATTAACCACATCCACAGATTTCTCTCTCTTTTTTGTTCCTTAAAGTGTTTATTCATTTTGTCTGCTTCTCACAAAGCTTGCTATATGATTTTCTAGGATGTAAAAGTTAACAAATTCACTTAGATGTAGCTGTCATTTAATAAATATTTTTAAAAATCACATATTTTGTGTTTTTATCCTTTGATGATAAAAGGAAATTGTGTACATTAGAAACATTTAGAAATTTAAAAAGACAAAGAAAAATAAAAATTATCTATAATACTGCTACCCAGTAAAAGTCACTGTTTACCTGTAGCTGTGTGACTGGTTGACTCAAGTAGCTGTCAATTGGGCATCTCAGTGCTGAGAATGAGCAGCAGAATTTTTTTTAATCTTACAGTGTCCTTTTACAAGTTTGAATTTTAGTGCTTATACCCAGAATGCTCCTGCAGTTATTGTGCATGTACATGGTCCTGTGCATATTTGATCATACAGTGTCTAAGATCATAGTGCAGTATTTTTAAGCACATTACCATGTTGTTATAGAAAATTAGCAAAAGTTGTGAACATTATGTTCTTCCCATCTCTTGTCTCCTTCTCTTGTCTTGTTCCTGGTCAGATAATTTGCATTCCATTGCATTGCTCTCCATTAAAGGGAAAAGGACAAGTAGCAAAGGGAACCACCACGCTAATGTTGGCTTTGTTACTACCAGCATTGCTGAATTGCTTCATTAATTTGTATGTGTACACTTGAGCTTTTGTGCATCCATTAGAAAGAAATGAACCTCATTTCTTTAACTGAAGCAAAGTGTGACATGATAAAGAAGGCCAAGCCAAATGAGGCATTTTCAAGCATTGTATCCTTATTGCCAAGTCATGCTGTACAAGCCTAGAATCTGCTTTTTGTAAATTGGTTGTTTTGAATAACAATAGCAATGACTAACACTAACATAATGCTTATTCTGTGTCAAATACTGGTCTATGCACTGTCCACATTTCTAGTCTTTTAACTCTCCATAATTCATTTCGTAGAAGAAACATGTATCTCTGTTGAGTAACTTGACCAAGTCTCAGACTTAGTAAATGGTAGAGCCTAAATTTGAATTCAGGCAGACTGGCTTCAAAGTGATACTCTTTTAGTCTTTATAGCCACTGTTGATGTTAGCTGGAGTTAAGATAATTTCTTCAACATTGATTATTTTCTAACTTTACTTTTATTATTTGTGCACAAATTCACATCTGAAAGAGAATGATTCTAATTAATAAAAGCCAATTATTTTTCATTCTTAATTTTTTAAATGTTTATTCAGTTTTATTTATTTGAAAGGCAGAGAGAGGTCTTTCAATCTTCCATCTACTGGTTTATTCCTTAAATTCTCACAAAACCCAGGACTGAGCTAGGCCAAAGCCAGGAGCCAGGAACTCGATCTGGGTCTCCCAAGTAGGTGGCAGAGATTCAAGTACTTGAACCATCATCTGCTGCCTCTCAGGTGCATGTGAAAGATGCTGGATTTGAAGTGGAGTTGGAACTTGATCCCAAGTAGTCGCTTAACCTGCTGCACCACAGCACCCACTCATGTTTTGCATTTTTACTCATAAATGTAAAATGAAAAATAGTGCCCTTGTTTGAAAATCTTCAATGTTCATTAGACTTGAAATATTTTTACTTATAAACTTATACTGTCCCTGTATATATTTTGTAACAAAGTACAATGAAAAGTTTTTGTTAATCAGAATTATTTTAATTATCAATGAGAGAAGTATAACTCAGAGATTTGAGTAAGAACAAAATTATTGTCTCGTGTTTTTTGTTCAGAAGTGAATTGGCTGGCCTGTCTCAAAGTTGTCCCAATCCAAAGACTGAAACGATATCAAGGCTACTTCTCTTGCTCTGTTCCTTTCCCATACCCCCATGTCTTAACCCCCATTCATCTCTACTTCCCTTCCACATCTGTACGCATGTGTCTGTTTATTGTTTCCTCCTGCAGGAAGGGGCTTCCACCATTTGGTGGTGCTGAGTGAACTGATACAAGAAATTGAAAATTTGCAACAATTATAGCTTAGCTCCCTTTGAGGAAAGAGAGATTTCTTCTGTCCACTTCAGCACATAATGAGGGTAAGACTTCTGTGGTACATTAATTGGTAGCATTGCCAGGATAACATAGTTGAAAGGGAGAGGAGCTGCTCTTCAAAACAGGGAGGATTCTGAGAAAAAGAAATAACAGCTGGAAGAGAGAAATGACTGGTGTGTCTATTGGACCTCATCACATCCAGTACATTCGTTATGTAATTCCTAAACATAAATCCTTGTAGGCTATTCAATTCTTGCTTTGTTGTTTCTTTTCTAACTGGAACTCTGCATTTTGGCAATTTTTTCCTGGAGTACTGAATGGAAATACAATTACAGATACATAAATAATTTTCACTAGATATCAGAAACTCCTAGAATATGCTTTTGGGAGATAAGACTGAAGTTGTTGGTGTTTAAATTTTATATGTTGAAAACATTTGTCTTATGTAGTTTCAGAGAATAGTAAGCAAGATAAGATTTTCTCAGTTTGAATTTTTCAAGTTATTATGTGTTCAGACTTCTCTTAGTGTCTAACAGATGTGCTGAATTAACTTACTACATTAATTGCCAATTTGGAGATTTTATTATTTAGATTATATATAAAGGTAGGCATTTTTGTATAAGTAATTACTGCCTATATTTTACTGCTTATCTCATCTTTCTAAAGCAATATCTTGGAAGAAAATATATTACCTTTATATGTTAACCCCCCCCCCCCTTCCTTCAGGAGTGGGGAACATATGGCCTGTGAGCTGTATAAGGCCCATGGAACTATAGGTAATCTGGTCTTGCCTAGGCAACTGCAGGCAGGACTCAAAATTCAAGAAATCTATAACAGGCTAATTTTTAAATTAATAATTTTGTATGACCAATGAATGATATAAATATCCGGATGGCCCTTGGCCACTTCTGAGTTTATTCTTCCATGTAGCATCTAATTCTTGACATAAATGTCATAAAGAAAACAAAATCATTTTTATAGAAAATATATCTTGGATACAGATTCAATTATTTAAAACTTTTTTAGTATTTACTATTTTTTAGATACTATTTTAGGCAATGATGATATGTAAGTGAAAAAATTAGCAAAAATTCCTTTTATGGAATAATTATTCAATGAATTTATAGTACATGGATTTTAATATGAATGGTTATATTATTAGGATCATCTTATAGACACTATGTGCTTGACTTATAGATAACATTTTGTTAAATTGAAATATATTTATCCTAAACTTGTCTATATTTTAGCCATTTTTAAAAAAATGATATAATTTATTTGAGAGGCAAAGTCACACACACACACATGCGCACACACACATACACATACACACATACACATACACACATACACACTCAGTGGGGAGAGAGAGAGAGAGAGAGATCTTCCATCTACTGGTTTTCTCCACCAAATTGTTGGAATGGCCAGGTCAGGGCCAGGATGAAACCAGAAGCCAGAACTTTATTAGGGTCTCCCACATGGGTGGCAGGGGCCCAAGTACTTGGGCCAGGTGCATTAGCAGGGAGTTATATTGGAAGCAGAGCAGCTGAGACAAGAACCAGAGCTCTAATATGGGTTGTACAGGAACCAGCACTCTGATATATGATGTTGCTGGTGTTGCAAACAACAGCTTAATCCACAACGTCACAATGTCAGCCCCTGAAAAAGTTTGACCTAAAGCTGTCTTCACGTATATAGAACATTAGCTTAATATGTAAACAAAGTTTATCTTAAGAGTTTGCCCTTGTTACCAAACAACCAAGTTTCAGCTAATAATGGAAGCTGAACCTCAATCAGTCATTGCCAGCTGATCAGACCATGTCCTTATAAGGTAAATGCCAACCACAGCCAATCATGTCATTTCTGTATGTCATTTCCTTTTCTCTGGTTAAAAATATAACCTGTAGGTGTGATAGTGTTGGGCCCTCTGGACTATCAGTGATCTGGAATGCTGCCCAATTGTAGAACCCTTCTCTTGTGCATATAGTCTTTGTTAAATTTTATTAAATAAAATTAATGTCAGTTCTTTTAAGAATTTATTGAGGACTTACTATATGCCAGGCTATGCAACTGAGGAATAAAAAACTGAACTATACTAAATGGCAGAGCAGGGATTCAAACACAGATTTCTCTCACTTGTAAGCCCACACTTTTTTTATTTATTTGAAAGGCAAAGTTACATAGAGAGAGGGAGAGGCAGTTTACTTCCCCAAATTTACTGGTTTACTTCCCTAAATGGCTACACTTGTCCAGTCTGGACCAGGCTGAAACCAAGAGCTTCATCCATGTGGGGGCAGGTGCCCAAGTACTTGGACCATCTTTTGCTGCTCTCCCAGGTGCATTAGCAGGGAGCTGGATCAGAAGTGGAGCAGCCCAGACATGGACCAGTGACCATATGGGATGCTTGTGTTGCAGGTGGTTTAACTCACTACACCACAAAACCAGCCCCTAAAACCACACTTTCTTTTTAGTTTTTTTAACTTTTATTTAATAAATATAAATTTCCACACTTTTAACCAGAGCATTGTTTTGCTTCCAGTTCCCAGAGCATTGGTTCAGTAGAGGCTCAATACATAGCTTTGAATAAAAGTATTTCTGAGCTTTAGTTGTGACAATGGCATTGTGTTAGGCAGTAATGGTGCAAAAATGAGTGTGACATAATCCTTTCTCTTATTTGCTTTAATTAAACGTATTAATCTGGAGGAAGCCATTGACTAAGGAGTGGTAGAATCTAGGGCAAATATAAATATAATCCTGGTAGCAGCCAAAGGATAGCATGTTAGAAACTAGAAGAGTAAATCACCCCATGATTATAACTTGAATCAATCTAGGGATCTAAAATTACTACTATAACTGATGAATTAATGGGATTTTAAATTCCTACTTAATAAATCTTGAAGCCATGAAATATGATTTTCTTTCTGTTCTCTGCATCTAGAACTTGCCCTCTAGATTCTCAAACATATGCTGTTTAAAAGGTGTGTTTTTTTTCATTTTTTAAAAACAATAGGAACATGTGAAACAATAACATAGGAAATTATGATTAAATCATTTTTCCCTGATCACTAAGACTTATAACCCAGTAACCTATTTAATGGCTATAAATTAACTACTTCTAAAAACTGTCTTGTCTTACTCTTTCTTATTGCCTCATTTTCTCCTGCCTTTTTGTCCTTCTTCCAATTATCTCTCCCTTTTTCCAACTTTCTTTCCTAACTGGCATAGAATCATAAAATATCAGGGCTGGAAAAGACTTTAATTGCCATCTTCTCCAAACCTTTATTTCATTTCATTGGTGGAGCACTTTATTCAGCTTTTGTTTGAAAAGAGAACCAAGTATTGGAAATGTAATATTTTCTAAAGAATGTCATCTTTAGACAGTAATTTCCTGGGTTGTTAGGCACAGGAGTTAAGCAGCCAAATTGGAATGCTATATCCCTTGTTAGAGTTCTTGGGTTCAAGTTTTGGCTCTACTGTGCATTCTACTTCCTAATGGTATGATCCTTGAGAAGCAGCGGGAGATGGCTTAAGTGGTTGGATCCTGGCTACCCATGTAGGAGACCTAATTTTTCTGTCTCTTGGATTTGGCCTGGCCCAGCAGTGGATGTTGTTGTCATTTGAGGAGTAGATCAGTCGATGGGCGATCTCCCTTTGCCTCTCTTTGTCTCTACTGTCCAAATAAATAAGTAAATAAACTTTTTTTTTTAAAAAAGTGAAAGTAATTTCTATATTTAATTGAAATTTGCTCAACAAAGATACACTGGAGTTGAATCATACTATACAGCAAATGGACCTAACAAACATATACAAGAACAGTTGACCCAACAGCTGCCCAAAACACATTCTTCACACATGGAACATTTTCTAGGATAGACCATATATTAAGCCACAAATCATGTCCTAACGAATGCTAAAAGATTGGAATAATAACATGTGTCTTCTTAGACCACAAAGGCATAATACTAGAAATCAACAAGAACAATAGAAAATTTACAAATACATGGAAATTAAAACAATGTGCTACTGGATGATCAATGGGTCATTGAAGAAATTAAAAAAGATTTACTAATAATATATGTCTATGAAAATTTTTTTTTCTTTCTCTCTGTTTTTGATTTTCCCCCTTGTTTTACATTTATTTGAAGCTTGATATCATGTTCCATGAGATTTCCTACATGTGATTTTCTAAATTTCTATGTTTTACTTTACTTGGTAATAAAAATTTAGTTTTCAAGAACTATGATCTATTTAATAAATATGCATTTAATAGCAATAGCATCCAGTAATATCTTATGTTGTACCTCTTCTCATTTTTCAAAAGATATGAAGACTATTAATAAATTTTAAGTTTTCTTCTGCTATGTATATTGTTCCATTTTCTCTATAGGTTCTATTTCTGTGCTTTCTCTTGTTCCTGCCATTCATGTTAGAGGGTTTTTTCAAGTGGTTGGTGATTCTTGCATGTCTATTTTGATATAGAAAGCTCTGTGCAGGGGTTTTATTTTTACTGGGAGACCTTCACTAGTCACGTGGTGTAAGTGTACTCTCTGGAAATGTTCTAGGTTTTTCCTAGAGGAATCCTAAGCCTACTTTCTGGGCCATGTCTTTCCTTTTAGGACTATAAGCAGGATGACAAATGGGTTTGGAATTCTATCATTCAGTGTGCAGGCTTATTTAATCTACTATATTGCATCTATTTTTTTAAACATCCTGCCAACATCCTCCCTGCCTAGTATCTCTAAATAAGAGAGCTTTGCTTTACAAAGCTCTGGTCTCCTGGTGTGGGAATAAGTAACTCTGGCAGCTTGAGTTTACAGAGATCTATGGGTCTAACCACTATTTCTTTCAACTGAACTCCTGAGTTCAGCACTGAACCATATCCTTGTCTTTCAAATGGTCTTTTATCTTCCTAATGCCTGAGCCCTTCAAAGGTTCCGTAAAGTAAATTAATTTGCTTTCCATTGTCCTCTTTCTTCACATGCATTTAAATTTCAAGATTCCTGCTGTTCTAAGCTAATAAATTAGCTCTCCTCCATCTAGTTTTCACCTTTTGAAAATTTATTGACATCTTTCTTCTGACAGTTTCCCCTTGTCCTAAAACAAAGATGAATAAAGTGAACACAATATTTGGACCATGTGTTTATAATTTAAATTTTACAAAAGGGAGGAGACGTTTATGTCAATCTTGATTTAATCTTCAATAAAATGAAAAGGCAAAAGCTTTGTAGTTGGAAAATTTATCTAGGACAGTGACTTTAGATCTTAAGCCCTCAGGTCTGGGGAACACAGGTTCAAATAATAAAACCAGGGGCAGGCATTGTGGCTTAGTAGGTTAAGCTGCCACCTAAGATGCCTGCTCCCAAATGGGTGCCAATTTGAGACTTGCCTGATCCACTTCCTATGCAGCTCCCTGCTAATATGCTTGGGAAAGTAGCAGAGGATGGCTCAAGTGCTTGGGCCCTGCACCCATGGAGAGACCTGAAAGAAGCTCTGGGCTCCTGGCCTCGGCCTGGCACAGCCCCAGTCACTGTGACCATTTGGAGAGTGAACCAGTGGATGGAAGATTTCTCTCTGTCGATCTCTCCCTCTCTCTCTGTTACTCTGCCTTTCTAAATCTTTTTTTAAAAAAATGAAACTGATATGTAGGGATTAGGCATAGAATTATAGGAATAAGTGAGCTGGAATTTCTGCCAGCCCTGCGTTTTAACTCTATCCCCTTACCCATCATATGTCCACTTTCTCATCTGGGACCAGGAAGGATATGCTGTGATGGCTATGTGGAAGTTAAACTCTATGTGAATTATAGAGTACCACCCTCTCTCTCATGAAAGAGACTGATAATGTGGGAGGGGCCTTTCTTTTGTTCTTGATGGAGTTTAAGAGGCCTTCTCTGGCATCCTCCCCCTCTTTCCTCCAAGGCAACTCTCTGACCCGCTCATGCCAGTGTGGGGTGGCCCACTCTCACACATGAATGTATATTCTCTCTCTCTTAAATGAAACGTGCTGTCAGTTGTGCACTCTATTTATGCCTCTGCTTTTTTTTTTTAAAGATTTATTTTTTTTAAAAAGATTTATTTTATTTATTTGAGAGAGAGGTAGAGACAGAGAGAGAGGTCTTCCATCTGCTGGTTCACTCTCCAGAAGCCAGGAGCTTCTTCTGGGTCTCCTACGTGGGTACAGGGGCCCAAGGACTTGGGCCATCTTCTACTGCTTTCCCAGGCCATAGCAGAGAGCTGGATGGGAAGTAGAGCAGCTGGGACTAGAACCTGCACCCATATGGGATGCCAGTGCTTCAGGTCAGGGCTTTAACCTGCTGTGCCACCGAGCCAGCCCCTGCCTCTGCTTTAATATCTTATCTCTGTAGGAGCAAGAACCTGGAATAAAAATTAAGGTACGTAGGCCCAAAACAAAATCACAACTCAAAGATGTTGCAGGCTTTCACCCTTAGGTTCCTTTTTGCAAATGGAGATTACCTACGCAATAGGGCTTCTGGGAATAGTGGATTAGTGAATGCATATAAAAAAGCACAACAGCACTTCTTAAGCTCTAGCAAATGATGCTTTAAATTATCCTTGGGAATTAAGACTAATTATGTAAGGTGCCTAATTATGTAACATCAAATTTGCATCTAGGCTTACTGTATGTCACATATCTCTCAGACCAGTGCTTCCCAAACAATCTTGTTAAAATGCAGATTCCAATTCAGTAGAACTTGGGTGGGGCTTAAGATCTGGTATTACTAAGGAGCTCCCATGTGATGCCGATACTGCTGGTCTGCACACAACTCTTAAGTAGGAAGGCCTTTGACTGACTGACTTTTTCTTTCTTTTTTTTTTTTTAAGATGTATATTTATTTGAGAGGCAAAGTTACACATAGAAAGAAGGAGAGACAGAAAGAGAGATCTTCCATCTGCTGGTTCACTCCCCAAATGGCTGCAAAAGCCAGAGCTGGCACAATCTGAAGCCAGGAGCCAGGAGCTTCTTCCTGGTTTCCCACACGGGTGCAGGGGCTCAAGCATATGGGCCATCTGCCACTGCTTTCCCAGGCCATTAGCAGGGAGCTGGATTGGAGGTGGAGCAGCCAGGACTATAGCTGGTGCCCATATGGGATTCTGATGCTGAAGGCAGAGGCTTACCCTACTACACCACTGCAGGGGCCCCCATAGACTGACTTATTATTTCAATATTGTTTCAACTGAGCTTCTGTCAGGACTGGAGAAAGAAGTTAACTGGAAATTTTAAATATGCAGCAAGCACTAGAGTTTTACGAGGGTTCTGTTGTTGATTAACATAAGATTCATATTATTTTGCACCAAATGTAGAAGTGGAAGAATAATGAATTGTTACAGGGGTACATGATGCCGCAATTATGCTGACCTTCATCCTGTATTGAAGTGCCCGGTTCTAGTCCCAACACCTCTGGTTCTGATCCGGCCTCCCGCTAAAGCACATCCTGGTGGACAACAGATGATGGCCTAAGTACTCCCTGCCACCCTAAGATCCAGATGGAGCTGCAGGCTACTGGCTTTGGCCTTGCCCAACCCTGGATCTTGCAGACATTTGGGGAGTAAACAAAAGCAAGGCTAATCTCTCTCTGCCTTTCAAATAAAAATAAAGAGATAATTTTAAAAGAATTGTTATAAAGGCTAACACCTTACCAACTCCTTGTTCCTCCCAGTTAACAGATAGATATAGGAATGGCTGCAGTGCAGGCAGGGCCAGAGATGCCACTAAAACAAAATGCCAAAATGGTTAGACTTGTGACTCCTTCTGAAGTAGGCAGGCATACAGGTTAAAATCGATTAGGTTTGTGAGTTGGAAGGCCACGCCTTCGCCACGCCCCTGTGTGACCTCACACCCTACCTGATACCTTCGACATGTTCCTGTGTGACCTCATGCTCCTAACTGGCCACACCTGGGTGCCCACCAGCCAATCAGGTTAATTAACCACTCCCGTTTGGAAGTGAGTTAAAAGCCTGGGGCACGATGTGTCCTGGCCCTTCACTTCTTCCCTGGCCTCTTGCCAGGATGGGGCTGGCTGTAGTCCTGCACCCCCAGGGTGCGTGGCCTTTGGGCCACCCGCCCAAGGCTTACTGGCCTAGATGCTCCTCCACGTGGCTGGTTCCTGGTGCTTGGTATGAACCCAGATTTACCTTTCTCTCTTAAATAAAGCTTTCATTCTCCTATGCATCTTTCTCACTAAATAAAAGCTTAACATGTACCATGCTGCCTTGTTTATTTATGCCTATATTTAAAATTATTCTCTAAATATTAGGCAAGAACCTTCTTGGGCTTATTAGTATTGGGGATTTAGTAATAAGCATATGGTGATATATATATAGCATATGTGGCACCCCAGATGGGACTTCTGGGGAACTTTAAGGGACCACGTTTTCATATAGATTTTAGGGGGCCATTTTCCGATATCACTTCAACTTTTCTGTCAGTCCTCTATAAATACATCAGTTAAAGGTACTTCAAAGACAGTCTAAACATCTTTGAAAGCATATGAAAATTCATGTTAAAGAGAGATAACCTTTAAAAATACTGACTAGTTTACAACTCATAACCAACTACTGAGACAGGAAGGAAACGGGACAAATCAAGTCCCTCCCAACCTGAAATATTTCCAACTTTTGACCTGACTATGTATCCACCTCCAGCTTCAGACAGATCAGGAACAAGGAGCTCCCAGATGCTAACTGCAAAAGACCCTCTACTGCCCTGATAGGGACTTCCGCAAACTGCACACATACAGGAATAGCCTGGTTTGATGGAAATATGACCTCCCTATGGTGGTGCTAGTGAGCAACAGCTCCATTTTGAGCGTGTAATGTGGGAACAAAACAAAAGAAAAAAGAAAAAAGAAAAAAAATCCGACTATGCTTGTGCAGAACCCTGAGCTGAGCACAAAGCCAGAGACCCAGATGGTGTGGGTCTTTCCTGACAAACCTGATAAAAATCCCTGTTCCGTTCCTGCTCAGGAGCCAGTTGGTGGAACCTCTTCTCAGTGTGCTGTCTCCCTTGTGCTGGGTCCTAGGCTGCCAGTAAACCTCATACGTTTCCATAAGAAGCCTTGGGATGGTATCACTTGCTGCTTACATAGTGTTTTTAACATTTGTTTTTAAAGATCGTCCTTAGGGTAAATTGATTTTCATATTTAAAAGACTAAGGATGTGTTTTGATGGCTCTTTTTAATCATTGAGGGAAAAAGACAGAATAGCATGGTGTATCTTTTTTTTCCAGTATAAAAACTCCTACAGCTTTCTGTTGTAGTCTCTTTAAGGATAGCACAAAGATTGTGTGCTAATAAAGCCAGGCTGAGAGGGTTGATCCATGTGTTAGACAGGTATCCTTGACTATAGATTAGAACCTTAACTTTTGAAAGCTTTTAACATGTGAATCCTATTGATTTTAGAGTTTTCAGAAAGTAGGGAAGCAAGGAAAAGAACAGGAAGCTGACAACTGTGATGTGATAGAAATGTAAGATTTAGGAGCTAAACTAATGACCTGTCCATAGAAAATACAATAAAATATTAAAGAGTTCTTTTCCAACTTTAGAAACACAGTTCTCAGCAAGGGACCACCTGCAAGAACAGATGGTCTCATCATTGGAATTTACGAAGGATTGCACACTCTATTAAGGAGGCTTGTTTTGTTTTGTTTTGGTTTTTACGTTTTGTGGAATGGGGAAATGATAGCAAAGTGACTCATGGTCTGTAGGTTATTTGCTTTAAGAAAAAGTCATGGAAGACTTTTTGAGTTGGAAAAGTTTATATTGTTTGTCATTGTAAAATATCCCAGTGTTTTATTATAAATTGGAAATGGAAAAATTAATAAGGCCTAAATAGGCCATAAAAAAAGAAGCAATGTAGGGAGGAAGATGATAATCTTAAGAGAAAAAGCTAACTTCCTTGCAGTTTGACTTAGTAATTGAATCTTTTAGATAAAGCACTGTCCAGTAGGAATTTCTATGATGATGGAAATTTTCTATATGGCCGCCATTAGCTACATGTGGCTTTGGAGTACTTGAAATGTGGCTATTGCAACTCAGAAACTGATTTTTCAGCTCTTCACTTTAAGTAATTCAAATCTAAATAGCCACATGTGGTTACCATATTGTACAGTGCATTTCTACAGGACATTTTCAGGGATGGGGAGTCGTTTTCTTGCCAAAGGCCGTGTGGATACCACTCCCAAACTTTCTTTCACAGATAGTTTTATTTCTGGCTATAGAAACTAATGCTAACAGGATAAACAAAACATCCACATCCAACAATTTAGTAGATAAAAGGACAGTTAAAATAAATGAAAAACAAAAGGTAGAAAATTTAAACTTTGTTATAGCTTTAAAACTTTCATGTTTGATATAATTATATATATATATATATCTCATACTTTTTTTTAAATGTATGGTTTCATATTAAAAAAAAAGTGTATCCCACTGGAAATGAGAAGGCTTCTGGTGCTACCTGTCTACTTTCTATTCCAGTGCCCACTGGTCCCCATGTGCAGGTGTGGGCACCTGAGGACATGGGACAAGTGTTGTGTCTTGACCCGACCTGCACATCCCGTACTCTGGAACTGAAATGTCCACTTGATAGGATACCACTGCTGGTTATTATACAAGTGCTGATAATTAAACATATTGTGAAAAATATTTCAGGCTCACTGTAAAACAAAAACAAAAACAAAAACATATTCACATCAAACAATACCCTCCCCCACAAAAATTTGTTTTCACAGGGAAATCATTGTTCACATAAGAAAAAAGATAATCTCCCTCCACCACCACCACCATGGATTTATGAGACACTCGTGGCCTGAGTGTGTGGATGCAGCCAAGTCTAAGGAAAGATCTGGAGCACAGCTTTTGTCTCTGCTCCTTCTTGTCCCTCCTCCCTGAACCAAAGTCAAGCCACTTATGGTATACCTGGTGTCCAAAGGGCCTATTCTGAAAGGAAGGCAGAGAAGGTGCAATTTAAAATGTCTCATTTTAAATCCCCATATTTACGGATTAAAAAAATATCAGGACCAGTTAAGTCAAACATTTGGATCCACCAACACAGTTTAACGTCTACACTGACCAGTGTGCCTCATGCAGGGCAAACGAACAAACAAACAAGCAAAGACTGATAACTTAGTCACAGATCTTTTTTTTTTTTTTTTTTTTTTTTTTTTTTTTTTTTTTTTTTTTTGACAAGCAGAGTGGATAGTGAGAGAGAGAGAGACAGAGAGAAAGGTTTTCCTTTTTGCCGTTGGTTCACCCTCCAATGGCTGCTGCGGCCGGCTCATCGCGCTGATCCGAAGCCAGGAGCCAGGTGCTTCTCCTGGTCTCCCATGGGGTGCAGGGCCCAAGGACTTGGGCCATCCTCCACTGCTTTCCCAGGCCATAGCAGAGAGCTGGCCTGGAAGAGGGGCAACAGGACAGAATCCGGCGCCCCAACCGGGACTAGAACCTGGTGTGCTGGTGCCGCAAGGCGGAGGATTAGCCTGTTAATCCACGGCGCTGGCCATTAGTCACAGATCTTATGCCATCTCAGTCACTGTGGATATTTGTAACAACATTCGTGGGCTATGCAAAATTACCAACTTAAAAATTAGCCCACTATAGATCTATTGCATTTCAAATCCTGATTGTGGTTGCCTTGGCAGGGCCAGACCAAATGATTCTGGGGGCCTTATGCCAGACATTGGAGCCACGGCATCTTCCTTTTTACTTTTAAATATAACTGATTTCTAATGTTCAATGTGTTTGAAAAGATATAATAGAAACCATATTCTAATTGGAACAGTGGAAAGGCCAGTAAAGTTAAGGAAGGAACGTTATAAAGAATTAGTAGGGGTAGGCATTGTGGCATAGTGGGGTACTTTTCTGTTGTGGATGCCTGCATCCTATATTGGAGTGTTTGGCTTGAACCCCAGCTACTCAACTTCTGACCCAGCTTCCTGCTAATGTACCTGGGAAGGCAGCAGGTGATGGCTCGGGTTTTTGAGTTCCTGCCACACACTTGGATGTGCTCCTAGCCAGCATGGAGTTCCTGGCTGCTGGCTTTGGGCTGGCCCAGCTACAGCTGATGTGGGCACTTGGAGAGTGAACCAACAGATTAAAGATCCGCACCCCCCCCCACACACTCTGCCTTTTGAATAATAATAGTAAAAAATGACATATACATTGCCCTCGTACTACTTAATATAAAGACATCTTGCTGGTTTATATCATTAAAATACATATTTCTCTCTGTGTGTACATATATGTAGATGTGCATGTGTACTATAAAAAGAAAAAAATCAGTATATCTACATTAAGCTACTTATATAAGGGTATAATCATGACTAATATCACTAATGCATTTACATTATAGATTCACTATATATTATATATATTTTAATATCACTTTATTTATTTATTTTTTTGATAGGCAGAATTAGAGAGAGACAGAGAGAAAGGTCTTCCTTTTTCTGTTGGTTCACCCCCCAAATGGCTGCTGCGGCTGGCAAGCTGCGGCCGGTGCACCGTGCTGATCTGAAGCCAGGAGCTAGGTCTTCCTCCTGGGTGCAGGGCCCAAGCACTTGGGCCATCCTCCACTGCACTCCTGGGCCACAGCAGAGAGCTGGGCTGGAAGAGCAGTAACCAGGACAGAATCCGGCGCTCCGACCGGGACTAGAACCTGGGGTGCCAGCACTGCAGGCGGAGAATTAGCCTAGTGAGCCACGGCGTCGGCCCTATATATTATATTTGATAAGAGAAGATACATACCGTAAAATCAACTCCAGAATATGTAGCCTAATATTTAATGAAAATTAATGAATATTTTAAAATTGCCGTGATATTATGCACATTATTCACTATCAGTGAAGATGAATTAGAGCACTTGGGATACAGATACGAACAGAGGAAAGGCAGAGGGAAAGACAAGCTAAAACAACTTATAGGGCTCTTGAGAGACAGGATACTGCTCGATAAAAGGGTGAATCAGTGTGAAAGACTCCTGCAGATAATTACCCTTGATTGATCTAAATTTGCAGATAGTGATTCCAGAGTGCCTTGAAACTCCAGGCATTCATCCCCTCATCGAAGGTTAATCATGTAAGGGAGTGGAGGGAATAGGTAAGCATGGCCATCCTGTTAAGGCAGGAAGTGATGGAAAATGGAGAGAACAGGCATGGGCTCAGCCTGGGGGTCATTTACTTTATTCCCCAATCTTCTGGAGACAACTGCAGAGTTGGATCCATGTTTCTCAGTGTAAGTTCTCCGTGTAGATTTGTTAGCATTCTATGGGTAACAATGTCTTTAGAACTGAATATCCTAACAGAACTTAAGCGCTATGCAGACAAGAATCGTAGAAGAGAAACGTATTTACCTGAAAATTGCTGATAAGATGTTTAAAATTTACTTTTGTTTCCTGTGATAAAACATTTTAAAAATATAATAGAAAGGAAGGAATTTGAAGAGCAAACTGGTTCTTGTGAGTGGGCCCAACACAATGTATAGTACTGTGTCTCATCACCTCCCTGCTTTTTCATAACTGAAAGATATATTTTATCGGCAGTTTTCTTAAGACAAGCTTCCTTTAGGCATGGAAAGCCAAGACACTCTGGAAAAAAAAAAAAAAAGGACCTAAATGAAAGATCTCTGCGAGTGAGATCCCAGTAGAAAGAACGGGGCCATCAAAGAAGGAGGTACCTTTCTCTGAAGGAAGGAGAGAACTTCTACTTTGACTATGGCCTTGTCTAAATAAGATTGAAGTCGGTGAACTCAAAAGGCTTCCATAGCCTTGGCAACTCATGACTAGAGCCTAGGGAGATTACTGACGTCATAAACAAAAGTGTCAAATTGTTAAGTCAACAACATGAGTCACTGTGTACTTACTCCTCATGTGGGATCTGTCCTTAATGTGTTGTCCAATGTGAAGTAATGCTATAACTAGTACTGAAACAGTATTTTACACTTTGTGTTTCTGTGTGGGTGCAAACTGATGAACTCTTTACTTAATCTATACTAAATCAATCTTATGTATATAAAGAGAATTGAAAATGAATATTGATGTGAATGGAATGGGAGAGGGAGTGGGAGATGGGAGGGGTGTGAGTGGGAGGGAAATTATGGGGGGGAAGCCATTGTAACCCATAAACTGTATTTTGGAAATTCATATTTACTAAATAAAAAAAAAAGACAAGCTTCCTAGCATTTCAAGGTTAAGTCTGATCATTTGTTTTTTTGAACCCCTTCCTCTCCCTCAGTGAGTTGATAATAATATAGTAAAGCCCATTTATACAACATCTTTTTAAAAAAATAATAACAAAAATGGATTTTTGCATCTTGCCTTACTAACAAGTTTGCAAATTGCCAATCTCACTCTTTTCTCTCCCTCCCAATTTTTCATGGTGGTAATTAAGGACTGTAAATTTCACTTTATCATTTGTGTTAGGAATAGTAGCATAAATCATAGTAATAGCACCGTTTATTTCAGTAATGCCAGCCTGCCTGCAAATCACTTGTAAATTGGTTCCATAGATGTACCTCCATCAAATTAATCAAAAAACCACCTGCATACATTTCCTGAGCTTATTTCAGAGGCTTAGTAACAACGAGAAAGAAAGACCATTGCTGACCTTTCCATTTTTATTTGTAAGTTCTGAATGGCTCATGCATATGTTTTCATTTTGAACCTGGCTAACATTTAGCTGAGCATTTTACATAATACTTTAAAAAAAACATGGGCTGAGATTTGTGTCCCAAATAATATGCCTGCCAGATGGTCCTACTGTGCTCCCCACATCGCAATCATAATGTGTGATTAAACATAAAATTATAGGCCATTTGTGAATTTGTGAGAAGTAATGCTTTTGTGCTGACAAAACATTTTCCAAATAAATGTAATAGTTTCCAATGTTGGAAAGTTTGACCACATTCACTGTGTTTTCCCCTTATATCCAGGAAGGTTATCTCAAGGTGACATTATGAATATGAATGAAAGGAGACAATTTTTCCTATAAAGCTTTGTGTATAAGCCTACTTGTGCTCCCTGATATCGAAGCTAAGACAATTCCAGTTCCTGTGAGACTGGCTCTAGTACAATCTTTATACAACATTTTGATCCCTGTCCTGGATATAGTGTGCTGCTTTATGCGAACTCTGTGAGTGAAAACATTCATGTCCAGCTTATGTCTTCCTTATTGGTTGTGCCCCATTGGAGGAAGATAGTTTAAATTGATAATGGCTTACTATTAGTCTTACCCTGAATCAAATATTTCTTAGATAAAAAAATAAACACTCATTTTACTTTTATATTTCTCATTGCAAATCTGAGGTAGAACTTGTAAATCTCCTCCCCCCATTTCTGTTTCTGGTATATAAACTTGCCTTTGAGAAGACATGATCTGAATATGTATTCAATATTTCAGTGAGTTTTATTCATTGTAAAGTTTCCAAGTTTAGCATGAGAAACCAGAAATAAGAATATGGAATTTGTGTTCATAAGCAGCCTGCTGTTTTCATCTATTTAAGAGGATAACAAATTCCCTTTAAATTCTTAATAGGTATTTGTAGTTTTAGTCTCTGTATGCTCTCTACTGCGCTCTCTACTATATAATAGATGATAATGAAGTCTTCACACTTGGGAAGTCAAAATAGTGTTTTAAGCAAATTCACTTACTGTTCTTTCTTCTCCTCTTCCTAGATGTGCTTATAAGTAATTGGCAAAAACTGACTTTGAAGAATTTTTTTTTTTTTGAAAAAGGAGAGGCAAGAGCAACAGACTTGAATCTTGCTGTTCTCTAAAGAAATTAGTCTAAATATTTTATTTCTGTGTAGCAGAACCAGAGAGCCCCAGAGTGAATTTGATGTATTTCAAATTGCTGTGGAATAATTGTTTCAGTAAGGACTATATAATTTAATCCTAAGTATATATGCAATAATTGTCATGGAGGAAAAACTGAAAAGCAATAGATTAAAATGTGAGGATATTAAATATAAGCTTTAAAGAGTGACAATCTTTATAATCTTTATACTATGGATTCTTTCAAGTGTGAGTGAAGCTAGTGTTGAAAACATCTAAAAAACAGAATAAATCAGTATTGATTTATATGTAGACCCATGTATGAATAAATATATATATATGTGTCTAGATTAAAGCAAGTTTTCACTGTCTGATGTTATAGTTATTCATTTCAGTATATCAATGTGAAAGAGAATAAGTGAACATTATTTCAGCCACAGGAATTGTTTGAGTCTATTTGGTTTACTCAATTCAAAAGACTTTAAAACATTTTAGCATTCCTCCTTAAAGATAAAAGCAACGAAATTAAATGCTGAAAGATATCAGATTTCACCTAATAATAAATGTGTGAATAACTGATAATCAAGTTTTCAAAGATGGTGGAATAAATGATCTTTGCTTCAACTCCTTTCTCCTCTGCTCTTTTTGAAAATAAATCATTTCCAAACTGTCGACAAGCATGAGAAATTTCTAGCTAAAGACCTTTCTTTCTTGAAGGCTCTGAGAAGCAGGGCTTAGAGTGACAAGTGCCATAACTACAATAGTAAGTGCATTCTACCAAGAATAAATAAAAATTGCAGAGCCTGGCAGTAAAGAATACAGAGAGGAATTCAAGTGACTAAACCTCAAATAAAGGATTATCCTTGTTTGTGAGGAATCTATTCCAGTAAGAAATCGATCGAGGCACCTCTGCATACCAAACAAACTGGGCTGTATTTTGAGCCATAGTGAAACTGCATCTGAGACCAATAATCCTAGAGGCAGTCATTTGCCAACAAGTTTTCAGGCCCCAGGAATGGACCTCTGCCTTGGCCTTCTTCTGTTAAGAGGTCCATAATATATTTATTCAGAAAGCAGCTGTCCTAAATCAATGACATACACACTATCATGAAAATAAACTTGGTACTATAGTTTTTGCAGCTCTATTAACTTTACTACTTGACTTTCTACTTCTTAAAAGGGGAAAAATAAAGAAAATTGAGGGCTGTGACTTTATTGTTTGTTAACTGGATGCCAACTGCCTTAAAATCCTGTGAACAGTAGAAGTAATAGAAATAAAGTGACACATTTAACTCTGCTGTCCATTTAAGAGTTAAGTGATTTGTTGAATTCTTAAAATAGCTTTGCACCATTGTACAGTAGAATCTGGTGTAATTAATATTGAAAATTGGAGTGTAGTTTTGTTTTAATAGATAGAAAAAGAGTCTGGAAATTGCCAATGAAAGTAATATGTTATCAGCTTAAAACATGAGTTTGACTAATGCAAACAAAATTAGTTATTGTAATGTATTTTTTCACTCATTCATTCATTCATTCGTTCACTTGTCATTTATTGAGTGCCTGTATTGGACCTGGATCTGTGTTAGGGGCAGACAATACAAAGGCAAATAATAGTGGTCTTTGCTTTCAGAGCTTCACTCTAACGAAAAGTGTTCACTTTTGCTTGCTTTTTCTATTCCTTCCTTCCTTCCTTCCTTCCTTCCTTTTCACCTTTTCAAAATGTTTTCCCAATTTACTCATTATCCATTGGATTCTTCACAAATGAGATTTCTTCAAAAAAATGTTTTAAGAAATGAAGATCTTTATTTTAACTAGTTCTGCTTCTATTTGGTAATGCTAAAGCAAAAGCAAAGCAAAACAACAAATGACAAGAAGCCATGCTACTGCAATGGGATTTCAATGTTAATTTTCAATTTTTCTGTCATAAGTTGATCTTTGTTTTATATTAGAAATTCTACTTTTGGGGCCAGTGCTGTAGTGTAGCAGGTAAAGCCACCACCTGCAGTGCCAACGTCCCAAATGGACACCGGTTTGTTTCTCTACTGCTGCACTTCCAATCCAGCTCTCTGCTGTGGCCTGGGAAAGCAGTAGAAGATGGCCCAAGTCCTTGGGCCCCTGCACCCACGTGGGAGACCTGGAGGAGACTCCCGGCTCCTGGCTGCGGATTGGCCTAGCTCCGGTTGTTGCAGCCAGTTAGGGAGTGAACCAGCCAATGGAAGAGCTCTCTCTCTCTCTCTCTCTGCCTCTGCCTCTCTGTAACTCTGCTTTTCAAATAAATAAATCAATTTTTTTTTAAGAAATTCTACTTTGGCTGAAACCTCCTACATTATAGGTGGTGGTTGTTATATCTAGGGGTGTCATAGACAAATTAATTCACTCAGCACATATGTTGTGAGCACCTACAATGTGTAGAGTTGTTCTGTGGATGGGGTTATAAACATAAACAAGATAGTCAAAGTTCCTACCTTTGAGCAACTCACATTCCAGAGAAAATCTAGGCTAGCAAAAACTGCATGAGGAAAAATATCATTGTGATTCTGTCCAACATAATGAACTGTCATGAGGAAATGAAGCATTGCAGTATGGAACTCAATAACTCATGCATTTGCTTTTTTAACAGATGCTTATTGTATACCCACTATGTGTAAAGTACTAATCTAGGCATTGTATCTGCCTTATCCTGGGTGGTAGAAATCTTCAATGAATCAAAAGAATTATATATAATGATAATATATATATATATATATATATATATATATATATCAAGTGAGTTTAGAATCAAGTTATATTGAAATGATAACATCATTAATTTCTTTTGAATATAAATAATATTAACTGCATTTGTAAGAACTGTGTGGCAGAAAATTCACAGTGTGAAGCAACAGTAGGCATACTATGATGATGTCTTCTATTATGTGTTGCTGATTGATAGAAAAGTATTGTGATCTTAATCAGGTGAATTGATGACCAAGATGTATTTCAGAGGGAACATTATAGTGCATCTCTTATATTCTTGACAGAATGAAAATACAACTTACTTTACAAAGAAACTGTCCAAGAATGCCCCAAGAAAAGTCAAAGCTTCTTTCAAAAAGCTCAGTTTCTATGCATGCTTAAAGAAGTACTTCCTTGAAGTTGTAGAATTATTCACCACTAGCCTTGAAGAGATTTTCCTGGGCAATTTTTGGAGGTTGGTTCTTAATTTGTTTTTGGTCATATTTATTTTTTTCTAGTTAAAAAAATTAAACAATCATTTTAATTTAGTAAAATAGGAATAGAGTTTAAGGGGTAGGCAGTGGGCTGATGATGATGCTGTAGTTTGAATAATAATATAATTGATAATATAAATGGCATGTTGTTTCCCTCCTGCAGCTACTGTATGATGTAGTCTTTTGCCACCAAACTCAGAGCAAAATTTAAAGAATGTAGCAGCAAAAAGCTCACATCTTGGGAGGTGCAAATGGGTGGGGAAGCAAAGAACACAAAATTAGCAGTGTTAATCTATGACTGATGCATTTACAATTTTTCCTAGAACTTAGTTTGCTGTCTAATATAATCGGAAGGGCACATGAGAGAGAGTTACTTTAGGAAGCAGGAAGGATGATATTGTGAATATTACGAGTGTTAAGTGAATGAAAATTATTGGTTCAATTACTATGAATAGATCCGATTCTTCAATAGTATTTGTTTATTCATTCATTATGCCTGTTGTTCATTCAGTCATTTAATAAACATTAAGAGTATTAAACAGGGCATGCTAACATCCAAGGTAGACATGATGCTAACCTCTTAGTATTCTATTGTTTTGAAGCAAAGGCAATAGAAGATGACAAATAAAAAGTTTATTCAGCTGGATAACTTATTGCTGTAGTCTGAGTTCTACACATGAATCCATTTTTCTATAGTGCTTTTAGCAAATCAAAAGTAGCATCCTGTTCTTCTCTTGGTAATTGGCTAAAGGAATTTGAGATACTTGCCTTGGGTTGACACTCAAGTCTCTTTTATGAACATATCTAGACTATAAGCTCCATAAAGGCAGATTTTACTTTTGTTGACCACAAAAACAGTTCTTAAAAACATACTTGCTGAATGACAAATAGAGATTGATGATGTAAGGAATTAGTTTCTTGGTAGAGAATCAAGTTGAGCGAGGAAAGGAACAATGATGTTTTGTTTTGACCCTAACACTTGTTGGCATTTAATGGGCTCAGATTATTATAAAAAAATCTTTTTGAAAGATTGCAAAAATGACATACCAAACAATTAATGTTTGGTTCTTATTACATTTTTATCATCTTTGAATGAACCAGGAAATTCTAACCATAATGAAGAACTCTTCTGCATTCCTTTTTTGAAAGGTCAAACAAATTGCAAATGTTTGTTCTGGCAGCAAGATAGTATACAAGATTCTAATTATTTAGTGATGGACTCTCTGTTTAAAAAAAAAAATTCCCTCTCTTAAGATATTCTAAGAAGAAAACAACTATTGGTAGCTCTATGGAGTTGTATCAGAGCCAGAAGTCTCCTCACATACTTACTTCTGTAAATATAGAATATACAGTTACTGAGAAGTGATTTGACCAGTGAATTGTTCATCAGATACTATAGTGGATTCAATAGGATTTAGCTCTCAAAACTCGTGCTGATATTTAAACTCCAAGATCTAATGTTAATAGTTAATGGGTTGATGCTAATGGTTGATGGATTAGAGTAGAGGGTGTGATTCAATTATGGCATCTGAAGGTGGGCCTTTGGAAAGTGGTTGGATTGGATTATGTTGTTGGAGGGGGATGAGGGGAGCCCCATGAGATAATCTTGGTGACATTGTAAGGACAGGGGAGAAAGATTGTGTTTCTGGTGTTTCTCAGCTTCCTGGTTTATCGTGTGATCTGCACTCTGCCAGCCTCCAGCCTCACCAGATGCATAAACCAATGAGACTGCCTGATCTTGGCTTGTGGGCCTCAAAAGCTGTAAGTTGAAACAAACTTTCTTCCTTCCTGAATGGCTCCTCTCAGGTATTTTAGTTAACATAATGAAAAGCCTATTAATACAGAAACCATAGGTTTTAGTTTTCGGGTTTTTTAGTTTATGCTCCTGTGGATAACATTGTTACATAAGTTCCCTGAACAGTTTTTAAAATTAAACTGTCTTCATCCCTGAGGCAGTGAAGTTGGAAAAGCAGAGAAGGTAATTTGGCTCCTGATCAGTACTGTTTTCCAAACGGGTAATTTTTAGAATGAGATTGTCAATGATTCCGGCTGACTTCAGTTAAGATTACATTCTTCATTAGAGTTGACGAGATCTGCTTTGGGAGCAAGGGAGGAAAGTCAACAGAGAGCTACTCTCAATAAAGCAGGAATCCATTATTCTTTGGGATATTAATGACTTCCAAATCCTACCCATTTTATACCTTATTCCTGTTAAAAGATTATATTAATAAAATTAATTAGTGGATTACAACTTCAAAAGATAAAAGTTTTTTACAGTAAAAAATTTACTAAAAGCACAAAACTGAAATAATAAAATAGTTGTTATGAATTAATAAAACAAAAAATAAATCTGAAAGCATAAAAAAGAATAAAATTATTAATTCAAGCAGCTAGGGACAAAAAAAGTCCATTGGTTATTGACTTCGTGAATTAGGTCTGGTTCTTTGGACTAAATACATCAAGTCAGGCTACTTATCATGTCTCCAGAATCTGAGTTTGCCTAGCATGGATCGACATAGATATTAATAATGACAATAAAGTTGGAGATAATGAGCAAACAAAGAAATTGTGGTTGCTTTTTGTTAGAGCACCATGCATGAAGAAACAGTACCCAGATCAGCAGCATTTTTATGAACCCATTAAAAATTAGTCATTTGCAGAAATTGAATTTGACTACTTATACTAGACTATACTACTTTTATTTATTTTTTGTAAATAGTAAACCTATGAGTTGGGCAATTTCTTAATGGTGTTATTATGCATCCTCAACCTAGGAACCATGACTGACAAGCTTAGAGAACAAATCTATAATTTTTCTTTAGTTTAAGCTTTGATTTTATTTGTTTGAAGAATCAAATCTACCAATTTTAAATTATATGCTTTTTTGGTTATTTCTCTATGAAAGAAAGAACTGAGCTCACAATTTTAAGTCAACTTTACTTGGAACCAGTGATGTTAAGGCTGCATTTGTTCCTTGGGAATACAAAGGGGACTTCAAAGAAAATGGAATTAAATATAAAAAATAAAAATACCAAGTATATTTGTCAACATAGATCCAACCAAGTTCAAGATGCTTTGGTAAGCAATGATACCAGCCTATAATTCCATACTTATTGAATTGATGGTCCTGGAAATTTAACATGTCAATGCAATCATTTTTATGTCATTAACTGAAGAAAAATGAGTGACCTTTAAAGATTTTTTTAAGTTAGAAAATAAAACGAAACCAGAAGGAGCCAAATCCAGATGGAAGGTAGATGCCTAATGAATTCCCATTGAAACTCTTGCAAAATTGCCCTTATCTGATGAGAGAAATAAGAAAGAGTATTGTTGTGGAACCCTCCAAAGATACTTTTCCTGGTATTTCTTTACTAAAGCTCTGCCCAACGTTCTAAAACACTCTCCTAATGAGATGATGTTAGTGTGCTTTGGCCCTGCAGAAAGCCCACAAAAGGAATGCTTGATCATCCCCCAAAACCATTGGCATGACTTTTGCTCTTTTCTGATTCTTCACTGGACCATTTCCATGTATTGGTAGCCATTGCTTTAATGTGATTTGTATTGAGAATCATACTGGTCTTAGAAGAAATGCTTTAGGACATTGACCTCACTTATTTCAAATTTCCATCAGAAGCTTTGCTCTCATCTGTAGCTGATTTGGGGACAAAGAGTTTGGGCACCCATTGAATAAAGAGTTGGCTCAATCAATGTTGTGTAAACTGAGCCAACTGGGATGTGTGTTGTTTCTACTGGCTATTGTTTCTACTGTTAAGTATCAGTTCTCTTAAAGTAGGACTCAAACAAGGCTGACATTGGAGTACAGTGGATTAAGCCACTACCTGTGATGCTGGCATCCTAGATGGATGCTGGTTTGAGTCCCAGCTTCTCCACTTCTGATCCATCTCCCTGTTAATGCTCCTGGGACAGCAGTGGAAGGTGGTCCAAGTATTTGGGCCCCTGTCACCGATGTGGGAGACCAGGATGAAATTCCAGGCAGCTGGCTTTCTCCTGGCCCAGGCCCTTTGTGGTCATTTGGAGAGTGAACTAGTTGATGGAAGATTTCTCTGTCTTTCCCTCTTTTTCAAATCAATAAATAAATCTTTTTTAAAAAGTTAGAACACAAACACTAATTTTTTTCCTCAAAAATTGATGTGGTTGATGTGCCACTACAAGTTTCTTCTTCAATGTCTTTTTAAAAAGATTTTATTTATTTATTTGAGTTACAGAGAGAGGGAGAGACAGAGAGAAAGGTCTTCCAACTGCTGGTTCACTCCTCAAATGGCTACAATGGCTGGACCTGGGCCGATCCAAAGCCAGGAACCAGGAGCTTCTTCTGGGTCTTCCATGTGGATGCAGAGGCCCAAGCACTTGGGCCATCCTCTATTGCTTTCCCAGGCCATAAGCAGAGAGCTGAATTGGAAGAGGGGCAGCAGGGACATGAACCAGTGCCATTATGGGATGCTGGCACCACAGGTGGAGATTTAACCTACTGCTCCATAGTGCTGGCACCTATTGATCCCTTCAAAATGAATTATCAATTTATAAATTGCTGATTTCCTTGGGGCATTATACCCATAAACTTTTTGTAAACAATCAATTATTTCATTATTCTTTCACCCTTGATTCACTATCAATTAGATATCTTGTTCTTGCTTGAATTTTAGCAAAATTAATGTTCCAAAGGGGTTCTTTTCGAACTGGTGGCTTAGCATTCTTCTTCTTTTTTTTTTAAGATTTATTTGAAAGGCAGAGTTACACACAGAAAGAGAAAAATATATATATATATAGAGAGAGAGCTCTTCCATCTGCTGGTTTGCTCTTCAAGTGGCCACAATAGCCAGGGCTAGTCCAGGCCTACACCAGGACCAGGAGCTTCATCCAGGGTTTTCCCACATGGGTGCAAGGACCCAAGGACTTGGGCCATCTTCCACTGCTTTCTCAGATGCAGTAGCAGTGAGCTGGATTGGAAGCAGAGCAGCTAGGGCTTAATCATCAGGGCCCATATTGGATGCTGGCATTGTAGGCTATGGCTTAACCCATTTTGCCACAGTGTTAGTCCTGTCTTATGCTTAATACCTCAAACTAGATCCTGTTCAGACATGTCACAAGTTACTATAAGTTTATTTTGGTTCAAAAAGTTTTTGAAATCCATACATATATTTTCTCACAACACATATTTTCCATGAACTTTCTGAAGACCATTATCATTTTTCCTTTATTATTAACATGATAAATTTATACACAATTCATGGACCCAGGCCTGAAAATTTTAAGAAGCCCTTTATTCAATATGAAAAGACTGAGGGTGGCTGGGGCTTCATCTATAACTATGCAATGGTAACCTGATTACATATTTACTTTCAGCTTTAACTATACTGGGTTGTGAGAGGAAAATAATAATTTCCCCATCAATGTGTCTTTCTTGGCAAGTTTTCTGTTTCCTGAAATAGTTCTTTGGAAATCCAAGAAAGAGCATGCAATGTTTCTGTTAAAGTGCCAGTGATACCTTGCACGGTGCAGAGACATGATCTAGAAAAATGAGCTGCTGCATGTTTTTGCCCGAGGGACATTCAGTTCTCTGCAGATAGGTGGAGGTGAATTTAATAGCTTCTACTCAATTTTACACTTTAATATATTATCTCATTTCTAAATGTGACAACTTTCTTGGTAGAGACAGCATGCAAGTCATCTGTCAGAATAAATGCTAACTTAGCCCTAAAGACCGAGAACAGTATTGGCTTAGGGTCTGCAGTAAACCCTTAGGCATAATCTCATTGGGCAGTCCCAGGCTTCAGGGTTGTCTCATGTGTTAGAGGTGTATCTAACTGTCTTTTCTCAGCTACTAACACTTTAGCAGAGTCTCTAAAGGACCACTTTATTCACAGTGGCAACAAGAGCCAATTTAAAGCTATCAGTTTCAAGATAGAGTTTTTCTTTTTCACATCAGCCTTTGAACTGGGGTGATCAGAAAGATAGCAGGATAATGGCATCAAGCAAAAACCATGCACAACTGCAAAGCAAAGGTTCCTACGTTACCCTGATAGAGAACTGGAATCTGATTCTGAGAAATTTGTTGTCTTCTTGTCTGCCTCTGTGAAATCGTTCAGATTATTTTTAAATGGAATCTTTATTTAGCTGAAACTTGTTTAAATAATATAGAATAGTTCTAATTTGTGCCAGAGTCATAATCAGTTCCGGGTATTGCAAAAAGTGAATATTCTCAACAAAACAAGTAAGCAAGGGCAATTGTGTGCATACGTGCCCATGCACGCACACACACCCCAGATATTCAGGATAATTTATCGAATAACAAGCGTGCTTGGACACTTTTGTGGAATACTCGGGTCCTGAATAAAAAATGAATTCCATTGTTTCTGAGAACTCAGTATGTTAAGCCAGTTCTGTCATAAATCTTAAAACTACCAATCCTTCAGATTTAAGGTTGAAAACATACCATAGTTTAAACCTAGGGCATGGTAAAATTTAAATGTGAAATCAGCCCCTCTAGCCCCCAGCATTCCTAGCTAGAATGAAAATAGCATATTCTTAGGTCCTGATTCATCAAAGCCCACCATTGAGAAATTTCAGTGATGTATTCTGTCTGCAAAGAAGCCCTCAGTTTGATACAGAGGCTTCTCTGTAGGGTTGCCTTGCCATACATGTCTGTAAATAGGAGTTTGGGAACTTTAAATGAAAGAGTATATAAAGTTTCCTTTGCTGAGTGTTATTAACGGAGGGACTCTGGATTAATTTAGCATCCAGGTCTGTTCTTTCAGCCATAAGCCATGCTGTCAGGGAAACTTAATTACACTTTAAGTGGGATGCAAATGAGTTGTGACACTACATCATTTCACATGAAAGGTTCATTACTTACATTAACTCGCACAATGCTCACTCCTAAACCTAGACCTCATTACAATATTCCTGGGATTATTTTTTCAACATAGCTAAATGCAAGTAGGGTTTTAACTTTGAATAGCCTGTTTCTTTTTTAATGTTTAAGACTATAAATGTTCACTTTATTAAATGACTATGAATTTAATTACTGGATACATGAATGTATTAAGGCTGGAAGGGAATAAATGTTCTTCCATGCATCCACTCCATTGCATGTTCTCAGTACTCAATTACTCTTTAAGTAAGTATATATGAATAATTTCTTTAGCGTTCCTGTACACAACTTGAAACAAGAAATTTAACAAGCCTTAAAATTAGAAGGTTAATGAATTTTATTCTGGGGTTTTAACAGATGTTTCTGAGCATCAGCTGTGTGAGGAACTATACGATGTGAAAGATACAACATGTTCATATTGATAGATCAAAACCTTGAATGATAGAGTTAAACTGGTCATAACTATCTTGCAAAGTGTTAGGGAATGTGCAAAAATAACTTTGGTCCCCTTTATTTTCTTATTTTAATATAAATAAAGCAGATTAAGGTAATTCATAGATGTATTCTAAGAATATAATGATACTCCCCTTCCTCTGTCACTTCCCTCCACCCTCCCTCTTGCTTTCTCTTCCTTCCTTCCTTTCTTAAAAAATATATTGAGATAACATTTTTAATTTATTTATATTATTAGAGGCTTATGCTCAACTAAATAAAGAATTCAACAAGTTAGAAAGTAAAAAGACCATAGTTCAGCAGGAATAAAGGTAAGGACTTTACAGAGTAATCAAATGAAAAGATGCCAATTTCACTTTTTAGAATCAATGACTTGAATAGTCCTTGACCTGACTGTCGAGGGACAGTTTATTATTGGTACTTTATATTTTGCATATCCTTTTTTCCCTCTGTTTCTTTCTTTCTTTCTTTTCCTTTTCTCTTCTTCTTACTATATGTTGAACTCTTTATGTAACATAGTTAATCATATGTATTTTAAGTCAATTGGAAAAGGATCCCAGTTTAAAAAAATAAAAAAGAGGGGGAATGAGATAGGGAGGAGGTAGTCAGTAACTGTAAAGCAGTATAGTTCTGCATACAATCCTACAGACTTACTGCTAAGGGTACCACCTAAAAACTTGTCATGGGACTCCAAACCCATAAAAATCAGTGGTATAAATGCCATCTTAACTGTTAAAATGATCATATTAAATGTTAAAGTCAACATATAGATAGGTTTAAGTGTAAAAGTGATCATATAAATAACATTAAGTGCCTGGTAATGACAATAGAATTAAAAAGGAAGGAAAGTCCAATATGGAAAGCAGTCCACACAGCAGACTCCTAGAATGACATTCACTGTAAATAACACTCTGACCTCAGAATCAACCCTTAAGGCTTCCTGGTCTGGCTAAAAGGCCTGTGAGAGCATTTCAGGCATGGAAAGTCAAGACACTGTGGCAAAAAATATCCTACATGGAGGATCTCTGTGGAAAGAAAAGATCATCAAAGAAGGTTGTACTCTTCTCTGAAGGGAGGAGAGAACATCCACTTTGCTTATGGCCATATCCAAATATCAATGGAGTCCATGGTCACAAAAGGCTTCCATAGCCTTGGCAGCCCATGGCAAGAGCCTCAGGTGATCACTGACATCATAAATAAGAGTGTTAATTGTTAGAGGAACAACAGAATTCACTGTGTACTTACTCCCCATGTAGGACCTCCATCCTTAATGAGTTGTACTATGAGAATTGACTGCAAATCTTGTTCTCAAACTGTACTCTATATGTTGTGTGTGTGTGTGGGTGTAAACTGTTGAAATCTATGCTTAACATGGAGTTGCTCCTGTTTGATTTTATATACTAAAATCAAACTAAAATTGAGATGGGAGAGGGAGAGGGAGGTGGGAAGAGAATTGGAGTGGGAGGGTGGGTATGGGGGAAAGAACTACTATATTCGTAAGTTGTATCTATGAAAAAATGCATTCATTAAAAAAGATGTCAATTACGCTCATATACAGTAACTTTAAAAAATAATCACAGATCACTAACACTATAGTAATATATCATTCTTAACCATTCATTTAACAAAAATATAAAACAAAGTTTGACATCACTCTATTTTCAGCATTAAGTGCCACTTTGAAAAGAATGGTTAAACAGTGCTAGGATTCTAAGAAGAAAGGGAGTTCAATTTAGAGTTATCCCTTGATTCTCTGATGTGGTGATTAGAGAGTTTTAATGGAAATTAGTTGTTTTTCTGAACATAATCAGTCACCAAAATCAATCAAGTGTTTGACAGTTATTCTCAAACACATAGGTATATGAAAAACAATAGGGAATTTTTATTGAGTCCTTACAGTCTTGGCAAAGTCCTAAGTAGTTTGCTTGTATAAACTTGTTCAATATACATAAAAATCCTGTGAACCAAGTACTCTATCCTGCTTCACATTTCATAAAGCTGAGAGAGGACTTAAATATGGAGGCAGGATTTAAATCTACTCAGTCTAGTTCTAATGTTTATGACCTTAACCTCTATGGTACACTAGTTAAGTTGTAATACTCTAGGGAAATTTCAATGGTAGGGATTTTGGTATTCATTTAATATAATAGAAAAATTTTTCTCAGTAATTAAATGGTAAAGCCCAAGTCACAGTGAAGAATGAAGTTAATTGAGGAACATATTTTAGTACTAGCATACTATGTCTATTTATTTCTGCAAGTTCTTAGAGGTTAGAGTCAATGGTTTATTGCATATGTTAGCCACCAGATGCTATTTAATTTTAAGTCACAGTCTGTTTTTTTCCCCTCAATGAGTAGATCATGATATTTATTAAAAATGGATTTTGATATCAAGCTGGAATAGACATGGAAATGTAAAATATGTTCACCAACTGAAAAATTACAGAATAAGTTGAAATCATATAATACACCAACCTGCTCCTCTAAAATTTAACATACGGGGATTGTGGTTCATTGACTTGTACTTTGGCATTTGAAAGAATTATCCAAATTTAATTTCTTTATAGCATGACTATTAGTTTCTAAACTTTAGGAAATATACTCCTAAATTGAGGTTAATACGAATAAAATTTACAGAACATGTTTTGACAGTCATCCATTTTGCCTCACAGCTTCAAATTCACCCTTCATTGTCTGCTCAGTGAAAATGGAGCTGGCTTCTGTAAACACCCTTTGTTATTCAACATACACAGTGTTAAACTTAGTCCATGGAGGGCACTGGAAAGATATTGTATAAAGAAACTTCTCTTCCTGCTTCTAGTGAAATCCTTTTGTCTTTGATTTTCTTCTACTGCATGGCTTCCTGCAACCTGGGATAGGGATATAAGTTGTGCTGCGCCCTAGCAGTGCTCCCAGAGCACACAATTCCTTGGTGAGTTCACATGGATACCTTGAACCAGTGACCACCTACCTCACTGTCAATATGAACACTATGCACCGTAATATGTATATGAAATTAATGAAGAATATTAGCACTTTAGAGATTATCAAAATCATGAAAAACATCTAGTCTAATCTTTTCTTTTGCAGGAATGCAGAGCAGTTTATTCTACATATTGTCACACTTTTAACATAACAGTTAATACTTCTAAATATTCTAAGAGTTTTTATTTTTTTATTTTTATTTATTTATTTTAACTTTTATTTAATAAATATAAATTTCCAAAGTACAGCTTTTGGATTACAGTGGCTTTTTCCCCCCCATAACTTCCCTCCCACCCGCAACCCTCCCATCTTCCACTCCCTCTCCCCTTCCATTCACATCAAGATTCATTTTCAATTATATTTATATACAGAAGATCAATTTAGTATATATTAAGTAAAGATTTCAACAGTTTGCACTCACACCAAAACACAAAGTGTAAAATACTGTTTGAGTACTAGTTATAGCATTAATCCACATTGTACAACACATTAAGGACAGAGATCCTACATGGGGAGTAAGTGCACAGTGACTCCTGTTGTTGACTTAACAAATTGACACTCTTGTTTATGGTGTCAGTAATCACCCTAGGCTCTTGTCATGAGTTGCCAAGGCTATGGAAGCCTTTTGAGTTTGCCAACTCTGATCTTATTTAGACAAGGTCATAGTCAAAGTGGAAGTTCTCTCCTCCCTTCAGAGAAAGGTACCTCCTTCTTTGATGGCCCACTCTTTCCACTGGGATCTCACTCGCAGAGATCTTTCATTTAGGTCCTTTTTTTTTTTTTTTTTTTTTTTTGCCAGAGTGTCTTGGCTTTCCATGCCTAAGATACTCTCATGGACTCTTCAGCCAGATCTGAATGCCTTAAGGGCTGATTCTGAGGCCAGAGTGCTGTTTAGGACATCTGCCATTCTATGAGTCTGCTGTGTATCCTGCTTCCCATGTTGGATCATTCTCTCCTTTTTAATTCTATCCGTTAGTATTAGCAGACACTAGTCTTGTTTATGTGATCCCTTTGACTCTCTCTAAGAGTTTATAAATAGTGACACTCTTTATAATTATTAAAACCATAATTTTGAATTTTGTAGTAGCTTGTATTTATTTCCAAATTCAGTGTATTTACTGACTTTCTACAAATTCTCTAAGTGCTTAAGGAAATGCAAGAATACCAAAGATGGAGGCTTTTATTATCGAGCTAAAATAAAATAAAAAACTGCAATGAAGCAGATGCTAGCACAGAGTATGGTAAGAACTTCAAACATTATGCAGAAAATGACCAGAGATCATATATCAGGCAATTAAAATGCTTTCATGAACATGACTGACATTTGAAGAGACCTTGTAGGAGGTGTACAGTTTTGATAGAGGCGTTGAGGAGTAGGGAATAATCTGATACATGGTAGGGTAGTTCAATAAAAACCAAGAAATTATGAGATGAGTTGAGTAAGATGAATTAAACATTTATATCCATTTATGCTCATATAAATCTAAATACATTCATAAATTAAATGAGGTTAAATAATAAAGCTTTGAAAGCAATGAAATTCATTTTGAGCCTCTGCAATAAAGAGCTTAAAAAGATCAAGAAGAAACTAAAGCTATTTTGAACGTGACCTTATTGTAAAATTTCTCATTGAATCATTTATGGCAAATTTTGTTTCATTTTTAATAACCTTAAAATGAACTTCCAATCATTGAATTGAGTATTAAACATAATATCCAATATTGACTTATACTGAAAGAACTTAAAGGGCTTTGAATGCAGATTAGATAACTTGAAGAGCCTTCAGTTTAGAAAAAATGATGCTGAAATTCATATGGAGACGCAGGAGACCTCGAATAGCTAAAGCAATCTTGTATAACAAAAACAAAACCGGAAGCATCACAATACCAGATTTCAGGACATACTACAGGGCAGTTGTAATCCAAACAGCATGGTACTGGTACAGAAACAGATGGATAGACCAATGGAACAGAATAGAAACACCAGAAATCAACCCAAACATCTACAGCCAACTTATATTTGATCAAGGATCTAAAACCAATTCCTGGAACAAGGACAGTCTATTCAATAAATGGTGCTGGGAAAACTGGATTTCCAGAAGCATGAAGAAAGACCCCTACCTTACATCTTACACAAAAATCCACTCAACATGGATTAAAGTCCTAAATCTACGACCCGACACCATCAAATTATTAGAGAACATTGGAGAAACCCTGCAAGATATTGGCACCGGCAAAGACTTCCTGGAAAAGACCCTGGGGGCGCAGGCAGTCAAAGCCAAAATTAACTATTGTGATTGCATAAAATTGAGAAGTTTCTGTACTGCAAAAGAAACAGTCAGGAGAGTGAAGAGGCAACCAACAGAATGGGAAAAAATATTTGCAAACTATGCTACAGATAAAGGATTAATAACCAGAATCTACAAAGAGATCAAGAAACTCCACCACAACAAAACAAACAACCCACTTAAAGAGATGGGCCAAGGACCTCAGTAGATATTTTTCAAAAGAGGAAATCCAAATGGCCAACAGGCACATGAAAAAATGTTCAAGAACACTTGCAATCAGAGAAATGCAAATCAAAACCACAATGAGGTTTTACCTCACCCTGATGAGAATGGCTCACATTCAGAAATCCACCACCAACAGATGCTGGAGAGGATGTGGGGAAAAAGGGACACTAACCCACTGTTGGTGGGAATGCAAACTGGTTAAGCCACTATGGAAGTCAGTCTGGAGATTCCTCAGAAACCTGAATATAACCCTACCTACAACCCAGCCATCCCACTCCTTGGAATTTACCCAAAGGAAATTAAATTGGCAAACAAAAAAGCAGTCTGCACCTTAATGTTTATTGCTGCTCAATTCACAATAGTTAAGACCTGGAATCAACCTAAATGCCTATCAACAGTAGACTGGATAAAGAAATTATGGGATATGTACTCTATAGAATACTATACAGCAGTAAAAAATAATGAAATCTGGCCATTTGCAACAAAATGGAGGAATCTGGAAAACATTATGCTGAGTGAATTAAGCCAGTCCCAAAGGGACAAATATCATATGTTCTCCCTGATTGGTGACAACTAACCAAGAACCAAAGAGGAAACCTGTTAAAGAGAAATGGACACTATGAGAAATGGTGACTTGATCAGCCCTTGCCCTGACTGTTGATGAACAACGTAATACTTTATCCCTTTTAGCATTTTTTTCTAGTTAATAGTATTGGTTGAACTCTGTAATTAATACACAGTTATTCTTAAGTGTTGAAACTTAACTGAAAAGTGATCCCTGTTAAATATAAGAGTGGGAATAAGAGAGGGAGGAGATGTACAATTTGGGACATGCTCAAGCTGACTTGCCCCAACCGGTAGAGTTAAAAACATACCAGGGGATTCCGATTCAATCCCATCAAGGTTGCATGTACCAATGCCATCTCACTGTCCAAGTGATCAATCTCAGTTCACAACTGATCATAATGATAGGACTAAGAATCAAAGGGATCACATAAACAAGACTAGTGTCTGAAAATACTAACCGATAGAACGAAAAAGGGAGAGAACGATCCAACATGGGAAGCGGGATACACAGCAGACTCACAGAATGGCAGATGTCCTAAACAGCATTCTGGCCTCAGAATCAGTCCTTAAGGCATTCTGATCTGGCTGAAGAGTCCATGAGAATATCTCAGGAATGGAAAGCCAAGACACTATGTGAAAAAAAAATGACTTAAATGAAAGATCTCCACGAGTAAGATCCCAGTGGAAAGAGGGGGCCATCAAAGAAGGAGGTATCTTTCTCTGAAGGGAGGAGAGAACTTCCACTTTGACTATGACCCTGTCGAAATAAGATTGAAGTTGGTGAACCCTAAAGGCTTCCATAGCCTTGGCAACTCATGACTAGAGCCTAGGGAGATTGCTGATGCCATAAACAAGAATGTCAATTTGTTAAATCAACAACAGGAGTCACTGTGTACTTGTGTCTCATGTGGGATCTGTCCTTAATGTGTTGTCCAATGTGAAGTAATGCTATAACTAGTACTGAAACAGTATTTTTACACTTTGTGTTTCTGTGTGGGTGCAAACTGATGAAATCTTTACTTAGTATATACTGAATCGATCTTCTGTATATAAAGATAATTGAAAATGAAAAAAAAAAACACTTGGTTTTAAATTGGAAATTGCATAGAAAATTAATCAATTTTTTAAAAATATCATATAGGAGATCTCCTTAATGTGCTGTACATTGCGATTTAATGCTATAACTAGTACTCCAACAGTATTTTTCACTTTGTGTAGCTATGTGGGTGCAAACTGTTGAAATCTTTACTTTATATATACTAAATAGATCTTCTGTATAAAAAGAGAATTGAAAATGAATCTTGATGTGAATGGAAGGGGAGAGGGAGCAGGAAAGGGGAAGGTTGCGGGGTGGGAGGGAAGTTATGGGGTGGGGGAAGCCATTGTAATCCATAAGCTGTACTTTGGAAATTTATATTCATCAAATAAAAGTTAAAAAAAATGCCTATGAGGCACGGAAACATGAAAAAAAAACTTTAAAGGATTATATAATTTTTTTTGTTTTTTATTTTGTAAAGGAAGGTAGAGATATGGATTAACTCTAGCCTTTGTTAAAAAAATTGGTTATTCATATAGAAACAAAAATGAATCCACAGATTATAACATAAGCAAATATCAATTCCAGATGGATTAAAAACCCTAACATGAGAAGTGAAACTAAATTGTTTTCAGAATGAAACACCGAAAAATATTTTGTTCTAGGAATGAATTTCTTAAATAAGACTTAGAAAGCAGCAAAAAGATCAAGTTAAAAAATTTCTATGCATTTTAAGGCAATGTAGACACTGGTTGTTGAGAGGATAAATTGGTACAACAACGTTGGAGAGAAATTGGAGCCACATGTAGTGAACTTAAAGATGGGCATAACCTTAAAACCCAGTAATTCTATTCCTATATATTTAAACCAGGTATATTTTCTTATTTTTGTACAGAAGTTATATACAAGAAAATTCATAGAAATGTTTGAAAAATTAGAAATAATTTAAATAGCTATAAACAGGAGAATGAATATGTGAATTTTGTCATATTCACTAGAATGATACAATTAAAATGTTTATAAATATCCATATGAATAATATAAAAATATAATCTTGCATGTATGCAAACATAAACATGGCATTGTTATAGCGTGAAAATACTTTATAAATAGCAGAAACATACAAGACACCTCTGTTGTATATCCAGAATTTTTACAGTAAATCATAAAGACATGCTAGGAAATGATAAACACTAAATGTAATAGAATGGTTATTTTGAAGGAAGGAGGGAGATGAATTGAATTTTTTTCTAAACTAGATGGTACTTGTTTATTGTATCTATATTCTTTAATATCTTCAATATTTCATAATATTAAATATTTCATAATATTAATTAGAACAACTTAATGACAGCTTCTGAATTAATACTGACATTTTAATATAAAATAAAAATTATAATCCTGGGCTGTGCACATTTCCCCTCTAATTATTGTGAAGTTTCTTTTTCTTCATCAGTCCACCATTTTTTATAAGTATCATGCACTTGGCTCTTAAATGAAATATTGGACTTTGTTTACCAATACCAAATGCCTAAATTTTGAGTGAAATAAAATATTTTAAACTTGTTAGTATGAGAAGAAATGGCTGGAATGCTTTTTTAGGATCATATATATACTTTGGTCACATGATGCAAATCACATATTCAAATTCTTTTGATACTTTTTTTTTTAAGATTTATTTATTTATTTGAAAGAGTTACACACAGAGAGAAAGAAAGGCAGAGAGAGAGAGAGAGAGAGAGAGAGAGAGAGAGAGAGAGGTCTTCCATGCCATCCTCTGGTTCACTATCCAAATTGCTGCAACGGCCAGAGCTGTGCCAGGAGCTTATTCCAGGTCTCCCACGCAGATGCAAGGGCCTAAGGATATGGGCCACCTTCCACTGCTTTCCCAGGCCATTAACAAGGAGCTGAATCAGAAGTGGAGCAGCTGGAACTCAAACTGGCACCTTTATGGAATGCTGACATTGTAGGCAGTGGTTTTACCCGATACACCACAGCACAGGCCCTGGATATTTTTCATTTAGCTTACCAGTGTGAAAATGTACACTGATCAACCCAAGTGTTGAGGTAAATTCATTTTCCTGCGTGAATTTGTGCTCATTATACTATTACCTAATTCTGTGTTGTGGGAAATTCTGACTCAAGACATGTAGTCATATTTGCAAATTATTTCTATAACAAAAATGTATATACACACATATATAAATATATAAAGTCTGTATATGCACACATGAGGGTACTTCAAAAAGTCTGGAAAAATGTAAGAACATAATTTTATTTTGGTGCAAAACCATCTTGAAATCCATGCATAGTTTACTAGTGGTGCTTTGTAAACTAACATACTTTTTTTCTTAACAATGAGTTGTGAACAGTTTTTTCTTTTCTTTTAATATTCTCCTTCCAAATCTAAGCCACTACCACCTTCTGCTTTGTAACTTGCCTCATTGCTTTCCCTGTTTGCTACTTGTCGCCTGTTTTCAACATAGCAATCAGATCATTTCACTTCTATGTATAAAACCCTCCAGTGGTATTTAACCTCATTCAGATAAAAGCATATCTCTAATAATTTTTTAGATTATATTTTCCAAAATGGAGTTGCTCTGTGCAGTGGTCTGTAAAATTTTCAGCCTTTTGACTTACATTGTCAAAAGACACTCCAGACACTTTTTACACTTAATATATCCATTAATAATATATGAATACCAATTCCTAAATCTCTTCTCACCCTGCATGTTCTTACAAAACACTAAAAAATTACCATTTGATGATGCAACAAATTTTTGATATTTATTTACAGTTCATTGATGTTCAGGGTGGTTGAATATTTCCTCCTTTATTTTGCTCATATTAATATGAGAATGTTTATCATCTTCTGTTGATGGTGAAGATATTTTTTCCTCCACGTACAGCACAGATATTTTTCCCTTTAATTTTGTTTTTAGTTTTTAAATCAATGCTATTAATCTTTTTCTTGTAATTTTTGCTTTGGTATAGCTTGGAGGGATATTGTTGAACTCAAGATAATATTCTATACTGCTTAAAAAAGATAACATTCATATTTTCCCTTATATGATTATTTTTATATAAAGTTTTATTCATTGATATTTACATTGAACACTGTAATTTACCTGAAATGCATTTGATTATCAATAGGTTCTCTAGATATTCTTTATGAATGTAACATATTTGTTTTCTTTTTTTAAAGATTTATTTATGTGTTTATTTGAAAGGCAGAGTGACAGATAGAGCCAGAGAGAAATTTTCCATCCATTAGTGCATTCCCCCAATATCTGCAACAGCTATGGCTGGAACAGGCAGAAGACAGGAGACAGGAGACAGGAGACAGGAGCTCCATCTGGATCTCCGGTCTGGCTGACAAGAACCCAAGCACGTGGGCCATCAACTGCTTCCTTCTAGGTTTATTGGCAGGAAGGTAGATTGGAAACAGAGGAGCCAGGTTTCAAACCTGCACTCTGAAATTGGATAGGAGTGTCCAAATACATTGCTTAATATGCTGTGCTACAATGCCAACCCCTTCAATGTGATTTAAGGCTACGTAAATAAAATATGAATGTTAAGAATTAATTAGCCGGCGCCGTGGCTCAATAGGCTAATCCTCTGCCTTGCGGCGCCGGCACACCGGGTTCTAGTCCTGGTCAGGGCGCCGGATTCTGTCCCGGTTGCCCCTCTTCCAGGCCAGCTCTCTAATGTGGCCCGGGAGTGCAGTGGAGAATGGCCCAAGTGCTTGGGCCCTGCACCCACATGGGAGACCAGAAGAAGCACCTGGCTCCTGGCTTCAGATCAGCGCAGTGCGCCGGCCGCAGCGGCCATTGGAGAGTGAACCAATGGCAAAGGAAGACCTTTCTCTCTGTCTCTCTCTTTCTCTCACTGTCCACTCTGCCTGTCCAAAAAAGAAAAAAAAAAAAAGGAATTAATTAGATAAAATTATAAAATTAACTCTTGAAATATTTTAAACAATATCACATTAATATTCTATAGTAGGTGTGATATTTTGAAAATAAAATAAACATCTTTGAGTTAGAAGGATTTTTAAAATGAATTTTCCTTATTTTAAAATTTTATTTAAATTTTAAAAAGATGATAAAGTCTGTGATGCACAAGATTAAGTAATTTACTCAAACCCCTCTAAACAGATCCAGTGTCCTTTTTTACTATTCTAAGGTTTAGAAATTAATACTTGAGAATTCCTTCTTGCTAACTTATATACATTTTAAAATAAAAAGCAACCAGAAGCTATATTGTTATCATTAATAATGTAATCTTCCTTTAAGCCATCTCCCCATTTAATGCATATACCACCTTAAATTTTGGTATGTAACAAAATTACAGAGGGCAATTGATGATAGGAAACACATTGAATGGCAGTCGCTAGTCTTTCAGAACTTTAATTTTGTACATTTACAGAGCACAGATAACAATGGCTCATTAACCATGAAATCTGGGCAATTTGTCAAGAAGGTATCCATGTTGCAAAGCACCATTTGACTCAGCATTCTGGCACTCCCCATCAGCTCCCTGAAAAAAAAAAAAAAAAAAAAAAACAACCAAAAAAACTAATAGCCTGCCACTCTAGCAGTGACCTGATGGGTGGGTCATTCTCTCCACTGGAGAAGAACATTAGGAGGAAGGGTTCCTAAATGTTTTGTTCTCATTTCAGAACCTCAGCAAAACTGCCCTTCTGATGGTTTTCTGATTCATTATCATCTCCCATGAGGGCAAGGAAAATGCATGCTAGGATCTCAGATCTGAAAAATGACAACATCCATAATCATTGTAATTCCACCACAGCTTTTAATGTGCTCCCTGCCTCCTACAAAGTTTGGGAACCTATTTTACAATAATTTTCTCCTGTAGCAAAAATATCTGACTCCCTATAAAGTGGTTTTTCTTTTCCTAAAAACAAGGTTTTGGAAAGTGGATGTTTTGGGAAATCCAGGAAAGCATATTTTTATTATGAATGAATTTTCTAAATCTTTGGTTACTTTTAGAGTAGGCTGCTAAGAAATTCTGCCTAAATAAAAACTGTCCTAGCATTCAACATGGCAAATCACAATTTGTGGTATAGCATTAAAAAAATTGAATCTTGCTAGAGCTGAGAATATTTTTTTTATAATCGCTCAGATGCCTACAGCTCTGTACATGTACTAAGATGAAAAATTAGTGCAATTGGAGAAAAAAAACAATGGTTAAAACAGTTTGGAAGAAAAGAAAGTATCCCAATAAATCACTTGTCATTGTGGATAATAGAATACTGCATCTTCTTCTATCAGCTAGAATAAAGGTTAAAACACTGTGCTTGCTCTCTAAACTCCATGATCTTGCTGGCATATTCAATAGTGGATTTCATCATTATTGCCTTTTGGTAATGGAAATACTTCTCTTTCCTGTAATTGTTTATAATTCCTGAAAATTCTTAGGGAGTGTCATCTGCTTTAGTAAGTAATAAATTCTCTGCTGCATGTGTTGAGAGACAGCAATAAGAGGAAAAGAGAAGAAAATGTCTTTTCCCAACAGGCATTAAGTGCTGATAAAATGCTCCAGAAATTATTGGAAGCATTGTGCATTAAAAGGTTTTTTTTTTTTTTTCAGAAATGTCAGAAATTCTGCCTTGCTTTGAAAATTATGGGGTTAAGATCAACAGTGCATCATAGAAAGCATAATTTGAAAACATTGAGATATTCCATCTAAACCATACTCAAGTAGTCTATCATCACTCCCACCATCAGTTCTTTTGAAGTTCATCTCCTGCCTCTGACTACCCCTACATAGTCCCTTCCATCATTCCCATCTTTTTTGTGAAAAAAATACAGTTTTTATTTGAATCAAAATTGTACATGATTACCAATATCAAATTAAATAAGAGAGGGAGAGATTTTGCAAAAATTAGTTTACTTGGCAGTGGCATTGTAATGGGAATACATATGTGTGTATATATATATATACATACATATATATGTGTATATAGTATACCACATTTTCAAAGATGTTGAAGCAAGGAGAAATATTTAAAGGTAAAACGAGGAGCATTACATAAAACAGTTTAAACAATCATACTTGTCTATAAGGATTAATAACACGGTGGTGCCGGTCTGAGGTAGAACAGACAGTTGTTGGGCAGATATCCTCATGAAAGTGTGTTATTGTGAAAAGTGGGGTGGTCTTGTGCAAGGTTGTGGTTCTGGCAGAGGCTTTTGTGACAGTTACTCTTATCAGGCAATCACGTGGGAACCCTTTCTTTATCATCTCCCAGCTAGACTGCTCTCTACCCCTTCCTTCCTTCTCACTCTCGCTGTCTCTCTCTTTGATTAGGGTTGACACAAGTGACTCCACTTTTGATGCTGACAACCTTCACATCATTTAGGGAGCTGAAATATTATGCAAGATTTATTACAAAAGCATCTGCCCCCACACAAGCTTCTCCCAGTTCCCTTTCACCTCTTAGCTGATTGTCTTGCTGTCTATCTGATGTGCCTGCACACTATGCTAATAACACTGCTTTGGGTTGTTCTGTGTCAGGCCTCACCTCTTAACTTCATACTATGTGAAAAGAGGCTTTAGCTCTCTTTTCATCCCCTGCCATCTACCACCTTTGCACAATCTTGCCACCCATCAAGTATGGTCATATTATAAAATTACTCAGATAAATATTCAATGATTAAAAACATGTTAACATTGTTCAGAGAATGAGTTAGACAGTATACTATGTTTATTTTATATTTCCTGTACAACTTAAAGTTTTAGGGAAACCATTGTCTCATTATGCAATTTTTGTTCTTCTCTACATCTCCCATTAACTAACCCTCCAGTTCTCTGAAATTCCCTAAATCTGATCTCTAGACATTGAGCTGTATCATACTGATTATCAAATCATTATTTTTTGGAGGCATGTCTCCCAGGGCTTATTCCAATCTTCCACATCTGGGTACATCTGACATTCTAGAATTTATTCACCATCCTCCTGGAGATTCCTCCATCTTCTTTCCTTTGTTAATCTCCCCTGTTTTTGATTACAGCTCATCCTTTTTGTTGGTTTGCTTATACATCTTTAAGTAGCTTTCGCAGAAAGCAAACAGTGACTTAATATGTCTAAAAATGCCTGTATTGGGGCTGATGCTTTGGCACAACAGGTTAAGCCACACTGGCATCCCATATGGATGCCAATTCAATCCGCAGCTGTTCCACTTCTGATCCAGGCTCCTGCTAATACATCTGGGAAAGTACTGGAAGATGGCCCAAGTGCTTGGGACCCTGTACCCATATGGGAGACCTTAATGAAGCCCTTGGCTCCTAACTTTGACCTGGCCAAGCCTCAGCCTTTGGGGCCATTTGGGGAGTGAACCAACATATGGAAAATCTTTCTCTCACTCTCACCCTTGTACTCTCCCTCTCCCTCTCAGTAACTCTGCCTTTCAAATAAATAAACAAATCTTAAAAAAGTACTTATTCTATTCTGACACTTTAAATGTCAAGTGTTTTAGATATTATGGAAGTATAATTTATGTAAGTTGTATAAGCCATAAATGTACATTTGATAATTTTCTACATGTGTATGTACTTATGTAGTCCACTCAAATGAAGATATAGAACATTTTCATCCATCAAAAAGGTTTCTTAGTGTCACATGTTTCCAATATGTATCCTTCAGGGACTATCACCATTCTCCTAACTGTGAGTCACAAGCTAATTTCGCCTTCCTGGATTCATATAAGTGCAATCATAGGAGAATGCTTTTCTGTGTTTATATTTTCAGTTAATATGTTTTGGAGATTCATCCTTATTGTGTTTACTAACAGTTTTCATTTTTTATTGTTGCTTAATTTTGTGACTAGATCACACAATCATTTTTTTGTAGAAGCTTTTAAAAAAAAAAAACATTTTACACTGGGGGCTGGCGCTGTGGCATAGTGGGTAAAGCCGTCACCTGCAGTGCCAGCATCCATATGGGTGCCAGTTTGAATCCCAGCTATGAATCTCTCTGCTATGGCATGGGAAAGCAGTAGAAGATGGCCCAGGACCTTGGGCCCCTGCACCCACGTGGGAGACCCGGAAGAAGCTCCTGGCTCCTGGCTTTGGATCAGTGCAGCTCTGGCTGTTGTGGCCAACTGGGTAGTGAACCAGTGGATGGAAGACCTCTCCTTCTCTCTGCCTCTCCTCTCTCTGTGTAACTCTGCCTTTCAAGTAAATAAATAAATTTAAAAAAACCATGTTTACATTTATCTATGATCAACCTCCATTTAATTTTTGCACATGGTATAAAGTAGGGATCAAACTTCATTGTTTTCCCACATAGATGCTCAATCTCCAGCACCATTTATTGAGAAAAACGTCAGTGCTCCTGAATTGCAGTGGCTTCTTTGAAGTAAACCAGACAACCAAATACATGTGCGCTTCTTTCTATATCTGTTCTGCTCCATTGATCCATTTGTCTATCTTGGACCATTAATGTAGTCATAATTGCTTTAGACTTAAAAATAATTTTTTGATATAACAAGTCCTCCAATTGAATTCAACTTCAAGATTGTCTAGGATATTAAATGTCCTCTGTGGGGCCAATGCTGTAGCATGGTGGGCTAAGCCTCTGCCTGTGGTGCTGGCATCTCATATGGGCACCAGTTCAAGTCCTGGCTGTTCCACTTCCAATCCAGCTCTCTGCTTGTGGCCTGGGAAAGCAGAGGAGGATGGCATGAGTGCTTGGGCCCCTGTACCTGCTTAGGAGACCTGGAGGAAGCTCCTGGTTCCTGGTTTTAGATCAGCTCAGCTCTGGCCATTGAAGCCATTCGTGGAGTGAACCAGCAGATAGAAGGACTTTCTCTGTCTCTCTCTCTGTGTCTGTAACTCTGCCTCTCTAAAAAATAATAAAATCCTTTAAAAAATAGTCCTCTGCATTTCATCTAAATTTTTAAATGTTCACCAAAACAATACAAACTAGCCAGGGATTGTAATTGACATTGAATCCAACCTATGGGTCATTTAGGATAGAAATCAGCATTTTAACAATATTACTTCTTCTTTTAAAAAATATTTTTAAAAAAGATTTATTTTATTTACTTGAAAGACAGAGTTACAGAGAGAGGTAGAGATAGAGAAAGAGGTCTTCCATCCGCTAGTTCACTCCCCAATTGGCCGCAATGGCCGGAGCTGCGCTGATCCAAAGCCAGGAGCCAGGAGCTTCTTCCAGGTCTCCTACATAGGGGCAGGGGCCCAAGGACTTGGGCCATCTTCTACTGCTATCCCAGGCCATAGTAGAGAGCTGGATCGGAAGAGGAGCAGCCGGGTCTCGAACCGGCACCCATATGGGATGTTGGCGCTTCAGGTCAGGGTGTTAACCCACTGTGCCACAGCGCCAGCTCCCCCAAAATTTTATTTATCATTTATTTATTTGAAATGCAAAGAGAGAGAGAAAGAGACAGGAGAGAAAGAGAGAGGGGGGGAGAGAGAGAGAGAGAGAGAGAGAGATCTTCAATCCACTGGCTCTCTCACCCAAATGTCCACAACAGCTGGGGCTGGACCAGACTGAAACCAGGAGCTAGGAACTCCAACTGGGTTTCCTATATGGGTGGCAGTGACTCAAGCACTTGTGCTTTATCATCTGATGTTCCTCAGATGGATTAGCAGGAAGTTGGATGAGAAATGCGGTAGCTGGGACTGGAAACAGGCACTCTGATATGGGATGCAGACATCCAACGAGTTGGCCTAATGTCTTCTTATAGTTCATCAGCATCTTACCCAGTTTATTTAGATGCTCTTTAATTTGTCTCAGCAATGCTTATTGTTCCAAACATGGGTATCTTCTACAGTTTCTGCCTGATTTACTTCCGTATTTTTTGAGTTTTATTCACTTGTTTTTTTATCTCATATTTTTCAATGCTTTGGGAAATGATGTCTTAAAAATAATTATTTGCTTCTTGTTTGTTGCTAGTATATAAAACACGACTAATTTTTGTGTGTTGAACTTGTGTCCAATGACCTATGCTCAATTTGCTTACTACCTGAAATAGTTTGCAGATAATTTTGTATTTTCTACAGATATTAAAAACATCAGCGCAAATAGTGACAATATTACTTCTTCCATTTGAATACTTTTGTATTTTTCTAGTATTATTGTAGTGGCTGGGACTTCCTCAACAGAGCTTACTATAAGTGATGTTAGGGGGTGGGCATTTAGCACAGTAGTTAAGACACAGCTCGGGATACCTGCAACCCAAATCAGAGTGCCCAGTGTGTGTCCTGGCTCCTCTGCCTCAGATCCAGCTTCCTGCTAATGTGTGCCTGGAGGCAGCAAGTGATGGCCCAAGTGGATGACTCCCTTTCACCCACACTGGAGACCTAGATTGAGTTCTGCTCAAGCCAAGGCTGTTGAGGGCATTTGGAATGTGAACTGGAAGTTGGAGGATCTTTCTGTCTCTCTGCCTTTCAAATAAAGTGAAAGCAAATAGATAAAATTTCCTCTGGCCGGCGCCGCAGCTCACTAGGCTAATCCTCCGCCTTGCGACGCCGGCACACCGGGTTCTAGTCCCGGTCGGGGCACCGGATTCTGTCCCGGTTACTCCTCTTCCAGGCCAGCTCTCTGCTGTGGCCAGGGAGTGCAGTGGAGGATGGCCCAAGTGCTTGGGCCCTGCACCCCATGGGAGACCAGGAGAAGCCCCTGGCTCCTGCCTTCGGATCACCACGGTGCGCCAGCCACAGCGCACCAACCGCGGCGGCCATTGGAGGGTGAACCAACGGCAAAAGGAAGACCTTTCTCTCTCACTGTCCACTCTGCCTGTAAAAAAAAAAAAAAAAAAAAAAAAAAAAATTTCCTCTAAAGAGTGGTATTGATGGCCATTCTTTCTTATTCATTTTGCTTTACTTATCTCAGGAGGTATTCAATATTTCACCATTAAGTATAAATATTAGCTGTTAAGTTTTTCTTCGATGTCCTTTATCAGATTAAAAAAGTTCCTATTTTATTTATTTATTTATTTTTTAACTTTTATTTAACAAATATAAATTCCAAAGTAAAGCTTATGGATTACAGTGGCTCCCCCCCAATAACTTCCCTCCCACCCACACCCCTCCCATCTCCCGCTCCCTCTCCCATTCCATTGGCATCAAGATTCATTTTCAATTATCTTTATATACAGGAGATCAATTTAGCATATACTAAGTAAAGATTTCAACAGTTTGTACCCCCACAGAAAAACAAAGTGTGAAGTACTGTTTGAGTAGTAGTTTTGCCATTAATTCACATAGTACAACACATTAAGGACAGAGATCACACCTGGGGAGTAAGTGCACAGTGACTCCTGTTGTTGATTTAGCAATTGACACTCTTGTTTATGGCGTCAGTAATTACGCGAGGCTCTTGTCATGAGTTGCCAAGGCTATGGAAGCCTTTTGAGTTTGCCGACTCTGATCTTATTTAGACAAGGTCATAGTCAAAGTGGAAGTTCTCTCCTCCCTTCAGAGAAAGGTGCCTCTTTCTTTGATGGCCTGTTCTTTCCACTGGGATCTCACTCGCAGAGATCTTTCAAATTAGCAAAGAAAAAAAAAAAAGAATATTTATTTATTTCTTACAATTGTTTTCTTTCATTATAAATAGATGTTGAGTTTTATCAATTACTTTTCTTGATCTCTATATTTTTCTTTATTTGGTTAATATGGATATGTGTATGTGTGTGTGTGTGTGTGTGTATACTAAAGCAAACTTTCACTCTGGGAATAAATTCTATGTAGTGTTGATGTCTTATCTTGTGAATATATGGTTGTATTTACTTTGCTAATATTTCATTTAAGGACATTTTAATCTATGAGAGATACTGACTTGACTCTTCAATTCTTGTAATATCTTTGTTGTCTTTTCAGATGTGAGAATTACACTAACTTGAAACTTGAATAATAGATTACTTGGTTATGGAATACTAGGCTGGAAATAATCTCCTTTAAATATTTAAAGTATTTCTCCATTCTCTCCTAATGTTTAATGTGCTCCTAAGGATGAAGTCATGGTTTTTATTGTAGCCTATGGGATCTTTTGATATCTCTGATTTTATAAAATTTTACTATGCTATGCTTTATTGTAGCTCTGTGTTCATCCTTGTGTTGGGTAGTGAGATATCTTCTTAACCTCCAAATTAAAATCCTTCAGTTATGGGAAATTTTCATGAATTATTTCATCAGTGGTTTGATGGGTTGAATAAGGTCTCATCTCTCCTTGTAACCATATCTGTATCCTAATCCTTGGAACCCGGGAATGTTACTTTATGAGGAAAAAAAGCTGCAGGTGTGAACTAGAAGGAAGATCCTGATCCACAGCTGCCGGCACCCCTTCATGAAGGTGGTGGCCGCTGTGACAGGCTGAGTGGTAGGGGCAGAAGCAGGGCTGGTGTCCTGCTGGAGCTGTGGTGTCCTGTGAACCTCATCCTCATCCTGGGTGGGACTCAGGGCTTTGTGATCACTGAGGCCACCCCTGCCCAGCCTGTTGACATCTCATCTGTGGCTGATGTCCTGGGCAGAAAATCTCCACTTTTTCAGGGATACAAGTTTGTGTGGAATCTTAATTCATTCAAGGTAGTGGGCATTAAAAAATTATTTAAAGGCAGAGACAGACAGAGTCCATCCACTGGTTCACTCCCCAAATGCCTACATCACAGGGGACTGGACCAGGTAAAGTCAGGGGCCAAGAATTCCTTCCAGGTCTCCCAAATGTGTAGAAAGGACCCAGGTACTTGGACCATCACCTGCTGGCCTGGAACTCCATCCAAATCTCCCACGTGGGTATAGGGGCCCAAGTACTTGAGCCATCTTCTGCTGTTTTCCCAGGTGCATTTGTAGGGAACTGGATTAGAAGTGGAGCAGCCTGGACTTAAGCTGGCACTCATGTGGGATGCTGGCATTGCAGGTGGCAGCTTAATCCACTGTGAAACGTCAGCCTGACTTTCAACTTTATATCCCCATTTCCTACTTGTTCTCAGAACCCTCAGAGCTTTATCTTTGGTTGGAGACTTTAATCAGTTGGATTTCCTACTGTGCCCTCAAAAAATGTTTTCAAAACTGATTTCATTATTCCTCTGCCACTGCACTGACCTCCCCTACACACGTTTGCTCTTGTGTATTTCTTCTTTTATTGGCATCATTAACCATGTAAGATTTAAAACTGGGGCCAGTCCTTAACTTCCTCTTCTCTCTTACCTCCAATATCCAGTTTACAGTTTATTGGTGCAAATTAGTCATCCCACAAACCTTTACTTAATACCCAATCCGTGCAAGAAATGGTATGCTCTGAGATTGCCACAGGGGAAAAGGAATGATTACTCTGTGTGTTAATGAAGAACATAGTTCTCTGGTAAATTATCACATTTAATAGAAACTACAAAATAGTCTGCTAAATAGTATGATAGGGAAGAATAGTGTACTGGATAGCCACATAAAAGTGCAATCTAACTTAACTTGAGGACTTTTGGAAATACCTCCTAGAAGGAGGTCGTTCTATACAGAAGATATGTTATTTGTCAAAGACTCTTGATTTACTTAAGGATGTTTGATAATGACTGGAGTGAAGAGTGACAAGAAGAAAATGACAGGAGTCCAACCAATCTGGTATAAGGAATGGATGGTTCAGTGATGAGTTAAGTGGTCATCCTGTTGAGTTTGAAGTTTCTGTGGGATACCCAGGTAAAGATGATGTATGGAAATACAATCATATATTCGCAAGCATAAGCATTCTCTCTGGTTCCCTGCTGTGTTTGACATAAAACCAAATCCTTCTCCATGGTATATTAAATCCTTTCCATTCCTACCCCAGCACACCTATCTGGTTTCATCTCTTGATAACAACTTGATAACAGTCCTCTTCAGTTCCTTATTTACACCCTTTTGCACCTTTTTTTCTTTAAACAAATTGTTGCACATTTGTCACACACATCAGTGCTTTTGTGAAAGTCAGTTTCATCATTTTTAAAAAGATTTATTTATTTATTGAGAGGCAGAGTTACAGAGAGAGAGAGAGGGAGACACAGAGTGAAAGGTCCTCCCTCTGCTGATCACTCCCCAAGTGGCCACAAAAGCCAGGGCTGGGCCAGGCTGAAGCCAGGAGCCAGAATCTTCCTCCAAGTCATTTGGGCCAGCCACCACTGCTTTACCAGGCCATTAGCAGAGGACATCAGAAGAGGGGCAGCCAGGACACTAACTGGCGCCCATATGGGATGCCTGCTCCGTGGGCAGCGGCTTAGCCTACTACGCCACAGCGCTGGCCCCAGTTTCATCATTTTCTGCAACACAAATCTTTCACATTAATCATTTGTGGGGGTGTTAGCCTTAACTGAAAAATATAGAGTGGTTTAAGGGGGGGGAAGATATCCAGAATGCACAGGCTTCTGTCATCTCATTGGTTCCCATTTGTCTATCATGTACTAAAGCTATACTTCTTCATATGCTAGCCAATGACTGCTTGTGAAAATTCTTGAGCAAATTGAGGTGTGACTAGTATGAGATCAAATGTGCTGCATACACTGACGTCACACATAAGAGTGTTAATTGTTAAATTAACAACAGGAGTCACTCTGTGCACTTACTTCCCATGCAGGACTCAGTGAGTTCTATTATGAGAATTAGCTGCAAAACTTGTTCTCAGGTTTTTTTCTTTTTTGTGCATGTGTGTGCAAATTGTTGAAATCCTTACTTAGTATACAATTCGTCTTCTGTGTATAAAGTTAATTGAAAATTAATCTTATGGAGAATGGGACTGGGAAGGGGAGAGGGAGGAGGAGGTGGGGTAGGAGTATGGGTGGGAGGGCGGATATGGTGGGAAGAATCACTATATCTCTAAAGTTGTACTTATGAATTTTTACTCATTAACTAAGATTTCTTTGGGAAAGAAAGAAAATGTGCTGCAAACACACCAGATTTTGAATACTGGGAGTAAAAGTAGGTAAAATATCTCTAATAATTTAAAAATGTTGATTAATGGTATTTTGAAATGAGGATGTTTTGGATATATTTATTAAATACATAATTATAAAATTAATATAATTATTAATTTTAATTTTAAAAAATTAACTTTACTTTTAAAATTTTATTTTTAAAAGTGTGACTGCATATCTTAAAATTACATATGTGACTCACATTCTATTTCTATTTGACAGTGCTCTCCTAAATTCTTTTGCCTATATAATATAAAATGATTTAATTTTTGAAACTACTTAACTTGCCTACCAAATCTCATCAAAGACTTTTGTTATTTAGGAAGAAGTAGTGATTATAATGCTAAAAACAAAAAATTCAAAACTTAAAAACATTCATATTTCCACTTTAGCACTTACTACATTTTAGTGTGATAATTTAAAAAATCCTCCTTTCTCTCAGTAGACTGTGAATAAAGAGAATGTCTTATTCATCTTTTCATCTTCAATGCTTAATATGGTGGCAAACACATAGAAGGTCCTTCAAAATGTTTGTGAAATGATAGGATTGGGTTCTTTGTTATGTGAGAAGAAAATATTAGCTAAATTTGAAAATCGTATTCAAGGCAATTGATTCTGTACAAATTAAGCATAGTAATAAACACAGCCTGATACACTTATACCCCTCCTTTTTTCCTTGGCCTCATAGATTGACCCCAGAGTAAACACTTTAAACTACTCATTGCTTCTTTGTCACAAAGTTTGTGCTAATATTATTCTCCTCTAGACATATGAATAAAAGCAAAGAAGGACTTTAAATCAATAAAGCTAACAAATAAATAAAAAGCTGGAGAAGTGGAACCTGTCACTTAAGAATGTGTAGGGTGAAGGGTGTATTGACAATTTCTGATAACTAAGTAGATTGAGTATTGATAGTTGAAGTCATTATGAAATGAACACTTACTTGAGATCATGTTTACATAAAGTTTTTACAGCAAGTAGGGTTTATAAATACCACAATAGCGTTGTCCTTGGACCTATGAGACCAAGGTTTTTGAGTATACTGCAATGACTGATTGCAAATATAATTCTTTTAATGCATAGTTTAAATTTTGAGATACACTTGCTGAGTTCACACAACAGTAGCCCTCTAGTGACAGGGACTTTACCTGTGATCCAAATGAAAATTTCAAGAGAGACCAATTAAATGTGTTATGGTGAAAAATGATCATAGAAATTGAGTCTGATTTCCCCAGTGCTTAGTACATCTTGGTTTTAAATTTAAGATTTTTGGAAGTCACATTAACTTTTTAAGACTACACATTCATTAAACTCAAGAGGTGCCTGATGACATCTGTCCATGGTAGACTCTGGGTTTTAAAAGGATATATATGAGTAAGAAGAATGAGACAAATATTAGTTCACATTTTTGGAAATTGGTTTATTAATGTCACCCTGAAACTCAGATGTTTCAGATCAACTGTTGGTGTCTTTCTAACAAAATAAAGAGCGTGTGTTCAGTATGCAGTCGCTGTGCTGCAGGGAGATGAATAATGTGGTGTGCAGTCCATGCCACAGACAGCTGCAGGAGAACAGACCTGCTGTGCACCATGGCTGAAAGTAGACACCCTTTTTCTGAAACAGTCTCCAAAAGGAAAAGAGCAATCCAATGCCAGGCGATCCCTCCCCATCACTGCCCCTCAGTGTTGAGTAGTGCTTTGCACATTTTAAGTGTGTTAAACAAATAAGAGAATAATAATAAAAGTCCCCATAGTTTACAATGGGGATAGCAGCAAACACTTGTGATTTCATGAAACCCAATAAATTTACCAGAAATAGAAGTGAAAATGTATATAATATCTTGTCTCTTTTTCACTGTTCGCAAAACATCAAAAAGCCAAAGAGCAATGTTCTCTTCAGTTTATAGAAGTTTTAGCATTTGATGAGATCTATGGAGAATTTATTACAATATTACATTTTAGTGTAATGTTAAATTAAATTTGAGAAAATAGTTTAACATAATAAAATTTTCTCAAATGGAAACTAGCAATCTTTTTCCTCACTTTTAAAAGAATATTCTCTGAGGAGAGAAATTGTACGAGAGCACAATGCTTCTTTGTAAACCTGTAAGATTGGTAAAAAATTATTCTCCTATGTGTCAAGCATTCCTGGAGATTATGAATCTAAACAGGCTTAGACTAAAATTGGTTTATGCAGAGGTGAAATTCTACTGATGTCATGGGAAAAATGTCCATTTAATGTATCGATTCTCTACCTTTTTTCTTTCCTTTTAGCTAAGAAAATAAGACTAAGAAATTAATGCATTGCCCAGCAACTACTAATCTTTTATATTTTTCTGCTGCTCTGGCCAGCACATTTCCATGCTGCCTTTTGACTACATAATAGTTTACATAATAGTAATATGATAACGAATATCTGTTTTAAATTGCAATATAGTTTTTAAAAGTCTTAGATTGCATGTATGTTTGACTGATAAAAATACAAAAAGAATGAAAGAAAAGTAAGAAAAAAAATAAGAAGAATAGTTAATGGGCAGTGAAATTGATAAGCTGAATTGTATAACAATGACCACTAGAAAAATATCTCAAAAGTATGGAAATTATCCAGTGCAGCAGACCTAACTATCATTAATCATGCAGTGAGAAAGCAGAGAAGGGAGGAATAGTAATTTTCATCCTAATGCTTCTCTAACTCAAAAGCCATTTTCCATTTAGAAAAGTTGTTAGTTATTCACACTATTCATTCTCCCTGAAATTAACAAACTTCTTAATCCTTAAACTTTTTAATTTTCTCTGTTCTAGCTGATCACTTTTGTGGTTGTAGTCCAGAAGAAGCCCAGAGTAAACATTTCTTCCAAAGTGTTTATCTACAGGCGTACCGCAGTAGTAAACAGAGCAAGCTGGCAGACAAAGCATAATAGTAAGAGCCAGAAGAAGCTTTACTTGTTTTCTGGAGGACTTCACATAATCCTCTCCACTCCTTCAAATTATGCTTACCTATGGTGCTGTACTTGCAATCAAACTGAACACTGGTAGTTTAGGATATTTCTCCTTTGTAGATCTTAACAGAATCTTTTATATTTAAATATTGTGATTAAGCTTCACTGTACAATCCTCATGCTTGCAATACTGCTACATAAAACAATATTACACACTGGTTAATATTCATACCCATCTGCTGGCTTAGGAGGAGAAATGGAAAATCAGATCAAAAAACTATAACTTCTCAAGGTGAATGATGAAGATGAACAGAATTATGATTTCAATCCCTGTGGGTGAAAGTGTAGTTTGAAGACCAAATCTCCATGAAGTTCAAAGCAACTGCACAGAAAGCAGTTGACAGAAAAACAAACATGAGATGGTGGCCTGAAAAGGGTCATGTTTCACAAACACGGTGAGGGTCTTAAATGACTAAAGCCATGCAGATGAACTTTATGGAGAGGAGAGGAATATGTGTGAAGTAACTGATTTTTAGCTAATCATTAATGTGAGACCATAAAGATAATCTGCATGTAATGAAATCTCTCTAAGATTGTACTAAAATCCACCAGCCATTCAGCTGTAATGGTGATGCAGATTATTCACATACAGGATAGTGGCAGGTTTGTTGTTGTTGTTTTCAGCCTCCTGCATTTTTGTTTTCAGTTTTCTTTTTTTTCTTTTTTCTTTTTTTTCTTTTTTCTTTTTTTAATATGAGCTGTAGGACTGAACATCAATTGAAATACCTTTCTCACCTGTCTCCTTTTTTGTTTATAAGATTTATTTATTTATTTGAAAGTCAGAGTTACAAAGAGAGAGGAGAGGCAGAGAGAGAGAGAGAGAGAGAGAGAGAGAGAGAGAGAGAGAGGTCTTCTATCAGCTGGTTCACTCCCCAGATGGCCGCAATGGCCGGAGCTGTGCTGATCCGAAGCCAGGAGTCAGGAGCTTCCTCCAGGTCTCCCATGTGGGTGTAGGGACCCAAGGATTTAGGCCATTCTACTGCTTTCCCACGCCGTAGCAGAGAGCTGGATTGGAAGTGGAGCAGGTGGGTCTCGAACCGGCGCTCATAGGGGATGCTGGTGCTTCAGGCCAGGGTGTTAACCCGCTGTGCCACAGCGCTGGCCCCCAGTTTTTTTTTTTTTTTTTTTGACTTGGAATAGACAAGACGAAACATTTGATTCATCTTCAAAGGAAGAGAATATACAGCAGGGATGACTTTCATCTCTGGGCCAAATGAGGTCCTACTCAGCTCAAAGAGGCTGGTCTGATCATTCTCCAGAATATGAAATAGTCAGAGATGAGTTCCGAAAAATATTTTTATCGGCTACTGTATGATAATTAAACCTAGTAGAATTAAGGCGGCATTTAGAAATCCACAGTGTTTATTCAATACTGGTGTGCTGAGGTCAATAGAATGTGAGGTAAATTAGGCACTGGTCTGCCATAGAATTCTGAAAAGAAGATACAGGTTGGCCAGAGTTAGAACTACATTATGGAGGTCAGTTACCTGGTTGAAATAAATTTACCAGACTTTATAGCCTGATCCATATCTAGTGGGGGTTGTAATCTACTCCTCCCTGTTCCAACCTTGTGCTCACTGGCCCTTCAGTCTTTCATTACCTTCTTACTGTACTAATCTCTGCTGAGGATCCTCTATATTTCCTTGCTTCTTGCTTGTCTACTGACTTTCTCTGTACACTAGAATTTAAATTCAGGCAGGGCTAAGACTTTGCTTTAGAAGATGTTAGTTGAGCAAATTAATCAATTATATATTTGGCTTGATCAGTCACCCCCATTTTGAATAAAGAGATGTGATTATTTTAGTAGTTATTCTTCATAAACAGCTATAAGAATAGATAGTTGGAGGTTAAGTGGTGCCTGAAGATAGTACTTGAGTATGAGCATTTAAGATATTTTATTAAAGAGTGTAAAAGAAATTGCAAAAAAGGCTAGGACATAAAATGGCACACATATTTAAACTATTTAGAAAGAGGAAATAAAAAAGGTATTTCTAAAACAGATAACTCCAAATATAAATTATATTGTATGATGTTTTAGGCAGAGCTCATGAATTATGTAGAATAAGGACACAGACCTGGGAATGATGTTTATTTTTCTGCTTTATGTTTTTGACTAAAAGAATCACAAAAATAATGTTGGTTACTTCATTCAGGTTGCTTTGGGTATGGGCAATGAACATTTATGAAATCTATTTGAAAAGAAGTTCTTAGTTTTCTTTTTCTTTTTTTTTTCAGATTTATTTATTTATTTGAGAATCAGAGTTACATAGAGAGAGGAGAGGCAGAGAGAGAGAGAGAGAGGTCTTCCATCCACTGGTTCACTCCCTAGTTGGCCACAATGGCCGGAGCTGTGCTGATCCGAAGCCAGGAGTCAGGAGCTTCCTCCAGGTCTCCCATGTGGGTGTAGGGACCCAAGGATTTAGGCCATCTTCTACTGCTTTCCCAGGCCATAGCAGAGAGCTGGATTGAAAGTGGAGCAGCCGGGTCTCGAACCGGCACCCATATGGGATGCTGGAACTGCAGACAGCGGCTTTACCTGCTACACCACAGCGCCGGCCCCTTAGTTGTCTTTTTCATAATGAATTGGGGCCAAGGTTATAATAGGATTGCAAAATGGAAGACAAATAGCATTTAAAAAAAAAAAAAACAGAAGTTACTCTCTAGGGAGGTAAATTGTGAGCTCTGTCAAATTTAATTAATATAGTTCCTTTCGATCAAAGAATTTTGAAGTATAAATTAGATTATTATAATTAAATTTGCTAGTTGGATAGAAGATAACTGTAAAGCGGTATAGTTTTTTTGTGCAATGAAAAAGTAAACATACAGCACTATCTTTGGATTGCCTCCTAACAGCAAATTGTGAATAGGTGAGGGTAAACTATAGCCTTAGAAAAATTGGCTTATAATATATAGGCAGGTGAGTGATGCACTGAGTGTTCAACTACAAAGCATCACTGAAGTCATAAATATAATTTAACTGCTTTATTATTTAATTAGCTTCACTTCAAAAGATTAGCTTAATCTCTCCACTCCGTCTCACACCCACTGCCAGCTACAGGGGTATTTGAGATTGGTTAGCTATCAAGACACACCAAAATAGAAGTGAAGCAGAGAGGAAGGAAAACATTTCTGAAGAGATGATTCCTAGTGTATGTTAGACAAGTTGTATCAGCTGACAGGAGGAGCAAATGCAGGGATAAAAGTGGGAAGCAAAGCAAGAGGGGTCAGATGTTAGAGAAATACGTATCAATGTTGGTTAAGAAAGGGCTGGGATTCTTACAGTTTATTCTTACCAGGTGCTGATCTTATGGTACATGCATAAGTGCAACAAAAATGGCTAAAAGTTCTAGATGTTGAAATATGAGCCAGATGTGTGATGGGATGAGGCTTTTGGGGTTCTTTTTTGGGTTCTGCAAGTATGCGGAACATAAGTGATCTTAACCAGAGTTAGATTATAGAACAAATTCGTTGTAGTCCCTCCCTTCTAGAAGTGGCACATATCTCTCCACTTCTTAAAACTAGGCTGCTTTGTATCTTTGACTGACATAGTGGCAGAAGTAGTGCTGTGTGAGACTTGAAGCACAAGACTAAAGGAGTCTTGCAGTATCTACCTTCACCTCCTTGGAATGTGGCCCCAAGTCTGCTGTGGAAGGAAGCCTGGACAACATATTCAAAGATGAGATGACATGTGAAGGAGAACCATGGGAACCCAGTTGACAGCTAGTTCCAATGACTAGACATTTGAATAAGGAATATCTTGGTTCCTTCTTCTTAACTGGTATGCAGCCAATACAGTTGAGTGAAGATTCTAGACAAAACCAATGGAAAAATCTCTCCAGCTGCTCCTAAAATCCTAAGAAATAACAAATTGTTTTTGTAAGCCAAAGAGCAACAGTTAACTGAAACATATAAGTCACATATAATTTTTCATTCTTCCAATTCTCCATCCATCCATCCATCCATCAACCCCACATTTCTTGAATGTCTACATTGTGGAGAGGGTCCATATAAAAGCACTGCCAGTAATGAGTGAGAAGAAATATATCTGAAAATTTCTGTGGTAAAGGGCTGCAACTATTTTTTTTTTTGACAGGCAGAGTTAGACAGACAGAGAGAGAGACAGACAGACAGAGAAAGGTCTTCCTTCCGTTGGTTCACCCCCGAAATGGCCGCTACAGCTGGCGCTCCACCGATCCGAAGCCAGGACCCAGGTGCTTCCTCCTGGTCTCCCATGTGGGTGCAGGGCCCAAGCACTGCACTCCCGGGCCACAGCAGAGAGCTGGACTGGAAGAGGAGCAACCAGAACAGAATCCGGTGCCCCGGCTGGGACTAGAATCTGGGGTGCTGGCGCCACAGGCGGAGGATTAGCCTAGTGAGCCGCGGCACTGGCCTGTGACTATGTTTTGATAAGTGAGGAGATGGAAAGCTACTACTTACGAATTGGAGTTTTCCGTTTCTCAGGGACTTAAGTTCCTGTCTGGCAAGGACTTATTGCATTTGGAACTATACCCGCACCTTTCAAAAATCACACACACAAATAAAAATGCAATAATATGTCTTTTAGTTCCAGAAAATAAAAGATCAATTGTTTTGGAAAAAGCTTATGGAATAATTTGAATGCAGATATTCTGAATTGTAAAAGATATGAGTTTTGCTTAAGGTTGTATAAATTGGGTATATTTGATCAGTAGTTAGTTCCTGAAGACCCTTTCAGTTTTGGCTGGGAGAGGGATGAAGATGGAATTGGTTAATTTGGAAGGCTCCACAAATAGGCAACATTACTTGGTTCTAGTTAAATTTGTGCATGCTCATCTTTAAGCAACTGCTTGTAGGAGATTAAGCAAAAATTCTGAAGATTGCAGGACAGTCACACACACACTTGGTCTTCCCTGGAGCTGGAAGGAGTCCAACAGGGAATGGAGATGAAACTGGAGGACATCATATTGAGTGAAATAAGCCAGGCACAGAAAGACAAATACCACATGTTCTCCCTTATATGTGGAAACTAAAATAAAAAAAGATAAGTTTATCTTGGTGCAAAATATTTTTGAAATCCATGCATAATTTTCTCACAAAATTCATTTTCCATGAGAAGCCCAAATGGCTATTGCCATTGGTATTTTGTTGTTTCCTGTGGGCAGAGCAAGAAAATAGCACTTTTTACAGACTGCTGAATTGACAGGATATGTTTCAGCCTGGAAGAATTAAATATCACATGTGTAATGATTGATAATGTTAAGAAAAATGTTCAAGATGAAAACATACTTGTTTAAAAGCATGTATTTTAGTATTATTTTATGACAAATTATATTTTTGACTATTGTTAAGTGTTCTATATGTTCATTAATACAACTGAGTGGAAAACATGTAATTCTTTTTCACAATAATTCTTGCTGTATACATAGAAAAAAGGGAGTGGATTAAGCTGGCTCCATGTGATCAAGAGGAAAGAGATCACTAGGGTGTTATGGGCTTTACTAGGCACAACTGAGTGTCTGAACTTGGAGGAACACACTGTGCATTTAGGGAACTGTACACTTGATGATCATGGACCAAATCTTCCTCCTGACTGGAGATGTTGGTGTATTCCACTAAAGAAAAGACATCTGTGCTAGAAAAAGACTGGGATTTGTAAGGAGGATGTGAGGGTGGAGTAGACAGAGTCTTCCTTCCTCTATCCCTTCCTTCCTTCCTTCCTTCCTTCCTTCCTTCCTTCCTTCCTTCCTTCCTTCCTTCCTTCCATCCTCCCTTCCTTCCTTCCTAAGATTTATTTATTTACTTGAAAGTCATAAAAACACAGAGAGAGAAGGAGATGCAATGAGAGAGAGAGAGAGAGAGAGAGAGAGAGAGAGAGAGAGAGGTGTCTTCCATCTATCCACTTTTTCACTCCCCAATTGGCCACAACAGTTTGAGCTGTGCCGATCTGAAGCCAGGAGCCAGGAGCCAGGAGCTTCTTCCAGGTTTCCCACGTGGGTGCAGGGGCCCAAGGACTTGGGCCATCTTCTACTTCTTTCCCAGGCCATAGCAGAAAGCTAGATCGGAAGTGGAGCAACTGGGACTCAAACAGGTTCCCATATGGGATGCCGGCACTGCAGGTGGCAGCTTTACCAGCTGCCTCACAGCACCAGCCCCAGGCACTTTTCTAATGTGAACTTCTTTTTCTTATATTTTAAAATGGAGATAATACATGACCCAGAATAATTGCACAGATCAAATGGAAAACTTTATTCTGACAGTACTATTAAACTCAAAAGAGCCATGAAAATAAAACAAATTATGGTAATCCTTATATTAGATTATACTCATTATAAACTCTCATGATTCTCACCCAGGCTCTTTGAAACTTTAAGCAATAAAATTTTGCACTAATTTTGACAATAAGTTTCAGGAGTCAGTAATCAATGTCTCAAGACAATTCTTAATGCACTTTTAATAGTCTTAGTAAAGTTTAGGTAGTTCAGAACACTGATGAGGAGAACAGTAAAATTGTGGCAGAATTCTGTACTTCTCTACAATCAAAGCTCTTTATTCTTAAATAGATTAATGCAGAATTAATACTTCTTACAAGGGTTTATCATCAGTAGCAGAAAATTCCAGAGATTTTTTCCCTCAGTTGAATAGGGAGAATCAATAAATCTAGAGATTTTTTTTCCCTCAATTGAATGAGGGCAATCAATGAATTGTTTTCAATGTACATGTACTGCCACTTTTACAAGGCCAATAGGGAATCTGAGTTCTGTTGGTTTTCGGTAGTAAGTAATGGCATAAGTCATATGAGAACCTAATGTATTGGAAATCAATAAAATAAATACATCTTTATTTTGATTGTGGAAATATCTTAAAAACATTTGTTTTTGTGAGGCCATGTTGTAGCATGTTGTAGCATGTAAGGCTGCTGATTGCAATGCCAGCATCCCATATTAGAGCACTGATGAGAGTCTTGTAAGCTCAGCTTCCAATCCAGCTTCCCGCTAGTACAACTAGGAAAGCAGTGGACGATGGCTTAAATACTTAGACCCTTGCCCCCCATGTGGGACTTTCAGAATCCTGGCTTACACTTGGCCTAACCCCTGCTGTTGCAGCCATTTGGAAGGTAAACCAGTGAATGAAAGATCTCTTTCCCTCTTTGTCTTTGTTTCTGTCTCTCTGTCATTCTGCCTTTCAAATAAATAAATAAATAAATATTTTAAAAAACTGTGATTGCATAGTTACAGGAAAAACAGAAATACTCCTCAGCTGAAAGTCTAAATGCACCATTATGAAAAGTAAAAGTTGGTGTATCTCTTCAGTTATGGTTTCCTTAGATCAGAGCTATCTACATTTGATCTTTCAGTATTTGTGAAAAATAGTAAATAAGATTTAAACGTTATGTTATTGTTTTAAAAATAATAACAATACAACAGAACACTTAAAAGGAGAAAATTTAAAAAATTAAATAGTACAAAGACAAAAATATCAATGAAGGTATAATACAGAGATATATCAGGAAGCTAGGATATGTTGATTTGCAATTAGATATTAAACTGGGCTCTGAGTTTCCTCCAAGACTAAATAGAATACAGTAAAATAAAGGAGTGGAGGGATTGATATAAATAGTAGGATTAAGGTCCTAGAGAACCTAGAGGAATGGCTAAATCATATACTGCTAGAGAGCCTTTTATGTTGGGTCTCTCAAGCCAGCTTTTGGCAACTATTAAACTATCTTCAATTCATTTGTAACTTTTCTGAGGAGAACTTGAAGAACTGAACTTCTGAACTTCTGATTAATGCAATAACTAAAGTACAGGAAACAAACTTAAAATCACTTGTGAAAATTTAGATCTATGTTCTTCTCTTAAGGTAGATCTCATTTTCTCAGACAATGGGGTCCAAAGTGTAACAGTGTAGACCATGTAGTCAAAGAGAAATTCTGAATCGCATCAAACACCTGTGCAATATTTGATTTCATACCTTTAAGCATAAAATAAATAATTATATTTAATTATAGGCCTTGTGTTACCAATTGATTTTCTAGCCATAAAAACACTTCAACAAATATAAATCCAATTATTAAATAGGACTGTAATTGAGGTGAGTTCATTCATGTAGAGTATATCCCAAATAAAATCTTTGGCTGAGATTATGTTGAATTTCTCTTTTAAGCAATTATATAGTTTTAGTTTTACATTTAAGCACCTATAAAAATTTGCTGAATTAATAAATACTAAAATATGAGTAAAATGGCAGGACTAGCTTCCTCTGTTAAAACATGCTTTTCAAGTTCTAAAATTAATATGCTATTATAAATATTCAAATAATACAGGATGTATGAAGAAAAAAAATCTTAGTTTCCCCTTTTACCTTTAATCCAATTTCCTTGAAATAACCAATGTGAACATTTGATTGCATTCTCCTGTGTTTTTCTAATATATTTATGTATATATACACATATATTAATATATTCTCATTGTAGATTTTCTTCTTATTTATATCATCGCAATATCACATTATATCTGTTGTTCTACAACTTATGTTGTTTTCACAAAACAATATGTTATCTTAGATTTTCAGGTTAGTGCAGAAACCAACTCCTCTTTAATAACCATTATGTGAATGTACCTAATACATTTAACCATTACTTTGTTGATAGCTATTTAGGTTGTCTTCAGTTGCTTTGGTATTATTAATACTGCTACAATACACAGTCTTCCACATACATTATTTTAGGTTTGTGATGTTGTTTCCATAGGATACATTTCTAGAAGTAGAATTGCTGAATTGAAGGCTATGCAAATTTAATATTGTAACAGAAATTGCCAGATATCCAAAAAAGCCACTCAAACTCCTCTATAAGTGTGTAAGATTACCCAGGGTACACATCCTTATATTATTGGCTGTTATCAGTCTAAAATATTTATAACAATAATGGGTTAAAGTGTTTTCTGGTTGTTTCTCTTTGTAGTTTTTCTTATGAGTGAGCATTTAAGTCTTGCTGAATTGCATTCTTTTATCTAAATTGCCTTTTAATTTTCTTTGGCCACTTCTCTATGGCGGAATGTGTCATTTTGCCTATTAATCACTAAAAGCAACTTGTATATTAGGAATGTAACTATTTGCTAGTCATGAGTTTTGTACCTACCTACTTCAAAGAGAGAATTTGTTTCTTGACTTTATGATGTTTTCTCCCAAGTAGAATTGTTTGTGTTTTATTATTAAAACAATTTTACATGTCTTCTTTATAGTTTCCATTATTACTTAAGAATATCCCCACACTGAGGTTTTATAACCTCCTATTTAAAAATATTTCTTTTAGGCCGGCGCCGTGGCTCAACAGGCTAATCCTCCGCCTTGCGGCGCCGGCACACCGGGTTCTAGTCCCGGTCGGGGCACCGATCCTGTCCCGGTTGCCCCTCTTCCAGGCCAGCTCTCTGCTGTGGCCAGGGAGTGCAGTGGAGGATGGCCCAAGTGTTTGGGCTCTGCACCCCATGGGAGACCAGGATAAGCACCTGGCTCCTGCCATCGGAACAGCGCGGTGCGCCGGCCGCAGCGCTACCGCGGCGGCCATTAGAGGGTGAACCAACGGCAAAGGAAGACCTTTCTCTCTGTCTCTCTCTCTCTCACTGTCCACTCTACCTGTCAAAAAAAAAATATTTCTTTTAGTTTTATTTATAGTTTAAGCTGTATATCTATATAAAGATTAGATCTGTTTTTGGATTTTCTAATCTGCTTAATCAATATCAATATGCATTGATTAGTCCTGGTATTACACCAATATGATTAGTATAGTTTAATAATTTAAATTTATTATAGATGTAATTTTATTATCCACCTCCCAAAACATCTTGACAAAGATCACATATTGATTCTTCCATGGGTTCCTTAAAATATTTTTCTTGTTCTTCAAGAAACTCATTGGTAATTGCATTACCTATTGTACTTATCGTAGATGATTGCCATTTTTAAGGTATGATTTTGCCTCCTTTTCTTCCCTTAGTTTTAGGAGTATATTTCACTCCTGAAAAATCCCTCAGGGATGAATTTTCTAAAAGTGTAATTTCTACAAAAGGATTGGTGCTTCAACACTTAGCTGACAGAACTTCTCAATTTTGTGTAATTTAACTGTTAAGTCAAAGTAGCAGCCACAATAAAAAAGAGAAAAAAAGAAGCAATGCAGATGATACACAAGAGAATCACGACTGTAAAACTGGCAAACCCTGAGCACTTGAAGAGAAGAATGGAAGGATCATAGGCCAATAGTATCACTGCAGAGACGGCAGCACCCTATGCTCATCTCCAGACACTTGGCTGCCACTGAGGTGGAGTCCGTGTGAGTCTTCAGCATAACTCTGAAGAGCTATCTCAGCGACAGAAGCAGGCTGCTAAATGAAACCGTGCCTTAAATCACATTTGTTCTTGAATGTTATTTCTGAAAACATGGCAGACCTTTATGAATCTTTTTGGTTCCTGTTGTGTATTCTTTTTTTTTTTTTTTTTGGACAGGCAGAGTGGACAGTGAGAGAGACAAAGAGAAAGGTCTTCCTTTGCCGTTGGTTCACCCCCCAAGTGGCTGCTATGGCCGACACGCCTCCTCCTGGTCTCCCATGCGGGTGCAGGGTCCAAGGACCTGGGCCATCCTCCGCTGCACTCCCGGGCCACAGCAGAGAGCTGGGCCTGGAAGAGGAGCAACCAGGACAGAATCCGGTGCCCCGACTGGGACTAGAATCTGGGGTGCCGGCGCCGCAGGCAGAGGATTAGCCTATTGAGCTGCGGCGCTGGCCCTGTTGTATATTCTTATCTAGCACCCAGTACAATACTTCTACACTGTAGATTTGTACATAAATGTTTACATAAATTTTTAATATTGTTAACATTTGCACAAATGTTTAACATTGTTAGTAGAGTCATGAGGAGAACAAGTGAAATGAATTAATTTTTGAAAAATTGGCAGAAGTTTATGCTTCCACAACTCTTCTTGAACCAGCTATACTGTAGGAGGCAATGTTCTGAAATTCCCATTGTCTGTTATATGCCAAAATTCCCATTATCTTCTATTATAATCCATATTTTGAAAGGGTGATCTACTTTATATTATAGGTTTAGTTTTAGTTTAGTACACCTTCAATACTGCATCTGACTTTTATTTTGCATGCTTATCTTCACCAGGATTTTCTGGTTTCTTTTCTTTTTTTTTTTTTTTTTTGACAGGCAGAGTGGACAGTAGAGGGAGACAGAGAGAAAGGTCTTCCTTTTTGCCGTTGGTTCACCCTCCAATGGCCGCCGCGGTAGGCGCGCTGCGGCCGGCGCACCGCGCTGTTCCGATGGCAGGAGCCAGGTGCTTCTCCTGGTCTCCCATGGGGTGCAGGGCCCAAGCACTTGGGCCATCCTCCACTGCACTCCCTGGCCACAGCAGAGAGCTGGCCTGGAAGAGGGGCAACCGGGACAGGATCGGTGCCCCGACCGGGACTAGAACCCGGTGTGCCGGCGCCACAAGGTGGAGGATTAGCCTGTTAAGCCACGGCGCCGGCCTGGATTTTCTGGTTTCTAAGCAAACATTTTGCATAGTAACCCAATACGAAGTCCATTACGGTATACAAGCCCATCTGGGAGGTTAAGGGGTTAAAAATGGGTGTTATAATTTTACTAGCCTTCAGGGATATAATTCAAGTAGTCAGAGTTCCTATTGGAAGTCAACATGGAACAAATAGAGAAAAGTCCTCTTGTCAAAAAAGAAAGAGTAAAGAAATACACAGAAAAAAAAAAAACCTGTAAGGCCACCACAAAACACATCAAATACTAGAGTTAGAGGAAAGGTTTATTATCAGGTGGGGGAAACCCAACAGGCTGGAGGGAGAGGGCTAGAGAGCAAGAGAGAGAGAGAGAGTGGTCAAGAGAGCATGTGTGGGAAGCATGTCTTGTTATACTCTTGCAGGGGGTAGGGAAGTGGGAGCAGCAAATCCTATTAGGGTGGGTGTGCAGCTGACACTTGTGGTTGGGCCATTTGATCACCTGACTTCTAGCAAGTCAATCTGGGCTTAGGACGGATGCTTACTGTGCAAGATGGTGACCGGTGCCTGAGCCTAAGATGGTACCTGGGGCTTAAGATGGTGCCACAGAGAAGACCGCACCATTTACTAACCAAAACCTTTAACTTCAGTGTGATAGACGTCACTGAAAAGTAAGCATTGGGTACTATAAACAAAAAATCATCAAATTAATTATTCTGTGAATCATAATAGGGTTAGGAGAATCAGCTACAGGTTGTGATCAGAAATGAATGAAGTTCAAATAAGTCAAAGGAACAGTCAGAAAATAGATTTTGGGGAATTTAAAGAGAAAATGTGATCTAAAAGATCGTGACCATTAAAAGCTTTAAATATGATTTAGTGGAGACTGCTTGCTCCTGCCTCTTTTTCTGTTTTGTACATGCTTTCCTGAGACCCCATTGACCCCTCACACCTACTTCAGTGGCTGTGGAGAAAGGGGAGCAGTGAGGCGAAGAACAGGGCGGGTGGCAGTTGTTTACTATTGGTCAGCTCACTGTTTATCTGGCCAGAAACACCATTCATGGTTCAACCTGTGAGAGTTCCTTAGTTACCTGAATCACGGGTAACTCCGTGAACATACGGTGCTCCCAAAGAAACCATCAACGCATCAGCAGTCTCTTGGTTTCAGTCTCTTCTTGAGGGGAGCCTAGCCTAAGATTATTGATCTTGGGTAAAACTGCAAAAACTGGGCCTGAGTCACAGCCTAAAGATTCTTTGTGTCTCTGTCCCTTCACAGGAAGAGTCCAATGCTGAGCAGTTTCTTTCTTACTGTGAAGATGCTGGAGTCATTAACGTGCCATGGAGTGCTTCAGCATTTCAATGCATGCTTTAAGGGGATGGTTGGTTACTTGAGCTTGTGTTGTTTCCTCCAACCCAAGATTTCTACCAGCAGTTGATAAAGCACTTGCTTTACCCACGTTAGCATGAGACTCCCGTTCCTCTGCTAGTTCCCTTAGGTCCTTCCTGCGGAAGAGTGGCTGACTACCGCGTTCCTGCTGCCATAGCCAGTTCATCCTGAGAGGTGACACTTCCCCTTTATTTAGAATTTTTTAAGCCCTACAATATCATCAATTTGCATGTATGGAGTAATTTAGTCCTGTCCATGATTATATTTGTGGCAAAGAAGAGAGTCAGAAATCTGGAAGATGTCACACTGAACCCAGTAAAAATAAGAACTGTCACTTGAACAGCACTTCTATGTATATAAACATTTTATAAACACATTATTTTGCTTAATACTTCTGACAAGTCCATGAAATTATTGATTTAAGAAAAAATTATATGAATATTATATCATTCAGAAGGAAGCAATAGCCAGAAAAGAGTTTAATTAAAGAAAACACATTTCCCAGATTTATTTCCACTTTTGTGTCGTTAATTTCTGAGGAGCTTATTGGATACAGAGGGGAATTTTTGCTATCTTGTGAAAGTATTTACATTGTGAATTCTGAAAATCTGCATATGCACTCATTAGGCATGGAGCTTTAGGGCATACCAAACTGTATTTTATGGGAACAATTTCAGTTTAGCTGTGTACATGTGTTACTAAACAAGTACTCTTGTGCAGTGCTGTACAGAAAGGTGTGCTTTTCTCAGGCTTCAGCATTGAAGATATCATTTTCTTTCTGTAATAAGTGGGACAGCTGGTGTGCTAGAATTGTGAGGCTCTGCTCTTTCTTGTGCCCCGTGCTTAATGGGATTGAGGCTAATGATTAGACTACGATGATGAGCATCCCCTTCTTTACTCATTCAACATGGCTCCACTTAAGGAAGCTAGTGCAGCTGGCAGAGCTGCAGGAAAAACTGTTCTCTGAGCAGATGGCAGCCTTGGGTCTGATTACCTTCTAGACTGATTTATAGTAAGAGCACTGCCTTATCTACACCTTTGGTCAACTCAAAAGACAATGCACAGAATAAGTAGTATAACCTCAAGCGCTGCTCATTTCTCTGGTCTTGGTGATGGAGGCCACTTTATGAAGTAACATTGACTCCATTGATTATGGCAGACCAAGCATGTATTATTTTCAAATTTTGAGCCACCAATAGTTTATCTTTCAAAAACGTTCTGAAATCTTCTGGAAAATTCCAGTTGGTCTTCCTTTCAAGTATTCTCTAATTTGTATACGGCTGAAATGTTTGTAATGTCTGGGCTGGGATGGTGTATCTCACTCAATTCTATCAGGTTTGTTTTCTGTGGAAGGCATCTTTTCTACTGAGGATCTTTAATTAACCAACTCATTTTTTCTCATTGATTTTTTTGGTATACTATGTCTTTCTCACCCTTAACTATTTTCACTTAAATTATGGCAATTATAGAATGTTTTTCATATTTTCTTTTAAAAACTATTTGCATTAGCACTCATAGCACTGTCATCTGAGGGCTTGGTAACAAAAGTATTTATTTTTGTTTTGATAAAGACTTACTTTCCATAAAGAGGTCTGCTTATGACCTCTATCTCCTCCCCCCACCTCCAAGGTATAGCACATTGCTTCAATCTGATGGCAATTGTTCTATTGTTAGAAGAATTACAAACCATCGTTAATGAATAACCTAAAGTAACATATTTACTATATTCAGCTCAATTCAATAAACATTTTCAAATTGTCTGTTGTGCTGCACATTTTGCTAAGAGCTAGAGTTACAGGTAAAAATGATGCTGTTCCTCATGCGAAGTCTAGTAGGTGATGTCAGTTCTAATTTTGAGCATGGCCTACTGAGACTTCCCTTACTTTTTTAATAAAGATTTAATTATTTTATTTGAGGGGCAGGGTTATAGAGAAGCAGAGGTGCAGAGAGAGAGAGAGAGAGAGAGAGAGAGAGAAAGAGAGAGGTCTTCCATCTGCTGGTTCACTCCCCAGATGGCTGCAATGGCTGGAGCTGTGCTGATCTGAAGCCAGGAGCCAGGAGCTTCCTCTGGGTCTCCCACATGGGGGCAGGGCCCAAAGACTTGGGCCATGCTGCTCTGCTTTCCCAGGCCATAGCAGAGAGCTGGATCTGGATTGGAAGTGGAGCAGCTGGGACTCGAACCGGCACCCATATCGGATGCTAGCACTGCAGGCGGTGGTTTTAACTGCTATGCCACAGTGGCTGCCCCAAGAGACTTCTTTTGTTAAGAATTCTTAGAAAATGCATGAAAACAGATTGTATTGGATATTTAGGATAAACTTCTTTCAGAAAAGTATTAGTGAGGCTGGCGCTGTGGCATAGCCGAGGCCAAAGTCGGGTCTGTTGACATTGAAGACACATCATTGACAGACGACGATGACGATGGATGCTGAGAGCCACTGGTCACTGCTGCACCTGTGCTAAAGGAGAGGGCTGCCCTCGTATAACTCCATTCTTGGTTCTTTCTTCCAAATCCATCACTTCCTTGTATATCAATTCTTTCCATTCTTCTATCGTGTGTTTCGTCTAACTGTTTGTCAGGTATCTTTGGTGGTGGAGCTTCTGCTTCAGAGGGATCATACCAGACATTGATATACGGGTGCTGGAGAGCTTCGTCTACAGAGATCCTCTTAGATGCTGCCGCACGCAGTGCCAGCATCCCATATGGGCGCCAGTTCATGTCCCAACTGCTCCACTTCCAATCCAGGTCTCTGCTATGGCTTGGGGAAGCAGTAGAAAATGGTCCAAATGCTTGGGACCCTGCACCCACGAGGGAGACCTGGAAGAAGCTCCTGGCTCTTGGCTTCGGATTGGCACAGCTCCAGCCATTGCTTCTATTTAGGGAGTGAACCTGTGTATAGAAGACCTCTCTCTCTCTCTCTCTCTCTCTCTGCCTCTGCCTCTCTGCAAATCTGCATTTCAAATAAATAAATAAACCTAAAAAAAGTTAGCTATCCAAAAGAGAAAAGTGTTAGTTTGTGTCTTTATTAAAATAGAAATGTCTCATCACAGATCCATTAATTTATTTTAAATATAGTTACAACTTATTCATATATCGGATGTAATCCATAAACAAGATGTTGTGAAATTATGTTGTATATTTTTGATCAGATACAAATAATCAAAGCCAAAGTTGCCATTTTTCTTTTCCATGTCTTTAGCGTTCACTGTATTTTGACATTGTCTATGTCTCATTAGGCATGGCATTGAACTTGAGTGCACTTGCTATATATTCACAGCTGGGCAGTACATTGAGCTTTCCCTAAGAGTTCTAAGAACTGCTTTCTTTTACTTTACATAAGAGTCATGGGGACCTGTTTCAGCAATAAACAGCCTGTTGATAGAATTTAGTCAATTAAGTCTCAGAACTTCTCCCATTTTAGGATGCTTTCTAGAGAAAGTATAAATTCCTGCCTATCTGTGGTTTTTTTATTATCATCTTTTATGGGTCAATAGCAAATGAAATTCCAGAGTACTCTATCTTCCTGTAGAGAATTTGTTCACTTAAAAAGTATTTGAGTTTGCAGGAATTCAATATAGTCAATGCAGACTAATTCATCATAAATTCTTTGTATTGTTATAGCAATAATGACATTCATGACAACTTATTTTTCCATTATCTTTAACAGTGTGGAAATTAGAAGGGCCATTTTTATGGGATTTCTGCTGAATTTGGCATTTTTCTAATGAAACTCTCATTTCACTGTGATTTTTATTTCCAAGTAAATATCCAATAGATATTGTATCTATGATCTAATAACCATTGACAATTGCACATATTTTGACTTTCCAAAGTATTTCTTCTAACATAGGTTTTTATAATCCAATCACCATTGAAAATCCCAAGATTTTCTCTAGGGCTATAAAAACCCTCTAGATTGGGCTGTTCTTGTCACCACAGTTTCCTGGAGATGGCAGCAAAGTACGCAGAAGCAAGGGCACCAACCATAACGCATAAACAAGTGGCCAGATTGATGGTGTTGTGCAGTTCTGGGATTGACTCTGACGAAATGCACTGGCCTAGTCTGCTCTCAGATGACAGGGCAGGTAAACAGAGAGCTGATGTATGTATTAATTTGATTTTTAATTATGTTGGGTAGCCTCCAAAAAAATCTCAAACAAATTGCTTTTTTTTTTTTTTAACTCTTCATCTGTGGTCAAGTCTGAGGCTTTCCTGTCTCCTGTCTTCTTTCTTATGGCTTGTTTGCTTTCTGGTAAAACTATTGAGTGATCTCCAGAACAGAAATCTTTTGAGGCCTTTATTTTATGGGCCAATCTATGGCGTTTGTTACCCTTACTTTATTTTCATATAGCTATTTCTAATTTTGTAGCACACTGCAGTTCAATCCCGCGGGTTGTCAGATTTTCAGAATCTATAATGGGATGATTAACTGGCAAGGCGATACACAGCTAATAACAGATTGCAAAGGACATCACATTAGACATTGTAAAAGCCCTCTTTATTCCAAAGTATACATCGAATAATGCCCCAGCAGACATGAGTAATGAGCATTGTACCCAGAATAACAGGGACCCTATTGCTTTGGAATTCTTGCAGAAATGTTATTAAAATGAAAAAGAGAGAACTTCTTTCTACTGAATTGCAACTGTTGGTTTCAATGTTAAACTTGTTTGTCAAAATGCTGTTGCCTGGAATCAGTGAAAGCTTACATAAAACCAAAATATTTCACAAGTTGGTTTACTTCTATGAGAAATTTTGCTTTGGAGGAAGCTAAATAAAAAGATTTTTATTTTGAGATACTGTATTTTTCAGCTACAGTGTATAACTATCTTTTGAGAGTATTATTGAAGTGAACTTTACTTAAGATGAGAGCAAAAAGAACATTCTTAATGATGAATAAAGGCTTCCAGCATCAAGTCTTTTTTTTTTTCCCTTTTTTGTTTTGTTTTTTTTTTCCTTTTTTTTTTTATGATTCAAGGGATTTATTCATGTCATCTAAAATTTCAAATACATTTACAAAAGGTCATTCATAATACCCTGTTTCCTACTCCCTATAATCTGTGAATATGTTATTATTATTTTTTAACTTTTATTTAATGAATATAAATTTCCAGTGTACAGCTTATGGATTACAATGGCTTCCCCCTCCCATAACTTCCCTCCCACCCGCAACCCTCCCCTCTCCCGCTCCCTCTCCCCTTCCATTCACATCAAGATTCATTTTCAATTCTCTTTATATACAGAAGATCAATTTAGTATAAAGATTTCAACTGTTTGCACCCACATAGAAACACAAAGTGAAACATACTGTTTGAGTACTAGTTATAGCATTAAATCACAATGTACAGCACATTAACGACAGAGATCCCACATGAGGAGCAAGTGCACAGTGGCTCTTGTTGTTGACCAAACAAATTGACACTCTAGTTTATGGCGCCAGTAACCACCCTAGGCTGTCGTCATGAGTTGCCAAGGCTATGGAAGCCTTCCAAGTTTGCCGACTCTGATCATATTTAGACAAGGTCATAAAAGACAGAGTGAGGATAGTAACCAATGATCCTAAGAGTGGCATTTACCAGGTTTGAACAATTATACAGCATTAAGTGGGGAAGAGGACCATCAGTACACACAGGTTGGGAGTAGAGCCATTGGTGGTAGAGTGGTAGAGTAGAGGTTATGATTACAAAGGAATGAGGCCCAAGTGCGCTAGACAGGGTCTAGAACAAAGGACAGAGTCATTATTAGATGTGCTAAGAAAGGTGCTGTCTAAGCTACAATGAAGTTTTCTGATTGAGAGGCAAATAGAACCTGATAGAAGGGGCTTGATAATAATCTGGTGGGCTTTAGGCCTTGTAAGTTAAGAGGCCCAGACCTATCTATCTCTTCACATGGGGTATATCCTAAAGGAGGTGTGAACCTCCTAGGGGAAGGCACTCTGTTGACTTTCATTACTTGGCTGGCCTGGGAGGAGAGCTGGCCAGGTAAAGGCAGGGGGCATCTCTAACAAGAAATTTACAGTTCTGCCTGCAATGTTGCTGACCCTACTTGACCATCCCCTCAGCTGCAGTGGTCACTTTGGAAGTTGGGCTGAGTGAAGGGCTTTTCAGCTTAGAGCCAATAAGATCTGTGGCTCTGACCTGGGCATCCTTCGACTCCAGGGCAGGTCCATTTCCAGTGATCCAACTCTTGGCAGAGCTGCCAGGGCTCTTCACAAGCTGACTTCTGTTGAAGCCCAGGCTTACCACATTGAAAGCCACTGCAGTGGACTGGCCTGTTGCATCTCCTTGAGGGCAGATCACTGTACAGATCAGCCATTAATAGGCCTGCCACCCATTGCTTCTGATGCCTAGCTTTCTTTTCCTCCTGGTTTGTGTTCAAGCAGACCAGAGGATGCAAGTCAAGGGAGTGCCCGTATCCCATCTCTAATCTTCGGTGGCCTGAACTACAAGTCTATAGTCACAGGCATGTTCTGTAGTAGTTTTTCTAAGGTAGACAATGCCCATGAGGAAAATTATATTCTCACTTTAAAACTTTCTTTCCCTTTGGTCTGAAAGGGAGGTTTTTTCTACTTACTGTATACTTCGCTGATGGCGAAGTGAATCTAGCTATGAGATTATTATTTGAGTTCTTATTTTGGCTATGCTATTGCAGAAAAATGTTAGCCATCTCTTTTATAAGGTCTAAAGATTAAATTGTGCATCCTACAGATTCCTTCATAATAGAATTAGTTTCCTACCTTGAAGAGAATAGAGAAATGAAAGAATAAGTTGGGTACTTAGAATAGAGAAATGAGGGAGCAAGTCCTAGATCGCTTGCTGACAATAGCAATATCACATGAATACTTAGCAAACCGTTTCAACCATTAGATAACAACTTAAGAAAACATTTACCAGAAGGTCCAATGCCTTCTATAAATTATAAGAATCATGTATTTGAAAACACCTCTTAAATATCTAACATGGTGTAGTTTGTTTAGCCAGTAAACTTAAGCACAACCATATAAAATGTTTTTAGTTTCTTTCTACCAACAAGTATAAAACATATGATACACAGATTCAGGTCACACAAATTAAAATGTATCTTTGATTGATTTTAGCAGCTTAAATTTATGGACAATCTTATCTATAAGCCATTTAAAATAAAACTCTTAATAAAATTTCCTATGTGGACATACAATATGTACACACATATAACATAGCATAGTAGACCAATATAGCAATTTTAATAATAGCTTTTAAAATCTTTAACTCTTTTTGTAGATTGCCAATTGATTTGAATTGCTTTTTGTTTTTAGATTACTTTAACACATTGCTTTAACAGAGCATCAGAGTTTAATTCTATGTCAAAGAGAAATTGAGCTTCCTATGATCTTTTGCTGTGAGGTTTCCTTCCTTTACCTTCTTTCATATTGGTGACCATGTTTCTGTGTTTCTGTGTGTAACACATCTTTAAGCATCTTTTGCAGGGCAGGATGAGTGGCAACAAATTCTTTCAGTTTCTGTTTGCTATGAAAAGTCTTAATTTCACCTTCATTCACAAATGAGAGCTTTGCAGGATATAATATTCTGGGCTGGCAGTTTTTCTCTCTTAGTACCTGGGCTATGTCTCGCCATTCCCTTCTAGCTTGTAGGGTTTCTGATGAGAAGTCTGCTGTGAGTCTAATTGGAGATCCTCTGAGAGTAATCTGACGTTTCTCTCTTGCACCTTTTAGAATCTTTTCTTTATGTTTCACTGTGGTGAGTTTGATTACAATGTGTCGTGGTGAGGATCTCTTTTGGTCATGTTTATTAGGGGTTCTATAAGCTTCCTGTACTAAGATGCCTCTGTCCTTCTCCAAACCTGGGAAATTTTCTGCTAGTATCTCACTGAAAATGCCTTCTAATCCTTTCTTCCTCTCCATGCCTTCAGGAACTCCTAGAACCCGAATGTTGGGTTTTTTAAGAGTATCCTGTAGATTCCCGACAATATTTTTTACATTTCTAATTTCTTCTTCTTTTCTTTGGTTTGCCTGTTTCCTTTCCTGTTCTCTGTCTTCTAAGTCTGATATTCTCTCTTCTGCTTCGCCATTCTGTTTTTAAGGCTCTCTAATGTGTTTGTCATTTGATCTATTGAGTTCTTCATGTCATTGTGGTTTTTTGTCACTATCACAGTTTCATGTTCTACTAGTTGTTTCATTTCATTTTGATTCCTCCTTAATATTTCATTTTCCCGAGAGAGATTTTCTATCTTGTCCATTAAGGATTTCTGTAGTTCAAGAATTTGTTTTTGAGAACTTGTTAATGTTCTTATCAATTTTTTGAGATCTGCTTCTTGCATTTCTTCGATCTCATCATCTTCATAATCTTGAATTGGGGTGTCTTTTTCATTTGGGGGCATCATAGTGTCTTCCTTGTTCTTGTTACCTCGGTTTTTGCGTTTGTTGTTTGGCATGTTGGAGATATTTGGTTTCTTCACTGTGGTGTTTTTTCTTGTTACACTATGGCTCTATATTAACTGGACTGTCTGCTTTCAGTGGAGCCTTAGAGGCTTGAGATGAGTGTGGACTGAGAGCTGTGTTTGGTTCCTCAGGGTTGAGGGTGTGTCAAAGATGACACTCCCAGGTTAGGCGTGGTAAATCTCTCTCTCTTTCTTTCTTTTTTTTTTTTTTTTTTTTGATTCAAAAGGGAAGTAATTCCGCACAGCTGAACGTAATTGGAGGTAGTTAGCAGGCGAATGATATACCCACAGGAGCCAGAGATTGGAAGCTCTTTCCCAAGGACCACACAGGGAATCTCTGCTTCCCTCGGTGTGGGCTCCAATTCTCCTGCAGTCTCCCACTGTGTTGCCAAGTTAGATGCTAATCTCCTGTTATTTCACCCCTCCCCCCAGAGTCAGGTTTTTCTGCTAGGCTCAGGGCTGGTGCAGACCTGAGGTCGCCCTGCTTATGACGTATGTCCAAAATGGCACCTGCTCTTTGTCTTGCTCGCCTTTGAGGGGTGAGCGGAGAGAGAGAAACTCGTGTCCTTATCGGTCACTTTTTTTTTTTTTCCTCTCTCTCTTCTAGTTAGCCTGGTGAGCTTTTCCCCACGGGGTTTCAAGCCTCGTTCCCTCTAGTCTCCTCTTTCTGCTTGCCCACTGGTGTCTCAGGCTATTGAGGTTCGGCTCACCTCGCGTTCCAGCGCTGGTGCGTTGAGTCTGCTGCTGGTGTCCCGAACTTGGGCTTCCACGCTCTCCACGCAGGTCCACTGTGAATCACTAGTTCCGGAAGAGTTTCCGCTGCTGTTTCTTCCCCTACTCTTCCTTGACCCTGCAGTATCTCCACTTTTATTAACCTGTGTGTCTTGCTGAACTATCAATGTGCTCCATTCATATTCCGCCATCTTGCCCTCACATTTCCAGCATCAAGTCTTAAACATAAAGTTGCAATAAAAAAAGAAATTTACCTATTTAGACAAATCAGATTAGTCAATTAAATTGTTATTTTTGGTCAGATTATCTAGTTAGTATAATACATTTTGTTGTAAGTGAAAACTTGCCTTATAACTAGAAATATACCAGAGCCATTATTCTGTATTTACAAACTATGGAAAGTTTCGGGGCATACATTTACATTCAAAGAATTGATGGGCTAAGCATAAATCACTTCCATCTATTCATTTGAGTTATGCAACTTGAAGTACAGTTAAAGAACACTAAAAAAAGAAAGAAAGAAAAGATCTGGAAGTTTGATTTTAAATAATATGCTGTTTTACATGCAACCATTCAACCCAAAGGTACTCTGTTGTTGAGTGTTCAGTGCCACCTGAACTTTCTTGACCTTGGTGTTTCTTCCTCATGGTACAATGAAGTAAACTGATGGATTCCAAAAGATTTAAAATCTGAGGGTGGGATGGTAAAATAGACATGTTTAGAGTGTACATAATCCTAACATAAAGGATGGGTTATTATAAAACATTAGCTAGTATTACTTCCTTTTCACATTCTTACCCCTATGGAGAAAGTTCTCAGTAAAGAACTTTTGAGGGGTCCAAGTTTCCCTTCTCCAAGGTGACTTTCTTTTCTTTTCTTTTCTTTCTTTCTTTTCTTTCTTTCTTTCTTTCTTTCTTTCTTTCTTTCTTTCTTTCTTTCTTTCTTTCTTTTTTTGCTTCAGAATCTTTTAGATGGAGGTTAACAGAAGAGGAATTATAACAGGAAGGCTAAAATGGCTAAGTTTGGTGGGGAAAGGGTGGAAAATGTTGAAATTTTCTGATACTGAGAGCATAATTGGGAGTTTGTCATGTTTTCCTAGAGAATGATGGATATTTAAACAATGAAAAGCATCCCAAAGGAAGAGATGTAGGTATGGTGTTTCAAAACTAGAAGGAAAAGGAATCTAATGGTTATGTCAGTGCATAACAATAGGTAGGAGGCACTTATTTAATTTAAACAGAGTTTAGTTTAGAAACATGTACCCAGGTACCTATTCTCTTGGTGCTGTTATTCATGATGGAAACATTCACCCATTGATTACACAGAAGTGGAAACTATAAATTAGCAATAATCTCTGTAACAGAATCTTAGCATGTATTTTCTGCCATTAATAGCCTGTAAAAATGAGTTACTGACTTTTAAGAAATGTTAATTGTAATAATCAAGGGAAAAAGATTTCCTTTTAAAAATTAAAATAGGGACCTTCTGATAGACAGAATAATGGTCCCCCAATATGTCCACATTCCAATTCCCAGAACTTGTGAATGTGTTGCCTTGGCACAAGAGACTTAGCATATGTGACCATGTTAAAGACTTTGAGAGAGGAAGATTGTCTTGAATTATCCATATTGGTCAATATAATCAGAAGAGTCTATGTAGATAGAAGGCAAGAAAATTCTAGGAGACATGAAGCAGAGGTTGGAATGATGAGACTACACGTAGAGGATTCAGGCTTCCTCTAGAAGATAGACAGGCAAGGAAATAAACTCTCCTAGAATCTCGAGAAGGAATGCAGCCTGACTGATCCATTTTGTGTAACTGACACCCAGAGCTGTAGGCTGCTACATTTGTGATGTTTTAACCCAGTAAGTTTATGATTTGTTAACAGCAGCAATAAAAACTTAATACTTGTACAGGTCCTGAAAGTAGATCTTAAGAATTCTTGTAATCTTAAAAGAAAAAAGAAAGGGGGCCAGCGCTGTGGTGAAGCAGGTTAATGCCCTGGCCTGAAGCGCTGGCACCCCAAATGGACAATGGTTCGAGACCTGGGTGCTCCACTTCCAATCCAGCTCTCTGCTATGGCCTGGGATAGCAGTAAAAGGTGGCCCAAGTCCTTGGGCCCCTGCACCCACGTGGGAGACCCAGAAGAAGCTTCTGGCTCCTGGCTTTGGATTGGCGCAGCTATGGCCATTGTGGCCATCTGGGGAGTGAACCAGCGGACGGAAGACCTCTCTCTCTGTCTCTACCTCTCTCTGTAACTCTGTCTTTCAAATAAATAACATAAATCTTTTTTAAAAAAAAGAATTCTTGTGATTGACTCAAATAATTTCTCGAATTTTATTATCATTTTCTCCATATAGTTTTTGTATATTAAAAATGTAAATACTGTCTCTCTTGAGATTAGTGATAATAATAATTATCTAGATTTACAAAGTGTTTTATTCCCAGAAAAAATATCAGATGCACGTTTTGAATGACTTTATATACTTTGTTCAATAGTCATTGATTTAATTTCTGACCAGCAGGCTGATGAGTGAATGAATGAATGAATCAAAGAAAACATACATAAATAGTACAATCATTCAATTACATTTCTGAAGTATTTAAATTATAAAAATCTAAAATATATGAAGTAGAAGATAAAGAGAGAGGGAGGGAGAACAAGCTTTTGGAAGTCCTATAATTTTCATTAAGTTTAAAATGCCTCATTTTTGTGATAGAGTGTAACAAAACCAGGAAAATTGATGTTGTTGAATGCATTTTTGAGTCAGAGACTAGAATAAAAATGGACAAACAGTATGAAACCTTTGTACTATTTTTACAAGTCATCCTCATTAAAGTCTGAAGACTGTGAAGCTATTGGGCTCCTTCTAGGATAATGTCCCCCCTACTGTTATATTTCTTCCAATGAAACCCATCTGTGAGCTTTTGCAAGATGTTCATGACATGAATTTTAAATTGCCTGTTGTGTTCCAGAAACCTCTTCTTCTTGCAAACAAGTAGTGACCTCTCTGCTCCATGTTCATTCAAGGGACAGACACTGTACATCATCCCAGGCAGTTAGCCAAATGATGGCCACATCCTGTTCAATGCAAAAATGCACATTTTCATTAAACCAAGATAATTAGAAAAAGTAGCATAGAGGAATATGAGTAATTCCATCAGTAATTACACCAATTATACCCTTAATTGCTGTGCTACCTCCAGTGTCACATTGTATATATCCAGCATTTTACAGAGATAATACTCATATGTTTTATGTTAAAGATGTACCTGTTTATAACAGGTACCTCTAGTGGTTAAAAGATAATTGAGATAGTATTGCTTCATCCTTGCAAAAATCAAAGCAAAATCCAGTGTTCTGTCTTAATCGTTGTCATTATTGAGTGCTTTTTCAAGAAACACATGGAAATAAAAACCAGTGTAGCAGACACCATCATTTTATACACTTTCTTTCCCAAATTGGTGAAAGATAATTTCTCAACTTTCTCAGCAAAGATCAAAACACCCACTACTACATCATTCTTTAATTCTGTCCATAGAGCACAGGCTTATTGCTAATAGTTAGTCTACTAAAAGGTGAGATATTTAGTTCTGAATTTTATTTTCTACCTCCCCAGTTTTTATGATAGTGTATCAAAAACATCTTTCTGTTTATTCACTGTTCTTGTTGTAGGAAAGGTGAGAAAGGCTGCATTGCTTTCATCTGAACTACAGAGCTTATATCTCTTCCTTAGTTTGCAGCCAAGTCTAAGTGGTAAGGAAAAGACTTTGAAGTCCATCTGTCTTCTTGTTCAGCTATTAGGAGACACTTGGTTTTAGCTCCTTTGCTGCCAAGCTTCCTAGAGAATATCAGCCCTCAGAGATGTATACAACTTATCCCAGTAAGGCAGGAGATGGAGCAGAACTGGAAGGAAGATGATTTGCATACTCATCTTAGGCAAATATATATAACAGTGGCTTTTTTAAATTAAAACCATTGTATTTGATTGGGATTATCTACTGGCTTCATAGTAAAAGATACTCTCATGTTCTTATTTCTTCCTCTGTCTACTTAACTTATTCCATTCAGTGGTCTCAAGTTTTCTGGCCAGCACAAGACCTGGAAGAGACTCAGGGCAGCATTGTGCCCCAACTGTCAGCCACCACATTGAGAGAATCTTTCTATTGTTCCCTTTTCACTTTATGCAGTATTAACTGCTGCCAGAACAAGTGAAGTTGTGTGAATTCACGGGTATCTAGTTTATTTACATTAAAATCCAAGGCCATGTCAGTCAGAGCTGCAGTGGATCTGTGATACCCAAGTTTTCTCAGTCCAATAACAGTGTACAACTTGAGAGCAGACTCTTGGAGGAGCATCCTTTATTTGATGCACACGACCCTCCCAAACATGTTTGTAGATCTTTCTTTAAGGTGAATGTCACCAAGCATGGATGTCTCAGGTCCTGACTAATCCGTGCTCATTTTGCTGCGACTTTGTTCAGGATGACATTGTTGCCATTGTTGGTTAGCTTTCAACTGTGTTCTCAGATAACATCTCATTTTTGTGTTTGTAAGAATATAAACATCCTTCAGATTCCTTCCCATTTTAAAAATTGGGTTGTTCTTCTTATTAAAATTTATTAAGTGTTTAGAAGCTGTCTGTTATATAGTTAGGGCTCAAATAGCTATCATTATCACCATGATCAATGTTACCCTGAATTCACTAACCTATTAGAGTCTCTATTTCTCTTAAACCTTTAATGTCTTCATAGAGTATCTTTTTCTGATCTGTATTTTTCATCAATTAATATGTAAGTATTTAACCCATTCCAAAGCCATAATAATAAGTGCTTTTCAGATTATCCATGGTGTTTGAGAGCCTGGCTTCTGCGCTCCAATATCCAGGTACAAGTTTGTCTTTGTCTATTAGCTTTGTGACCCTGAGTAGATCATATACCCTCTCCAAGTTTCAGTTCTGCCATATATAAAGTGGTTGTAACAATAATAAAGTGAACACTCAGAAGTTACCATCAGGATAAAATGATAAAAATCCATTAAATGTACTCACTTAGAAAGGTTCCTAGAACACAGCAAGCACTCTGTACTAGTTTAATTTGCAATTAGATAACAGATGACATTTATGTTTTATGGCATGGGCAATATGGGACTGATCCGTCTGTATTTTCCATGAGGTTATTTTTTTCCTTCCCTCTTTTATTTAAAGATGTTATTAGATAGTTTTTAATATTTTTTGAGGCGGGGGGAGAGGGAGAGAGAAGCACTGTTTTCCATCGGTTCACTCCCAAATGCCTGTGACAGTACCTTCCTGGGGCTGAAGCTGGGAGTTGTGAACTCCATCCAGATCTCCCAAGTAGGTGACAGGGACCAACTACCTGAGGCATCATCTATTGCCTTCCAGAGTGTAATTGAGAAAATGTAATTGAGAGCAGATCCAGGACTTGATCCCAGGCACTCTGATATGGGAAGTAGGCATCCTGACCAGTTGCCTAAGCACTATGACAAATGCCCACTCTACTTCCTCTTTTTATTAGGGTAACATTTAAATATAGCAAAATGTACAGATTCTTTTTATTTATTTATTTTCATTTTATTTGGATAAAAGACAAATATATCACACATCTGGTCCTTCATTCCCTAAATGCCAACATCAGCAAGGGCTGAATCAGGCTGAAATCTGGACCTGGAACTCAGTCTGAGTTTCCCACATGGGTGAGAGGAACTCAAATATTTATTTATGTGTTAATTTATATTGCTGACTGCTTTAGTATTTCATTTTTAAAATTTGCAAGTTAGCATTCCACTACAGGATATACTACATTTTGTTCATCCATTTTTTTTTCCTGTTGATAACTATGTAGGCTCAACTTTTCATTTTTGGCTGTTAACATTACCACTGTGAACATTTTTGCAAAGAACTGTTTTCATTCCTCTCTGGCAAATACCTATGAGTGGAGTTCTTATAATAAGGTATATGCTTAATTTAAGACACTGCCAAGGCCGGCGCCACGGCTCAATAGGCTAATCCTCCACCTGCGGCGCTGGCACCCCAGGTTCTAGTCCCCGTCGGGGCGCTGGATTCTGTCCAGGTTGCCCCTCTTCCAGGCCAGCTCTCTGCTATGGCCCGGGAAGGCAGTGGAGGATGGCCCAAGTGCTTGGGCCCTGCACCCGCACGGGAGACCAGGAGAGGCACCTGGCTCCTGCCTTCGGATCAGCGCAGTGCGCCGGCTGCAGCGTGCCAGCCACAGCAGCCATTGGAGGGTGAACCAACGGCAAAAGGAAGACCTTTCTCTCTGTCTCTCTCTCTCTCTCTCACTGTCCACTCTGCCTGTCAAAAAAAAAAAAAAATTAAAAAAAAAAGACACTGCCAAACTAAACTAATTATACCATTCTGCATTCTTGATGTGAGACAAGTCAGGGAGATAGATAGGTTAGATTCATGAACTGGAAGCCACACACCCCGCCTCCATGTTACCATATCAACCCACCTGTCAATCAGATGACTGTTTCCTGAGATGTACCTCTCCTTACCTGGGACCTGGGGGTAGTACTATGTAACTACTCCCTTTTTCTAAGCTCATAAGAAGCCTGGTAAAGGGGAGAGAGCTCTCTCTCTCTCTTTCTTTTCTCTTCTTGTGGATACAGGGAGAGAAGGGAATGGAAGTCCCTCTTTATCTTTCCTGGCCCACTCTCCTAAATAAAGCCCTCATGTACCTGTGTGTTCTCACTCTGTAAATGAACCTTATGATGCTACACATCATGTTTGTGCCTGTACTTAGAAGTCTTCTCTAAGTAAAAGGCAAGAGTCTAGGATAGAGGTTTAGGCCCAACCTAGCCCACAACATTCTTACACCCATTTCATGAGAACTTTTCTAATTTTAACTATCTCAGTGAATGTGAAGAGTTAGCTCATTGCAGCTCCCTTATGACAAAAGGAGTTGAATATCCTTCCGTATGTGTATTGATGTTTCCATCTTCTTTGTGAGGTGTATATTCAAAACTCTCCCATTATAAAAATTGGGTTGTTTATCTCCTCGTTATTGACTTCTTTGTATATTTAGGATATAACTCCTTTTTGAGATAAAATCATTTCAAATTGTCTCCCAATATGTGGCTTATGTTTTCATTTCCTTTCATGCCTTTTGATGAGTTTTAAATTTTGAAGCAGTTAATACTTTATAGTTAGTACTTTTTTGTCCTTTAAGGGCTTTTTTTAACCCCAACTAAAATAAATACTCTATTTTTTCTTGTACATTTTTTCTTCTAAAGTTCCTCCTTAATTTTTTGCACAAGGAGAGGCAGAAGTCAAGATTCTTTTTTCTATTTTGTCTATTTATACAGCTATTCCAGTTCCATTTATTGAAAAACTTTGCCTTATCTGACCATTTGCTTTGGAAGTTGTCTAAAATATATTGACCATTTATATGTGGACTTTGTCTGAACTCTCCATTTTGTTCCATTTACTTACTTTTCCATTATTATTTCAATAGTAATTTGATTTCTTGATTTCTTACACTATTGTAAATGGTATTGATTTTGAAATTATGTTTTCCATTTGTTTGCTTTTAGCATATAGAAATGATTACTTTTTGCATGAAATCTTTAAATCCTTAACTTTACTAAATTTATTAATTAGTTCTGATATCTTTTCTGTAGATGCTATATGATTTTTTTATATTCACAGTCATTTATTCTGCAAGTGGAACATTTGATTTGTTCTATTCTAATCTGATACTTTTCCATTTAATTCCAATTGCTAATTTTTACAAGAATCTGAACTCCAAATGAGTTTTAAGGAAATACTGGATATTTGATTACTTCTGTTGCTTGTCAATCTAAAATGTATTTGAGGGAAAATATCTGATTTGGATGCACTCTAAAAATCACCTTCTGGAATATTTTACTGAAAAAAGTCTTAAGGATTTGGAAATATAGAAAGGTAAACTGTATTGATGCTACTCTGGATTAGTTGCATTAATCCATTCTTCAATTCTTCATTTTTATAATAAAACATTTAGCTTATCATTTTGTAGGCTCAAGGGCATGGTGCCAGCTCTTTTTTTTTTTTTTAAGATTAATATTTTGCAAGGCAGAGTTACAGAGAGGCAGAGGCAGAGAGAGAGAGAGATCCTCCATCCGCTAGCTCACTCCCCAGATGGCCACAAGAGCAGGAGCTGCATCGATCCAAAGCCAGGAGCCAGGAGCTTCTTCTGGGTCTCCCACACGGGTGCAGGGGTTCAAGGACTTGGGCCATCCTCCATTGCTTCCCCAGGCCATAGCAGAGAGCTGGATCGGAAGTGGAGCAGCTGGGACTCGTACTTGGCCCACAAGGGATGCGGGCACCATAAGCAGCAGCTCCACCTGCCACACCACAATGCCGGCCCCGGTGCCAGCTCTTGTGAGGACCTCATGGTAGGCAGTGTTTGTGAGAGCTAGAGATCATATTGCAAGGCAGGATGCCAGAGAGATTCAGAGTTCAAGTTCGGGCTTCTGCAACAACTTTCTTTCTTGAGAATCAATGCAGGGTTCCACGAGAACTACCTCAGTCTGTTTTGAGGCCGTACTCTCAATGACCTAACCATCTTCTACCTATCTTTAAATCTCCTGCTTCCCATGTGGCTGCACGTGAACCCACAGAGGACAAGCCATGCCCTAAAATAGCACTCAGGTTCAACCATGTGCTCTGTAGACGGCTGGGAGTGGAGATAACCTGTTTTCTAATGTTAACTTTTTATAGCACTACAAAATTTTGTAGAATTTTACAGCTTTCTGTGTCATTAGGCCTCACCATCTTTCTACAGGTCTTAATCACTTCATTCAACACTGAAGAAAATTGGGTGTAACATTCTGAAATAGATTAACGCCACCACAAAGACAAAGACTGACAAAAGTTTTTGTTCTGGGCTCCTTCTTCAGATTCTGTGAGTTATCTGCATTAATCCAATGATGACTTCTCCCATGACAGAAAAGGGAAATTAAAACTTTAAATCAACCCATCATGTTTCCTGCCTGTGTGCTTGGGCTCCAGTGGAGAAGGTTCCTTGGATGCTCTTTCATTATCTTAGGCAAATAAGCAGCAGGGGCTTCTGTGTAAATATGCAAATGCACATGCTGAATTAAGGCATATTGTTTGCTTAGTTAATATGTGCTTTGGAGGAAGCATTATTTGCTTTTAAAGCTCTGAAATCCCTTTGTAGATACATCATCTTGGGCTGACGGCTTTGAGAGGTGGAGGTTGATGGAGTACTTACTCTAGCAACCTTGCCTGAAGTGCGGCTGGCGTGGCCCTCAGGGAGGGGTTGCCGAGCGGTGATGCTTCTTTCTGTCACCCCTGCAATGGCATAACCAGAAATAGCAGACAGCATGTGAAGAGACGATGATGGAGGATGAGAGACACACAGAATGAAAATTACCCGGGGCCATGGCAAGCCTTCTTCCTGAATAATTGAGAACTGGCTGAGCAGTCATTTACTCAGAGGCACACAGGGGTATGGGTGGGGGGAACTCTCCATCAGTTGTGCTTGCAGGAATCACTCCCCGTATTCAGCAGGGAGGGAGTGTGTGAAGAGCAGATCTATGTTTATCTTCCCTCCCTGTCCAGCTCACAGTTTCCAAAGGAATGGCAGGGATGAGAGAGCTGTTTGGTTTTTTGCTGAATTATGGCCATCTGGCTATTACTAGTACAGACAATTATAGACAATCACAACTCCCTTTCTCTTCTGTTCCAAAAGTTGGCATGATGACATCTAGGCCTGTGTTCTCGTATTTGGAAGCCTGGCAGGTGTACTTAGAGTCCCCCTCTGTGAGGAAATGTGACTTTAGGATAGTACTGCATATGTATTCAGTCCTGATAAATGATCTCTAGCTAATCAGTAACTTGGTTCTAAAAAATGTCATCCTGACCTAAGTTAGGAGTCCTGGATTTTCTTTCTTCTTCTTCTTCTTTTTTTTTTAATTTATTTGACAGAGTTACAGAGAGAGGTAGACAGAGAGAGAGAGAGAGAGAGAGGTCTTCCATCCGCTGGTTCACTTCCCAAATTGCTGCAATGACAGTAGCTGAGCCAATCTGAAACCAGGGGTTTCCTTCGGGTCTCCCACGTAGGTGCAGGGCCCAAGGACTTGGGCCATCTTCTGCTACTTTCCCAGGTGCATTAGCAAGGAGCTGGATCCGAAGTAGAGCAGCGAGGACTCGAACCAGTGCCTGTATGGGATGCTGACACTGCAGGCTGGGGCTTTAACCCTCTGTGCTAGACTCCCTGGATTTTATCTTAATGACAGACTGGAGACTGCAAATCAAGAAGTGCTTGGATAAACCACCATTAAAGGATGTCTCCTATGGATGTGTATCTTACAGCTGATAACCCCATTAAATGAGTTGTGCAAATGTATCCTTTATTTTCAAACTTCCTGTTTCTCTGGTTCTAGTGAATGTTCAAGAATACAGGATTGGGGTTAGTGTTGTGGCACAGCAGGTAAAAGCTGCTGCCTGCCATGCTGATATCTCGTATGAATTCAGATTTGAGCCCCAGATCGGAGTTCCACTTCCAATCTAGCTCCCTGCTACTGGCCTGGGAAAAGTAGCAGAAAATGAACCAAGTAATTTGGACCCCTGCCACCCACATAGGGGACTTGGATGAAGCTCCTGGCTTCAGCCTAGCCCATCCCTGGCTGTTGCAGACATTTGGGGAGTGAAACAGGGTGGAAGTTCTCAAGTTCTCTCTGTCCCTCCCTTTTTCTTTTTCTAACTTTGACTTTCAAATAAATAAATAAATAAATCTTAGAAGAATACCTGGATTATCATAACAGAACAGAAGTAGTTTGAATATAAGTTTGGGGGCCAAAAAACAAATGGGGGGGGGTGGAGAGAAAGGGAGAGAAAGCGTGCATTGATTCACTTAGATAAATTTGCAAAGAAAAATATCTCTGACTTTAGTACATTTTTTCTCCCTGGTCAGTTTGCTTGAGAGGGAGTCACAGAATCAAAAGTTTTGAGAAGTGTGACACATCAAGTGAATTCATAAGGTAACTTTCTCTACAAAACAAAGCTCAAAGGTACAAAAGCACAAAGCAAGGTTTCCATACCTGCCACAAACTCACTCCCTTTTAGTTATCCTATTGCTTTCATAAGCTAAATTTTGGCATAGCCAATGGGCTGACAGTAGCAGGTGGAGTCCCTCTGTGGACATTTTCCATCTGTAAGGCCATTAGGAGTCTGCTCCAGCAGCCCTATGTCGTTCTCATTAAACACTAATCAAAAGGCTGGGGCTCATCTTTTTGCAAGGCTCCCTATTTCTTTTAATGCACCTGCAAATAAAATGAAATGGGCTTAATGGACTGAGGCTTTGACTGATTCTCATAGCTCTGCTGCATGGTCACTAGTTGCTTCTCCTGGTAATTTACAAGGTTTCCTGCTGTATGATAAAACACAGGTGCTCAGGCTGTCATCCAGAGCAATGATTTATTAGCTTTACTGCTACTACAGACCTCAGGCAGCAGGCACTAAATCAAGAGAATATATACTGAAATAATATGTTTTCCAATGATGACCCATGGAGACTCTTTAGCTGTTCATGCCCTTTACCCACTGCTGTTGGTTTTGCCATTTCTCCTCATTATTTTAAAGCCCACAGGATTCACTTCCTGTCTTAATTTCTCACCTGCCAGGATGGCTTCGGCACAAGCTTGATTGCTATAGATTTCTAGTTGATCCCTCACACCACCAAAGAGTTCCAGCTAATGAGTAGGAGAAAGGGAAACTCGGGCTTTTTCAAGGCCTCTGGGACGCTGAAAATCCATATTCCTGCTTCACTTTGATACAGTTGCCAGACAATAAAAGCTCACATTGGCCTTTTAAGTAACCCTGCTTTGAGGTTAAATATGTCTGGACATTCATTTGCAACGTTTCATCTACTAATTTTTTCTTCATGGAAATTTGTTAAGAGGTCTTGCCTTCCTATTTTCCTGACAGTGATTATCAATCAAAGTGACTTCTTGTTGATTATCAGAGAGCCCGATGAACATATTACAGAAACCTTTAATTACTATTAAATGCCTGCCAAACTTGGGCACAGGGAAAAAAATCAGAGTCAATTAACAGGGAAACCTGGTTGGACTCTGAATTTTAATGACAGGACAGATATGAGAAGTAAAGGAATTCTTTGTAGGTAATGAAGGGAGCATAGGGAGGAATATGTCCAGAAATATACTGAAATCTGAGTAAAAGCAGGCAAAGAACAGAAAAATCCATGATGTAAAAGATTGAGATAACAAAAATGAACATTGATTATATGCAACAGATGAATAAATTCAGAATGTTGATTTTCTCTTGTAGTCAGTGCACCTGCCACAGGAAAGACTCAATCTTTTTCTTTCTTTTTTTTTTTTTTTAAACAAATCCTTTCCATGTTGAGCAATTTATCTAAATTGTATTTTGTGCTTCCTCCTGGTGGAAGAAGTCTTCTTCTCTCCCTGAGACTAAAACCTTTAGGACAGTAGAGTATAAAGTCACAGGAACATGAAGAAACATTTTGCCAGTGGATCGCTAGGGGTAACTGAGTGGTGACAGTCTAGTTTGAGGGTTTTGTTTCCTGGGCCCATATATTTTGGCTGTGTAACCAACAGTTACATATATTGTCCATTGACTCAGCTCAGAGCATGAGCAGCCCTCTGGAGAATCTTGCTTCAAACCTGCATGGTATTCACCTAGCTGGCACTGTAATTGCAACTTCCACAGGCCAGTCCTTTATTCTACTAAACTGACCAATTCAGAATGATGGGGAACATGGTAAGCCCATTGGATTCCATGAGCATGGGCCTATTGCTGCACTTTTTGACTGTGAAATGAGTTTTTTAGTCAGAAGTAATGCTGTGTGGAATACCACGAAGGTGGTAAAGGTATTCTGAATCCACGGATAGTAGTTTAGGCAGAAGCACTCCATGCAGGGAAGGCAAATTCATTTCTAGAGTAAGTGATTATTCTAGTAAGGGCAAAATGCTGCCCCATTCATGATGGACATGGTCTCATATATTCAACTTGCCACCAGGTACCTGGCATAATATCCCCGGGGTATAGTGCTATATTAGAGGCTCAGTGTACGTCTCTTCTCCTGGCATATTAGGCACTCAACAATGGCCATAGCCACATCAGTCTTGGTTACTGGCAGTCCATGTTGTTCAACCTATGCCTAACCTCTATCCCCATCAGCATGGTTACTTAGTTCATGAACCTATTTGGGTGGTAGTAGGCATGGCTGGAGAAAGAGGCTGATTGGGATCCACAGAATGAGTCACTATATCCACTAGACTATTAATGTCCTCCTTTGCTGAGGTCACCATTTGATGAACAGGGAAACAAATACCTTCACGCTCTTGCCCACTCAGAGAGGTCTATCTTATATTTTATCCCAAATTTCTTTCTCACAAATCTAAGCATGTTTCTTCCAAGTCCCTTATCATCAGCCAAAGCATGGGCTACAGCCTATGAATCAACATATAGTGCTACATGTGACCGTTTCTCCTTCCATGTAAAGGCAGTTCTTCCCAATGAGATTTCCCTTCACCACTGTTTCCAGGGTTGTTCCAGAAAGGGACCATTGTGCTGCAGCTGTCTACCATAGAGAGACCCAAAACTTCAATCAAAGCCAGGAAGTCAGTGATCATTGCTTACCACATATAGCTGTAGAACAACAGAATTGCAGGTACAACAGAGCAAGCAGTGTGTGAAAACATTCACGCCTGAAGATGTTGGGTTTTGCCAACGTGGAAATGAAGTAGCTGGTGGTGAAGATGGCAAGGGTACTAACCACTGAGATCTCTTTTTTTAAACAATTATTTTTTACTTTTATTTATTTGAAAAGCATAGAAACAGAAAGAGTGAGATCAAGACTGAAAATGAGAGAGAGAGAGAGAGAGAGAGAGAGCGCGCGCGAGAGTTCTCTCCCATCTGTTGATTCACTTTCTAAATGCCCCAAACAGCCAGAACTGGGCCAGGTTGATGACAGGAGCCTGGAATTCAATCTGAGTTTTCTGTGTGGGTGTCAGGTACCTAAGTGCCCAAGACATCACATGCTGACCCCCTAGGGTGCACATTAGCAGGAAGCTGGGACCTGGAGCGAAACTAGGACTTGATCCCAGGCAAACCGACATGGGGTGTGGTATTCCAAGGAGTGTCTTAGCTACACTGCCAAATGCCTGCCCCCGAGGGAATTTCTGAGTACACTCAAGACAATGACTATTAGTTAAAAGGAAGGCAGGGTAAAACGTACACTTACTAGGTGACGTTCAAAGTGTTCAACAACCAGTGAGGCATGGTGATGACCCTTCAGAAGGACACTGGCCAGATTCTAATAGCAAGTGCTACATTCTGCTGGGAAAGAAATTAAGCACTTCGTGGCTATGTCATAGGAGGTCTGGGAATGGTGACAGAGGGCTGGGCAACCAGAGCAGTGAGGACCACTTGAGAGTTTTAAGGCAATGGCTTCCTAGCAACTGCGAAGGAAAAATTTCCATGTGTCAAAAACTTCTTCAGCAGAACCAGTGCATCCTGGGTGATTTTCAATACTGCCAAATTTCTTTTGTGAATGTTGATTCATAATGTTGCAGAAAACTCAATGTGATTCCAATCAAAATACCAATGACATTCTTTGCAGTTCTAGAAAAAATGCTGGTAAAATTTATATGGAAACACAAGAGACCCCAAATAGCTAAAGCAATCTTGTAAAACAAAACAAAGCCAGAGCATCATAATACCTGATTTCAAGACATGCCGCAGGGCAGTTATAATCAAAACAGCCTGGTACTGGCACAAAAACGGACTTGTAGACCAACAGAACAGAATAGGAAAACCAGAAATCAATCCATGCATCTATAACCAACTTATCCTTGACAGAGGAACTAAAATTAATCCCTGGAGCAAGCTATTGTGCAATACACAATAGCTAAAATAGGGAATGAACTCAGATGTCCATCAACTGTTGATTGGATAAAGAAATTATGGTATATATACACTAAAGAGTACTACTCAGTTGTAAAAAAAAAAAATGAAATCCTGTCTTTTTCATCTAGGTGGATGTAACTGGAAACCATTATAATTCATGAAATAAGCCAGTCCCAAAATGACAGATATCATATGTTTTCCCTGATCTGAGGTAACTAATAGAGTACCTGAAATGTAATGTATTAAAGTGAAATTGACATTTTGAGATTCAATGATTATGTTATATCAGACATGTCAACTTCTTAAATTTTCTTAAATATCATCCTTACTTCCCTTTTTCCCAAAAGGGAAAGGACTTTGACTAAAAGAGCTAGAAGGGAACTTGAAAAATATTTTATACTTTTTTCTTCTGAGGAGCCACTGTACAGAACAGGCAGTCAAAATACTATACTTGTTGAATAAATAAATGAGTAAATTAATGTAGTTAGATCATACTTAAGCTATACAGATAATGTCTTTCTATGTATCTATCATCTTATCTACCATTTTCTCTATTTGTTTTTCTATTATATCTCTACTTCATCATCTATCTATATTGTTGTTGTTAGTATTTTTAAAATAATACAAACATTGTTGACTACATAGTTTTCCAATGAGCAGACAAAATGTGATTTATAGGACCTGCTCGGTCACTCGCAAATGTTTGGCTGATCTCTTATTTTAAATCTTTTTACAAAGCTATAGGGTTTGTCTTTTTTAAACTGGTTCAAGTGTATCTATATTATAACTTCTAGGAGAGAAATTGAGATGAGAAAGATCATACACATTTAAAATAATTCATATTGTCAGATCACTCTCAAAAAAGTTGTATTAATTTATAGTTTGGTAAAAAATATCATGTAGGATCTCTGTCCTTAATGTGCTGTACATTGTGATTTAGTGCTATAACTAGTACTCAAACAGTATTTTTATCTTCGTGTGGCTATGTGGGTGCAAACTGTTGAAATCTCTACTTAATATATACTAAACCAATCTTCTGTATATAAAGAGTATTGAAAATGAATCTTGATGTGAATGGAAGGGGAGAGAGAGCGGGAAAGGGGAGGGTTGCAGGTGGGAGGGAAGTTATTGGGGGGGGGAAGCCATTGTAATCCATAAGCTGTATTTGGAAATTTATATTCATTAAATAAAAGTTTTTTAAAAAAAGAAATGCAAATTAAAAAAACAAAAAAAGTATAGTTTGGTAAGAAGTTTATAGGAATACTCATCTTCAACAAATACTGGGGATACAATTTTAAGAACTGTCAACATAACAGGTGAAGAAATATGATTCATATTAGTTAGTTTAAATGTTGCTAACTATTGGGTGAAATTAAGTATCTTTTCATGTTTAATGACATTCATGTTTCTTGCAAGCATTTCTAGATTATGTTTTTGCCATTTTTTATTTGTGATGCTGCACGATTCTTACTGATTTATAAGACCCCTTTTTATATAAGGGAAATCAATCTTTTGTCTGTGATCTTTGTCTATTTTAGTAGTTTGCTTTCAACTTTATTTTATATTGTATCATATTTTTGCATGAAAGTTTATCATTTTCATATTGATATATTTATCATTTTCAGACCTTTGTATCATGTTTAGAAAAGTTTCCCTCATTCCAAAATTAGAGTGAAATATGTTCATGGATTTCTTCTAGCCCTCCTATATTTTCATAGTTTTACATTTAAAGTTTTATTCCATCTGGAGTTTCTACTGTGTATTTAAAGACTCCCAAAGAAAGATAATCTATGGCCTTTCTGAGTAACACATTTCAAACTTTAGAATATTTACAAGAAATTCAGTAGAAATATAGAATTTTAAAACTAAGGGAATAACTTGTATTATTTTTAAAATAAGAGAACTGTGATCTTGAGAAGTTAATAAACATAGTGGCTTTGGCACTGCAGAGAGTAGATCCCAGATACCTGATTCCTGGTTTTGGAACATTTCCCTGACATTTAAAATTATGTTGATATTTAAAATAATTAAATAATTCATTCAGACCAAAGCTCAAGTGCTTCCTTCTTGTTTTGTATCTTTAGCAGAAGCATTGTTTGCTTGTCCATAAAAATCACAACGGAATTAATTTCTGTTCGACCATTTTCTTCTCCATATTACATTAATGGGTACAGAAACATGCCTTTGAGAATGATGCATAAGTGTGAGGGATGAGAGTATGATGGGAAAAATGTAGAATCTCAGAAATGTGCGATCATGACTACTTTTAGTCACATTTAACTTATCACTTACTTTTGAGAAATATTAATGACCTCGTGGAAAGCAGCAAAAACGTTCCTAAACTTCTATTTTGAATCATTGGCCATTTGAGAAAGAAGGAAATGGACAGTCAAGTATAATATTTCCTAAGTAGTGCATTCAATTATGTAACAAAAGACAATTGCAGAATTACATGTGTTATGTTGTTAAAATCATTATTCAGTTTCTGCTTCTTTTGTACATAAACAGACACAAACATGTCACAAATTTGTACATGCCCATAAATTTGTTTTTCTGCTTACTTTGCCTTTTTCTTCTTTCTTCTTTCTTGGGGAAACTTCTTGTCTTCTGCTGCCTGTCCAGGGTTTTGGCCATCTGCTATCCTTTGCTCTGTGATAGTTATGTCTTCTTGTTGTTGGTCTGCCTGCTTGATTTCTGACCCTGCATTTGCCAGAGTCTCTGGGAGTTGTGAGGCTGCCTTCCATGTGTCTGTCTGATTCCTAACCCACTGCTTCTGCCTGCCTTGTGATGTACAGTCCTTCTGGACTCTGGCCTGCTAGCCTTATTGCTAACTCACTGTTTACCTAACAACATCTCAACTTTGCTGAGTTCCTGGCTTTCGCAGTTTCAGATTTTTATCTCCTCAACTCTATGCCTTTTGACCACAGTCCACAATCCTAACAATAACATTTAAGATTTAAGGCTGGGGACCAGCATTGTAGCATAGTGGATAAAACTACTGCCTGCGACACCAACATCCCATATTGGCACCTGTTCAAGTCCCGGTTGCTCCATTTCCAATCCAGCTTTCCACTAATGGCCTGGGGAAAGCATCGGAAGATGGTCCAAGTGTTTGGGCCCCTGCTACCCATGTTGGATACTCCGATGAAGCTCCTGGCTCTTGGCTTTGGCCTGGTCCAGAGTCGGCAGTTGCTGCCATGGCTGAAGAGCCCCATGAAAGTATTTTAGGCATGGAAAGCCAAGATACTCTGCAAACAAAAACAAAAACAAAAACAAAAACAAAACCTAAATGAAAGATCTCTGCGAGTGAGATCCCAGTAGAAAGAACGGGCCAGCAAAGAAGGAGGTACCTTTCTCTGAAGGGAGGAGAGAACTTCCACTTTGACTATGACCTTGTCTAAATAAGATCAGAGTTGGCAAACTCAAAAGGCTTCTATAGCCTTGGCAACTCATGACAAGAGCCTAGGGTGATTACTGACGCCATAAACAAGAATGTCAATTTGTTAAATCAACAACAGGAGTCACTGTGCATTTATTCCTCACGTGGGATCTCTGTCCTTAATGTGTTGTTCAATGTGAATTAATGCTATAACTAGTACTCAAACAGTATTTCACACTTCATGTTTCTGTGTGGGTGCAAACTGTTGAAATCTTTACTTAATATATACTAAATTGATGTTCTGTATATAAAGAGAATTGAAAATGAATCATGATGCGAATGGAATGGGAGAGGGAGTGGGAGATGGGAGGGTTGCAGGTGGGAGGGAAGTTATGGGGGGGAAAAGCCATTGTAATCCATAAGCTGTACTTTGGAAATTTATTTTATTAAATAAAAGTTAAAAAAACAAAAAAAAATTATATATATATTTAAACTATCCACTGGTTCACTCTCTAAACGGCCACAATAGCTGAGGCTGGGCCAGACCAAAGCCAGGAGCCCAGTACTCCATCTGAGTCTCCTACGTGGGTAGCAGGGGCTTGTGCCATCTGCCATTGCCTTCCCAGGTATATTATCAGGGAGCTGGTGTGGGATACCAGCATTATAGGATGAGGCTTAATCCGATGTGCCACAATGCCCATCCCACCTGATTTCTTTAGATAGTATTCCAAGTCTCTGGCAAAGTCATCTTGGGGTTAGGGGAAAGTAATTATTTTGGAATCCACCTGATGCACACTTCTGACTGTACTGTTAGGATTCTGCTCCGAGAAAGATCTCTGAAAACTCAGTGTTCTCTCTGTGCTTTTCAGCAGTCTAAGGTGCAAGCCCAAAGCCAGTTACGCAACCTGGTTCTTCCAGTTCTTTGGCCTTCATTCTTAGCTCATTCCTTTTTGAACTCACAAATCCTTAGGGCTCTAGCTTTCTGTATAACTTTGGTCATAGCGTTGAGAACTTCCTAATTATATAGAGATTCAATTATCTACAGGCATTTTGTCTAATCAAAAAACCTTCGTTTCTTCTCACATGCCACATACCTTTTGCTAGGATGCTACCTAATCTCTCTGAATCTTATTTTTTACATCTGTAAAGTGACAACACAACAATGATACTGTCAAGCACTCAAGAAATAATAGCTTTTATTATATTAAGTTTACCATGATTATTTATTTATTAAAGAGATAGGCAAATCTCGATGGGGAGAGTTTGTTTTTCGCATAATGTACCTTACATGTGCCTTTTGTTTTTGTTTAATAGTGCATTCAAGTGAATTATATACATGACATCAAAAATTGAAGAGCAAGGAAAACTTAAAAGTGCTACTGTTGGAAAAGGCTTGTGAGTAGACAGTAATTTTGTAATGCCCAATACTGCTAATTTTGGATGTGTGACATACCATTGCTATTTATTGGTGTTGAGATTTTTGTTTTTAATGAATCTAAGACTTTTTATAGGAATCTTCACTAATTTGTTGTAGGAATGTGTCTTCCAGGTTTGATTCCAAGTCCTTGCCCTCCATGTGACATATGAATTCAAAGCAGAGGCATAAATAAAGTGCAAAAATGATGGTGGGATATATATTTTCAGGACTGAGCATGGGTAAACCCATGAGGAGGGATACGTGCAAAGAGAGGGTCAGAGAGAAGAAGAGGTGCCCAATAGGTGACAGTGTAGGAGACGGCAAGAGAAGGGTCAGAAAGAGGGATGTTCTACATCTACCAGTTTCCTTTATGGGGTAGGAGGTGATATTCTAATTGAATACACACATGGGGTGGCATTTAGCCAGGGATTAGTGTGCATGAGGCTTTCTGGAAGCTCCATGACATCTCCACATGGAATTCAGTGTACACGAGTTCCTCACGATATCTTCTGGGAAATGCAGGTGCCTCTTGGGAAAGTGGAGTGGCATGCAAGGGGTTAGACTCAAAGTTCAGGGCTTCAAGAGAGAAATAGTGGGATATCTTCCAGCTCATTTTCTTCTAACTTCCTGCCTATTGCCCATATCAACTTCAGTCCCCCCTCCCTGATTTCCTAGGTTTTCAGTCCAGGCAAAGTTGGGATAACTTTCATAACTCAGGGAGGCCTAGTCCCTTTAGGATTCTGGAAGTGAATTTTCCAGGTACTGGGGTTTTGGGAGCATGTGCCTGGCTGGCACTGTGGAATGAGAGTCTATTTAGTCTTGGGGAACTGGGGGAGCTGGGCCTGGTAGGGGGATCAGAGTTATAGCTGCGGAATTAGTTACTCCTTTATTGATCGCAGAAGAGAATTGGCGAGAATCCCAGGCAAAAGTCAAGCCAGGCAGATCTATTTAAACTCCACACATAATGAACACCTAATGAGACTGAAATGGAGTGATGGCAGTCTCGGAGTTAATTCATTCGAGGCTGACTTCCCACTAGGAATAGGGGAGCAGCTTGATGGAGCTGGAGATCTTAGAATGGAGGTTACTTCTTACAAGTCTGTACAGAATGGAGCCAGAGCAGCAGACACAAAGTTATTCAGAGCTAGATTTCAGTCTTCTTAGCTTGCATGAATATTTTGCTTTGTGCTTCAATTTCCTCAAATGGTTGAAAATAACCCCACCTACCTCCTATGGTAGTATTACAATTAAATTTGGCATTGTGTACAAAATACTTAGGACAGTGACTGTCACACAGTAGGGGCTTAGTACATGGTAGGTCTTTTTGTTGTTATTTTCATTGTTAGTTAAGGTTGAAGCTGGGAGCAGGGTGGGGAGAGGACAGGCAGAGGCAAGCAAGACGCCAAAACCAGTAATCTACTCCAATTCTATGAAATAATTATTTCTGGTGGTATTTCAGCACTTTGAAGTGGAACTTCCCTACGATGGGATAAGTAATGCTCTTATTAATACCTGTCCAGAGGACCTATCTACATTTTTACATTAAATTTGCTTCCTAAAACCTGCATGGTGTTGTCAAAGGACATACAAAGTGTGGGATGATATATAAAATGCTTCTGGCCTTTTAAATCAATAAAAAACAATCACATTCTAGCTCACTTGGTCCTAGATGCAGACTGGCAGGGCTCAGGATGGCAGAGCAAGTGGGGAGAAGTATACTGAACCTTAAGATTCCTTTAGTACCTGCTATACAGCTATAACATTAATAGAGAGAAGGGGGTATGATAAACAAGGTCTGTAAGAAATTGAGACTGCTCTCAAGAATCTTACACTCTGGTAGGAAGAGATTATGTGCACAAATGTATCAGAAAAACAATATTGCCTCTGCCCTCCATGCACCAGGAAGGCTAAAGTGGGGGATATAACTAGAAGATGTTTTGCAAGGAAAAGAGCAATCTATGGAGGATTTTTTAGGCTACAGGCAAAGGGCACTGGGAACACTATGATCATTCTTCTTCTTATTCACTGTTATTTAGGACTGCTGCAGGAGGGCCAGGCAGAGCCAAGCAGGAAACAGGTCATACTAAGACTTTCAAAGTGAGGATGTAGCTCAGGCTGTTTCTTCTATGGATTACATAGGGGCAGGAGGGAGCAATAAAGGGTGACCATGAGGGCAGTCATTCCAGGCAGACTCCCTGCTGGGTGACCTCTTGCTGTGGAAGACTGGGCAGGAAATTAGTCAGAGAGCATCAGGAGATGGGGTGATGGAGATAGGGCTAACTGGCTGCCTGGCAGACAGCCTGTGGAGGCTAAAGGCAGTAGGCAGTAGGGCAATCTTGAGGGCTCTGTTCTGTAGTGTGAAACATATGAGGTGAATCCTCTGTGAATCCATACATAAGACTGACAGTATCCACTCCCAGTACTTTTGGAGTTGGGTTTTGGTGGAGCTATAAGGATGGATAGGTGAGGAAGTGCAGAGTCCAGCCTTAAGTGAATACCAGATATAAGTAGAGGTCACCCAAAGGATGCTGTGACCAAGTTGGATTAGATCTCAGTATCCATACTGACATATAAAGTTGGCAAGCACCATTAGAAAAGAGGAAGAGAAACATAATCTGATACTAAGATTCAGAGGAATCTAGGATGAGGCAACTGTCAATTTAGTAAAATGAAGATCCTCCTTTATTTGTCTCACAAACTGAGAAAACAGAAAGAACACAAGAAAAGAAACTTAGAAAATTCCTAAGTTTCCAATGGCAAGTTGACTGAAACAAAAGTATTGGAAATAATAAATGTCTTCAGATATCCAGATTTACACTCTGTTTGCTTTGCTGCAGATAAATGGCGTCTGTAAGTCAGAGCAGGTGTAAATGACTGTGACTGCAGCGTATGTATGGTGGAGGCATGCATCTTGATGGGAAACCAGGGACAAGGAACATAATGAGATTCAACTGAGAGGGATTTGGGACTTAACGTCTGTTGGAGTGAAACCAGATTCATAGCAGTAGAAGGACTCCATAAATATAATTCACTGAAATGAGAGGGTGATAAAAGGCCTTTTTTCTTGCCTTTTTCAGGGATAAATTACACACGAAGCTACAGAAATGTTCCTTTCCCATTTCAGATTAAGAGTGCTTGTATAATAAACATTTCTGTAACATTCGACTTCCTTAACCTAGACAGCTCAATTAGGGCTGTGCGATAAAATACAACTTCCATGCACTTTGTGAGCACTTAATGTGACTGAGGGCCTGTTAGCAAGAAATCTCACAGAAAGAAGGTCTTGTCAAGTGTTTAAGGAAATTGAATGGACATTGTATTTAACAAATATGTGTGAATATGTACACATATGCATATGTATGTATATTCTTTTAGATTCCATGTAATTACATTGTGTATGTTAGTCTCCTTGTTGTGCGAAGTTCTTTTACTCAGTATCTTTGCTATTTTCTGGAAAACTGTAGGGAAACATGGGGAAATTGTTACATGTAGGCATGGAAATTTAAAGATTAACTGAAGACTCACTAAGAGTGTGGGGGTAAAGTTGAATTCTAAACTTTAAATGACCATGATTGAAGGTAGAACCAGTGAGCCCCTTGACTCAGAGTCATATTGCTTAATTAATTTGTATATTCAATTAATGAACAAAAGGAAAATAAATATTAGGGCTCTTGCTGGATTAGTTGAGAAAAGAACCTCCGATGACAAAGGTCTGAGCACAGCCGTGTGGTACTGGAGACATTTGAGGATCACCTGAATCACTGCACATTAACACTGAAAGCTCCTTCCAGGCTGTACTTCCACCTTCGTATGGCACATTTATGACATCATGATAGTGTCAGGGTTACTTCCTTATAAGGCTTCAGTTTCTTAACATCTTAGACACTAGTCCTAATTTAATTTATCCCACTTTAATTTCCTTTCTTTTCCTTTCCTTTCTTTTCTTCTCTTCTCTTCTCTTCTCTTCTCTTCTCTTCTCTTTCCTTCCTGCCTTCTTTCCTTTCCTTCTCTCTCTCTTTCTCTCTCTTTTTTTTATTTAAAAGGCAGACAGACAGAGATAGAGATAGAAGGACAGAGAGACAGAAGTTTGCCATCTGGTGGGTCACTTGCCAAATACCCAGAACAGTTGGGGCTGAGCCGGGTGGAAGCCAGAGCTGGGAACTCAATCCAAGTCTTCCATAGAGGTGGCAGGAACCCAAGTACTTGAGCCATTGCCTACTGCCTCCCAAACTGTTCCACTAATAGGAAGCTGGAGTTGAGAGAGGAGCTGGGACTCCAGGATTCTAATTCAGCTATTCTGAAATGGGATGTTAACATCTTAAGTGGAATCTAAACTACTGCAGCAAATAGCTGCCCCAATTTACCTCACTTTGTATGAGTATTTGAACTTTGATTTTGCTGAAAGTGTGTAGAGTTTCCAGTTCCAGGCCAGGGGCTCTCACGTGATTTGCCTGTTTAGCTGCAGCTTACCTTCCATGTCACCATTCCATTGCCCCAACTTTGATGGCAGGCTGTGGTTTTGTCATTCGTTGTTCACTTCCCTTGTCTCTCCACTTTTCTCCTGCCATTCCCTTTGTCAGTAGTATCTCTGCTTCTCCAATTTATTTAAAGTCCTTCTGGTGGTCCCTTCTGGGAAAGCCATTCCTGATCCTGCAGTCAAGAGGCCTCTACCTGTGGGCTTCTTTATTGCTTTGTTTTTACTTCTCTTATGACACATCAATTTCTGGTTGTGTTTCTGTAATTTATGTACCTGTCTCCTCTCCCTTAAGGCAGAGTTGGCAACTGACTGGGTCATGCTTGAGACTAGTGCTATATATTCAATTCTTATTTTCCGTTTATATCAAGCATATTTATAAACAGGCTCTGCTTTCTGAGAACACTGATAATAGTTTTTTAAAATATCCATAGATCCCATGTATACATATCATTTAAGTACCTATGATAATGTTGTAAGGAGGACCTGAACAATGATGAACAGCATACAAAAATACAGTTCCACTTGTAGAGAAAAATGATCACAGTGTCTTCCTTAAAAAATATATTTTCTAGCTTAAAAGGGAAACCTTACTGACTAAAGCAGAGGGAAATTTAGGGAACATCTAAAGGTGAAAAGATTAATTTTTAATGTTACATGATATTTTTGGAAGGTGGTAATTCTGATGTTAGTTGCACTTTTTCTTTACTCACTATATTTATCATCATGGTGAGGAGGAGACGGAAGAGCCTGAGCTTTTCAAAGGGCTTGTTTACCAGCATTCAGATCAAACAAGATAAGTGGGACTGCAGAGAATTCTTTATTTGCAGTTCTAATTGTTTCCTTAAATGTAAGGATAAAAATTCATTCAGAAAACTGCAGCAGATCTAAGGAGATAAAATAAGACCTCAAGTGGCTGTTAGTAATACAAATAAAGTGTTTTTGCACACTGCACCTCAGCCATAATTAACAATCTAATGTTTATTTGGGGCGGACAGATACCCTGGGTAAGCGGTCTCTCTGTGTATCAGTGGTCGCTTCCATAATGTCATTGTAATGGAAATGTTTTGTCTTGCCTAAGACAGATGGATGCGCAGCAAGTGTTCAAGGCATAACCCTGTACACAGACCGGGCTTACAGATGCCAGCTCCACCTTGGCCCTTGTGCCCTGACTGCCTCCTTGGTGGAGGGACTCACACAAACATAGGAGCCTGGATCACCACCGCTGTATAGTGACATTTGCCAAATGGCAGCAATTTTGGCCTTGTCTAATTCACAAGCAATGTGATTGTGGGGAGGGCTTAAGCAAATATTCATTTGGGAAAAGAAGATGAGTGTCCTCATTCCCTGTTTTTAGTAGTTCCTTTCCTCATTCAGTATAAAGATTGTCTACTCTCTGGAGAAGAAATAAATAAGGTATGGAAATGATGGAACCAGCAGCATCCCTGTTCTGATGAGGCTCTTCTTGATGATGATTTTATCTCATCCAGGGTGTTTTTGTGCCCACGTTCAATCAATTTGCTTATACCATAAACATCAAATGGTGCTATACTGGGAACATTCTGTAACAATTAACCACATTTTAATTTGTCTGACGATTATGGAGACATGGTGCTGTCATGCAAATGGCCGACCTCACTGTCATATGGATGGCTCTGAGTGGAATGTGTTTTTAGTGTAAGAGTTAGAAACAGAAATGCTGCTTCCATTGGTTAAGAAGAGTTTTGGCTGGAAAGAACAGACTATCCCACTGTAGTGTTTGAACTTGCTTTGTCATTTTTAATGTGTAGAGTGACAGAAATTTTAGTTGGAAGCTGGTTGCTGTCCCTCTGGGATCCTGCTAGATCCCAAGCAGGAAGAATGAAGGGAAATGCAGAAAGCAAAAGTGCCTGCGTGAGGAAATCACAACATTCCCAAATTTTTATTTTGTAAAAAGTCATTTTTGTTTTTCAGTTGTATTTATTTTAAGGTGAGAGGAGAGAGAGAGAAAGTCCTATTTGCTGGTTCACTCTCCAAAAGCTAGTATTGGGCCAGGCAGAACAGGAACATGGAAACTCAATCCAGGTCCCCAATGTGGGTGGCAGGGACTCAACTACTTAGCCATCACTGCTGCACCCTAGCACCTGAATTAACAGGAATCTGGAATTGGAAGCGGCGGTGGGACTGGAACCCAGGCTCCATGATTTGGGTTGTGGAAGTCCCAAGTGGTGATCTAACTGCAGCACAAAGGCCCATCTTTGGGATTCTCATTGTACTTTTTTAACCACTTAGATACTCCTGTCTACAGTAGAATGTGAGAAATACTGCACCAAGTCAGTTCATCATTTTACATCAATTGAAGAGGAAATAATGAGGTTTAGAGCCAATTAGTATTATCAATCATATTGTTTAAACAGTATTTACAGAATATTTTTAAAGATTTATTTTATTTACTTGAAAGGCAGAGTTACAGAGAAAGAGAGAGAGAGAGAGAGAGAGAGAGAGAGAGATCTTCCATCTGTTGGTTCATTCTCCAAATGGCTGCAATGGCTGTGCCTGGGCTAGGCTGAAGCCAGGAGCTGGGAGCATCTTCCAGGTCTCCCACATGGGTGCCATCCTCCACTGTTCTCCCATGGGTATTAGTAGGGAGCTGGATTGGAAATGGAGCAGCCAGGACACGAACCTGTGTCCATATGGGTGGGATGCTGGAGCTACAGATGGCAACATTACCTGCTATGCCACAGCCCAGACTCCTAAAAAGTATTTAAAAATGAAATGGTTGGATGCTTGTTGGCAGTTGCTTTTCTGTGATATTCTGTAGAATCCTACTGGGCTGTGTTGAATATTTCTGGAGAGTGGGCCAGGGAGAACTGGGAAAGTGGAACAGACTGGTAATTTTAATTCCCAGGTCAGTTAGCTTAGAAGTCAAAGAAACACAAAGTCCTCTAGTGACTGAAATATGACTCCTTCCTTATTTTCGTCTTTCTTCCTTTTTTATGTGCTCCAGTCTTATCCTTGATATGGGGGACCTTATAAACTTTGTCACTGCATTGCTCATGACCTGTCCTGTGAAGACAAATATTTTGGGAAGACAGATAATGATTAGGGAAGAAAAGCCAGAAGAAGTTTGTAGAGAGAAAAAGCATGCAATTCTGGCAAATAGGATCTTTTGAGAAGTATTTGTTTATAAACCTGTGCCTGGTTTTATTTGCAATGCTTATGATTTTGCCAAGATTACAGAGTCCTTGACATTAAGTTATTATAGCCCAAAGTAGTTTCTGAGGGGAAGGCAGTTAATGATCAATTGCTTTAGGGAAAAGTCATGAGTTGGTATCAGACCAGATTTTCACAGTTAATTTTGTATTCTGACAATTACATAAATTAATCCAGTAAATCCAACAAAGCCTACCAAGATTTGTCTGGATTTGTCATGAACATTAAAATGTCATCGGCATACATGGTAATTTATGCTGCCTATGATTAGTGGTAATCCTTCCCATCTCCTGTGAGGATCTAATAACCAGAGTTAATGGCTTTAATGCTAAAATAAATAGCAGAGGATCTGAGGAACACCTCTGCTCTGCAGCTTTAGGATGTAGTCTGGTGTGTGCAGAATATTTCATGGCACTTTTTAAAAATGAATATCAACTGTTGATTCTTATTCCAAGTCAAAATGTTTTAATATATTGTAGAACACATTGCTTCATTAGGTGAGTTATACATCTTTTGTTCAATAAACTGATAATTAGGGTTCCTTTGGTAAATGTTTAGCATGTATACCACTCCCCAAATAAATCCATGACTGTAATCTTGAAACATAATGTTTTATGCCATTCTTAAATAACGTGCTAGTTTTGTCACTGTAACCTGGAGATAACAAGAGTGAAAGGGCTACCACCAGCTCCTACAGACCCATGTATGAAATTAAAAAGATGACCCTGGGTAGATGGAGCTTGTGGTACACAGGCTGGGAAGCAGAACTCGTACTGCCTTTTAGTTCCTGACTTGTCCACTCAGCTAAGAAACCTTGTGTAGGATTCCATTTAAAGAAAACAAATAGCATACCTTTAGTAGGGCTCCTATGAAGTAGCCAACAAATGTACATAACCACATAAACAATATCATGTGGTGAGAACCAGTTAATTATCTTCTTACTTATTGTACAAAATTATGTAGATATTTTGAAGTCAGAAAAGCTATATATGTCCTTTCATCATTTTTTTAACAGACTAAATAAAGGAGTAAATATCAGTCCCTTATCAGTCCTATTCCTGGCACTTTCAATATATACTGTTCCATTGGTTGTTTAAAACAAGCCTTGTTTTATAGATAATGAAGTGTAAACTTTGGGAGAACTACAGGGAAGGGTTAAACAGCAGACCCATGTTCCTTAAACCCTATACATTCCCAAATCCTTTTTGTTCTGCCCTTGGCTGGCTCCAGGAAGATGATCACTCAGTGCCTGGGTTACCTTGCCTGAAATAAGTGTCTTCTGGGACCTTGGAACACATAATGTTTAGTCAACAATATGATATCCCGTGTGTACCGGTTTTTACATACCTGAAGACTTGGCCACTTCGTATCAGTTTTACCTTTAGGAAGCTGTGATCTCTGTAGCTGAGGCTAGTCACACAGGTGTTGCATCTCTATGTGACTAACTCCCAATAAATTACCTGAACAATGAGGCTTGGCTTGGCAACACCTCACATATGTTATACATGTCACTGCTGGGAGAATTAAGCACTACCTTTGTGACCCCATTAGACAGAGGATGGATGGAATCTGGCCTCTAGCTTCTTTTGGATGCTTCCCTATGTTCGTTTGCTGAATTTAATCTGTAGCTCTTCACTGTAATAAACCATATAGTGAACATAGTAGCTTCCTTGAAGCCTGTTAGTCCATATCACCTGCAGGTGATACAGGAGGTTAAGTGAACTGTCTTGATAATAGAGATGATTGTGGTAGATCAAGGATTTGAATTATGACTTTTGACTCTGAATCAAGCATTCTATTTATCTGTTGAAAATTCAACATAAACTTCTTTCCCTTAGTCTGTTCTCTGTCCTCTAGTGTAGAGAATTTCTTCATATAGAAGCAGATGAGAAAAAGATACCATATATGACTGGCATGGTCTTCAGTGGGCATGAATGTTCTCAGTGACCTTCAGGTTTTTTCTGTATCACCTGTCATAGTGATGGAGGTGGAAAATTGTATTATTTTTGTTTTATTACCATTTTGGCAATTTTACAGCTTTCTCAAAGCTTAGGTCTAGTAGTGGCCTTTCCTTACACTCATTCTTTCAGCATTCCCAATAGCTTAGTAGTCATCTATTTTCTTGTATTAAATCCATTCTTACTTGAAACATCTGACACATGTTTTCCTGAAGGAACACCGACTGAGGGAATATGTGGAACCAGAAGTGGGTCCAGTAAAGAAACCTCAAGTTAGGGTGGTAATATTGAAAGAAGAACAAGATGACCTTAGCCCTGACTTCTTCCTTGGAGACAAATTGTGAGTCTTCTGAAAGGGAGAGAAAATCAAAGCAGAGTGTTTCACTGAGTTGAAGAGACAGAGATTGGTGCTCAATAGGTTGAGGAAGCTGAAATTTGTGTTTTAGAGAAGAGGGAAGTATATAGAGAAAGAGCTCGAGAATTCTGTATCGAGAATTTCTGAGTCTGTCTGAATCTTAAACTTTTCATTCATGGAATGGGACTCTGCGATATTGAGCAATGGGACACTATCATGCAGCTGTAAGCTGAATCCTTTCCAGAATTCATAGGGGCTCCAGTGGAGCAATCTGTTAGTGTGAGGTACTTACACAGAATTCATAGGGCCTAAAAGAGTTTGTACTGGCAAAGGATGGTAGAGAGACTTCAGTGAACTCTCAGAAGATTCAATTTAAAAGCAAGACTTTAAGGGTGAACATTTATCCTGGAGGTTAAGATGGTGGTTAAGGTTGTATTATCCCACATTGGAATGCCTTGGTTTGATATCAAGCTTCAGCTCCTGACTCCAGCTTCTAGCTAATAAAGGTGGTAGGAGACAATAGTGATGGCCCAAGTAATTGTATTCACATTACCCACATGGGAGACCTGTGTTGAGTTCTTAGCTCTGACCCAGCTTGTCTCAGTCTTGGCCAACATGAGTAATTGAGGAATGAATCACTGGATGAGAGCACTCTCCATCTGTCTTTCTGCCTCTAAAATGAATGAGTGAATGAATAAACACACAAACAAATAAGCCCAGGACTTATTACATGCTAAGAAAGATAGGAAGCACCTGGCATTTCTCATGAGAAACACCACATGCCAAAAATTATGGAATGACACCATTAAAGTATTGAAAGGGGAAAAAAAAAGTTGTAAATGTAGGATTTTCTATCATAAAGGATTCCTCTGGATCACTTTCAGAGAAGCAAATAGAGAAACTTTGTTGCAGTAGATCAGTAGCACAAGAAAAAATAAAAGAATTTCTTTATGAAATATATAAGAATTTTTTTCTTTAAACTGAATCCAAAGATTCCTTGGTTCTCTTGTTCCATATCATGCTAGTCTTCTGCACTGATGACATCATGCTGATTAAACATGGGAAATAGGAAAGAGAAATAATTTAAATGTCTTAGAAACACTCAAAATTTCCAGAGGTGTTCATGTGGTTGAAATTTTAAAAGTCTGGAAATGTTGAAGTTTCATATTCAAAGTGAATATTAAATTGCTGAATCTCTTATTTCCCCAATACTAAAATAAGAGCAGATTCCCCCTTGGGTTTGGGAGGCAATATATGTTATATCTGAATAATCAAGTCTTTGAGTGACTCAAAATGATACAGTTTTGAGTGTAGCCAATAACAAAAGAGGGCTTTAGAGACACTTCAGAATATGATACAAGCTATTGCACCTGTTCAACCTTGTGACCCATGGGATCCAACCAGGTTGAAGAATATGTAACAGTTATGCATGCTCTGTTGTAGCCTCTGCAATCCCCAATAAGAGAATTGTATCACAGGTTCTTAAGATTTTGAAACAAAGCTGTATCATTTTTACGAAATATTACTCTCTGAGAAAAAAATTGGTGTGATATTTGGGCTTTGATCATGGAACAAGTGACATGTAACCTAAGATGCTTATCATGAAGTGGGTGTTGCCTGATCCACCATGCAATATGTTGGGATGTGCAACAGTATTCAACGGTCAAGTGTAAGTTCATTTACATGATATCCATCAGTCTCCAGAAGGCCCTGAAAACCTAAATGAGTTGCATGAGCAATGTTTAAACTCTCTGTGGCATGCACTCCTGCTGCCTTGACATGCTTCTCTTAACCCTACACGCGTGACTTATACTCATGGTAATTGCACTTATGAAGAAACAGATAAGGCTGGTTTACAGTTGATTCTGCATGATATCTAGGTACCAGCTGAAATTCGATGTTGTAGACTTACTAGTGTAACTTAAGAGTGATGCAGAAGGACAATGGGGAAGGAAACTCTGCCCTGAGGCAGAACATCAAACAGTGTACATGGTTATCCTGTTGATCTGGAAAGAGATATGGAGAGAAGGAGCTAAACAAATGTAAGTGAAGTAGCTTACAATGTAGTCAAGTGGCCAGGGCCCAGGAAGCACAACTGGGAAACCAATGGCAAAGAGTTTTGGAGAAGAACTAGGCAGCTGGATCTTGGGGATGTACCCAAAGAGTGAGGATATTTGTGCCCCATGGAATGATTACCAAAGCACACTCATTGCAGAGAGGGCCTTTCACCTATCAACTGGATGAGATGATTTGTTCTTTATGGCAGTCAGCTTCTTTCCCTAGCAACTCCAGAACTTGCTCTGTAGGACAACAAGCAATTTGGGCATAATGGTATGGACACTCAGAAAGAAGGCTTTATTTTTTTCTCACTGCTAAATGCACAACTTGTCAATAGCAGAAACCAATAATAAGTACCAGATAAAGTAACATTTATTTTTATTTATTTATTTATTGACAGGCAGAGTGGACAGTGAGAGAGAGAGAGAGAGAGAGAGAGAGAGAAAGGTCTTCCTTTTCCGTTGGTTCACCCCCCAGTGGCCGCTGCGGCCGGCAAGCTGCGGCTGGTGCACCGCGCTGATCCGAGGGCAGGAGCCAGGTGCTTCTCCTGGTCTCCCATGCGGGTGCAGGGCCCAAGGACTTGGGCCATCCTCCACTTCACTCCCGGGCCACAGCAGAAAGCTGGACTGGAAGAGAAGCAACTGGGACAGACTCCGGTGCCCCAGCCAGGACTAGAACCTGGTGTGCCGGTGCCACAGGCGGAGGATTAGCCTATTGAGCCACGGCGCCGGCGTAAAGTAACATTTCTGCTGGGAACCAGCTAGCCAGTTTGTGGTAGGTTTTTCTTACACTGGCCTTTTCCCATCATTGAAGGATTATTGATTTATCCTCATTGAAATATCACCTTCTTTTTCAACAGTTCTTTTGGTATTATCATGCATGGCTATGGATATATATGCATTGAAACACTGACTAATACTCATAAATGGTGTTGATTCCTCCATAACAAGAGCACGTGCACCTGGGAAAAAAAGGTGTGGAAGTGCACCTGTCTTCATTTACTATTACTCTTTATAACACAAATGCAAAACTTGTCTTCAAGTCTCCACATATTTAGGTTTTGTTGGTTGAGCAGTCTCAGCTCCCAAGGGAGAAATGTTTCTGAAAAGGTACAACCTTGAATCTGTTGACCTGGAATTTGAGATCATCCTATTCACTTTGTGACCTTCATTCCAATCAACTAACAGGCAAAAAAGGTTGTAATTACATTAACTCAAAGACTAATCCTGATTAAAGTGTAGGATTCTGTAACCTGTTGACGAAGTACTTCAGCTGTTTGTGGATCTTAAGCTAATAGAGTGACCCAAACCTCTGTGCCTGAAATGTATGAGCCATTAGTGATCCTATTGGTATTGAGCTGCTTTAATCTCCTGGTAAGTTTTACAACTGGCTAGTCTATTAGGGAAGATAAAAATTATAGAAGTACAAAATAAAACATAATTACAAAATATGTCAAGTGTGACAACAAGTGCATTACAGAGAGACTAAATTTAGATCAGAGAATTAGGAAGGATTCTGAAAAACAAAATTTAACATGAGATTTTGATGATGTTTGGATTAGTATGAGAAAAAGTGGAGGAGAGTACATTCCAGGTAGGACAAAGTGCTATTTAAAGTTCCTCTTGGCAGAGGGCTTGTTTGAGGACTGAAGTGGCTGTATGTCTGAGTGTGAGTGGCAATTGATAATACTGAGGAAGTAGGTTAAAGGTCATGTCACACAGGGCTGCATACATGATAGTAAGGAGTTAGGACCTATTTAATCAATTATGGGAAGATGCTGAGTTTCTGTTTTTTTTTATTATTTATTAAACTTTTATTTAATGAATATAAATTTCCAAAGTATAGCTTATGGGTTACAATGGCTTCCCCCCTCCCATAACTTCCCTCCCGCCCGCAACCCTCCCCTTTCCCGCTCCCTTTCCCCTTCCATTCATGTAAAGATTCATTTTCAATTCTCTTTGTATACAGAAGATCAGTTTAGTGTATATTAGGTAAAGATTTCAACATTTTGCCCATATAGCAACATCAAGTGAAAAAACTACCATTGGATTACTAAGCACATTAAAGACAGAGATCCTACATAATTTTTTTTCAAATTAATTAATTTTCTATGCCACTTCCATTTTAACACCAGGTTGTTTTTTTTTTTTTTTCATTTCCAATTCTCTTTCTATACAAAAGATCACTTCAGTATATAATTAGCAAAGACCTCATCAGTCTGCGCCCACACAGAAACGCAAAGTATAAAAATACTCCTTCAGTACCAGTCATAGCATCACTTGGCTTTAGACGACACATTAGGGACAGATCCCACATGAAAAGTAAGTACACAGTGACTCCTGTTGCTGACTTAACAATTTGACACTCCTGTTCATGGCGTCAGTAATCTCCCTAGGCTCTAGTCATGAGTTGCCAGGGCTATGGAAGCCTTTAGAGTTCGCTGACTTTGATCTTATTCCGATAGGGTCATAGTCAAAGTGGAGGTTCTCTCCCCCCTTCGGAGAAGGGTACCTCCTTCTTTGATGGCCCCGTTCTTTCCACTGGGATCTCACTCACAGAGATCTTTCATTTAGGTCTTTTTTTTTTTCCATGATATCTTGGCTTTCCATGCCTGCTATACTCTCATGGGCTCTTCAGCCAGATCCGAATGCCTTGAGGGCTGATTCTGAGGCCAGAGTGTTGTTTAGGACATCTGCCATCCTATGAGTCTGCTGTGTATCCCACTTCCCATGTTGGATCTTTCTCTCCCTTTTTGATTCTATCAGTTAGTATTAACAGATACTTGTCTTGTTTGTGTGATCTCTTTGACTCTTAGACCTATCAGAGCTATCAATTGTGAGCTGAAATTGATCACTTGGACTAGTGCGATGGCATTGGTACATGCCATCTTGATGGAATTGTGTTTTTTTTATTTGAAAGGCAGAGTAACAGAGAGAGAAGGAGAGAGAGAGAGAGAGAGAGAGAGAGAGAGAGAGAGAGACATCTTCTGTCTCCTGGTTCATTCCTCAAACGGCTGCAGTGTTTAGGGCTGGGCCAGATCAAAGCCAGGAACCACGAACTTCTTGGTCTCCCATGTGGGTACAAGATCCCAAACATTTGAACCATCCTCTGCTGCTTTCCCAGGCATATTAGCAGGGAATTGGATTGGAAGTGGAGCAACAGAGACTCGATCTGGAGCTCATGTGGGATGCTGACATTGCAGGTGTGGCTTTAGCTGCTATGCCACAGTGCCGACCTCAACATGGAGCAATTTATGACAAGAAGCAACATAATTTATTTTTGCTAAATATTTATTTACTTATTTATTTTAAAGATATATTTATATGAAAGGCAGAGTTACAGAGAGAAAGGGCGAGAGAGAGAGAGAGAGACAGAGAGAGAGAGATGGATGAATCCTCTGATTCATTCCCCAAATTACAACAGGCTGGAGCTGGGCTGATCCAAAGCCAGGAGCTAGGAGTTTCTTCCAGGTCTCCCACGTGGGTACAGGGACCCAATCACCTGGGCCATCCTCTGCTGCTTTTCCAGGTGTATTAGCAGGGAGCTGGATTGAAAGTGGAGCAGTATGGCCAGCACCATGGCTCAATAGGCTAATTCTCTGCCTGTGGCGCCGGCACACCGGGTTCCCGGTTGGGGCGCCAGATTCTGTCGCGGTTGCTCCTCTTCCAGTCCAGCTCTCTGCTGTGGCCTGGGAGTGCAGTGGAGGATGGCCCAGGTGCTTGGGCCCTGCACCCGCATGGGAGACCAGGAGAAGCACCTGGCTCCTGGCTTCGGATCACCGTGGTGCACCGGCCACAGCACACCGGCCACAGCACGCTGGCCGCAGTGGCCATTGGGGGGTGAACCAACAGAAAAAGAAGACCTTTCTCTCTGTTTCTCTCTCTCTCACTGTCCACTCTGCCTGTCACAAAATAAATAAATAAAAATAAAAGAAAGTGGAGCAGCCAGCACTCAAACTGGTGCACATATGGGATGATGGCATTGCAGGAAGTGGCTTTACTTTACTACAACACTGGCGCTAATACTGAGGGTTTTAATGTATGATAACAAGCAACATATTTTTTTTTGTTAAGGATTTATTTATTTATTTTGAATGAGTCACAGAGAATGATGGAAGGACATAGACAGGAGAGACCTACCATCCACTGTTTCACTCCCAAAGTAGCCACAAGGGCCTGCGCTGCTGTGTGAGGTCAAAGTCAGGAACCAGGAGTTTCATTTGGGTCTCCCACATGGGTGGTGGGGGCCCAAACACTTGGACCATCCTCTGCTGCTTTCCCAGACCAGTAACAGGGAGCTGAATCAGAAGTGGAGTGGTGGGGACACAAACTGGAGCCCATTTAAAATGCCAGCATTGAAGGTGGTGGTTTTATCTACTACAATACAACCTGACACCACAAAATAAATTTTCAAAAGATATTTGCTGCTGAGGATGGAAGATTGCATTAGAGGTGATAACAGATAAAAAGAAATTGGTTATGAGATTGTTGCAATAATCTAACTAAGAGATAATGTTGGCATTAACCAAGTTGACAGTAGAGGAGATGCAGAAAAAGGACAAATGGATGGATCCAAAATAAATGTACAGACTGAATAAGATTTCATGAATGACTATGTTGTGAATGAGGAAGAGGAAGTTTTCAAGGATAGTTCCCAGTAGACTGATGACATGAATCATTGGATAAATGGAAAGATCATTTATTTATTTTTGGGTTTTTGTTTATTTAAGAGGCAGAGAGAGAAAGAGAGAGACCAAAAGAGACTGCACACTCCCATCTACTTGTTCACTCCCCGGTTGCCTGGAATAGCCAGGGCTGGGCAAGAACCAGAGCCAGGAATTCAACATAGGGCTCCCATATGGGTGGTAGGGACCCAAGTACTTGAAATATCACTGTCTGCATCCCAGGGTCTACATTATTAGGGAGCTAGAGTCAGGAGCTATCTATCTATCTGTAGAAAGGACTATCTATCTATCTATCTATGGAGAAGGAGAGAAAAAGGAGAAAGAGAGAGGGAGAGGGAGAGGGAGAGGGAGAGGGAGAGAGAGAGAGAGAGAGAGAGAGAGAGAGAGAGAATCTTCCATTTGTTGGTTCACTCACCAAATGCTCACAACAGCCAGGACTGGACCAGGCGAAAGCCAGGAGTCAGAATCTCCATCCAAGACTCCCATGTGGGTTGCTGCAACACAGTACTCACAGGACTTGAGTCATCACCTCCTGTACTTCAGGGTGTGTATCAGCAGGATGTTGGATTGGCAGTGATGGAGCCAGGACTTGAACCAAGCACTTTGATGTGGAGCACAGGCATTCCAAGCTCTAGCTTAACCTGCTGCACCACACTAAACTTTTTAAACTTCAGTTTCATTGTAAGTAAAAAAACAATACTAATAATTAATCTAATAATTAAAGGGTTAATACATAGTATCTATAGATCACACTTTAAAATGGTTTGACTATTAATATTGTATGGTTATTAGAATATTGTACTCCAATTTCTATTTTATTCCCAGAGATTCACTGTATTCGTCTGCTTCTTTCTATTACATCTTTTTTCTGGACTTTAGCAACTGTAGGTTGTTCAACATCTCTGCTTCTAATTTTCAGTGGCTTCCATTTCCACTTGGGATAAGATCTAAACTCCTTACTATGGCCCAGAAGGTCTTGCATTATGTTGGCACCACCCAATTCCCACACCACAGTCCACACCACTTTGCTACAACTCAGTACTCTTTAGCCACACCATCTTTTTGCCATGGCCCCAGGGCATTTGATCTTGCCTGTGTCTGTCTGTATTACCATTTCCTTTGCTCTTGGTATGGTGGATTAAAGAATTAAACGACTTCTTTTAATTCTTCAGTCTTAGCTTGAAAATTGTCCTTCAGAATGAAATTCTCTGCTGACTGCACACCCCAAGTCACTCTCAGGACCATCATCTTAGTTACTTGTTTACACACTTTTCTGTCTCTGCACTTGAGTGTGAGCTCAGGTCAGGAATTGTCTTACTCTGTTTAGGCTACCATAACAAAACATGATAGACTGGGTAGCTTTTAAAGAGCAAAAATTTATTTCTCACCATTCTGGAGGCTAGAATGTCCAAGATCAAGGTATCAGCCAATTCAGTGCGTGATGTTTCTACTTTCCAGTTCATTGAATGTTGCCTTATCTCTGCATCTTCATATGGTGGAAGAGGCAGTTTCCCAGGTCCTCTTTTATAAGGGCACAGATCACATTCATGAAGTCTTTGTCTTCATAACTTGTTCACATCTCAAAGGCTCTACCTCCTTTTTTTTTTTTTTTTTTTTTTTTTTTTTTTTTTTGACAGGCAGAGTGGATAGTGAGAGAGAGAGACAGAGAGAGACAGAGAAAGGTATTCCTTTTGCCGTTGGTTCACCCTCCAATGGCCGTCACGGTAGGCACGCTGCGGCCGGCGCACCGCGCTGTTCCGATGGCAGGAGCCAGGTGCTTCTCCTGGTCTCCCATGGGGTGCAGGGCCCAAGCACTTGGGCCATCCTCCACTGCACTCCCGGGCCACAGCAGAGGGCTGGCCTGGAAGAGGGGCAACCGGGACAGGATCGGTGCCCCGACCGGGACTAGAACCCGGTGTGCCGGCGCCGCAAGGCGGAGGATTAGCCTACTGAGCCGCGGCGCCGGCGGCTCTACCTCTTAATACCATCGACATGGGAGTTAGGATTTCACTATGTGAATTTTTGAGAAACACAAACATTCAGATCAAAGCAATGATCCTCTTTGTCATGGTCACTGCTATATCCCAAGATATAGCATAATGCCTGGCATGTATTAGTTGGTGAATGAATATTTGCTTATATATATGATTGATTATTGGCACCCTATGGAATTCCTGAGAACAGGGCTTTGCTTTTTAACTATATTGCTAGCATGTAGCATATTGACCAACCCATAGAAATAACTCAAAATACATCTGCTGAATGAAACAATGCATGAATAAATGGACAAATCAATTACTCAAAAATGATTCTCTAGTCTGAGAATCTCCAATAGCCAAGACTACATATTCATCATAAAACATGAATATGGTAGCATATTGGGAAAGAAAGTCTTAGAAATACTTAGAAACATTGTGTCAAAGGTGTAAAATATGAAATCAGTGTGTTCCAGCTAGGAGCTCTTCAAGGACAGAGGAAACTTTTTTATCTTTTCCATCATTACATTCCAACTCTTGGCACACAATCATAAACAGCATTTCTTCAGCTGTAAATAAAGAGGAACTGTGACTATTATCACAGTACAACTTTGGAAATATATCTTCCCCAAATGCCTCCAATATCAGTTGTTTCTGAGCAGTTGGGAAATATATTGACCCACATTTCTGGACTGGGTTTCCTTCCTTCTCACCTGTGACTGTCATTCAAATAATGTGGTCCTACCACGGACAGGACGATCTGAAAAGGAGACTTAATCAAAGAGCTCTCAGCTGGAAGACTTGGCTTGCATCACATATTCTCACACCTAATAGGCATTAGGTTATTTTAAAGGTAAGTCGCTGGTGTGAAAGAAAAAGTCCAAATTAAAAAACACACAAGAATATAGGTCTCGACAAAATCCTTTACCAATTTGTACTTTTGACATCTGTTGGGGATACTATTGTAACCCATGTTTCTTGGTGTGGTTTAATAGAAGGGCAAAATCTCATGTGTGAGAATTTATATTACACCCCCCTCAGGTGCACAGTTTCTTTCCTCTCAAAGGTAAGTTCAGGTGCACTCTGGGATTTCTTTGGCTTAAAAGGCTTGAGTGCGTTAAAACTTTACAGCTTCTGCTAGAATTTCAGGATTTTCTGAGATTTAAGTCTCTGATTCCGGACCCTGTGTCTGAGAATTTTTTCCTTGTTAGGAGAGGAGCACCTAGTCCCAGACCTCCCTGCAGTGACAGGAATGTTCTGAGGATTAATGATAATGTTTAAAAAGTACAGAGTCCTGTAGATGAAATATGTTTCTCTGGTTCAAAACATTAGTGATCCAGCTAAGTCTTTTCAGTTATAAAAATCGAAGCAAATGTGTTTACCAGAACAGTGCTTCCAATGTGAATGCTTACCCATACATTTTTATATATCTTTCATATGCATAACATATTAAAATATCTTCTAGACACAATTGAATGAAAATGATGCACTTGAAATTTAATAACATTTAATTTACCAAGTACTTCATCACAGTCCTGGCATAAAGGATCTCAAATTCTCTCTGGTAGATTTAGCAATAGAACTATAGTAACGGAACTGAATCTTCCAGTAATTTAGTCCTTTCATATCACTCTGTCCTCCCGGTGAAAATTGTATCCTTCCTTGGCAATTTTTTTATTTGACTTTAAGAGCAATCTATATGATAATAACCGCCCGAAGTTCTCTACTTGGCACTCCCTTTCTTACCTCTGCTCTTTTAATTTATGGCTGCTGGAGTTTTCTGCATTCACTCGATGCTTTATTTCACAAGTACCACAGAAGATTGTGCTTCCTTGCATTCTGGAAATCAGGAGTCTGTTTTTTTTTTTTTTTAAATGTTTAACAAAGTATCTTATATGCAAACAAGAAAGTTATTAGTGTCTTTCAGATTATAAATGAGGCACAGCTGGAGGCTGTATCATTTCCTCAAGCTAATTAATATAGAGAGGCAGTAAGTCTGTTGGACTTTGACCATTGTTGAAAGGCATAAAGCAAAATTTTCTAGAAACATTTTGTTCATATTCTACATACGGCCTTCAAGATAGAGCTGGAGATTTGGTTTTGGTTTTGTTTTGCTTTTTTTTGTGTGTGTGATCTGAAGAACTCAAGTTCCTTTTAAAGTGTGTAATATTTTTGGTGTTCCCATGCTCAAGGAGAATGAAGCTCTGTAAGTCTTATTTGGGTGGACATTGTGGTCATTAGATAAGAAAAATATACACAAACAAGAAGTTGTCACCTTTCATAGAAATAAGCCACAAGATAAATAAACATCCCATTTCAATTATTTGTAAAACAGAGCCCACAGTTGATTTGATTTAGGTATTGATTTAACAAGTTCTTCTTGGGTTAATTTTTAATAAAGTGTGTTGCACCTGTAAAATAGTCTTTATTATCAAATATTTTCATACCTAAAAATTCTATCAAATGTTTATGGCACTTTTGAACAATTCTTTGCATGTAATAAGAATTAAACAAATGATTCTTGAATTTCTTATATTGAATAAAATTAATTTTTAATATGGAAAGATAGCACTAAGGTAGGTTTTTTTTTTTTTTAAGATTTATTTACTTATTTGAAAGGCAGAGTTACAGAGAGGCAGAGACAGAGAGGGAGAGAGGTCTTCTATCTGCTGTTCACTCCCCAGAGGGCCTCAATGGCCAGAAGTGTGCTGATCCAAAGCCAGGAGCCAGGAGCTTCTTCTGGGTTTCCCACGTGGGTGCAGGGGCTCAAACACTTGGGCCATCTTCTACTGCTTTCCCAGGCCATAGCGGAGAGCTGAATGGAAGTGGAGCAGCTTCCATATAGGATGCTGGCACTGCAGGTGGTGGCTTTACCCACAATGCCACAGCACTGACCTCTAAGGTATGTTTAGAGTTAAATGTAAACAATGCACCTGAAATTCAAAGCTGCCTAATCTATTTACCCTAGACCAAAACTTTCTCAGAAAAGTTGTATTTGCACCTGAATTTTGCACATTTTTTTATTACTTCAGCCTTATGGGTCAATTTAAGGCGTACATGGAGAATGAGTCAGGAGGCTGAGTTAGGGACTCTGGGATGCATGTCCATAGTGTCAGCCTTAATAATCACAGCCTTAATAATAAAACTGGTAAAGCCTCAGCTTTCTTCTGTGGGATTTCTTTTTTTTTTTTTTTTTTTTTTTGACAGGCAGAGTGGATAGTGAGAGAGAGACAGAGAGAAAGGTCTTCCTTTTGCCGTTGGTTCACCCTCCAATGGCCGCCGCGGTAGCGCGCTGCGGCTGGCGCACCGCGCTGATCCAATGGCAGGAGCCAGGTGCTTCTCCTGGTCTCCCATGGGGTGCAGGGCCCAAGGACTTGGGCCATCCTCCACTGCACTCCCGGGCCACAGCAGAGAGCTGGCCTGGAAGAGGGGCAACCGGGACAGGATCGGTGCCCCGACCGGGACTAGAACCCGGTGTGCCGGCGCCGCAAGGCAGAGGATTAGCCTAGTGAGCCGCGGCGCCGGCCTCTTCTGTGGGATTTCTTCGAGTCTCTTCTATTGAACTCCAGATCCTTCCAAGTTGTTCCAAGGGAAAACAACAACAACAAAGATGCTGTTTAAGTTTGGGAAATGTTATCTACCATAGCTCTCTTCTGGTGAATCAGAATGCATACTAAGGTGTTAAAGCTCCAAGTGCCTAAATTGATGTTTGCCACAGCATTCTTGGAATATATTTGACCATGGAAACCTTTGGTCAAGAAAGTCCTATTAATATATCAATGAGCTAATGTTCTTTTCAGCATATTCTAGGCAATGCTCTCTTAAGGTGCTATTAATCCTTAATATTGATTGCGACAAAATGAAGAAAAATGAAGAATCTGGATGTTACAAAAAGTTGGAAGAATTGTCTATAAGGGACAAAAGAAAGCAATACAGAAAACCACTTCACAATTTGTCAAGTGCCCTGCCATCTGTGACTTCATAAGTATTGGCAAGCACCACATGAAAACATGAGAGGTTTCTTTTGATGTGGAAAATATTGTCCATAGTGATTCAGAAATAAAATTCATTTGATCTAAAGAGGCAAAAAGGGTTGGGAGAGTTAAATTTGAAATACAAGTGAAAGCTAGATGAGATGAGAACAGTGAAGAAAATGCATAAAATCACAACCTTGGAAGAGGCATTTCAGTGGAAGATTTCATTTCATCTTTATTCCATCTCAGTTCTATATTTAAAATTAAAAATTCAGTTACTTTCTTTTTTTGAAAGTTTTTATTTAATGAATACAAATTTCATAGGTACAGCTTTAGGAATACAGCAGTTCTTTCCCCCATACCCACCCTCCCATCCTGCCTCCATCCCACCTCCTATGCCCTCTCCTATCCCATTTTTCATTAATATTTGTTTTACTTTTCAATTTTTATTTAATAAATATAAATTTCCAAAGTACAACTTTTGAATTATTGCAGATTTTCCCCCTATACCCTCCCACCCACAACTATCCCATCTCCCACTCCCTCTCTCATCCCATTCTTCATCATGATTCATTTTCAATTATCTTTATATATAAAGATCAATTTAGTATATATTTTTAATTATCTTTATATACAGAAAACCAACTGTATATTAAGTAAAGATTTCAACAGTTTGCTCCCACATAGGCACACAGAGTATAAAATACTGTTTGAAGACAAGTTTTACCATTAATTCTCATAGCACAACTCATTAGGGACAGAGGTCTACATGGGAAGTCAGTACACGGGAACTCCTGTTGTTGGTTGAACAGCTGACACTCTTATTTGCTGCATCAGTGATCACCCGAGGCTCTTGTCATGAGCTGTGAAGGCTATGGAAGCCTTTTGATTTCACAAACTCTGTATTTACACAGGACCATAAGCAAGGTGGAAGTTCTTTCCTCCCTTCAGAGAAAACATCCTTCTTTGATGGCCTCTTCTTTCCACTGGTGTCTCACTCACAGAGATCTTTCATGAAGATCACTTTTTGCAGTGTCTTGGCTTTCCATGCGTCAAACGTTCTCATGGGCTTTCCAGCCAGATCAGAATGCCTTAAGGGCTGATTCTGAGATCAGAGTGCTATTTAGGGCATTTGCATTCTGAGTCTGCTGTGTGGCCTGCTTCCCATGTTGGATCATTCTCTCCTTTTAAATTCTATCTACTGTTATTACCAGGCGCTGGGTCTTATTGATGTGATCCCTTTAACACATAATCCTATCTATGTGATCAGTTACACACTTAATATGATCACTTTAGTGAGATGTCATTAGTATCACCCAGTGTAATGAGATTTGGAGTCCCATGGCAAGTTTTTGGCTTTATCATTAGGGGTAGCTCCATTGGAATGTGTGCCAAACTGTACATCTCCCTCTCTTATTCCCACTCTCATTTTTACTAGGATCTGTTTTCAATTAGATTTTAAACACCTATGAATAATTCTGTGTTAAGTAAAGTGTTCAACCAACGGTATTACATAGAAAAAGAAAAGATTAAAAATATAAAATAATAAAACTCTTCCTTGACAGTCAAGACAAGGGCTCATCAAGTCATTGCTTGATAAGTTTTCCCAGTTTTCGTAACAATTAATGCCTTGAAATTATAACTAATCCAAATATGTCCTTTAAAGTGTGAGCCTCTTTCCTCATGTCTTGCATTTTATGAAGATGACTCCTGGCATTGTCTGGAATTTTGGAACTGCTTCATCTGAATTCTCCAAGCCCTTACTTTTTAAAAATATTTATTTATTTACTTAAGAAGGAGAGTTACAGACAGAGAGAGAGGTCTTCCATCCACTGATTCACTCCCCAAAAGGCTGCAACAGCTGGAGCTGGGCCAATCCGAAGCCAGGAGCTTCTTCTGGGTCCCCACGATGGTGCAGGAGCCCAAGCACTTGGGCCATCTTCCGCCTCTTTGCCAGGCCACAGCAGAGAACTGGATTAGAAGAGGAGCAGCCAGGACACAAACGGCACCAACATGCTATGCTGGTGCCACAAGTAGAGGCCTAGCCTACTCTGCCACAGCACCTGCCCTGCCACTCCCTTTCTTAGGAAGAGGGATTTAAAGTGTGTTCTGAAGTTGGACTTCTGTCACGAGAAAATAACAATGTCTTTGTGACTGGAGTGTTTTCAGAGCCTGCTACACAAAACTATATGTAAGTGCTTCTTTGCTGGAAGAGAACAAAAGAATTTCTAAGTAATACATTTGAAAAAGAGCTGGGATCTCTGTGTATGTGCCACCTGGAAACATCAAAGTTGTTTACATGAGCCGAAGTTACTAACATAATAACCACCCTGGTAAATAAAGTTGGGCAGCGTGTGAATTTCTCAATTCTGTTTCAAGTCAAGTCTCTGGTTTTAAAAAAAAAAGGGGGACTTGTTGGTGTCAGGTGGTGCTTCAAGAACAGTGAAAGTGCCTTGGAAAGCAGGCGCAGGTGCACAGAAGGGATTCTGGATTGTGACTTTGCTCCCAAAGTGCTTTTGAACACCATGAAGAATGCATTTATCTATCTGTAGTTCAATAATTAGTGTCACTATTTCTACAGCTACTGGTAGAATAACAAATACTGACAACTGAATTTTGAGGGATACCACTTAAGATCCTTTATTTCATGGCATACTTTGGACTTGATGGGCACATTGTTGTAAGTCTTATTGTAACACAAAATGGAGATACTATTAAGCTTTTGGGGGAGAATTTTTGTGACCTTCACAACAGCAAAGATAATGGATTATTTGGCAGGCTATTTTTTATTGAATTTTTATTTATCCTATAAAGCAGAGCAAAGCATTCATGTAACTGGCATACTATCATAGAACTGGGCTCTAATAAAAAGTTAGTTTTTTTTTATTCTCACTTGACATGGAAGATAACTTTGTCTTTCAGAACTCTAGAGTTGTTTCATGAAGAGCTTGGTGCCCTCAAAAGGGATTTAAGTTGAGTCTCACCTGAATTCTAAGGCAAATCTGAAACTGAAGCAGCTTCATAGAGAAAAGAACTCTCCCTCTCGCTCTCTCCCTCTCACTCTCTCCCTCTCGTCCTCTCCCTCTCTCTCTCTCACACCCACACCCACACACACTCTCACACTCTCTCACACACATACACACTGTCCCATTTCCATAAAGGCTTTGGAGAACATTCTGTTGTGGCTGGTGGCTGCTGTCATGGAGGGGAGAACTCCCCCTGACCGTTTCCCCTGGATTTTCCTTTCTGAGTCTCTGACTCAGTGGCAGCTCTTCTCAGCTTCTCAAATGTGCATTTCATTGTGTAGAAAGGATACAGTCATCCAACGTGGCGCATGCTGGAAATGATTTTCTACCACTTACTAAGTTTTCTTAAACTTTCTTATTAAATCAATTTCCCATATTTTATATATGAAAAATAAATTCCATACTACACTTACAGCTTGATTTTGTAAATTTCTTTATCCTCTTATTTATCAATGCCCAGGATATTTGCTCTGCAAGTCATCCCTGAGATCGTGTGCTTTCAACTCTCATTTTTTTTACCACTATGGTAAAATATTTACTTGTCTTAGAACTATCATAGGCTATGAGAAGAGAATTCAGATAACCCAAAATCATGTATGGGCACAATGGTAGAATGCCTATTTTGATCCTGAGAAACAGTTTTAAAATGCACTGATTTGAAAACTCAAGTACTGTGTTGGACACTTGGTAAGTTTTCAACCAGTATGTGTAGGATTGGATGAGTAACCACTGACTTAAATCATGAATTTTGTGTGTTTGTTTTAATTAACATTATTTTATGTATTTTTCTGCATGTATTAATAAGCTCATTTTTTGCATAAATTTATAAATTCAACCTCTTCTACATAGAACAAATGAGTCCACCATAGTCCACTTAAATAATTATTCTCATTTAATTAATTATTTTTGAATGTCCATTTTATCTGTACAGACAGCAAGACAAATTCATTTACAGATACAGAAACTAGCTTTCCCTGAGTTGAAATAGAATAAACTTTACACACTCAGGGGTGTCTATTTGCAAAAGGAAAGATGAAAACTTACACAAATGCCAGTTAACTATTCTTTGATACCTAAAATTTTGTCTAGGTTCATATTTATCTTTTTATGTGCCTCAAAGAAAATAGAAAAGCCAAATTTTAATCAAAAGTTTATATGTTTGGCTCAAAAAGCTGATAGAAATATTTTTTCCTGTTGAGAAATTATAGTCTAACACTGATATCTCAAAGTCACCAGTAGGAGAATAATTACACTGAAGACTTATAGGCCTTCTTAAATCTCTAACACTTTTTACAAAAAATGGAAATGTTTATTTTCCTTCTCTATTTGCACAGGAATTCTAAATACCCATCATAGGTACACCATGAATTCTATATATCCATCATAGGTACACCATTTATTATTCAAATAAAATCTAGCTGAACTGGTAAAATAAGTGGAGTCATCCATCTCTGTGTTAATGTATTTATGAGAACATTCCCATGTGCAGTAATAGGGATAATAAAGGGTGTAGTACTTCAATAATTTTTTTAAAGATTTATTTATTTATTTTTATTTTTTTAAACTTTTATTTAATGAATATAAATTTCCAGTGTACAGCTTATGGATTACAATGCCTTCCCCTCCCATAACTTCCCTCCCACCCGCAACCCTCCCCCCTCCCGCTCCTTCTCCCCTTCCATTCACATCAAGATTCATTTTCAATTCTCTTTATATACAGAAGATCAATTTAGTATACATTAAGTAAAAATTTCAACAGTTTGCACCCACACAGAAACACAAAGTGAAACATACTGTTGGAGTACTAGTTATAGCATTAAATCAAAATGTACAGCACATTAAGAACAGAGATCCCACATGAGGAGCAAGTGCACAGTGATTCCTGTTGTTGACCCAGCAAATTGACACTCTAGTTTATGGCGACAGTAACCACCCTAGGCTGTCGTCCTGAGTTGCCAAGGCTATGGAAGCCTTCCAAGTTCACCGACTCTGATCATATTTAGACAAGGTCATAAAAGACAGAGTGAGGATAGTAACCAATGATCCTAAGAGTGGCATTTACCAGGTTTGAACAATTATACAGCATTAAGTGGGGAAGAGGACCATCAGTACACACAGGTTGGGAGTAGAGCCATTGGAGGTAGAGTAGAGGTTATGATTACAAAGGAATGAGGCCCAAGTGCGCTAGACAGGGTCTAGAACAAAGGACAGAGTCATTATTAGAGGAGCTAAGAAAGGTGCTGTCTAAGCTACAATGAAGTTTTCTGATTGAGAGGCAAATAGAACCTGATAGAAGGGGCTTGATAATAATCTGGTGGGCTTTAGGCCTTGTAAATTCAGAGGCCCAGACCTATCTATCTCTTCACATGGGGTATATCCTAAGGGAGGTGTGAACCTCCTAGGGGAAGACACTCTGTTGACTTTCATTACTTGGCTGGCCTGGGAGGAGAGCTGGTCAGGTAAAGGCAGGTGACATCTCTAACAAGAAATTTACAGTTCTGCCTGCAATGTTGCTGACCCTACTTGACCATCCCCTCAGCTGCAGTGGTCACTTTGGAAGTTGGGCTGAGTGAAGGGCTTTTCAGCTTGGAGCCAATAAGATCTGTGGCTCTGACCTGGGCATCCTTCGACTCCAGGGCAGGTCCATTTCCAGTGATCCAACTCTTGGCAGAGCTGCCAGGGCTCTTCACAAGCTGACTTCTGCTGAAGCCCAGGCTCACCACATTGAAAGCCACTGCAGTGGACTGGCCTGTTGGGTCTCCTTGAGGGCAGATCACTGTACAGATCAGCCATTAATAGGCCTGCCACCCATTGCTTCTGATGCCAAGCTTTCTTTTCCTCCTGGTTTGTGTTAAAGCAGACCAGAGGATGCAAGTCAAGGGAGTGCCCGTGTCCCATCTCTAATCTTCGGTGGCCTGAACTACAAGTCTATAGTCACAGGAATGTTCTGTAGTAGTTTTTCTAAGGTAGACAATACTCATGAGGAAAAGTATATTCTCACTTTAAAACTTTCTTTCCCTTTGGTCTGAAAGGGAGGTTTTTTCTACTTACTGTATACTTCGCTGAAGGCAAAGTAAATCTAGCTATGAGATTATTATTTCAGTTCTTATTTTGGCTATGCTATTACAGAAAAATGTTAGCCATCTCTTTTATAAGTTCTAAAGATTAAATTGTGCATCCTACAGATTCTTTTATAATAGAATTAGTTTCCTACCTTGAGGAGAATATAGAAATGAAAGAACAAGTTGGGCTTAGGATAGAGAAATGAGGGAGCAAGTCCTAGATCGCTTTCTGACAATAGCAATATTACTTGAATACTTAGCAAACAGTTTCAACCATTAGATAACAACTTAAGAAAACATTTACCCAGAAGCTCCAATGCCTTCTCTAAATTTTTTTTATTAAACTTTTATTTAATGAATATAAATTTCCAAAGTATAGCTTATGGGTTACAATGGCTTCCCCCCTCCCATAACTTCCCTCCCGCCCGCAACCCTCCCCTTTCCCGCTCCCTTTCCCTTTCCATTCATGTAAAGATTCATTTTCAATTCTCTTTGTATACAGAAGATCAGTTTAGTATATATTAGGTAAAGATTTCAACATTTTGCCCATATAGCAACATAAAGTGAAAAAACTACCATTGGATTACTAATTATAGCATTAAATAGCAATGTACAGCACATTAAAGACAGAGATCCTACATATTTTTTTTTCAAATTAATTTTCTATGCCATTTCCATTTTAACACCAGGTTGTTTTTTTTCATTTCCAATTCTCTTTATATACAGAAGATCACTTCAGTATATAATTAGTAAAGACCTCATCAGTTTGTGCCCACACAGAAACGCAAAGTATAAAAATACTGTTTCAGTACTAGTTATAACATCACTTCGCTTTAGACGACACATTAGGGACAGATCCCACATGGGGTGTAAGTACACAGTGACTCCTGTTGCTGACTTAACAATTTGACACTCCTGTTCATGGCGTCAGTAATCTCCCTAGGCTCTAGTCATGAGTTGCCAGGGCTATGGAAGCCTTTAGAGTTCGCTGACTTTGATCTTATTCCGATAGGGTCATAGTCAAAGTGGAAGTTCTCTCCTCCCTTCGGAGAAGGGTACCTCCTTCTTTGATGGCCCCGTTCTTTCCACTGGGATCTCACTCACAGAGATCATTCATTTAGGTCTTTTTTTTTTTTTTTCCATGATATCTTGGCTTTCCATGCCTGCTATACTCTCATGGGCTCTTCCGCCAGATCCGAATGCCTTGAGGGCTGATTCTGAGGCCAGAGTGTTGTTTAGGACATCTGCCATTCTATGAGTCTGCTGTGTATCCCACTTCCCATGTTGGATCTTTCTCTCCCTTTTTGATTCTATCAGTTAGTATTAGCAGATACTTGTCTTGTTTGTGTGATCTCTTTGACTCTTAGACCTATCAGAGCTATCAATTGTGAGCTGAAATTGATCACTTGGACTAGTAAGATGGCATTGGTACATGCCATCTTGATGGGATTGTGTTGGAATCCCCTGGCACATTTCTAACTCGACCATTTGCGGCCAGTCCGATTGAGCATGTTCCAAATTGTTCATCTCCTCCCTCTCTTTTTCCACTCTTAGATTTAAGATTTATTTATTTATTTGAGAGGTAGAGTTACACAGAGGCAGAGGGAGAGAGAGAGAGAGAGAGAGAGAGAGAGAGAGAGAGAAAGTGAGAGAGAGAGAGGTCTTGCATCTGCTGGTTCACTCCCCACATGAAAGCAACGGCTGGAGCTGGGCTGATCTGAAGCCAGGAGCTTCTTTCGGGTCTCCCACATGGGTTCAAGGGCCCAAGGGCTTGGGACATCTTCTGCTTTCCTAGGCCAAGGCAGACAGAGAGCTGGTTTGGAAGTGGAGCAGCCGAGACTTGAACCAGCGTCCGTATGGGATGCTGGCACCACAGATGGCAGCCTTACCTGCTACACCACTGTGTTGTCCCCTTAAAATAAAGTAAAGATGACTTTATTAAAAGTAATCTTTTAATAAAATTTAATCTGTCTTTCAAACTTTGTATCATTTTCAATTCTTAAAAATCTTAGTGTTAAATATCATGATTGTTCATTAAATAACCCACTTCTATTCCTCTTCACTTTTAAAATTCAAAAGTGCAGTAATTAATTTCTCTCTTAACACCACATTTATAGTCTCTCAGACCCCTTCTTTATGACATCCTCAGCATCATCAATTTCAAAACTAAGATGGAACATCTTGTGTTTAATTTGCCATTACTCAGTTGGTGTGAATACTATTACTGCTTTTAAGTCCTTTATATCTTACTCTGCTGTTCTCTCTCATTTTCACATAAACTGGTGTTCAAGCTCTGAAATAGATCCTGTTATGTGGAAAGAGTCAATTAATTCACACTTTGATCTAATAAGATAAGCTCTATCCTTGGACAGGATTTATGGGCATGACAGTAAAGTCTCTCACTTTATCCCAATAGAATCCTCCCAGTTCAACAAGCTGTTAGGCATTTGGAAATCTTTTCTGATTTTCTATATATGGCTTTTCAGTCTAGCTTTCCACACTTCCATGGTGTAAATTATCCTTTTTTAAAATCTAAAATGTGCTTGAAATATTTCTGAAAATAGTTCCAACATAGACAGTGTTTAATTGAAGATGGAGCTGTAGTTCAAATGCGTATTCCTGAATTCTCATCAGGCATCTAAAACAGCAGGCAGCAAACTATCTTCTTTTGAGCTAAGCACCTATTAAAGCTACTGGCTACATTTGTTGTAATACCAGCCAGTTGGAATGAAGTCACTTCTGACCGATTTATCAATCAAACTCATATAGACTACAATTTTGACCTACTCACTCCAAGTAATAATCTCATTGCAGTTTTTTAAAAATTAGCCCACACATCTATTTTTAACTCTCAAGCTCCTTACGCGTTTCTCTGGCAGATAAAAGTATAGAACAACACAGATCCTTATTTATAATGATAATGTATTTTGAAAAGTGATTTGTAAGTCATTCTTTCAATTTTTCCCCAAAACTATGCTATATTTATGTTCTTCCAGCCATCCTCAAATTTTTATTCTTATCACTTACCATAATACAGAGCCTAAAAAAAATTAGTGTGAAACAAATAACTAAATGTAGCACTTACACTGTAAACTTAGTCACAATAAAAGAAAATCACTCCTATAGAAAAATGTTTCCCAAGTTCCATGTTGAAATGCTGGCAACTACAAACTCAAAGCACTAATATGCTAGCATAAGAAATTGTTACCAGCTTTCCCCACTTGTGAGTAGAACCTTCTCTGGTTCTAGTAGATGAATCTTCTGGGAGCACTGGTAGATGCTGCATAGCTGGCTCTACTCCCCTTCTGCTGGTTCCATGAACTGGTTTTCTGCTGCTCTGGGTCCTCTATGCAGTTTCACATATTTTTATTTAAACTACCACCCCTGATGAAGGGTGAAAAATCCCATTCCTAAGGGTTTTATTTTCTTTTTCGTTTTGTCATTTTCCTTTGTGCTACTAAAGTATAATCTTTAAAAAGAAAGAAACAAAGCCCTTCCACTCTCATTTTTATTTCCTCTTTATATTTTCTTTTAAAAATATTATTTTATTTATTTTTATTTATTTTTTATTAAACTTTTATTTAATGAATATAAATTTCCAAAGTATAGCTTATGGGTTACAATGGCTTCCCCCTCCCAAAACTTTCCTCCCACCCACAACCCTCCCCCCTCCCGCTCCCTCTCCCCTTCCTATCACATCATGATTCATTTTCAATTCTCTTTGTATACAAAAGATCAGTTTAGTATATATTAGGTAACGATTTCAACATTGCCCCCATATAGTAACACAAAGTGAAAAGAAAAGAAAAAAAATACTGTTGGAGTACTAGTTATAGCATTAAATAAGTGTGTACAGCACATTAAAGACAGAGATCCTACATAATATATATATTTTTTAAATTAATTAATTTTCTATGCCATTTCCAATTTAACACCAGGTTTTTTTTTTCATTTCCAATTATCTTTATATACAGAAGATCGATTCAGTATGTAATTAGTAAAGATCTCATCAGTTTGTACCCACGCAGAAACACAAAGTGTAAAAATACTGTTTCAGTACTAGTTATAGCATCAGACACTATAAGAAACAATGACCTGATCAGCTTTTGTCCTGACTCTAGATGTACAATGTAATACTTTATCCTTTTTAGTATTTGTTGTTGTAGTAGTTGTTCTAGTACTAGTGGTTAAACTCTGTAAATAGCACACAATTATTCTTGGGTGTTTAAATTTTTTTTTTATTAAACTTTTATTTAATGAATATAAATTTCCAAAGTATAGCTTATGGGTTACAATGGCTTCCCCCCTCCCATAACTTCCCTCCCGCCCGCAACCCTCCCCTTTCCCACTCCCTTTCCCCTTCCATTCATGTAAAGATTCATTTTCAATTCTCTTTGTATACAGAAGATCAGTTTAGTATATATTAGATAAAGATTTCAACATTTTGCCCATATAGCAACATAAAGTGAAAAAACTACCATTGGATTACTAATTATAGCATTAAATAGCAATGTACAGCACATTAAAGACAGAGATCCTACATAATTTTTTTTTCAAATTAATTAATTTTCTATGCCATTTCCATTTTAACACCAGGGTTTGTTTTTTTTTTTTTTTTCATTTCCAATTCTCTTTATATACAGAAGATCAATTCGGTGTATAATTAGTAAAGACCTCATCAGTTTGTGCCCACACAGAAACGCAAAGTATAAAAATACTGTTTCAGTACCAGTCATAGCATCACTTCGCTTTAGACGACACATTAGGGACAGATCCCACATGGGGTGTAAGTACACAGTGACTCCTGTTGCTGACTTAACAATTTGACACTCCTGTTCATGGCGTCAGTAATCTCCCTAGGCTCTAGTCATGAGTTGCCAGGGCTATGGAAGCCTTTAGAGTTCGCTGACTTTGATCTTATTCCGATAGGGTCATAGTCAAAGTGGAAGTTCTCTCCTCCCTTCGGAGAAGGGTACCTCCTTCTTTGATGGCCCCGTTCTTTCCACTGGGATCTCACTCACAGAGATCATTCATTTAGGTCTTTTTTTTTTTTTTTCCATGATATCTTGGCTTTCCATGCCTGCTATACTCTCATGGGCTCTTCAGCCAGATCTGAATGCCTTGAGGGCTGATTCTGAGGCCAGAGTGTTGTTTAGGACATCTGCCATCCTATGAGTCTGCTGTGTATCCCACTTCCCATGTTGGATCTTTCTCTCCCTTTTTGATTCTATCAGTTAGTATTAGCAGATACTTGTCTTGTTTGTGTGATCTCTTTGACTCTTAGACCTATCAGAGCTATCAATTGTGAGCTGAAATTGATCACTTGGACTAGTAAGATGGCATTGGTACATGCCATCTTGATGGGATTGTGTTGGAATCCCCTGGCACATTTCTAACTCGACCATTTGCGGCCAGTCCGATTGAGCATGTTCCAAATTGTTCATCTCCTCCCTCTCTTTTTCCACTCTTAGATTTAACAGGGATCACTTTTCAGTTAAAATTTAAACACCTAAGAATAATTGTGTGTTAATTACTGAGTTCAACCAATAGTACTAGAACAACAACAACAACAACAAATACTAAAAAGGATAAAGTATTACATTGTACATCTAAAGTCAGGACAGGAGCTGATCACTGAAGAGTGATCCCTGTTAAATTTAAGAGTGGAAAAGGAGAGGGAGGAGATGCACAGTTTGGGACATGCACAATCAGTCTTGCCCCAAATGAAGGAGTTAGAAATGTGCCAGGGGATTCCAATACAATCCCATCAAGGTGGCATGTACCAATGCCACCTCGCTAGTCCAAGTGATCAATCTCAGTTCACATTCGATGGCTTAGACAGGTCTAAAAATCAAAGGGATCACACAAACAAGACAAGTGTCTGCTAATACTAACTGATAGAATCAAAAAAGGAGAGAAAGATCCAACATGGGAAGTGGGATACACAGCAGACTCATAGAATGGCAGATGTCCTAAACAACACTCCGGCCTCAGAATCAGCCCTTAAGGCATTCGGATCTGGCTGAAGAGCCCATGAGAGTATTGTAGGCATGGAAAGCCAAGATACCATGGAAAAGAAAAAAAGAAGAAGACCTAAATGAAAGATCTCTGTGAGTGAGATCCCAGTGGAAAGAACGGGGCCATCAAAGAAGGAGGTACCTTTCTCTGAAGGGAGGAGAGAACTTCCACTTTGACTATGACCCTATCGGAACAAGATCAAAGTCAGCGAACTCTAAAGGCTTCCATAGCCCTGGCAACTCATGACTAGAGCCTAGGGAGATTACTGACGCCATGAACAGGAGTGTCAAATTGTTAAGTCAGCAACAGGAGTCACTGTGTACTTACATCCCATGTGGGATCTGTCCTTAAAAATATTATTTTAGAGGCAGAGAGATAGGAAAAAAATGCAGGGGAGTGAGAGAGAGTGAGAGAGAGAGAGGTCACTCCCATTGGCTGGTTCACTGCCCAAATGCTTGCAATGGCTAGCTTGAGCTGGGCTGCGCTTATACCCAGAGCTGGGAAACACAGTCCAGGTCTCCACCTTTTGCTCTTACTGCTGCATGCCAGGGTCTGTATTGGCAGGAAACTGGAGTCAGGAGGTGGAGCCTAGAACTGAACCCAAGCACTATACAATGTGGGATGTAGGCATCTTTACTAGGCTAAACACCTACTCCTTATATTTTCTTTTCTGTTTCACAATAAGGAAGTAGAATTTTATATAAATTTAAAAAATAGTCTTTTTGCCTTCAAAGCACAATGAAAAGATTATTATTTTTATCATTATTAATTAGAATGGTTGTGATTAGACTTTCCTGGTCACTTTAACAGGCATGGGCCAGAGTCTGAAGGTATCAGAATGAGATTAAGGCTTCATGGGTCTTAAACAGACTATCAGTTCACTTTGGCCAAATTGGTACTGATAAAAAAATGAATCTGAAATTCAGTGACAGGCAACAATGACAATTATGTCTTGCTTCTGCTGGGCCTCAGCAGATTGAAGCTGGGATTGGCAAAAGCTGGAGGTGAGGTTCAGGTCGGCTCCAGATGTCTGTCATTCTTGTGAAATAAGTGCACAACTCAAGACATGTTCTTTGCATGCTGTGGCAAAGGTCAGAGAACAAATCCAGCTGCCTAAGTGTATCTCAAGTCTTTGCTTGTTGATAAAGCAAGTCACCTGTCCTAGCTCATGGGAAAGACTGGCAAGTATACTTCCCATCTTCAAGAGGAACAGCAAAATCCCATGGCTAAGGGTAGAAACAAGGAAAGATGTAGAGCTGAGAACAATGCAAGCTACCACCACAGTCCACCCAGATGCAGAACATGTGTATGCCTCAGGGATGCTAGTAATCTGGCACCTGCTAAAACCAATGTCCTTTAAATAGTTGTTTAGCTGTATTTAGTGGAGCTGGAGAGAAATTGAATGTCTATTTGGAACAAATTGTGTAAAGAAAATTTTATTGGCTATTTTACTTTTGTTTGCCAAACTGGTATCAATATTTTTGGGGAAAAAAAACAAAGATAGTGTTAGTAGTTAAGAAGGCAGGTTCTGAGGCAGATTTCCTGGGGTTTAATACCAGGTCTGTCATTTATTGTGTGACTAGAGCAAGTCATTGAACCTAAGTTCAGATATAATTGCTATTAGTATGATGGCTCGCCTCTCTTTAACTTCGTTTTTTTTTTATTAAACTTTTATTTAATGAATATAAATTTCCAAAGTATAGCTTATGGGTTACAATGGCTTCCCCCCTCCCATAACTTCCCTCCCGCCCGCAACCCTCCCCTTTCCCGCTCCCTTTCCCCTTCCATTCATGTAAAGATTCATTTTCAATTCTCTTTGTATACAGAAGATCAGTTTAGTATATATTAGGTAAAGATTTCAACATTTTGCCCATATAGCAACATAAAGTGAAAAAACTACAACTTCGTTTTTTAAATGCCAAACCAGAAAACTTCTTGGGGGGCAAAGAATTTAAACTTTAAGCCATACGATTATTGCACTTCAATACACCTCCATCTTTCAGTTTTTGGAATTTCAGATGATTGCAATGGACTTTTGGCTGCCTTCAACTGAAAATGTTCATTAAAAATATTCAGTACAGCTGGGTCTGCAGTAGAGCAAAATGTTTACTTGAGGGCATTGTGAACTTGTGAAAGGAAGAATTTAAAATTTGAACACTTATTCCTGTTACATTTTAGTGATTTTACAGATTGGTCCCTCATGCAGCTGTTGGCATGCCTTTCCCCCTTAATATTGCACTGCTTCTTTTGGTCCCAAACAAGAGGACAGAACTGAATCTCTTTAAGAAACTGATTAATCAGGAAGGGTCCAGAATGCTATTCTATGAGAGGTAATAAAACATCACTGGCCTTGTAAGAACATGCACGCTATGGGGTTGAATGGAGTGTATTTATAAGCTACTTGAAGTGGGAGGTGAGATTGCAAAAGGCATATTTGAATAAAGAATCCAAGTAATTCTAGAAGATAAGAGAATTTAGTCACCAGATGGACTTAAATTTTTTGTGTGGGATATGAAAATTTGGGACCTGGGTTGAATGACAAGGGGCAGTTAAGAAAGCTGCCCACATTTTCAACAGAAAGCAGAGAAGACCATGGTGATTGCAATGTCCTGTCTTCTAAATGGTTGTTAAATATTCACATAGTTGTTTTGAAAACACCACCAAGGGCTGGCATTTGGCACAGTGGGTTAAGCCAGCACTTGGACACCTGCATCACATATCAGAGTGTTGGTATGAATCTGCACTAACCTGCTTCTGATCCAGATTCCTATCAGTGCATTTCTGTAGGTAGAAGATAATGCCTTAAGTATTTTGGTTCCTGCCACCCATATGAGAGACTAGGATGGAGTTCCTGGCTCCTGGCTTAGGCCTGGTGTAGCCATAGTTTTGATCATTTGGGGTATGAACCAGTAGATGGAAAATTCTCTCTCTCTTTCTCTCCCTCTCTCTCTTTCCACTTATCTTGTAGGGGAACATATATAAATAAACATTAAAATAAAACAAAATTTCAAGCCTTTCTGAGGCATCTGTGTATCTTGGTTTGTCTGTAATATGTGGATTACTTCTTGCCTTTCATATTGGTCCTGCTAAATCGATCTTAGGCCAAGGGAAAAAAGTAGTATACAAGCACTATGGTGAGTACAGTGTTCCTTAGCAGGCATTTATTAAGTAGTTATTGGGTAGTAGACATACTTTTAGGTAATAAAGATAAAAATATTGCCCCAAATGGTGGAGTTAGAAATGTGCCAGGGGATTCCAATACAATCCCATCAAGGTTGCATGTACCAATGCCATCTCACTAGTCCAAGTGATCAATTTCAGTTCACAATTGATGGCTCTGATAGGTCTAAGAGTCAAAGGGATCACACAAACAAGACTAGTGTCTGCTAATACTAACTGATAGAATCAAAAAGGGAGAGAACAATCCAACATGGGAAGCGGGATACACAGCAGACTCATAGAAGGGCAGATGTCCTAAATAGCACTCTGGCCTCAGAATCAGCCCTTAAGGCATTTGGATCTGGCTGAAGAGCCCATGAGAGTATTTTAGGCATGGGAAGACAAGACACTCTGGAAAAAAAAAAAGAGGACCTAAATGAAAGATCTCTGCAAGTGAGATTCCAGTGGAAAGAACGGGGCCATCAAAGAAGGAGGTACCTTTCTCTGAAGGGAGGAGAGAACTTCCACTTTGACTATGATCTTGTCTGAATAAGATCGAAGTCGCTGAACTCAAAAGGCTTCCATAGCCTTAGCAACTCATGACTAGAACCTAGGGAGATTTCTGACGCCATAAACAAGAGTGTCAAATTGTTAAGTCAACAACAGGAGTCACTGTGTACTTACTCCTCATGTGGGATCTCTGTCCTAATGGGTTGTTCAATGTGAAGTAATGCTATAACTAGTACTCAAACAGTATTTTACACTTTATGTTCTGTGTGGGTGCAAACTGATGAAATCTTTGCTTAACATATACTAAATCAATCTTCTGTATATAAAGATAATTGAAAATGAATCATGATGTGAATGGAATGGGAGAGGGAGCAGGTGATGGGAGGGGTGCGAGTGGGAGGTAAGTTATGGGGGGGGGAGCCATTGTAATCCATAAACTGTACTTTGGAAATTTATATTTACTAAATAAAAGTTAAAAAAAGATAAAAATATAAAAATAGAGAACCTTTTCTCAATGCATTAGTGCTTTAATCATAGTATATTATGTAAATTAATCACTTCTATACCAATATGGCAAATTTATTATTTAGTGAAGACTTAGCTCTGGCTGAGATACTAATATCTGCTGTAGTTCCTGCCAATGGTTTGATGTTAATCACTTTCTTACTTTCAGTGATACTGGCCTCCTCATCACCCAGTTCCAGTGTCATACCTGTGATGATTAATTTTATGTTCAACTTGACTAGGCTAAGAGATACCTAGGTAGCTATTAAGCATTATTTCTGGGTGTGTGTGTGTATGGGGGGGGGAGAGAGAGAGGGGGGAAGAGAGGGGGGGAAGAGAGAGAGAGAGAGAGATGGTACTTCTAGGTGAGAATAGAATTTTAATTGGTAGACTAAAGATCACACTTACCAGTGGGGATGGAGGTTATATCATCAATGAGAGCCAGAGTAGAATAAAAAGGCAGAGGAAGAGCTCTTCTTCAGTTGGGGATATTCATTCTCTGCCACCCTCAGATATCAGGGCTCCCGTTTCTCCAGGATTTTGGGCCAGGGACTCATACCAACATCCCCACTTTAACTCTTTTTTTTCAACTTTTATTTAATAAATATAAATTTCCAAAGTACAACTTTTGGATTATAGCAGCTTCCCCCCCCCCCATAATATCTCTCCTACCTGCAAACCCTCCCATTTCCCGCTCCCTCTCCCATTCCATTCTTCATCAAGATTCATTTTCAATTATCTTTATATACAGAAGATCAATTTAGTATATACTAAGTAAAGATTTCAACAGACTGCACCCACACAGACACACAAAGTATAGAGTACTGTTGGAGTAGTAGTTTTACCTTTAATTCACATAGTACAACACATTAAGGACAGAGATTCTACATGGGGTGTAGGTGCACAGTGAATCCTGTTGTTGATTTAACAATTGTTAAATCATAAACTCTTGTTTATGGTGTCAGTATTCACCCAAGGCTCTTGCCATGAGCTACCAAGGCTATGGAAGCCTCGAGTTCACAAACTCTGATCTTATTTAGACAAGGCCATGTTCAAAGTGGAAGTTCTCTCCTCCCTTCAGAGAAAGGTACCTCCTTCTTTGATGGCCCGTTCTTTCTGCTGGAATCTCACTCACAGATCTTTCATTTAGGTCATTTTTTTTTTTACCACAACTTCTTGGCTATCTATGCCTGAGAAACTCTCATGGGCTTTTTAGCTAGATCTGAATGCCTTAAGGGCTGATTCTGAGGCCAGAGTGCTATTTAGGGCATTTGCAATTCTATGAGTCTGCTGTGTATCCTGCTTCCCATGTAGGATCATTCTCTCCTTTTTAATTCTATCAATTATTTGCAGACACTGGTCTTATGTATGTAATCCCTCTGACACTTAATCCTATCTTTTTGATCAATTATGAACTTAAACTGATCACTTTAACTAGTGAGATGGCATTGGTACATTCAACCTTGATGGGATTGAATTGGAATCCCTTGGCATGTTTCTAGCTCTACCATTAGGGATAAGTCTGAGTGAGCATGTGCCAAACTGTACATCTCCTCCTTCTCTTATTCCCATTCTTACATTAACAGGGATCACTTTTCAGTTAAATTTAATGCCTAAGAATAATTGTGTGTTAATTAAAGAGTTCAACCAATGGTATTAAGTAGAACAAAAAAAATACTATTCTATAGAGTACATTTTCTATAATTTCTTTATCCAGTCTTCTATTGATGGGCATGTAGTTTGATTCTATGTCTTAGCTATTGTGAATTGAGCTGCAATAAATAATTAGGTGCAGACAGCTCTTTTATTTGCCAATTAAATATCCTTTGCTGGGAATTTTCCTGGTCCCCCAACTTTCAGATAGAAGATAGTGGGACATTGTGGCCTCTATGATTACATGAGCCAATTCTCATAAATCACCCCTGCTTTAACAATAAAGTCTGGTATATATTGTATGATTGTAATCAAATACCTGAATATGATTGGATGGAAATACTCACCTATGCTTAAGAAGTCAAATTAAATGTACAACCACAAATCTCAAGTGAGTGCTTAGCCCTATTAGGCAATACAGTATTTTTTAGTAGATTCCATTTCTTTCTCTTTGATGTAGCTGTTTTATTCTTCATTCTATTTTCATAAACTTCTTATGTTTTACATCTCGTTCTTATTCCTAGTTGATGACATAATGCTCAGAGAAGCACTTCTACTCATCATCAAATCTGGCTACTTCTTGACTAATATATTCTACTTGCCCTCCAGTTTACAAAGATGAGATGGTCTTGCTTTCACCTGTGGCCAATACTTCATCTGAGTACTGGATCCTCCATTCCTACTTATTTTCTGATTTTCTCTGTCACTGCACTATCTCAACTCTCACTTCCTTCATCAACTTTTCCTTCTCCATCATAGCATTCCCATGAACTTTTTTTAACTTTTATTTAGTAAATGTAAATTTCCAAAGTACAGTTTATGGATTACAATGTCCCCCCCCCCCCATAACTTACCTCCCACTCATACCCCTCCCATCTCCCGCTCCCTCTCCCATTCCATTCACATCCTGATTCATTTTCAATTATCTTTATATACAGAAGATTGATTTAGTATGTATTAAGTAAAGATTTCATCAGTTTGCACCCACACAGAACATAAAGTGTAAAATACTGTTTGAGTACTAGTTATAGCATTACTTCACATTGGACAACCCATTAAGGACAGAGATCCCACATGAGGAGTAAGTACACAGTGACTCCTGTTGTTGACTTAACAATTTGACACTCTTGTTTATGGCGTCAGAAATCTCCCTAGGCTCTAGTCATGAGTTGCTAAGGCTATGGAAGCCTTTTGAGTTCAGCGACTTCGATCTTATTCAGACAAGATCATAGTCAAAGTGGAAGTTCTCTCCTCCCTTCAGAGAAAGGTACCTCCTTCTTTGATGGCCCTGTTCTTTCTACTGGGATCTCATTTGCAAAAATCTTTCATTTAGGTTCTCTTTTTTTTTTCCAGAGTGTCTTGTCTTCCCATGCCTAAAATAATATCATCCCATGAACTTATAAATATGGTGTTAGCAGTTTGTTTTTTTTTTTTTTAAAGTTGCTTGTTTACTTGAAAAGTAGAATTTCAGAATGAGAAGGAGAGGTCTTCCATTCACTTGTTCACTCTCCAAATGGCTTCAACAGTAAGGGTGGGGCCAGGCTGAAGCCAGGAGCCTGTAACTCCATCCAGGTTTCCTGAATGGGTGGCAGGGGTCCAAGTACTTGGGCCTTCTTTTGCTGCTTTCCAGGCACATTAGCACGGAGATGGATTGGAAGTGGAGCAGCCGAGACTTGAGCCTGTGCCCAAATGGGATGCCAGCATCATAGGTAGCAGCTTAACCCAGTATGCCACAATGCTGGACTCCGTTTTCACCTTTTAAATGAATATCTTTTCTTGATTTTATTTTACCCTCATTCCATTTCATTTCTCTACTCCTCTTTATGTTAAAATTCCTTACAAAAGTTTTTATACTTGCTGTGTCCATTTCTTATTCTTTTATGAAAAATTATTCTTCCAATCCTTCCACAGACTTCACCATGGCCACTTCCCTTTTTGTTTTTTTTTTGCCAGTTAGTGTCAGTTATTTGAATTCACCTCATTCAGCCTATCAAATCTCACATTCCTCACTTGCTTCTTGAACACTGGAATATCTAAGCTTCTCCTTTTTTATTATTTGTTTGTATTGACAAACAATAATTGTACATATTTATGGCGTTCAATGTAATATTTCCATACATGCATATATTTTAATGATCAACTTCCAATAATTAGAATACATTGCTTCATATATTCAAGATTTCTTTGTATATGAAAATTCAAAAATCTTACTTCAGCTATTTAGAAAAATGCAATATGATATTGTTAACTATTATTTCCCTACTATTCAATAGAACACCAGGAAGATTATTTTTACAATAAGGAAAGAACACTTTTTAATTAAATAAAAGTAAAACTTTCTGGTATTTAATATATATATATATATATATATATATATATATATATATAAATGAGATGGAATTCAAAGAAGAATCCAAGAATGATATGTCTTTTGTGAGCACTTAGACATAACTAAATTGTATGAGAAATAAGAATATCCTCCACTTAATACATTAAAATGAAGTAAATCTTTGAGAACAGGTTTTTTTTTAAAGATGTATTTTATTTATTTGAAAGATAGAGTTACAGGGAGGAGTAGAGACAGAGAGATAGAGATGTCTTCCATATGCTGGTTCACTTCCCAAATGGCCACAATAGCTGGAGCTGAGCTGATCTGAAGCCAGAATCCAGGAGCTTCCTCCAGGTCTCCCATGTGGGTGCAGGGGCCTAAGGACATGGGCCATTCTCTGCTGCTTTCCCAGGCACATCATCAAAGAGCTGGATTGGAAGTGGAGCTGTTAGAATTTGAACCTGTTCTCACATGGGATGCCAGAGCTGCAGGTCAGGGCTTTAACCCACCGTACTAGAGCACCAGCCCCAGAACAGGTTTTACTGTTAACTCTCATAATCCAACTCTTTGAGGACAGAGGTCCTGCATGGGAAATTAGTGCACAGTGACTCCTGTTAATTTAACATACTCTAATGTATGATGTCCGTGATCACCCAATGCTCTTGACATCAGCTGCCTAGGATATAAAAGCATTTTGAATTCACAAACTCCTTCAGTATTTAGCCAAGGCCATAAGCAAAGTAGAAGTTCCCTTCTCCCTTCAGAGAAAAGTATATCCTTCTTTGATGACCACTTCATTCCACTGGGGTCTTGTCCAAAGACGCCCTTCATGTAGGCCTTATTTTGCCACAGTGTCTTGGCTTTCCATGCCTAAAATGCTCTCATGGGCTTTTAAGCCAGACCAGAATGCCTTAAGGGCTGATTCTGAGGTCAGAGTGCTACTTAAAGTGATGGTCATTCCATGAGTTGCTGTGTTGGAGCAGTCACTGCTTCCCACATTGGAGCATTCACTCCTTTTTAATTTTATTATTATTATCAGCCAATTGATCCTATTTATATGATCACTTTAAGACTTAATACTATATATATGATCACTTTAACACTTAATCCTATCCATATGATCCCTTTAACACTTAAGCTACTTTTTTACCAACCAGCTTAAGAGGATTTGGTGTCCCATGGCAAGTTTTTAAACTGTACCCTTAGAACTAAGCCCATAGAAATCTATGCAAACTATACAGCATTACAGTACAAACTTCATATAATTCATAATTACAACTTTAGGAACATGGTGGTTCTTCCCACTGTGCCTGCCCCTCCACCCATACTCCCATCGCTCTTCCTCCTCTCTTATTCCAGCTCTTATTTTTTACTAAGACCTATTTTCAATTGACTTTATACACATATGATTAACTCTATGTTAAGTAAAGATTTCAAAAATTAGTATTTTTTAAAAAATTATATTTACTAAATAAAAAAATAAAAGTATCATGTCACACACACACACACACACAAAGAAAACAAGAAAGGAGATGGAGACAGAGTGTGCAGAGAAGGAGGAAGGAAATAGGGAGATTTGTCTCCAGAAAACATGTAAAGCAAGTGTTGTTTTTTAATAAAAAGCTTTTATTGAATAAATATAAATTTCTTAAATACAAAAAAAATTGTTCCTCAACAGTCAAGACAAGGGATATTCAAGTCATTGCTTCTCAAAGTATCAATTTCAATTCTACAGTTGCCTTTTAGGTGCTCTATTAGTTCTCACAGGTCCTGGAGATAATGTGGTGTTTGTCCATTTGAGACTGGCTTATTTCATTAAGTACAGTGTTTTCTAGATTCATCCATTTTTGTTGTAAATGACTGGATTTTATTTTTTAACCACTGTATAGTATTCCACGGTGTACATATTCAATAATTTCTTTATCCAGTCTTCAGTTGATAGGCATTTGGGTTGATTCCATATCTTAGCTATTGGAAATTGAGCCACAATAAACATAGGGGTGCAGATATTGCTTTTGTATGCCGATTTCATTTCCCTTTCGTAAATTTACAGGACTGGGATGGCTGGTCATATGGTAGGTCTATATTCAGTTGTCTGAGGTATCTCCATAATATGTTCTCTAGTGGCTTTACCAATTTACATTTCCACCAACTGCATTAGGGTACCTTTTTCCCCACATCCTTGCCAGCATTCATTGTTTGTTATTTCTGTATAAAGGCTATTGTAACTGGGATGAGGTAGAACCTCACTGTGGTTTTGATTTTCATTTCCATGATGGCTAGTGATCCTGAACATTTTTTCATGTGTCTGTTGGCCATTTGGATTTTCTCTTTTGAAAAATGTCTATTTAAGTAATTTGCCCATTTCTTCACTGGGTTGTTTTGTTGTTGAGTTTTTTGATCTCTTTATATATTCTGGTTATTAATCTTTTATCAGTAGAATAGTTTGCAAATAATTTCTCCCATTCTGTCAGTTGCTTCTTCACTTTCCTGAGTGTTTCTTTTGTTGTACAGAGCTTCTCACTTTGAAGTAATCCCACTTGTTAATTTTGGCTTTGATTTCTTGTGCCTCTGGGGTCTTTTCCAAGAAGTCTTTGCCTATGCAAAGTCATTCAGAATTTATCCAATGTTTTCTAATAGTTTGATGGTATCAGGTTATAGACTTAGCTCTTGGTCCATTTTGAGTGGATTTTTGTGTAAGTTGTAAATTAGTGGTCTTGCTTCATGTTTCTGCATGTGGAGATCCAGTTTTCCCAGCACCATTTGTTGAAGACACTATCCTTCCTCCAGGGATTGCTTTTAGTCCTTGGTCAAATATAAGTTGGTTGTAGATTCTTGGGTTGATTTCTGCTGTTTCTATTCATTCCATTGGTCTAGCCATCTGTTTTTATACCAGTACCAGGCTGTTTTAATTATAACTGCCTTGTAGTATGTCATAAAATCTGGTATTGTGTTGCCTTTGGCTTTGTTTTTGTTGCATAGGATTGCTTTAACTATTTGGGGTCTCCTGTGTTTCCATATGAATTTTGGCATCATTTTTTATGTATCTGAGAAGAATGTTCTTGGTATTTTGACTTGTATTGCACTGAATCTGTAAGTTGCTTTCAGTAGTGTGGATACTTTGATGATACTGATTATTCCAATACATGAACATGGAAGATCTGACCATTTTTTTTGTATCTTTTTCTATTACATTCGTTAATGTTTTATAATTCTCATTGTAGAGATCTTTGACATCCTTGGTTAAATTTATTCCAAGACATTTGATTTTTTTTTGTAGATATTGTGAATGGGATTGATCTGAGAAATTCCTTCTCATTCAAAAGAGGAAATCCAAATGGCCAACAGGTACATGAAAAAATGTTCAAGATCACTAGCAATCAGGGAAATGCAAAGCAAAACCACAATGAAGTTCACCTCACCCTGGTGAGAATGGCTCACATTCAGAAATCTACCAACAACAGATGCTGGTGAGGATGTAGGGAAAAAGGGACACTAACCCACTGTTGGTGGGAATGCAAACTGGTTATCCACTATGGAAGTCAGTCTGGAGATTCCTCAGAAACCGGAACATAACCCTACCATACAACCCAGCCATCCCACTCCTTGGAATTTACCCAAAGGAAATTAAACTGGCAAACAAAAAAGCGGTCTGCACATTAATGTTTATTGCAGCTCAGTTCACAATAGCTAAGACCTGGAATCAACCCAAATGCCCATCAACAGTAGACTGGATAAAGAAATTATGGGACATGTACTCTATAGAATACTATACAGCAGTTAAAAACAATGAAATCCGGTCATTTGCAACAAAAATAGGAATCTGGAAAACATTATGCTGAGTGAAATAAGCCAGTCCCAAAGGGACAAATATCATATATTCTCCCTGATTGGTGACAACTAACTGAGCACCAAAGGGGAAACCTGTTGAAGTGAAATGGACACTATGAGAAACAGTGACTTGATCAACTCTTGTGCTGTTGACGTACAATGTAATACTTTATCCATTTTAATATTTTTTCTCTGTTTTATTCTAGTACTATTGGTTGAACTCTGTAATTAACACACAATCATTCTTAGGTGTTTAAATTTTAATTGAAAAGTGATCTCTGTTAAATATAACAGTGGGAATAAGAGAGGGAAAAGAAGAACAATTTGGGACATGCTCAATCGGACTTGCCCCAAATGGTGGAGTTAGAAAAGTGCCAGGGGATTCCAATACAATCCCATCAAGGTTGCATGTACCAATGCCATCTCACTAGTCCAAGTGATCAATTTCAGTTCACAATTGATGGCTCTGATAGGTCTAAGAGTCAAAGGGATCACACAAACAAGACTAGTGTCTGCTAATACTAACTGATAGAATCAAAAAGGGAGAGAACAATCCATCATGGGAAGCGGGATACACAGCAGACTCATAGAATGGCAGATGTCCTAAACAGCACTCTGGCCTCAGAATCAGCCCTTAAGGCATTTGGATCTGGCTGAAGAGCCCATGAGAGTATTTTAGGCATGGGAAGACAAGACACTCTGGAAAAAAAAAAAAAGAAGACCTAAATGAAAGATCTCTGCAAGTGAGATCCCAGTGGAAAGAATGGGGCCATCAAAGAACGAGGTACGTTTCTCTGAAGGGAGGAGAGAACTTCCACTTTGACTATGACCCTATCGGAATAAGATCAAAGTCGGCGAACCCTAAAGGCTTCCATAGCCTTGACAACCCATGACTAGAGCCTAGGGAGATTACTGACGCCATAAACAAGAGTGTCAATTTGTTAAGTCAACAACAGGAGTCACTGTGTACTTACTTCTCATGTGGGATCTGTCCTTAATGTGTTGTTCAATGTGAAGTAATGCTATAACTAGTACTCAAACAGTATTTTACACTTTATGTTCTGTGTGGGTGCAAACTGATGAAATCTTTACTTAATATATACTAAATTGATCTTTTGTATGTAAAGATAATTGAAAATGAATCTTGATTTGAATGGAATGGGAGAGGGAGCAGGAGATTGGAGGGGTGTGAGTGGGAGGGAAATTATGGGGGTGGGGAAGCCATTGTAATCCATAAACTGTACTTTGGAAATTTATATTTACTAAATTAAAAATAATTTAAAAAAATAAGTTCCTTTTCAGCCATGGTTTTGTCTGTGTATACAAAGGCTATTGATTTTTCTGTTGATTTTATATCCTGCTACTTTACCAAACTCTTCTATGAGTTCCATTGTGGTGGAATGAGAAGGCTATGCCAAGATGGCCACTGGCAAGTAAGCATCAGTTACTCAGGAATGGCTTCAAAATCCGCCTGGCAACAGAGCCTGCCTGGCAACTGGCTGTGATTGGATGGATTTGGAAACCACATAGCAATGGAGCCTGTTGTTTCTGGCAACAGGCTGTGATTGGATGGCTTCTGATACTGCCTGGCAATAGGCTATGATTGGTTAGGGCATAAACTGTCCCTTGACCGGATTGGCTGCCTTGGCTGCTGTACCAACTGAAATAAATGAGTCTGTGGGCTGCTCGCCTCTGGCCCGCTTTCACCCAACTCCCAGGATCTGTGTGGTGACTCCGCACAGACCACTCTCCTCCTCTCAAAATGAACTCACCTCAGCATTCCAATAGTCTTTTGTTGAAGTCTTTTGGATCGTTGTATATAGAATCATGTCACTTGCAAACAGGGATAATTTGACTTCCTCCCTCCCAATTTGTATCACTTTGATTTGTTTTTCTTGCCTAATAGCTCTGGCTAAGACTTACAGAACTATGTTGAATAGCAGTGGTGAGAGTGCGCATCCTTGTCTGGTTCTGGATCTCAGTGGGAATGTCTACAATTTTTCCCATTCAATAGGACACTAACCATAGGTTTGTCATATATTGTCTTGATTGTGTTGAGGAATGTTGCTTCTATACCCAATTTGCTTAGAGTTTTCATCATGAAAGGGTGTTGTATTTTATCAAATACTTTCTCTGTGTCTATTGAGATAATCATATTGTATTTGTTTTTCCATTTGTTAATGTGATTTATCACATTGATTGGAGAATATTGAACTATTCCTGCATACTAGGGATAAATCTCACTTGGTCCAGGTGAGTGATAGTTTTAATGTGTTGTCAGATTCGATTGGCTAGTATTTTGTTGAAAATTGTTGTGTTTATGTTCATCAGGGGTTCTCTTTCTCTATTGTATCTTTTTCAGGTTTAGGAATTAAGGCAATGGTGGCTTCATAGAAAGAACTTCAGAGGATTTCCTCCCTTTCAATTGTTTTGAATAATTTGAGAAAAATTGGAATTAGTTGTTCTTTAAATATCTGGTAGAATTCAGCATTGAAGCCATCTGGCCCTGGACTTTTCTTTCTTGGGAAGGTCTTTATTACTGATTCAATTTCTGTCTTGGTTATAGATCTGTTTAAGTTTTCTATGTCTTCATGATTCAATTTAGGTAAGTTGTATGTGTCCAGGAATCTATCCATTTCTTCTTGTTTCCCAATTTGTTGGCATACAGGTGTTTGTATTAATTTCTGATAATTCTTATTTCTGTGGTGTCTGTTGTTACATTTCCTTTTTCATCTCTAATTTTATTAATTTGTGTCATCTTTCTATTTTTTTGGTTATTTGGGCCAATGGTGTGTCAATTTTGTTTATTTTTTCAAAGAACCAGTTCTTCATTTTGCTGATTTTTTTTGTTTTCCATTTTGTTTATTCTCTATTTGTAATTATTTCTTTTCTCTTACTAGTTTTGGGTTTGGTTTGCTGTTGTTTTTCTAGGTCCTTGAGAAGTATTGATAGCACATTTATTTGGTATCTTTCCAATTTCTTGATGTAGGCACCAATTGCTATAAACTTTCCTCTTAACATTGCTTTTGCTGTATCCCTTAAGTTTTCTTTTTTTAGATTTATTTATTTGAAAGGCAGAGTCACAGAGAGGCAGAGGCAGAGAGAAAGAGTGAGAGAGGCCTTCCATTCACTGGTTCACTCCCCAGATGGCCTCAATGGACAGAGCTGCACTGATCTGAAGCCAGAAAACAGGAGCATCTTCCAGATCTCTCACGTGGGTGCAGAGGCCCAAGGACTTGGGCCATCTTCTATAGCTTTCTCAGGCCATAGCACAGAGCTATTTTATATGTGTAGCATCTGGGACTCAAACTGGCACCCTTAGGGGATGCTAGCACTGCAGGTGGAGGCTTTACCCACTATGCCACAGTGCCGGCCCCCCTCATAAATTTTTTATTTAAAGCTTTTATTTAATGAATGCAAATTTCAGAGGTACAACTTTAGGAATATAGTGGTTCTTTTCCCCATACTCGCCCTCCCACCTCCACTCCTGTCCCACTTCCTACTCCCTTTCCTATCCCATTCTTCATTACGGTTCACTTTTAGTTTATATACAGAGCACCAACTCTATACTAAGTAAAGATTTCAACAGTTTGCACCCCACCACACACACACACACACACAAAACATATAAAGGACTGTTTGAGAACAAGTTTTGCAGTTAATTCTCATAGTACAACTAATTAAGTCCAGATGTCCTACATGGGGAGTAAGTGCACAGTGACTACTGTTGTTCATGTAACAATTAACACTCTTATATATGACATCAGTGATCACTTGGGGCTCCTGCCATGAGCTACCAAGGCTATGGAAGCCTTTTGTGAACACAGACTCCATCAGTATTTGGACAAGGCCATAAGCAAAGTGGACGTTCTCTCCTCCCTTCAGAAAACACTACATCCTTCTTTGATGGCCCCTTATTTCCATTGGTGTTTCACTCACAGAGATCCTTCATATAGGATTTTTTTTTTTGCCACAGTGTCTTGGCTTTCCTTACCTGAAATTCTCTCACAGGCCTTTCAGACAGACCAGGAAGCCTTAAGGGTTGATTCTGAGGTCAGAGTGTTACTTACAGCGATTGTCATTCTAGGAGTCTGCTGTGTGGACTCCTTCCCATGTTGGACATTCCCTCCTTTTTAAATGTCTATTATTATTACCAGGTACTTGATGTTCTTTATATGATGTCTTTAACCCTTAATCCTATCTATAGGTTCACTGTGACACTTAATATGATCACTCTAACAATTAAGATGGCATTTTTACCACCAATTTTAATGGGATTGGTTTCCCATGACAAGTTTTTAAACTGTACCCTTAGAACTAAGTCCATAGGGCTGTATACAGAACTATACAGCTTTACAGTTATAAACTTCCTCCTCCCTCTCTTACCCCCCCTCTTATTTTTTACTGGGGTCTATTTTTATTGACTTTGTATACATATGGTTAACTCTCTTAAGTAGAGTTCAACATAACGTATGAAGAAGAGAAAAGAAAAAAAAAGAAAAAGAAAAAAATAAAAAACTTTCTCAACAATCAAGATGAGGGCTATTCAAGTCACTGTTTCTCAAAGAGTAAATTTCACTTCTACAGCTTTTGTTTTAGGTGTGCTTTAATTCTCACATATCAGGGAGAACATATGGTATTTGTCCCTTTGGGACTGGCTTATTTTACTAAGTATGAAGTTTTCTAGATTGATCTATTTTGTTGCAAATCACCAGATTTCATTTTTTTTACTGCTATGTAGTATTTCATAATGTACATATCCCATAATTTCTTTACACATTCTTTGGTTGATGGGCATTTAGGCTATTTCTGTGTCTTAGCTATTGTGAATTGAGCTGCAATAAACATGGAGGTGCAGATAGCTCTTTTGTTTACTGATTTCATTTCCCTTGGGTAAATTCCCAAGAGTAGGATGGTTGGATCATGTGTTAGTTCTATATTCAGACTTATGAGTTATCTCCACACTGTCTTCCATAGAGACTTTACAAATTTACATTCCCACCAGAAGTGGTTTAGGGTGCCCTTTTACACATATCCTCTCCAGCATTTGTTTGTTTGTTGATTTCTGTATAAGAGCCATTCTAACTGGGGTGAGGTGAAATCTCATTGTGGTTTTGATTTGTGTTTCCCTGACAGCTAGTGATCCTGAACATTTTTTCATGTGTCGGTTGGTCATTTGGATTTCCTCTTTTGAAAAATGTCTGTTTAAGTTCTTTGCTCATCTCTTAACTGTGTTGTTTGTTTTGTTGTAGCAGAGTTTCTTATTCTTTGTAGATTCTGTTTATTAATCCTTTATCAATTGTGTAGTTTGCAAATATTTTCTCCCATTCTGTCAGTTGCCTCTTCACTTTCCTGACTGTTTCTTTTGCAGTACAGAAGCTTCTCAGTTTGAAGTAATACCATTTGTTGAGTTTGCCTTTGACTGCCTGTTCCTCTGGAGTATTTTCCAGGAACTCTTTGTCTATGCCAATGTATTGCAGGATTTCCTTAATGTTCTTGATTAATTTGATGGTGTCATGTTGTAGATTTAGATCTTTAATTTGTGTTGTGAGGATTTTTATGTAAGGTGTAAGATGGGTGTCTTGCTTCATACTTCTGTATGTGTGTATCCAGTATCATTTGTTGAATACTGTCCTTGCTCCAGAGATTGGTTTTAGCTCCTTGGTTAAATATAAGTTTTTTGTAGATGTTCGAATTGATATCTGGTGTTTCTATTCTGTTCCATTGGTCTATCCATCTGTTTTTGTATCAGTACCAAGCTCTTTTGATTATAACCACCTTGTGGTATGTCTTTAAATCTGGTATTGTAATGCCTCTGGCTTTCTTTTTGTTGTATCAAATTACATTAGCTATTTGAAGTCTCTTGTGTCTCCATATGTATGTCAGCATAATTTTTGCTAGATCTGAGAAGAATGTCTTTGGCATTTTGACAGGTATCTCACTGAATCTGTAAATTACTTTCAGAAGAATGGACATTTTGATGATATTGATTATTCTAATCCATGAACATGGCAGATTTTTCAACTTCTGTGTGTTGTGGAAGTTCCTTATTTCTCCTTCATTCATAAATAAGAGTTTTGTAGGGTACAGTAGTCTAGGTTGACAGTTTTTTTCTCTTTGGACTTGGAATATGTCTCGCCATTGTCCCCATGCCTGCAGGGTTTGCGATAAGAAGTCTGAGGTGAGTCGAATTGGGTTTCCTCTGAATGTGATTTGTCATTTCTCTCATACACATTTTAAGATCTGTTCTTTGTGTTTCACTGATCTGAGTTTTGCCACAATGTATCCTGGTGAAGTTCTTTTCTGGTCATGTCTGTTAGGAGTTCTGTGTATTTGTTGTACTTGGATGTCTTATTCTATCTCCAGATTGTGGAAGTTCTCTGTTGTAATTTCATTAAGAAGGCCTTCTAATCCATTCTCTCTTTCCATACCTTCTGGAAATCCTAGGATCTGTAAGTTGGATCTTTTGATAGAATCTTGTAAATCTCCAACCATGATTTTTAATTTTCTAATTTCTTCTTCTTGTATTTGGTCTGACTGTATTATTTCCAGAAGTTTGTCTTCTACTTCTGATATTCTTTCTTCTGTTTCATTTATTCTGTATGTAAGAGATTCCACTGCACTTTTTATTTGGTCTATTGAATTCTTCATTTCCAGTATTCCATTCTGGCTTCTCTTTAAAATCTCAATTTCTTGGGTGTGCTTTTCATTTAGATCTTGAGTTTGTTTCTGATGCTTCTAAGTAATATGATTATTAATTTTCTGAATTCCTTTTCAGCCATATCCTCGATTTCTTCTTCTTCATCAACCTACATTATTGAAGATTTCAATTGCTCCACTGGTGAGTTTATAAATTATTGCTTATTCTTGTTCAGGATTCTTCCTTTGTTCTTTAGCATTTCTGGTTGGTTCCTGGTTGATTTTATTTTTAAATTGATTTCCCTCTGCTATGAGCTGCTATGTGTCTTCCACTTGCCTTGCAAGTGGAAGCATGCAGCTCTGCCTCCTGGAGCTTTGTTTACTTCTGGATGTTGATGGAGATGCATACCAGGGCTTTGGTGCACTAATCCCTGCCTACTGGGGCTGGGCTCCCTGCTCACTGGTTTGTGAAATGAGCTTGGGTTTTCATTGTTTAGGATTATTCCTGGTTGTACAACTTGCATGTTGGAGAGGAAATCACTCTGAAATGTCGTGATCCTTGTTCTTGGGTGGGTCATGTTGTGAGGTGGCCCCCACAATTGATGGGTGTGTGCACAGAAGGCAAACTTGGCAGTTCCCTGCTTACACTAAAAAATGTAAGCAATCAATATGGCTTCTCCCCTCCGGCTGTAGGTCTGGTTGGGGGAAGGGGAAGACACAGATGGATCATGGCATGTCCAACCTCTCTGCCCATTCCCCTACATTTTGTTTTTCTTCCCACTTAGAGTTTCAAGTGCAGTTTGCCAAGTTTCCCCACCCACCACTGTCTGGAGTTCCTTGGTTTCACAATATCTCACCTGGTTCACTGGTTGGGGGGCCACATGTCTCTTCATTCAGTCCCTGTACTGTTCCTTTGCTACACCTCAGCCACCTCTTCCTCCTCTCTGCTCCCCACAGCATGGACCTGAGCAGTCTTTGGTGGACTCCTGGGCCACTCTGTGTGAACTCCTTACAATTTTGCCACCTGCTTGTATCCCCTTTATGCATTAACTATCCATTTTTCCTTGTGCAACTAAGAATGTCCTGCTGCTATCCTACCATCTTGCCAGATTATCCCATAAGTTTTGATATGTTGTATTGTCATCTTCATTTGTTTACAGAAATTTTTTGATTTCCTCTATGATCCACTGTTCATTCAGGAACATGTTGTTCAGTCTCTATGTGTTTGAAAATGTTTTGGAGATTCTTGGGTTGTTGATTTCCAGCTTCATTCTGTTGTGGTCAGAGAAGATGCATGATATGATTTCTGCTTTCTTTTAATTTGATGAGACTTGTTTTATGACCTAGCATGTGGTCTCTCCTAGACAAAGTTCCACACACTCGTGAGAAGAATATGTGTTCTGCAACTGTGAGGTGAAAAGTTCTGTAGATATTAGTTGGATCCACTTGGTCCATAGTGTTGATTAGCTCTGTTGTTTCTTTGTTGATTTTTCATCGGTTTGATCTGTCCATTGCTGAAACTGGGGTATGAAATCCACCATTACTATTGTATTGGAGTCTAAGTGCCCCTTGAGATTCATCAACATTTCTTTTATATAGCCAGGCACCCTGTAATTGGATGTATATAGTCACATCTTCCAGTTCAATCGATCCTTTAATCATTACATAGTGCCCTTCTTCATCTCTTTTAACCATTTTTGTGTTAAAAGTATATTTTGTCTTATATTAATATGACTAAACCTGCTCTTTTGTTTTCGATTAGCATGGGATATCTTTTTCCATCTTTCAATTTCAGTCTGTGGATATCTTTGTTGGTGAGGTGTGTTTCTTCTAAGTAGCAGATAGATGAGTTTTGTTTTTCAGTTCATTCAGCCAGTCTGTATCTTTTAACTGCAGTTCAGGCTATTTATATTCAAGATTACTATTGACAAGTAAGGACTTTGCCCTGCCGTTTTTCCTTAAATATTCTTATTGTTTACTTTGGATTTCCTTTGTACTTTTACTTTAAAATTTTCTGTCTTCATACTCTTTCATAGTGATGACTATGTTTCTGTGTTTCTGTGTGTAGCACATCCTAAAGCATCTTTTGAAAGACTGAATGAGTGATAAATTCTTTTAATTTCAGTTTGTTATGGAAGGTCTTTATTTCACCTTCATTCATAAATGAGAACCTTGCAGGGTGCAGGCTAACACTTGCCATTTTTTTTCTGTTAGGACTTTGCTTGTGAGATAGATAAATACTGCATGATCTCATTCATATGTGCAATATAATGCAACTGATCTTATAGAAGTTAAGAGTATAATGGTGGTTGTGAGAGGCTAGGAAATACAGAGGGAAGAAGGGTTGAGGAAAGATTGATTAACAGTTACTTAGTGGGCCTGTGTTTGTTGCTCAGTGGGTAAAACCACCTTCTAGGATTCTGCCATTCCATATAAGTGTCAATTTGTGTCTTGACTTCTCTACATCCAATCCAGTTCCATGCTAATGGCCTGGGAAAAGCAGCAGTAGATGATCCAAGTACTTGAGCCCCTGACACCCATGTGGGAGACAAGGATGAAGTTCTGGGCTCCTGGCTTCAGCCTGGCTCAGATGTGTCCATTGTGACTACTTGGGGAGTGAACCAGTGGATGGAAGATCTCTCCTTTTCTCTCCATCTCTCTCTGTAACTCTGAGTTTCAAATAAATATATAAATATATATTCAATTTAAAATAGCCAGTTATTTAGTTATAATTATATGGATGTAAGAAGTTCTGTTGCTCTATTGCACAGTAGGGTGACTATGGGTCATGATAATGCATTGTATATTTCTCTACAAAATATAGAAAAAAGGGTTTTGAATGTTTTTAACCAGAAAGACCTATTAAATGTTGGAGAGATATATTTATCCTGGTCGGACATTACACAGTATTTACATATATAGAAACATTGAATGCTATCCCATAAAATTTATAATTTTTTGTCAATTAAAATAAAATTTTAAAAAAGCCTTTCAGCATTGGGAGTGTGATTTATACAAGCAATGCAAAACCTTCATCAATGAGATCAAGGTCTAGACCTATAGCTAAAGTTTGATGAGAGGCTTAGATTTATATTTTATGTTTTATGTGTGTGTGCTAATTTTATGAATATGCTCTTAACAACTTTATCACTAATAAAAACTGGTTAACTTGAGCCAGGTTTTTATTTTATATCATGTATATTCGACTTGCTGGAGAGAAGAGCATTCCTCCATGCAAACATTTGCTTAATCTCTGGAAAAAGCTATGAAATTATGTCCATACTGGACATTTTTCCTGTTGTTGAATATTTTGATTATTTCTACATTTTAGTTTAGGAAGGAAGGATCTTCAAAGCCTTGTGTATAAAATGTAGTCAATATGTGCAATTAAGGGGTTAAATATATGTACATTCAAAGCCTTTTAATATATACATTCCTGGATATTTCTTTAGATGCCTCCAAGAAAAAGGATTGGTTTTGGCTTGAAGAGCCAATGTGTAGGCTGCTTGATATTGTCATAGTTTTTTTTTTTTTTTTTTTTTTTTTTTTTTTTTTTTAAATTTACTTGACAGATAGAGTTAGTGAGAGAGAGAAGCAGAGAGAAAGGTCTTCCTTCCATTGGTTCACCCCCCAAATGACCGCTATGGCCGGAGCTATGCCGATCTGAAGCCAGGAGCCAGGTGCTTCCTCCTGGTCTCCCATGCAGGTGCAGGCGCCCAAGCACCTGGGCCATCCTCCACTGCCTTCCCAGGCCACAGCAGAGAGCTGGACTGAAAAGAGGAGCAACCAGGACTGGAACCTGGTGCCCATATGGGATGCTGGCACCGCAGGAAGAAGATTAACCAAGTGAGCCTCTGCGACGGCCCCATAGGGTTTTTTTTTGTTTTTGTTTTTGTTTTTTTTTTTTAATGTTTTCTTATATTCTCCTTACTCTTGTGCCAAGACTCTTTAAAAGAAGGCAATGATGTGAAGAACAATAGTATTTCAAACATTTTTGTAGGATCCTTGAAGCAAAAGGGGTTCAGCAATACAGTTTCATTAAATTGGTGATGTGAGACAACTGTTGAAGTATGAAACAGAAACAGGAGTGGGTACATGCATTGAATGAAAACCATTATGAGATTAGTTTTGGATTAGCATTTAGGACCCTGGAGTCATATGCATGAGTCCAGGCTGGGGAGGGGAAAGTGATGGGCATCTATTACCTGCCAGGAAATGAAAAGGGCCATGAAAGAGACAGAGGCGGGCAGCCATCATGTTTAGGAGAGTTGAGGAAGAGATGGGAAAAAATATTTTTTAATATCTCCATGAATGTTTCTTGGATGCTACAGTGAAGGGTTAAATTGTCTTCATTGTTTGCAGTTGCCACTCTTATTCATTTGGTAAGATTACATGCTGTGGCTTGCTTCCAGGCAAAGTGTAAGATGGCTTGGATTCATGTGGAATACCATTAAAATGATAAACATTTATCCTGGTGACTTTGTTATTTTGAGTGGGGCAGAAATTCAAACAATGACTGTTCAGGTATTGTCACTGGGACTTGATTATATCTTCAGGTTGATATGGCTTTGAGAAATATATTTATAAAAGAGAAGTATGATTATGGAGAAGAGTCTGTATTTTTAATTAACATTATATCCCAAGCCACATTTTTTTAGGTTGAACATTTTGTGCATTTTGATGAATATGTTTTTATGAATACCAAGAAAAATAACAGTGATTTTATAACAAGTTCTAATTAAAGTAAGCTAATGACACATCATTTAGAATAATAACCTATTTGCCAGGTAGAATTTTGAAGCTTGGAGAAAAGAAATTAATGTGTATAAGGAAAAAAGTCACAGTAGATAAACAGATTTTGTTACTTTAGTGAAGATCGTAATTGATTGCCATTATTTTTTAAGAAAATAAGTATCTTGATAAATGCCTATTTAATTTTCCTATATAAGTGTAAGGAAGTTTCTATGTAGCTTTATTAAGTAAATGACCAAATAAACCATGGTTTCATAGGAAATTAACGATGCAATGTGAATATTTAGATTTCCTGAATATATTATCTTTACTGTGTCTCAGTGACATTTATATATATGTATATATATGTATGTATATGTATATATATGTATATATAATGTTATTATGTTAATATGTTAATATGTTATTATGTTAATATGCAAATAGAGAGAACATGAACTTGAGATCTCCATCACCTTGTATCTAAACAGTCCAAATGAGTTGCGGTGAGTCTGCCTTTAATTCCTCATAACAAATAGTTTAAAAAAATGCCACAACTGTAGATTTTATAGTGTCACTTAATGTGAAATAAAACATGAAGGGATTTCAGGGGAATCTTGCCTGTTCGTGGGATGTGACAGCAGGCTTTGCTTGGCTGTGTGGTAGGTGAAGGCCTGGGGCCTGCCTGGTGCCAGCCTGGTGCACCTCGTCATGTTGGCCTGCTGCTCTTGGTCTTCCCCTTTCCACTCAGAAGTGCATCCTCCTGAATTTGCATTTGATTAAACACAACAGGTATTAATTATTGCTTTAGGTTCTGTAGGAAAACAGATATGATATTGAAAGTATGAATTTATTTTAAAAGTAATGAATAACTATTTTACCATACATATGTATCAAATAATGTTGTTTACTTTAAATATGCACAATGTAATTTATTTAGTAGGTCACAACCTAATAGTAACTGAACAACAGAGGGAAAGATTTTTTAGAAAAATAAAAGTAGACTTGAGAATCTGTGTGGAACACTAATGAAAGAACATCCATGGTCTAGCTATCACATAATGTACAAGCAAACTGGGAGACAAGATGCACATGTCACAGTCATGTGACAAACTTCCATATTGTTGAGTGGTATAATGAATGTTATATGCAAATGTTATTGTAGGAATCAGAGGTGGGGAATGTGTTCTGATAAGAAGCCCTTAGGAGATTTCTATCAGAAGTGAGGAAGAGGAGTAGCTTTGCAGAGATAGGGAGGGACATGGAAGCAGAGCTAATTAGGATTTCTTTTTCCCCTCGAGGGCATTAGCAACAAGGAATGATATCAGCACATTTGTGTGAACGTGCTTCTGAAATTATTTCAGAGCAGATGCTGTTGTGTATGTGAGGTTGTTTCCTTACCCAATAATAGTCTTAAGGTTGAGAGAAGAACAGAGAAACAGCTAACATAATTTGAAAAGTAGCTCCTTGGCATGTAAGAGGTCTGGGCTTAACCTCTGTGCTGTCACTTCATTTTTGTTAAAATGCCTTAAGGTGGGTCATTTTATCTCTCCTCATTTGTAAAATGAAGTTGTTGGAACAGAAGCTGTTTGGGTTCCCGTCCATCTCTAGGATATAGTAGACTGAGAAGAGGGGTTTGGGGACAGGAAGACGTTTAGGTAACTTTAACTCATGTTGAACTGTTCATTTTACACTCCAGAAAGATAGTGGATGTCCTGTAGGCTTTTGCATTTTTCCACTTCAGACTAACGAGATTGTTAAGTATAGAAAGCTGATCTAAGTCTCTTCCCTTTTGGTTACTCTGCAGGAAGAATGAGGTTACGTTTATTCTTCCATAAGAGAACCCTTTAAAAGTAAAAAGGCTTTAGTGTTTCATAGGGTCAAACAATTTTGACCAGCTCAGAGTGCATTATTCTTATCATGGTTTAGCAGGTGTGCTTGGGTCAGAAGATGCCCTAAATATTTAATATGGAACTCACAAGGATTTTTCTGTTTTTTTCCTCCTGAACACATTGCATTTTTTATATTTATTAAGAAAGATACATGGAATGATTTATAAAGCTTCATAATCTAAAATTTGTTCTCTGTCATCATCAACCAGAATTTATTGAGCACCCATAATTTTTTGGCATTGTATTATGCATAAGAGACTCTAAATATTAAGGCCCTTTTTTTCTCAAGGACTCTGTAATCATCCTTTTAAGACTGGAAATAGAAACCGAAACTGTGGGGTAATAATAACATCTAGTGACACAGTAGGTCATTGCAAGGTTTGCATTCTTTCATAGTCCCTTGATACACTGCATTTATATACATACAATTATCTTATTATATATTCATTTTTCTCCTGTTATTTAAATGTGGCAGCTGTAACTAATTGGGATATCAACCACCTGCTGTGTTGTGCACATATCTATAAAACTTTATTATACAATCTGGAATATATCTAAAAATATTCAAAGGTAAATATATCATCATTAACCTGTCATATCAATGACAGTCTCACAGAAATAAAAAATGAAGGCAAACTGAATAAATTGTGATATAGGTGACCTAAATTAGCTCCTAATTCTGCATCTGACCTAGAAGGACTACCTGGGGGCAGGATAGGATCACAGAGAGCCAGGGGCAATGGCTCTTGTATTTATCTTTATGTTGCTATACAAAGTGCAATGTTGTGAATAAATTGGTTCTAACCAGGAGAGGAGCAAGCTTCCATCAGAACCATGACAAACACCTGGGATTCTGCTCCTTACCTAGTGGAGGGTACAATGAGGAAATGAATCAAATCCTCCCTTCTGTGTTTTTACAAGATGTAACTACACAGTACCAAGAATATTTTTAAAAATAATACTGGATCTTCACAAATGACTGTCATACATGACACTTTAACAAAATTATTTTTCTGTGGGTCAGTATTTCATGAGCCAAATCCCATTGCCTTTTACTCCTTTGATTGAAATTAGTCTCTTTGGAACTCTTTGTATTGCTGGCCATTTTTCCTTTATAAAACAAAATTTTTTCCCTTACGTTAAAAGAAACCCCACTATTTATTAAAAATTGAGGAACATAAAAAGGAAAGTCACCCATAATGTTATTATTCAGAGAGACACTCTTAACATCATAGTATATGTCCAGATTCTCTTTCAAAGCGTATAAGCATAAAAATAAAAAAAAGAATCATGCTATATGAGTACATCCTCTTTTAAACTACTTTTTTCATTTAGCAATGTTATGAACTATTTTATCTGATATTAAATATTTGTAACAGGTATAAGTTGAACAGCTACAAATCAGACATTTGCAAAAAATGAAAATATTTTATAATTGCTTGGGGTGTCTTTGATTATAAGCAACCCCCCTTTTTTTTGACTCAGTAGTAAAATACTCCATAGAGTAGATTTAAGTTATTCTTGTTCCAATTTAAAATTCAGGCTCTTTTTGGCAGTAAGCCCAAGCACTACTTTTTGCTCTCCAAATTTCTTCCCCTTCTCAAAAGTTTGTTCCTTCCCTGTTCTTTCCCATTCTAATTCACTAGGGTTTTGTTGTTGTTGTTATTGTTTTGTTTGTTTTGGTCTATCAGGGAAGGGTTAGAAAATAGGAAAGTTAAGCATGGGATGGGTGGCAAGTAGAGTGCACATCACAACCATAAGTTCCCATTCTGATTCAGCTTGTTGCTGGCATCTTTGTGTGGTTTGGTCCCTGGCTCTGGAGATCCTGCTGAAATCAGAGGTCAAGGACAGTGGTGTAGGGGAGGACTCCGCTACCCTCTGAATGGAGATTACATGCTTTTGTTGCCTCTGTGCTGCTGCTGGTGACTCTTCCGACACTGATGACATGCTGGGCTCCTGGAGCATGTGGCCATGTCCAGGTGGCTCTCTGGGCCCCTGGGAGACCTCCGAAGCCTCATGGCTGTTACTTTCTCTCTTCTCACCTTAGGAAATTGTCTGCTCCAAGACATAGGCCATTTGATGTCCCCGTGCTCCTGGGCAGTCTTCTGGGGTAGAAGCTAGCAAGGCGGCTGATGTTCTCAGTCAACTGCAGTAGTCTGATAGGGATCTACAACAATTCACGCCATTTCACCTTGTTGTACCCCCTGTGTCTGCTGATATCAGAGAGGGGTACAGGGATAAGAGAAAAGGACGATTTGCCTCACCATACGATTTCCAAATGTTCATCTCCGTTTTTCCCTCAATCATTCTTCCTTGTCTCACCATTTTATTTCTTGCCTTTGAGAGGACTCATAAGCTACTTTTGTCTGGACTAAAATGCTAAGTCAGGATCTCCTGTGAATTTAGTCTTCATAGCTATTCACAGGTTGGGGTGAGGGATATTTAGCACAGCAGTTAGGATGCTACTTGGGACTTCTGCAACCTATATCAGAGTGCCTGGGTTTGAGGTTCACTTCTGCTTCTGTTTGTAGCTTCCTGTTAATGCACACCCTGGGGGATAGCAGGTGATGGCTCAAGGACTTGGGTCCCTGCTACCTACCTAGAACATCTGGATTAAGGTCCATGTTCTGGCTTCAGCCTGGCCTACTCTTGGCTGTTGTGAACATTTGGATAGTGAAACAGTGTATGTAAGACTGATCTCTCTCTCTCTCTCTCTCTCTGTATGTGTGTGCGTGTCTAATAAATTAAAAATTAAAATAAGACCTATCCCTTTTTACATTTATAGCAACAAACAAATGTATGATTTATTTGGCATAATTTTAATTGTTGCAGTTTGCTCCACCATACATTCTGTAAATTCTTTTTTTACTCACTGTGTCCTATCACCAATTTTCCAATATAAACTAAAATAAGTTATTTTACTGTTCTATAACTCAGGTTTTAAGTTCTGCGATTCAAATTGTACTCTATTTTAAAAATTATCTCCTTTCTAATCATTAAAAAAACCCACTCTATTTAAATAAAAAATCTTCCTTGGTTCTCTCCTTGTCTGACCACAAAACTGGCTCTTTATCTTATAATTTCCCTTCGTTATGGTTCCTCTTTTGGAGAGCTCATTTAGAATGACAGCATCCACTCTCCCTTCTACTTGTGTGATTCTTGAATTTCTACCTCTGATTCTGGGCATACTCCTGAGTTCTAGACCCACATTTTTTTTTTAACTTTTATTTAATGAATATAAATTTCCAGTGTACAGCTTATGGATTACAGTGGCTTCCCCCTCCCATAACTTCCCTCCCACCCGCAACCCTCCCCTCTCCCGCTCCCTCTCCCCTTCCATTCACATCAAGATTCATTTTCAATTCTCTTTATATACAGAAGATCAATTTAGTATAAAGGTTTCAACAGTTTGCACTCACATAGACACACAAAGTGAAACATACTGTTTGAATACTAGTTATAGCATCAAATCACAATGTACAGCACATTAAGGACAGAGATCCCACATGAGGAGCAAGTGCACAGTGGCTCCTGTTGTTGACCCAACAAATTGACAGTCTAGTTTATGGCGCCAGTAACCACCCTAGGCTGTCGTCATGAGTTGCCAAGGCTATGGAAGCCTTCCAAGTTTGCCGACTCTGATCATATTTAGACAAGGTCATAAAAGACAGAGTGAGGATAGTAACCAATGATCCTAAGAGTGGCATTTACCAGGTTTGAACAATTATACAGCATTAAGTGGGGAAGAGGACCATCAGTACACACAGGTTGGGAGTAGAGCCATTGGTGGTAGAGTAGAGGTTATGATTACGAAGGAATGAGGCCCAAGTACGCTAGACAGGGTCTAGAACAAAGGACAGAGTCATTATTAGAGGAGCTAAGAAAGGTGCTGTCTAAGCTACAATGAAGTTTTCTGATTGAGAGGCAAATAGAACCTGATAGAAGGGGCTTGATAATAATCTGGTGGGCTTTAGGCCTTGTAAGTTAAGAGGCCCAGACCTATCTATCTCTTCACATGGGGTATATCCTAAGGGAGGTGTGAACCTCCTAGGGGAAGACACTCTGTTGACTTTCATTACTTGGCTGGCCTGGGAGGAGAGCTGGCCAGGTAAAGGCAGGGGGCATCTCTAACAAGAAATTTACAGTTCTGCCTGCAATGTTGCTGACCCTACTTGACCACACCCTCAGCTGCAGTGGTCACTTTGGAAGTTGGGCTGAGTGAAGGGCTTTTCAGCTTAGAGCCAATAAGATCTGTGGCTCTGACCTGGGCATCCTTCGACTCCAGGGCAGGTCCATTTCCAGTGATCCAACTCTTGGCAGAGCTGCCAGGGCTCTTCACAAGCTGACTTCTGATGAAGCCCAGGCTTACCACATTGAAAGCCACTGCAGTGGACTGGCCTGTTGGGTCTCCTTGAGGGCAGATCACTGTACAGATCAGCCATTAATAGGCCTGCCACCCATTGCTTCTGATGCCGAGCTTTCTTTTCCTCCTGGTTTTTGTTAAAGCAGACCAGAGGATGCAAGTCAAGGGAGTGCCCGTGTCCCATCTCTAATCTTCGGTGGCCTGAACTACAAGTCTATAGTCACAGGCATGTTCTGTAGTAGTTTTTCTAAGGTAGACAATGCCCATGAGGAAAAGTATATTCTCACTTTAAAACTTTCTTTCCCTTTGGTCTGAAAGGGAGGTTTTTTCTACTTACTGTATACTTTGCTGATGGCGAAGTGAATCTAGCTATGAGATTATTATTTAAGTTCTTATTTTGGCTATGCTATTACAGAAAAATGTTAGCCATCTCTTTTATAGGGTCTAAAGATTCAATTGTGCGTCCTACAGATTCCTTCATAATAGAATTAGTTTCCTACCTTGAAGAGAATAGAGAAATGAAAGAAGAAGTTGGGCTTAGAATAGAGAAATTACTTGCTGGACAAAGGCCTAAGGGTTTTTCCAGCACCTTTAAATCAAAATACTGGGACTGAATTAATTGTTTTTGTTAATGTTGTTGGATGAAGAGTGGCATCAGGCTTGTAACATGACCTGTGGAATAATTGGGCTGCAGATATGCCTGGACCTGCCTGGTAAGGACAGGGCTGTGTGACCCAGAACATTTTGACATTGTTAGTTTGACATCACCACTTTGACCCAGAATATTTTTCATTTCTCTAGCTCTTCAATGCCAAGCAGTTAGTACACAGTGAACTAAATGATAAAAAAGGATAAATAATTATGTTAGTAACTCAATAGACCAGTGTTGGATAGTGGAGGAAACCTGGAATTCTCTGAGATTCAAAGTAATCAACAAATCACACCACTGAATTTCCAGTATCTAAAATAATGCCTGATTCATAACAGGTGATGAGTAAATATTTTAGGTTTAGTAAGTAAATATACAAAATTTAAAATTTACCATTGCTGAAAATACACTTATAATATTTACTTTTGACAAATGGTGGAGTGAAATAAACTTGCTATAATATAACCTTATAAATTCTGAGAAAAATTGAACTTAGGAGTTATGGAGGTGGGCATTATGGTACAATGAGTTAAACTATATCTTGGGGCACCTGCATCCCATATCACAGTGCCTAAGATTGAGTCTTGCTTGTGCTTCCCAGTCAGCTTCCTGCTGATACAACTGGGAGGCAGCAGATAATGGCCCAAGTACTTGGGTTCCTGATACCCACATGGGAGACCCAGTGCAGTTCTTGACTCCTGGCTTTGGCCTGGCCCAGTCCTGGCTGTTGTAGGTATTTGTGGAGTGAACCAGTGGATGGAAGATCTCTGCCTCTCTGTCTCTCTCCTTCTCTTTCTCATTCTGACTTCCATTTAAATAGAAAAGTATATAAGCCATTTTATTAAAAAGAAATCATGACCACAATAAACAAAACAAAACAAAGAAAAAGTAAAAATAAATCATAATGGCATATGTCATATTATATGAAACTTGAAATATAAAACACCATGATTAATAAGGTAATTTTCTGTTTTTTTTTTTTTATATATTATTAGGGCAGTCCTAAAATTTTATTGAAGGTATATAAGTTTCATGTATCTCATATATACAACTTTAGGAACATAATAATACTTCCTACCCTACCCTTCCTCCTGCCCATGCTCCAACCCTTCAGCCTCCCTCTCCTATTCCCACTCTTAATTTTTACAAGGATCTATTTTCAGTTTACTTTATACTCATAATGTTAACTCTACACTAAGTAAAAGAGTTCAACAAATAGTGTGAAGGAAAAAACATTGCATCCATTTTGTTTCAAAAGGCAGGATTTCATTTTTTTTTTTTACAGCTAAGTAGTACTCCATAGTGTACATATACCAAAATTTCTTTATCCATTCATCAGTTTATGGACATCTAGGCTTATTCCATACCTTAGCTATTGTGAATTGAGCTGCAATGAACATAGGGGTACAGATTACTCTTTCATGAGCTTATTTCTTTTGGTTTGTGTAAGTTCCCAGTATTGGGATGGTTGGGTCATACGGTAGGTCTATATTCAGATTTATGAGGTATCTCCATACTATCTTCCACAGTGACTGCACCAGTTTACATTCCCGCCAACAGTGGATTAGAGTACCTTTTCTCCCACATCCTCACCAGCATTTGTTGTTTATTGATTTCTGTATGAAAGCCATTCTAAGTGGGATGAGGTGAAACTTCACTGTGGTTTTTATTTATGTTTCCCTGATGGCTAGTGATCCTGAGCATTTTCTCAAGTGTCAGCCATTTGAATTTCTTCTCTTGAATAATGCCTGTTCATGTCCTTTGTGCATTTCTTAACTGGATTGTTTGTTGTTGAATTTCTTGAGCTTGTTATAGATTCTAAATATTGACCCTTTATTAGTTGCATAGTTTGCAAATATTTTCTCCCATTCTATAGGTTGCTTCTTCACTTTGCTGAGTTTCTTTCGCAATGTTGGAGATTCTCAACTTGATGTAATCACATTTGTCAATTTTTGCTTTGATTTTCTGTGTTTCTGAGGTCTTTTCCAAGAAGTCTTTGCCTATGCCAATGTCTTTCAGAGTTTCCCTAGTGTTCTCTAATAATTTGATGATAAAAAATAAGTTTCATTTATTTGTCTGAAAGGCAGAGTTACAGAGAGAAATAGTTAGAGACAGACAAAGGGAGAGCGAGTGAGAGAAAGAGCAAGAGGGATCTTCCATCTGCTGGTTCAGGCCCCAGTGGGTACAGTAGCCAGGGCTGAGCCAGGCCAAAGTCAAGCAGCTGAAACTCCATCTGGGTCTCCCACTTTGAATGGCATGGGCCCAAGCACTTGGGCCATTTTCTGCTGCTTTCCCAAAAGCACCAGCAGAGAGCTGGATTGGAAGTGAAGGAGCCTGGACTGGAACCGACATGTGAAATGTTGGAATCCTAATAGGCAGCTTAACCCACTGCACCACAAAACAAGTTCCAAGGTACATTTTCATACTAAAATTTTAAGGAAAATGCGATCTTGTTGATGATAATGTTAGTTAAATATAAATTAAAATAGATGAATTTGAAATGCTATGGCATGCTATTGCTCTTTCCTGTTTTCCTGATGGACTATGATCTTTTTACTTTTTATTGGCTGAACTCTTTATGTAGTAAAGCCATTAAGCCTTTAGCTATAATGTAAATTAAAAATATGTTATCTCAAAAAATAAAGTATTAAGTTAAAAAGGGGCCAGCATTGTAGTATAGCAGGTGAACTCACTGCCTGTGATGCTGGCAGCCCATAAGGGTGTCTGCACTACTCAGCTGCTCTACTTCCCATCCAGCTGCCTGCTAATGATCTGAGAAAATCAGCAGAGGATAACGCAAGTACTTGGGGCCCTGCTCCTCAAGTGGAAGACCTGGAAGAAACTCCTTGTTCCCAACCTTAACCTGGCCAAGCCCAGACTGTTGGGGCCATCTGGGGAGTAAACCAGTGGTTGGAAGATCTGTCTGTCTTTCCCTCACTGTAACTCTTTCAAATAAATAATAAATCATTTATAAAAAGTTTAAAAAAGAAAATTGAATAGAGAACTAAATTTGGTATTGTAAAATTTCTCTAGATAATGCTTTCTTTTTGAAATTTCATTGGTATACAGAATTTTGATGAAAATATTGGAATTCAGCAAGATATCCAAACCGATGGATAAAAGTTGGCATGGTATAAATATTTTTAATTGATCCTGGAAGCAGAGGGGCAATTTCAGATAAGACTCAAGGTTCATCTGGGGGTAGGGGGTAGACATAGGTCTACAAGTAAGGAAATATTCTACATAGGAAACATTATGAATCCTGCATCAGGGGTGGAATGTCTAGCCTTCAGGCTGTATAAGGCCCATTAAATCATTTGATCTAGCACTGCCAAGGCAACCACAGGAGAGACTCAAAACTCATGAAATCTATAGCAGGCTAGTATTTGTCAATAATTTTACATTGCCCACAAATGATGTTATAAGTATCCAAGTGGTCCTTGGCAGATAAAAAAGGTTGCCAACAAGAAGACAAAGCAGAGTCATGAGTAAGCAGCTTAAAAGTCTAGGGAGACAGGTACACAGGTATTATCTGATGCTACAATCCTGAAAGGACATAGTGACAAAAATCTGAACCCTATGATTTTAGGGATGAAGTGCTGTGTGATGAAGCCGAGTAATTTTATGTTGCTTTAAGACAAATGATACTGGATATGAGGATGCTGCTGATGAAACCATGGACTTGGATTTGGAGAACAGGGAAGCCATAGAATGTAAAAATAACTTCCCCAATCAAGCCTATTCACCTGTGTGTGCCCTTATTTCTACCATGCACCTAATCTTCTACTCACTTCTACTCTATTCGTAGCCCCTGCCTTCCTTCCTTGTTTCCAATGGGGCTCCAATTAGTCACCAAGTCTGAACAATTCTAGCTCTAAAATACCTCCCAGATGTTTCACATCTTGGTCTCCACTCTGGAACCCACTTAATTCAGACATTATTCACTTCTTGTCTAACCTAGTGATACGGCCTCTTACCTAGTCAGCTGACTTCAAATACTTTATATCATTGAAATATTTTATACAATGCTGCCATAACAATGTTTATCAAATATAGATGTGGGCATAGCAGTTCCTTGTTCATAATACATCTTTTCTTTTAATATAATCATTTCACCTAAAAGACTAGATTCTCCATCTGTGTTTAAATATTATCCTGTAATGAAGATCCTGCTTAATGTCATCTGCTCCATGAGTCAGTGGATCTTTTCACATGGTTGTACTTTCTTCTTCTTCCCCCCAACTTATGCTTTATCTTGGGCTCTCCAATAATAATGATACCTTTCTGGGTGGTATGGTAGAAAAGAACAATATTCTGAGAGCATGGGATTAATCTCAATTGTCTGATTTACTGTTTAGCTTTATGCACGTAAATCTTTAGCACTTCTGATCTCTATTCCCTTATCTATGTGAAGTGGTTTCAAAAAGTTTGTGGAAAAATGTAATAAAAATAAGTTATTTTTTATTTTTTTATATATTTTTTAATTTTTTGACAGGCAGAGTGGACAGTGAGAGAGAGACAGAGAGAAAGGTCTTCCTTTTTGCCGTTGGTTCACCCTCCAATGGCCGCCACGGTAGGCGCGCTGCGGCCGGCGCACCGCACTGATCCAATGGCAGGAGCCAGGTGCTTCTCCTGGTCTCCCATGGGGTGCAGGGCCCAAGGACTTGGGCCATCCTCCACTGCACTCCCTGGCCACAGCAGAGAGCTGGCTTGGAAGAGGGACAGGATCGGTGCCCCGACCGGGACTAGAACCCGGTGTGCCGGCGCCGCAAGGCAGAGGATTAGCCTAGTGAGTCGTGGCGCCGGCCAAAATAAGTTATTTTTGATGCCCCGAATTTTGAAATTCATGCATGGTTTTATCATAGTACACATTTTCCATGAAACTTCCGAATGCCCCTCATATAATGGACCTTGTAATAATATTTTATTCTCAGGTTTGCCTCAAGGAGGGCTAAATGATATAACGCAGGTTAAAAGCAGCTTATAACAATGTAACCGGGGGCCGGTGCTGTGTAATAGCAGATAAAGCCTCTGCCTGCAGTGCTGGCAACCCATATGGACATCAGTTCCGGTCCTGGCTGCTCCTCTTCTGATCCAGCTCTCTGCTATGTCCTGGGAAAGCAGTAGAAGATAGCCCAAGTTCTTGGGCCCCTGCCCTCATGTAGGAGACCCAGAAGAACTCCTGGCTCCTGGCTTCAGATTGACACAGCTCTGGCCATTGCGTCCAACTGGGGAGTGAACCAGCGGATGGAAGACCTCTCACTCCCTCTCTCTCTGCCTCTCCATCTCTCTGTATAACTCTGACTTTCAAGTAAATAAATAAATCTTTTAAAAAGTTACCAACAGTAGTTATTATCTATATCTCTGTATGTGTCATATTTCCCATATTAAATTTTATGCTAATTGAGAACAAGCTTCAAGCCTGACTTAACTTGGTTAACTTCACGGTACTCAGGAATGATATTTGTCTTTTTCAAATATCAAAATCTTCTCCATAAAAATTAGTTGGGAAAATGAAATTATTTTTAAGAATGGAATGTACATTTGGAAAACAATTCTGAAAGAGAATTCGATTTTTTTCTTTTTCTGAAATTGGATTCAGTGTGATAGAAAAACATTGTTTGGGGCTGGACTTGTGGCACTACAAATTAAGGTGCTGCGGGGATGCCACAGTCCATATGGGAGTGCCAGTTTGAGTTCTGACTACACCTCTGATCCAGCTTCCATATAATGTGCCTGAAGAGTAGCAGTTCCTGTCACCCACATCATGAGTTACTGACACCCAAATGGGTGACTCAAATGGAGTTCTTGGCCCCTGACTTTAGCCTGGCCCAGCAGTGGCTGTTGTGGCCGAATCAGTGTATGGTAGTCTCTCTGTCTTTCTCTGCCATCTGCCTTTCAACTAAACAAATAAATAAAAATCTTTTAAAAATACATTGTTTTATCAAGTTAAGCATTTTGAAAAAATATCATTCATTTTTCTTTGAGTTTTGACATGTTAATTAAAAATAAAACCAACATAGATTTAAAATATCAAAGCAAAACAACAACAACAAAAAAGGTTATAACAAGAGTAAGGGTTGTTTTCCTCCTAGATTTTTATCCAAACTATCTTCTATGACTACATATGCCTATCCTCAAATTAAGAAACTACTCTTAAAATGTCAGTGCCATTTTTAATTTGCCAATCTCATAACTCTTACTTAAATCATTAGAAAAATTCGGTTAATGGAGACTCAGAATGTTTTTCTTTTAGAGATTTGTTCATTTGGAAGGCAGAGAGAGAAGGAGAGAGAGAAAGAGAGAGATCAATCTTTCATTTGCTGGTTGACTCCCCAAATGGCCAAAAAGGACTGGATTGGGCCAGGCTGAAGTCAGGAGCCTGGAACTCCATCCAGGCCTCCCAGGTGTGTGGCAGTGGCCCAAGCACTTGGACTGCTGCATTGCCAGGCACTTGAACATGGAACTGGATTGGAAGTGGAACCTCCAGGTCTTGAACTGGCACTCATATGGAATGCAATGTCACAGGTGGCAGCTTAAACCAATGCAGCACAAAGCTGGTCCTGGTGTATCATTCTTAAACCTTGATGTGGCAAATATATAAAACAAAGGTTTATAAAATACATTTGCAGCAATACTGATACACATGAATTTCTTTTTTGTTTTCTTTTTTTAAATTTTAGCTCCTACATGTAAAGGAGAACCTGCAATCTTCATCTTCTGTGTCTGGCTTATTTCACTCAATATGATGTTCTCCAGTTGCATCCATTTTAATGTAAATGGTAGAATTTCATTCTTTTTAGAGCTGAAGAATATTCTGTGTGTGTGTGTGTGTGTATCATATTTTCTTTATCCATCTAACAGTGGACACTTTGGGCGATTCCATATTTTGGCTATCATGAACAGTGCTGATATAAACATGGTGGTGCAGGTATCTCTTTGATATAATGTGTTCATGTCTTTTGGGTATACCTAGTAGTGGGATTGCTTGATCACATGGTAGATCTATTTCTACGTTTTTTTTAAAAGGGAGAGGGAGGGGGAGATGGGAGGGGTGCGGGTGGGAGGGAAGTTATGGCAGGGGAAGCCATTGTAATTCATAAACTGTACTTTGGAAATGTATAGTTACTAAATAAAAGTTAAAAAAAAAAAAGAAAAGAAAAAATGATCAAAATCGCTAGCCATCAGGGAAATGCAAATCAAAATCACAATGAAATATCACCTTGGGGATGGCGGTGTGGGCTAAGCCTCTGTCTGCAATGACAATATTCCATACTAGTGCTGGCTCCTACCCCTGCTACTCCTCTTCTGATCCAGCTCTCTGCTATGGCCTAGAAAAGCAATATAAGATGGCCCAAGTTCTTTGGCCTCTGCATCCACATGGGAGACCCAGGAAAAGCTCCTGCTCCTGGCTTTGGATAGGCCTAGTTCCCACCTTTGTGGTCATTTGGGGAGTGAACCTCTGGATGGAAGACCTTTTTCTCTGTCTCTCCCTCTCTCTGTCTATAACTCTACCTCTCAAGTAAATAAATCTTTAAAAAAATCACCTTACCCTGTCAGAACAGCTATTATCCAAAAGACAGAAAGTGATAAATGTTGGCAAGTATATGGAGAAAGGTGAACTCTTATACACTGTTGGTGGCAATGTAAATTAGTGCAGCTACTGTGAAAGACAGTTTAAATATTTCTTTAAAAACTGAAAATAGGGGCCAGTTCTGTGGCGAAGTAGGCTAAGTCTTGTCTGTGGTGCTGGCATCCCATAGGGGTTCTGGTTCATGTCCTGGCTGCTCCTCTTCTGATCCAGCTGTCTTCTTGTGGCCTGGGAAAGCAGTTGAGGATGACCTGAGAGCTTGAGCCCCTGCACCCATGTGGGAGACCTGGAGGAAGCTCGTGGATCCTGGTTTTGGACCAGCTCAGCTCTGACCATTCAGACATTTGTGGAGTGAACCAGCAGATGGAAGACCTTTCTCTGTCTCTCCCTCTCTGTCAGTAAGTCTGCCTCTCAAATAAATAAAATCTTTTTTAAAAATGCAACCAAATTATAACTTCCCTCCCACCCGCACCCCTCCCATCTCCCCCTCCCTCTCCCCTCCCTCTCCCATTCCATTCACATCAATATTCATTTTTAATTATCTTTATATACAGAAGATCGATTTAGTATATATTAAGTAAAGATTTCATCAGTTTGCACCCAGACAGAACATAAAGTGTAAAATACTGTTTCAGTACTAGTTATAGCATTAATTCACATTGAACAACACATTAAGGACAGAGATCCTACATGAGGAGTAAGTGCACAGTGACTCCTGTTGTTGATTTAACAAATTGACACTCTTGTTTATGGCGTCAGTAATCTCCCTAGGCTCTTGTCATGGGTTGTCAAGGCTATGGAAGCCTTTTGAGTTCGCTGACTTTTATCATATTTAGACAAGGTCATAGTCAAAGTGGAAGTTCTCTCCTCCCTTCAGAGAAAGGTACCTCCTTCTTTGATGGCCCGTTCTTTCTTCTGGGATCTCACTCGCAGAGATCTTTCATTTAGGTTCTCTCTTTTTTTTTTTTTTCCCAGAGTGTCTTGGCTTTCCATGCCTACAATACTCTCATGGGCTCTTCAGCCAGATCTGAATGGCTTAGGGGCTGATTCTGAGACCAGAGTGCTGTTTAGGACATCTGCCATTCTATGAGTCTGCTGTGTATCCCGCTTCCCATGATGGATTGTTCTCTTCCTTTTTGATTCTATCAGTTAGTATTAGCAGACACTAGTCTTGTTTGTGTGATCCCTTTGACTCTTAGACCTATCTGTATGATCGATTGTGAACTGAAATTGATCACTTGGACTAGTGAGATGGCATTGGTACATGCAACCTTGATGGGATTGTATTGGAATCCTCTGGCACGTTTCTAACTCCACCATTTGGGGCAAGTCAGCTTGAGCATGTCCCAAATTGTACATCTCCTCCTTCTCTTATTCCCACTCTTATATTTCAGAGATCACTTTTCAGTTAAATTTAAACACCTAATTGTGTGTTAATTACAGAGTTCAACCAATAGTATTAACTAGGACAAAAAAATACTAAAAGGGATAAAGTATTAAATTGTTCATTAACAGTCGGGACAAGGGCTGATCAAGTCACTGTTTCTCATAGTGTCCATTTCACTTCAACTGGTTTCCCCTTCGGTGCTCATTTAGTTGTCATTGATCAGGGAGAACATATGTTATTTGTTCCTTTGGACTGGCTTAATTCACTCAGCATGATGTTTTCCAGATTCCTCCTTTTTGTTGCAAATGACCAGTTTTCATTGTTTTTGACAGCTGTATAGTATTCTATAGAGTACATGTCCCATAATTTCTTTATCCAGTCTACTGTTGATGGGCATTTGGGTTGATTCCAGGTCTTAGCTATTGCGAACTGAGCTGCAATAAACATTAATGTGCAGACCGCTTTTTTGTTTGCCAGTTTAATTTCCTTTGGGTAAATTCCAAGGAGTGGGATGGCTGGGTTGTATGGTAGGGTTATATTCAGGTTTCTGAGGAATCTCCAGACTGACTTCCCTAGTGGCTTAACCAGTTTGCATTCCCACCAACAGTGGGTTAGTGTCCCTTTTTCCCTACATCCTCGCCAGCATCTGTTGTTGGTAGATTTCTGAATGTGAGCCATTCTCACCTGGGTGAGGTGAAACCTCATTGTGGTTTTGCTTTGCATTTCCCTGATTGCTAGTGATCCTGAACATTTTTTCATGTGCCTGTTGGCCATTTGGATTTCCTCTTTTGAAAAATGTCTATTGAGGTCCTTGGCCCATCTCTTAAGTGGGTTGTTTGTTTTGATGCTGTGGAGTTTCTTGATCTCTTTGTAGATTCATTTTTTCATATATTTGTATTTCTTCTTTGGAGAACTGTCTATTGAGGTCCTTTGCCCATTTTTAAACTGGATTGTTTGTTGTTGTTAAGTTTTTTTGAGTTGCTGATACAGTCTGGACATTAACCTTTTGTGGATATGTAGCTTGCAAGTATCCTTCCCATTCTGTTGGGTGTATATTCCTTTCTTTGAGTGTTTCCTTGACCAAAAGCTTCTGAGTCAGGTGCAATCCCATTTGTCTAGTTTTGCTTTTGTTTCCTGTGCTTTGGAGGTCTTATCCAAGAAGTCATGTATACCAATGTTTTGGAGTGTTTCTCCCACATTTTTTCTAGCAACTTCATAGTCTCAGGAATCAAACTGAGATTTTTGATCCTGGTTTGACTGGTTTTTTTTTTTTTAATATGTGGTGAGAGATAGGGATGTAATTTCATTCTTCTGAATACATATAGTTTTGTCAGCACCATGTATATTTAGTTTTCTCAGTGCCATTTCTGGAAGAGATTATCATTTCTCCAGTGTATGGTCTGAGAACTTTAGCAAACATCAGTAGACTGCATGCACATCAGTTAGTTTCTGGGCTCTCCATTCTGTTCCACTGACCTGTGTGTTGACATTTATGTCAGTACTATGCTATTTTAATTACTACAGTTTTGTAGTATGCTTTGAAGTCAGGTATTATTATGCCTTCAGCATGATTATAATGGCTGTATGTGGCAGTCCAACAGCCAATATAATGCTGAACAGGGAAAACCTACCAGCATTTTCATTTACTTCAGGAAAGTTTTTACTTCCTTTTGACTTTCTCCAATGACCCATTGGTCACTCAGTGGATGCTTAACTTCATATAGTTGTAAATGTTGTTTTATTGTTCTTAATGTTGATTTCTAGTTTTTTTCCCTTGGCATGATACATGGTGTGATTTCTATCTTCTTAAATTTACTAAGACTTGATTTGTAGTCTAATATGTGGTATGTCCTAGAAAGTGTTTCATGTGTCCATGAGAAGAATGTGTATTCTGAAGCTATTGGGTGAAATGTCCTATAAATATCTGTTAAGTCTATTTGCTCAGTAGTAAGATTAAACTACCATGTATCTTGTTAATTTTCTGTTTGGATGATCTGTCAATGAGAATGGGTTGTTGAAATTATCTACTATTATTTTATTGGAGTCTCTCTCCTTTGATGTCTAATAGTATTTGCTGTATATATCTGGGTGATCTTGAGATGGGTGGGTATATATTTGGGATTGTTATATTTTCTTACTGAATCAATCCTTTTATCAATATATAATGTTCTTCTTTGCCTATTTTTACAGTTTGTAATTTGAAGTCTGTGTATCTGATTTGAGTATGGCTACTTCTGCCCTTTTTTAAAGTTCCATTTTCCTGGTGTATTTTTTCTCTAGCCCCCCACTTTCACTCTGTGTATCTATTTGTAAAGTGAGTTTCTTATAGGCAGCATACAGTGGGGTCTTGGTTTTCAACCCATTCAACCAACCTAAATCTTTTAGCTTGGGAATTTAATCCATTGACATTTAAGGTTAGTATTTATAGATAGGAACTAATAACACTTGTCATTTTGTTGATTGGTTACTGATTATACCTGCTGTATTAGAGAATTTGGTAGTTTCATGTGTTTTCATGATATTTCTTATAATGTAGGACTCTACAGAATTTCTTGTAAGGCTGATCTGGTGGTGTTGAATTCTCTCATTTTTTGCTTATCTGTGAAATACCTTATTTCTTCTTCACTAACATAGGATATCTTTGCAGGACATAATATTCTTGGTAGGAAGTTTTTTTGTGGTTGTTGTTCTTTTGTTGTTGTTGTTTTTTTTTGTTTTTGTTTTTTTTTTTTTTAAGAGCTTGAATATATCATTGCATTCTCTACTGGCCTGCCCAGTGTTTGCTGAGAATTCTGGTGTTAGTTTAACTGATTTTCCTTTATATGTAACATGATGCTTTTCTCTGTCTTTGGGATTTTGTCTTTGTCCTTAAATTTTGACAATTTGGCTGCAATATGCTATGGAGATCTTTTTTGATTGAATCTTCTTGGGGCCCTATGATCTTCCTATATCTGAATATCCATGTCTCTTTCAAGATCTGGGATATTTTCAGCTATTATTTCATTTATCAAGTTCTCAACGGCCCTTTCATTCTCTTCTCCTTCAGGAATCTCTATAATATGAATATTTGATTGTTTAATAGTTTCTTGTATTTCACATAGAATTTCTTCATTTTTTAAATTTATTTTCTTTTTGTCTGATTTAGTTAATTCAGAAGCCTTGTCTTACTAATCAAAAATGCTCTCTTCCATTTATTCTATTCTTCCATTAAATTTCTCAATTGTGAGTTTTATTTCACTGATTGAAGTGTTCATCTTCAAAATTTCTATTTGGTCCTTTGATTTCCATCTCCTTAGTGATTTTTTCATTCCTTTCACCCATTGAGTTCCTCATTTCTTCAGGCTATCTATTTGTATTCTTTTGTATCACATTGAGTTTCCTAACAATCATTATTTTGATTTCTAGCCCTAATTTTGGGTTACTATTGTGTTATTTGAAGATGTCATGTTACTTTGCTTCTTCATGTTTCTTTGGTTCCTACATTTAAGTCTGAAAATCTGGTGAAATATGCCCTTCTTCTCTCTGGAGTAGGTTTGGTTGTAAGAGAGTTCATGGTTTAGATGGAAATTAGGATATCATTGGCTTGCTGCTTTGGCTTTAGTTCTAGGTCAGCCCTAAGTGTAAACTCTGAGTGATTTGTTTTGCTTTAATCCATGTCAGTTTTATCTATGAGTGACACAGTAGTCTAGTCTGTTGCAGTTTATAGGGGTAGAAGTGTGACTTTGAGGTGAATGTGAGTTTTCCAGGGTGTGCATTTTCAGTCTCCAGAGAGTTCAGTGTCAGTCTCTTTAGGGATTGTAATAGCCAGGGTCTTGTTCTTGGTGCTGAGGGACACAAAGTGAGCTGTTCCCTGGTCTCACTGCCAAGCCTGAGTGATGCTGGTGCATGTAGCACTAATAGTTGTGGCTCTAGGACTGTGTGATGTGGATGGGCCTTTCCTCATGTCCTGCTGGGAGAGTGTAGCTAGTGGTAGGGCTTATAACACCCAACAGCCCTAGTCCCAGGACTGGAGGATGTGAACTGAACCCTGCTCCCATCCTACAGGGTGACTACATGGTATACAGGAAATGTTATACTGGCAGATATTGGTCCACAGATATGCTACTGGGTAGATTCCATTGAGTTTGAGGAAATATGAAGTGATTCTACAGTCCTGGTGTTGCAGGGTACAGTGAGGTCATTACCTAATCTCTCAGGGTGGGAGCCACGTATTGGGGATAATGGTAGCCACCTATCTGAAGCGGAGCAATGCAGATAGAGAACTCCAGGTACCACGAAGAGTCCAAATTGCTCCAAAGATTATTAATATTAACATCAACTTTCCCAGTTTCACAAGGCATGCAAGGGTTTTATGCCCATGGTTTCCAGTACTGTGTGCTAGGAGATGTGGATGGCACTTCTTCAGTTCAGGCATTTCTAGATATTTAGAAAATGTCTGGAAATTTTATCAGATATATTATTTTTTCAGTCTGTGGCAAATATTACCTGTTTCTTAACAGTTTCTTTTGAAGAACAAAAGCTTTTAAGTTTGATGAAGTGCAATTTATCAGGTTTTATTTTCTAGAAAAAATCTTTTATGAGGTCTGAGAAACTTTATCTAACCCCTCACTCTCACTCCCAGGTTCTTCTAGAAGTGTTTAGAAGCTTTATAATTTAGCACTTATGTTTATGCTTATAATCCATTTTGACTTTGTTTTTGTGTATGCTATGAGGCAAGAGTCTAAATTACTTTATTTTTGCATATGAATATCAAGCTGTCACAGCACTGTTTGTTGAATAGATTATCCTTTTCACCACTTGTCACCTCTGTTGAATCTCAATTGGCCATAAATGTGAAGTTTATTTCTGGACTGTATAGTTATGCTTACACCAATACCACACAGTTTTGCTTATTGTTACTGTTTTATGAAAGATTATTTATTTGTTTGAAAGTCAGAGTTACAGAGAGAGAGGGAGGGACAGAAGGAGATCTACTTGTGGTTCAATCCCCAGATGGCCGTAGTGCAAAAATCAAGAGCTTCTTCCTGGTCTCCCTTGTGGGAGGCAGGGTACCAAACATCTGGACCATGTCCCACTGCTTTTCCCAGGTAATTAGCAGGGAGCTGGATCAGAAGTGGAACAGCTGACATGAACAGGCCCCCATATGGGATGTTGGTGTTCCAGGTGGTGGCTTTACTGGCTATGCCATAATGCCAGCCTCTGATTATTTTTATTCTGTTTTATATCTTTAAATGTCCCGTCTTTTATATGTTTAAATACTTTGTGTTAGTTATCTGCTATTCTAATATCTGAAGTCCTTGTGTTCCAAAGAAAAATTTGTTATTTTTGTTCACTATAAATCGTAGTGCTTGTTTCCTTGTATGTTTACTAATGCTTATGGGCTTATATTTGGTTGACCTTAATTTGCAGGAATTCTGAAGGCCTAAATTGGGAATTATTTCATTCACGGAAAATTTGTATTTTCTCCTGGCAGAGCCAGAGCTGTGACATCAACCTGAGGCCAGGACTGTGAGAGGCCATATAGCATTTAAGGAGGCACTCCCTTTCAGTATTTGTATTTTCTCTTGGCGAAGCCAGAGCTGTGACACTGACCTGAGACCAGTACTGTGAGAACCTAGATAGGATACAGAATTTAAGATGGCACTCACCCTTAGATTAACGAAAGTTTGCTGTCTTAGAGTTGTACCCAGTGTATCTTTCTTGCCTCACCCCATTCCTGGCCCTGCCGGAGATTACTTTAATTAATCTTATAATTTTAAATTTATTATGGGTTCAGATTCCCCTAGTAGCTAATGGCAGTGGCCTCAAGACTCAGTCTTCTGAGACTTTAATCTTCCTCTAGGTTCCTGGCTCAATGCAGGAGTCTCAGGTTCCTTTCCCCTCTTATGTAAGAGGCTCCTGAGCTCATATATTTTTTTAAACTTTTATTTAATGAATATAAATTTCCAAAGTACAGCTTATGGATTACAATGGCTTCCCCCCAACCAATAACTTCCCTCCCACCCGCAACCCTCCCCTTTCCCACTCCCTCTCCCCTTCCATTCACATCAAGATTCATTTTCAATTCTCTTTATATATAGAAGATCAGTTTAGTATATATTAAGTAAAGATTTCAACAGTTTCCCCCATATAGCAACACAAAGTGAAAAACTACTGTTGGAGTACTAGTTATAGCATTAAATAAGAGTGTACAGCACATTAAAGACAGAGATCCTATATGATCTTTTTTAAAAATTAATTAATTTTCTATGCAATTTCCAATTTAACACCAGGTTTTTTTTTTTCATTTCCAATTATCTTTATATACAGAAGATTGATTCTGTGTATACTAAGTAAAGATTTCATCAGTTTGCACCCACACAGAAACACAAAGTGTAAAAATACTGTTTCAGTACCAGTTATGGCATCACTTCACATTAGACAACACATTAAGGACAGATCCCACATGAGAAGTAATACACAGTGACTCCTGTTGTTGACTTAACAATTTTACACTCTTGATTATGGCGTCAGTAATCTCCCTAGGCTCTATCATTGAGTTGCCAAGGCTATTGAAGCCTTTAGGGTTTGCTGACTTTGATCTTATTCCGATAGGGTCATAGTCAAAGTGGAAGTTCTCTCCTCCCTTCAGAGAAAGGTACCTCCTTCTTTGATGGCCCCATTGTTTCCACTGGGATCTCACTCGCAGAGATCTTTCATTTAGGTCTTCTTCTTCTTCTTCTTTTTTTTTTTTTTTCTTTTCCAGGGTGTCTTGGCTTTCCATGTCTGAAATACTCTCATGGGCTCTTCAGCCAGATCCGAATGCCTTAAGGGCTGATTCTGAGGCCAGAGTGCTATTTAGGATATCTGCCATTCTATGAGTCTGCTGAGTATCCCGCTTCCCATGTTGGATCTTTCTCTCCCTTTTTGATTCTATCAGTTAGTATTAGCAGACACTAGTCTTGTTTGTGTGACCACTTTGACTCTTAGACCTATCAGAGTCATCAATTGTGAACTGAAATTGATCACTTGGACTAGTGGGATGGCATTGGTACATGCCACCTTGATGGGATTGTATTGGAATCCCCTGGCACATTTCTAACTCCATCATTTGGGGCAAGTCTGATTGATCATGTCCCAAATTGTACATCTCCTCCCTCTCTTTTTCCCACTCTTATGTTTAACAGGGATCACTTTTCAGTTAAAATTTAAACACCTATGAATAACTATGTGTTAATTACAGAGTTCAACCACTAGTACTAGAACAACAACAACAACAACAACAAAAATACTAAAAAGGATAAAGTATTACATTGTACATCTAGAGTCAGGACAAGAGCTGATCAGGTCATTGTTTCTTATAGGCTATGAGCTCATATTTTTGATGTCAGTGACATAAGAATTTTGGGAATTCTGGTGTTTTGATTGCTTATTAGCTCATTATTTCAATTCAGCTCAGTGATTTTTTTAATTTGGTTATTTTATATTCTCTCTTATCAGAAACCATTAAAATGTTATTTACTCAGGGATTAATTTTATTATAGTGAGGAAAGTCTTCAAAATATGTAACCTATGATATGTTGGAAATGGTGGTACCTAATTTCTTTAAAGAGTATTGTTTCCACGTTGCATTTAGCTAGAATAAAATATGCCTTAAAATTTAAAGAACATAATTCATTTTTTTTCAGAATTTATAGGTAAAAAATGTTGACAAGAGTAATGTAGTAAGATGTATTTGCCAAAATGATTAGTTTGACCTTCAATAATAGAATAATTTTTGTTTTGATTCATTCATTGGAGCTGATCCTCAAAATAGCACTGCTAAATGTTTGGTGATTTTCTCCCTTGACTGTGATTAAGCCCTGTGAGGCAGGTGCCTAATCATGCTCAGAGAATGCTGATTTTCTTTCTTATAGAACTTTGCTCACCAGTAGGGTTTCTGGATGTGGTATATGCTCTGAAGTCAAGAAAAATGAAGTTCAAAACCTTATAATGTAAAACAGGGAGTTATAATTTAGTAGTAAATTTATGGCAAACAAACACTGTTCTCCTTCAGTGGTAATAGGAATGGGAAACAGTTAATTTAATTAAGAAACCAAAGTATTTTTGTTGGAATATATAAATGTTAGAAAATAACAGGAGGAAGAAACTTAATATGATCTCTTATCACTGAAAGGGAAAGCCAGGAAAAGTGGCTTGAGTGTGAGTTCTAACAACAACATGGCTTTCCTTGAATCCAAGTTTCCTTCTCAGGGCCATTGGAGGAACAGGTCTTCCAGCTGAGCTTGCTGGGGATGCTGTATGCAGTCTGTTTCATGCATCTTCTAAAGCAGTGTTGACAGTCAGAGACAGACAAATATGGTTTGGAATCAAAGTTCTAACACCATTAATGGTTAGTTTAGTTGGCCTTAGCTTCGGCATGAAACAATAGAGATAACAATACTCATCATATCATGTTGTTTGAGCACTGAGTGAAATGTTGGATGGAACAGGCTTAGCAGAAGGGTTGATACATGGTAGATGCTCAATATACTGAGTTAATACTTCTGCTATTTTCTGACTGGCTCGGGGAGGTTATGCTAGGTAAGTTGAAATCATGGATCTTCCATCTACCTCTTAATGTAGTGTTATTTCTCTTAAAATTGAATCAGAGAAAAAAAATGAAAATTTTCTGGAGCATCTATAATCTAATATAGTATTATTGATGTTATGTTGCAATTGCCATATTGACTAATAATTTCTGTCATTCAATTCCAGTGTGCTTTCTCTGCCACTGAATTTCAGCATACCAAATTATAAAAATTTAGGAATTTAAACATTTGGTTAGTATTGTTTCCTCATGTAAATGTAACCAATGCTGGTTTTAAGTATTTGAAATAACTACCTCTATTCTAGTGATATTTTTAATCCTGCTCTTTAAGTGAACAATTCTCATATTTCTCATCACACTGTGCTCCTGATTTGCTGAAGTCCTATTACCAGTACAATCTGAGTGTGGACCTTTTGCTCATTACTCAACACTTGTGTAAAGTAATAGGCTTAGCTTGATCATTTGTAGTTATCTCAGACTCCATGAATCTGGATAGAAAATTTCAATAAAGTGATCAGACAGGAAAAAGGTTATAATAGCCATTTTGATATCTCTGGGACTTGGTTAGAGTGTTTTTCCCCTACAGGGAAATGCAGAAATCTATGTATCTGTATCTCGTGAAGCGGTTTTCAGAATAATCATCATGAAGCTAACAGGAGACTTTTACGATGGTCAGGTAATTGGCTTCACTTATGGGCTCCAAATTGCATTAATTGAGTTGACCACGAATAATAGTCTCAAATACCACTCCATCAGGTGAATAATTATCTTAGTTATACAATACTATAATTAAGACTATAGTTCTAAATCATACTTACCCAGTTTATTCTTACCTGCTAAGTGAGACATCTCAAGTGGCTGAAATGTATCAGCTAGCACTGTAGGGTTGAAAACAGCAAGCGTACTATTGGCCCATAGAATAATTATACAGTTTTGGATTGACAGGCAGATCAAGCATCCCAGTGAGGTATAAGATGATGCAGCAACAGGGCATGAGACTCAATGCTGAAACTTAGAAGTCTTTTAAGCAAATTCTGTAGTTTGAGAATTGGAATCAGTTCTTCTTTAAATGTCTGGTAGAATTCAGTAGTGAAGTTGTCCAGTCCTGTGCTTTTTTTATTGGGAGAATCTTTATTACTGATTCAATTTCCATCTTGGTTATTGGTCTGTTTAGGTTCTCTACATCTTCATGACTCAATTTTAGTAGATTCTGGCATTTCCTCAATCTCTTCATCTTCACATTCCAGTATCCCAAATTAGGGATGTTTTTGAAATTATTTCACTGAATAGGCTTTCAAGCCCATTCTGTCTTTCCACATCTTCAAGAAGTCCTAAGACCCATATGTTGGGTCATCTGATAGTACCCTGTAGATCTTCAACACTGTTTTCGATTTTTCTAATTGCTGTTATTTTTTTTTTTGCATCTGAAAAATTTCAAAGACTTGTCTTCTAGCATGGATATTTTTTCTTCTACCTTGCCAAGCTGTTGTTAAAGCTTCCTACCTCATTTTCTATTTGATTTATTGCTTTCTTTGTTTCTAATATTTCATTTTGATATCTCTTTAAAATCTCAATTTCAAAGGAAAGATTTTCATTCATGTCATGTATGGATTTCTTTAGCTCATGGATTTGCCTCTGGTTGCTTTTGAGTAATCCCATGATTAATCTTTTGAATTCCATTTCCAACATTTTGTCAATCTCATCTTCACATCCTAATATTTAAATGTAGTTGTGTTCCTTTGTGGGGGGATCATGATGTCTTCCTTATTCTTGTTTCTTGAATTTCTGCATTTATTTTTAGGCATTTGTGGAGATACTTGTTGGTTTTTTCCTCTGGTAGTATTTATCTTTGAACTATTCCTCTGTGGCTTAGTGGAATGTCTGCATTTTCAATGAATACCAAGTGGTATATGCTGGATGTAGCCAATGAGCTCTAGGTCAGTGCTCCAGGGTGGGGTGAGTATCCAGGGTAACACCCAAGTTAGGCATGGAAGGTCACCGCTTGTTAACAAAAGTTAGAAGGTGGTCACTTTTGTTGGTGTGATCATACCCTCACCTCCTCTCCTGCAAAGATGATCAATGCCCAGGTTTTAGTCCCCAGTTGGTGCAACACTCATCTCTGCCACCATATGAACTGCACAAGTGATCTGCACAGTCCTCACTCTGAGCATGGATCCCGTTGCAATGACCCACCTCAGGCAACCAGGGAGCTCTGAGAATGTGGAGCCACACACAGTATTGTACAGAGATCCAGCTACACCCTGTACCCTCTTGTGTAGCTACAGAGTGGCCACAGTCTTAGAATACAAGGCTCCTATAGTCTCTGGGTACAGAGGTTCTACTCTGCCCCACCAGCCTGTCTGGTCCACAGAGAGGCAGATGTTCCCCTAAGTTAGTTGTCAGTAGGTGATCCGCTTAGGCGGCTTGATCCCTGGAGCTTGTGGTATGTTGGGAGGCTAGGGGTACCTTATAGTCCTATGTGGGTCCCCACCCCTTATCTATTCTCACAGCCAGGAACAAAGTCAGTGGGACTGCATATTTTCCCCTCTGCTATAATCTCTGGATCACATATGTATACAAGATCCATTTGCTGAATGTTGCCCTCTCCTTGCCAGGGCCACCAGTATTTCCAAGAAGATGGCATCTTGTCTCAGCCAGTTGCTGTGAATACAGACAAGGGCTCTGCAGTTGCCACCCAAGCCCAAATGGTGCCCACCCTCTCTCAGCTGGGTGCTGGTTGCTGTTGTGGGGAGGAGTGGTTGAGAGAACTGTGCCTCTTTTATTTCCACTGGGTCCATGTGTACCTGCTAGCCCCTAGGGCTCCAGGTCAGACTCATGCCATGCTCTCCTTCTGGTTATATCACCGTGGGCTGCTGCAGTTTGGTCCCATGGCACCTGTCTTTTGAAAAAAATATTCCCGGTGATGCTTTAGCACACTCAAAAGCTTTTCTGCCACTTCTTGTCCAGTCCAAACCCTTGGATTTTTGCTTGCCTCTGTAGTAGCAACAGCAACAAAAATAATCATGAATAACACACATTGATTGCTTACTGTGTGCCATGAAATATTCTAAGTGCTTTTACGTTATTTTTTCCCTAAACTTGTGAGGTATGTGTTCATTATTATTTCCATTTTTGAGAAGCAACATCACTGGTAAGTTTAAAAGCTGGGATTTTGGCCGGCGCCGTGGCTTAACAGGCTAATCCTCCGCCTTGCGGCGCCGACACACCGGGTTCTAGTCCCGGTTGGGGCGCCGGATTCTATCCCGGTTGCCCCTCTTCCAGGCCAGCTCTCTGCTATGGCCCAGGAAAGCAGTGGAGGATGGCCCAAGTGCTTGGGCCCTGCATCCGCATGGGAGACCAGGAGAAGCACTTGGCTCCTGGCTTCGGATCAGCGAGATGCGCCGGCCGCAGCAGCCATTGGAGGTGAACCAACGGCAAAAGGAAGACCTTTCTCTCTGTCTCTCTCTCACTGTCCACTCTGCCTGTCAAAAAGAAAAAAAAAAGCTGGGATTTAATTCTAAGTATTTTGAATTAGCACATACAAACCCCATGTTTTGTTTCAAGGATAAAAGAGATTCTGACCAGAAGGGCACTTCCTCTGTTCTTGACGACAGGTATTCTCTAGTCTTCTCTCTGCTTCTCATATCACACATGCCACTCCTCTGTGAGCACTGCCATTATTCCTGAACTTGGAACCTGTATTTTCTTTTCTTTTCTTTTTTCTTTTTTTGGCAGGTAGAATTGCAGACAGTGAGAGAAAGAGAGACAGAAAGAAAAAAGGTCTTCCTTCCATTGGTTCACTCCCCAAATGGCCGATCCGAAGCCAGGAGCCAGGTGCTTCCTCCTGGTCTCCCATGCGGGTGCAGGCACCCAAGCACTTGGGCCATCCTCTACTACCCTCCTGGGCCACAGCAGAGAGCTGGACTGGAAGAGGAGCAACCGGGACTAGAACCCAGCGCCCATATGGGATGCCGGCACCGCAGGCGGAGGATTAACCAAGTGAGCCACAGCACCGGCCCAATGAACCTGTATTTTCTTACCTATAAGCTTCTTGATTCTGATGTTGACCTGTCATGTTCTTCATGCCTATGGGCTGTCCATTGCAATAGCACCCCCTTTACTGCCAAATATCTTGTTCTTCCTCACCCCTCCTAACTAGGACTCTTTCTTAGCATACTTACTTTTTCTTTGTTTAGATCTAACTCTGGCTCTTGTTGAGATACTTTGTCCTTTGAGATTTAAATACAATCAGGTGTAACACTCTAGTCCTTATAGTGTGAGAGAGATAATTGGAGACTCTACCAGTATGATTCCTTGTATTTTTGTGAATAATCTTGTTCTCCAAATGTCCCTGAGGATTTCCCGTAGTAGTAGTTCTAATAGCCCTGAATAGATCTATCAAAGAACCTAGCTTTTTCCCCTTAATTCCCCTAAATACATTCCTTAAAGTTGCTGGTGTGTGTGTGTGTGTGTGTGTGAATTTTATGAGTTTGGACTGGTTAAGAGTAATATATTAAAAAAGAGTATTATATAAAAATAACAATATTAGATATAAGATTTGTTCCTAAAATAGGCTGGTGCTGTGGCTCAATAGGCTAATCCTCTGCTTGTGCGCCGGCACACTGGGTTCTAGTCCCGGTCGGGGTGCCGGATTCTGTCCCGGTTGGTCCTCTTCCAGTCCAGCTCTCTGCTGTGGCCTGGGAGTGCAGTGGAGGATGGCCCAAGTGCTTGGGCCCTGCACCCGCATGGGAGACCAGGAGAAGCACCTGGCTCCTGGCTTCGGATTAGCATGGTACGCCGGCCGCAGCGGCCATTGGAGGGTGAACCAATGGTAAAAGGAAGACCTTTCTCTCTGTCTCTCTCTCTCTCACTGGCCACTCTGCCTGTCAAAAAAAAAAAAAAATTAAAAAAGACTTGTTCCTAAAATAATTCTTTTTTGTGTTGAAAAGAACTTTTCAATTTCCAAATTTTACCATTAGCCTGTCATTTTGCCATGTCCTTAATTTTTGTTCTTTTATTCACCTTCCTCTTCTTTACCTTCCCCATTCCAAAATTTTAAGATATGTCATAAGGCAGCAGTAAGTTAATTGCAGGTTGGGCAGTATGAAGAGTGAGTATTAAATGAGTATGGATTTCCTTGTCAGAGTGTCCAAGAAGATATGATGGAAAAGGTTAGAATTACCAAGAACTATTATAATAGAAGTATCTATTACTCAGTTGTCCAGTTAGTTATTCTATTGTTCCTAAAGTAAAATTTATGTGTACATGCTTGTATCTATCAACAACTAGGTATTCTGTCAACCTTCTGGTCCTGTGAGCCCCATATAAAGACAGATACTCATCAGGAGGTCTTAAGCATGAGGCATATGGGATGGATTGGGCATAACTCCTAAGAAGAAAGACAGATGAAGTCACTTGGAAGAAGTTCATTGAATTCAACCTACTCAGGAAGACCGAACAGTACACTGACCTAGGCCTTCAGTATAGGTAATGCCATTTCATCTCATTTGTTCAGCTCGGATGATAGAGAGTAATAGAACCAACATATCCTGTGGGCTGTCTCCATGTTTTCATTTCCTGCAGACTCAGCTTACTCTATTTTGATGTCTACTCTCAATTAAACCACTATCCTCAATAAGGTCACAAATCACTTTTGAATCTTTGCTTCTAGTCCCCTTTATTTTTGACCTCTCAGCAATTTTTGGTACATGCAATCTTCTTCTCTTTTAAAATGTAAAAAAAAAAATATGCATTTGTTTATTTGAAAGGCAGAGCTACAGAAAGATAGAAGCAGAGAGAGAGAAAGAGAGAAAGAGAGAAAGAGAGAAAGAGAGAGAGAGAGAGAGAGAATGAATCTTCCATCTGCTAGTTCACTCCCCAAATGGCTGTAACAGCCAGGGATAGACTAGGCTGCAGTCAGGGGGCTGGAATACCATCCAGGTACCCAGGTCTCCCACGTGGGTGGCAAGGACCAACCTTCAGCTACTTTCCCAGACACATTAGCAGGGATCTGGATAGGAAGCACTTCTTCCTGGTCCCAGGCAACTGATAACATGTGTCTGTCACTACTTTTGCTATTTAAAACATTTTATATGAGCATAATCACATGGTATGTACAAATTCATGTCTGGTCCCTTTCACTTTGAATTATGTTCTGAAGTTCATTTATGTATATTAGGCGTTCATTTTATTAATGGCTGAATAATTGTCCACTATGAGGATATACTACATTTTGTTTATCTGCTTAATGGATATTTGTGTTTTTTCCACTTTTTGATTATACTGAATAACTGAAAGATTTCTTTTTGTAGTTGATTTGTAATTAAGTTCCATTTTGGTCAGAAAAAATACTGTGTATTATTGCAGTATTTATATTTGTTTATTGCCAGAATATGATCTATCCTGGTGAATATACTATTTGCATATGAAAGATCGTGTATTCTATTGTTTTTGGATGGAGTGTTCCACAGATGTCAGTTACATCAAGTTGTGTGATAGGGTTTTTCAGTTCTTTTATACTCTTATATATTAAAGCTCGTGTGGTTTTACATCCTGCATGTATTTAAAGGCACCACATAGTCACAAATATCCTCAGGGTTTTATTATTCTTCAGGCTCCAGGGGGGTCTCCTTAATTCAGGCTCAAAACTGAGGTTATGGGGGACTTTTGAAGACTTTATTGTATCAGTACTCTGTGACTCATTTCCAAAATCTCTCAGTTAAATTTTTAGGTGCTCTCCGAGTGCTCTAAGCAGAGTGGGTCTTCCACTTCTGATGAAGTTGTGACTGAGGATGGGATTGAAATGGCTTCTGAAAAAAGGCTGTTAACATATAACTCATAACTCAGTTGCACTTTCCCATGGGTAAACAATTCTGAAGCTTTTCCTGGATTTTGGATGTTTCCCAGTGCTTAGAAGTTTCTGTTTTTGAAAATTTTACCCACTTGAATTCTTGACTTATGGGCAGTAGAAAAGTATATTCTTTTTTTTAAAACTTTTATTTAATAAATATAAATTTCCAAAGTACAAGTTTTGGATTATAGTAGCTTTTCCCCCCGTAACCTGCAACCATCCCACCTGCAACCATCCCATCTCCCACTCCCTCTCCCATCTCATTCTTCATCAAGATTCATTTTCAATTACCTTTATGTACAGAAGATCAACTTGGTATATACTAAGTAAAGATTTCAACAGTTTGCACCCACACAGATATTCAAAGTATAAAGTACTGTTTGAGTAGTAGTTTTACTGTTATTTCGCATAGTATAACATATTAAGGGCAGAGATCCCACATGGAGAGCAAGAGTTCTACCATTTCCAGAAGTAGTTATCTACTCTTCTCCTTAGAAATGTTCTCTTTCTTGGATGTCATGGTACTGAATGTCTTGGCTATCTTTCTGTGAATTCTTTCTTTACATTAACATTTTTTAAATATTAAAAAGTCTCAGAAGGTGGGATATGCCAATTACTTTAAAGGCATGGATCCTTTTGACCTCTTGCATCACACATTCCTCTTGGGTAATTTCATTTATCACCACAGCTGCAATGGCCACTCTATGCGCCTTCTAAAATTTATACTTCAAGCCTACAGTGATCCTATTAAGCTTCAGACCTTTGTATTTATCAACTTATCCTTTATCTTCACTTAACTGTTTTATTAGCCCCTAAAATACAAGTCAAAAAATAATGTAATCTTTTTTCTCTAACCAGCTCTTCTTCCAGGGTTCTTTATCTTACTAACACCACTGCTATTAAACATTGGATAGCCTTAGTATATCCAATTCCATCCCCACACCACTATAAACAACCAAAACTAAATACTGCCAGTTATATCTCCTAAATATGTCTAGAATATGAGCATATATTTTCAGTTCCATTGTCATTATACGAATCTAAACTGTCAGCTCTTTCTTAAACCATATAAAAGCATCCCTATTTTTCTCTCCAGACTCCTTGGATCATCTTTAAATATTATGTTTGTTTATTTGTTTATATTTATTTGAAAGGCAGAGAGAAAGTGAGAGAGAGAGAGAGAGAGAGAGAGAGAGAGAGAGAGATCTTATCCACTGATTCATTCCTCAAATGCCCTCAAGAGCTACAGCTGGGCTGTGTCAGAGCCAGGAGCCCAGAACTCAATTCAGGTCTCCCTTGTGAGTGGCAGGGACCCAAGTATTTGAGTCATCGCCTGATGCTTTGCAGGGTACACATTAGTAAGAAGCATGACTTGGAGAGGAGCTGGGACTCAAACTCAGGCACTGTGATATGGGATGTGGAAGGCATCTCAGGTGGCGTCTTAACCACTATGCCAAATGCCTGCCCCATATCTTGAATAATTCTTAAAATATATATAAATCTTAGTATGATTTTACATCTTTCATATGCTTCTAGGATAAACATCAGAATGTTCAACTTGGCCCATTTGACCCTGCGTGATCTTTTTTTTTTTTTTTTTCTGGCCACTCCAGGCTTGTGTCGTGACACCTCTGATCATTCTACCACTCAGTTTATATGATCATGTTTCAACTCTTCAGTGTGGACCTTGATTTTACTTTCTGAGCCTAACCTATTATTGATTTCATGTATACTATTGCACTTATTATGTGGTTAGTTGCTTAATGATTTTCCTATTTATATGTAGGTTCCCCACCCAAGACCCATATTTCTTATTCACCATAGTATCAATAATATCTAATGGAATAGCAAGCACAAATTAGACTCCCAGGAAACTGTTTAACAATTGAATGCAAAGAAATACAAATGTCCATTTATTGGCTTTTTTGCCTCAGTGATTCTGTTCTGATTCACTATATAGCCACTAGAATTAGAGAATCAGAGCATACACAATCTGGCTAATCCCGAGATGATAGAAGTAAAATAGGGCGAGCTGTTTAAGAAACTTGCCCCATCTAAATTGCCTCTGAATGCAAATGGGTCTCTATATCTTCAGTTTAGTCCCACGATTTTTCTTTATATCCTTCTGATGCTTTTAGGACTCTAGCTGGGCTTAGGTAGGAAACTACAGGAACAGTGGAAACAATTTCCACTATTTGGAAACTTCTTTCAGGTATTTCTTGACAACTCTCCTTAATGATTCTTTCTGTTCAGACACAATGCCATTTTCATTCTTTCCATTATGGAAGTTTCTCTCATTGGGGCTTAGTTATATGCTCTTAGATACTAAATAGTTAAAACATGCAGGCTCTGACACCAGCGAATCCCAATTGCCAGCTACGGAAACTTCAGAAAGTTTCTGAACCTTTCTATAGCTGTTTTTCACACCTGTAAGAGGATATAAATGGTGGCACCTACTATATAGAGTATGATGTGCTTACAAGAATGGTTTGTGCTTATTAAAGGCTTTATAAATGTTGGCTTATATCTAGTATATTGATATCTAGGTAGCTTTTATGACATACCTCATGCCACCATGCTCCTCCCACCCCAAACCTAGTTACAGGCCTAAGTGCTACTTTTACAGAATCAGAATTCTTTGGGGTTAGGAATTCATGTATGGGTCCCCCACTTAGTTTTTATACTCCTTAATGTAGGGATCATGCCCTATCACAGTGTCTAGCACATAAAAACTACTCAGTAAATATTTATGAATGGACTTTCTTTTAAAAATATTATCTAATTCTGACCTTCCATTCAAAATATATTTCCCTAAGTTAGTTTAGTGTATTTGGTCTGTCCCCTCAGAAATCCCCAGATTTGTTTTCATTTGTACATTAACATTAGAGGCCTTACCTTTTTATTTAGCTGTAATTAAGGCACATTGTTACTATCGGTAAATAAGACAGAAGAAGCCAATTCTTGGCTTAAAGGCTTTGTAAATTCTTCTGGCTACTGGGACTTACTGAAAGTCCACTTATTAAAATGTTTAAAATATCAAGGACCGTGAGGCTGCTTTGTTATCAAAACAAGGCCAAACGTATCAAAAAGAAATAGGGAACAAGGAGGTGTCAGCTTCAAATAAGGTAACCAGCTGCTGTGGATCCCTTTCAATCAGTCGGAGTTATGAACCAATCACACAACATACAGTAGAGTAGAGATGAACAAAAATTAGGTCAATCGATTGAACTATTTTAACAGGCTAGTCAAGGTGCAAAAGAAAGACGAACTTAACTTCGTGTACTGGCATCTGTTCAATGGGAAACTAAAGTCAAGTGTGCCTTTTTAGGGGTTGGTCATTAAGCTGATCCAATTTGAAGGGCATTTCTGTTTTTCTGTAATTGGTTGGTGTCATACAGACAGGACCTACCTTGGTTTTGTTGCTGCTTCCCACTTCTGTCCCCAGCTGGAAGCACTCACAGCTGAGGCTGAAGACAGGAATAATAAAGAGGCTTTGCCTGATTCTCTCAGGTCTTCCCATCTTCAATTCTCCATGGGGAGCAATGCTGATTGAGAAAGAAAGGGACTTGTGGAGCCAAAGAAAGGGACATTGGCATCTGTCAGAATTACAGTTCCTTAGGCTGCTTTAATCTGGAGCAAGAGCTCATAAGAGATGAGAACAATTCCTTGCCCTTTGTTTTCTGTTTGATAGTATTTATCATGTTGTATTTCTAAAATTTATAATAAGAAAATCAATCCCTTTTCCTTTGTAATTCAATTCTAAAAAGTTAAATTTACTTTTTAATTATTCTTGAACTCTATTTCTATGAGTTATACATTTTTTAAAATTCTACATCCAGCCCCTCCCCATGGCTGTTCAATTTTCTTTTGCACTCTATTTAAGTAAATTCTCAGAGGAATGTGATAAGACTGGTCAAAAAGTAGATAACTTGTAATCACTAACTTCAAGTAAATCATGGAAGATTAACTTTATCTTTCTATAAAAGATGGAATAGTGTGTGAAATGGGCAATTTGAATATTTTCAGGATAGAGGATTCTTGCCTTACTTGATTGCTTTAAACCAATTGGAGTGATAAAAAACATTGAACACTTGCTCTCCCTAGTTCTTCTCCTACCAGGCGCTCTTTCCTTTATAGAGCTCACATTGACAACATAATGAACGCACAGCACAGCTGTCAAAGGGAATGTTTGAGCGCTTGTGAAATTACAGGCTGCTGCTGACATGACTTAAGCATGCCATTACTTCTTGCTGCATTTAGAACAAATAAGCCACCTGCCCTTTAGGTATTATCTGATCTGTTTGAATAGACTGCTATATAGACCCATATACTAGACTCCAAACATTTCCTTCTACCAATTCTGCTCAAAGAACTGCAGCTTCAGCATCTCACACTCCTTTTTATCCACAGTGTCATCCTCTTCAGCTTAGTCTTTGCATACATTATATAAACAGTCACTCATCTTGTCTCCTGTGTTAAAGGAAGCCTCATGTTTATGATCACAGTTACCTAGCCTTGGGCTGTTGTATCTGCAGGCCATGCTAGCCTGACTTCAAAACTCTGCATTTCTTCTTACCTCTAAAGTCAATTATTTGATCATGAATCTACCTCACAGCTAAAAGCTCTTTTCTTTCAGTCATAGATTGAGTGTCAGAAGTGTTCTACAATTGCATCATTAAGCTGAAGTGGATGAATTTACTAAGCTATGACAATGACTACATTACCATAACTATTATCTCCCCAGTAAGAAAGAACCATTTAGGTTTGAGCCCTCAGAAGCACTATCCTTGCCTTTCCCCTAGTTCAAGGTTACTTTATACCCCTTACATCTGACATACTGAAATTTGAGAAAGTGATTTTTTTGCAAAGTTATGGGAAGGATGGACAGAAACCATCAAGGTGATGTGACACTGTTAGGAATGGCTGCCAGTCAGCCCTAGACTGAAGGTACAGGGGGAGAGAGTAGTTCCTTTGCTTTAGGGCAAAGGGAATGGGCATGGAGTGGCAGATGACAGGAACCATGACCTTCCACTAGGATGGAACATAGCCCAAGCAGCCTTGTAGAAAGGGAACTGAGGAGACACACACCTCAAGCTCACTCTTTCATCCAACAGATCTTCTGAGAGTTCTCACCATAGACTGAACATAAGATAGAACCAGCGGAGAGGCTATTGGTGATTCAGGAAGTTTCTCAGAAGAGAGGGCATGTGAAGGACAGGGAAGAGCATCTCTGAGGGCACACAGAGGCTCTCCAGCTCATGTTTGAAGAAAATAACCAGTGAATTCCAGTGGCTTATTTCTTGGTTACCTCCCCCAATACTTTCAAATTGCAAAGTATTATTCTTAAAGCATAGCTGAGTATATCATATCTCTGCTAAAAGACCTTACATGGCTCTACTATAAAATCCAAGTTCTTAATCATGAAGTTCAAGACCACACAAATCTCCTTTCCATTTAACTCTTGAGCCTTTGCAACCCACTGTCCTTTATCCCTTCTATTTCTCAGACCTGATAATGTCACAAACCCTTCCCCCACCCCATTCCTCTGTTCACTCTTCCTTTAATTCCTGATTGCTCTTCAGTTACCTGATAAATCCTTTCTTCCTCTTTAAGATCTTAAACATCTGACTTACGAAGCTGCCTTCTAACAGCCTAGTCAAAAATAACTCTTCTGTCCAATATGTTGCCATGGTATTTTTTTTCCTAAACCATTATAACACATCTTGTGTTATCATTAGTTGTGGATGCCTCTGAACATGCCTCTTTGTAGACCATGATCTGAACAACGTTCACTTTGTGGCTCTTGGCCAGGTTAGAAAGATTTTCCAATCACGTGGATAGAATTGTACTATGTTGGACATACACCAGGAGTAGCCAAAGGTAGATAGAATTTATGGGAAAATCCAGGCCATGTCTAGGCAAGGGATACATATTCATCTAAGGGATGAAAGAAGAATGGAACCCTGGGAAAGAAACTGGGAGGTAATCAGCTGTTGGGATATTTCTTGAAGCAGTGAGCTGAGGCAGTGGATGATATGAACAGGTGAATCTCCCTGACCATGAACAGAGTTCTGATGCCTGGAGCTATGCTTGGGGTTTCTGAGCATCTGGAACACTGTGTCTTTGGCTGGCTATCCTAAAAGTCGTTGGGTCCCTACACATGAGTCCTTCAAAGGCAAAGGCCATGTGGTTGCCTTTCTCTTCTCCCACTGCATCCCTTTAACATAGTGTTTGGAACTTAGCAGGTGCACTAAATATGTTTGTTGAAATGACTGGAAGTCAGCAGATTTTATTTATATAAAAATATTGTATGGAATGTGAAAAGATGTATGTGTATATAATGATGATATTTTAAGAACAGTTAAAAGATATCCTGCTCTAAATATTTTCAGAAATCCATATCTTACACTTTCATTGTAGGCTACTGTATTCAACGCAGGTAAACCTGCTTTCAATGATATCTTCATAATTAGTGTGCATTGGGTACCTGATATCTGTACCACCAAATGCTTACATGGAGTGTGAGTCACTGGTGTGAGGAAGATATACAACAGTGAATTTGGCCACCCTGCTTCTGAGTACATTGGGGATGTAAGGAATCTTTGCCTATCTCTCAGATGCCTTTGCTCCATGGCATGTTGGAATGCGACAAGGGAATAAGTATTCTGTTGTCCATACTGCCTGAATCAAAATTGTCCTGAGGTGGGTCCTGATGAAAATGTCAGTTTCTGAACCCCAAGTTGTACTCCCATTTCAGAAATGTTTTTAACTAATCAATTAGAAGGACAGAGAGCCAGGGCCAGCAGATCTTCCCTCTGTTGGTTCACTCTCCAAATGCTTGCAACAGGTGGGGCTGTACTAGGCTAAAGCTAGGAGCTTGCAACTCAATCAGGGTCTTCCATGTGTGTGTCAGGAATCCAACTATTTGAGCCATCACCTCTTACCTCCAAGGATGTACTTTAGCAGGAAGCTGGTATAAGAAACAGAGCTGTGACTCAAACCTAGACACTACGATATGGTACACAAGTGTGTCCCAAGTGGTGTCTTAACTATGGCACCAAACACCCACCCACTAAATCAGAAATTTAAATACTTATAGGAACAACAAAACTGATGAATCTTCGCCCTGGACCACTGGGCACACATTACAATCACTTCTGGCTATTTAAAAATTATGGTTTGCTGAATCTCCTCTCCCTTTTACCAAGTTGTATAGAAGGAGTTTGTGGGAGAATCTGTAATACCCAAGTTGATTGATAAGAAAATATCACAGCCAACCTGCTAAGGGAGAGGGCTCTGGAGTCTGGTTTCCCGAAATGTGTCTGCCACTTTTGAGCTGTGGGTCAGCTATGAGAGCCTCTATTTCCTTCTTAAGATAAAAAAAATCTACAATCCTGAGGGTTGCTGTAAAAATTAAAATAAATTAACACAAATGAAGTATTTGATTAGAACTTAGAATACAATAAAAGTTCAATAAATATTATTCATTTTTATTATTATCAATAATTAAATGAAAGATGGTTTTCAAATATAGTGACAGATCTGGCATGATTAAAAGGATATGTAAAAACACTAGAGTTGTACATATTTTGTGAGAGTCAGCTGTCAGAAATCAGGACACAGGTGGATTTGCTGAGACTCTGAGTAGGTTCTTTATGCAGAAGAAGATTTTATTGACTGGAGGTAGAGGCCTCTAAACTGGAGAATGAATGCTTTCGTAAGGCAGTGATTTCTCAGTCCTTGGAAATAGTCCAGAGAGGTGGTTGACTATATATCTGGAACTTTATAGAGAAAATTCCCGTGAAGTGTAGAGATTTTGACTTTAGGTATAGTTGATGAACCTTGAAAATGCTTTTAAACTCTAAAAAGACCAAAGTCAAATCACCTATTATCACTACTATAATTATCAAGATCTAGTGTGTAGAGCACACAATCCTGTGGTTTTTATCTTAGCACTGAAATTATTTTGGTCACTTTTCTCCATATCTTGTTGGAGGGAGCAGTTAAGAATAATCACTAAAAGATGGGGTTGTGTCAGTGGGTTAAGGCTTCCATTTATGGCGGAATGTAACTGTAGCTTGGTCTGAACAGATGTAAGAGTGAATGCTACAGAAAACACAGGATAAAGCCTGATCAGAAATTTTATTCCACTAGAATTAAGGTTTTTTTAAATGTAATGATGTATGATGTATTTTTTTTTCTTTTTTCTTTTTTGGTAATAATGAATTTTCAACATGAAGTTCAAAGAATGAAACCCATATAACTGGCAATAAATCACTTTATCAGAATATTGGTGATTTTTGGTTAAATAATGTATTCAGTGTAGTCCCCTCTGGGCTCAGGTCTTAGATTTAACTATGGCTTTCATCATAATTTCTTTTATCTCAAGTCATAAGCACAAGCAAAACTTCATCAGACCTCTAGTATTTGTTTGAAATGAATAGATAAAATAGCAATAAAATTTTAAGGGGAATGGAGGTGTGTGTATGTGCATCTTATTGACCATGTTATCTGATTACAGATTACAAAGCAATTTACCATCTACTTAACAATTGTTAGTTGAGCATCTAGTCTCACAAGTCACTGAAGGATTAAAGGAGTAATATATCACACTAACTGCCCTCCAGAAATTTCTAAGTTTACGTGTGAATAATAAAAAGCAGAATTTCTGGAAGTTTCATGAAGACTATAATGTTGCCTCAAGGCTTTAAGGAAGAATAAGGCTTTAAATTTTTTGAGAGAGAGAGAGGGAAGGAGAGAGTAAACTCCCATTTGCTGGTAACTGCTCCTCTTCCTCCCTGCAAGGGCTGTGCCCAAGCCAAAGCTGGGAGTGCAGAACACAATCGAAGTCTGCTGTGTGGATGGCAGGAAATCAATTGCTTGAGCCCACATCACTGCATACGAGGGTCTGCATTAGCAAGAAGCTGGAATCAGGATATGGAGCCTGGTATGGAATCTAGGTATTCCCATAGGGGACACAGGCATCTTAACTAGTAGTAGATGTCTGGCCCAAAAATAAGAGTTTTAAAAGGTAGAGAAGATGAGGAGAAAAGCTAATCCAGACTGAGAGCAAAGGCATAGAGGATTGAAAATGTGTAGCACTTTTAGAAAACTAGAGATTGAGAACTTCGGTAAACAGAAAAGATGTTCATCATGTGTTAAAGTGAAGAAACTCACATATTTCTGCAAACTGTCAAACCCATGGTCTAGTGAGAAGGTGAGTGGTAAAGAATAAAAGTATATCCTTTTTTGAGAGAGATGACCTTGTGGGAATATTATTTAAATATATTTAATTTAATATTAAAATTTAAATATTAATGTAGAATTAAGTTTCTTCCAACTTAGACAGCTATTATAAGAAAAATCTAAACTTTTAAGTTTTTAAAAAAGATTGATTTATTTGAAAGGCAAAGCTACAGAGAGAGAAGGAGAGGGAGAAAGAGATCTTCCATCCTCAGGTTCAATCCCCACATGGCTGCAATGGCCAGGGCTGGGCCAGGCCAAAGACAGGAGCCAGGAGCTTCTTCCTAGTTGTCCATGTGGGTGCAGGGGCCCAAGCACTTTGACCATCCTCTACTGCTTTCCAAGGTGCATTAGCAGGTAGCTGGATCAGAAGTGGAGCAATTGGGACTTGAACTGGCACCCATACGGGATGCTGGCACTATAGACTGGGTTTTAACCTGTTGTGCCACAGCATGGGCTCCAATTCTAAGCTTTTCTGAGCAGGAAACCTTAAACTTGCCTCAAGTTTACATGGGTGTCTTTACAAGCAAAACCTTGGTAAAGGATGAACTACATTTTAACAAAGAGCTGTGACATGGTAGACAGCTCTACTAGGTAGAATATTCGCAGAGGATGAGTGAAGCAAGTTATCCCATGGGCTTCTATTGGAAATGGAAATATAGATAATCAGGCTGGTATCAGAGTAGAGGTAGAGATAAGGGAAAGTTAGGAAAGTCTTGTTGGGACACAGATAAATTCAAACGTCCTGCAGGCTCTCTTGTCTATTTCTGTAAGACTGAGTTGTTCTTTTCCCTGTGGTCCCAAAATAGTTTGTCATTTTTCCAGTGAGGCACATTGCCCAAAGTGCTCCAGTTTTTGGACTTGTCTGCTTTACTAGTTAGACTGTGAGGACCTGTGAGATTGATATGGCAGTAGCTATTTTGTAATTTTAGCGTCTACCATAATGCCCTGTATATTATTTGCTTACTTCAAGGCCAAATGATGAGATCAATAATACAGGATTATTGAATTAAATGTGGGACTGAAGTGGGTGTTACATTTGGGGCTTAAAGAAATTACAGAATACTGATTAAGGCTGTAGAAAAAATGTTAAATTGGGTATTATTTTTCAAGAAGTACAACACTCTGAGGAATGGAGGAAGAAATTGTAACAAATTATAAACAAGAACAAAAATTAAAAAAAACCCGTTCTGGGGATCCAAATGATGGTACAAACATGATGAAAACCAGGCACAGAATAAACAAATCTGATGCTTCGTTAAACATAATGGATAACCATATGTAAGGTTTACATCAGTGAGACTGACATAAGTGACTTACATTGGAAAATATAATCATTAACCTGTAGAGATGACACATACTTTTCCGGTAAACTTCCCATTTCCTTGATAATTCAGATCCAAGGATCATGAGACAACCCTAAAGTAAGGATCTGCAATGCTGAAGCCAGGAAATGCTCACTTAGCCATTACCATTCAGCTTCAGGAGGGGCTGCTGGGGCTCCTTTGCTGTCTGTCTGCACATTACAGTTCTTCGAGGATCCTGAGAGACTGAAGTTTTATTCCAGTGAAAAGGGCTTGTTCTACTAAGTGACTGGCTTTCTACTGTCAGCTGCTGCCGCAGCATACATATCCCATACTGAAGGCAATCTGCTTTTGTCAGTTGCTATTTTCCAATTATTTCCTTACACTTTATTCCCTCTGTATCTGTTGAGACAAAATCAAAGTTCAAAAAACATGCAGAATTCATAGCTCCTAGTAAAAACAGACTGTAAAATACTGAGTACTTTCATCTGGCCTGTCAGGAAAAACTCTCCAATTCTAATTTGAATTAGGCCAGAGATGCACAGAATAATTTGGGTAGCTGCTGGTTAATGAGCTGTGGTTTACAGGTTGGGCTGCTGCATGCTTCCCTTGGAGTACATTGCGTGCTAAGTCATCCACTCTCATTATAACCTCAGCCCAAGGAGCAGCCCATTTGGAGGCAATATAATGATCTGATGTTATATATCATAAAAATTAGAAGGAGAGCAAGAACTGGTAGGTCATCTTGACTCTCCCCTGCTGGGACAAGCTTGTTCCCCACAATGTTTCCTTGAGTGCATTTGTCCAGTCTGGTTTTAAATGACCCAGGCAATGGAGCTCAAATCTCTTCCCTTGAGAGACCATTTGGCAGTCTAATAGGCTTCACTGTTAGCAAACTCTTCCTTGATGTGCAGCCTAAGTTTTCCTTTGCTCAATTTCATCTCATTACTGCTGTTATTCCGCTTTTGTGCACCCCAAACCATCCCCCTCTCTCTTTCATGTTCACCCTTTCCCTATGCTTGGAAATGGCTTCCCGATTCCTCTCAGTTACTGCCTGACCACACCAGCTATCTTTAAAGACTTTCTGCTTGCCCAACATCCACATTTGTGACTCCCCTCTGGGCTCTTCCCTTTTTGATCAAAACTTTCCTGCTTTGTAAGTGCCGGAAGAGCACACCATATTTCATGCTTGATGATGTCTCCAAAGGGCAACACTGGGGCATTCTTCCCCTGCTCTGTGACAGATGTGTTTGTGTACACAGCCTAAAATTGCATTGCTTCTCTTTGCTGCCAAACTGCACTAAGAAAGTTGAGGCCTGATGTACTATCAAGGCTCACAATCTGTTGAATAGGAGAGAGGAGTTACTCACCTGGCACCTGCGATTGTGCTAGTGCATTTGGTCGTTTTTCTTTTCAAAACTCTGCTTTAGGCTTTTGGCTTGATTAAAGTTTGATTAAGGGCTGAAGAGAAAAACAAATTGCTCACATAACTACATTAAAAATAATAATACCTTGTTCTCTGAAACCAGAGCTTTCATTTTTTTTTCAGCCTATAATTGCAGTGTGCTGATGGTAAAGTGACTAAGCACTAACTTTACTTGTTCTCCTTCATGAAAAGGATGAAGCTCAATGTTGAGAAAGATATTGGTTCTAAAAAATGTCTCTTCTTGAAAAGACTGGCAAATGAGAGAAAAAGATGAGAAATTATTAAACTTCACCTTCCTTTGGCTCTGCAAGGATGAGTTCATGCATATCTACAGAGGTCATACCTCAACTTAAATAATATTTTGTTTAATTAAACTACATTTCATGGAATGTCAAAATACATTCAACAAAATAATATTTGTCGCAGCAAATTTGATAGACATTGTGTGCATGTCAGCTATCTGGATTGCTTTATCCAGTAATCATAACATAGTGGGAAAATTACCTATTATTTATTGCTACTTGTGATTCAACTTCTGTGCTTTGAGGGGCAGTTGATTCATTTGCTTAATATAAGTCATGTTATTTGGGGTTATAACCTAGATTGGTTCTGTTCCTCCATAGTCTGATGTGGCCTCGCTGGACTAACGGTCAGGAGAAATGCCTTCTCCTCTCCTACTTTACTTGAGCTTACCGTGTGTCAAACAGGGGAATCTTGGGTTGCCATATATATCCATGGAAGATTTATGCTACTGTATGGATTGCTACAACCCAAGATGTTTGACTGATGATGAAGTGAATATGTCTGTCCATGTGCCAACATGCATCTTTTGACTAGTAAAAAATATTGATAATCTGATTAAAGCATGACCCTGGGTTGTACTACTCTGTAGCATTTTGGCCAAATGTTATTGTGGCTTATAGGTGCCATACTGGGTTTTCTTGATGTCATCAGAGGAGAAGCTTTAAGTTCAACCCACAAGGAGATTCAAATCTCTTATTGGAGAAAAGCAAATGCATGAAAAATTGCAAAGTTATAAATGGCAGTGAACCAAATATTCTACAAACTCATGTTTTTATGTATTGAGCAGTATGCTTGAGGGTATAATTGTAGGAGAGAAAAGAGAGAGAACTTGAGACACAGGCCTAAAACTTCGGTGAACATTTATTGAATGCTTATTGGATGCCTAGGAGTGGTGCTAGGTACTATAGATGGATTATCTCTTAAAGTTCACTAAAAGTCTTTGTATTTATAAGTGAGGCCTATGAATGTTAAGTAACTTGAATAAATACACACAGGTTTAAGTAGTGGATTTGAAAATCATACTCAGGACATTTTCAATGTAGAGTTAACCCTATGAGTTGCTATAAAAGAATTTGGGCTGGGTCTTGAAACATGGATGTTATTAGCAATTCAAGTGAGTATTTTATGATATTACTTGGCAAATGACCAAGGAATCTAGTAATACTTGACTTCTCTTCCCACAGCTATTTCTTCTCTCATGAGATCCCCAGGGAGGGACCTACACATGAAAAAATGACAGATTGCAAGTGAGGTACGACTTAGTCAACAATGTAGGGTTTTGCATGTGACCTAGTATACATTCTGTTTCCAAACCTAGGCCCCATGTAGATACAAAACCTATCAGATTTCCAGACAATATTATGGCAAGAAGAGAAAAAAAATAGTTGGATACTTACTTTCCCCTCAGCCACAGGATACAAAGAATATCAAATTAAAAACCCTTGTGGCAGGGAAAGAGATGGGTAGGTTTATCCAAGGACATAGGTCAAGATCAGCTTAATGCCATGGGGCATAGAGGGTTGAGAGAGTACCAGAGAGAGAAACCACATTCACATAGGTGAGTCATTAATGCTCTGTTTGTCCAAATATGAATTGCAGCCTAATTATAGTCATGGACTCTGATCCATTCCAATTAATATTTAAGAAAGGAAAGAACATAAAGACCTTTTCCTTCTGTGTTACATACATGAGGACCCAGACATCCAATGATGGGTGATATTTATAAACAAAGACCCCACTGGAGATAATGGAGTCTTTTGAAGCTGCTGGGTCACTTGACTAGGGATGTCCTATGAATGCCTGGACCTACAAAGATGGAGAATTGGGCTAGAGTTGAAGATTTAGAAATCATTTGCATAGAGATGCCAATAAAGAGCAGAGGCCCAGCAGATCAAATCTTCAGGAGAATTCACTGATAAGCAGCCATTAGTAAGAAGCTGGTCCAGCGACGGGGACATAGGAAAAATGGCAATTGAAGGGGATGAAGCAATGAGGGAAGATAAATAACTCTAAAAAGAAGAGAATTTCAAGAAACAAAGTCTAATGGTACCAAAACTCTAATAGGCCTGGAGTGATGTAGATACTAAAGGCACTTTTAATCAGAGGGAAATTAATAATGATCTTTGACGGAGCAATTTCAGTAGAATAGAAAGAATGGAAATTCTGATTAGGGAAGTCTGGGAGGGAATGTTGTTAAGTTAGAATAATCACATATAGAATGTACTCAAATATATCTCAGTTATGGAATAAAAGTGAGATAGCTGCAAGAGAGAAGCAAAGCTACAGATTATTATTTAATTTGGAAGAGAAGTGGGAAAATGCAAAAATGATAATGATTGGCAGTAATATGTATCACTACTGGATATTTTCTCATTTGTTAGCTTCTTGGCTGAACATTGTCTGTCACCTATAATTTAGCAGTATAGGTCTTGCAAGTGTGTTAATAGGGGAATACTTTCCCTAGAATGTAAGTTCCATGACTTTTTAAGAGTAATGTTGGATCCTTTTCATGAGTCAGGATACCATGTTCTGTCTCTCTAGGAAGCATTTTCAAGGAATTGTTAGGGGCCAAATGGAATAGAATAATATGAATAAGAAGAAAATGCTGTTACTTTCTGTGTTTTAAGTATCTTAATATTCACAATAGCTTTATGGTAAGCAGCATTGTCATCCTCATTTTGCAGGGAAGAAACTGAAGCACAGGAAAGTTTAACTAGAAAAGGTTGTTGAGATGAGTTAGGGTCAGGAATTACAACTCCTGTGACAGATTGAGGTGAACAATTCTGATATGGTTGTGCACATAACATTAAAATAGTGGCCTCTGAAATTCAATATGGTAGGAATCCCAATGCAATCAGGAGATGAACACTCAGAAATTGATAAGAGGGAGGAATAAAATGACTTGTTGAGAACAATGAGGTCAGAGTGTCAAGTTAAAAAGGACCTTCGAGATCTTCCATAAACTGCATGTCTCTGTCATCCTCAAACTCACGAGTATGACGGTAGTAGGCGGTTGGTGCTTTGGGAGGTGAGTAGGTCATGAGGGCTCGAGGTCTACAATTAGTGCCTTATAATGGAGGATTAGTGCCCTTAAGAGAAACTCTAAGAGAAATCCCCACTCTGCCATGTGAAGTTACAATGAGAAGGTGCTATGAGTCAGGAATGGGATTCCTGAATCCATCAATGCCTTGACCTCAGACTTCCCAACATCCAAAACCGTGAGAAATAAGTTTCTGTTGCTTATAAGCTACCCAGTGTGTGGTATTTTTTTATAGCACCCCACACAGACCAAGATGAGGTCATTTAGAATTTCTTTATCTTACAAAAACACTTTTAATTGCACTAGCCTCAGATTGAAAATTTGCATTTCCTTCAATTCAGAATATAAGCCACAAATCACAATATTATAGCAGTACTATAATTTTGCATATGTATAATCAGATATTTATTATTATAGCAGATATCTTGAAGTACCATTTATAATCATCTTAATTCAAAAGTATTAGAACTGTCAGTACATAATATTATTGATGGAAGTACTAAAGAAGAATAGATATTACTATATCAATAGATTTTGTTTTCTAAATATTTGATAATAGTTATTTCAATATAATTGTATTTGTTTATCCTATTTCACATTATACATTTAAAAACCTTTCCCGAAGAAGGGTTTCACAGGCTTCACTAGAATGTTTACAGGGTCTGTGGTTACAAATAATAAGCCCTGGAAAATGGAGGCCTAATAGGCTTATGGGGCCCATGGATGTATGGCTAATAAATAGTAGTGATGAGGCAAGAGTCCAGATCTAACTTCTTATTCATGGAGCCCTGACTACTACCATAGTGCGTTATGGTGTGGAGGAGAATGGAATGCTTGAAGGAATGAAGGAAAATCAAGGACAAAATATTGGTTAGAGATGCAAAATTGGGCTTCCTGTTTTTCTCATGTGCTTTAACTCTATTACACACACTGAGAAAATAAATCCTTCTCTCTGGTGCAGTGGACAGTATTTTATGAGCAGCTTCTTTCTTGGACATTTGCCCTTAATATTTGATGAACTATCTTGCTTTTTATTCCACATCACTTCCCAACAGATCTCCTCATTCTCATGAATGCCTGTATCAGGACCCAGTCTCTCTTATATTCTGACATTATCTTTTGCTGTGTTATGCTTTCATAAATCTACTGAGCTTTTCCAGAAATGTCTTAAGATTTGCAACTTTCCCACCTTGGACACTGCTTCGATGGGATGCTTCCCAATCATCGGCTCATGAGGAGGAGGGACCCGGATACTTGGAGGAAGAGGGCAGTCAGTGGTAGGAACTGAGGAAGTGCTAGAAGGACAGGAGAAAGGTGAAGGTGGCTGGAGACATTGCACTGCCATGGAGAAGGATTTCAATAAGTGCAACTAAAGGCTCTCACTGCTGAGACTGGGATGGGTATGGAGTATAGAGAGTAGTGGCATGGCTGAGAGAAGAGCTCTAAGAGGCACTTCATTGAACAGGGGAGCAGGGTGGCTAGATCAGGTGCACCAGATGAAGGCAGTAGAAAGGAAATTTCCCTCATGTATTATGTCACCTAGTTGTGAGCCTTGTGGGATGATTGTGATCCCCATTTTACACATGAGGGAAATTAGACTCAAACAAATCAAATGACTACTTTGAGTGACAACCTAGAAACTGGGATTTCAATTTGAGCTTAATTTATTCCAAGCCCCTTGTGCTTTTTTTTTCTGCTACTTGATGCTTTCCTAAGATAGCAGTTGGAGGACTAGAAAATTGGGCAACGTTATAGATAAGTTTGCATGGATATATTTTCATTGGAAATACAATCTGGGAAGTCTGTCCAAGAAAGAGGTGGAGAGAGGTGCTGAAAGTTTTGTTACTTTTCCTTTCATGTGTCTGCCACTGACTGCTCCCTTATGTGAGATATGGGTTTCTTTTGGAATGAAAATGACTACATTCCTGGATTATAGCAACACAATACAACAGCCCTCTAAATAGTATGCTAATAAAATAAGAATGCATTGTACAATGTCTTTGCTTCTGGAGATTTTTATTGTAATATCCCGCTAAGAGTGAACTTTGTTTGAACTGTAATGAGCCAACTATTTGGGAAACAAAAGAAAATTTCTTTTGATATAGCATGTAAGAATAAACTTTCCTCACCACCAACTAACAGTGCTACATAAGCCCTACGAGAGCTTGTCTCATTTCCGGGATGATAACACAGCCTTAGGACAGACAGGGGTCAAAAGGGAGAAGTATCATTCTGTGGAAACACAGCACACTGATTTACATACTTGAAAAAGTATGGATGTTTTATACAAGCATACTTCAAAAAGTTTGTGGAAAATTGAATTAAAAGATAATTTATTTTGATTTTGTTTGTTTGTTTGTTTTTGACAGGCAGAGTGGATAGTGAGAGAGAGACAGAGAGGAATGTCTTCCTTTGCCGTTGGTTCACCCTCCAATGGCCGCTGTGGCCGGCGCATCTCGCTGATCCGAAGCCAGGAGCCAAGTGCTTTTCCTGGTCTCCCATACGGGTGCAGGGCCCAAGTACTTGGGCCATCCTCCACTGCACTCCCGGGCCATAGCAGAGAGCTGGCCTGGAAGAGGGGCAACCGGGATAGAATCCGGTGCCCCAAAAGATGATTTATTTTGATACAACGATTTTTGAAATCCATGAATAGGTTTTTCATAGTACATGTTTTCCATGAATCTAGAGTACTCCCTACTATACACTGATTCCAATTTTTTCCAACAAAATAAACTCAGCCTTTAATTTCATATTCTGTGAACTTTTTGAAGTACCGTTACCCTTGTAGAACAAGGGAAGTGCCCACTTGCTACTTCTGAAAACACAAATATTTAAAAATGTAGCTGAGTGTTCTTCCTCATCTGATTAATTTAGCAGAAAAAATAAAATGTTTCCCAAATCAGATTCTAATATTTCTGTTACATACTCAGTATCAGGAAAGTAAATTTACTCAAAAAATTAGAAATGTAGTTTTGATATTTCATTTTTTTGTATTCAACAGTTATTAACTCAAGAAAATACAAATAAAATTTTGAAACTAAAGAGTCTGAACAGTGAGTCAAATTAATAAGTCTAGCTTGTCAAAAATGCTTCTTGTAATCTTTGTCCTTCATTTATTCATAAAGAACAGGAAATATAGTCAGTGTGGTAAACTTTAGTCAAAGCCTTTTTTCATGCCTATTTGAAATGAGATCTGACATAATAATACCATTAAAGATTTTTATAAATTTATGTGTGTGTGTTTAGGTGGCCTTTTTTTCCTTCAAATCCCCCAAAGTGTGGTATTTTTCCCTGATTGATACTCTGGGCAAATCTAAATATCACTAGGGCTACAGTAAAACAGATTTTCTCTGTTTATTTCTTCTTGGGTGAACATTTGAGTCTCCTGTTCATAAATCTTTCTTATATGTTTGTTTATGTGTCAAATAACTAAAGATATAGAAAAACAATATTTTCTGCTCTTTGCAATTTTTCTAGCATGTCAGGTTCTGTGAGAGTCCTGGCTTATTAATGTACCCGACTTTTCCAGCATTTATCACAAATGTAAATGAACAGTATGTGGTGCAGCCTGTTTTCAGGATTGCTCTGATGATCATGTTGCTATGGTGATCACAGAGCATACAGGTTCATGAGACAGTATTAGTAATGCAGCAGCTTGAAACTTAATCAGCACACTGCGACTTCTCCCCCATATTTCAATATCACTTCGGCAAATTGAATTCCAGGCAGTTGTCAGTCCAATGTATTCCCCGTGGTTTCTCCTCTGCAAAATTGCCTCTTTATTCTATACACTGATGATCATGGCGTAATTGAAATCTGCAGCTGTTTGTCATGCTATTTATACAACTCTGTCTTGTAGCCAGCAACCTTTGTATGGTTGTGCGCTGCAGGTAACAATTAGATCTAGAAACCTTTATTATTATTATTTTTTGGTTGAACAAGTGAATGGTTGTTTTCCCCTGCTACTCCTGTTTCGGCTACTTTATGTGATACCTTGTTTTGTGGGGGAAAAGTTCAGCCAAGGTTTAATCACAGTCTATTATGGCAGTGTAAGAGGGCTCTGCATTCTTTGCTTCCAATGACTGTTATACAACTGGAGTGCTGGGAAAAAGGACCCGCTCCTAGGGGAAGTGCCCCCCTGGCTCCCCAACAATCTGCTCTCCAGCTGAGTCAGAAGCCAGACTCTCCAGCTTCCAGTAGTCCTAAAACATTTGAAACAATGCATGTGAAAACACAATTCAGTGTGGCAAAGAAAGTCACCATCCCAGGCATGTGGCAAGGCTTGGGCATGGGATAATGCTTGCGCCTTAGGATGCTTTGTAAGGAAGGAACTTAAACCTTTTTTCTTTTTCCCAGTGAACTGGCCCATTATCAAGTCTCCCCATAACCCGTTTTGGGTTGTTTTGAGGGTCACTACATGATTTTTTTTCCTGAATGTGAACTCTGAGGGAACATAAACTGAGCTTTATTTGAAGCCCAGCAGGTAGAAAGTGTCCTTTCTCTTCTCCTCCCTGTAATATGTGCTGAAATAAATGGAAGCTGTGGCCGTCCCCTGCCCCATTCCAGGTAGATGATTCCATTTGATGTGCTTCCCCACTAAAAAAGAAGGGAGGGGGATGATAGCATCAGATGGGAATGGAGGATTTTCTGCTTATATAAAATTAAATAATGGAATGACTGGAGAGGAGTCGGGCCTTTGTAGACTCAGGAAGGGTTTGGTCTTTTCCCTCTCCCCAGGACCCATCAATAGTCCTTTCTGCCACATTCATCCCTTTTCCTAGCTTTCACTGTGGACCACAGTTACTTTCTTTCCCGTTAAGCCCCTCCCTGCTGGGTGCATCTTCTCTTTTCTTCCCTGCTGACTCCACATTCCCTCCTGGGTCTTGCTGTTGTGGATTTCAGCCACTGACATTGTCTAGGTGTTCTTTGTACAGTTTAAAAGTTACTGGAGGTTAATTTGTAAAGAATCATTTTGTTGTTGCTCTGGAATACTGGCGAAATACAGAAAGGAAAGGGAAAAACTTGCTAGGGCGATCTTAATGAAATAATGAGTATCAACAGATTGTATCTCCACCCCGCATAGCCAGTGCAACTATGAGGGATAATTTTTGCACTTTGTTTTGAAATGTAATTTTTTTCAATATATGGGGAAAGTTATCCATGAGCTCAACAATGCAATTCCTCTCTGGCCAGTGTTGTGTCAGTGTGATATTGACCTGTGCACAACAGACAGCTTTCCAGGTTCACAGAAGAGCTGTTGACAAAAGCTGAAACTGAATGGATATTGGAGGCTGGATTTTTTTTCTTTTTTTAAGATTTATTTTATTTACTTGAAAGACAGAGAGAGAGGTAGAGCCAGAGAGAGGTCTTCCATCTGCTGGTTCACTCCCTAAATGTCTGTAAAGGCCAGAGCTGAGCCAATTTGAAGCCAGGAGCCAAGCCGGGAGCCTACTCCTGGTCTCCCACATGGGTATGGGGCCCAAGGACCTGGGCCATCCTCTGCTCTTCTCCCAGGAGCATCAGCAGGGAGTTGGATTGGAAGTGCAGCAGCTGAGACTTGAACCAGCACCCATATGGGATGCTGGCACTGCAGGCTGGGAATTTAACCTGCTTTGCCATAGCGCTGGGCCCTGGTGGGCACTTGATAGCCAATGATCTCTATGTAGCATCATGTAGATTTATCCTGGCTTAATTTCCCTCAAGTATTTATCATGATCTCTCTTCCTGAATCTTTTTCAATGACACTTTAGTTCAAATGCTGATGAAACAGATTTCAAGACAGAGCGTTAACTAGGGCAGAGTGTACCAAAATTTAGTGGATATTCACATTTAAAATAGTATTTTAAAAAGATTGCTATGTTTACGCTTTTATAGCATATGCACTCCTTCAACTTAGGAACAATGGATCTTAACATCTACTTAGTGAGAATGATTGGTTAAAGCAGGAGACCACTGGACAGCTCACACTTGTGAATAATGCCCATCTGAGAGCTACATCGTCAACTACCAAGTGGTAGGCAAACTTGAAGCCTCCAGGTGGCAAAATTGAAACAAAATATTCTTTAAAAAATTTGTTTTTTTTGAAAAGAAATGAAGTGAATATTGAATTGCCAGGCAGAAATACTATTTTCTGTGATATGCTGATTATTAGTGTTATACTGTATTTGCTATAATGGGCCTTGCTGTAAATAAACCCACCTTTTTATTTTTAAAATTTTTTTTAAAGATTTATGTTATTTTTTTGAAAGACAGAGTTACAGAGAGAGGTAGAGACAGACAGAGAGATCTTCCATCTACTGGTTCACTCCCAGATGGCCGCGATGGCCGGAGCTGTGCTGATCTGAAGCCAGGAGCCGGGAGATTCTTCTGGGTCTCCAATGTGGGTGCAGGGGCCCAAGGACTTGGGCCATCTTCTGCTATCCCAGGCCATAGCAGAGAGCTGGATCAGAAGAGGAGCGTCTGGGACTAGAACCGGCATCCATATGGGATCCCAGTGCTTCAGGCCAGGGCTTTAACTTGCTGTGTCACACTGTGCCCCCCCCCCAACATTGTTTTAAAAATGTGTTTAGGGGAGTCTTGGACTGTTTTTCTTGCTGTTAGAACTATCTTGTATGACTCAAATTTAAACTTATGGTATTAAGCAGTCTATAGAGAGCATCTGGAGTTCGTGGGGTTTGCTTTTGATTGACCCCAGGGAACTATTTTCATATCACAAAAAAGTTGCTATTTAATTCCGCTGAAAGGTGGTTCTCCAAGTTTGGGCCTTTGCTTGATTCCAGGGTTTCCTAACTCCCCCAACTCTTAAGAAATCTGAGGAGCCTGCATGAACTGGAACTTTTTGAATCACTCCTTGGAATTCATAGAGATCTCCCCGTTCTCGGAGGCCCTGTGTCCATGGCCAGTGTGGAACTCGTCTTCTCAAAGTTTCCCAGGCCATTCTGAGGAGCCCCAACATGGTCACTTCACACATGTGCACAACCATACCCAATATGCCATTCTACTTCATGGGACTGTCAAGAATGCTGTCTACGTGGTCCAGGAGCTCTAGTCCTCAAGTGAGGGGCAGAGATGGTGAGAATTCTACTCCCCAAGCCCTCAGCTCTACGTTTCATGTGATCATCCCAGCACTAGATACTAATTAGAACTTACGATTAATTTTTGGTCTTACAAAAGCTTTCATGAGTGCTCCACTAGCGTTAAACACTCAGCCCCTTGACAAGCTGCTCATGAAATTCATCTCTCAGTCATGGACCTCCCCATATGTATTGGGGGAATGTTTGACATTTCATCTGCGTCTTCCAAGGCAAACTAACCCACTCTTCTATGATCCAGTGCATTCCCCCAACAAGCCTATTTATTTTTAATTCTTTTCCTTGCTAACCCTGGTTAGTAAGTTCTCACTGGAAACGTGGTAACGTGTATCTCAAGTTTAGAATAGGTATTTTGCTTTGTATTTTGCAGTTAAAAGGCTTTATAGTGTGTTTATGTTTTCCTAAGAATTGCCTGCTTAAAAGGTAAATCCAAATGTTTTGCAAAATGGAAAATAGCTTTCTCCTTTGTTTTGTAGTTGGACTGAATTATACCGGAGACATCAACACTGGAGGGCCAAGTATAAGTCACAGCTTAAATTCTCAGAAATCTGTACCTTCCCATTCATCAGCAGCATCTGTAAGTAGGTCATATCTATAAAAGACATCATCTGGAAGAAGCATCTCAGCCTTGACATGTAGGAAGATCCAGGTATTTTTTTTTCGTGTGTGCATGTGTGTGTGTATGTGTATGTGTATGTGCACATTTTTTCCCCAGGTACATTAGGCACAATGTAATCACTAGAACAAATGCTGTTGATTCTGCATATAACAGGCCACACTGTTTAGCGATGGACTAACAATCCCAATTTATAGTCCTGGAGCATTTGGTTTCACTTTTGAAACCTGAGTGCAGTGTGTGGCCTTGCATGGTACTGGCTCCATTCTTTCATTCATTTATTTTGCACATTTCTTGTATTATATACCAGCCACCTGTGGATACAATTAAGAAAAACTAGCCAAAAATTCCTGTCCTCATGGAATATATAATTAGAAGAGACAGAAAATAAGCAGGACAAGTTAGTAAATGATACAACATGTTATAGAATAACATAGGATGGGAGTGGGTTGTGATTTAAAATGAATGATCAGAGAGGGAAATACAGAGAAGGGGTCTGCATGGCTGGTATAGGATGAGTTTGTGTGAGATTGGTCAGAGAGGCTGTAAAAACTTCCAGTTGGATTGTAGTTTTACTGTTGAGTGAGGTGGAAAGCAAGAGGAAGAATGGAGTTGCATTTTCTGAAATAGGAAAGACTATAGGAGAAGCAGATTTGGAGCTGGGTCTGATGACCAGGAGCTTGGAATTGTACATATTAAATTGAGATGTTTATTATACCTCTATTTGGAGCTGCCAAAGAAGCAGAAATCTGGACTTCAAAGAGGAGATACAGGCTGGAGACATGAATAGGAGTCCTTAGTGTAAATAGTGCTTATAGTTATGAGGATCGATGAGAGTCATAGGGCAGTACTAAGGTCTACCTGGAGTCTGTTTGTGAATGTGAGACCAGCAGGAATCACATGGATGATTTCTTCCCATCCAAATCACCAGCTGGTGTATTGTCCAAGAGCATAGAGTTGGATTTAGCCAGGGTTTGAGTTTTCCCAGGACACTATGATAAAGCAAGAGGCGGGGGTATGGGAGGGAAGTAAGCACAGTGTAGGCAAGGAAGTGGCTATAATGAGGGGTGTAAGAATTTATCTAGTATGGAAGGTAATGAGTATATAAAGGGAAGAGTTGGAACAAAGGTGAGAGGATCAATATATTGTATGTCCTGGTGGCGTAGAAGAATTGTAGGAGCTAGAGATATCAAAAGAGGGAACTGTAAAGAAGGGGAAGTTGGGTCTAGGGGGTGACACAACAGCAACTATTAAAAGTCAACTTGAAATTAGTGTTTGTGGCTATTGTTTGATAGTGGGTTATGATCCTGATCAGCTGTTGCAAAATCAGTGGGTCAAGGTCACCATTATAGAAAGGGAATTGGATAGAGTGGAAAATATTAACATGTATTCTCAGAAATAAAGATAAATATTTCTTTTTGAAATGTTTGTGTCACACATATATATTCATAAAAATTATGTGCCTATGTCCATATAGAGTTAGAATGTACTGGATCATAATGTAAAAATTATTTCTTAAAGAAAAAAGTAAAAATATTTGACAAATACTACAGGATGTATTTATGGGAATGAGCATCTGAGGACAGAGTTATTGGAGTTGTCTGCATTTCTGAAACAGTCTAGGAAAAATCCGATCAATACTTGAGTCACTGTAGCTTCTTGCATGGAGTGAATACCTCAGAATCTCCATACCTGACAATGATACACTTATGAAGGTTTCTGTTAGATTTACAGGTCTTCTTCAAAACTAAATGACTTTCTTTTTTTTATTTTTTGATAGGCAGAGTTAGACAGTGAGAGAGAGAGACAGAGAGAAAGGTCTTCCTTCCGTTGTTTCACCCCCCTAAATGGCTGCTACGGCCGGCGCTGTGTCAATTGAAGCCAGGAGCCAGGTGCTTCCTCCTCGTCTGCCACGCAGGTGCAGGGCCCAAGCACCTGGGCCATCCTCCACTGCCCTCTCTGCGCCACAGCAGAGAACTGGACTGAAAGAGGAGCAACCAGAACAGGACCGGCACCCCAACCGGGACTAGAACCTGGAGTGCCGGCGCCGCAGGCGGAGGATTAGCCTAGTGAGCCTCGGTGCTGGCCAATGACTTTATTTTTTTTAAAGATTTATTTCTTTTACATTTTTAAACTTTTATTTAATAAATATAAATTTCCAAAGTACAACATTTGGATTATAGTGGCTTTTTCCCCCTTTAACCTCCCTCCCACTCACAACCATTCCAGCTCCCACTCCCTCTCCCATCCCATTCTTCATCAAGATTCATTTTCAATTATCTTTATATACAGAAGATCAATTTAGCATATACGAAGTAAAAATTTCAACAAAAACTAAATGACTTTAAAACTATGCTTTCTTTTCTCTATTAGTTGAAAATTAAATTAAAAGCCAACATATTTAATTCAGGACAAACCCCAACTTTTCCTGTTGTGTTTTCATTTTTATGACCAAGGTAACACTATTTATGACTATATGTATGAACTTTTTTAAACTCTGCTTAAAGACCTCAACTTGGTGGAAAAACGTATTGATGTGTTAAATATACAATGCATCTCCTAAATGGGCAGATCCTACTTAAACAAACTGTGTTCCAAAAATTCATTTTTATAAAATTATTTTCAATTTATAATCATGTCTCTATAAAGAGTATTGTAATTTGAGCATTGCCTTTTCAAGCAAGTCTATGGGATTAATGCACTTGAATTATGACTAAAGCATACCTTGCCTGTATCCAAAACCCTATGAGTCACTTCTGAGTCACTGTGACCCCTAAGAAGTGGTAAGTGGTTGTTATAGAGGTTGATTTCGGGACAGGCTAAGTAAACCTCTGCTAGATGGGTAGGGATACTAGTTTCCTAAGTCTTCTGTAATTAAGCACCACAAATATGATGGCTTACCGTAATAGAAATGTATTATTTCATAGCTCTGGGAACTAGAGGTCCAACATCAAAGTATTAGCAAGGCCATGCTCCCTTTGAGGCTCTGGGCACAACTCTTTTTTTTTTTTTTTATTAAAGGAAAGTGTTTATTGGAGGAAACCTGACAGACTGGAGGGAAGGGATGAAGAAGGAAAAGAGAGAGAAGGATGATGTAAGAGAGAGAGATCAAGAGACAGAGCAAGATAGAGAGAAAGAGGGAGAGATCAAGAGACAGAGAAAGAGAGAGATTGAGAAAGCCACATGTTCAGGAACAGTTCTCTTAAACCTTTGCCAGGAGGTGTGGGGGTCAGGCAGGGCAGTAGGAGCATTGAATCCCAATAGGGTGGGGGTGGAGCTGACACTGGTGGTTGGGCCATGGGGTCACCTGGCTTCCAGCCATGGTGGCTGGGGCTAGAGCCTAGGATGGTGTCCTGGGTTTAAATCGCTCCATAGGTAAGACTGTGCCATTTTACTAACATTCCCCACCTAGTGTTTTTTATAAAGCAGGAGTTGCATGGGATTACATTAACCCCCAAAGTCCAGGAGGGGTAGAGGGATGATGATCTGTCTTTAGAGCTACTTCCTGCTGACATGGGGCAATGAGGGACTCTCTGCTGGCATAGAGTGATGTCTCAACCCGCTGTCTCCTGGGTGGGGAGCCGAGTATATCCCTGTAGCAGCATTTGGTTGACCACCTGGTTGATGAAGGTTCATTCCATTATCACCTCCTGTAAACACTTAAACAGATGGTAGTATAAAAGATAGGGTGAGAATAGCAACCAATGGTCCTAGTAGTGGCATTAACCAAGCAATGAGAGGATTTCATAGAACAGAGGAAATGAAGAGAATCTCTAGACCCTTGTGAGGACTGTTTGATGGAGGTGATTTAAAGTTGATATCAAAGATTTGGAGAAAAGCCACTCAGCTTTTGCAGATAGAGGGGTTTGTCTGTAGAGAAATTCTGAACAATCATACAACAATAAGTGGGGGAGAGAACCATCAATACACACAGGTCGGGAGTAGAGCCATTGATGTAAGAGTAGAGGATATGATTACAAAGGAATGAGGCCCCAAGTGGGCTAGACAGGGTCTAGAACAAAGGACAGAGTCATTACTAGAGAACCTAAGAAAGGTGCTGTCTAACATGAATAAGTTCACCGATTGAGAGGCAAATAGTACCTGACAGAAGAGGCCTGACAATAATCTGGTGAGCTTTAAGGCCTTTTCAGTTATGAGGCCCAGACCTATCTATTTCTTCTCTTGGAGTACATCCTAAGGGAGATGTGAACCTCCTTGGGGAAGGCACCCTGTTGACTCCCATCACATAGCTGGCCTGGAAGGAGAGCTGGCCAGGTAAAGGCAGGTGGCATCTCTAACAGGAAATTTACAGTTCTGCCTGCAATGTTACTGACCCTACTTGGCCATCCCCTCAGCAGCGGTGGTTACTTTGGAAGTTGGGCTGAGTAAAGGGCTCTTCAGCTTGGAGCCAGAAAGATCTGTGGCTCTGACCTGGACGTCTTTTGACTCCAGAGCACTTCCATTTCCAGTGATCCAACTCTTGGCTGGCAGAGCTGCCAAGGCTCTTCATAAACTGACCTCTGCCGAAGCCCTGGCTTTCCACATTGAAAGCCACTGCAGTGGACTGGCCTGTTGGGTCTCTTTGAGGGCAGATCCCTGTACAGGGCTGCCTTTAATAGGCCTGCCACTTATCTTTACATTGCTTCTGATGCCTAACTTTCTTTTCCTCCTGGTTTTTGTTAAGTATACCAAAGAATGCAAGGCAAAGGTATGCTCAAGTCCCATCTCTAATCTTTGTGGCCTAAACTAGAAGTCTATAGTCACAGGCATGTTCTGGTAGTGGTTTATTTTGAGGTAGACAAAGCCCATGAGGAAAGCTATGTCCTCACTTTAAAACTTTCGCTCCCTTTGTTTGGTCTGAAAGAGAGATATTGCCTGTTTACTGTGGACACAACTCTTTTTTTTTTTAAACTTCCCATTGCGTTTTTTTTTTTTTTAATTTTAATTTTTTTTGACAGGCAGAGTGGACAGTGAGAGAGAGAGAGAGAGAAAGGTCTTCCTTTACCATTGGTTCACTCTCCAATGGCAGCTGCAGCCACATGCTGCAGCTGGCGCGCTGTGGCCGGTGCATCGCGCTGATCTGAAGCCAGGAGCCAGGTGCTTCTCCTGGTCTCCCATGCGGGTGCAGGGCCCAAACAGTTGGGCCATCCTCCACTGCACTCTGGGCCACAGCAGAGAGCTGGAGTGGAAGAGGAGCAACCAGGACAGAATCCGGTGCCCCGACCGGGACTAGAACCCAGTGTGCCGGCGCCGCAGGTGGAGGATTAGCCTATTGAGCCGCGGCACCAGCCTGTGGACACAACTCTTTATCACCCCTCCCAACTTCTGTGATGACTGCTGGTTCTTGGCACTTCTTTGGCTTGCAGCTGCATCACTCCAGTCCCTGCCTCTGTCATCTCGGGGCCTCTTCTCCAAATGCTTGCATCTTATAGGTACCCTCTGTATGTTGGATGAAGGTCCTATCGTACTACAGTATCACCTGATCTAAATTACGTCTGCAATGACTCTTTTTCCAGACAAGATCACATGCTAAGGTACTTCAACATCTATTTTGTTGGGCACACGATTCAGCCCATTACAGGGAGCAACTGAGAAGCTGCAGGAGGACCCCAGCTGGCAGAGACCCGTAGGGAGGACTAGGAGCTCCAACAGCTCCCATGTTATGGACAGGACCATTTGGATGCAGAGATAAGGAAAGCTCATAAGTCGGCTGAGTCAGTGGTCACAGTTATATCTGGTAGAAATAAATAAGTAAGAGAATTTTATAGGTGAAGGAATTATCTTCACAGTCGATGTTGTAGAAGCTCTCATTCCTCTCTGAAAGTCTAACAGTATCACCATTATAGTAAATTACAATGTTGGGAAAAGAAGAGGATAGCTGCAGTGGAGAAGCAGTCAGGGAGTAAGGTGTGTTATGTAGCACCTGGTGACTGTAGAATGTGGTGAGTTAAATTCCACTCTCAGCACATGCTCCCAGGCAAGGCATGGGGGCGTATGAGCTGCTGACAACAGGCGTGAGCTTTGAAGAAAAGTGATTTCTCTGCAGGTGCTCTTTTCTGTCCATGCTCACTTCAGTGCACAGATGGCTGCTGTGTAAGTAAATCTTAAGGACCAATTTGTAACCTTGGATATATCTGTGAATGCTATGCAATAGCAAATTTTGTTAACAGCAAGTTTGGGTACCCCAAAGGTTGTATGGTACAAGCAGAGAAATAGGGGATTAACAATAGGTGGTGTTTCTTCTTCCTCTGTGTCCTAGAGACATATTCTTTCATGTAAAAGGACCCCTGATGTCTCTGCTTATTTCTTCTCATCCTTTAAGAGGTTCAATAGTAAAAAGAATTAAAATCAGGAGTACAATCACATGTTGTCTCTTAGCAAGCTTTGTAAAAAGTCAAACATGCATAGGGACAATGTTAAGACAGTAAGCATGGTTTATATTGAAAAGCTTATCTCAACAGCACATTTTTTTTAAAACTTCATAAATGTGGAAAGCTGTTCCTTTTAATGCTGCCTTCATTTATGAAGTTGCCATTCTTGTTTTCTAGTCAATAGGTTTGGTGTAATGAATTGCTTTTCCATGAGTAGGAAACTGTTTGCTGATCCCTTTGATGGCCAAGATCAAGAGTACAAAGATGGTGGTCGCAGTGGGGGATGGAATTCATGCTACTGAGAGAAACAAGCAACAGTCACCTGGGCTATATGCATGTTGTATCCAGAAATTTAGGATAGATTGCATTCAGAAAAATACACACAAGTCATTAGTAGAATGTGAGAGTTATCCAGGAAATGAGATTCATTTTCTCATTAGGAAAAAAAAAGAAGAAGCCTGGAAGGTTGTGCTGGGAGGGTCTTGAATAGCCTGGAAAGGCAGTGAGTTCTCATTAAAATGCCCCCCGTGTGCTTCATCCCCCAGAGAGAACTGCCGGTACCAAGGGAGGGTCACACCTGCTTGAGAAATCCCAAATCATATCAATTATTCCCAAGCGACCCCTTAATCCAACTGCTGGCTTAAGCCGTGAAACTTGCTAAGGGTATTTTGCTCTTGCAGTGTGGACCCCAGTGAAAAGGTATCATAAAAGGTTATTGCAGCCAGGTCTATGAAAGTCTTCTCGATTGAGAGGGAAGAAAATGCAAGTAGACATTATAAAAGATTACTTTCTGTGCTACTAATGATCACTTTTGGTTTCAGTTTCCCTGAATGTTCAGGAAAGAAAGAGAGCTCACAGGAAAGGAATTTATTGCAAAAGAATAATTGCCCAGTGCATTACACAGCACAGTAGGGTTATAATGAGCACGAGGAAGTGCAATAGCCAACCAACCCTTAGAGTTACAGTAATAGTTTGAGTCAACTGCCTTTTACAGAATGCTGAACAACCAGATAGTTTTACCCAAAGGTTTGGACTGCAATTGTTTTGAAAGTTTCTTGGGGGAAATGCAATTAGTGACAAGATTTAATAAAGGCAAAACAACTGAATGTGATGAGATGAGCTCCTGTTCTTTTTGTTCTTTCTATGTAATGTAAGAAAATGGCAAGAAAACGATTACATTATAACTAAATGAATTAAACAAAGCTCCAAAACATAAATTAGAATTTAACTATGCCATTAAAAGCTAATTTAATTTGCAAGCCATCATTACTAGGTAATAAAGACCCATTGCAAAATGTACAACAATATCTTGTGAACGTGTGAAAAAAACAAGTAATAAATCTCATTGAGCAGATGAATTTCTGTTACATTAGCAGATAAAAATGCTGACTGGGTGTTTCAGTATATAATGGAGACTAGCAAGTAATGGAACAATTGGTTTGCTTAATTTGGGGCGGGGGGGGGCATAATGGTTTTATAGTTAAAAGAAAGCCTTGGGGAAAGTTAGAGAAACACACATAGTGTTTGGATTTGGTGGAGTAAAACCTGCTCTCAAAACAGGACAAAGAAAAGACATTTAAGTATCTGTTTGTCACCATAGGAAAATATATTGCAGTCTCTTTCATTCAAGTGCAAGCAATATCTTGTTTAGGCTAATTGACAATCTGATGACAAGTGTAGCCTTTTCCCTATAGTGTATTTTATTAAACTGTGCTGGAAATAACAAGGTATGCATAAAAAATTCAAGAGATGTGAATAAAAAATTTGTTTAGTTCTAGAGTTACTATTTTAAAACTTACTAAGAAAATACCATTAACATTTCCTTATCTGATTAGAATAAGATGAAAAACAGTTCAGAAAACTCATTTTATTTGAAATGAGTTTTAAATGTATGCTCTTTTATAAAATATCTAGTGATAAGCATTTTCTCCTTCCTGATGGAGCAGAGCCCCAGTGCGCGGGTAGCATCCTATACTCTCTTACAGACAGCCGTCATAGAATGCTGCCAGCAGATGGCAGTATAACTCTGCTTTTTCTAGCCTGGTCTAGGCTAGCATCTAAAATTATTGTCACTTTTTTTTTAAATGGCATCACAGCATTAATATAGGGTGGAGATGAAAACGTATGTATTCCCTCTGGTTGTATCATTCCATTTGAGGCTGTGCAGACTCTCTGTAGCGAGCAGACTGGCTCATCCACATAAGGACGTTCCTATATAGATTTTCACAAAAGGTCACATGCTACATTATGGTAAGAATGCTTTTATTAAATTGCTCAGTGATTTGATACAGTTGGACAGGCTCATTTATGTTTTACATTCTGTCATAAAATCTTAATGTTAAAAAGGGTTAACACTTAGTTTAAATGCCATCTAATCTATGCAGCATTCCCTAAATTATTCTACTGGCTTAGCATCCCTGTTCTATGCTGTATTTGCTGGTTTACAGACTTGGAGATCAGCATTTACTACTTTACCTTGAGATTTCCTATTTACATATGTGCTGTCAGAAGAGACTGTAAGCTTCTCAAGGGCAGGTACCATATTTTAATTCTTGAATTCTTGGCATTACACCCAATGTCACTTTGTATTTCCCTCAAATGGATTTTTTGAGCTAACTCCAATCCTGTCTGAAGGCTCACAGGAAATATGTTTTTATGTATTGCTCTATTGTATAGAACTGCCAAGAGGTACATTTAAGAAGTTAGGAATTCTTGACTTTCAAAATGAAGCCAAAGACTCCTAACTTTAATTTTGCTGAGAACACAAACCAGAAACTTTACTGACTGTAGTAATTAACAGAAAATTATATATTGAGTTGCATGGGCCAATTCTGAAATGGGGACACTTTCTAACATAGCAACTTTCTCACAGCTCATTACCAGGAATGAAAAATTTTAAATCTAATGAAATGGCAGGGGAGACAGAATGTCAATACTAAGGTGAAATGAACCTTTAAATGCAGAATTATCAATAAATGTATTATTGATTTGGGGAGAGTAGTCATAGATACAGTCATTTATTTTTGAAACCACTTACTTTTTGTAAGTGATTTATTGCAGAAGAAGTGAGGAGAGACTATATTTCATTTCAAAATTCTGGTGCAAAGGGATGAAATAATTATCCAAATACAGACTACATTTCCTTTATTTATATTAGTTGTAATTTACATCATTCTTTGATGTATTGTGAACTAAATGACACCTGAAATTTCTAAGCTAAAAGAGTCCACCTATAAGCTATTATTAATATGGAAACATTTACTGGGCCCCTGGGACTTTCAGCTGGAGAACATTTCTCCCACAGCTCAAGTTCAGTTGTCTTTACAACGAGATTTACCACCAGTTTCACATGGCCAAGAGGAGTGCCAGAGCCATACGCTCCCATTTCTCATTGCAACAGCAGCTCGCTAGTACCCATTTCAGGGCCCTCTTGTCTTTACAGGAGATGGATTCTTCCTGGCAGAGGATTTTCCTGTCAACACTTGGGAAGAAAGTGTGGATCCCAGGGCCCTCCGTGCCCTGCGCCCCCTGGTGGCTGTGATCGCTCATTATTTTTTATTTTGGCGGTGCTTTCATTCACTCCTTGGCTTTAGTCTTTTTTTTTTTTTTTTTTTGCCATCATTCATTTAAGTGTAATTCATAAAAGGGGAGAGGCTGCTGAATGTGAAACCAAGACACAGTTCTTCTGCATTTGAAAAGTGTTGTGCAACTTAGTGATCTGATGAACACAGTCCCGTGAAGAGGCAAATCTTTGTAAAAATCTGTTTTACAGAGCTGAAGCTGGAGGAGCCAGAGGAGTTGTACATATTGATAGCAGTTGAATGAGGTGGAAATGGGGATTGGAATGACCTATGTGTCACTATTGGTTTTCTAAGGATCAAATGAACAATGCACATAAACGTGCTTTGAAATGGACATGAGTGCTTTATATTATAATTACTATTATCAATTGTGAGTACAGGCTTTAGGAAACAGATAAGGGCAATTCCATGTCATAGGTCTCATGATGTGTGGAACAGACTTTCTGGTCAGTGAAAACTCATGTATTTATGATGCCAATGGGACTGTATCCCGTGATTCTTCTGCCTTTTCCAGAGAAACGAATTACATCAGACTTCAATGGAAACAACATAATAGGACCGTGTTCATAGATAATCTTCCACTAATGCTGATATTCTGTGTTCATAAAGTAGTGGGTGGTGTGGAGAAATGGGTCACGTGTACCATGTTGGAAATAATTGTCTCTTGGTTTGGTATTCTTAGTGCCAAAGATCTTCAATAGCACCACATGGTTCTTAATCCAGTGGCTCCTGCTAATTTTTCTCCCATGTTAATTTACACTAAAGAAGGCAACTTGGCTCCCATTCGACCCCAGTAGGGGTGTTCTGCGTTCGGGTGGTGGTGTTTAGCAGCAGGTTCGGCTGTTGCTTCACCCTGCTGGAACATTGGTATTGCTTCTCACAGAGTTAAACTGTAGTAGGGAAATGTGAAAAGAGAGCTCAGAGATGCTGTCTTGTATGGAACATAATGCACAATTTTAACAAAAAAAGCTTGGTAAAATATCACCAGCCGGGAGCACAGTTATTTATTGCTTCATGGGAAAATCAAGCAAAATAGCTACAAATTGTTTAAAGTACACTCCACTCCCCCATCTTTCTTGAGTCTCAGTCTCTTTGGCTGTGAAAAAGAAGAGAATTTTGTTATTTCCCATGGCAAGATTAACCCTCCATGGTGTGTGGTGCCTGCCTAGGCTTCATGTGAAGGAAGAGCTTAATGCAAAGCTGGGAGGCAATTACCTTAGAAATATCACAAAACAGGTGTGACCACTCAGTGGTGCCCCTTCTGGAGGATATACATTTGGAAGCCATGACTTGAGAACAGTTTCCAGTGTTATCTCATGGTCTTGCTTCCCGTTGTGCCTGGGGACATAGGACGTGATGCTGGGATGCTCATTCTTATGTCATGGTTCATATTGAAAAGTCAGATGAGATGAATATTAAGGGAAAAAGCTTCTGGGAGAAATATCAGGTAGTGAGGAGAACCTCTATGTCCTTGAGATCTGAGAAGGATTCCCCCATTTCTGACCCACTTTTCATTGTGACATCATTGTACAGGACAATGAGAGTTGCATTCACAGGAATAGCCACCTGGAAGAAAGCTGTGAAGCTTACAGGTCTTGCAAAGTACTCAGCCCCTCACAGTCATTGCAGGCCACAAAGGTCTCTACTACTTTAGAGGAAGGTGGCTTTGTGAGGCTGAGGATGTGGGCTTGATGCCGTGAGAGTACCTGGGAGTGCTTGTTCCATGACTGCAGCATATAACCATGTATCATCATTGGAAACAACCTGTATTTGGTAGTGTGTCCTACAACTTTGTTCTCAAAAGAATACAAAGTCAAAAAAACTGGAGTATAATAATCAAGAGTAGAGAATAAGGAAAATTCTAATTAGTGATATGGAGACTAGTAAAATATTGGAACATGAAGTTGATGTATCTGTAGAATTCTGGGGATAGCAGCAAACATAGCATGTTGGTAATATTACACATTTTCAATTAGTACTCAAATAAATGTTAAGAGGTAGAAAAAACAGGACTGTTACTCCAAATCCAGTTTAGAGATCTATTGCTAAAAAATGTATTGGGTTGGCATCATCACCCCAGGTGAGGAGTTTGACCAAATCATTGAGGGGCAGATAATGCTGCTCAACAAAACCAGTCATGCAAAAATACTGCTTTGTTTAATGTTCTTAAGTGAGAACAGGATAAAATAGTTTGCAATAATGGGTGAGTAAGACTGTGATGATAGCCCTTATCAAAATATTGAGAATAACTGCCTGAAATAACAGTCAGTAAATGACACAGCAGTTAAGGCAAATGCAGAAATTGGATATTACTCAGCTGAAGCCAGTTTTGATGATTCTGAACAGAGTTGTTTCATGTGAATTATCTGGTTGGATATCTTGTCAATCTGGATTACTGCCATGTTTTCGTTTCAGTTAGGAATATGGTATCTTTCTAAAATTTTTATATCTCTAATTTTAGATTATTTATATGGTTAGTAGAGTCCATTTTGTTATATAAATCATCCATAGATTATGAAGTCCATGAATACTGATTGAATATATGTCTTGGATATTTGGTGTTATAGAATGTCTAAAACTTGGTCTTTGTTCTCAAAAGAATGTTTAGCCTGGTAGAGATACACAAAAGAAGTGTATAACTAAAATTAAATCGAAGTGGTACATACTTAATACAAAAATATTAGATCGAATAGTCTTTGAGCATTTTTATTTGAACCTGAAAATCATAGACTGGATGTTCAGCCACACACAAGGGATTTGACCTTGGCAAATTGCATGACATTTCTCAGCCAAATTTCTTATTTTTAAATGGATTTTACAGTATTGCATCAAATGATGAAAAACTGCTTTGTCATTTGTTAAATTTTGGAATAAAATTAAGATTCACTTAAGAATGATATTGCATCTGATTGAGAAACTTCGCTAATGAGAGAGATGATATATAATTGAAAATCTTGAGTAGAATGTTGAATGTTGAATTTCCAAAATTAGCGTCTTAAAGAAGCAAAAACACACAAAATAGAATGGATTGGAATTCTTTTTGTTTTGTTTTAAAATGTGGAACATACACACCATAAAATTTACCATTTTAACCATTTTAAGTGTCCCATTCAGTGACATTAAGGGCGTTCACATTGCCGTACAACTATCCCACCATAGATCTACAGAACATTTTTCATTTCGAATATCTGAAATTCTGTGCTCATTAAACAACAACTCTTTTTTCGCCTCACTTCAGCTCCTTGCCTTTTTGTCCCCACTAACTGGATTCTTATGGTTATCTGATATATGTGAAATCATACAGTATTCTACCTTTTGTGATTGGCTCATTTCACTTAGCATCATATCTTCAAGGCTCATCTCTGTTGTAGCACGTGCCAGAATTTCTTTTCTTTGCAAGGCTAAATAATATTGTTATTTACTCATTCATCTGTCAGTGAACACTTGGTTGCTACCTGAGCTTTGGTGAACGCAGATAATGCTGCTAGGAGCCTGGATATACAACTATCTGTTCAAGTACTTGTTTTCGGTTCTTCGGGATATGTTCTAGAGTTACTTTGCTGGGTCATATAGTATAGTAGCTACATAATTTAACATACCCACCAAAAATGTACAAGGGTTTTCATTACTCTACATCCTTCTTAATGCTTGTTTTTGCCATTTCCTTTTTATTTTTTCTTTTCTTTCTTTTTTTTTTTTTTTTTTTACTTTTTGACAGGCAGAGTGGACAGTGAGAGAGAGAGACAGAGAGAAAGGTCTTCCTTTTGCCGTTGGTTCACCCTCCAATGGCCGCCGCGGCTGGCGCACTGCGGCCTGTGCACCGCGCTGTTCCGAAGGCAGGAGCCAGTTGCTTATCCTGGTCTCCCATGGGGTGCAGGACCCAAGCACTTGGGCCATCCTCCACTGCACTCCCTGGCCACAGCAGAGAGCTGGCCTGGAAGAGGGGCAACCGGACAGAATCTGGCATCCCGACCGGGACTAGAACCCGGTGTGCCGGCGCCACTAGGCGGAGGATTAGCCTGTTGAGCCACGGCGCCGGCCTTATTTTTTATTTTCTAAAAAGATTTTATATATTTGAAAGGTAGAGTTATAGAGAGAAAAGAAGGAGAGACAGAGAGAGAGAGATTGATCTTCCATCTACTGGTTCATTCTGCAAACAGCCACAATGACTGCGGCTGGGCCAGGCAGAAGCCAGGAGCTTCATCAGGGTCTCCCACATGCTTGTGGGAGCCCGAGCACTTGGGTTGTCCTCCACTGCTTTCCCAGAAGCATTAGCAGGAAGTTGGATCAGAAGTGAAGCAGCTGGGACTCGAACCATCACCCATCTGGGATGCTGATGTTGCAGGCAGCAGCTTTACCCACTATGCTGCAATGCAGGCCCCTGTTTCCTTTGTATGAAAAATCATCCTAATGATAGCTCATTGTGATTTTTTTGATTTATTTTAATTTTATATGTGGATGATGAAGAGACAGAGACACAGAAACAGAAAGGTCTTCCATCTACTTGTTCGCTCCCCAAATGCCTGCAACAGCCTAAACTGGACCAGGCTGAAGCCAAGAGCAAGGCACTCAATAGTAGTCTCCCAAAGGTGACATGGACAGAAGCACTTGATACTCCCCAGGGTATGAATTTGTAGGAGCTGGACTCAGACTTGATCCTAGGAACTCTGAAGTAGAACGAGGATGTCCCAAGCAGAGTCCTGACTACTATAGGCTAATGCCTGTCCCCTCGTTGTGACTTTGATTTACATCCTTTTAATGATTAGTGATACTAAATATCTCTTCATGTGCTCTTTGGGTGTTTGTATATCCTCTTTGGAGAAGTATCTGTCAAATCCTTTGTGGGTTTATAAATTGGGTTGGTTTTTGTTGAGTTGTTGGAGTCCTTTATAGGGCTGAACATTAGCCGCTTATATGATACATTTTTTCCCATTCTGTGTGTTGTGTGTTTCGTTTTCTGAAATTACGTCCTTTGATGCACAAAAGTTTTTAATTTTGATGTAGCATGCTTTACTCATTTTTTTTTCTTTTGTTGATGATGTTTTTGGTGTCATATCTAAAAAAAACCTCTTGCTGAATCTAATGTCATGATACTTTCCCTCTGTTTTCTTCTAAGAGTTTTATAGTTTTAGGTCTTACATTTAAATTTTTGATCATTTGGAGTTAACTTGCTAATATAGTGTGAGAACAAGGGACTTTATTCATTTGCATGTGGATATCTAACACCACTTGTTTAAATGAGATACTTTTCCAACAATGGAATACGCATAGAGTCCTTAAGGACCTGGTTAAAGAGCGATCTGACATGTTTATTGTGTTCTTACCATAGGCCAAATATTGGCCTCAGCAGTTTGGACTTAATTTAATAGAGACTAAGATATTACTGATTAGCAAGAAGGGAGTAAATAGTGTAAGTGACTTTAGAAGCAGCAAATAGTAGAAGTGTTTTATTTTTCTGTGTTAACAACTATTGTATCTAATACAATAACTCTTAAATATATTCAATAGGAATATTCTCATTTTTATGATCTAATAAAGCTCTATTAATTTTATACTATAAATTAATTTTCTCATCAAATATGTGATTGCTCATAATTTAGAATTTAGAAAATACAGAATGGCGAGTAGAAAAAAAAATGCATAGCACCATTTGCCCACAATCCAGATGTTGCTTCTGCTAAGATTGGCTGCCTCTAAGTCCAATTTTATAAACATATGTATTTTATACAACTAGAAATGATATTGAATGTAAAGTTTTCCATGCTCTTTTTCTTCACTTGATATTATTCTGTGAGCACATTTCCTTTGTCATTTTAATGAGTTTTAAAATGTTTTCAAGTAATGGGTATTGGAAAGGGAGGCGGAAGAACTGATTCTAATCTTGGCAACAGTAGAGACTTGCTCTCTGACCTTTACCAAGATGCTCAGCCAATCACAGCCTCACTTTCATTGCCTGAAAAATTGGATAATACTTCCTACCTACTCCCTGGGGGCGTGATGCAGAGCAATGAGGTAATACCTGGAAATTGCTTTCTCTTCCCTGTGAGAAAGACGCTATGCATGGACACATTATTATATCACATTGGGCCCTTGCTACTTACTAAGCCGGTGGTGGAGCAAGGGCAAACCCCTCTTTTTTTTTTTTTTTGCTTTGCCATCAACTTCTGCAACCTTTCTCTGTGAACTTACTGGGCTGCTTTCTATACAGAAGGCTTATCACATAAGCACACAGCTGCATTGTGTTTCTGTAGCTACAGAAAAATATTATGGTAAGACAGCCATCATTCTCGATGAGTTGATTAGTGTATTCTGAACATACAGATAATATTGGGATCATTCAGCAGCATTTCAGTATTCTAACGTCATTTGTTTCTCCAGTTGTATTTATCATTGCTCTTTAAATGTGTGGTGGCTGTTGCTGCTGCAGCAGCAGAGAGTGTTCCTATCTATGCGAATAAGGGTTACAGTGTGACCCATGGTCCTTGCTAGCCTGCTTTACTGTGTAAACTGTATGCTCATTGGCAAAGCTTGTGTCTGCTTTGCTTCTTTTGGCTACAGAATGAAATGGGCAGGGTGTTCACTGCATCCCCTTTTGATCGCCGAGTTCCAGGATTATGTGCTGTATTTGCCTAACAAACTGCCTGTGTTAATAGGACCCTCAGTGTTCACACAGTGGATCTCTTTGGGGATGTTGGCTACATTATTCACTGTGCGTGACCAGGGTGTTCATCTTCTCTGCAAACTTCCTCAACTCTGAATCCAGATATTCCTCAGTTTTCCAAAACTGGTAGCCAAATGAGTTCTCAGTAGTCTTCATGAAATTAGAAGGTAGTAGATAGGGCAACTTTCTTCTAGTAGCCTGTTAAATAGAGTACTTGAATTTTCCAGTCTCATTATTATTAAATTTTAATTAAGGAGTTAATCTTTTCATTTTATTTGAAAGGTAGAATCACACACACACACACACACACAGAGAGAGAGAGAGATCTTCCATCAGCTGGTTTACTCCCCAGATGCCCGCAATATCCAAGGCTAGGTGAGGCCAAAGCCAGGAGTCTGGAACACAATCCCATTCTCCTATGTGGGTGGTAGGGACCCAAGGACTTGAGCCATCATCTGCTGTTGTCCACAGTGTATGTATTAACAGAAAGCTGTATTGGAAGCAGGGGAGCCCAAACTCAAACAATATATGTACACATAGCAAACGATGCCTTAACTGCTGTACCACATGCCCAATCACAAATATTTGCAATAATTTTTGCCATTACTTAAGCAACCTGTGTGTAACAATCACATATATGTGTTTTAAAGAGGAGGGTGTGTAGGTTTGGAAGTAGTTAATACCTGCCTTAGCTAAATAGCTGAATCTGAAGGGTAACCCAGTATTCTCATCTCTAGCTTACTCTGCTACCCACTTCTATAGAGAAGAGGTAAGTGATTTTCCGGGGGGGGGGGGGAGCAAGCAATAAGGAATTGAATTAAGAATTTAGAACCATTGTACTTTAATCCTGCGCTGTCATCTCCTCTAGTTTCTGTGAGGTTCACCTGCAGGCTCTCTCTTTTTCAGTGTATATCTCATTCAGCATCTGAAAAAGTACTCTGGACAGTCAGCAAGGATTTGAGGTCAGAGTCTGTTCTCCAGATCCAACAGCAAAACGTTTGTTTTTGCCACTGGGGCATTTAAATATCCTATCATCTGTATGGACGAAGCCTTGAGAAATCTGCCCATTACCAAGCATATTTTAAAGAGCATTTCTGAATGTCAGTCTTTTACTTTTTATTTTTATTATCATCTGCATTTTGTCCCAGCCTAGTTTATTAATCCCACTGTGTCTGCTATGAGAAAAGGGGCTTAGTATGTATCTCCATTTTGTAGACGAGCAGACTGAATGACTGGCTGTGCAGAGGGAAGCTCTCAGGCCTCCTTCTTAACAGTATCTGATAATGGCAGCGTGATTCTTCTTCTGCCCTTCTGCTTGATGTTATTTTCAATTTTCCTTCTCATCTAGTGAGGGCATTTTCATCTTTTATGATAGTTTTGAGTTTCATTTGCACTATCAGACCTGTAAATTCTTTTGTTCTGTAGAAAGCCTGGTCAAGATGACATCTGTCTCTTTTTGGGGAGGGAATAATCTAATAGATATGAAGGCTTGAACCAAAATGAATCATTTTTCTCTGCTTTTAACTCTGCTTAGTTTATCATAGACTGAAGGCTTAGATTTAGATTTAAAAGGAATGGCAATGATATCTTTGATTATGTCATTTAAAGTTGTAATAAAATACTCAGCTTATTTTTATCTCCTTGTGATGCTTATAAACAGATAAATATAGGTAAATTAGTCTTGGAAAATCAATGGAAATAAAGTATATTTCAGCCTTTCTTAAAACTATGCCTAGGGAAGCTAAGAATGACTGATATTCTTCATAGGCAAAGCTACAGGTAATTAGTGTCACAAACTTGTTCTTTCAGACTGGTGCTGTGGAATGTGGTTATTGCCTGTGTTGATTAACTTTTTGTTAAAATAAAAGATAATCATAGCTTACCAGGAGCTAGGGAATGTGTCTGATGACCCAGTTGGCAGACAGGCCCTACCTGCTAGTTTTGAACCTTGTTCCATATGTGCATGATGGATAGATGAACGAATGACTGAATGAACCAGTACAGAAAGTGAAATGGAAAAAGAAAGCTAAGAGAAAGAAACTAGATATTAGAGGACAATTCATGTAATACTTGTCAGGAGATCAATAGGGACTAGAGAGCAAGACCATACTTACTGACCTGGTCAGGTGGAAAATCCATATACTCGCAGATTATGTTTAAGAGTAAATTTCCAGTGAGGAAGAACAATTAAGATAGATCTCAAAGACAGTGAACCTATTAGGTCAGGCACACCTCCCATAGATTCATTTATTTAAGAAAAGACACATATCAACTTTCCTGTGCCAGGCATCATGCTAGTGAATGTGTTACAAGGTCAATTCAGTGGTGATGTCTACCATAAGCTCAATTCAAACAGAGGACATGGACTTGAAACCAACTGGTATCAGTATCATAGGATTATTGATAAAGTAGAAATATCTAAAAGGTTTGTCAAAATATAGAGAAAGAGAGGGATGAGTTTTTCCTGGCAGAATCAGGGACATTAACAGAATAGATACAATTCTACATGTGTGTAGAATTCTGAGTTTAGTGTCACAGTTTTCTAAACTTTACAATTTTATTGATGCCATAGTTTATCATTGTCATCAGTGGTAGGAAAGCCACAGGAAAATACCAATCAAAGCCAAAGGAAGTATTTCCCCACTCCATCACAATGGCTAAGTTTTCTTGTTTTGTTTTGCTTTTGTTTCATGCTTTAATCTTCCATTTGTAGGCAGCCTACATGAGGAATCCTAACTTTCTACAGACTCTTTCACCCTCAACACTGTTCCCACTTTATAAACAAGACAACTGAAGCCTCCAGGAGCCAGGAAGGTACCCAGAATTACACAGCTAATGAGTGCAGACAGCCCAGGTATTTTGGTTCCAGTGTGTTCCTACCACTATGCCCACAGGATCTCAAGAGATGAGGATGGGGTTATCAGGTAGATGAGGAGCAGGAAGAGGGAATTCAAGGCCATGGGGATAGCACATTAGGACCAGTAAGGCATTCAACACATGCAAGATTGAGGAGATACTGAGGAGCTCCTCATATTAGCAGGTAGCGGCTATTGTTCTGTGTGTATGCCTGGCTGAGAAGTACAACGGTCATGAAAAGTCCCTTCCAGAGTTGAAGCTTTGTAACAGTTAAGAAATTATCACTGTTCTCATGAGCTTACTAAACCCTTCATTAATTTGTGAAGTCCTATTGAACACCTGCTGTTTGCCAGATGCTACTCTGATGCTGCAACATAGAGAAATCTGTGCTCTCATATGAAGCTTAAATAAAGAAGAACATGAAATGCCAAACAAAAAGCTGAGCTATCCCAGATAGTGATGCCAAAAAAAAAAAAAGGCAGAGTAAGAGAATAAAAAAGGATGGTGTAGTTTACATACAAAATCCTGGAAAGCTTCTATAAGCAGTTAATAATTTAATTGAGCAATATTATCTAGTAGAGGAGCTGAGACGTGTATATAAATAACCTCAGAAGGAGACAATACATGATAAACACCATGAGAAGAACACAATAGATTTTAAAGAAATGAATATTTATTGACTACTACTCATGAGCTGGAAAGTACTCACTCTATTCCTAAAATATATCTGTCCCAATTCTACAGATGAAAAATAGAAAATCAAAGAGCTTATGTGACTTTTCTAATGGCACACAGCCGGCAGTGATACTCAGATCTGTCTGAATGTATCACCTGTGCACTGCCTACTCTAAGGCCTGAGAGAGCTGCATGCTTCCGTACAGAAAATGGGCTTAAAGGAAGGCTTCTTGACAGAGGGAGTACATTTGGCTTCACAGGATGGAGACGATTTGGAAATGGAGCAAAAAGAAAACTGAATGGAATGCCCAAGGCAAAAGAAAGCAGAAGGAAAAATACGTGTTTTGTTTAACAGCAAGTTAGCTGACCTTCAGGCTGAGTGAATCCACAGGCAGAGAGAAGGACCCTGCCATTCATTTTGGAGGTAGGGGGAGCAACTACAGGGGCTTCCCAAGAGAGAGGTGCTTATCCAAAGGATAGAAAGAACCATTCAGTGGCTCTTAGACTCTTTACTGCTCTGATTATTTTATTAGAATCACTGGACTGAATAGTTTATTGTCAGTGTACAGTATCCATGTTTTTTCAAGATTAGATCTAGCATTAGCCTGATGCACTGTTACATCAGGGAAAGGTCCTTGGACATAACTTTGCATGACAAACTTCAATGTGCCAGTTCTCTATTGATTCCTTGCAAAATGGCATTGCCCCAGACTTCAGATTGTTGGATGGATATAGTGCTTTGGATGAACTCCAAAGTTGGCTGAACCAACCCCCAACAAACTGACAAGATGCTGACAGGATGAGGAGGTAAAGCCTGGAAGTGTTGGCATTACAGCCAGCAGTCAGGGAGATGTTATTCATGAGAGAAGAAAGAGCACAACTAAATTCACCTTTGCTCTCAGTTGGAGAACAGATTACATTCTTTATAGCAAAGTGATGACTCGAACCACCTGCAGTGGAGGGAAAATAGGCTGGGGCTGCTCTTTAAGGAAGAGCTCAATGGTATCATGAGAAACTGTTATATGCCACCATGGTGCCATTCAGGGTCAGACTCCTCCAGGCATTTTTGGTGGCCTATTGTGTAATCTGACCTTTTTGTGCTTTCCATCTTTTTTTCCCCTGTGTATTGTATATCCCAGTGCCTGTGTATCAAGCTGTTACATGCCAAAGGCTACAGTCAAAATGTGTTTGAAAATCATCTTTTGGTTATATTTTTCATCCAGAGACATAGTTTTACAAATAAATTCCAATGCAAGGGTACATAGCTCCTCTATGAATGGGCTCTGGAGAGAGTTTGGTCAACTCCTAAAATTGCTTGCTTGCAAATTTTTGGGTTGATATGCATTTTCAGAGAAATAAAGTTTTTAGTTTCTGTTACCAAGTCAATGTCAAAACACCTTTAATTCTCTTAGAATTGGTCTCCCTCCCACTCTCTGTCCCAGCAAAAACAGGAATATAAGAAACATCTAAGTAATGATATGAGGCTCTTGAGGGAGGTGAAGCCCGGATGTCTGCTTCTTCTCTAATTAGAATAAGATGTTTCCCCTGCCACTAGAAAAGAGGAATGAAATTGCCCTCCTCTTTCTTTCTTTGATGCGGATTATTTTCTATGAAATAGATGTTCACTCATTAACACTTCACACATGGTTCCCCTAGCTGGGCCCCTACACACACTTTTAGAAAAGCATTAGGTAATAGCTTCTATTAAAACTGCTTCAATCATAGTTTTTTTTTGAATGACTCTTACCCATTAAACAAAATAAAATATTTTGAGCAGAAACACAAATGAAAAATGTTAATAGAAAATTTTAACTTTGTCATTAATAGCTAAAGCATATGTGTGGATTTAGATGTGCACGTTCCTGAGGCATTATTGTTAAACAACTCTGGTGATGGCAATTGTGAAGAACAGTTCTTCAAACAAGAGTGACTCATGCACAGGGCCTGATCTGCCAATCAATCCATCTCCAGACAATATCAGAGGCTGTCTGACACAGTCATTCATACTCTTCTCCTTGCCTTGGCTAATTTTGTATTTATTTCAATACCTTTAATTAATCTTTAATTATCTGAATCCCTCTCTGTGGAAACAAGTACACTCAAGATTGCCATCTGTTCTCATTTGAGATCTTTAGTATCTGCTTTTAGCCTTTCTTTAGAAATACAAATTTGGTAAAGGTTGAAATTATCTTCATCTCACTTTCTTTAAATGGAAACACTTTGTGAGGCCCTGCAGCTTAGCTGGCTATATGGTAGCACTTTCATCTTTCTGAAGAGTTAATCAAGTTTGCCTGACTCAACATCCCCATTTCTCTAGAGTTAGTTTTATTCCTCTCAAGAACGATGTGTCACATCCTCTAATACTACCAATATCTTCTTTTATTTGGTTCTTTGAATGAAATAGCACCTGATGTTATAAGTGTTTTATTCCCTAATGCTTGTAAAAGTAAACAATAACTCCACATTGAACTTTTATGGGAAATGATTTGATAACTATGGCCCATAAAAGAATCAGTTCATTTTGCTTATATGTTTATTTAGATTTTTCCAAAACCAAATGCCACATGATACTTATCAATCCACAATTCTAACGGACCCAAGTCATTGTGTGCTTTGTTTTTCTACCTCTTATTGACTGAATTTTTCCACTTTGTATCATCAGGGCATTTTATCACCTTTCTCTATTGTGTTTCTTGTAAGTCAGCAAAGTCACCAGAATCAATACTAATACTGATCCTTGTGACATACCGCAAGTTGCTGCCCTCCACCTGGCACTGCTGCCACTCAACAAATACCTTGGACTTCAGTATCCCAGCCAGGTCATCATCCACTTCAGCAAGGTACTTCTGAGGGCCCACAGTTTGTCTTCCCACAGTGCACTGCTCTCAAAGGCGAACAGGCTGCCTATTATAGTGATTCGTGCCTGGAATCAGAGATCCTCTTTATAACAGATAGAAATACCTTTGAGAAACTAGTGGTCATCAAACAGCATGTTATTTCTCAAGGAGAAAAGCAAAAGAGAAATGAAATGGTGCTTTATGGGAAGGTGACTAATTACTGGACAACACAGGAAGGAAAAATATATGACTTAGGTCCCAGACTAACATCTGATTTGCCTTTTCCATTGAGTGAGCCTGGGGAAGATATTTTTTATTTTGTTTCTATACTGGATTCTCTGTGACTACTAGTTAATGCAATGGGTTGCTGTACAATATCAATGCTATAACGAGGTGTTTATAACATTGTTTGCAAAGAGAGGGTTTTAATGCTTACCACCAGAAGATGAGAAGTGAGAAAGACCTGTATTCTTCCCTTAGAAAAGAAATTTCACAGATATCTTTTTCTTAAATTATTGCCATCTCTCAGATCCTAGAAAAATTTATCTAATTTAGCTCCAGAGCTATTATAATAGTGACTCTGAAGCAGAATCTAGAGCACAATCAATTCTCTCATAGGCCATAATTAATGGACAGGGACCCTAAGAAAGTTACTTACATTACTTCTTTTTACCACTGCAAATGTTTCTAGAATATTGCGTAGTAAAAAACCAGTGTTTTGTTTTGTTTCGTTTCGTTTCTTTTCGTTTCGTTTCTTTTCTTTTCTCTTTTCTTTTCTTTTTCTTTTTTTTTTTTTTTTGGACAGGCAGAGTAGACAGAGAGAGAGAGACAGAGAAAAGGTCTTCCTTTTTCCGTTGATTCACCCCCCAGAGGCCACTGCAGCTGGTACGCTGCGGCCGGCGCATCGCGCTGATCCAAAGCCAGGAGCCAGGTGCTTCTCCTGGTCTCCCATGAGGGTGCAGGGCCCACGGACCTGGGCCATGCTCCACTGCACTCCTGGGCCACACCAGAGAGCTGGACAGGAAGAGGAGTGACAGGAGCCGAATCCAGCGCCACGACAAGGACTAGAACCCGGTGTGCCGGCGCCGCAGGTGGAGGATTAGCCTATTGAGCCGTGGCGCTGGCCAAAAAGCCAGAATTTCCAACTACTTCACTTATCACTGATAATATTGTGGATTTTCAACATTCAACATATAGTCTCTGTTCTGGATTTCATAATTAAAATTTGTTCATTATTTTAAAGACAGAGATAGAAAAAGATAGAAGAAGAGAGACAAAGCTACTATCTCCTGGTTTACTCTCCAAAACCCTGCAACATCCAGGTTTGGGCCCAACCTCCCAACTAGGTGGCAGGGACCCAGTTACTTGAGCCATTACTGTTATATATCAGATGCACATTAGCAGGAAGCTGGAATTGGTAGCAGAACTAGGACTTGAGCCCAGGCACTTCAATACAGAATGCAGGTACCCCAGACAGCTAAATCAAATGCTACCCTATGATCTCATAATTTTAAATTCAGTCTAGTGTTTAATGATTTTTTGAATGTGGCTTATAATCTATGCACTCTGGCACACTTGATTTGCCATAAAGAACACTGTCCACCGTGGTGAATTATGTCCATAAACCATCACTTTGCTCCAATTTCATCAGAATCAAATATCTGGATGACAGTTACTCTTGTATTTAGAAAAATCACAGTGGTTGTTGCAATTTAAGCCTGAAATAATTTAGCTGGTAGACAATTTCATAGCATGTGTACTCTATTGGCTAAGTCAAAATCTTAGGTTAATTCTGACAAAAAAAAAAGATCTCTCATGAATCCTGAAGGCAATGAATTAAAAACACAAAAGCAGAACAAGAGACTGGGAGATCAGAGGAGAGAGAGCTAGGCAGGAAGAAAGGTAATATTTATGCAACTTGCAGGCACAGCACGCTGCACTTCCTCCCTTCAGTTAGCCATGGCCAGATCAGGGTCTGTCTACCTCTAATCATTTTAGCTGCTGTTTTAATGAATGTCAAATTACCACCATCTCAGAAGATTTCAGGCAGGAAGACCTTCTGATGAGTCTTTTACCTTGTTTCCTTTCAATGCTGCAGGAATTATAATGAAGAAATTAGAGCATTCTTCGTAGACAATAGGAACAGAGTCCCATAGGCTTTCCTGACTTGAGGTCCTCAGGGCAATAGCATTACCTGAGTCTCAGATTTGTATTTAACATTTTGGGAGATTGCTTTTTCAGGATAAAAATAAGTTTCTGTAATAATGAGATCCTTAAAGTGAATACAAATCCTCATATCTTTGCAATACTTCAGCATTTGACACAATGCTATGGAAATGCCCAGATTCAGTGATGATTGTTTACAATTTAGAAAAAGCTGAAAGAAATGCTTAGCTTTTCTTTAGAAAGTATTCATTGAGGGCCTACTATGTGCCAGAGATTGTGGCATATATATATATATATATGTGTGTGTGTGTGTGTGTGTGTCTGAATGTGACAGAGATCCTGCTTATACAAAGTTTGCATTATAATGTGGGATTCAGAAATATAACCAATCACAAAACAATGTGATCAAAGCTTTGATAGGAGAATTGGGTATTAGGACCCATGGGAATGCCAAGGAAGGGCACCGCTCATTCTGGATTTGGTTCACAGAAGGCTTCCTGCAGGAGATATAGATAAACTGAAACAGAAATGATATAAGAATGCTCCAGCAAAGTGTGTGTTCAAAAGTTTAGGGGCATTCACGGAGCAGAAACACTTGAGTGTGGCTGAGCTGTGGTAACTGCCATGGTGGGATGTGGATAGGAGGATCTCTAATTATCCCAACACTGGTTAGAGAGATTGGAGTTTATTCTGATGCAAGAAGCTGATGTCTAAACGCTTAAAATAACATTCTTTACGTTTTTTAGAAAGAATGGTCAAATCATTAAGCAGCATGTCATAGGCAACCGAGTTTTCAGTATCCTAAGTCATGTCATAGGGAACACAATGCATGTACAGATTTATATTAAGAGTCAATATAAAAGGACTTCTAATTTTGGCAATCTAGAGTCTCTGACAGACCTTCAGACTAATAGCAGCTGAAAATCTCCCACAGGATTATGTCATTATCATTCTGGTGAGGACCTGAGAAATTCTCACGGAACAAAGCTATGTGAAAGTGAGAACTCAGATGGTGGAGCCCCGAGGACTTCCCTCGATCTGAATGTATTCGGTGAATGCAGCGGCCTGATCTTTTGCTGTGGAGTCTCCACGGGATCTGCAGAGTGGGAGAAAAAGACCAGGGCTGGCTAAATATGGGCTTCTAGAGGAGACTCATGCAAATCTGGGACCCCAGAGCCCTGTCATTCAGGGTGAGGATAACATAAAAACTGGAAGTGGCACTGCTTGCCCTGCTGGCTCTATCACAGCAAGCGAAGTGACATCACAAGCTGATACTGGCTTGGGGAAAAAGTCTCTCTCTAGAACGTGAGCCCACAGTTTCAGGTAGCTTAAACTGGTGTGGCGTTGGTGTGTTTTAGGAAAATAGAGGAAACTAATGCGAATCTCTCTCTGGAGGAATCCATCTTCAACCCAGATCCCAGATAATTCCCATGAATATCCTAATTACATGAAGTCCAAAATCCCAAACAGAGAAAAACAACAAAACAAGAAAGCAATAGCTAATAGGAACAGCAGATGCAACCATCAAGTCAAAAAACCCTTTGGATATCAATAGTATAAAGCAAAAAATAAGCACAGTATGTTTATAGCAGTAATATAAACTATTTTAAGATCAGTAAGGAGAAAGCTAGTAAAAATGACCAAGCAAGTGTGAAAAAACATTTCTAGAAATGGAAAATAGATTTTTTGCTAAAAACTCAATGAACAGATTTGAAAGAAGATTAAAAAAGCATAAGAGAAAATTTATGAATTGGAAGACATAGCTGAAGAAATTATTTAAGAAGAAAGTGATAGGAGACAAAGATGGGAAATATAATGGCAAGGTTAAAAGCTTTGGACACAGATAAGAAGGTAGTATAAGTCTGTTCAGAATTCTTACAAGAGAGATCACAGGAAAGCTGGAGTTAAAGTTGTTCAAGAATTATTGGCTATAAGCTTATGAGAATTAATAAGAGAAATCAAAACTTGTATCATGGATGTCTCATAAACCTACTCAGGAAGGGTGAATAAAAGAAAATCTGTAAGTAGTCTTATTATCATAAAACTACAGAATCAGAGATAATTATTTTCAGCACAAAAACTTGCTAGGATAAATTTTATTCCTATTGACACCAAACATTTTCATTTATAGAGATTTCCTAATATTGCCATAATAATTCATTATAATTAATTTCCTAATCAAAATATCATCTTGTGTAAAACTTTAGATCTGCTTATTCATTAACTTACCTATATTTAATATTTTCTTTTAAACTACATATCCTGTATGTTAATATAACTAGGATATTGTGCCTTTTATTTTTAAAATTCTTAATTTAATATATTCATTTTCATTTTACTTGGAAAGAGGAAGAGAGAGAAGAGGAGAGAGAGACAGAAATCTTTTATCTGCTGGCTCACTTCCCACCTGCCTACAACAGCTGGGGCTTTGTCAAGCCAAAGCCGAGAGTCAAGAACTCAATCCAGGTCCCCTGTGTGGGTAGCAGAGACCCGACTATCTGACCCAACGCCACTGTGTCCCAGGATGTCATTAGAAGGAAGCTGGAATCAGTAGGTGGAGGAGTGACTAGGGGGCAGGCATCCCAACAAGTGTCTTAATCACTGCACCAAATGTCTGCCCCCAGATTTTGGATTTGTGCAGTACATGCTATTAGGAAGGTCATTTAGTCCAGGTCTTATTTTCTTTTAAATGAGGGAATGTAATCCTACAGAAATGAAGTATGAATATTGCCGTCTGGTGTTATAATGGCAGATTCTGTCTCCTGACTCTCACACAAGCTGTAATTCTAGATGACTGATTACTGGTTGGCACCATTTTCCTTCTTTAGTCTGATGAAGACAAAGGCCGTAGTGTAACTGAAAATATTGATAAGACTCATATGACAGGTAACATGCTCTTTACTGAAACACTGTTGGCAAAATCTAAGTAAAAATTGGTTTTTAAAAATGGGAATTGGAAGGGCACAGTGAGAGAATGTTTTGCTTTTTGGCTCTGAGTAAAACTGCATTTTCATTAACCAGCAGATAATAATATTAGATGTAGTCCTTACATTACATATCATTACGATTCTCAGGAACTCCTTTACCCAAGACTACTGAGAACTGAAAAACAGCACTTTCTGTTCCACAGAGGAAAATGCCTTTAAGAGATGCAGCTTTGTGCAATGTAGCTTAGATTTTACCTCTAAATTACATCTGTATTCCGAATCAAACAGGTCTATGTTCGATGCAATTAATAACATCATAATAACCATAAAACCTTCTGTCTTCTTGCTGTACCAGGCCTGAACGTCAATAGAAATTTCCACCCCCTTATTTTCTTAGCCACCCATTCCATGCAAATTCTATAAGCCTCTCAATGTCTCCCAATTTGTTTTCTAAAAATAGCTATAATTTCTGTTGGTTGGAATTCTAGACTGTTTTAATTTAGTACATGTTAAACACCATCATAGCTTCACTTATGTGAGTGGCAAAAATTTCAAAGTAAAGGAAATGTTTTTTCATGCTCTAAAACAAATTATAGCATAGGGAGAAATGTGATAAAGTTTTGAGGGACATAGGTATGATAGAACTGGATCCAGATTGTGAAGAAAAATCAGACATGAGCTTGTGAGTATCAAAGCAAAGTCATTTTACAGAATTATGCAGATATTCACACCAGCTCCTGTGCACCTGTGGGTGACTCAGGGAGGCGTCTTAGAGGGAGAGACTTTCTAAAGAACTCCCAAACCCATTTGTCCCTACAAAATTCACACTTTTGTTAGAGCAAAATGATAGTTAAAATCCTTTGCCTGCCCATTAAGTGCCAAGCTGGCTATTCTCACATGTGCCTCTAGATGGCAGTGGCACTCTTTGAGTCTAAGACTGTTGGTTTTTATTTTTTATTTTTTTAAAACTCTCACTCTTCTGGATCCTGTTCTCAGCTCTGCTGTGAGATGATTTAAACAACGCTTTGATGCTGTAGGATGTTGGTGTTCACAAATCAGGTCTATCCTTTTCTTTTTTTCTAAAAAGATAATATACTGCTTTTTCAAAGTCAATTAACACTTAGGGCAAATGAAATGAAGAAAGCAAAAGGTCACTTTCTAAAGGGTTGCCTTGAAACCTTTTGGTATTATTCAGGTGTCATCCAGGAATTGCAAATCACTGGGAAAAGAAAAGAAATAATAATTAGTTCATTTTGTTTCTTGATAACTCCCAGTAAGATGGCTTAATATGGCTTTTCTGCTTTATTTCCTGGTGATGCCCACAGTGTGCCCAGAGGGCTGCCTGCTAATTTCTATGTCTTGCAGTTATGAAGGCAGTTTGCATGCTTGGGGGACAATTTGTGCATCAGGGTAGTGCTGAAGGAGAGGATCACTAAAATGTCTTGATTGCAATGTGGTTGAATATGCTTTATAAAAGACAGTTGTTTTATAAAAGACTGTGGCATAAGCTAGGTAGGAGCGACAGAGACAATGATAAAAATCACAGGACTCTGTTTCACCAAACCAGCATCCATTTCAACCCCCAAATATTGCAAAGTGAACTGAAGCTTAGGGTTGGTAAAATAAAGATGCATCTGTGTGGAGCTACTCTGTGTTTCGACCTCAGCTGCACTTTAAAATCTTGGTTGAGTGTTAAGCTACTTCTCCAGAAGAATGTCTCCAAATATAACAGCACAAGGTTTTAATGACTTGCTTGAATTCCACTTAGGAAACAAGCCTGGGCACATACATGCACAAACAATCAGCAGATATTAAAAAATAACCAAACACATCACAAATGAAATTATTAACGAGCTGACTTTTAAATTCACAGCTGGCCATGCACTCCTTCGGGCAGGCCAAGTCAGAGCTCACATCTCTTGCGTGGTACCTCACGGTTGCGACTGCAGTCACAGTTCTTTTTCTATCTTTTTATTTTAGTACGGAAAGACCTTCACTTGGTTTAATAACCTTTTCCTTCTTGAATAAGGAGTTTCTGTTTGCAATCACATGAATAGAAAAAGACCTGCTCCAGAAACTCGGGGAGATTATTGCATGCCTGGCTACAAAATAAGATTTTGAAAGAGCAAAAGGGATGGAATAAGTACATAATGAGCAAATTCTTGTGAGGTAAATTATTATTCAGGATTTTTGAACTGGTCTTTTAAGAAAGGAAATAATAATAATTACAATCCTGCAAATACTGGTGCCTGGTGGGAGCCAACAGCAGCTTTGCCGGAGATAATGCTGGTGCCTGCACTTTGTTCTCCTCCCACGTCGACATCTGAAACATTATAAACCCAGGAAAAGACCCACATTCACCCAACAGGCAATGCCTCCTTGTTTTGATTTCGCTAATATAATTTCAGCCGTAAAAGGATGGATACGATAATGTGTTCCTTTTCACCTACACGGGTGAGAGAACAGTTGTAGGCTGCAGGCAAATCAGGAGCTAGCACAAGGGTTGGCTCTAACTGTGATGTTGCATCATTAGCAATGCTTCTGTTGGGGGTGTGGGTGTCATCTAAACCTCCACAGGTCATCACGGGACAAAGAGCAATTTCAATTAGTGAAGGAGTGGAGGCGAGGGTGAGTTCCAGCCGTGTTCACAGGTCGGCGTCTCACTTTGTGCTTCCCATATTCCCCTTGGAGTCTTTTACTTCACTAAGCCTTGGCCTTTTGCTTTCTCCAGTGCTTCTTTTTGTACCCAACAAGACCAATTTTATTCTCAGTTCCCTTAACCATTAATGGGGACACATATCTCCCTTTGTATTTAGTTGAAGATTTTAGCTGTGTCTTGGGAGAGAAGTTTTCGGGGTTGGAGCAGGATGGAGCAGTCGGGATGGTCTTTTGGAGGTGGGAAGCAAGGAGGAGAGAGTTTTCTCCCCTCAGGAGAAACTGCACCACAGAGGCTGTGGTGGCATCATCGTGCTCTTGAACTGTTCTGTTCTGATCACTCTCTCGGTCTCCTGTCATGAAGAACTTCTGTGCGTGCCTTCCCCCGAGCTCCCACATCAGCACGTTCACTACATGTGACACAAGATTGTCATCAGTATCTGCCCTGGCTTCCCGTGTCAGAAGGACTGGTGGCATCTGACCTGCTCTTTCCAAGAGACTCTGTCCTGGCAGGTGTTAGGAGTTAGAATTGAGTTTTGTGGCAGCTGCTTCTGGAGCCTCAGAGAGGGTGCCTTCCGCCTGCGAAGAGGGCTGTGGTATGGATTAGGTGGCTCCCTACTGACAAAAGCTGTTCTATCTTACACACACAAAAAAATGCTTTTCTCCCCCATCCTGCTTGCTTGCCCAGTGATCACCACTTAGAAGCAGTACAGCATCGTTGTTAAGGGGTAAACTTACACAGCATTACTCCTACTTGCCTTTTCCCTGGGTACCAACACACCTCAGCGAGCCTGCAGACAGCAGTCACCTAGCAACTACTTTTTCATACATTAAATGATTTCAAACTCTCACGTTTCCCTCCATGAGAGCTGTCTGTGTGTTTTGCCTTTTCTCTCCCCCTGACTGCTCATGGAAAGAGCAACCAAGAAAAAGAAACCAGACTCAGTTTAACCATAAATTATCAGTTTTAAATGATGGCTTTTAAATGCATGAGTGTTTTCTGTAATAGTTTGCTAACCCATTTGTGACTTTTGATTAAACTGGCTAGATACTGATTGGGATTAGGTTCTACTGCAAGTGATAGAAACACCAAAAGAAAGTGAGTTTAGCCATCAGGAAAGGAAAGTGAGGGGTGTCCTGGCCTGGAAAGTGAAGATGTCATGGGGGGTTCATCTGTCCTGATTCAATTCATTTGCCATTCTCACTGAGTGGTATCTATTTCTTTGTCTGAGATGGGTACTGGAGGTACAGATTTTGTATCCTCATTTCAGGAATCAAGAAAAAGGAAGAAGTAAGAAGCAATGTTCCCTCATATTAAGGTGACCTCTGAGGAGTATTCCCATTGTTTTTCCCTATATTCCATTGGCCATGACTCAGTCATAGGACCCCACTGAGCCCTGGTGCAGCCTTAGGTATGTGTCTTCACGTGACCCACTAATGTTAAGAATTTCAGCCAGTGAACAGGAGGAGGAGGGTGCATAATGGAGAACACCGAATGGTTGCTGTTATGGGTCAAACAGTAAAGTCTTGATAAACTACAGAATTTACATTTCATCACTAATGATTTTTTAATTGCAGAAGCAAAAATGCTTTCTTTTCTTCTTTGAGATTAACAGATGACTCAACAAAGATGAAAATGTATGCACAATCAGAGTTGCAATTGTTAAGTTTTGAAAACACTCTAGAGAGTTACACATTTTAAAGCACACAGACAACATTGGAACATGATTGTGTCCTTTGTCAGCCTAAAGATTTCAGGGTAGGGTCCAAGGGTATGTTCATTAAATGATGAACTGAAAGAATTTCACACGAGCGGTGTGTCTCAAGGTGGAGGTGAGGTTGTGCAGTAGAAACCATTATAAGAAAACTTACCTAAACTGAGGAATGTGTGCTGAGAAGCGCCTGGGGCACATGTCAATGTTGGTGATACATTGTTTGAGTAATACACTTGAGTTGAAAGGCAGTGTATTTTAAAAACTTGCCAAAACAATAAAACAAAATAAAAAACTTGGCTGCAGAATGTGCCTTCTAGGCGCTTACAGACGGCCTGTTTTCTGGGTCAGTCTGATCGCCTCATCCTTGGTTGAAGATGTGGGGCTTGTTAGACCAACACAGTCAAAATACACATAGCATCTGGATGCCTGCCCCTCACCCCAGGCTGAGTTAGTGATCTCAACAGGTCCTGACCGTGCCGTATTTTAGCATTTTCCCTGGTAATTCTGGGGCTCAGTGAGGCTTGAGGATCGGGGGATTAGCCTCCATAGCAGACTTATAGGAGTCTTTGCTGCTATTTCGCAGGGAGCATCATCAAGCTAAATATTTATGCAGTGAATAACTTTCTGATCTTTGAAAGCAGACTCAACCCAAACATTAATTTATCATTTCAAATTTTTGAAAGATTTATTTATTTACTTGAAAGAGTTACACAGAGAAAGAGAGGCAGAAGCAGAGAGAGAGGTCTCCCATCCGCTGATTCACTCCCCAATTGGCTGGAACAGCCGAAGCTGTGCTGATCCGAAGCCAGGAGCTGGGAGCTTCTTCCTGGTCTCCTATATCAGTGCAGGGGCCCAAGGACTTGGGTCATCTTCTACTGCTTTCCCAGGCCATAGCAGAGAGCTGGATCAGAAGTGGAGCAGCCAGGACTTAAACTGGCACCCATATGGAATGCCGGCACTGCAGGTGGCTGCTTTATTTGCTATGCCACAGCACCGGCCCCTCATTTCAAATTTACATCTAAAATGTTTTTAATGTTTTTGCACATCTTTTTAAAATTTTTTTGACTGATTTGAAAGAGTTATAGAGAGAGAGGGAGAGACACACACAGAGAGGCATCTTCCATCTACTAGTTTGCTCCCCAGGTGGCCACAATGGCCAGAACTGAGCCAGGCCAAAGCCAGAAACCAAGAGCTTCATTTGGATCTCCTATGTGGATGGCAGGTGCTCAAATACTTTGACCATCCTCCTCTGCTTTCCTGGGCCATTACTAGTGAGCTGGATTGAAAGGAGAACAATCCAGACAGGAGTTGGTGCCCATGTGGGATGCCAGTGTCACAGGCAGCAGGACTACCCTATAGGCCACAGCACCAGCACATGTTTTTAAACAATTTTTAAATTGATTTTTACTTATTTGCAAGAGGGAAGGAGGGAGGGTGAGAGAAATATTTCCTATCTGCTGTTTCACTCCCCAGATGTCCAGTCTGGGGTTAGGCCTGGCTAAAGCTAGGAACCAAGAACTCAATCTAGGTCTGTCATGGGTATGACAGGAGACCAAATCCTTGAGTCATCACCTGCTGCCTCTCAAGGTGCACATTTTCAGGAAGCTAGAACTAGGGCAGAGCTGGGACTAGCACTCAAGCACTGATACAGGATGTGTCTTAACTGCTGTGCTGAACATGCATGTCTGTGTTTATAGCTCTAATGAGTCATAGTAGCTAAAACAAAGACTTGAAGCCCCACTGTGTGTGTCCAAAACTCAGTTTAGTAGACAGCTATGTAATTGGAATCAATTGCTTCACTTTTATATGTTTCTTTTCCTTACCTGAAAAATGGGGATAAATCAGTAGCTTCCTTTAGCTTCTGCCTTAACCATATTTGTGTGATGGCTAAATGAATGATTTAAATAAAATGCTTAGTGAATTGCCTGACATAATCCAAGAACTGACAAAAATAATATTTCATTCTATATTTTATAGAATGTCTTTAATATTGATGGAACAGAAATCATTAGTATATGTTGAATGTTAAATAATTATTGATAAACTGAAGACCTTACTCCAAGTAATTTGATAATCATATTTATTGAGTCTTTCTTGTGTAGAAAGTTCAATTACTCTTGACCCATTGAGAATATAAGATGTATATGTAATATCAAATGCAGTTAGGACAGCAGGATGTGCCTAAGGAGGGACAGAGTAGAAATATAAGGAAGTATATTTATAGCAGAGATCACATATCACTCGCCAAATCTATTTTTTCCACAGTTCCACTTTAGCATATGATGGGACATTTCTAAATTTCTCTTGCAGTTGTTTTGGTCAGATGACTTGCATCCGGAATGTGACTAGAAATGACATGTGTCACTTTCAGGTCTGTACCTTAATTTATTAGCAATACCTTCCCAAGCCTAGTGGATCAAATCTGCATGTAGCAGAGTTTTAGCTTTGACCATGTAGAAAATCAACTGCTAAGCAATGGTGGAACAACAAAATGAAAGAATTCCACACCCTGAGTGACAATCCTGATGAGAGCTCTTATTGATAGTTATGCAAGAAATAAATAAATTTTGTTCTTGGGGCCAGTGTTGTGGCACAGTGGGTTAAAGCTGTGGCCTGCAGCACCAGCATCCCATATGGGCGCTGGTTCTAGCCCTGGCAGCTCAATTTCCAATCCAGCTCTCTGCTATGGCCTGGGAAAGCAGTAGAAGATGGCCCAAGTGCATGGGCCCCTGCACCCATGTGGGAGATCCAGAAGAAGCTCCTGGCTCCTGACTTTGGACTGACACAGCTCTGGCCGTTGCAGTCATCTGGGGACTGAACCAGCCGACAGAAGACCTCCCTCTCTCTCTCTCTCTCTCTCTCTCTGGTTCTACCTCACTCTGTACCTCTGTCTTTCAAATAAATAAAATAAATCTTAAGGAACAAAATTTCTTTTTTTTTAAAAAAAAGTTACCAGATTGTTGGATTTCTTTGATAGAAATGTATATGGTTCATCCTGGCAGATACTATACAGTAAGCCCTCAGTAGCATATTCTAGAGATAACTGCAGTACAGTGTTTCTCAAAGTGAGAATCCTAGGGAAGCAGCAGCAGTAGAAGCAGCAACTGTGAATGTATTAGAAAAGCAAAATCGCTGGCGCCACGGCTCAATAGGCTAATCCTCTGCCTTGTGGCGCCGGCACACCGGGTTCTAGTCCCGGTCGGGGCGCCAGATTCTGTCCCAGTTGCCCCTCTTCCAGGCCAGCTCTCTGCTGTGGCCCGGGAGTGCAGTGGAGGATGGCCCAAGTGCTTGGGTCCTGCACCCCATGGGAGACCAGGAGAAGCATCTGGCTCCTGGCTTAGGATCAGCGAGGTGTGCTGGCCACAGCGTGCCGGCCATGGCGACCATTGGAGGGTGAACCAACGGTAAAGGAGGACCTTTCTCTCTGTCTCTCTCTCTCACTGTCCACTCTGCCTGTCAAAAAAGAAAAAAAAAAAAAAAGCAAACAAAGAAAAAGAAAAAGAAAAGCAAAATCTCAGGCCTCATCTAAGACCTTCTGAATCAGAAGGTTGGGGGTGGGGCTCAGTGGTCAGTGCTCCGAGGAACTCTCCAGGTTATTCTGAAGCAGACTTAAGTCTGAGAACCGCTTTATGAAAGGAGGTGAGAGTAGGAAAGTGTCGGCAGATTGACGGAAGAGGATAGTACTGCTGTCCTGTACAATGGGCATCGGACATTGAATGCCTGGGCTTGAATTCTGGATCTGCCACTGATTCTCAGGATGATTTTGGGCATGCCAGCCTCTCTATTCCTTTGTTTCTTTGTCTGTAAAATGAGATTGTTGATTTTCTAACAATTATAACATTGTTTTGAAGATTAAATAAGTCAATATGCATATGGCATTTAGACTGTTTCCTAGCATATAATATGTTAGCTATAATTGCATTTAAGCAATGAAGCTATGTTAAGGAGTGGGAAGTTGATCTGCACAAATGAGGGTGTGGCAGTGAGTCCTGTAACTTGTCTGTGGTGATAATATGTCTAATATTCATTGAATGATTTATTTATTGAGCTCTATGTAAAGTGCTGTGATGTATAAAGGGAAGATACCCAGATCAACTCTGAAGAGCTTTTAGCATGGACTTTTTACCCCTAACTCCAGCCTAGACTCTGCTGTCTTAGAATGGAATGAATATCCATACTTCTATGCAATTTCTAGTCAATTGCACACTATGGTCCTCAATTACTCTCATATTCATCAGAAGGCACACCGGGGGGCCAGCATTGCAAAGCACAAAGGCAGTTGACTGCTTGTCTATCTGATTTTAATGTTCCATAAAAGCTATTTTTTATCAAAAAATCTGAGCTTTTATATCAAGCGATGATTTGACATTAATGCATATACCTCTCTAAAGTAATCAAAGAACTGAGGTTTTCTATCAAAGCACCTGATTGCACTTTAAACTTTATTTTTCTATGGCATGGCATGAACTGAGAATACTTCTTATGATTTAGGAATGATTATGCACTTCTATATTCCACCCTACTCTATATATAGCAAGTAGTAAGCACAGGCTCACGAGCATGGTAAACTAATCATGGAGGAGAAATCTCAAGGTTTGCTAGGAAGCAGGCACAGTTCATCACCGGAGCTAGGAGGACATATACTTACATTCCAGCAGGAAGAAGGCCTTGCTAGTTTATTTTGGGCTAAAACATTGGCATATGTACATAGAAAAGACCATAGGATTTCATTTCCTGAGAAGAATTTAGTCAAATATTACAAACTTTGTTCCGCTCTGATATTGCTTTTAGATCCAGGAGATACTGTTTTCCTAGGGGATTCATGCTTTTTCTTATTAGGAGCTCAACATCTGTTCCTCTGCAGCTGAAAGAGAATGTGGCTAATGGATTAAGAAAAGAAAGAAAGAAAGAAAGAGAACTCAAACAACTTCAAATCTCAGCAATTAGAATACAAGTCTCTGTGACTTGGCATCCTTAGAACATATATTCTGAAATCAGATATGAAAAAAGAAAGGTTCAGATCAGATAGCAAAAAAACAAAGTAGAAGAGCATCAGATTTTGGAAAGTGTCTTGGACAGTGAAGGTCACAGGTGGAATCAGGTAAGTCATCAGGGCACAATACATTGAGAAGAAGCATTCCTGACCAGCTGAAAAATGCATACTATGACTGAAATGATGATCTTTCAATTCTTAATATGTAGATTTCTGAGTAATTGTTAGAAACCTAAAAAATCTGTTTTCTTTGAGACACATACAATTAATTTGAGAAAAATTTTGTTACTATAAACATTTACTGTTTTTCTATTTATTTATATTTTTACTTATTTGAAAGAAAGCAGAAAAGAGACAGGAACTGCTTTACTCCTCATATGCTCTCAACAGCTGGAACGGGGCCAGGAAAACCAGAACCCAGTGTCTCCCATGTGAATGGCAGGGAGCCTAGTATCTGAGATATCACCTGCTGCTTCCCAGGATGTGCATTAGCAAGGAGCCACAATTGGAAGCAGAGCAGGGACCCCAACCCAGACACCCTTCTATGGGACGCAGCATCTTAATCGCTGTACCACACACTCACTGCGTTATTTTCTTCTTCATTTGAGTGAAAGCTATATATACACACACATACACACACATCAGAAGTATTCATAATCCTTTTCTCTTTCTCCTCCTGTAAGTCTCCTTAAGCCACAATAAATATAATAATTTGTTGTTTATAAGACAAAATATGGAAGGAGAACTAAATGTTTTTGTAGGGGAAATTTCAACTCAACATGTCATGGCCTACTCTTAAAAATAAGTGATTGTTATAAATGATATGAAATGTATCAATTAGTTGCCTACTTTTAAAAACAAGCCATTGTGACAAATGTCATGAAAGGTATCAATTAGTTATCTGACTACATGCTGGGACTCATGAGACATTGAGCAGAGACTTACATAGTTACAACGAATCTGTCTTCTTGGCAATTGCAGGTGACTTAAAGCTTACCTCCTTAATTTTTTATGAGAAAGAAAAATTCAACTGAATTTCACTGTTATTTAGTAGGAATCGCAGTTACTTCTGTGCTGATTTGTTCTGATTTATGGCTTTGAGGAATAATACTGCAAGCTCCTGAGTTTGGTTAACACAGGCTTTGCTTTTCAATTAATTTAGGATTTCAGGCACAGTGTAATTCTAGTGTTAGCAACCCAGTGTTACCAATCCAAACAGAAATCTCTTCCTGATCCCTGGTAGTTTGCAAAGTGGAGAATATAGAGGATTACGACTTTCCTCTGTACATTCTCAGCAAAACACTGCCTATGTGAGCCAGTCTTAGTTTTTACCACCTTCTGTTTACTACTGCTCACAGCTCAGCTCCCACCAAAATAAGGGTATTCACCCAAGGATTCCGTGTTCAGTCTGGTCTTTGCTTCTTGAATGGATTCATTTACTGCCTTTTGAATTTCTAATCCCCTCTCAAAGTCCATTCCAAAATCCATCCTCTTCAGGGAGCTTTGCTTTATCCTTATTGCTGTAAGCCATCCAGTTTCCCATGCCTTCCTGCTGTTTGTTTCCTCTTGTTTGTGCCATACTCTGCCATTTGTATTTACTTGTATATTCCATTTTTCCCTAGTAGGGTATATATCTTCCTCACATTCTTGGGAGCATCCAGTGTAGTGCTGTGTGTAGAGTATGCATATGACATTAAACCTATCCTCAATTAATGGTGAGGGTAGGCTACATTTCAGGGCCCAGGGGAATACCATGAAAAGTCTTCAAAATTATTACCAACAGAAATCATCAAATTGGTTAGGTAGTTAAGAGTTCTGAAAAGATAGTTATTCTATGAGGAGGGATACAGGAGAATGCAAATAAGATATGATAAATACTATAGGTATTCACATCACAGAAAATTATTCTGTGTGTATTGGGGAAGGCATGGAGTGGGTAAAGAGTTCCAACAAAAAGTTCAAGGAGAAAACTCAGACTAGACCATGAAGGATGCTAGGGACAAAGGTAGGAACTGGGAGGGAGGCCAGCATTCCACGCAGAAAAGATCTATGGAGCAAAAAACCAAGTTGAATGACCAAGGATTTTCAAAGCTCTTGCTGGCTTGAGGATGAGCTGATAAAAGGCCCTCAATGGGAAAGTATTGCTCAGCTTTTTGTTACTTTAGCTTAAATACCCGAGAGGAGTTTCTTTCAAAGGAAAAGACTTAGTTTGGTTTGCAGTTTGGAGGTTCACAGTTTAAGACTGAGTGACCACATACATTTGGCATCTGGTGGGGGGTGGCCATGGTGGAGTGTATGTGGAGAAAACTGTCATGTGGTGACAAGGAAGCACAGAGAGAAGCTAGGTGGAACTTAATTTAAATAACCCACCCTCTCTCAAGAAGCACCTTCTGAGGGCAAGGCCCTAATGCTCTCAAGACCTCCCACTGGGCCCACATCTCTAAGCATTAACAGAAGACTTCAGGGTTTAACCATCTATGTAAGTTTGGTGAGCCTAATGTGACTTGATCCATAATAGACAGCCAGAAATAATAATAAACTTAGATGTCAGGAAGGGTCATCTGGTGTGTGTGTGTAGGATGGGGGTTGGGAGGAGAGGAAGAGAAGGGTGCTGAAGTGAGGGAGGCAAGGCGGTTCATGTTAATGTGCTTCCTTTAGGGTGTAGTCCTCCTCACACATGCACACAGGACTATTCTTCATGTAAAGAATATGGTATATTATCACTGAGGATTTTTTTTTTTTTTTTTTTTTGCGGCCAGACTGAATTTATTCAAAGAAAATAAACTCACAGAGGCCAAGCAATTGTCAGCATGCAAACAGACTGAACATGTGGCAGAGGACCCAGACCCCAGTGGCTGGGCCTTTTTATATCTTAGGTGGGCTAGGAGTGGGGGTGGGGGGCAGTGGGCAGAGCTGAGCTTCCTCTTGCAGGTTCTTTAAGTTTGACCTGAAGGCTTCTGGTCCTAGGGAAGAACGAAGCTGGTGGAGTGGAGGGAGAGCAACTGGGTGTGAGACTGAACTGGTCTCTTGAAAAAAGGCAGGGGTAGCAAGAACCTAAAGTGGTTGAGACTTATGTCCTTGTTCCATCAATCCGGACTGAGTATAGATAAGGAGATGGGGCACTGGTTTCTTTCTGTCTGCTTCCTGCTGATACAGGGCTTAGATATGGAGTAAGGATCTATATTCAGGATTGGATTGATTGGAGAACAGTCTTATGTTGCTCCTGTGTGGTTGCTTGGGATATAGCAGTCGTTCATTCCTGCAAGAACCTTTTGGACAAGTTAATTATACATGGTAGCAATAGGAGAACTACGATTATGAGGATCAAAAGAGAAATTAGAAACATTGCCCATGGTGGAAAATATGGCCAAAATGAGGACAAAGAGGGATATGTGAAAATAAGAGTCCTGTCCAGTTAGTGGGAAGATAACCGAATGCCTGCAAATCCCATTTTGCTTAGTGTGCAGGTGCTGGCAGGAGCTGTGAGATGGAGTTAGTGTGTCCTGCTTCTAGTCCTGGGCTCCCTCATGTCCTCCCTCAGCATATGGAAGCCCTGGCTGCTGTCAGGGGTTAGGGTGAGGACTGCTCTGACTTCTTCAAGCTGAGTAGGGGTGAAGTAGGGACCTGTGGCCAAGACAGGATTCCATCAGAAAGTGACCTCTCAAGGGGGTTGAAATGCCAGCTCACAGAAACTGTCTCCCTTCGAGGTTTCATGTGCATGGCCATCTAGAATTTTGCTGCTTCAAGTCTGGAGGAAAGAAAGCTAACAAGCAGATTAAATACACAGGGTCCAAAACAGAAGACAGATCGTTATTAGAGGACCTAGAAAAGGTGCTGTCCAAACCAGGAGGGAGTTTTTCCATTGAGAGGAAAACAGAAACTCACAGTAAGGGACTCGATAATAATCAGGTGGGCATTAAGGCCTGACCAGGTACATATGAGGCCCAGACCTACCTCTCTCTTCACATGGGATCCTGGAAGAGGCATCATAGGGGAGGTATGAGTCTCCTTAGGGAAGACACCCTGTTGACTTCTATCACCTGGCTGGCCTGGGAGGAGGGCTGGCCTGATTCAGAGGTTAGTGTGGTATAGGTGGCATCTCTACAAGGAAATTTACAGCTCTGTGTGGATTGTTCTTGACTCCAGGCTGTGCCCCGATGATGGTGGTTACTCTGGAAGCTGTTGGCATGGGGCCAACAGGGTCTATTGTTCTGACCCAGGTGTCCTTCAACTCACAGGGCAGTTCCATTTCCAGGGGCCTTGCTCTTGGCAGAAATGACAGGGCTCTTCAGGTCCCGGTTTCTGTCACAACAGCTACTTGCCCAATACCCTTACTCCTCATATCAAAAACAGGTGCCTTTTGGGGGTGGACTGGCCTTGCTGGGGTTTCTTGCTGACAGATCACTGTATAAAGCAGCCATTCATCAGTCTGCTACCTATCCTTACATTGCTCCTGCCGCCTAGCTCCTCTTCCTCCTGGTCTCTGTTAAAGTAGACCACAGAGGCAGCCTTTAGGAATGTCAGCTAAGGGGGTGCTCAATCCCGACCCTAATCTTTGGTGGCCTTAGCTAGAAATCTGTGGTCACAGGCATGTTATAACAATGTTCTTCCTGTGTGATAAAACAGTGCCCATGAGGAAAGCTATGTCCTTCTAGATAAGATCAAACATGCAGAGCACCTTATCCAAATTGTCTATACATTTTGAAGTAATCAGTAAGACTTTTTAACTGTCCCTTAGTTTGGTTTGGAAAAGGGAGGTTTTGCCTGTTTACTGTGCTCATGGCAAAGTAAATCTAGCTGTGAAATCATAATTTCTTCTATATATGGCTAGGCCATTATTATTATTATTATTATTATTATTATTTTCAGCCTCAGGATGGGGCTTGGGGGAGCTGCTCGTGACTGTCAGTGGTGTTTGTGTGTTGTCTGTGGCCGGAGCACTGCTGTTGTGTTTGTTTCTGACCACGCCCAGACCTGTGGAGGAAGCCAGTGGCGTTCCAGGTGTTTGCTTCTGGTCTGCCAGATAGGAGTGGAATGCTGATGATTCAGCTGGAGAAGTTCCTTGTGTGTTCAGTGCCTTTTTTTAAAATGAAAAAAAAAAAAAGTGTTTGAAAGGCAAAACAACAAAGAGAAGAAAGGCAGAGAAAACAAATGAGATACAGAGAAAGAGAGCTCTTCCATCAGCTGATTCACTCCACAAGTGGCCACAACAGCCACCTCTGGGCCAGGCCAAAGCCAGGGACCAGAAACTCCATCCAGGTTGCCCATATGGATGGCAGGGACTGAAGCACTCAGCTGGCTAGGCTATTATTACAGAAAATTGTTAGCCATCCTTTTTATAAGTCTAAAGATCAAACTGTACATCTTGCTGGAGAGGCCTTCAGGATAGAATCAGTTTCTCATCTTGAAGAGAATAGAGAAATGAGGGAACAAGTCAGGCTTCCCAGATTGCTTAATATCGAGTGAAAACTTAGTAAACAATTTTAGCTGTCAAATAATTTATAAAAACATTTGCCAAAAGATCCAATGCCTTCTATAAATGTTAAGAGTACATTTAATTGCAAATATTTCTTGACTATCTATCACAAGTATAAGTTGATTAAAACAGAACTGTTAATTTTCTATATAGACATATAATATGTACACAAGTATAACACATTACATTACAGTACAGAACAACAAAACAATTTAATTTATGCTCAAAGAGACATTGGTTGCCATTAGACAAGGCAGGGGAAAAGGCTAGGCATCGAGCTTCTTTGGAGTGAAGTTGCACAGGATTTAACACTGTTCTGGAGTTTTCTTTTCTAGCTCTGCCAAATATATTACTAGAGATGGCAGGAACAGAGATTTTATCTTTGTGGGAGAGAGAATTTAGAAGTGAGACAGAATAGCAGTGTGAGATGTGGCTCCATTATATTTTACTTTAGGATTTTAGGGTTCGTAGAAGGAGAGGAGGCAGCTAGTTAGAGAAGAATTTATTTTCCGGAGGACAGAATGGGGGATGGTAAATTGAGAGAGTATGGGCTGAGCTCCCCTGGACAGAGGGCAGGGGCGGGGGGCGGGGTGCTGAAGTCAGGCTTCATCGCATTTCAACAGCAGGCAGAGTCCTTTCTGGAGCTGCAGGTATGGGAGGTGCAGAGCACCATATGGACCCTGATAAGGTGGGTGGAAGATGTGAGAAAGACTTCTTGGTGGAGTTTGCAGTGCATTGTCTTAGGAGCTTGGAATATACCAGGTGTGAGGCCTTCCAGAGCAACAAACATTCTGTTAGTATTTCTAGTATCCTCTGCACCCAGGGGAAGAGAGTGGCAGGCCAGAGGAGGGAGAGGGGTCAGGAAGAGAAGAGAGGCAGTTTTGGCTGCTGGTGAGGGGGCTTGGGGAAGAGCCAGACAGGGGTGCAGGGCGAGTAAAGGGTCATGTTCCATGAGGGGAGAACAAAATGGAAGAAGGGAAAGTGGAGAGTTTGAGAGGAGCCTCCAAGCCTTTCTCCTGCCTGAGGGCTTCAAAGGAGGAAAGTTGACCTCAGAGGAGGACAGAGGCTGGGATGTAGGGAAATCGGAGGAGTTGGACTCAAAGGAAATACAAGATGGAGGCTCAGGAGGGCCCTGGGGCAGGTAGGGTGGAGGGTCAGTATCACAGAGAGGATGGGATGAGGGAGAGAATGGCGGGGCAGAGGGCATACAGGGAGGTTTTCCTTCCTTGGTGAGAAAGGATAAGGAGAGTTTTGAGGGGAGAAGAGGGTGGAGGGGCAGCTACTGACCCTGCCACCACTGATGAGAAGGAAGAGGAGGCACTAGAGAGAGGGGAATGGCGTGGGCGAAGAGCTGTGTTCCTGATGCCAGCTTCTCCGTTGGAGAAGGAGAAAGGAGACGTGGGGAGGTAGAAGATGTAAGGGGAGGCTGCAGGCCTGCATCCTCCATGAGAACTTGGAGTGAGGACCCCAGAGGAGGAAAAAGGCTTGGAATAGGGGACCTCTGACCATTTGCCATTTCTCTGTGGAAAGTTATTGAAATCTGGGAGAATTTTGAGACAGAAATGCCTAACTCTGGCCATTTTAGAATCCTCGTCCCAAGTTTAGTGTGGCAGTGGATTAATTACCTCTGCTTTATCTCCCCTTTCAGGCCCAGCTTATGCAAGTCTTTTAAGAGGCAGGCCAGAGGAGAGTCAAAATTTGGAACCCATGAGTTAACTAACATATGGTCTGAGGGAAGAGGGTCCTTTTGCAAATCATCCCCTGATATCCTAAATTCTGAGTCCTGTAGGAGAGAGCAAGAATCCCCAGGTTTAGACCAGTGTCCCAGTTCTAACCTGTGGTGGATGAGCGTTGCCCCTGAGTGAGTGAAACTGACCGAACACCCAGGCCTACGAGGGGGGAGGAACCAGTCATGAGCATTGCCCCAGTGCACCTGAGGCAACAGAGACCTCTCTTACCAATCCAACGGGTTGAGGATGAGATCTGGCAAAGGGCTCTGGCTGTAAATTCGTTGGGGAATGAGAAAATGAGAGCGGGAGTTTTGGGGAGGCATCTCTCAGGGCCGCCCAGGTCTGAAAGGAAAAGGGAGACTGCAGGAAAGGTAAGGGGTGGACAGAGACAGTAAAAAAGAGAAGGACTTCAGAAAGGAGAAGAAAGTTCGGGGGGGGGGGGGGGGGCGGTCATAGCTCTTACCCAGAAAATGCAGGAGTGACGGGTTGGGCCAGATGGAGATCCCTCGCTCCCTGCCTTACACAGCTCACCAAATGTAAGGGAAAGGGTACAGAACAGAGAGGAGACAGAATCCAAACTCGCAGCCAGGCCAAATTTATTCAAAGAAAATAAACTTGTAGAGGTCAACCAACTGCCAGTACGCACACAGGGTGAACATGTGGCAGAGGGATGGATTCATTGTTTTATGATAAAGCTTTCAACAGAAAATTCTTTTAAGAACAGTGAGCACTGTAGTACAAAATTATGTTTCTTCAACTTTTCTCAAAATTCTTTCAGAAACATAACTACAGAGTAAGGCAAGGCACATCTGTGTCCAATTATGTGAGAGCACCAACATATTTCTGGTTTTTACCAAAGAGTAGCCTGAGCAGAAGCTCTTGTGCTATTCCTTCGGATTGTAGGGTTTCTTCAGAGTCCTAACCTTCCCATGATCTCAAAAGTGAATATTTTAAGTTTCATAGAAGGAGATGAAAAAAAGTATACAAACTTAAAAAAAAAAAAACTTACAGATTTTCCTTTTCAAAAAACTGCTGCAGTGACTTCTTAGTTTTTTGAGATAAATGTGATTCACAAGGCCCACTCAGCCATCTGTCTCGCTTGATTTCAAAGCGTTTCCATCTTGTCCAGAGATATAGAGGCAAACTATATATGTGTTTACATGTGCATGTGTGTGCTTGAGTCAGCACGTGCCAGGCACACTGTTTAGGTGTGTTCCCCAGTTCCAGCATTTGGAGATTGTTCTTTTCTTGGGGTTCTGTAGAACCAGGTATTCTCAGCAATGTTTGCTTTACAGTTATTTTTTAAAACACAGAAACTTTTTCAAGCCTCTTTCTTGTCCTTTTAAAACCAAGAAGTAGCTTGGGAGAGTACAGCAAATTTTCAAAGTGAATGACTCCAAGTGTCCTTTTGTGATAGCAATTAGTTTTTATTTTCATATGGTATTCAGAGCTTTCAGGAGATGCTACTGAAAGAATTCTTGTGAAGAATTATGAGGTTTGTGCCCAAATACATATTATGAATGTTATGGTTTGAACTGTATCCCTGTGAAAGATATGTTGAAGTCCCCATATGCCTCCCCTGCCTCAGAATATAAACTGTGTTCTTCTGGAGTCTTTGAGGATAAAACAGAGTGAAGATACACTCATTGAGGTAGGCTTCAATCCTGTATGACTGGTGTTTTAAGTAGAGGAGACACAGAAGGAGAGACATAGGCAGAGGACAGTCTTGTGGAGCCACAGGAAGAATGCCACATGAAATCAGAGGCAGAGACTGGAGTGTGTCTCTACAAGCCAAGAAATCGCCACTAAGAATCACCACTAAAATACTAGAGGCCGTTTCTTCCCAGACCCTTCAGAGAGAGACCTTGCTGACACATGGATTGCGGACTTCCTGCCTTTAGAATTACAAGAAAATACTGTTGGAGTACTAGTTATAGCGTTAGGGAAGCCATTGTAATCCATAAACTGTACTTTGGAAATTTATATTCATTAAATAAAAGATAAAAAAAAGAATTACAGAAAATAAAGTTCTGTTGTTTTAAGCCATCCAGGAATGTTGGCTAGGAATTTAATACAAAAAGCTATGAAAGTAGATGAACCTCATCATCTTGTAGGTGATATTGATTTCCTACAACTGCTTGTATGGGGTGGATATTTTCATTTTGCCACTTCACAGATGAGGACACCAAAGCAGAGAGGTACTGAGTAATTTGCCCAAAGTTATGAAGCTGAAGACCTGTGATTTGAACACAGAGAGTTTGACTCCAGAGCCTGTCCTCACACTTGTGTTTTTAATATAGCTTCCACATTTCCACTGCATTATGCTTTGTTGGGGAGGTATAACTAGAAAAAAAAAAAAGAAATGAATGTTGATACTGCCCCACAGTAAGTGAGCAACATGCTCAGATGTGCTTTCTTATTGTGTTATTTAATCCTCATAATAACTCCTCAAGGCAGTTATTATTTCTAGAGTTTGTAGACAAAGGAGCCAAATAAAGGTCTTTTTAAGTTGTGCCAAAATTTGAACCTGAAACTAATAAAGGGTATTTGTTCAGTGACTATGCCAAACATGTGCTGGATATATACCTGCTCTCCTTGATCTTTACAGTGATCTGTGAGGCAGGTGTCTTTGAGAGTCCTAAGAATGAGGTAGCAGTACTGAAAAGCAAATCTTCATGGGTTTCATCCTGTGGAAGGGAGACCAACTTTGGGTTTCTGTGCTTTGCTAAAAGAAAGATGAGAAGCATGTCCCCATGAAATGAGAAGTATACATGTATCTATCAAACTGAACTTATTTTTGTTAAGAGAGAGTAAATGAAAACAGTGATGAAAAAGGACATTAGCCTAGGATCATGTGGTCTGCATATATGTGCTGAAGCAGGCTGAAGGCACAAAAATACCTCATTCAGAAGGAAACCTTGCCTATGAGATTGAGATATTATCTGAGTATGGAGAAGATGATTTCCATCAATGCATTTGAAGCTGAATGTTTGTTCTTGACCTAGAAACCATTGGTTTGCATGTGAGTTCTTTCATATGTGTAGGTCAGATTGTCCACAGCTGAGCTGCCCATGCATAGCTTCCTAGATATCTGGCCAGCAGTTACAATGGAAAAATTTCCCAAGATTCTGAGTCAGATTGACTTCTGTCTCTGTGTCATTTACCCATGACCCCATGTTGAAATGGATTCCTGGTATCCATGATAGTTACAGTTCTCATTTTTCCAGAAGAGAATCTGAAACTTCAATGGGTTCGGTTTCTTGGCAATGTTAGAGAGTACATAAATGTCAGAGCTAGGATTTGAAGTCAGGTGTATTGACTATTAAAACATTTATCACAGTATAGCAACACACTCTCTTGCTTGTAGAATTTTTCACCTCTCTTGCTTGTGCAAGTTTTATTTCAGCAGTTTCTTCTGTTATTTAAACTTTATGTGAGGCCTTTCCAGGAGGCTTGTATAATGGAGAATAATATCAAATGTTGCCTAGTCTATATTTAGGAACTCTCTCAGATAATCTTAACTCTTCATTTGACTTGAAAAATCAGAGATTTCCCCTTTCCATCCTCATTCCACCATTCTTTAAGATATTATGGAATTTTTATGAACTTTGTCCAAACCTTAACTTTTTTTCTTTCACAGAATGTCATCATGAAAAAAAATTGAAGTATATATCAGGTCACAAAAACCTATAGAAGCTCACCAGAGCTGATAACAGTTGTTCCTGGCTTTAGTGCCTCCAAGACTCAGGTTTGAAGGATTTTAAACATGTAAGTGCTCAGAATTCACCCCAGAAAGATATTCTTAAACTGAGTATTGGGAAATAGGTTATGTATGCATCCATAATTTAAAAATTATAAACGATTACACAGACATGATTGTTTCCACATTTTCCATACACACAAAATCCCAACACCAAAGTTTATGTATGAAAATCCAAGGCCCACATCCTAACATCAAAACCAGTCTTGGCATCAGGAGCAACATCTTAGTGCTACAACTGTTGTTCTTCTAACATCTGACTCCATAATGCCAGGTTGTGGCTTTCATAAGGAAACTTCATGTGTGAAGCTGAGTTGCAACAATGGTTTCCAAATACTGCTCAGAGAATGAGGAACAAACCCATTTAACTGACATTTAAGGGTCTTTATAACATTACTTCTTTCTGTCATAGGCATTTTCCAGATTCCAGTGTCTTTTCCATCATTATTATGTCAGATTGGTATGTCCTGATATTCATTCTCTGCCTATGATTTTTATAATTATTTTATATTTCACAAACTAACTTCAAATGCAATTCTTCTATGTAAGTATCTTCTAATTGATTTTCCTGTTTTTTTTTTTTTGTGTGTGTGTGTGTGAGCCATTTTTTTTCTTGATACTTCCAATATTATTCTACTTGGAACTACTCAATAACATTGTAAGCTCATTAAATCTCACAGAATCTAAGTGCACATCTTCAGAAGAGAAGAAGGAGAAAGAGATGGTAAATAGAAATTTGTTGATTTCACACTCAGAGCTGGTTTCTCCTGGTATTTATTAAGGTGTTGATCCTTGGGTAGCATTTAAAGTACAGTTGACAGCATTCAGTCTTCATATAGCTTGCTGAGTGTAGAATCCCACTCTCTCAGCCAAATACTGGTTGCCCTTAGTCAGTGGTTTGCATGGGTCAGTGCAACCTTCCTCTTTTATCCATTGTTGTCTATTTGCACCCAACATACTACATTGCTAAGTACTTTATCCCCTTATCTCATTGGTTACTTGAGAAAGGGAGTAACTGCTATATATAGTTTAGTGTCTTAAGGTTCCAGGCTCTCAAATAGGTCTTCTTGGTTTTAAATCTCAGCCAGATCACATCCTTGGACAAGATGACACATAAATGGTTTTCCTAGTACAATCTCTTTTTGTGTGTGCTGTCCTCTTACCCTTTCCAGTTAGTACCTTTTTTCACTCTCAAAGATGCCCTATTTGAGGTAATAAACCATATAATCATCCTTACTGCAGCAGCACTTAATTAGCCTTGTTAAGCTGTAGCTTTTTTTTTTCCCACAAAATATGGGAAAATATCTGATTAAAAGCCATTCCTAAAGCACAAAGAGCAGAGTTGCATACATAGTAAACTTCCAGAAAGCATTAGTCATCGTTTGTTTTCCCTTTATTTGTATGTGGTAGTGTATGTGCTCAAGTCATTCAGTCCATAACTTAGTCACCAATAATCATGACTATGACTAATTCATACAATTCCCCTTACAGTACTTACTTTAAAGTCTGAGAACATGGTTGTGATAGAGTCGTTTCATTAGAACAAGACATTTTACTGCCACATGGCAGAAACTGTCATTATATATACATACATTTATATATAGAAAAGTGCTCACATGCTGATTCTCCCTCTCTCATTTATGGACATGTAAATACAGAGAAAACACATTATAAGTTCTTGATGTGAATGCTCCTTGCCCCATTGCACAAGGGCTCTCATGCACTACAAAATATTTGCAGTGTTCAAATGCTCTGAAGAATAGCAATAATAAGATATGCTGAATCTATATGTCTTTATGCAATCATTTTAAAAAAAGTATTTATGTTAAAAGGATTTAAAAACACCAGAAATTAAAATCACTCTACCTAATGAAACATTAACTAGTTTTGGGGTTTCATAGTACTGGGGCTTAAAAGAACATTTTAGAAATACCTTGCAAATAATACAAGGCAGAGAAAAAGACAATGATTAATTAGGTAACAAGCACATTAATGTAAAACTTCATATGGAATTAGATTTCTAAACTGTTAACTGGTTGAGAATCTGAGCTGTAAGAAATGAAGCTCATTTAAATAAATGACTGCCCAGATCAGAACACACAGGCTCTGCTTTATAAACCTTGCTTTGAGTACCTTCAGAGTTGAGGTAGAAACAGTCTAGGATGCAGCCTCGTTCCCACACCTCAGAGAAGCATGTCATTTCTCTTCCTCTTGGAGAGAGGAGTCTGTCAATCAAGCAAGCTTATTTTGCAGGTCCTGGAGGGGAGGAATAGCACATTAAGTTTTACTCTCTCTTATTCTTGGTAACACTTTATCTCAAGTGCCCATTAACCAGCACACTCCATAACGCAGGCTGAATTACGATGAAGGCACTCTCACAGGAGCACAGGACATCTGCATCAACCAGCCACTGCCGTTAGTTTATATGAGTGAGTCTCTGATCATAACTCAACACAAGGGAAGTGGTGCCCAGGGCCAGTGTGCAGACCACACCAGGCAGATGCCAGTGAAGGCACATAGGAGCTTCCTTTGTTCTTGAGTTTTTCCCACATCATGTCACCTGGGCTACTTGAAGAAGTTGATGAGCTACATCTCATTTCTTTTTATAATGACATATGTGACACTTCATCCTGTGATTCAGATCTTAATTTTTCAGTTCCTTTTTACATGTCGTGATAAAAAATTCTGGGGAATATATACAGTGTCATCTTCCTTTCAGATTCATCATTTCAATATTTTCATCTGCTACAACTGTTTAATTAGGAGAGGCTCCTTTTGGTAGGCTCCTTTTGTATAACTTTAATGAAACTGAAGAGCATGAAATGTGGTTTCCCTGCTTTTAAATGAAGCTACTTTTATAGAAATAAGATGAGAAATGGAGAAATTGTTGAAGTCACAGTGCATGAAATTAAGGGAGCCCAAACTGTATTGGCAATAGTGCTTTTTTTTTTTTCTTAAGTTGATGTTTTTGAGCACCAAGGTTGTGGTTGCTAACAAACAGAGCTGATGCTGTTTTCTCTTATTTATTTCTTTAAGTTCATATACCTCTGACAGGCATGCCCTTAAGGATTCAATTTGTTGCTGTTTAGGAAAATTGTATAAAGCAAACAATGTGTGATAGAGGACTATTTTCAAATGACACAAAAGAAAATTAACAATGACATCTAGTTATGAGATAAAACCTGAACTTGTGCTGAATCTTAGGTAAAGCAGGATTCAATATGTAGAACTGAAACAGAATAATTACACAAAATTTCAAGCAACTTGTGCTATGGTTTTAAGCCCCTAAACCAATAAGGTGTTAGCTATGTGGGCATTCTAGTCACCATGAGATTTTTCTATTGCACTGTTTCAGCTCTATAAACATAAAGAGATGAGATGAGGTAGCAATTTTCTGTTACATTTAATCAATGCAATAACCACTTTGGAAATTCAAGTACCAAATTCAGAAGGTCTACATTGCCTTCCTATACAATTTAGACTAATTTGATAATTGACATTTTTTTAAAACCGGTTTTAAGTGTCAGTAAAAATTAACAAGGATATTGAGTGAAATTTTCCTGATGACTTAGGTCAGAACTTCCAAAAGCCAACAGTTGGTGCCAGAACACTCCATCAGGAACTGTTGTCCTGTGAACCCCAGCTTCTCTCTGGCAACTTCCATGCCCTAAATCAGACTCTATGAAGGAGGAGCGGAGTGTCAAGCAGAGAAAAGCTTTACGGGCTTGCAGTTCATGCTGTCAATGTCTCTCCTTTTCCATTGGGAGAGTTGGGCATTTGTCAGCTTTTACCCCACCCTCTTGAGCATGGGCGAGCCCAGAACTAGGGGATTAATGAGGAGCAAAGCCAGAACTAGCTTCATTTTTCAAAGAATTGGGAAGCGGGAGAACTCTCCAGGGCCTACTGGCAAACTCTGACAAACAACTGCTGAAGGAGTGAGCATTCAGCGTTCAGAGGACACAGGTGGCCGGGCAAGGGCAGTCAGAAAAGCATCAACAGCCAAGCAGGCAGCTTCAGGCAAGATGAGCCAGGTCAGAGAACTTGGTCCTGTCTTCTTTCTTGCCTCTCACCCATACCAATCCACACAAGTTATGCCTTGGAAAGGACCAGAGAGGCCTGCGCCCTGCTGTGTCTTGAATCTGCTGAGTCTGAGTCTGAGTCAAAGTGCTGGCCCTGGCCACTCTGCACTCAGGCTTCTGGCGCAAAGGCGCAGTGTCGGCTGGGGGGAGCCTGAGGCCCAGATGGGTTGGAAGCAGGATGTAGGAGAAGTTTTAAAGTGGAGACTGTTCTAATCTCTGAGCATAAACTGAAATGCAAGAGACTTGCACAATATTGGACAGAGTCAAAAGCAGTGATTGAGAAAAAGAATTGTCTACATCCCCCAGCCAAAAATCAGTCAAATCAGTTTCTATTTGGCTTCTTTGATCAGATTTGATCTCTTTTTAAAATTTTCCTTTGAATTTATGATAAAACCACTGAGGCAATTCTTCTTAAGACTACTAAAATTAAGCAAATCAAAACAAATGCTATCTTTTTTCATAACCAAAAATCTCTGATGTTTCTTTCATTTAATGACACATTAAAAATATTCCCCAAGAGAAGAGCTTTGGGGAAAAAGAACAGCTATAACAACAAAAGCCTCCACAAAAATTAAATATCTTTCTCCCTTTTGATTTTATATATAGGTTTTTAAAGATTTATTTGTTTTTATTAGAAAGTCAGAGTTAGAGAGAGGGAGAGATCTTCCTTCCACTAACTTCTTCCCTGGATGGCTGCATTAGCCAAGCCTGGGACAGGCCAAAGCCAGGAGCAAGAGCTTCTTCCAGGTCTCCCAGATGGGTGCAAGGTCCCAAAACTTGAACTGTCTTCTGCTGCTTTTCCCAGGCCATTCACAGGGAGCCAGATCAGAAGTGGAGCAGCCAGGATATGAACTGGTGCTTACATTGAATGTCAGCATTGTAAGCAGTGACTTCACCTGCTGTGCCACAATGCTGGCCCCTACATATCATTTTAAACATTGCAAAACCAAATAAGTAGTGTTACCATTATCTCTCTAGCATGATTAGTTTTCTATTTCAACTCTAGTTGATGAATTTTCTATCTTTCTATGCCTCCATCACGGTTGGTTTTTTTGAGAATCAGTTACCTAGGCAGACTGTGTGTGTGTTTGTGTGTGTGTCTGTGTGTATATGTGTGTGTGTGTGTGTAAGGGGGTATATTTATTGGAGAGAGCTCTATGAATGAGGAGTAGAGGAAGCAGAATGGGTACAGGGGTAAGTCAGCCTATAAGGCAAACATCACAAAACCTGGAATTGTGCTTTAGAGTTTATCCTGAATTAGAGTAGGGGCTGAGCCTTTATTACTTCTGCATAGAACCATTCCGGATGCTTGGTACTTCTGGGAAATGGATGTAACTTGACTCAGAACATTAGGGTTTTTCTCAAGAATTTATTTATTTATTTGAGAGTTAGAGTTACAGACAGTGAGAGGTAGAGACAGAGAGAGGTCTTCCACCCACTGGTTCACTCTCTAACGGCCAGAGCTGTGCCGGTCTGAAACCAGGAGCCAGGAGCTTCCTCTGGTCTCCCATATGGGTGGTGCAGGGCCCAATGACTTGAGCCATCTTCTACTGTTTTCCCAGACCATAGCAGAGAACTGGATTAGAAGAAGAGCAGCTGGGACTAGAACCGGTGCCCATATGGGATGCCAGCGTCACAGGTGGAGGTTTAACCTAGTGTGCCACAGCGTTGGCCCCAGAACATTAGTTGTTGATACTCCCAGCTGTGGTGTGCTTGTATGACAATGCTCTGAAAAAAAGAAACAAACAAAATGGTTCTATGCAGAAAGTACTAAAGGCTCAGCCCCTACTCTAATTCAGGATAAACTCTAAAGCACAATTCCAGGTTTTGTGATGTTTGCCTTATAGGCTGACTTACCCCTGTACCCATTCTGCTTCCTCTACTCCTCATTCATAGAGCTCTCTCCAATAAACATACCTCTCACTTGTAGAGTTTGCTGATTTCTGTAGTACACATACTCCCATCACGGCTGATTTTAAACTACTGTGGTGATGTCACTGAACAATAGTTCTTAGTAAAAGCTAGTAGTTGGCTCTCGAAAGACAGTAAGCGCTGCCTCTGGTATATCATGGGTCAGCCCTTGGGGAGAGATCATGCCGGTGCGTGCAGCATTCATCACACTGACTTATTTTCGTAAGAACCAATACTTTAAAAACTTAGAGAATTTTTAGCTACATTGGACATAAAGTTTCAACTCAGTGAAATTAAATCACCCAGAGTAAGAAAGTCATTTGTATTCCATGATATCCCAACAGCCTATTCTGATTTGGCAGTCTCAGGCTCTGAACCAATAACAACATCTGCTGACAATTTATTCTCTATTATCTTCTGCCTACTACTTAACCTACTGGATCAAACAAGTCTATGTTCACTGTTCTCTATCCACCTGTACATTTGAGTGTTCACTTGTAAAAATTTGAATGTACCTTTAGAGACTTTTTGATATCCTGATTGGTATGTTTTTTACAGTTTCAAATATCTAATAATATCAACTACTGTAAACCATGCCTGCTTTCAGTCAATTTATAATTTATTTTACCATGACTTCATTGTGCTTGACTTTCTGAAAGCTTAAAAAGGGAAAACAATATAAAATGACTGTTGAAAACAAAAGGAAGAAGTGCTGACTGATGGTGCGTGCTACTGACCTCTGCTTTCCTGGAACCCATCGTGATTTCTGTTCTCAGAGCCTCATTCCCTGTTCTTACCCATTCACCAGTGTGCCCATCTTTTCTCTGAGTTGCTCTCTTTCTCACCCACTGTGGAATTGAATGTAGTTGTATAACTTCTCTCACTCTTGTCTCTAATCTAAGGAAGGACTATGTGCTTGGAATGTAGGAAATGCATAGTAGGCACACATTGTTTTGTGAAATATTACCCCAGCAACTAAAAGAATGTAAGACAGGACCCATGATATAGGACACAAGAGGAATTTTCAAAATATTAAAGCATTTTTACTCTTAGTAAAAATAGTTGTCTCTCATCTTCACTGAGGTATAAAATAGATCTCAGTTTGAGTTTTCATCCCTTTAATTTCTTAGTTCATCTTCTGTGAATTGGTTTCCTTTATTTCTGAGGATGGCTCACTGGGATTGTCCTACCTTAGACAAAAAGTCCCATGGTCCCCATGAAGAGACAGGAATGTGAATGATGTATTAGTTATGGCAAAGGCTAAGCTGTTGTACAAACAGAATCAGAAATAAAGTGGTTCAAGTAAGATTGAACTTCCTCTTATATGACACTCAGCCAGTTTAGGCTATAAAGATAAGGGACAGCTCCACTTCACAAAGAACAGTTTATAAGGGACTCTCCTATTCTATCTTGGTCTGCATTCTATCTTTGTTCCAATTGACAAGGCCCAAGCAGGGATCTAGTATGCTAACGTGGATGTATTTCTGTTCTCTCCAGAGAAGGAGACTTCTTTTTAAATGCAAACATTACTTCTATTCTCAGTCCTCTGGAGGGTGGACAGTGTCATTTCTGGTTGGATGGGTGTGAAAGGATGTGAAGGCAGATTTGAGGGGCAACCAGCATTCTTCCTCTCTGGCCCCCTAAATATCCAGGCATATATTTCTCACCATCTCCTTGATACTTTGGAAAACACCCCAAAGTCCCATCCATTGCTTCTATCAGATTAAAGTTTAGGATCTCTGGGTGATAGTTCTTGCCAACAGGTCCAGGTGATTTTTTTATGATCTGATGACTGTAAATTGTTAGATATTTTATTTGACTAAAATACAGCTTCAATTAAAAACTCCTATTCAGAAAAAGAGATACATTGAAAACATAGCAGCCCACAGTTGCTATGAAGACATCTTATCCTGGAGTGGAAAATTGTCCATACTCAGCTTGTCTGACCACCCTGTTTCTGCTTTCTGGGATGGCTCCCTGTTCATTTTCCTCTGTGGGATCAACTTTGTTTGTTGTTGTTGTTCCTTATGATATATTTATTTATTTGAAAGGCAGAAAAATAGGGTTGAGGAGAGAGAGGGAGGGAGAGGAGAAAGATCTTTCATCTGTTGATTCATTCCCCCAAATGGCCATGATGGCCAGTACTGGACCAGGCTGAAGCCAGGAGACAGGAACTCCACTTGAGTCTCCCACATGGGTGGCGGGGGCCCAAGTATTTGGGCCATCTTTCATTGGTTTCCCAGGTACAATAACAGGAAGCTGCGTTGGAAGCTAAGCAGCCTGGGCTTGTACTAGCACTCTGATGTGGGATGCTGGCATGACAAGCGGCACTTAACTGGCTGTGCCACAATAACTCCTAGCTTTATCTTTTGCAGGGTCTCACCCGTCAGTTTTTCTCTCTCAAAAATGAATATTGAGAAGTACAGCTTTTGCAATCTGCTTCTGGTTGAAGAGAGCCCCAGGCCTAGAGTGTTGCCACTCTTATGATTTCTAGAGTAACACAATATCTTGAAAAACTTAGGCCTTCAATCTATAGATGTTCCTCAACCTAATGTGGAATTATATCCCTATAAACCTGTCATAAATTAGAAATATTGTAAATTGAAAATGCATTTAATGCATCCAACTAGAACACCATAGTTTAGCAGCAGAGTACAGACAGTGGATCCTTTACCCTCATGGTCACACTGCTAGTTGTGAGCTGATGTTCACTACTGCTGCCCAGCATCATAACAGATTGCCATGTTGTATGTTGTTAGCTTGGGAACAGATCAAAATTCGAAGTATATGCTCTACTGAATGTGAATTGCTTTTACACTATTGTGAAGTTGAAAAATCATTCAGAGGAACTTTTATAAGTTGGAGACTGTATTTGCTTCCAGACATCTCTATTGACCTTATCTAAAGAAATTTTTCTGGATATAATCTTTATGCCTACAAATTCTCTTTTATTTATTGGCATCTTTGACCTATCAATCTCCCAATTCTTCAGTTGGCTTGGATAGGACAATAACTCTTTAGCTGATTCCCATACCAGATGCATCGCATGATGAGAAGTCTTTATGGGAGGTGCTTGGGAGTGGCTCCAGATAATAGACTTAAATTCTGGTATTCTTTGGTAAAGAACCAATGATCCCAATCCTCTGAGGATGCAAATTCTGGATTCTCAGACTAATGCTCTCTCCTATTGCAGACAAGGAGATGTTTACCTTAGTAGAATCATGGCCCTTTCTATATCTTCCTTCAAACTGTAAATTCTTGCCAGGATTTGTCTCTTTCACGTGGAACTTACTAAAAATGGTTGGGGAACTGATGTTGTGGCTTAGCTGGTAAAGCCACAGCATGTGGTGCCAGCATCCCCTATAGGCACTAGTTGGTGTCCTGGCTGCTCCACTTCTGATCCAGGTCCCTGCTGATGGCCTCAGAAAAACAGCAGAAGATGTCCCAGGTGCTTGTCCTCCTGCCACCCATGTGGGAGAGCCTGAAGAAGCTCCTGGTTCCTGGATTTGGCCTGGCCTGGCCTTGACCATTGCAGTCATCTGTGGTGTGAATCAGTGGATGGGAGATATCTCTCTGCTCTCTCCCTCTCTCTCTCCCCCACTTACTCTCTATCGGTAACTTTGACTTTCAAAATAAATAAATCAATCTTTTTAAAAAAGTGGTTAGGTGGTTAGGAACAATAATTTCTAAATTTCTGGTTGTTTCCAATTACTTTCTTTAGAGATAGATGTTTCTTGTTCATGTAGTCGCTTACTTAGTTACAAATTCATTACAATGGCATAAAGAGGGTATAGAGATCCAGCAAAATTATCTATGTATTCACTACCTACCACATAATTTTGAAACCAGCTTAGAAATATATTTTAGGTAGTTTTAATGTGGTATCTTGCTGCCAACTACTCTTTTCTTTATTATTATTATAAATATTCTGTATTATTGATAATTGCTTGGTTAAATCCATGTTATGATCATGTTGCTATAACAAAGAGATTCCTAAACACAATGACTCAAATCAGTATAAGAAGGATGAGTATGGCTGGTGCAGACTCTGAAGACAGTTCTGCTGTATGAGGTCATTGATGGATCTGAACTTCTTCCTTTGTATTGTTCTATCAATCTCTAAAAGTGCCCGATATTATGGAAGAGAGGGAGAGTGGATCAGGGGAATGAACTTGTCTATCACAAATCCCTGTTGAGGAAGTCCAAAGTGTTTCTAATGAGTTTAGGAAATATCTTGCAAATCTTTACACTATGTTATCAATTTCATTGTCCTCTGTTTTCACAAATAATAAGAATCTTAGCCATCCTCTACAAATGCCTTTTTAACTGGAATCATGAAGTCATCCATTATTTGTCTGTTAGTGGTAGTCCAGTCCACTTTGGGGCATTTGGCCATGTGTAGGAATGTTCTGAGTTTTTGAAATTTCTGATTCTTTAGTCTGAACATTTGGGCCTTCCCTTCTCTCTCAAATTCACATTCTGAAACCTAACCACCATTTGATGGTTCTGGGAGGTGAGGCTTGTGGAAGGTGATTAGGGTATAATGGCAGAGCCCTCATGAATGGGATCAGTGCCTTGATGAAAGTGATCCCAGAAACTGTGGGCCAGGAAATGGGCCCTCACCAAACACCAAATCTGCCAGCACTTTGACCTTGGACAACGTCCCAGTCTCCAGACTGTGGGAAATAAATTTCAGTCGTTTATAAGTATACCAACATATGGTATTCTGTTACCATAGCCTGAGGAGTCTGATATATCCGAGGGGGTGACGCTAGCATTTAATACCCAATAGTCCTTGATTCAAGATTAGAGTTGTTCGCTCACAAGTAAGCATTATCCCACTCAAATGTACGAAACGCTAAATTTCCCGACCCATTGCCCTTGCTTTCAAGTCATTAATGTCAGATCTAAAGTTAGAATGCAGATGTTAAGACAATCTATTGGCTTCTATTGGCTTACTTTCTAAAATCCAGTCCTCAAACGATAGTCTTATTGGAAATTACACTTAAACAACGTAAAACCTGTATTCTTGGTTCCCACCTGTTCTATAATAGCAGCAACTTACCTGAATCATTCTCTGTCTTTTCCTAAAATATTTGAAGAGAAAATAATATATTTAAATTAGGAGGCAGTTTAAAGGGAAGGAAATAAAAACCTAAGTACTGTATCTCTGCATACACATGTAAACAGAAATATAAACAGATATATAAATATATAAATAGAAATATAAGCAAATATAGACTTAAGCTATAAAGCAATAAGACTTTATTTTGGTGTGAGGATTGTGGAATTAATCTCATTGCTTTGTATTCATGCTTGTGCATAAGTAAGTGCTGGGCTTACCTCAATGAGATGAAAAGTGTCTGAGAGTGAAGTGTGGAGGCATTGGGGAGCAGTGACTCAGCCCACAGGAACAGGCAGAGGCTCTTGGTTTGGGTGTCAGAATAGGAGCTGTTGTCTAGGGGCTGGGACCAAGAGATCAAGGGAAGAAAGGAGACCCTGAGTGAGGAAGTCCACAGGTAGCAGTACAGAACCAAGTCAGCCACAGGTAAATACCCAGGTGGGTAGTCAGGACATAAGCCAGGAGGCTCCAGGAAAAGGAGGTCTCTCCACTGAATGACACAAAGCAGCCTGGTACACCTTACATGTTGCCTGCTGCAAACCAAATACTAGCAACAGCAAAATATAGCAATGTCAACAGCAAGAGTAGATATCAATAATGGGATTCCAGTGGAACACCAAGGTGACACCTGTGAGAATCAAAAAGGACATGGTGAATATGTCATCTTGACTGGAGGAACAAAAGTCAGCTTGTGGCATTCATCTTAGCCTAAGTATGCAGAAAAGTATATTGTGACCACAAGTTCAAGAATCCTGCTGAGGAGGGACAATGTACTATATGGCTTACTATTTTTGTGTCTTTCCCTTTCATGTAGTGTTTAAACAGTAAAAATAAATCTGTTAAAAATAGTGATGACAGCTTTTGGAGAAGAAAATAAAAACTAAATACATTATGTATATGTACATAAATAGGAGGATAAGCACAGAAATATGGGGAAGTAGCAATGAGACAACTATGTCTCTGATGGCAGAGTCTGCACTGGGAGTGGAAAGATCCATCCCTGAGCTGTTTATTTTTATGGCTGTTGTGCATAGGGTTGAAAATGTGTGAACATAGTGCAAGAGGACAGATTGCTTACTCTTTTTAGAATCTACAACTGTCAGGGTTCCCTGAACTGTACTGGTTTCAAATGGCTTTGTATATGGTTAAGAAAAAGAGTGAAATTTATTATCTGCCCCTTGAGAAACTTGTTCTTCCTTTCCTGATTTACTATTGCTACTTGTTGGTATTTTCAAATCTGGTTTTAGGAAAGGTCAACTGTATGGACCCTACCTATTTCTTTCTCAGAACTTGAGTACGATTGGATTCTAACTTTTGTCTTTGTGAGCACCCTCCTCCTGTCACCAGGCACACGGTTTGCCTTCTTTCTTTGGAGATACATTAAAAACCTACTCAGTGGGTGTGTTTTAACAATGAGCTGCCCACTCACCAGCCTGCACACTAGACTCCTTTGCTTGTACTGTCTAGTCTGGAATTTAAGAGTTTAGAAGAGAGGAAGCAGGGGATTGATAATGGATATATTACAAGATCACAATTTTGCTTCCACTTTCCTTAAATCTCTTGCTACTGTGAACTGCAAAGCCGCTGTTAGCTTGTGTTACCCAGAGTGGCAATGTCACTTCACAGAAGGTACAGCCAATCTTCTTCTTAAGTCTTCAATGACGTGACTGTTTTCATAGGTTACTGAGGTATTCCTTTGGCTTCCTCTGGCTGTGGCAGGTGATCTCTGACTGCTTAGGGAGAGTCCAAAGAGAGAATCTTGACAAGTTAGAGCTTTAAGCACCTTTTAGGGCATCTATTTCACCTCTCCTTTTGTAGCCTGGAAATGGGAATCTCAGGAAACACTAGTTGGGGAAGATAAGGAGGGCGGAGTTAGTGGTAGGACCCAGGTCTCCTTTTGGTCTCTTTCCAATGGTCTATGCATATTTCCTCACCATTGGCAGAGGAACGCACAGTGGCATCCAAGTATCTGCTCTATAAATAGACACTTCGTAGGGTGTTTTTACTCTTTATGTTCTATAATAATAACACGTCGCTAGCAATGATTTTTCCACCACACAGTTAGCAAACAGAAGAATGAAAAAAATCCCTGTCCCATCCTTTTCTTTCCTTTCTGTTTTGTGACTTCTCTCCAAAGAAGACCTGAATAGAATCTAAGAAAAAGAGGGATGTTTGAATCCTCCTTCTTTGTATGATGTAATTGTGTGTGTGTATGTGTGTGTGTTTGGAAAAAAATTTTATTCTTGTTCCAATTTTCCGAGAAGATGGTGGATTCTTCTGCCCTAGTTGGAAATTTCCTTATCTTGTCTTCATACCTGCATCCTTTCAGATTTAATCTTGAAGTGAAAAGTAGTTTGACTGACTTGGCTGATACCTGCAGTAGTTACATGCCCCGGTATCTGGAGCCACAGCAATCACTCCTCACAGAGGACCACCACCCCTTCCCTTTGTGACAATGACTCAGTTAAAGTGTTTTTGGCTGTGTATTTCCTTAAGGATGCTTGTGCTCATGACTGTCATATGGTGTCAAGGATAACATGTGATCCTTGATTGATACTGTCTGGATAATAAGTATCTGAAAAGCATTTGTTAGGAAATTGTAGGAAACCCAGAGTTTTGGGTGTGAAAGCCAAGGTTTGTTATGATCTTTATTTGTATATTTATTTGTGTTTTTTCTTTATTTAACATATTTTTGTAGAAAACTTATATTTAACAAATATAAATTTCGAAAGTACAACTTTTGGATTATAGCAATTCTTCCCCCCATGGCCACTCTTCCACCTGCAAACCATCCCATCTCCTACTCCCTCTCACATTCCATTCTTCATTAAAATTTATTTTGAATTATCTTTATATAAAGAAGATCAACCTAGTATATACTAAGTAAAGACTTCAACAGTTTGCACCCACACAGACACACAAAGTTTAAAGTACTGTTTGAAGACTAGTTTTACCGTTAATTTTCATAGTAAAACACATTAAGGACAGAGGTCCTACATGGGGAGCAAGTGCACAGTGACTCCTGTTGTTGATTTAACAATTGACACTTATTTGTGATGTCAGCAATCACCCAAGATACTTGTCATGAGCTGCCAAGGCTGTGGAAGCCTCTTGAGTTCACAAACTCTGACCTTATTTAGACAAAGTCATAATCAAAGTGGAAGTTCTCTCCTCCCTTCAGAGAAAGTTACCTCCTTCTTTGAAGGCCCCTTCCTTCCACCAAGATCTCACTCACAAAGATCTTTCATTTAGGTCATTTTTTTGGCACAGTGTCTTGACTTTCCATGCCTGAAATACTCTCATGGGCTTTTTGGCCAGATCCGAATGCCTTAAGGGCTGATTCTGAGGCCAGACAAAAAATGGTGCTGGGAAAACTGGATTTCCACATGCAGAAGTATGAAGCAAGACCCCTATCTTACACCTTACAAAAAATCCACTCAACACGGATTAAAGATCTAAATCTATGACCCAGCACCATCAAATTATTAGATAACATTGGAGAAACCCTGCAAGATATAGGCACAGGCAGAGACTTCTTGGCAAAGACTCCAGAGGCACAGGCAATCAAAGCCAAAATTAGCATTGGAATTACATCAAATTGAGACGTTTCTGTACTGCAAAAAAAAAAAAAAAAAGTCAGGAAAGTGAAAAGGCAACCGACAGAATGGGAGAAAATATTTGCAAATTATGCAACTGATAAAGAATTAATAACCAGAATCTACAAAGAGATCAAGAAACTCTGCAACAACAAAACAAACAACCCACTTAAGAGATGGGCCAAGGACCTAAACAGACATTTTTCAAAAGAGGAAATCCAAACGGCCAACAGACATATATGAAAATGTTCAAGATCACTAGCAATTAGAGAAATGCAAATCAAAAATACAATGAGGTTTAACCTCACCCCAGTAAGAATGGCTTACATACAGAAATCAACTAACAACAGATGCTGGTGAGGATATGGGAAAAAAGGCATACTAACCCACTGTTGGTGGGAATGCAAACTGGTAAAGCTACTATGGAAGAAAGCTTGGAGACACCTCAGAAATCTGAATATAGCCCTACCATGCGACCCAGCCATCCCACGCCTTGGAATTTACCCAAGGGAAATTAAATTGGCAAATAAAAGAGCTGTCTGCACCTCAATGTTTATTGCAGCTCAATTCACAATAGCTAAGACCTGGAATCAACCTAAATGCCCATCAACAGAAGATTGGATGAAGAAATTATGGGACATGTACTCTATAGAATACTATATAACAGTAAAAAAAACAAAAACAAAAACAAAACAAAACAATGAAATCTGGTCATTTGCAACAAAGTGGAAGAATCTGGAAAACATCATGCTGATTGAAATAAGCCAGTCCCAAAAGGACAAATATTACATGTTTTCCCTGATCCATTGCAGCTAACTGAGCACCTAAAAGGAAATGTAGAAGTGAAACTGACACTATGAGAAGCAATGACTTGATCAGCCCTTGTTCTGACTGTCAAGGAACAGCTTACTATTTTATTCTTTCTAGTATTTTCTTGTTCTACTTAATACTATTGGTTGAACTCTTTAATTAACACACAATTATTCTTAGGTGTTTAAATCCAATTGAAAATTGATCCCTCTTAAAAATAAGAGTGGGAATAAGAGGGGGAGGAGATGTACAATTTGGTACATGCTCTGTCAAACTTACCCCTAAGGGTAAAGCTATTTAACATATTTAGTAATTTCCTACTGTGTGTTAGGTTCTGGAACTACTGCACTTAGCACAATCCTTGCTGTACAGGAGTTCATGGTATAGTTGGGAAGGTGGATGAAATGCGAATTGTTGTATTACCTGTTGTAATAACTACTTTTAAAAAAGGAAAGAGTCATAGAGGGCATTCCAAGAAACTGCATTTCACTTGGTCTGTGAAGGTAGATTAATTTTTGTACATGGTTATTTGGGAAAAAAAAAATGTATCCTTGCCCCAATTTCCTGAGAAGATGGTAGATTCCTCTGTCCTAGTTGGAAATCTCTCAGATAAATGATGCCTGAGAATGTGTTTCAGAATAGATGGGCATTGAGAGTTGGGAAAGAAGCTCCAGGCAGAGGAAAGAACACAAGCACTGTTGCAAGAGAATGAGAAGGCAGGTCCTCTTTGGGAAGTAGCGGTATTTTGCTGTGGCTAGGGATGATTTGGTAAAAAATAAGTCTGGTGAAATGGTGAAGATCTTCTCAGTTAAATTGGAACTTTGCACCTTACTGTGAAGTTAATGGAAAAGTATTAAAAGATATGGTAATAAAATGTATGGATTAGAAAGCTAGCCTTGCCGGTGCTGTGGCTTAACAGGCTAATCCTCTGCCTTGTGGCGCCGGCACACAGGGTTCTAGTCCTGGTTGGGGTGCCGGATTCTATCCCGGTTGCCCTTCTTCCAGGCCAACTCTCTGCTATGGCCCGGGAAGGCAGTGGAGGATGGCCCAAGTCCTTGGGCCCTGCACCCGCATGGGAGACCAGGAGAAGCATCTGGCTCCTGGCTTCGGATCAGCACGATGCGCCGGCCACAGCAGCCATTGGAGGGTGAACCAACGGCAAAAAGGAAGACCTTTCTCTCTGTCTCTCTCTCTCTCTCACTATCCACTCTGCCTGTCCAAAAAAAAAAAAAAAAAAAAAGAAAAGAAAGAAAAAGAAAGAAAGCTAGCCTTGGCAATAGGGCAAATTGAGAGGTGGTGGTGCTGGCACCAAGGCAGAGAGGTGAATTAAGGGTCAATTATAGCCATTCAAAGAAAAGTGCTGGTGACTTCAAACTAGGCTTAGTAGTGGATGAATGACAGAGGGGCCCAGAGATGCTGCACTGTTACATTTGATCAGATTTGATAACTGGCTGCAAGTAGAGAACAAAGCAGACTAGAATGATATTTAGCACCTAAATTGCTACTTTTATGGTGGTAGGAGGAATGGGGCAGGTTATCTGATTTGAGTGAGGTTGGGGTTGGGAGCAGAGAGTAAAATTCCTGAAGTGTGTGTGCGTGTGTGTGCGTGTGTGTGCATGCATATGATCCATCTAGGAGGCAGGGGACATTTAGGTCTATAGCTTAGCAGATATATTGGACAAAAAATAGACTTGTTGGTTATTGGAACATTTTTGGTAGCTAAAAATGTACATATGGATGTGGTAACCAGGAAGAGAGGCCAAATAAAATAGTGGGCATGAATCAGTTTCTGTTTTCAATCCTGACTCTACCACTTATGGACTGTGTTATTCCGGGAAAGTTTCTTCAGCTCTCCAAGTCCTAGTTTCCTTATCTGTAAAATGAGTACAGTCATGGTGACTCTCATACGAAGCATGCAGAGTCTTTAGCCGAATGCCTGTCACAATGTAAATATCAACTGATACTGTCTGCTGTTACCGATGTTGTTCAATGAATAGTCGAAGGTAGGAGCTGCAAAGAGAGTTGCAGAAAAGCATCATTTAACATTCCGGAGAGAAAGGACTAGCAGGAGGTCAGGAGCAAGCCATGAGCTAGAAGCCACTGGGGAGGAGAAGGCATTTCAGAAGTGAGTGATTGATGATATCATATGCTAACATGTGCCCAAGAAACTGTAGGCTTGGCAAACTGTGTGATGCTCTTCAAGAACAAACACAGTGGTGTATGGAAGCAGAAGGGAGACCCTAGTGCATTTAAAAGCAAATGGAAGATGAGAGAGAGGTGGAGTGGAGAGCCTTATTTGAATGAAATGAGCTACAGAGACAAAGAGGATCTCAATGCCTAGAGGAGATTTTGAAGAGAGCTGCCTTTAGAAAAGATGGGGGGAAGCAGGGTTGTTCCTAAACAGAAATGAAACAGAAAAATATGTGGCAAGCTGATACCTAGGTTAAAACTCAATGCTAATCTCCCCCTTTCTGTGGCAGATAAAGTGGCTTCAGTCCTGGGGTTCAAGATCATAGGAGAAAAGAGTAAGAGAACTAATTTTAACTGATTGCCAAGCATAGGGCAAAATTCATTCCACTCAGGCATTTACTGAATCTTTAAGGAGATGTGGCAAGCAAGTTGCCCCTTACTAATGAATATTTCCTATCCCAAGAAACCAGGCCTTAAAAGAGAGCAGATAATTCACCCAGGTGCACAAGTGAAAGTTGGTTTTGGATTAAACTCTGTTGCTTTAAAAGCATGTATTATACCTTCAGAGTTATTCAAATGTTTCATTTTCATTTACACAATAGATTTCTTGGGGGGGGTGTACATTTATTTGTTTACTTAAATTTATTTTAAGCAATATCTCCTGAATTTTGTTTTTATAACCAATTAGTTAATTAATTTTATTTATTTGAGTGACAGAGAGATGGAGAGGCAGAGAGACAGAGAGACAAAATGTTTCCATATATTGGTTCACTCATTCTATGCCCAAAATAATCTGAGCTGGGTCAGGCTGAAGCCAGGAGCCAGGAACTCAATCCAGGTCTCACATGTGGGTGGCATGGACCCAACTACTTGAGTCATTATTGGTGCCTTCAGGGATGCACATTAGTAGGAAGCTGATATTAGAAGCAGAACCTGGACATCAGCTGAGGCAAACTGATATGGGATGTGAGTGCTTCAAAGGGTGTCTTAGCTCCTAGACCAAATGCCCGCCTCAGGAATGCCCATTTGATGGGAGCTGGTGGGAGCAGACAGTAACAGAACTCTGCCAGACACCCCTGTGCCTGTCGTTTTCCTGCACTTGGGGTCTCACTGCTTTCTTTCCATATAGCCAGTACCCCCACCTTTTTGTTGGAAAGCTGTTCATAGGCTGCATGAAGCTCTCCTTTGCGTGAGAGAGTAGGAAATGGCTGCAAACCTAGCTTATCTACTGGCACACTACAATGCTAGCTTTTAAGCATTACTCAATGGAATAATACCCAAGTCTCTGATGCCTGATACAAAACCTCTGATGCATGGCCTGTACTGCTACCAGATTCCTCTGGGAGCTGAGCCACTTAGATTCCATGGGACCCAGCTGGATGTCATGTCTTCACCTGGCCTCTGTGCTAGTTTACTATTGGTGCTATGAAACATAATCACAATTTTTGTGACTTAAAATAATTATTTACTATGTAACATTTTATAGTTCTGCAGGTCAAAACTCCTGTGTGATCTCTGACTAAAACGTGTTGTTACAGCTACACTCCTTTTTCAAGGTACTAGGGGTGAATGCTTTTTCTTATTTACCTGCAGGCAGAATTCTGTTCCATGAGGTCAAGGTCCTACCTTCTTGCTGGCTGTCAGCTGAGCCCCACCCTTAGCTTCTGCAGGCCTCTTTTGAGTCTTTGCAATAATCTTTAATGTGTAAGAGCCAGCACAGAACACCAGACCCTCCTCCTACTGCCATCTCCCTGACCAGCTCTTCTGCCTCTCTTTTTCACATTTAAGGACTCTTGTGATTAAGACTGGGATTATCCACAGAATCCAGGATAATCTTTTAAGTTTATGGCCAGATGATTAGCAGTGGCAATTCTGCATGCAAGTTTAATTTCTTTTTGCCAAGAAAGACAATATATTCACAGGCTCTGAGTGTTAAGAGGTAGACATTCAGGGTGGATGGCGTTATTCTGCCCACTAAAACCTCCTATTTTGACGGCCCTACTCTCCCACTCTCCCTACTGGTTTTTCCCAGAAATACTCCCTAATAAATAACTTTTATAATAATCTTTGTCTCAGGAGCTGCCCTGGAAAATTCAACTGATGAATGCTGCAAACCTGGAATTGTTTTCGTTAGTGAACTGGGGAATTGGGAAATGGCTAGTAGGGAGCTTGAGCCAATACATCAGTACATTTAGACAACACCCACCATGTGCCAGTGTACATACTTTTGAGTGCATTGGCCTTCTAGCAGATAAACGAAAAGAATGGGGAAGACCTTGGCAATGAGATTTTCCCTTCTCACCTGAAATCCTCTGCACATCATCAGCATTGTACCCTTGGTAGCCCTGCCTACCAGCGTGTCTCTGTGCCCAGCATTTATAAATACAAACCTGTGCTTCTGTGCAACTGTCAAAGGCGGGTGTTTGTTAGTTAGCATAGATGCCAGCCCAGGGTGGCCTTGCCTTGATGCTATGTGAGGATGCATAGAAAATGAACATGCCCCCCAGTTCAGGGTCAATATGCAAAACAGAAAAGGGAAAAATGGAAGCTTGGCAGCCTGTCACAGTGATTATTAGCTGTCTTCCAGAGTCCTGTGGGGCCCAATCACCATGCACACGTTCAGCCAATCTGAGTTCTATAACGACTCCACATCTTCCCACTGTGCACATAGCCTGGGTCTGCTTCATCACACGCCAAATTCCGTGTTCTCCAGGTGCACAGATGCTCCAGTTATATCCGCTGTAGCAGGGCCCCCTATGATGGAGGTCTATATGTTTTAACCTAGGCCATTTTCTGCTGTCATAGCCAGGTGGAACATAGACTGCCAGATGATAAAAGTGGGAAGGGGCTCAAAAAGACCATATGCTGCTGAGTAGGGTGTACATCTGCTCCTTGAAAACACCACCTCAGAGACCATTAGGTGGAAGGCCATGACCAAGGGAGGCCTCTCTCTTAATGGCTGTGATATATGTCCCATGCTTGCTTTTCCCTTTCCTTCATTCCCTTTCTTTTATGAAACCTAAGGCTCCAATTTATACCTCCACTCCCCTTTATAGCACAGTCCTCACTCCCTGAAATGCACACCTACATTCCAGACTCCACATGACAGCTACGTTCATAATGCCACCCATGAAAAGGTTTTACTGTCTTGCATTTTATACTTCTCAACATTTTTTTTTTTAACCACTGCTTTCAAAATATACATTCTTAATGTCCCGACAAAGGGGAGTGGATTAAAGAGAGAAATACCCTAAAATAATTCAGTGAAGACCTAATAAAAGATGCAATCCATCAAATCAGTGACAGCAGTAGTTTCTTTTAACATCAAATCTAATGGTTTCTTTTTCTAGTACAAAAGTGCTCCGTTAACAGTGTGAGTCTTTTATTTAGGTAATTCACACAAGTGGTTGCCAGATGTAGTTTATTTTCGGGAGGGCACACTTACAGAAGCAGCACACTGGGCCAGAGACAGAGTTATCTCTATCTGACGTACTCTCTGATGACCTTTCAGAGTGAAAATCGCAGTGAAATTGTGAAACTGAAACCCTCAAAATCAGATCTAAGTAGCACTTCACATTTAAAATGATGGCTGGATATCAGGGCTGGTCTGTACAGAACCGTTGAGTACCCTCTGCTTCACCATCGCTCCTCAGTGCCCAGCGTTGCCTGGGCAGGCCTTGGTCGGCACAGCAGCCACTGCCTACTGTATCAGCCAGGCATGCCTCAGCCTTCATCCCTCATCCCTCCTGATGACCGCATTCCAATCAAAACTCCCCGTTTTGAGCCCTCTTTCCCCACAATGCTTCTTTTGTATTGGCTTTTCCAACAGACTCATGTTCACTAATATATTCACTGTGTACAATGACTGATAAGTTTCTACTTGGAGGGCCCATTAAGTAATGGACACTTTCTGAAGATGATTCCATTAACCCAGAGAAGCAGACAAAATGATGTCAAGTAGAGGGGGAATAAATGGAATTGTTTTCAAAGAGGCTTGGCTTTGAATTCGGATTTGCTATGCATTAGCTAGTGCCTTTGGATATATTACCTAAATCCTAGGACACTCATGTCCTATGTTGATGGAAGTGTGGGTATTAGTGCCTAAATTATATTTCTCCATTCAAAAATATGTATTGAAAATCTGCTTTTTTTAAATGATCAGACCAGAGGAGAGAGATGAAAATGCCTAATACAGCGTCTGTCTAAAAGTAATTTTCCTAAAAGGTTATTAAAAAGGCAATGAAAAAATTTCTTGAAAGATGGTTTTGAGTATGTGAGATGTTTGTTCTTTGATTCATATCATAATCTAGCTGCTTACTCTATTGTGTGCAAAAAGTGATGCTGCCTTTGGGTGATGTAACTCTGAAGTGCTTCTAAAGATCTAGGAGCCGTTGAAAGTTGATTCTAATGAAATAAAATAGTCTATCCCAGAAAAAGTCCATTTAATGCTGAGATGACAGGCAAGTGTCTTAAATTAAAGATGCTGTCTTATGAATGGATAATGGATAGGTGAATAGTTTCTCAAGTTAATAACAGAGGCAATATGATAATTCAGGAATATGAACTGTCCTAAGAGAAAGACAACTAGGGCTTAAGTCTTGGGTAGGTTACTTAATAGTTACATGTCCTAAAAAAAAATCACTGAAACTTTCTTTGTTTTCATTTCTTTGTTTTAAAGTGTTTGGGTACAGCAGGTTATCTCTAAGATGATTTACAGGTTCACAACCCTCACAAGCTCTCTTCTCATAGCATCTCATTGTAAAAACTGCCACTGCATGGGCTAGATTTGGGTCAAGACTTCATAAAACCCTTGTAGGTATTTCACCTTTTCTCCCTTTTCCTTCCTTCACCTTCTTGCACTCTCTCCATCAAATATTTTGTGTTGGGCAGGTCAGGCTATGAATAGAATTTACTTAATACAGGCCTTGCTGGAAAATTGCTTCTTTTAGGGATGCAGTAAACTACTTTGTTAGTACAACAAGAAAGAGAAGACTATTTCAGACACATGAGCAGGATGCTTTACAAAAATGGTTAAGGAAGGGTATCTGAATCCGAGTACCATTGTGCTGAAGATAAGCAGAAGAGAGAAAAGCAGAGCCAAGCTATGTGTCTTGCCCAAAAGGGTCTAACAAGAATAAAGGTGAGGCAGATGTTTGGGATAGCAGTCAAGACGCTGCATGGGATGGCTAGATTTCATACTGGGGAGTCTGCTTGGAGCCCTGGCTATTCCAGTTTTGATCAAGCTAACACGCACCCTAGGAGGCAGCAGGTAATGGTTTAAGTACTTGGGTCTCTGCCACCCACTTGGGGACACCTGGATTGAGTTCTAGGCTTCTGGCTTGAGCCTGGCCCAGCCCTAGCTTACTGGGGACATCTGGGAGTGAACCAGCAGAAGGAAGAAGTCTGTGTCTTTGTTTCTCTTTCTCTTTTTCAAATGAAGAGAAAATAAATAAATATAAAAAATTTTAAAAGGATTAAAGGCTAATAGTTACAAGAGTTCAAAAAAAAAAAAAAAACCAAAAAACTTTGTTAGCTGCTTTAGAAGGATCTTAGGAAGATATTTCTAGTAACCTGACAAAGATGAAGAAATGGAGGACCCCAAAATTTTAATTTTACTACCTCAAATTACACTGTTAGGAAGTGGCCCTTGTTGTTTCAAAGCCAGGAATGTTCACCCATATATTCTATGGATTTTTTTAGGAAACATATTTTTGGAATGAAATGAGAAATGAGTACTATTTGGTGGCCCCTTGAATATAATTGACAGGCGCTGAGCAAATAAAAAGTAAACTAATTTGAGGTTGATTGGGAGGGACATGCCTTTCTATTTTTATACACCCCCCCCCCTTCCTTTTGGTGGAGGGGAGGTTGCTTTATCTGCTACTTGGATTACAGTGAAGTGAAACATGGAATCTTATGCCTTTAGCATTTTTGGGTTTTCTAAAGTTAGGTAATTGTGGATAATATGGAAAAATATATGGTAAAAAGCACTTTAAATTGGGAAAGAAAGTGTGTGTGTTCAAGTATTATTTGAATAACTCACTGAGAAGATAGGTTAATGCATTCACTGAATGTTTCAGTTGTTTAAAGAATAATCTACTCTTGCCTTGTGCCAGACTAAAGGGGCTTTCCAACAGTCACATAAAAAATAAAATAAGATCTACCAAACTGTGTTGTCCTTGAACCTCTCTTCATACACTTGTTTAAAATTAATATACTTGAATAGAATAACCCACCTATCTGTGGCACCCAGTGGCTCGGAGCTATATATAATACATATTAATAAACTAAGGGAATGTGGTTCCTGCCACGCTCGTTCTGTTTTTGTCCGCCCATGGTTTTCTTGCTGTCGCAGGCTTCTTCGCAGATAATGAAAGGCAACACTAGACATACACACTCATTCCTGCCTCCCCTCCATCCTCTGTCCTGTCATCTCTGAGCAACACAACCTTCCATTAGTGTTCATTTTAATAAGCCAGTGTCTGGGGTTTATAAGTGACAACTTTCAAATTAATGGGGACCCATGACAGTTCTTCAGAGGCGGGGCATCAACATGTTACTCTGTCACCATTAGGTTTTAATTAGCAAGGTCATTGCTAGTTCTACCCTCCCTGTTTTGGTGATATCTTTGATAATGGCACTCTATGTTTTATCAGGAAGCTCCTAGATAATGTCAATAGTGTCAACAAGGCAGTCAGTCAGAGCTAATCTCATCTGTACTTCCGCATAGATCTCCTCTCATCCCAATTCAGCCTTCTGTGTGTGTCCTGCTGAGCGACTCGATGCATACGTATCAGAAAGATGTATAAAGCAATTCTTAATTTACTTTTCTTCCTGCTTTTTTAGTTCAGTAGTTCAGAATTGTTCATAAAAGGGAATTAAAGCATGGTACACAGTTTGGGCAAAAGTTACAGGGGCAAGAAACCAGAAGACTCATTTGATGAAGAAAATCCATTTACAACAGGGGGCTTGGCAAGAGAGTGAGTCAAGTCAAGGCTGTTTGCTGGGACTCAGCTGGACATCCACACTCTTTCCATGGATTTGAGAGTGGATATCTGGAGTGCTGAGCTTGGCTTTTGTTCTCCACATTCTACATAGCATTGTGGCTTCTCGGTTGCTTGGGAAGCATCTGACCTTCAGCATTTTGGTGCCGCTCACACTGTTATTGGCGGGATCTCTAAATTTCTTTGTGCACAGCCCCAAGCTCAAGTGTGGAAGGCTTTTGAACTAGGTGCTCAGATTGAGCTGTGGAGAGGCCTTATATTGATTACAACTTCTCGTTCTAAAACCCAGATCTGACTAGTGAGGGCAGGCTAGCTACTATACTTTTAGGAAAAACCTAAAAGTTCAAAACAAGTTTCTCTTGCATGTGTCAGTCCAGGAAGGTGTTCCCAACTCTGTCTTTCTTTCCGTATCATCCCATAACACCAACTTCAATGTGTAACTCTGAGCTATGAAAGGTAAACTTTGGTAATACTTTTTCTAGTTTGATACCACACCTACTCTCTATTTTGAAAATCCAGGAAACATTTTGATGTAAGGTATTTATGGAAGATTTAAAGGTAATTACTATGTTGCATGTTTAAAAATTTGAAGAGTGAATTTGACTTGGACAGCTGTGCAACAAGAGTAGAGGTGGCACAGTGTGGCATGCAGCTCTCACAGCGGGAACTTTAGGATACGCAGGAGCTCCCAGATCTTCTAGTCCTGGGAAAACTGACAACAAAGGGAGTAAAACTGAAAAACACACTTGGAGCTGCAAATTAAAGAATTATTTTTAGAGGGCTGGCACTGTGGTGTAGCGGATAAAGCAGTGCAGGCATTGCATATGGGCACCAGTTCAAGACCTGACTGCTCCATTTCCAATCCAGCTTTCTATTGTGGCCTGGAAAAGCAGTAGAAGATGGCCCAGGTCCTTGGGTCTTTGCACTCACGTGGGAAGACCCAGAAGAAGCTCCAGGTTCCTGGTTTCAGATCTGCCCAGCTCTGGCCATTATAGCTATTTGGGGAGTGAACCAGCAGATGAAAGATTTTTCTCTCTCTCTCTCTACCTCTGCCTCTCTGTAATTCTTTCAAGTAAAATAAATAAATCTTAAAAAGGAATTATTTTTATATGAGAAATGGATACATTTTCTATCATTTATATATGTATAAATATATATATGTGTATATATATATATATACATATTTGCTATTTATTTATGAGAGGGAGTGAGCACATTCCCATCTAATTCACTCTCAAAAACCTACAACAGCTGTGGCTGGGCCAGAGCTGAAGCCAAAACCTGGGACTACAACCCAGATCTGCCACATGGGTGGCAGGAATCCAATTACTTGAGTCATTACTGCTGCCTCCCAAGGTCTGCATTGCCAGGAAGCTGGAATCAGGAATCAGAATCAGACATTGGATCCAGACACTTTGATATGGGATGTGGGCATCTTGACTGGATTCTTAACCACTAGGCCAAACATCTGGCCCTATATTGGTTGTTAAGTCCCATTTTCTTACTTGAGACCCAATCACTACTACTGAGACTGAACAGAATGACACGTTAGTTGGGCTTTATCTGGATGAGTGTCAAGGAGGTGGCCAGCTGTTGAAGAAATTTTTGTCAGTGAAATGATTTTTTGTTGAGGTTGCAATGTTCTAGTATCTACTCTGGCTCTTCCTGGCTGTGTAGCTTAGGGGAGTAGAAAGGTGATTGTGTTATGTTGCAAGAGAAAGCCAGCATAGAATTTCAACTCAATGCAAGGAGCTTGTAGTTTCACAGTGCTATTCACTCTTAACGGCAAACTCTAATTAATTCAAGCTCCACTGAAATCTGTGTGATATTACGTCAAGTTTGTTTATGGTTAATTATTTTGTTTTCTAAACCTGTATTGTTGGGATATCAAATGCATATTTATATGAAATTCTGGCAACAGTTTTTTCTTCACAACTGCCAGTCCTGGGTCCCATAAGTCACTTGTGATTATTCTTAAGGAAGGCTGTAATTTCCTCCAAAGAGGGACTGAGTGTATTACAGAACCTAACTGCAAACATTGGCAGGAAATAGTGTGGACAGCAGAAAGCATAAATTCTGTTTCTCCTACCCTGGGCTTTCCCACAATTCCTGCTGGCTGTGCTCCTGAACTCCTCCTGAAACAGATCGATTTTATCTGTAAACAAGGTGAAAAGTATACCCCACAAAGATAAACCCTGAACTGTCCCTGAGTTAAAAAAGCAACAAGAAAATATGACTTTTATTTGAAGGGACAGAAACACATGAGATGGTATCCAGTGACAAAACTGGAAATGTACTTCACTTTCCCTGATAGTTGAATGCCAATGTCAGACCTATTGAGAAAGCACTTCATACTGCCATCTGTATAAAGAGAATTTATGATTATAAGGCAATCTGGCAAGCTATAACTTTTCTTTGTATAGTTTTATCTATGCTCAAGATCTCTATGGCAATGAATAATTAAATTTAACAAATATTTATTGAGCAACTATTATGAGCAAATCAGTGTGTTAGAATCTCCTGGTTTAAAAAAAAATGCACAACACATAAAATCATGGTATCAAGGAATTATGAACTTAAGAATAGTTCAGGCAAGCAAGTGACCACACAAAAGGAAATAATATGTCATTTGATTCTATACAAGTATATGAACACTGAAAGGTATTAATGAAAATATTTTACACAATTTAATTATTAACTTTTTAGAAAAGATTTATTTATTTATTTGAAAGGCAGAGTTACAGAAAGAGAGAGAAAAAGAGAGAGAGAATGAGAGCAAGAGAGAATTTTCCATCTTCTGGCTCACTCTTCAAAAGGCTACAACAGCCAGGACTGAGCCATGCCAAAGCTAGGGGCTTCCTGCAGGTCTCCCACGTGGGTGCAGGGGCCCAAGCATTTGGGCCAACCTCTGCTGCTTTCTCAGACACTTTAGCAGGGAGCTGGATTGAGAGCAGAGCAGTCAGGAGTCGGACAGGTACCCATATGGGCTGTTGGGGCTTTAACTGGCTGAGCCACAGCCCTTGCTCCTCACCATTAACTCTTACAGAACAAACGTTATGTTGCATAAGTATTTGACATAGACTAAATGTCTTGTAAGTTTTTCAGATGACTGACTTTATATTTACTGGATGCTCATTAAAGAAAAACAGAGGCATTTCTTGTGAACAGTCGTATTTGCCTCAATGATGAATTCCTTTAGCCTTTCATTTCCCACATTTAGTGGATTTTTGATAAATTTTTCTTGAATATTATAATGGATTAAATTTCAGGTACAAATATGCTGTCAAATTGAAATTCTTCAAAAATTTTGTTAAGTCTTATATTTTATTTATTTAATTTTAAAAACAGAGAATGAGAGGGAGTGAGAGATTCATCTTCAGGTTCACTTTTTTTTTTTTTTTTTTTGGACAGGCAGAGTGGATAGTGAGAGAGAGAGAGACAGAAAGAAAGGTCTTCCTTTTTGCCATTGGTTCACCCTCCAATGGCCGCTGCGGACTGCGCATCTCGCTGTTCCGAAGCCAGGAGCCAGGTGCTTCTCCTGGTCTCCCATGCGGGTGCAGGGCCCAAGCACTTGGGTCATCCTCCACTGCCTTCCCAGGCCATAGCAGAGAGCTGGCCTGGAAGAGGGGCAACCGGGATAGAATCCAGTGCCCTAACCGGGACTAGAACCCGGTGCGCCGGCGCCGCAATCAGGTTCACTTTTTAATGTTCACACACCCTGGAGTGTGCTAGGCCCAAGCTGGGAGCCAGGAACTCAATCCAGGTCTCTCATACGGGTGGCAGTGTTCCAGCAACTTGAGTCATCACCTGCTGCCTACCATAGTGCACATTAACAAGAAGCTGGAGTTGGGAGTGGAGCTGGAGCTGTAATTCAGGCACCCCAATAATGTGGGTGTCCTAGTTACTATGCTAAATGCCTGACCCCAAATTGTAATTCTTGCATCCATGGAATCAGGGGTATGTCCTAGACTTGAAGAAATGGCAAGAGTTGGGTAAAAGCACTTGTACCCTAACATTAGACTGAATTTATTTAGATATTCCGGTGCATTAAGATCCTAAACAATAAACTTTTCTAGACCTTTGGAACTTAGGATACTTGAGTTACTTTTGTTTTTCCAATTGTTTAGAATTTTTCCCCAGGTAATTTTGTATTGTCAATGGTTGTAAATGAACCTCTCTGAAGATGTACTAGGAATGCATATCTCAGTGAGCATTGCGGCTGGGCTTATGAGAGCCTAAAAGAGCTAAGTGAAGTCTGTCAGAATTCAGCTTTAAGGTTGCATGTTATTTGAATGCAAAGACTGAACTATATCTTGTACTTGCATCCACAACAGCATAATTCAATAAATATTCATATTGACTCAAAAGATCAAAGGTAGGGGCACTTGTGTCTGGATATATAGTCTGAAGTGCGATTGCACTTTGTTTCAGTTTTCATTTTAACTGTTTATTTTATTTTATTTTATTTTATTATTTTTACTGCTCAAGTAGTCAGCAGATGTTATGCCCTTGAAGGAATCAGTGTACTGTGTCAGATAAAGTTTGGAATATATGTAAGTCTATTTTCCTTAAACCCTATGTCATACCAAGCTAGTGAGAGAAGGAGACAGCACAATGGTGTATTACGGCTTTGAGATCAAATTACAGAATTTAAACCTTAAAATTATTAAAATATATATGAGACTGATTCAGGCTGTGCTTACAGCTTGCTAATAAATTACATTTTCCATTCACTGCTCTGATTTTAAGAACCAGCATTTGGAAACTAGAGGCATAAAAGAATAGGCTTGGAATAAGTTTCAAGGAATAATCTAGTTCATTTTTCTGCCACTGGCAGATTTTGCCTAAACTCTTCTCTAGTGGGTAGAATCTCTCCTATTTGAAAACACCTACTGGGAGAGAAATTTTAGCATTCCCTATAATACCATTATGATTTGTGGAAACAACTTGTTTCCTTCAAAAATAAATAGTTTTCTCAGATATTTTGTTTCTGGCAATGCCTATTTCAGGAATAATAAATTCTAGTGTAAGTGCCACTTTTAAGAAAGGTTTTAGTAGAATATATTAGATAGAGAGAAATATGTATTCAGTGGTGAAGAAAAAAAGTTTTTTCTTCCAGATCAAGGTTAATTCTAATAAGGAAATAGAAAGTCCATCACTAATGCCTTTGCATTAAAGCTCACTTCCTCTTGAATGAAGCTGAAGGATGTTCTTGCATATCAATGTTGTTCCAAAGACTTTCATTATCTCTGTGGTTTTGTTTATTCAAATATTTTCTCCACATGCAATTTCTTCATGTATAAACTAGATGCAAATGCATGTCTTTTAAGAAGTCTATAAATCTTTTCTTTAATGAAGGTGCCCTTCAGTGCAATGTGCCTATTTGAGGAAATTATTCAAAGATGGATTTACTTTCAATAATGTTTTTTTATTTTACTTTTGATCAGACTTAGCAAAGTATAGATCAAGAGAAAACCAAATTTTCCTTTTTGATGTAATTCTCAAGACTCTTCTTCATGGTGTTCAGGGATAAGGAGTGCTCGCAACGCAGATTGACTTAGGTCTAATGTGGAGAAAGGGTTAGCCTGGTGACCCCAGGAAAACTACTTGAGTTAAGCAGAAAAAAGAATTGTTATTGGGTTAGTTGGTTGTGTAATTTAAGCCATTAAACACATAAGCATGGCAATGTGCTGTGACTGAAAAGCAAATAACTCACCCTTGTCAAAAAAACTTAGCTTTTTTTTTTTCTTTCTAGCTGTGAAATTAACTATCAATTCATATGCAATTCCAGATCAAAAATGGTGGGGTACCAGATGCACTGGTGCATGAGAACGGAAGTAATTGTTTGTGGTTTTCATGAGAAGATTGCCAGTTTGCAGCATTTAAATTACACACAAACTGGTTTTTACATCTCTAATTGTAGCTCTGTTGTTTTCAGGGAGGGTTGAATTGACATTGACAAACATAGACTTAGAAAGAATACAAAGACATGAAAACACCGCTAAATTTGCCCCAAAAAGATTCAATGAATAATGCTGCACTGTTTTGTTTATTATTTGGTATGCCAAAATTTTCTTATTTCCCCTAAGGAGCGATGCTGACTTTGGTAAATTAATGAGAAATAGTAACTGCAGAAGGGTTGAGTAAATCAAGCTCATGAGTTTTGTGAATTATTGTGTGTCTGCCTTTTATTACTTTTTAAGAAAGATTCAAATCTGATTCAGTCTTTTGATTGTTTCTTTCCTTTAACTCAAAATTTTCCACTTACCTTTAGCATTTAATTGATCTGTACAAGCTTTGACCCATTCAAATCTCACTATGTTAATAATTAGCTCTGGGGAAAAGTGAAAACAGAGTCCCATTAGTAGTATTCTGCTCATCACTTTTTGCTTGAATCTGACTGTTCTGTACAATAAGGCCATGAACCTCTCAGGCCTGAGGAATGAAAACTGGCTTCCTAGAGAATCAAAACCAGGAAAACAAAGAGGTAATTCAGATTTTGAGTTTGTAAAGCCCAATGAATGGGTGGTGCTAATTCTAGTGTACAAATGACTTCAACAAAAAGCACAGCCAAATGCACAATTCAGGACTGGTTTCTTTTGAAAGCTATTTTTGATTTTTAAAGGGTCATACTGAGTTAAAAATACAGTTATGAAGACATGCAATAGCTTAGCAAGAGGGAATTCAAGGAACATACACTGGGGAAAGGGCCTTGTTTAAAGGAGAAAACAAATGAAAAAAATGTAAGAAAACTGTTCTATATGTGGGCAGTGTTACAAAGAAAACTGCCCGTGTTTTTCTTGGCACTGTGTTTTGAAAGTTCATGCAGTGAGAACAATTAGCCGAAGCTATTTATGTACATGTTTCCAGAAGTGCTGGGCTCCAGGCATATAGGAAGAGGATTGTGCTGGGGCAAAAATACTTCTTAGATAATAAACTAACAGATAATAAGGTCAATGAGGAATTCAAGTAGCACTTTGCAAGGGTGGCTTATCTTGCTCTATGATATTTCTTGGTTTGTATTATATTCAGAATATTTGCTAAGAGATGAGATCTTAGGTGCTCTAACTGTATATACATGAAAAGGATTCTTATGAGAGATTCTTATGAGACATGTGAGATATAGGTTCATTCACTTATGTATAGTAACCATTTCACAATGTATATCAAAGCATTGTGTTGTACACCTTAAATATATACAATTTAAAGAGTTGAAGCTTGGAATCATCCTTTCCTTACCTTTAAAACTCTATGGAAAGCCAGGAGCCCTTTGCCCCATAACATTCAGAGGCTCTGAAGGAGCTGATGGCTTGGGGACCCTGACACAGCAGACTAACCCAGTGCTTCTCTATGAAGCTTGCTATTGGCTGGCACTGTGGCTCACTTGGCTAATCCTCCACCTGTGGCGCTGGCATCCTGGGTTCTAATCCCGGTTGGGGCTCCTGGCTTAGTGGCCTAGCTCTGGCTGTAGTGGCCATTTGGGGGGTGAACCAACGGAAGGAAGACCTTTCTCTCTGTCTTTCTCTCTCACTGTCTAACTCTGCCTGTCAAAAAAAAAAAAAAAAAAAAAAAAAGAAGCTTGCTACTTTCTGATTTTGTTTCCTTGTACTTTCATCCAGTGTGTAGTCTATGGGACCCTGACCATCGAAATATAGAGATGGATTTCTCTGCCCAGCTTCATCCTGCTGTTTCACTTCCTTTCCTTGTTGCTTTCATTTGACTACAGTATTCAAATAATTGAAGTGATGATACCTGAAAGATGGAGTAGGTTTAATTAGTGTTAGACCAAGAATGGAAATTGTTAAGATGATAAGCATTAGCTCAATAAAAGAAAAACCCTTCTTACGGGTTGTACAATTCAAAATTGGAAGAGCCTGCATTGGGAAGTTTGAGTACTCCCCCGGCACAGGTGCATTCACAGGTGGGAAGACCACCTGTCAGGGACGTTTTATAGGAAAGTGAGTGGGAAGGCAGACAAGGTGACCTATAAAGTTCCTTTCCCTCCTAACACATACTTTATTTTCTTTTATTTTAAAATAAATTCTCAGCTTTTGCTTCTTTGGCTATGGGTCAACAACTTTTCCTGGTTATCAAGGAGCTGTGGGGTGCTGCTGTGCTATATGGTAGCAGAGGTGGCACCAGCAACATAGAATTTCCCTGAAAATTACATACACTTCATCATCAGCGTCCCCTTTCTCATGTGTGATGCCAACAGAGACACCATCATGGACATGGTAATACATTCAAAGACATTCACACCAGTGTTCTGGAGAACCAAGATTTTCTTTCACATTGAAAACCCATCTACTAGCCTGCAAATCCCACATATGAGTTAGATTAGGTTAGGAGGAATAGTAAATTATGGCACTACAATTTAATTTGGATATTATTCCACTAAGCCATTATAATGGTCTCTCTGGTATATCTGAAAATTCACTCTTTCCAGCCCCAACAGCAGGATTTTTTCAAGGAAATCTATTTCTCGAACACTGTGATAGTTCTGCTAACCTTTGATTGAAGGGCAGAGCACCTCAAGTTATATTCTAGTAGATTTTCTCATAGCCCATGTGCTTTCTTGCTATTATTTGGGTCCTATATTTTATGTGAAGGATTTGGACTGAGTCACCTGAACACCCTTGTCCTAGTCTGTTTGTGGCCATTGTCATGTGTGACAAGAAAATATTTTAAAATATCTGTATCTCCCCATTTTTCCTCTAGTTAGTCACAGATACCTACTTTGACTCTGGGAGATACAGAATTGTTTTATTGAACTGGATATAGTAAGGAGCCATTGCTCAGCAAGTTTTTTTCTTAACACTCCCAGTCGGCTTTTGGGAATCAAAATGGAAAGCCTGGGGTGGGGGTGGGGAGTAGCAGAACAAAGTGTTTATTCTATTATAGCAATAGATTTGGAAAATCACAAAGAAGTATTCTGTCCTACCCCCACTTCTCCTCTGATATCTAGTAGGAGAACAGATGGTAGGAAGGAGGAGAGATGATTCAGTAAGACCTCATAGAAGGTCTACAGTGGAGGATTTGGAGAGACTTTTTGGAGGGGAACAGACCAGCTTAGAAAACTGTCTAGTGTCATTGGTGGGCATCCTGCAAGGTGTAGGAAAAGTGACAATGCCTTCAGGTTAGCTGTGATTGCTTGGTTACAGAAGATTATGTACCTCCCAGGTGGAAGAATCAGATTAGTTGTAAGTAGCTCTGATTATGAACTTTCCATTAGCTGTGTGACTAGATGACCCTTGTTGTTCATTCAATTAGGAGCATGTCTGACTAGGTAGGCTCAAGACTGCAGAGTCCCATGTGATTTGTCCCCTGTGAGCACTCCCCTCTAGAGTCTGAGCACTGTGTGTCCCCACTTCCCAAATTGGGGGTGAGCTCTCTTCCTACTCAAAATAGAGGTGATTTAGTGGAGAGTAAGCCCCAGCATCAACAGTGGATGAAAGCGGAGTGTTGTGAAAATCGTATTAACATACAGAATTATAGAATATTTAGATGAGATTAGTTTTTACAACTTTGGCTACTGACTATAATTATGGGGAAAGGATCCCACTGAATGTAGTCACATTAACACCACAGTTTCAACAGCAAAAGTTAGTTAGCTATAGACAAGAAACCAGGGGCCTCTTTGCCCTATCTCTGTCCTTATAAAAATAAACCCAATAATATACAATTGTCCTTTGCTATTCATGTGTTTAAACCACACTATACTTCAACTAACCAAATCCTAAATGATAACAAGTGTTTAATATAAGTAAACAAAGTAACACTTGATATCTGTAGGGAAAATAGATACTAACTGATTCTGGAAAAGCAGTAGTAATGCAAAGTATGGGGATTTTTCATCAGAGTGATTTTAACCAATAAATAATTTTGTCCACAGTTACTATATTAGTTATCTGTTACTATATGGCAAATCATCAAAAACTCAGTGGGTTGTAAAACTATTTAATCACTTCTTGTCTTAGCTAATAAACTAATGGATAATAAGATCAATGAAGAATTCAAGCACTTTGCAGGGATGCCTTGTCTTACTCGATGATATCCAGGACCTCAGGTAGAAGACTCAGCAGTTGGTTGGTTTGTATTATATTCAGAATATTTGTTAAGAGATGAGATCTTGGGTACTCTAACTATATATACATGAAAATAATTATGATGAGAGAAGTGAGATAAAGGTTAATTCACTTATGTATAGTAACCATTCACAATGTATATCAAAACATCATGATGTACACCTTAAATATATACAATTTAAAGATCTGAAGCATGAAATGACCCTAAGGCTCACTTTCCCTCATGTTGGGTGCATAGTAGATGCTGACTATTGGCTGGTGGCCTACTAGCAGCTGCTAAATGTAACACATCCACATGTGACTTTTCCATGGGCCTGAACTAACAATGCAGTGGTTGAGTTCCAAGAACAAATATCTATGAATCTAGAGAGTGACAGGGAGATAAAGGCAGAAGACATAGTGACTTCTATGGAATAAGCCTTGAAGTTAAGTAGCATCACTTCTGCTAAATTCAACTGGTGAAGGCAGTTAAATTCACTCAGATTCGAAGGGGACAGAACATAGATTCCACCCGTGGACTGTGGAATCACAGTGTCAGATTGCTAAGGCCTGTGGAATGGAATACTGGCACAACTTTCTGTGAAAGATGCTATCTGCTTCCATGAACTTGTGTATACATAAGGGAGTGGAGTATTCTAAAAGTACATAATTTTCAAAGAAAGATAACCATGTACTAAAAACTGTTCAATGTTTATAACAAACTTCTTGGCAATTTTGGATAAAGTGACATTCTCTTGAAATAAAGACAGAGACTCCCATCAAAACTGACTTTCAATTTCATGGATGTGTAATTGATTTGTCTTGGAATGTAATAGAGATATTGCACATTGTCCTGATTAATATCTACAATTTAATCTCAGGATGTTTTGTCATATTTTTCTCCTTTTCCTAGTTTTCTTACTTAAAATAATACTTTTTGATACCCGGAATGGGAGAATACCTTCAAATTTTTACATAAAGTTTTTAGTCTATAAGTTGAGATTCATATTTTATACGTGCAGTTCAAATGTTTATATGAGGAATAAATAAATCATGAAATGGTAGTATATGGACGTTATCTGAGTGGAAAGGAAGAATCTATTTCTGTCTTTGTCTCTGTGTGTCTCTCATTATCAGTTAGCCTGTGACTCCTCATATCTATTGCTTCACTAACAAGAATTACAGAAACAGGACTCCTCAGGGCATGTGGGTAGGGGCTCTGGCTTCCCTTCTCTGAGAGCCTTTTGGCTCTATTTCATCAAGTGTGCTGGCTTTGAGCTCAGCCCAGCAGCAGGATGTCTCCGGCAGCTCCAGGTAACACATTTACAGACAACCATGAAAGGGCCAAGAGATGGTCTCTTCTGATGTTTCCTTCTTAGGAATGAAAAGTCTTTTTCCAGGACATCTCTTCTTCCTTATATCTCTTTGGTTGGAATTGGGTCACATGCCCACTTCAAACCAGTACTGGCAAAAGAATAGGACCATCTTGATGAGTTTTCTCTAAAGAATATTTAACTCTGAGAGGTAGGATGGGGTCATGTCTTCTAAGCCACGAATCTCTCAGCTATAGCCCATAGGTCAAATCCAGCCTTCTGCCTGTTTTTGTAAAGATGTCTCAAGGGTTCACAGCCATGCCCATTCGTTTAGACTACCTATAGCCCCTTTGCACCAGAAATTCAGAGCTGCAACAGAGACCATGTCACCTGCAAAGCAGAAAAAAATTTAATATCTGTCCCTTTATAGTAAAAGTTTGCTGATTCTTACTCCAAATCATGGAACAAAGTTGTGGATCTCTCAGTAAGAAAAGAGGGAAGATTTTGCAGCACAACAGTGACTAAAGCCCTTACTATCATTTTCCAAAAAGCACCTTATGCCAGTTTCCACAAACCTTATGGATATTATTGCATGCATGTTGTGGTATTTTATGCTATTGTTTATATGGCTTTCCTGTCAGCTAGTGAGGTTCTGATGTAGCTGTATATAATTCTACAGTCTGTCCGTCTGCATGCTCTTGGTTTCAGGCCATAATGTATTGTCATAGGCTAAAATTGTCCCTTTGCTTTACAGAGTAGCCACGAAGCCCTCCCTGCTAACCTCTAATCTCATCAGTTACCACATCCCATATTCTGCTCACTACTTCCCTTGGTCAAAATTTACTGAATGAATTAAATAGAATGAAACTTTATGAAGGGTCCATTCTATTTAAATATTAATGCGGCTTTTATTTCTATTCAGGTTAATTTTAATCTAAGCAGAGACCAAAGCAGATGAATTGTAACCATCTCCTGAGAAACCCTGTGGCACCTGGGGGCACTCAGGGCCCAGCATTGGTGTGTGTAGATGGAGTGGACACCGATTCAGGCATGTGTCCCAATCTGGACTTTTTAGAACAGAGACAATGACCTCCACCTGCTGCTTAAGGATGAACCTGTTATGAGCAATCTAGAAAATCTACTTCCTAGGTAGTCCTGCCTTGAACAAGTTGCTCTGAAATTTAATTTTTTTTTTGACAGGCAGAGTTAGACAGTGAGAAAGAAAGACAGAGAGAAAGGTCTTCCTTCCGTTGGTTCACCCCCCATATGGCCGATGCCAACGGTGAGCAGTGCCGATCTGAAGCCAGGAGCCAGGTGCTTCTTCCTGGTCTCCCATGCGGGTACAGGGCCCAAGCACCTGGGCCATCCTCCACTGCCTTCGCGGGCCACAGCAGAGGGCTGGACTGGAAGAGGAGCAACTGGGACAGAATCCGGTGCCCCAACCGGGACTAGAACCTGGGGTGCTGGCACCGCAGGTGGAAGATTAGCCTAGTGAGACATGGCACTGGCCTAATTTTTATAAACAATATTAGTTGAGAGCTACTGGAAGATATTCAGCCCAGCTGTCCATACTTCTAAGCTCCAGTTATTTAAAATTGCATCCTTTACTCAAGTTTAATTAGCTGAAAACTGTATACTTGGGTCTTATTATTTTGATGCTTCTTAGAGTTGATATCAAAGAATTCTTTGACATTATGCCCTCTTTTGGTACTGAGAAATGCTGTAAGAAATTCCATGTGCAAAACCTTATGAAAAAATTGCACAGATATTGTTGAAGATAATGTCAAGCCCATCACTCTGGGAACTCTGTACTTCAGTTGCAAGAGAGCTGTACTTCTCCTGAGTATCTAGGGTGTTTTTATTTTTATTTTTCAAGATTTATTTTATTTATTTGAAAGACAGAGTTAAGGAGAGAGGGAAAGATAGAGATCTTCCATATGCTGGTTTACTCCCCAAATAGCTGAAGTGGCCGGGGCTGGGCAGGGCTGCAGCCAGGAGTCAGGAGCTTCATCTGGGTCTCCTACTTTGGTGACAGGGGCCCAAGGACTTGGGCCATATTTTGGTGCTTTCCCAGGTGCATTAGTAAGGAGCTGGATCAGAAGTGGAGCATCTGGGACTTGAATTGGTGCTCAACCTGGGAAGCTGGTGTTGCAACTGGTAACTTTACCTGCTATGTCACAATGCCAGCCACCTCGGGGTGTTTTTAAACTTATAGTTGATAAGAATTTTTTACTATCATGTTTTCAAATTTAATTATATATGGACTTCAAGTGAAACATGTTACAGCAGTGGGGAACCTGTGGCTGAATCAAGGGCAGCAGCTAGATAAACCCACCCCACCTGTCTTGGGAGCCCTGCCACACTCCAGCCTCTGGTAAATTAGACTGGAACCACACATGCACTTACTGCATTCTCTCTTGTCGTTGCCTATGAAGAATCTCATAGTCACGTTTTCAGTTCAGCTTTATAATTATCTTACATTTCTTGGCCTAGGGACTCAACCCTCTCTTTACCCTCTTCCAAATGTCATGTTTTTAACAACAGCAGCCATATTTTACTATGTAAGAAAACAATTTTATTTTTATAAAATGCTTTGGGTTGTTTTTTTTTAGAATGGGTAAGGTAGAATTGGATAATTACAAATGTTTCTAGGATTATGACTAAGAATTTCTACACTAAGCTCATTGTATCATTGTTCTACTCAGCACAATAAGCCATTTGTCATATTCTTCCTGTAATGCTCTAAGCCCCAAGTAAACTCACAGATTAGCACTGATATTTTCAAAGTGTTTTCTGCCCTTGCTGTCACCTGAAGGCACAGCTGATTAAAAGTGAGAATTGCAGGTGGGAAGCTTCACCTTATAAAAGTTGTTCCTTTTTTGTGCATGGAATTATTTTTTTCTCTTGAGATTCAGAAATTGCATTCAGTCTAGCTTCCTTCCTTCTCACAGAGCCAGCAGAAAGCCTAGCTGGTTACACATGCCATCTTTTACTCTGTTAGCTTTTATCACAGCAGAGGGGAAGAATTTTCAAGGGGCTTTCTCATAACCTCTCTGGGATTTTACTCCTAGCTCTTACAAAATCTCCAATTTTGGGAAAGTATTCAGAACCTGTAGCAGGCAAGCCACCAGACACACAGTTGTTGACATGCTTTTGTGTGGCATTTCTATAATGCTGACGACTGTAAAAACCCAAGTCTCCTTGGAATCCATTGAAAGTATGAAATGTTTTAAAGATACGCCCCCCTCCTTTTTTTCTTTTTAGAAAATTGGTATGCAGATATCTTAGCAAATCCAGCTGTCTGTGGGATAGGCAGTGGGGAAGGTTAAGAAAGGTGTCCCTGAGTGACAGCTGCAGTAGAAATGGAATGTCTGGTGGGGAGGGTGCTACTTCACTGGCATCCTTCCTCCTTCAGTCTCCTTTCTTCACCTGTGCATTCAGCCATTCCAGTGTGGGTCCAGGGATCTGGTAGCATTGTCTCCCTTCTGCTTTTAGTTTTATGGCTATGTAAGTGTGTTAGCAAAAATAGACTCTTCATTCTTAGATTTGCTACTATCTCTAATTGAGTGGCTGTATTCAAAGAGTGACAGTTACTAGATAGATTGAACCTGAGCACATAGAAACCATGAAGGATAATAGAATCCTGATCACTTTCATTTCAACATGTTCCCAGAATAGCTACACTATCTGAATAAAAAATAGTGGTAGGATTAGTTGCTTTAGTAGGAGCAGTGATAAACCAGAGAGTTGTCTAAAGGACAAGATCCAGAATGGGGAACATATTGGAGAAAAAATACCATATGAAGAAAAAGTGAAGGAACCAAGCATTTTCACCCAGAGACCAGGGTGTATGTGTGTGTGTGTGTGTGTGTGAGAGAGAGAGAGAGAGAGAGAGATCGAGAGAGAGAGAGATCGAGAGAGAGAGATCATATAAAGAGGAAATGGAGAAAATTTTTGGAATGATTTTGTGGAAGGAATAGAAAATATATCATTAGATGTAAATTCTGCTTGTGGCCTAAATATATATAAAATAATTTTTATTAGCTATTAGTTGATAGCAAATGGAAAGTTCTCACTGGGGAAGTCATAGCATTGAATTTATAGTTGCTGATGGGTTTTCAGTAAATATTAGACTTGTCTTAGAATTGCTATGGCAGCATCCACAGTCTGGTTTAGGGAACTCCAACCAAAAGTCATTCCAACTCTGAGGCATCATAAGTCTCTAATTGTACACAGACTTGTTTTTTCTGCTTGTACCTGGGTGCAGTTATGTAGGGTCCCAAATGAGCATGAAGATATTAGTCTTAGTGTGTCCTTAGGTGGTTTTATGGAATTGTGACTGTTAATTGACTTTTTTTGTTGAAGTTTCTTTCAGGAAAGGAAAGTTTAATGCTGCTATTTGTGGCATCTCTTTCAAGATGGTGAATCATAGTATCTTTTCTTTACATAATTCTTATATTAGCCAGTTTCTTCTTATCATAAATATTATAACAGCTTCTTTGGTTTTGTAGGAAGTTAATCGTTTCCTGTAGTGCCTAAGTATTTCTGTTGACTCTATTGACATAATTCAGGTGGTAGAGAGACTAAGATCTGATAAATTCTAAATGTGAGTGTTATTGATTGTTTCTAAAGACTGAAAATTTCCTTCTTTCTCTTCTGCTTTATCAAGCCATATCTTGTGGCCATTTGCTTGTTTCTTTGGAAATATATGCTTAGAGGCACAGTCCAGGCAAAGGCAAGCTACTTATTGTTTGGGATATCTGACCTCATGTATTAGTCTTGGTCCAACATGGTCTATTCAAACTAAAAGAATTCAGGGAATGTTTGCAAAGGTGTGGGAAGGGTGTATGGAAAGTACTTGTACAGTTTATTGTTAGTACTCAGGGCTCTGTCCACTGGGCCTCTTCACCACCTCTAGGCCTGAAGGGGGTCATGGACAGACAGCTGTTTTGGGAGGAGTTTTAAGGTTAGATGGAAGCACAGAGTCAGTCTCAGGCACCTCAGCAGTGAGCATGACTTCATGACCTGATGTCACACACTCTTCTCTTCTGCCAAGACTGTTCATTTTTCACATTGTAGCCTCTGAAGCCACAAGTAGAGTTTGCATCTCATGATAGCTCTTCTACTTCTTTTATCATGATAGCTCATGATAACTCTTCATTGGGGTAGTTCTCAGCAGTGTCCCTTTGATGGAATCCATCTACTCAGGCTCCCAGAGCCAACAAGATCCTGGAGGGGTGGGGAATGTGAACCTGAAGAGGTAAATTACAGATTTTGTGCACCCAACACACCCGCTCTGGGAACATGGGCAGAATCTTGGTGACACTTGACTGAGCATTCTATTCATCTCCCTGAATGTGTAGAGCAAGCCATTTTGGAGTTCTTTCTCCTTGGGCCTTTCACTTTAAATACTGTCCAAGATAACCCAAAAGGAAAGAACTTGAAGGAAGAACGTATCTTTGCTTCTTACCGGTCTTTCACCAGACATCAGTTTTCAGGCATAGTGGCCCTAAGCAGGACCTTTTCTTTACTTTCTGACAGCTGATGTGCCAGTGTCACCTTTCACAGGGATAAGATAAAGCAGAATGCCTTCTCTGCCTTTTCCCCTTGTGTGCACAATGAATTGTCTCAGGGGACAGAGCTGCAACATCTTGAAGGTCCCAGGGAAACTTGCTGCACTGAAGTATACTTAGCATCTGGAACTAAAAACAGTGTTAGAGCACGTGCAGCTACTTCTACTGACTTCCATGTGACATCACCCCTCTGGAAAGATCCGCCTGTCAGAACTTTTCTTCCTTATTCCTTCTCATTAGGGAATAAACATTCTAAAGAGGTGTTACCTAACATTACTACCTCTGTTTGATATCACAGTCTGTGTTTGACATTTGCTTCTTTCTCACATATTGTGGAGTGAGAAATCAGAGGATTCAAGTCAGCAAACCTAGGGCAAGAACTTGGTCTGTAATGTCACATAAAATGCTGTGGTGCAAATCATACCAGGATTTTAAAATAAGCATAGCCTATTTCTTGACACATCTGGGAGAAATAATGACCGATTTAAAATACCTGATGGGAGTTGTTTAGTAAATAAATAGAGTAGACTGGGAAAGGCATTTGATAAAAGTGCAGAACAGGTGACAGGAGCATGTGGGCATCATTCTATTCTCATTTTCTGTTAGCCCTATTTAGGGCAACTGGAAAAAGTAATGTTCTAAGTATTATGCCAGGTTTCTTGGTCTTTATAAAGAAAAATGAGGTGATGATAACTTGTGTGCACTAATGTATACATTATTAGTATGAAGTTAATTGGCAGTTGGAAGATTTTTTTGTGATATAATATGGGACAGAAAACATAATAATGCTTGATTTTATATTTTTAAAAAGACTTGAATATTTTAGGTCAATGACAAGATACTCTTCTGCTTGTTAACCTAGGTCTGGGGTTGGCAAACATTTTTTGTGAAGGGCCAGATATTAAGTATTTTAGGCTTTGTAGCCCCAATGGTCTGTCACAATTTTCCCACTCCACCATTATAGTTTAAAAGTTATCATATACAAATCATAAGTGAATGGGTGTGGATGGGTTCTACTCATTAATTATTTTTTCTGGGGCCGGTGCCATGGCTCACTTGATTAATCCTCTGCCTGCGGTGCCAGCATCCCATATGGGTGCCAGATTCTAGTCCTGGTTGCTCCTCTTCCAGTCCAGCTCTCTGCTGTGGCAGTAGAGGATGGCCCAAGTGCTTGGGTCCCTGCACCCACCTGGGACACCAGGAGGAAGCACCTGGCTCCTGGCTTCAGATTGACGTAGCTCCAGCCGTAGTGGCCATTTAGGGGGTGAACCAACAGAAGGAAGACCTTTCTCTCTCTCTCTCTCTCTCTCTCTCTCTCTCACTCTCTCACTGCTAACTCTGTCAAATTAAAAAAAAATTTTTTTCTATTTAAAATTTATTCATAATGACAAGCATAGGGTGGACTTGGCCCACAGATTATATTTTGTATACCCTTGACCTGGGACTAAGAAATTTTTGTTTACTTTCTTTTTTTTAAACATTTATTTATTATTTGAAAGGTAGAGAGAGAGAAGACTTCTATCCATTTATTCATAAACCCAAATGCCCACAACATCAGGGGTTAGGCCAGGCAAGGCAGAAGCCAGGAGCCAGGAGCTAGAAACTTTATCCAGATATCCTGTTTGCACAGCAGGAGCCAAGTACTCGGGCCTTCCTCCACTGCCTTGCAGGTACCTTCACAAGAAAATGGACCAGAAGTGCAGATCAGCCAGGACTCAAACTGGCACACCAATATGCAATGTGAGCTTCTAGAGCTGAGACTTAACCTGCCGCACCAACAACCACTCCTTGTCTTCCACTTTACGGTTTTATGTAGAATGGCTTTGGAAAATTGGGCAATATGTGGACACTGATGCTATCTTCATTCAATTTTAAAGATGCTCAATAAATTGAGTATAAGAGCTTAGGATGCTGGCTATTTCATTTTAAACTCTTAGATACCACATGTTTTTATGCATTTTATTAAATTTTGTTGAGCACCAAAGAGTTCAGAATATCAGGAGGTCATCAAATTCCTAGCAGTGACTACCAGTCCAGAATGACCAAGTTAGTACTACCATATTTCAGAGGTACCTTGAAACATTTGTTATGGTTTCAAAATAAAACAAGCTTTTGCCAAATCATCTGTCAACATGGTCCAGACATTCAGCACAGAGAGGCATGCATTTCTTATTTGAAATGGATCCACTGAAGGACTAAGAAGCTGTACTAAATATAAATAGGGAAAAATTTCTCTCTAAATTGAGAAGCACAGATTTAGGCAATCTTGAGCTGAAAATAAGTTGTGATTTTTCTTAAGTTACTGAATCTTTTCTTCTTCTTCTTCTTCTTTTTTTTTTTTTTTTTTTTTTTTGGCTTTGCCAATGCCCTTGAGCCAGACCACCAGGAAGACATTTGCAATTGAACAAGTTGTGTTTATTACTAATCTAAGAGACTGGGAACACACATCATGGGGATTGATCAAGACAACTGTCAAATTCTCCTTAGTTTTGGTCTCCATGGGAGATGGCAGCCCAGCTTCAGTGAGAGCCAGCTAGCAAACACAGATGGCCTGGTCATATCCCCCTACCTGTCCTAATGTCCTTCAGTGCTTTTCTATTAACTTACCGCAACACTTCAAAACTCTCCCACTTTTGTTTCAGCAAGTTGAGTTCAGTATCTCCCCACTGTGCAACAGTCTGGAGCAACATTTTCCTTGCCTGTTTAACTCCTGGTGCAATTGTTCTTTGACAGGAACTATGAGTCATTTCTATAAGAGAGAGTTAGGACTTGGGGGATAGGAGCTTTGATTGATAATAAGGATGGAATTCAAAGAAGTGGGAGCTTACTTCATCAGGAAACAGGAAAATTTTATAAATGAATTTCAGTAAATCTTACTTCTGAGAGTAGGCTGGAGGGAGCAGAAGGCTATAATTGGTAAAGAGGTAGTTGTCACTCAATGAGAGAAGGAATGTGTTGTGTTGGTTGCATGGCAACTTACTTTTTGTTACTATGTCATGGGCTCAGGGTGACCTTATATAAAGTTGATTTTCCATAAAACCATTCATGTCCAACAGAATAAAATGGCCTGATTGTGAACATCAGATCATCTTGTAGTACCTAGGCCTTGCTATGAGGTCAGATCAGCTCCCAGATGTCAGGGGCTGCTTTTTCCTTCTCATTTTGTTATACGAAAGGGGAATATTTGTGCTGTAAATGTGATGCTTTAGAGGCTTAGGGCAAGATATGGTATGGAAATTCATATTTTCAGATCAGAAGGGTTTGTTTAGCTATACATACATAAGCATGCATATTTTCTTTCTCTTTCTCTTCAAAATCACAGTAGTATCTGACGAACCATGATCTTGGTGAACTAGGAAGAAGCTTATCTTAGGTAGTGGTACGAAAAGAGTGTCCTGAAGAAATTCTCCTAACAGACCTATTTTATTTATTCTCACTTCATATCCTCATGATCAATCAAGATTCTTTGAGGTTGATAACTAGCAAATTTAGGATTCCTTTTATCTTGGAATGAAGGTCCTATTATAAACAAATGTCCCATGAACTCATTGGTTTTTCTGAGTTCAACAGTTCCTTTTATCAACCAAATAAATGTCTTTCCTGGAGATGACATGGACCTCTCCCAGACTGAATGATATTCCAGAACCTGGGAGCAGTACTTGACCATACTGAACCTGTAAGGCCTATGCTTGCTTGGGTGAAGTGAGGATTCCTCTGGATGATTTCTGCAGGATCACTTTCATCTTAGTCAAATATGCTTCTCAGTCCACTGTGTCTTCACTTCATTTTGTGAAAGCTACTGTGCATTCATTTATTCATTCACTTATTCATCCACAAATACCAAACACCTCCCACAGGAAAGAGAGTGTCCTAGGTGCTGAATAAACACTTTTAGTCAATAACAGAGTTTATTATGGGTTTCAGTGCTGATACAGACAATAACCAAATGCATTATAAATAATATGACAAGCATTATGAGTGAAAACAGAGTTATGATTATAGGAAAAGAGGTATATGGAATCAGTCTTCTTGGAGGAGCTGAGTTGAAGCTGAGGCCTTCAAGTTGACAAAGAAGCAGCCATGGATAAGATGAAGATGGAATTCCTTCCCTTCACTCTCCACAGCTGATTTATCAGCATAGATTATAATTATTAGCCTGGTACCATTTTTTGTTCTATTTATACAACATCTGGATGCTTGGTCGAATCTGTAATCTTCATTAAATGTTGTTCTTTTATGTTTACACTTATGTTTTCATTCTATAATCACTAATATACCCATTAATACCCCACACAGATATTGCCTTTACATGGTAGAGGAGGGGCACTTACCCTATCTTTGTTTTGGAATCCAGTTCCTTTTTCATGGTGTTAAGAACAGTTTTCCTTTCATCAGAGTTTCTGACAGTGAGAAGTACCAGCTTGTAGTTGTAGGTTTGATATATAGGTTAAGACCTTACAGCTTATCACATTTTATATAGATCAATATAGCTAGGAAAAGCAGGAAACCATGGTTCTGGGGCAGTTTAAATCTTTTTGTCATTTCCTGTTGACAAGCCTAGGAGCTGTCTATTGAAAGCGGAAAGTGAGGAAGGAAGGGTGGGTGACACAGGGAGGGAGGGAGGGACAGAGACAGAGACAGAGAAACAGAGAGAGAATCAGAGATATTTTCTTTCCCTTAGAGAGAAATCTTTTCTTTCCTGATTATGCATTCTGAACCCTTTTCTGTACTGCAGTCTCTATCAGTGATGTGAGCATCTTTCATTTCCCTCTGATTCTAAATCTTGATACAAGTTGGGACTGTTTCTCTCTTCTTGCACATCCAAATAGTCACAGAATTTACCCACTCAGCTTTTGTTCTCTTTTTCCAGCCTGATGTTCTTCTGTCTTTTGTACTTATTGATCTAGGATTGTTCAAATGACAATAGTCATTAGCTACCTGTGATTATTTAAAGTTAAATTCAATAAAATTAAATGAAGTGAAAAAATCCAGTTCCTTGGTTGCACTTGCTTCATTTCAAATACTTAAAAGCAATGTGGCCTGTGGCAACCATATTGGCCAGAGCAGAAATAGAACATTTCTATCATAGCAGAAAGTTCTACTGGATAGTGCCGCCCCAGTCTATTACAACAGCCTTCTTATCTCCAAAATTGAGTGGATTCTCAAGCAAAGCAAGCCCATCCCATTTTGTCCTCCTTACTGACAAAATTGATCTTTTCTAGGGGCTGATATTTTACTAGATATTTTACTCCTCTGATCAAAGATCTTTAATAGGTCTTTCATTAACTTCAGAATTAAATTCAAATTGCCAGCCCTGGTGTGCTTCATACTCTAAGATAAAATTCTGTCTTCCACTCATACAATTAGCAAATGTTTTTTAAGTGAAGATACTGAGCTCTGGCAAAGGGAGTCGTGAGACTGGATGTCTCACATGCTGCTGGCAAGTTGACATTTTTCTAGAAATAAATATGGCAAATGTAGCAAGATATTTAAAATGCGTATACTGTTTATTCCTCTAATTTAATTTCTGGTAATCTAATCTTTGAAAACTAGCTAATGATCTGGTCAAAGATGTGTGTGGGAAGTTATCCATCACAGCTTAATATTTCGATAAGTCTGGAAAACCAGAGAGACAGACAAACAGAGAGAAGGAGACAGGGAGATACAGAGACAGCGTGATATTCAATCCACCGGTTTGCTCCCCAAATGCCTACATCAGGGGGGCCATGTCAAAGCCAGGAGCTGTGAACTCAATCAAGGCCCAAATACTTAAGCCATCATCTGCTCTCTTCCAGGATGTACATTAGCAGGAAGTTGGAATCTGAAGCAGAGCTGGAGCTTGAACCCAGGTGTTCTGATATGGGATGTGTGTATCCAAGCACTGGCTTAACTCCTGTGCCCCTCAATTTTGTAATCTTGATACTACAAAATATTGACATCTTTATTTCCCACAAATCCATTCATTCTTCTATCATTTCTTTACTCTAGCTACTTAAATAGTTCATACTGAACCTCCATTTTCTTGTATAAGCTGTTCTATTGCCTGTAAATTTTATCTTACTCTGGACCATCACATGCCTACTGATGCTTTAAAACTATCTCAGATTTCATCACCTTCATGAATTTTTCTTGGACTTTTTCCATGGACATTCATAGTTTTTTTTTTATTATATTCTTATGGCAATAGCTTTTAGCCTATATGTTTGCAATTCAGAGCTTATACATGAGGGGCTTTAAAAGTTTGTGGAAAATGGAATTAAAACAAAAGTTCATTTTGATGCAAATAATTTTTTTAAATCCATGCATAGCTATTTTTATGACATTTTTGAAGACAATTTATATTAATGTCTTCCATTCATACAATTTATAATCTCACAGTTTGGAATAGTGTTTTTTTTTTTAAATTTATCACCATGTCTTTAGTATATTAACAGTATTTGGCCAGTTTTAAATACTAGATAATATTTCTTTTTAAAAAAATATTTGAGAGGGAGAGAGAGAAAGAAGGAGAAATAGAGCTCCCATTTTCCCATTTGCTGGTCCATCTCCCCTCCCAAGTTTATGTAATGACTGGGGGGCTGTGGCCTGGGACTGGAAACTGTCCAGATCTTCTCTGTGGGTGGCAAGAACCTGACTATCTGAATGAGCATTGTTGTCTCTCAGGGGGCCACAATAACAGGAAACTGGAGTTAAAAGCTAGAGCTGGGAGTTGAACCCAGGAGCTCAAATGTGTGATGCAGGTGTTCTACCTGACCTACAGGTCAACAGACTGCCCAATTAAGATTTTTGAGCAAGTGAATTCAGAAAAAAGAAAAGGCTAACCATAATCATCAGTGCCTGGAGGATTCAGTGAACACTGTAATTTTTTTTTTTTTTTAATGATAGAATTGGGGAAATCAATGTGGAGAAAGAGGATATAACCATAGAAATGAACTGAAGGAATGTCAAAGGTTTAATTTCGTATTGTTGTTAATGTTAATCCTCTTCAGGCTGTGTAAACTTTGTTCAGTTAAGTAAATACTCCAGAAGACAAAGATTTTATATTTACTGGGAAATTCACAGTTGCAAGTGCCTGTGTGTTTTCAGTGTCCTTAGGAACCTTAGCAAATAACTAACAGATTTGCATTTTCTTTCTACCTACAGTGAAAGGTCTCTAGGTCCCTGACTGAACAATGACATTAAATAAATACTTAGAAAACAGGCTCAAAGCTGGTAGAAAGGATTTGGGTTGATCTTTGATTCTAGAATAGATTAGTCACAAATATCGTAGCCCAGGTAAGAGAATAGAATTAAAATTACATTTATAATTTTATTTGCACTCACTCTATATGCACTGTTAACATAAGGTTTTCTAAAAATCATGTTTCATGTATCAGTCAGGAAAGTAATTTTGAAACACATATTCAATGCAAAGTGAAGCAATCTCACGTAGTAGGGGAATTTTATCCTTAATATGTCACCACTGGTACCTTAAAAATTGCATTAAAACATCCATGCATAGTATTTCACCACCAAACCACCCAATTTTATAACATACGCTTAGGGATGAGGAGCACTAAATTCATCAAACTTGCCTAATTTTGGATGCTCCATAAATAAATAATGAAAGAAAGTCAATAAATCGAAATTTCCCCTCCACATATTTACTTATATCAACTTATATACTTAAGAATTTACATAATACTTTATGTGGAGCAATGCTCTGCAGGGATTTTTGTCATCAATCCTTGTCTGAGCACTTTGACGTTAGAGGAATTTATGAATTTTGTTTTACATATAGTGAAAAAAAGGGACAGGAAGATGGCGATATCTTGAAAGTGGCAAATCAAGATGCTGGAAATTTGAGGGGAAAAAAATTCTTGGCTTCCACTTTAAAAGAGATTTGTATATCAGTGTTATTGGGAGCCAGGAACACTGTCAATGAGAAATCTGCAGAGAAGGAAGGTGCTGTGGCTCACAGCATCCTGGGATGATGCTGAGGTATGAGCAGAGGTTTATGAAAGAGTAGACTGACTGGCTTTACCATCTGGACATGGACAGAACAGATATTTATTTGCCAATTTCTGATTTTTAATTGTTTAAAAGCTTTAAGGGTATATTTTTGCTATAAAATGTAAGCATGCATTTTTTTTTTACCTTTTTTGTTTCTTAAAATAGATCACCCTGTCTCAGGGTGCCAAGGCCATTTCGTCTCTGCTCCCAAATAACTGGCAGCCACAACAGGTGGTGGCAGCAGAAGCTGAAGGGTGAAGTAAAACTCTTGACAGAACTCTTAAAAGCTTGGTTAAGAGGCAGCGACAGCAGCAGATACACTGGGAGGAAGAATGGCACAGCGGGTCCCAACAGAGCCCTTGTCCCACTTACATAAGAAGTGGGAAGAGTGAGAAGTCTTTGAGGTTCCTTCAAATGGGAGCATGCAGGTCCAGTGGCTGTTCCCATAGAGAATGCATCCGCATGGCTGCAAAACGGCTTCCCGGCTTCCCGGTTTGGCCCGAGAGAATTCAATGGCTGCCCAGTGGAACACGTTTCCCCCAGAGGCGTAGTGATTCTCTGAGGGAGGCCTCTGGGCTCTTTGGAGAGTCCTTAGAGTATTTCAGTATTTTCTACTGGATTTGTGTCATATAGTCTTGGCCCACTTTAGAAAATAATACAGTATATTTTTGTCCCTAAATACATTTGATTTTCATTACATTTTCTCAGCCTGGATCCTGGAACTAGGTGACAATTTACCTCAGCAAGAGTCCTCTATTTCCTTTTATGCACTGTTTCTTTAGAAAGAGGCAAAATCACTTTGCTGACAAAGTAATTTCTAAACCTTGTCTAAACTGCATTCGCTACTGCAACCAGGTTATTCTCTTCTCTGAAAATCCAGACTTTGCTCTTAGTGTTGAATTCTTTCTTTGGTTTGTAACGTTCATAAAGTCTGCACGGTTTCTGTTATCTCTGTTATCTCCTGATGGTCTGTTTGTTTTCCTTCATCCAGAAACAGACCTTTTCCTTTTGCTCCCTTTGTCTGAACCCTTAACCTTTTACTAAATATCCTTGCCATTTGCACATGTACAATGAGTGACTTTTCTCAGTCTTTGTAGATACAAGCCATCTTCTAAGCAGTCTGGCTTCATTAATTAAAGCAAATGAAGAGCTCTCATTCAGTCACCTATGCCTCACCACCCTGATCAATTTTTCAATATGACCCTACTTAGCTCCAGGAAACTTAGCTCCCACCACTCACATTTCTTAGATTTATTGTTTTTATGTCTGAGAATGAAAACAAAAATCAGAGGCTTGGGGCCAGTGCCATGGCTCACTTGGTTAATCCTCCGCCTGTAGCGCCGGCATCCCATATGGGTGCTGAGTTCTAGTTCCGGTTGCTCCTCTTCCACTCCAGCTCTCTGCTGTGGCCCAGGAGGGCAGTGGAGGATGGCCCAAGTGCTTGGGACCCTGCACCCACATGGGAGACCAGGAAGAAGCACCTGGCTCCTGGCTTTGGATCGGCGCAGCATGATGGCTGTAGCAGCCACTTGAGGGGTGAAACAACTGATGGAAGACCTTTCTCTCTGTCTCTCACTGTCTAACTCTAGCTGTCAAATAAAGAAAAAAAGTCAGAGACTTTCAGTTTTGAGTTAAAGCTCAGTCCTGTCTCCTTCATAGTGGAGGAGATGGGCAGGATGGCAGGTCGTCATACCTTCCTATGCTGACAGGTTGAGTGCACACATGGAGTTCAGATCAATGATCCTTAAACTCAGTGTTAACTGGGCTGAGGGAAGCAGCGTCTTTGTGGGAGTTCCAGAATAACCTACTTATTTATTTATTTTTAATTTTTAATTTAATTTTTTGAAAAGCAGAATTAGAGAGTTCTTCATTTGCTGGTTCACCACCCATATGGCCTCAATTGCCAGGCTGGGCAACCATAGCCAGGAGCTTCTGCCATGTCTCCCCTGTGGCTGGTAGAGGTCCAAGCACTTGGGCCATCTTCTGCTTTCCCAGGTCATCAGCAGGAAACTGGATCAGAAGTGCAGCAGGGACTGAAACTGGTACCTGAGGGATGCTGGTACTCTAGGCAGTAGCTGAACCTGCTACACCACAGTGCTGGCCCTGACCCCTCAATTTTTCTTAGAATCCTTCCGATTCCCTGGGGTCTAAGAGTCTTTTAATCTCAGGTCTGAGGGTTCCTCACCTGACTTCTAAGAAGGAGTTGAACACATTACCTCCTGTGAAGTTGTTCTTTCTTTGTTTCTTCTTCCTTTAGGGACATTTAGCTCCTGTACCTGCTATTCTCTTTTCTAGTCTTCTGTGGTACTGGTGGTCCATGACTCATGTTTACCTGACTCCTCTCTAGGTGAGCTGAGGACCATAGAGCCACAGGCTTGGGCCACACAGATAGAATGTCTAGAAGACAAAGCATTCCCACTACATTGTTACCTGCTTCCCTGAAATTCTCTATGTTGAATTAAAAAGCTCTATTTTTTCTTGCCATTGCTGACAAGTTTTTCCAACTTAACTTTGATTTTGATATGTATCCAGCTTTAAAAAAGGGAAATGAGTGAAAAAACCCTACTTATAACACTTTTCTCCTTTAGAGGTACCTTTTGAACCCATGAAAGTGGGCTATGGCCATTTTCCTCTTAGTAGACACAGAAGCCTGCTGAATGAATTGGGTTATCATGGCTAAATTTAAGAAGTACATGATGTTACCTCCCTGCTCCAAAGGCTCAGATGCTTGCTGTCACAGAGATAATAAAATTCAAGCTTCCTTATAATCTGTAGGAACACTAACTCATATCCTGACTAGACCTCTCCGGTCTCATTTGTGACCACACTTCCTTGAGCACATTTTTCTGGTTCTATTAGCCCAACTTTTGTCCTTGGAATACATCAAATGTATTCTGCCTCAGAGCCTTTGTTCTTGGTAGCCTCTGAGCTCAGAATACTTCTCCATTTGTGCCCCTCACATCTCAAGTCCACTGTCACCTCAACGAGAAGCATTCTTGACCATTCTCTTTAAGGTGGTGTGTTCATATGGTTTTTATTTTTCTCATAGGCCTCCTAGTTACCTAAATTATATTATGGAACCACAGTAGAGTAGGGACATTGTTCTATTCACACTAGTATTTCCTAAGAGCTAGAGCAATGCCTACATCATAGCAATAAGTCAATAATATTAACTAATTCTTCTCTTATGAGTGTGTCACTGTGTTGGCAACTACTGTGTCCTATAAGTGGGTTTTCATTGCAGTAGTTGCCCCAGAAATGTCATCCCCTGTACTGAGAGTGATGATGGGATAATGAATTGAATATTTAAGGACAATATCTAGAGTAGATTTTACCAGAGCATGGTTCTAATAGCCCAAGATGATGGGAACTAAATATGACACATGGGCTTAATTCATTCAGGAAATACTTTCAAAGTAATATTTTCAGTTAAGTTTGACCTATGACCTACTGAAATTACTTTGTGTTGGTAGTTTTTCTTTAATACCAAAGTTATCTAAAATATGGCAATATTCAATGATGACAGATTTCTTTGTTTCTCCAGCCAGGAGTGAATAATTTCTAGGACGAGTACTTTTCCATATGATGTTATAGGAAAAAGAAAAAAAAATTTCATTTTTATTTGGGATATCCCTGTTCTTGATCCATTCTGACAGATTGAGTCAATTACTATGGAAATTTCCAATTACTGCAAATCCAAAGTAGTTTTAAAAATTTCAGTTAATTAATTTAAGAGTCAGAGAGACAAAGAGGATTATATCTCCCCCCGACACCACCTCACAAGCACAGTTACCCAGAGTGAGAGATAGGAAGACTATTCCCATCTATACTGCTGCATTGCTCAAATGCCTACAAGGCTGGGACTGGGAAGGGTTGATGCCGGGATTCAGGAACTCAGTCTATGTCTCCCATGTGACTGGCAGAAACCCAGAGATTTAATTCATCACCCACTGCCTCCCAGGGTGTGTATTAGAAGGAAACTGGAATCTGGAGTAGAGCTAGGACTCAATCCTAGGCACTGCCATATGGGATGCAGACATCCCAACCAGTATCATAAACACTATGCCAAACATTCACTTTAAAAAATTTGAGACTGCATATCATCTGCAAATGGATCAAAAGTCAAAGAAATTTAGTAACATTCATTTAAAAATTGACAGAAAATCTGTGTTGGAAACAACTTAGTAAAATCGGTACTTGAATTTTCTAGTCCATGCATACAAAGACTTTCCTTTCTTTCATGTTGGGAAGGAAGGTCCAGATGCCCATTAACATCTACTTTCTGGTAACAAAAAGAGATGACAGGCTGAGATGGCTTTTAGAAGCATAACACTCCCAAATAGAAAATATGCTCTCACATCCAGCGATAGCTGCAGGAACTGAAGACTGCAGATTGCTTTTATGAGATTGACCTGCTTTTGGCATCTTGCCTCAGATTATCATGCATGCAGAGTCTCTCTCTTTTTTCTTGATTTGTGTTGTAGCCCCATATGCCCTTTCTGGCACCAGACTATTGCAAGGGCAGTGGGTAGAAAGAATAAGCTGTCTCTCTTCATATCAAACTTCTTTCTAGATTCTGATACAAAGTTAGCTTAGTGAAATGCATGTTACCATTACCATAACTGAAAAAGAAACAAGGTAACTCCAATCCCTTTTAATTGGCAAGTCATTCCTCTTTGGCCATTAACACCTCAAAACCTACGTTAAACTAGTTAAACTACCACATATACATTTCAAGTAGATCCCAATTTGATGAATAAGTATAGCTTTTTATGTATTGTTAACTACATACAAAAGAATTTTCTCTCTGTGAATTAAAATTTTCACTGAATCCCAGCAGGTCAGAGATGGCTTGGTCTTTTTCTTTAGTTGCAGCTGTAATCTACATTTTTAAGGTTGGGAACTCAAGGCCTATAATCAGCTCATTAGCAGATTTGGTTATTGTGCTGAAATTGTACATTAATTTCAACTGAATTACTTAGAGTTAAGTAACCAAAAAAATTCTTTCCTCAATATCTACTGTCTTATGACATTTTTTTTTAAAAAAAGATTTATTTATTTATTTGAAAGGCGAGATTACAGACATGGAGAGAGAGAGAGAGAGAGAGAGAGAGATTTTTCCCACGGGTTCACTCCCCAAATGGCTGCAGTGGCTGGAGCTGTGCCAATCTGAAGCCAGGGGCCTGGAGGTTCTTCTGGGTCTTCCACGAGAGTGCAGGTGCCCAAGGACTTGGGCCATACTCCACTGCCATCCACTGCCATAGAACAGAGCTGGATAGGAAGAAGAGGAGCAGCGACAGGCCCATATGGGATGCTGGCACTGTAGGCGTGGCTTTACCTGCTATGCCACAGTGCTAGCACTGGTATCTGCTGTCTTAAAGGTTATTGAATTCAATCATATTGCAATAACAGTTTTAAATTAATATGCATGCATTTATATTGAACTTAACAGATATGCAGTTCTTAAATTATTGAAACTGGTTATTCAAATCATAGAAATGGCATTCTCAACCCGATCTACTCTCTAGCCTTTCTTTTCTTGCACTTCCTCATTATCTTGTCAGTTAAGTTGTTTCTCTAAGTTACAGGTCAGGTTAGGTATCTTCCTGCTTAGAGACTGGCTATGAGTACTTCCCTTTGTGTCCATAGCTATTTATAATTCCAAGCCCACCTACCTTTCTAACTTCATCTCCACCCCACCCTCAACCTCCCCACCCCCGCCCAGAATTTGTTGCATTCCTGCTTTCCATGCACTGCTTTTTGCAAAGAAGTCATAATTTGCTAGTGTTGCTACACTTGCAAATCTCTGTACTTGTACTCCTACTTTTTGCTCTGGGACAAGAATCCAAATGAACCAGCATGTCTGTCACCTTCTGCTCCTTTCCTTACAAGTTATTATTGTCTCTTTCAAAATTCAGAAAAAATGACAAGTGTTACTACATAGTAAAAATAAACTAAATCTCTTCACCCTGTGTTGCCTTTCATTTGAGCCGCTGGGTATTCTATGTATTTTAAAAAGTTAAAAACATTGATCAAATGACTCATGTGTGAGATCTGTTTTCTATTATGTGTGTTTATAGAACATGTAAAAATAACACTGTCTTTTTAAAGGATTTATTTATTTATTTGGAAGTCAGAATTACAAAAAAGGGGAGAAAGAGAAAGAGAGAGAGAGAGAGAGAGGGAGAGAGAGAATGAGAATGTCTTTCATCCCCTGGTGCATTCCTCAAATGGCCAGGACTGGGCCAGGCTGAAGCCAGGAGCCAGGAGCTTCATGTAGGGGCCCAAGAACTTGGCTATCTTCTGCTGCTTTTCCAGGCACATTAGTAGGGAGCTGGATTGGAAGTGGAGCAGCTGACTCAAACCAGCACCCACCAGCACTGTTCCTGTCCACTTGGAATCAATTAGTTTTATTCCCAAACCATGATGTCTACCAGCTCACAACAGGAAATTCACAAGTAAGACTCTGTGCCCATTGTTGGGCTGGGTCTGTTGCTCTGAGTTCCTTGGAAAAGGCCCCTGGATTCATTTAGCTCTCTCTTGTTCCCCAGACCCATTCTTATCAGCTGGTCTGCCAGTGTGAGATGTGTTCTGACAGAGGAAGCAAGCAGATTCAGTGCGATGCTTGGAGAGGCTTAGGGAAAGCTTCCAGAAGGAAGAATCGCTCACTTGAGACTTAAACTACAGGTGGCTGTTAGGAGTTAGCCAGGGAAAAAGTTAGGCGGCCAGAAGGACTGAGTGCCATGGACATGAAAGGGCCCTTGCAGGGAATTGGAAGAAAAAAGACACCCATGGTACCAAAGTAACTCCACATGGCTGGAGCATTGAACTGATGCATGTGTGCATACGAGTCTCCGGGTGTGTATGGGTGGCTTCCCCTGGGGACAGAACAACAGAAAAGCAGAGGCCAATATTCCAAGGAAATAGTTAAATGCATTTTGTGAGAGTAGTTTTTCAACATTAAGGTTTTTTAAAAAGAGTTTTAAAAATTTGTTTGAATGTAAGAGGAGAGAGAGAGAAAGAGAGAGAGAGAGAAATTCCATATACTGATTTACTTCCCAAATGGCCACAACATCCAGAGATGAATTAGGCTGAAGCCAGGAGCAAGGAGCTCCACATGGGTCTCCCGCATGGGTGGTAGGTGCACAAGTGCTGGGACCGGCTTACACTACCTTTCCCAGGCACATTATCAGGGAACTGGATTGGAAGAAAAGTAGCTGGGATGTGAACTGACACTCTGATATGGGATGTTGGCATCACAGGTGGTGGTTTCATTCTCTGAGCAATGAAGCTAGCCCCAAACATTAATATTTTTCCTACCTGGCTTTTTGTAGAGTCTAACAGTTAACATTTAATGTGTGCCCACTATGTGTAAAGCACCACATTAAGTACTGTGGGGAACAAAAAAAATATCTTAGGATCTTAGCATAGAAAAGGTAAAGCCTCATAAGTATATTGCAAGGTAGAAAGTGATAAGTGCCATATGAAAGATAAAAATAAAATGCTACAGGAGTTCAGAGGAGGGAGAATTCACACATTTATGTGTGGCTGACCTATTTTTACTAGCACTCTGATAATCTTAGCTATGTTGCTCATCTCAACCATGGCAATATTAATTTTGCAACTACTTTGACCTTCTGCAGGGGACAGTCCTTAGAAAAATATCCTTGTTATGATATAAAATTAGTCCAACTCCTGATGTTGTCAGATTGACTTCTAGAATGGAATTAAAGCCTGACAGTTTCCGTGGGTTTATGTGCATGAGTGGAAGAAATAGAAACAGGGTTTCTAGTTACCAAACTGTGTGACTCTGCTCATGAAGTGTGGGCCAGTGTAGAGCTTTAATTGCTAGAAATGGGTAAAGGAACAATTAAAAGAAAATCGGAAAGGATTAATAATGTTCAAACAGTAGACTTATATTTTGAGCACAGTTACTAATGCTTTGCCTATGAAAAAACAAGTTCAATCTGGGTAGAAGCACCTTTATTTTCACTATAAGACCCTTTCTCTGCAACCTTTCTTTTTTTTTTTTTTTAAGATTTATTTATTCAAAAGCCAGAGTTACAGAGAGAGAGAGAGAAAGAGAGGTCTTCCATCCACTAGTTCACTCCCCAGATGGTGGCAACAGTCAGAACTGTGCTGAAGCCAGGAGCCAGGAGCTTCTTCCAAGTTTCCCACGCAGGTGCAGGGGCCCAAGGACTCAGGCCATCCTCTGCTGCCTTCCTAGGCCGTAGCAGAGAGCTGGATTGAAGTGGAGCAGCCGGGACTAGAACCAGTGCCCGTTTTGCAGCATTGCAGGCAGTGGCTTTACCCACTATGCACAGCGCCGGCTCTCTGCAACCTTTCTGAGTGGATAACACCAAAAGAGTGAGACTCTGCCCCCATCAACAGAGCTGTGCATGCAGTTGGTGGTGGTCAGCCTCTGCTTCCTCAGGCGCCTTCAGTTTGAACTCATCTATTGATGAGCCCAAAGTTACCAATTCTGGTAATTGGACGTCACAAAGCACCAGATGAAGACTTTAGAATTAGCTCTTCTGTTCTAAACCCAACTTTGTGCTCACTGAGCTGGGATCATTTTTATTTTTTTTCTAACCCTTGCTGAGTTTTCCTGGCTTCTAAGACTGGAGTTTATCTCTTTCCTTCTTTAAACAGCACTATCCTGTTGGCAGAAATAATAATTAGTTTCCATCCCCTTGAAATAATAGTGGTCAGAGTTAATGTTTTGTACTTCATCTGATCCTTACTCAAACATTTCCACAAAGGAAGTAAAGCAAGTAAAACAGAATTGGAAAGCTCCACATTCAAAGTTGAGTTTCTGATTCATTTGCTTAGTAATTGCATCGCTAGGGCAGATTGTTGTACCTCTTTGAGTTTTCATTTAGTCATTTGCAAAGTGAATTTTTGTGGGATTAAGTGTGAAACTAAGCATATGAATTAAAATGCTGGACAAGGTAAGGTATTATTTATTGAAAACCAACAGCCCTTTGGCTTTGCGAAGTCCTTTCACATTTTCCTGAATTTCATACACTTGGAGGTTTATTGTACCTGTGTAATCTATAGATCAGAGCAAAGACCCCATTCTTCTATGTTTATACTTGAAGATACTTCTAGAGAGTGCAGATGAGTGTGTTATTGCACCTGCTCAAGGGTATGTATATATATATGTGTGTGTGTATATATATATATATATATATATATATATATATGAAAGCTCGTTACAGATATGGCCATTTGGGGGATTCAGTCGGCTGGAAATGAGCTTTATATTCCTTTTTAAAAATGCTATATTATTCCTCCAACTTCATTTTCAAATATTTCATGTGGAATATGAACATTTAAATCAAAGAACATTTCAAGAAAACGCAAAAAAGGATAGGATAGTAATTACAAGTAGGCTCTCCTTATGCTGACAGCAGCCAACTCATTTATTAAGTCAATGTAGTCAAGTAACACAGCAACATCACACTTGATTGAAATCTTGGCCAAGTCTGACAGATGTTCTCTACTCATTGTCAATCTCAAGTATGTTTTAATGAGTTTCAAGTGGCTGGAGCTCCCCTCTATGGATGCCATGGTTGCAGAGACTGTGAGCTGATTCTTCAGGGCTGGGGTTTTGTATTTAATAAGTGGTGCATAGAAGGTAACTGGTAGAAATCATTGCCGAGAATGCAATCACAGTTCTGGGAGCCGTCACTTTCAGTCTATAGCTGATGAGCCTCCTTCAAATCAGTTCAATTCAAAATAGTGCCCAAAGCTAGCCTGTGCATAACATCTATAATCTTGAAAGTATATAAGAATATGTCAAAACCTCCCTGGAGATTTAAGAAGATCTCTACTTTAGGAGATTCACAAGAAACATGGTTAAAATTGCTTTGATTTCTTTTTTTTTGCCATTGTTCCTCAATAAAATTGCAGTGTGTGTGTGTGTGTGTGTGTGTGAGAGAGAGAGAGAGAGAGAGAGAGAGAGAGAGAGAGGCTTAAAAAGCTACAAAGCAATTCCTGTTTATTTGTATATATTTCAAGGAAGTTCAGTGTAAAGTTTTTAGATGGTGATTTTTTAGTTTTTAGAGAGATACTTTGATATTTCTACTGGTTTATAGACTTGCTATTTCACTTTAAAATTATTACTGTGTAGAGAAAAAAATCATGAGGATAATATTTCCTTTGGTCAATCTCTATCTCAAACAAAATGGTTTATATATTTTGTATACTATGCCATAAAAATGAATATTGCTTAGCTGCTGTGGTATCTTAGTGTTTTCCACACCAGGATAAATCTACTTCCAATTACTAGCCTATCTCTCCAGTTTAAATGTAATAGTTCATTTTTTTCTGTCTTTATATCTCAGATATAAGCCTTTAATGATGTGAAATATTTTTAAATAGTTTTCTGAGTTGAGCAATGACTGAGGCAATTTCTTTGGCCTTATAATGCAGAAGTTGTTTAAGACTAAAGAGATTTTTTAGAAAGGGGATATACCTCAATATCAATCAGAGGAGATGCACTGAAGTCTTAATTTCATTTATCCATTGTCTAAAGTAAGTGAAACTTGCCAATGCTAAAGGATTATTGCTTTGTCAGACTTGTGATATTTATACCTTTTCCTGCTCATGCTTGATTTAAAACCCAAAACCTATCAGAAAGCCAGATGACAAGTCAGGATATCTCCAAGACATTAATGTTTAGCACCAGCAAGAAAGAAAAGGATTTACTTGCTTCTGAAGTGTGTGGTAGAATAGCAGCACGTTGCTGCATGCTGTGGGAAGCAACGATGGTGAGAGTCTCTGTGATGAGCTGGTTTCTTTCATATTTATTTATTATGATCTGTTAAGTGCCCAGAGTCCCCTGCCCTTCAGGTCTTCTGAACTTGACCGCAACATGCAGTTAATTTATGCCAGGGAGAAAATGAGTAGTGAGTGATGTCTCTGGGCTGAGCTGTGGCATGTGACACACACAGTGAAATCTGAGAGAGCTGCTTTGTATTAGAAATGAGTCCTGGGCTACTCCAGGGTGAGTGAATAGTTACTTCAGATTATTCATTCTCCTCTTTCTGCAGGCAGCTTTGCCCTTCTCTTAGGTATGACTTACCCTCTGGGGAGTTGGTAACGGCATTGCCAAAAGTGTACAACGTCTCAATAGAACACCAGCTGAGGAGAGGGAATTGCTTGAGACTTGGAAAGGCAATCAGTTAGGTGGGTTTGGAGGCTGCCATGGAGTCTTTCTTCTCCCCCAAAGAGAAAGGCAGTAAGTGGTAAAGCTGCTCACTGTAGGCTGATTACATAGTGCAAGGATGGCGGGGTGATTGTAGGTGTGTAAACAGACCACAGAATCTATTAGGCTGAGAGAGAGAGAGAGAGGGAGAGAGGGATGGAGGGAGAGAGGGAGAGAGAAAGCCAATGAGCATATTTGCATGTGCTTATTTGAATGCAAAGCTGAAATGTGGCTTAGATCAACTGCAATATTTAATGTTATTGTTTACCAAAGCAGCATTCCTGTGTCATTGGCATTCTTATGAACTGTGGGCAGGATACATGGGCTGAAAATTGAACCTTTGAAAAAGTGCAGCTCTAAAGCTGTAAAAGGCCAGCTGATTCCATAGGCTCTTTTTACTGTCAGTCTCTCGGCAGGCATTCCTGCCTCACGCTTTCCTATTTATTTTTGCTAAAACTTTATGATGAATTTTTAACCTGAAAGAAACATAAAAATGTGTGGGCATTTGTTTAAGAAGAATCTGGCACTTCTGTGATACGCTGTATGAGCTGAACAACACCAGCGTGGTGGTTATTGTATGCCACCAGCTGTCACTCCTTCAGCTTGAGAGTGTTCTGTATTCTTCTTTAAGGTAGTAATTGGTAAAGGTATTTTCTGCCTGTAATCAATAGCTTTTATTCAGCGTAATATTTCTAAACAAAGAAATATTACGCTGAATATAAAAGCTATTGATTGCAGAGAGCACATGTCTTTTCCATGTGCCATTCCACATGACTGAACAGTATCGAAATCCCAAAGCAATACCAATGGGAAAATGGCCTGTGTCATTAATTGGCTCTCCAGTCTTTAAGAAGAAAGAAAGGCCATCTCTTTTCCCAAATCTCTAATGAGACCATGACTTGTTTATTAAAGGACTGCCATGTGATAGGAACCAGAAAATGAGGTTTTGTGTAGATGGACCACATTTTCTTCTGCATGATGCACACACACACACACACATATGGAATGTTTCAGGAAGTTCGTGGAAAGATAGTTAATTAAAAGTTAAATTATTTGGATACAAAAAATTTGAAATTTGTGCTTATGACGGGTCTTCAAAAGTTCATGGTAAGGGGGCCAGCGCTGTGGTGCAGTAGGTTAATCCTCTGCCTGTGGCACCAGCATCCCATATGAGCGCTGAATTCTAGTCCCAGCTGCTCCACTTCCAATCCAGCTCTCTGCTATGACCTGGGAAAGCAGTGGAAGATGGCCCAAGTGCTTGGGCCCCTGCACTCATATGGGATGCCTGGAAGAAGCTCCTGGCTTGTGGCTTCAGATCGATTCAGCTCTGGCCATTGCAGTCATTTGGGGAGTGAACTAGCAGATGGAAGACCTTTCTCTCTGTCTCTCCCTCTCACTGTAACTCTACCTTTCAAATTAATAGATAAAATGTTTAAAAAAAGTTAATGGTAAATATGTACTGTGAATGAGTAGGGATGGCTTTTTGTACCTAACTAAATTTATCTTTTAATTTCATATTCCACTATCTTTCACCCTCATGTGTGTATGTATTATATATATGTATAGATATAGATATATGTGTGCATGTATGTGACTTTTTTTTTTTTTGAAAGAGTTATAGAAAGAGACAGAGAGACAGAGACACACAGAGATCTTCCATCACTGGTTCATTCCCTGGATAGCTGCAATGTCGAGGCTGGGCCAGGCCAAATCCAGGAGCTAGGGGCTTCATCCGTCTCCCACGTGGGTGGAAGGGGCCCAAGTACTTGGGGCATCATCTGCTGCTTTTCCCAGGCCATTATTAGGGAGATGAATCAGAAGTGGAGCAGCTAGGACGTGAACCAGTGAACTGGTGCCCATAAGAGATGCTGGCATTGCAGGCAGTGGCTTTACCCAGTATACCAGAACACCAGCTCCTGTATGTGACATATTGATCCTCATTGAACCTCATTCTCCCTCTGGTCTTCTCTGTGACTGACATGGATCAAACTTTCCCATTACTCTACATTAGCATCTGCATATAATCTCACCTTGTTTTATATGTGTTGACACACACATACATAACCATATGAATGCACAAATATATTTGTGTTGCTTTTCAATTCCTCATCACCTGATCTTCATATAACCAACTGGTGGTGAACATTTCTAAAATAGCAGATTCTAGTCAGTAGAATGGCCTTGAAGGTGAGTTCAAGTTTTTCTGTGTAAAAGTAAACTTGCTTATGTTATAATACTTTTGAATGCAGTAATACTGGCTGCTTCGGTTGAGTATTGTGCCCTGCACATGGCACCTTGCTGAGTTGATGAGTTCTATGCAGCCCTTACTCAGTATACTCTGCTCAAGCCACCTCCACCTTGGGGAGAATCTTCCTCTATGTCATCTGCTCTTCAAGTCCTTGTGAAGATGTTTTCATAATAGGAACAGCTCTTTTTGGATTTGCAGAACACTGTTGCATGGGCTAGTAATGACTTTGTTGATACCATGACCTATGAATTTAGCCAAGGGATTAAGCGTTAGCATTATTGTAATTAATAAAGAAATCTGTGCGTGATCAAGAACCAGACAAAGTTGTAGCTAAGCCAATAAGAGCTGGAAATCTGACATCACCAAGAGAAATTGGAAGGATCAAGAACCTTTGCATTGGACATTTATGATATAAAGTGGCCAATTTTTCATCACAGACCCCATCATGATAATGTCCACTACATTAATAATAAATGAAATCATGATAGAAATTTACTTCTTCAGATTTGCCACTTTGGAAGGACATCCTGAAACACAGATATGTGGGGGTCAGATGGATTGGAGTAGAGATCTGTCCCCCTCTTACAAATAGATCAAAGCTAGGTGAACAGTGCACTCTTTTAAGTAGCTTTAGACCAACAATATTTTAATCTCTGGTCTTTAGTCTTGATACAAAGGAATGCAGAAAAGTTAAATAAATAAGCTCAGTTTTGTACTGTGCTTTCCATTGAAGAATGTTGAACCAAATAAATGTCCTAATCAACAGCTGATAGTGTCTGGTTATGAAGTAGCCATCCTGAGGGGTCCCCATGAACCTTTGTATCAGGACCTGTGACCTCAGAGGCTAGCTACGTGGAGTCATTAGGGATCAAACAGGAAAGGACATCAAATGATCTCCCACCACTGAAAGCAGCTCCCTCTAGAAAGGGCTACTTGAGGAGAGAAGACAGCTCTCTGAATTTATTTGGCACATGAAAAGAAGAATTCAGGCTCTAAAAGAGACCACCTGCTACCCTTTATAGGTGCTAAGAAATCCCAAAATTAAAAGTACAAGAAATATGATACTCTAAATAGGGAAGGGAGAAGAATGGTAATGAATTTTCAGAATAGACAAGTAGACTGCGCTGGTTGCTATTAAAAATACACATCCACAGACTGAGAAACATTCACTCAAATTGGACAGGGATGCTACAGTGCTCTGGGGTAATGCATTTAACTTAGAATGAGGCACTAGAAAACATACTCATTTTTGTGCATATCTGTGGATCTAGGGGTTCACTCATCAGAGTAGGCACAGTTTTTTGGGGATATGTGCATTGCGGAGAAATGTATTCCTTTCATAATGCTCTATTCCCCAGGGGAAATCACATAGGGAGAGTTTTTTGATGTATGGAAGGATGCTTTATGTGGCATTAAATCCAGAAGTTTATTATTTTGGGGAGAAACTCACATTACAGAGCAAGACCAATATTTGCTATAGTGTATTCTGTCCTTTTGCTGGCAGAAATATCCTGTAGAGATCTCCAAGGAGCCATTCCCTCAAGTCATAGGTCCAGCAAGTTTCTTATTCAAAGCAGAGAGTCATTTCTTTTCCCAAACATGCTCTCAGCTGTGAGATTCAACTGTGAATCCTGAGTTTCCTGGCACACAGGGATGGTGCTGCAGGGGTTTGTTGAGGAGTGGAAGGACTAAGCAGCATGTCTACCTCAAAAATGTTTTCAAATGTTACAGATGGAAAGGTTGGCTTTTCATAGTTTAGGACACACACTATCCATGAATCCAGGTACTATTATACATATATAAAAATTTTGAAATCTATGTATCTGAAGAGTTTCCATAAAGTTTAAGGAAATGTATGTTATGAAAAAACTATGCATGACTTTCACAAATTTTTGTACCAACATTAACTTAATGTCACTTTCCATGAACTTTTGAAAGTATCTTCCAGCAGGAAGTGGTGGTGTGAGGGAATCAAGCGACATAATTCATCTTTTCTTCTACCTAGCAGAGTGGAGTTGGAAAGTTTCCAAGCTTTACAGATTGCCTTTCCTCACTTAGTACTTCAGAGTAGATGGTGCATTAGGATATCTTGTAGTTTTCACCTTCTTGGATACCAAGATGAAGTTTTAGAGGCTAGTGGTTGAAAGTGCTGAGTCCTAGACACCTTGATTTGGGTCCTGCCTCTGTTCCCAGGTGCCTGCCCCTTAGGGCCCATCCACATCCTGTTATTTTGTTCAGAACAACACTGTGTGCTTCTCTAACCCCACTCCAGGTGTCAATTCATGATTGCTCAAAGATCAATAAGCCACTGGCCAAGAGGCAAATCCATCTACTTCCCCACCCTCTATCTGTCTTCTATTTGTGTTAATAAACTTTTATTTGCTACAAGTGAGCCATTTATTAGTATAGTCTTAAATTTCTTTTCCCGCTGTCTGGCAGAGTTGAATGGCAGTGACAGAAACCACTTGGCCTGCAAACCTTATTTTTTGTTTCATTCTTTACAGCAAGTGTTTGCCAGCCACTCCTCTAAAACATTCTGCCAGCTGTGTCTCTTACTTTCCTAGCTTTACTTGTAGCTACGGGGGATTGTCTGACACTCTTCTCCCAGGAAGATGCAAGAAAAAGCTCTTAGAATCCACTGGTTTCTTCCCCTCTTTCCCCATCTTCATTATATAATAAACTAAAAATTCTCCTTATTGTAATCATAATAATCCTAGAACATCTGGGCAAGGAGAATAGCAAGAAATTCAGGAAGAAAACTAAATCAATGAACTGGTTGAATTCATGACAATGTGTAAGTCCAGTGCAGACATACTAGGATGGATACAAAGATCTTGGGAACCCTTTTAGCTGCTAACATTTTCACAAATAATACCATGTACATATACATATTATTACTAATATGTACTTACTAATCCATGTACATATACATAGTGAGTCATTTACAAATCTACAATTCCCAGCTTTTTTACTTAATCTGATTTGGAGGATGTTGTTATTGGTTAGACTATGCAAAAAGGCAAAGTTTTTGCAAGCACTTTAGGAAATTAATTCAATCCACATCATCAGTGTTAGATAAAAGCAGAAAAATATAATTTAAAAACAAATAGCACTTTCATTTCTTATTCTTTATTAATCATCTTAATTTTTATCTATTTAAAGGGAACAGATTTCATGTATTACACATATACAGTTTTTTTAAGATTTATTTATTTGAGTGAGAGAGAGAGGGAAAGACAGAGATCGATCTTCCATGCCATGGTTGACTCCTCAAATGACTACAACAGTGGGGGCTAGGGCAGGCTGAAGCCAGGAGCCAGGTGCTTCTTCCAGGTCTTCCATGTGTGTAGCAGAGGCGCATGGACTTGGGTTATCTTCTGCTGCCTTTCTTGGGCCATTAGTAGGGAGCTGGATCAGAAGTGGAGCAGTTGGAACAAGAACTGGGACCCACCTGGGAGGCTGGCATTGCAGGCAACAGTTTTACCTGCTGGGCCACAATGCAGGCCCCTATATATACAGTTTAAAGAACATAATGGTACTCCCCACCCTATCCTTTTTCCTTCCCTTGCTTGCTCTCACCCTCCTTCCTCTTTCCTTTCTTATTTTTCTTTTAATTTTTATAATGACATACTTTCAATTTACTTTATAAGTACAATCTTAGTCCTCCATTAAATAAAGAATTCAACAAATGAAAAGTAGAAAAAACACTGTTCATCAGGAGTATATACAAAAACTATAAAACAATAATCAGATCTCAAAATTTTGTGATATATATCTCAATTTTGCTCATAGCTGTTAATTTTTTTGACCCAGCTGTTGCACTCCTGGGAATTTTCCCAAAGGAAATGAAATCAACATATGAAAGAGTTATGTGTTCCCCCCATGTTTATTGCAGCTCAATTCATAATAGCTGAGATATGGAATCAATGCAGATGTCTATGACCTGATGACTGGATAAAGAAATTGTGGTATATACGTACCATGGAATACTATTCAACCATAAAAAGAATGAAATCCTGTGTTTAACAACAAAATGGATGCAACTATAGACCATTATGCTTAGTGAAGTAAGCCAGTCATCAAATGGCACTTTTGATCTGGATAAATATATATTACTTCTAATACTTGAACCTTAAAGCATTCTCAGTTACAATATACTGTTTATGATAACCTGAATTGTTACACCTGGGAGTGAAATATACTTAACATATTAAGTGGGCCTCAAATAAGTCTCCATTGGAGCTGTAAGAAACCAGGCTACCTGGCTTTATATGGAATGGACTGACTCATTTCATGTTTCTCTTATTGTGATCTTTGTTTAAAACTGAGCTGCTTTACAGCAGAATATATGTAGTCAGTTTGAATATACTGATGTTGAAGTGAGAATAATGGCTTTTATAAGCATAGTTGAGAGAATATTCCATCTAAAGTTCTAAAAACTCTGGCTTAATATATGAAAATTAAGCAGCAATAGAAATATTGTGTGTGCGTGTGTTTGTGTGTGTTTTAGACTTCATCCTGCAGGCTTCCATAAAAAAGGTGAGATGACAGACAGCAGATGGATTTATCTTTTTACTTAGCTGCAAAACTACAAATCAGTTTCATATAAACAGATCTCTCATCCAAATATAGCTTGACAGTAATTCTATAAGATTCATCAAGTCAAAGAAAGTGATTATGTCTGATGACATGAAATAATGTAAAAATGGCATATATCACATGACTTCACTATATTAGACTAGAGAATCCATTACATATAACTCTTTTAAATGAAAATGGTTTTCTGTGTACCACTGATTCTAGCATTCATTTACTTTTTAGGATGATAAATAATGTTTACACCTTTCACATTTTTTTCCCAGAGTAATCTGAAACAATTGCCGAAGCGGCTTTCAGACTGTAAATGATATTAAATATTTAAAAATTTTTATAAGCATAAGAGGTCAGCCTAAGTTTTCAACAATGGTTTTGTCTCACTTATTAGGCCAACATGTACACATTGAGACGGCATACAAGATTTAAGTGATTAAATTTTTCATAAGAGAACAAATAAGAAGTGATGTGCATAAAGCACTTAATCAATTGTAGTTAAAGCCTCTTTTATTTCTTTGTAATATTTGAAGGCAAACCCAAACCAAACTCCACTGCCGTGATGGAGAGAGATTCTGTACATTACAGAAAGGCTCTCTGGCTGCACTTAATTCTGATATAATGACATCTGGCCAACATTTTAAGATGAAATTTTCAATAAATGCTGGCAACCCACACAATTCATTATGGTTTATCCTGATAAAGGATGTGGGCAAAGATTGCTTTGGCTCTAAAAAAGCTTTCACTTCATTATGAGGCTGGATCAATCACCATCAGCAGAAGATCCTCATTGGGCTACTTCTTTTTCAGACGTTATATACTTCGTTATCAGGGCCTGTTGAGGACTCTAGGAAATTGTTTTTACTAGGCAGGCATTATTGTTGGGCTTCTCTAAGCTAAATGCATTTTAAAGCACGTTTCTTTAGTAAAGTGATGGAACCATCAGTCTGAACAGAGACTAGTGCCAGATCACCTGTTTGTCCCTGTAAAAGCAGTGCCATCAAGATAGCATTTTATTTCTACTTCTACACAAATGAAACAATGATACGAATTTTCCCATTAGATGGAGAAAAATATGTTGAGTTATTCAATGATCACAGTGCATTAGAGACAAGTGAGGGGTTAAATTTTGAGTCTAGTGCCTCTCCATTTCTTCTCAGCCTCCTTCCTTGCAAGGAAAATTTAAATCCTTCGCTAAGTTGAGGTTGTGGTGTGAACTAAAGCTTGAAACTTTATCTATTTGCTTCATCATTTCATGTCTTCACTGATTTAGTGCCTGCATTTTTGAGACCAGACAAGGAAAAAATTAGATAAAAACCTTTGTGAAATAAAGCTTTTCTGACATTGAAATGTTTTAATAACTATCTCACCAAAGACAATCTGACACATAAGCATTATTTTGTACTATACTCTTGTGGTTTCTCAATATTCTGCAATATATTGTAGCAGATTACTCAGAAAAAACTGTGTTTAAATTTTTACTGCTTTCCTCTCTCCTGGGTCCTCTAGGAAACAAAAATGTGCAGGATCTTATGTTACCCAATCATGTGTTCATCCCTTCAGTCAGATTCCTTTTATTATAAAAAAAAATTCAAAATGTTGTCTGCTAATTCATAGGCAGCTTATTTTGAATGTGCCTAAGAAGATCATAAGAATTAGGATATATGAGTATGTCCAGGTGTTTGTTTTTTTTTTTTTTTTTTTGACAGGCAGAGTGGACAGTGAGAGAGAGAGAGAGACAGAGAGAAAGGTCTTCCTTTGCCATTGGTTCACCCTCCAATGGCCACTGCAGCCGGCGCATCGCGCTGATCCGAAGGTAGGAGCCAGGTGCTTCTTCTGGTCTCCCATGGGGTGCAGGTCCCAAGCACTTGGACCATCCTCCACTGCACTCCCGGGCCACAGCAGAGAGCTGGCCTGGAAGAGGGGCAACCAGGACAGAATTCGGCGCCCCGACCGGGACTAGAACCCCCGGACTAGAACCCAGTGTGCTGGCGCCGCAGGCGGAGGATTAGCCTATTGAGCCACGGCGCCGGCCCCAAGTGTTCTTACATTATTGCAAATGAAAGAAATGTTTGGGAACATATAAGTACCTGTGCTGCAGTGTTTGAGAATGGCAATGATGCAATTCCAAAAGAACAGATCTCTGTTGTGGGATTTTGGTATGCCACATCTCCACCACTAAAATAAGAGAGCCTTGGAAAATAGTAAGGAGAGAGGGACAGGGAAAATTTTATCTATTAGTGGGTGCTAAGTAACATTTTCTTTCCTACGCCATGCCAGACCTCAGATCTTCCCTGAGACAAAGTGAATTCAGCCGTCCTACGCAGCATCACCAATAGTCACGTTACTGACCAGTTTTTGTATACAAACTCCAAATTTCAGTGTTTCAATGTCTTCAGGTTCTCTAGCTTGTTTGGGTCATTGTGTTATATGACATTTAAATATAAGTGACTCAGCCTCTTATACTTCTCAAATGCATCATTTCCTCATCAATATTTCCAAATAACTGTTAATCTCATTCCAAGTGTGTGAATCTGATAAATTCTCCCATGGTCTTTTTCACTTACAATCTTTTCCATTTCTCTTCAGAATAAATTCAAGTGGGCAACATAACTCTTAAGTCACAGTTTCATCTTGAAACTCACTTAAGACAACTGTGTGACTAGACTCTCCCTAAAGGTGAGGAGTCCTTTCTGGAAGGAGGTTGAGTGTTTTATCTGAGCACAATCAAGAGGCAATTAGCTATCTCTAGTCTTAAATGTGAGCCAACCACCTGCAGGAATTTCTCATTGGCTATTTTTTCGTTCTTAATGATCACAGCCCCTGCCGTTCTCTGGGATTCCACTACTGTTCCTCATGTCCTCTCTACCTTTCCAGATTTTAAGGATTGCTGTCTCCCTCTCTCTGCAGTAAAACCAGTGGAGGCTCAAGGTTTTTCTTTATTTTACAGAGTTTTCTATGTCTCTTTCAGTTTCTTTTGCTCAGGCCAAGGAAACTGTAATTGAGTATATATCTACATATCTACTTTCAAGGTTATTATTTGCTAAACAACATGTTTCCTTAGCTGAAGAATTTTTCTCCCAGCTTTAATATTTTTTTGTTTATTTATTTTCACTCTATTTCAAAAGCAGATAGACTGAGAGAGATAGGCACCCAAGTGCTTGAACTGCCACCTGCTGTCATATCAGCAGCTGTGCTGGCTTGGAAGTGATGGAACCAGGATTCAAATCCGGCACTCGGACATGAGATGTGCTTGTCCCAAGCAGCAGCCTACCTGCTGTACCAACTGCTCATCTAAAAACCTTTTCTAAAAGATTTGTTTATTAACTTGAAAGGCAGAAAGAGAGAGAGAGAGAGAGAGAGAGAGAGAGAGAGAGAGAGATCTGAAGATCTGTTGGTTAAATGACCACAACAGCTAGATCTGGGTCTCCCACATGGATGACAAGGGCCCAAGTATTTGGAGTATCTTCTGCTTCCTTTCCAGACGCACAGACAGGATGCTGGATCACAAACAGAATAGCTTGGATTCAGGCCTGCACTGAGTCTGTCCCCTCCACCAGCTTTTAGGCTTTTCAAGTTACATTTTCCTCCCCACGCCTTCCCCCTACCCAATTTCCCAGGTAAGGCTTATATGTCAAGAAGTCTATATATGTGTGTGGTTCTTTTCTGGGAGTCACGCATAAAGAAAGGCATTTTGGAATGAAAACACAGTGGGAACTGTCAACATTGACAAATTGAGTATGTAGAGGAAATTAAGGAAATAATGTCCATATCTAGAATTCAACAGAGACGATAGATACATACGGTCACCATCTTCCGCATCATTGTGCTTCCTTCCCCTGCTTTTCATTGTGTATATCATCTCTTAGATTTTTTTCTTTGCATTATTGTGCATTTAAATAAATAGTGCATTGTGGTAAGTAGAAGGGTGAGTGGCTCTTCAAATATCTTAGGCAGGAAACTTGACCAGACTGTTTAAAAAGAAAACACTTCCTAATATATAACACTTATGATTTTTATGATCTCACCACATTCACATTTCTTACTCTGTTATTGCTCTCCAGGCTCTTCATCTGATTTCCATAATGTATGTTCATAGTGCATATGTTTATTACAACAGATTGCTAAGTCAACTTATCATGGCTTTTCTGCGTTTACATTTTCTCCCAATTTAAAATTTTAAGAGACACCAAGGCAAATTTGACAGTTACCTAATAAAGCTGAAATTCTGTCTACAGTTGGAGCACCCTGGGACCCTGACTGCCTCTGGCTCTATGAATGCACGCTGTATGCTAGCGTTGCATTGATCAGAACGTGTCTGCCTGCAGTGAGCCCTGGGCATGCTCCAGGCCATGAAACTTAAGGAGTGTGAGGGACAGTGTAATCATTGTGAAAGCAGCTTAGATCGATGATCATGACACCAACAATGAACCTCTCTCTAGAGGGGCATAATGCCGTTGTGAAGTCAAGCAGGTATAAGTGTGATTGGGTGGAACTTCAATTTTTCTTCAAGGAATGAAACTAGTCTGGAGGTCACAGCTGATGAATGATAAAATGCTTTGTTTTGTGGGGTGTCTGCAATGATGGGCTAATATTCATGGAAATCTGTTGATAATTCCAAAAGATCTCCTTTAAATATACACCTTTGCTTTGGGCTATTAGTGAAAACTAGTTTAAAAGAAATCTGGATTTCAGTACTATGAAAGTATCCCTTCTTCTTTTTTTGATCTTAATACTTATTTACAACCCAAGTTAATAAATACATGGATTCTTCAAAAAGTCCATGGAAAATGATATTAGAAATGTTTATTTTGGTACAAAAAGTTTGAAAAATATTTTAGCTAATACAGTTCATTATTACCTTAGACTAGACATTCTATAAAAATAAGCACTGCTTTTATATTAGGTCTCAATAGTTTGAAATTGTACACTGCTCATTTTTGAACCATTATTCAGTTTTTATATTTAGTCTCTTCAAGCTATACATTATTAGTTGAAATCCATTCATCTATCCCAATATGGACTTTAAAAAATTTTTTTTTATTTATTTGACAGATAGACAGTGAGAGAAAGAGACCGAGAGAAAGGTCTTCCTTCCGTTGATTCACCCCCCAAATTGCCGCTACGGTTCGAGCTACGCCAATCTGAAGCCAGGAGCCAGGTGCTTCCTCCTGGTCTCCCATGTGGGTGCAGATGCCCAAGCACTTGGGCCATCCTCCACTGCCTTCCCGGGCCGCAGCAAAGAGCTAGACTGGAAGAGGAGCAGCTGGGACTAGAATCAGTGCCCCAATCGGAACTAGAAACTGGGGTGCTGGCACTGCAGGCAGAGGATTAACCAAGTGAGCCAGCCCCCCAGTATGCACTTTTAAAATGTATTGCCAGCAGATAGATCTATCTTTTAACTTAGAGGCACCTATGAATTTAGTGAATGTCTATACATTTAATAAAAAGTCTTTTTAAAATTTATTTTCCTCCCAAATAAACCTTTTATTTAAGGATACATACTTCATCCATTTCATAAATACAACTTTAGGAAAGTGATTCCTCCCACTGTACCTGCCCTTGAACCCTCACTCCCACTCCTCTTCCTCCGTCCTCTTCCATTACCAATCCTATTCTCCACTAAGATCCATTTTCGATTAACTTTATACACAGAAGACCAACTCTATACTAAGAGTTCAACAATTTGCATGGTAAAACAAAAACAAAAACAAAAACAAAAACCTCTCCACAAAAAACCACTGTTTCTCAACAGTTGAGACAAGGGCTGTTCAAAGTCATTGAATCTTGAAGTTAATTTCACTTCTTTTTGTTTTTTAGAAACTTAATTAACTTTAATAAAGCATGAGACATCTTTTGGGAGCACTTAGAATAGTTATAATACAACTCTATGAAGACAGAGGTCCTACATGGAAGGTTAGTACGCAGTGACTCTTGTTGTTAATTTAACAATTAACACTCTCATGTATGACATCAGTGATCTCATGAGGCTCTTGACATGAGCTGCCTAGGCTATGGAAGCATTTTGAATCCACAAAGTCCGTCAGTATTTAGAAAAGGCCATAAGCAAAGTGGAAGTTCTCTCCTCCCTTCAGAGAAAAGTACCTCTTCCTTTGATGACTACTTCTTTCTGTTGGAGTCTCACCCACCAAGATCCTTCATGTAGGACATTAATAAAAAATCTTATGTGGTTTTTTTTAGATTAATGATAAAACCTGACACAGGGCAGGGTGATGTACATGTCTCAACAAGCACTGTACCTAGAGCTGAGAGTGATATATTAATTTTCTGTTTGGCTACCATTTAAACAGCTATGAAATCATGAATTTTAGTCTCATCAAACCTCCAATTTTACTAAAAAATCGTGGGAAAATGTGTCGTGTTTAAATGTCTCTGGTGTCTATGGTGTTTTTCCTTGCTCATGTAGGGATTTTCTCAGAAAGGAAATGATATTGGCATGACGTGTTTTCTCAGTGGAGCCATTATAGCTGTGCTAGAAATTATTATTTTATCTGAAAAATGCCTAAACACATCCATTGAAAATTTATTTTCAAGTTTTTTCAGAGATAGATACAAAGTTATTAAGAACATGTGTAGAAAACTAGGGCAACAGCACTTAGCAGAAAGACCATGAGAAATGTACCTAAAGGATTCAATTCTAGGGGCCAGTGCTGTGGAGTAGTAGTCTAAGGCTCTGCCTGTAGCACCGGCATCCCATGTGAGTGCTGGTTCAAATCTCAGCTGTGCCTTTTTTTTTTTTTTTTTTTAGTTCCTTCCTTTCTTCCTTTCTGAGATTTCTTTCTTCTTTATTTGAAAGGCAGAATTCTGCTCACTTCTGCAGCACATATACTAAAATTGAAAGGCAGAGTTACAGAGAGACAAAGGGAGAGACAGAGAACCTTCCATCTACAGGTTCACTCCCCAAATGGCAACAAAGGCTGGATTTGACCTGTCCGAAGTCAGGAGCCAGGAGCTTCTTCTGGGTCTCTTAGATGGGTACAGGGGCCCAAGCACTTGGGCCATCTTCCACTGCTTTCTCGGGCACATTAGCAGGGAGCTGAATGGGAAGTGGAGCAGCCAGGACTCAAATTGGCACCCGTATAGGAGGCTGGCGCGAAAGGCAGCAGCTTTATCCACTATGCAACAGCACTTCCCCTGTTCCACTTCTGATCCAGCTCCCTGCTAAAGGCCTGGGAAAGCAATGGAAAATGGCCCAAGTGCTTGGGCCCCTTTCACCCCAATGGGAGACTTGAAGAAGCTCCTGACTCCTGGCTCCTGGCTTTAGATCGGCCCAGCTCCAGCCATTGCGGCCATCTGGGGAATGAACCAGTGGGTAGATGACCTCTCTCTCTTTCTCCCTCTCTCTGTCTGTAACTCTGCCTTTCAAGCAAATAAATATCTTAAAAGATTCCATTCTATTTCTGATTGGTAGAATAAGACTAATTTACACCTTAGTTCAGTAAGATTGGTTCTTGAAGGAGGCCTGGCTGTGGTGCATTCATTGGTAGGTCACCCATGAAGGGTATGAGGATAGAAAAATGCAAAACAAGAGGCAGAGGCTGAGGCTGACAAAGTACTGGAAGCTGTGATTTTCAGAATCCACTTTCTCTTGGACATTGGGGAGATTTTCTGCCTGTTTTGAATGTTCCTGAATCTTACTGTCTAAATATGTGTTAATAGCTATTCTACAATTGTTCATGGATCTTCTTGCATACATTTCATCTATGTTCAGAGACTTAAAGAGAACTTAAAGCAACTTGGTTTTCTCTTATCACTTTCTTGTTTCATTTGTGCTTCAGGACACCGGTTTAATTCTGTTTTATCACTTCCAATGTGAGCATCATTCTCTTTATTGAAGAAGTGTTAGTGAAGTAGAAATTGAGTAGCTTTTTTCTCTGTCTCTGTTTATCATGCATCATATATCTCTGTTATCAGCACATCATAAATCTCTGGCTATCATATATCTCAAACTATGAGCCTGTGCCTTCTTCCCTTTTCCCAAGTTTTAAAGCACATATTCATTTTGTGCTAACTCTGTGCCAGACATGGAACTAAGTGTTTAATTTACATTATTTTATTTAGTCCTAAAATATCCAATGGAGAAGTATTGTTATCTTCATTCTACAAATGCAGAAACCTTAATCCAGGGAAATTAGGTAAATTTTCCCAAGCTCACAGTCAAAAAGAAGCAACAAAATCAGGTTTAGAATGCAGCCTGTCTTGAAATCCTGTTCTCCTAAATGTACTGTATAATGCCATTTTAGAAGTTTTAACACTTTGTTTCAAGCCCTCAGCATGGAGCTTTTGCCATCCAAGCTATATTCTTTCCCCACCATGTTTGTGATAATGTGTTCTATTTTTGATTATGAGAGTTTCCTTTCATTTTGCATACACGCCTTTTAAAAATACAACCTCATTGCATTTGTCTACAGCTACATTTTAGTATTGTTACTTTATTTAGATTGTATTTAGATTGTACTTTATTTAGATTTAGATTATATATATATATATATATATATATTATGAATTGATATTCCTTGCAAATTGGTACAGGTCACCAAAGCCAGTCTACATTCAGGTGGAGCTAGTGTCCACTTGTGTCTTCTTACTGCTTTCTTCAATAGGACTCTACCTGGGAGTGGAGGTCATTCCAAAGTCTTCAAGCAATCAGTGTAGGGCCGATAACCGATTGCTTCAAAGATGCTAGAACTCATTCACTATGGTCACATGCTGGGTAGTACACCTCTATGTACACTTGTCACATAGACCAGCTATTTCAACGTGCTGGTTAAGCTTGCACAGCAGGGATGAAGTTAGAAGGGAAATGATGAATGTAATTCCAATCCCAGAAAGTATTAGGAATGATAGCTTGGAAGGGTGAAAAACTCCACTTTATTTTTCAGAATTTTGTATTGGTCATCACTGGATTACTGCTCATGCCTTATTTTTAGATTTCCTAGCCACTTTATGCAGGCTGGATTTAGATTCCCTGGTAATCTAAGCATTTAAAAATATTGAATTTTGTACATTCAAAAAACTCCCTTACTTGATGTTTTTAAAATGATCTTATGACTCAAAATTGCTTACATTTGATTGCATGTTTTATAAATGGTTATTGTAATTTCTTTCTAAGTAGGACTTCTGATATTTCATTTTTTAAAAAAAGATTTATTTATTTATTTGAAAGCCAGAGTTATAGAGAAACAGAGGCAGAGAGATAGAGGCCTTCAATCTGCTGGTTCACTCCACAAATGGCCGCAATGGCCAAAGCTGGGCTGATCCAAAGCCAGGAGCCAGGAGCCAGGAGCCAGGAGCCAGGAGCTTCTTCCAGACCTCCCACATGGCTACAAGGGCCCAAAGACTTGGGACATTTCTACTGCTCTCTCATGCTGTTGCAGAGAGCTGGATCGGAAGTGGAGCAGCCAGGACTTGAACCGGTGCCCATATGGGATTCAGGCACTGCAGGCAGTGGTTTTACCCACTACCCCACAGTACCAGCCCCTTGATATTTCTTTTAAATGGACTCATTAAGTGTAAATGTACAGTTTTCCAATTTTCTGCCTTTGTTTTAATGTGAAGCTCAATATAGAATGATACCTTTTCCATGTACTTAAACAAGAATAGATCTTTGATTCATTCCCATACAGATATCTCCTATATAGGAAGGATCTTCAAAAAAGTTCATGAAAAATGCATAATTATGAGAAAACTGGAACTAGATTTCAAACTTATTTGTTTGTTTGAAAGGCTGGTTGACAGTAAGGGAGAGACACAGAAATCTCCCATTCACTGAGTACTCCCCAAATGGTCACAATGGTGAGGTCTGAGCCAGGTTAAAGACAGGAGCCAGAAACTCCAACCTGATTTCTCATATGGGAGGCAGTGACCCAAGTACCTGGGTCATTCTCTGCTACCTTCCCAGCACATTAACCGGATACCGGATTGAAAGTAAAGCAGCTGGGAATGCTGGTGTTGCCAACTGTAACTTAACCCATTGCACCATTACACCAGCCCCAAATTTCAATTTTTTTTTACAGTAAAACAAACTGTTTAAATAAATTTTCATGAATTTTTGGAAGGAAAATCATGGATAAAATATAATTTAGGACGTAGATGCAGGACTTGAGGAGGGCATTTGTCCTAGGAGGTAAGATGCTGTTTGGAACACTTGTATCCCAAATCAGATCTGGGTTAGGTGCTGGCCCCATTCCCAACTCCTGCTTCCTGATAATGTGTACTGTGGGAAGCAGTGGTGATGGCTCCAATTGCTGTGTTCCTACCTGCTCAGGACGGAGTTCCTGGTGTCTGTCTCTGACCTGGTCCAGCTTTCACTATTATAGAAACATGGAAATGAACTAATGGATGGGAGAGTGCCCTTTCTCTCTCTCAAAAACAGTAAAAAAGGCAAATGCAGGACTGAAGTGAAGCTCTTGCTTTGAATAGACAATTAACCATCTGACTCTGGATGGTGAAACAGGAATACTACTACTACTTACCTCACACAGTTGTGGTGAGAGAATGCATGAGAGCTCCTTTGCAGATGATAAAACTATAAAGACATTCGTTATCTAAAATTGGGCTTTGGACTCTTGGCACACTTGGTTACCACTCCTGTCTCATGAAAATTGTGTTATGTCATTCTCACAGCCTGCATCCACTTTCTGCAAATCCCTTGCTCTGATGTAATTCAGTAGAGAACATCATCTTCACAGTCAGGTATAGCAAGTCAGCCACGATGGAGCTCCTCATTGAAATAGTACATCTCCTATGTAAATCAGCACATCTTGTTCATTAACACAGCTCAGGATAATCAGGCCACAATGCCAAGAGTGTTGGAAGGAGTCCAAACTGCTCCAAATCCACATAGATGGAAACAGATTGGGATATGTCTGGAAACCAGGGTATGCCTGCTAAACAGTACCTGCCTTCTGTGCAATTGCTGATTAGAAAAAAAAAGTCAAATACCCCTCCCCAAGAACTCTCACATGATGTCGGACAGAATCATCTCCACTGGCTTTAAATAGACTATGGAAGCACTCTCAAATAACCAGCACTGCATGCAATTTATTTTCTCTTACCCTCAGTTCTTGTCAGTGACACCACTTGGCAGGAGGTTTTGCCACTTTCAGAAGGTTCAGGGCCTGAGTGGTAGCAGCCTGCCTCAGTGGAGATTTATCATGTAGAATAATTCATTGAGCCATATGTTCCAATGAATATATACAGAACATTGTAAATGCATCCACTGAATTTCTCATTTGATACCAGAGGGAATCCATCTTTCACATTTTCCAGCGGAGCATTTCTCTGCAGATGTTAGAAAATATTTTGCTTTAAGTTTTGTTCTGACTGTTCCCTCTGGTATGATTTACCTGGTTTTCATTTTTTTGCTAAAGTCTAAGCTCTGTGTGACTATTTCATTTAGAAATGCCATAAGCACCCTTGGGTATTCTCCAACTGATTATTTTCCCTAGAATAATCTCTCCTGGCATTTGCCTATCCTAACAGAATGACAATGTCTCATAGGCCACCTGGTTAGGCACTTGTTCCCATGTGATGCTGGGAAAGGTTTGATTAGAACCTTGAATGCAAGCAGCATAACAAGAGGCTCCCCAGTTGTCAGATCTCTGATACAGACTCAGTCTTGCTCAGGAGTTCTGTTCGTGTGCCCCTCTGTTTCCGTCTTCCGGGGCAAGCATGTAGTTTTCCCTCTGAATGACATCCACATCATTGCCACATGAGACCAACCTCAGTGCCTAAATTTTGGTTAGTGACCATGGGAGAGGCTGTTAATAATGGAGTGTGGCTGTTTGAAAATGAGTTGGTCTTTGGTAGGGTTGGAAATGTTGAAGGCAAGCATAATAAAATAGGTAGTCCAGAACTGAGAAGAAGTGGAGGAAAGGAGGTGGTAGGAAGGACGGAGAAATAATTGTGTTTGCCTCTATACTTTGTTGGGTATCCTGAAGATAATTTATGAGCCATTGAAAATCATTTCCTTCTACCTATACTGTGCACATTATACATAGTTGCAAAAGTTTGAATTTGGATGTTGAGACCTCAGAAATGGAAAATCATGTTTATTGGTTGGTTGTCTTCCTCGTACAAGTTAGTCTAATTCCTTCTACTTCTTCAGTCTGCTTTGTCAGTTGAACACAACTATTTCTCATTCTGGATAGACAAGGAAAAATAAAGAAATATAAAGAAAAATGGAAATCTCAAACTATTAATGAATACCATGGAGAAAATATGCCAGTTGTCACTTTTTCATGTTTATTATGGAAACTCAGAAGTCTCTTAAAATTTGCTTTCTTCAAGTTCTGGCAGCTGCCTCTGCTTTAGAGAAAATTAGTTTCATTTTCTAAATGAAGAGAAAGGAGACAATGAGGTGAAGTGTAAATTGGTTTTGGTTGGAAACATGGTAACCTATATCTATGAAAAATAATTTAGAAATTTGAATGTGTATACTTCATTTCCACCTGTAAGCACTTAATGAAAACTGAGCAAAAGAATTAGGAACTAAGTTTCTTTCAAGTAGGTATGTGATAATTTTCTGTGTAGTTAATAAAACATGTCTTTTAATTTTTCGCTCTCCCTATTTCCTTCGATTGTCTAATAAAGGAGCCTTCCCTTCTATTCATATATCCCCTGCAGTGATCTGTTAATAACCCATAGAAAAAAATGCTTGCCATTGGTTCACTACAATTGTGTGAAAGCTGGTGACAGCAGACACAGCTGCTACCAAAAAAGGACAGTTAGTTGGCAGTCTGACAGCTGTTGACTGTTTGAGTGTTTAAGTACCAAGGCCCCAAATGCCCTGCAGTAATACTATAGACACACTGGAAACTCTCCAAGTTGAAGAAACCACGGATGTGACTGTCATGCCTGCTTTTGCCTTCTTTTATCAAATGAAGTTTTATCTTATCAAGTTAATGTCATTTCTAAGGCAGAAGATAGGAACAAAAAAAGATATGTTTTCCAGAATAACAAATTCAAAATGGCACCTGGCTGTCTGGTGCCATGACTGTCCATAAAGTTCAGATGCGATTAATGACACAAGATTGGGAACTTGAAATATCTTCTATAATCCTGCTGCTACTATTATTTAAGTCAGTTGTAAGTATGCTTACATCTCCATCATGAAAAAGCCAATATGTAGTAGGGTAAAAACAAAGCATTGTCCTGCTCAGTTTACCTTGGAGCCCACAAATTTCATTTGTGCCACAAATCTTCAGTTGTTAAAGCTTATTGGAAATTATAATTTTATAATTTGTAAAATTATGAGATTCTGTTTCAGAATTTGAGATCTAGAGCTAATGAATGAGTAGATAATGTTTGTAGCTTTGCTTATACTTGTGTGGAGTAATTGGAAGTAATGCACATGCATTTCTACAACATAGGTCTGGTTTACTCATCCCTTATCAATAGAGTATGAATAAAATGCTTAGCCTGCAGTTGCTAAAATAATATCTTTGTTCTGATTCTGTTTTTTCTTGCTATATCTAAACCTGAATGTGTCTTTTTCATGGCTCCTTCTTGAATACAGAGTGTAGCACTAATTGAAAACAACTTTTCGTTTATCGGCATGCAGTTGGTTCACGCTTGGTCTCTGGGACACATTGACTTCCACTACACCAACTATTTCTGAGTCTGTTTGTTACTACACATAATTGCACGATGCTGGAGAGATGTTATGTGCTCCTCAAAATGCATGTAAATGCTTCCAAAAAGAACATTTATTACAGCTGCAATGGGAGTAAATTTTTGTCTCTCTTCCTGATGTTAGGAGAAAATATGAGTTAAGTTCTTATTAGATTTCTACCTGGGAGACTTTACTTCATTACTCAAAAGACTTGTGTCTCTGATTGTTTCCACAATTGAGTATCACATTACCTCTCACTTTAGAATCTGGAGTTGAGTTTTGTATCTTCAGGGTTCTCATGCATAATTTAATTCCTGTTGCACCTGGATTTCATGTAGTACCATATCAAGCATTATTGAGTAGCCCAAGAGTCAGTTCTTGAAACAATAAGATTAAAGAGTTATAAGTGTTAAAAAGAGGAACTGTAAAGCCAAGAACTATTTTCAGTAAAAGTTTACAGGATGTAAGTGTGAGAGATGATTGCTAAATGCTGATACATCCATCTTAGCAGGGATGTGAAAAGAACAAGATAGGATACTGGATGGCTCTGTGTCATGGAGAACAATTTTGGACTTGTTTAATATGTTCAAGAATGTTTCAGAACTATGTTTAGGAAAATTTATTGGGTTGTGGTATAAGCAATGGAGAAGAAACTGCAGGAGAGAAACTCCAAGCTATATTTTCTCCCAGGACAGGTGCCATCAGTTAGAGGATTCTGTAAATTAGAAGAGATACTAGGTTTCCAAGGTGACATAACCAACAGAAAGCCAGAGATAAAGTTAAGAGGGAATAGGAAGGTCTCATTTAAAACGTTTGACCATTTGCTCTTTTCTACATATTTCCCAGCATCTTGGATGGAGAGTTTAAATATATATCTGAAGTTTTCCACTCCTATGTGCACTTATGGTACTGTTATTTCCAAAACTGGTCAAGAGGATAGTGTGAAGGTTTAAAAAAAGTTTTAAAATTTATTTATTTGAAAGATGGGGTAGGGGAAGAGTGAGAAAGGGAGTATGTGTGAGAGAATGCTGCCCCATGCATCTCAAAGGAAAAAAAAAAAAAAACAGCAAAAGCAAAAACAGAAAATGCAAAACCCATTGTATTTGACATTCCATGGAGAATACCTAGGTGGCAGTGTCAAGCAGGCATCCGGAGCTATTTGCTCAGGGCTCAGGAGCAGAACAGATTTGGCGATATAGATCTGGAAGTGGAAGATGTGGGAGTGAATGGAATTTTCAAGGAGGGTAGCAATATTGCTGCACATCTGAGCTGCTCAGTGGCTTTGATGGCTATTTAAAGGGCATGTTGTATAGGGTTATGTCACATTGGTTGGTCAGTGCTTCTTTAGGTAACAGATCAGTAAGTTAGCATATGAAGAGTGTGGAAAGGGTTTAGGGAACATATGGCTGTCTTTTACAGATGGAACCAAATACATTGGTTTAAACGAACTTCCCAAATTAGCAAAGACTAGTATCCGAAGTTTTATTGTCAATTTACGTTTTGTCTATTTGTTCTTTTTTTAATATTTTATTTCAGTTTAAAATGAAGATGATTCTGCTTGACCTGTTATTTAAATAATTATTTTTGGCTCCACATGAATTCTTGTGACTTTGTACAAACTGCTTAAAGAGTTTACTTTCCACCATTACATAGCTTTGGATTATATTTAACCACTACAAAGGATTAATTAAAAAGTTAAACTTTTTTCAAATAAATAAAAAAAATTGGAAATTAAAAAATAAATAAATGCTAACATATTTGATAACTAACATTTGCTATGTTTTATCATGCAAATTCCCACAGATGTTCAAAAACATGAGATATATTATGAAAGAGACTTACAGGTATTCAGAAGTCAGTGTTTAAAAGTGATTTTGCACTTTTAGTTGTTAGACTTGTTGAGGTTTTATTTCAGAAGATGAATCCAATATTCCGTATTTTTTCAATTCAGGAGAGGCAGGATACAACATATTATAATAACTAACTTTGTAGAGCTACTCAGTGTAAAAGGTAAATTCTTTCTAAACTTTTCCAGTTAAGTGATTGACATTAAACACAGTTATACAACACATGTCAGTTTTTTGGTGTATAACAAGGTATATATGACTATGGTCTCATAAAATTATAATGGAGCTAAAAAATTCTAATCTATTCATATTTTTACTAACTCTTTGCTATGATTCGATATATGTAGGTACACAAATACTTTACATTGTGTTACAGTTGCCTACAGTGTTAAGAACAGTACAATACTGAACATGTTTGTAGCCTTGGAGCAATAGGCTATATCATAGAGCCCAGGTATGTAGTAGGTTATACCATTTAGGTTTGGGTAAGTCCACTCTAAGATGTTTGCAGAATGGTGAAATTCCCTAATGGCACATTTTTCAGAATGGTTTCAGCTTGTTAAGCAACACATGATTGTGTAACCAGACATATATTTCTGTATTTATCCACTAAACTAAACTGAGATGTGAGGCTTCATAAAAAATGTTAAAAACAAAACAAAAACAAAAACAAAAAAACCTTTCCTTATCCGAAAACTCTGTATAATTTTTGACACTTTAAAGCATCTCCAAGCTTTTGAAAATTAATGCTTTGGCTCACTTGCTCCCTTAAACAAGTGCCTTTGGAATGAAAATTTGTGTTCTATGCTGAATAGAATCCATGCACAAAATTGACGTGTAGCATGCTTACATAAGAGTTAGCTTCTGCAGTTCCAATGGTGGGTGTCTGTTCTCAGCTGTTGGCATATGCTTAGCAACCTGTTTATATTTAGGTGGTAGTTGTAAATGACACCCTCAAGGAGAGTTTTTATGGCTACAAACAGGAAAAAATGATCATGTAAGGGGCAAGCTCTTCAAAGACTCAAAATTGAAGTTGTATCTGTAAGGTGTGAGGGATTTTGACATATTGATAATAAGCAGTCATGTCAGTCATATACCTTCTGCACTGGTTGATTCACACAACATCCATATGGTTTCTTATCAACTTTCCATTCAAAATGATGTTGTATCTGGAAAGCTGCTTTTTAAAAAGACTTATAACACAATCTCATACTCTACACACAAGAATCAATCTGTAATCATACACAAAGGTTATCAAGGGGCTACACAAATAAGCTCTTGCAAGAAGAACCCTATTTTAAGCAGGATTAGTGGCAAGAGAGTTCACTAAATACTAGGAAAAAATCTGTACTTTTAATTCTTCTACTGTAATATCTGTGACTTGAAACTTTCAACACTATAAAAATAACAAATCTCAGAATTGTTAAGGATAGTATCATTAATCCTAATATTTAATGTGATAATGTTAATTTTTTATTATACTTTCAATCTGGATACATTGAGAAAAATAAGAATAAATCCTGGCGGTTCCAAGATGGCAGAATAGGGATGGAGCACACCGATGGTCCGGAAAGGGAAGGTTCAAAAAGGGGTGAGAATTTGTAGTTTTGGGGAAAGGGAAGCTCTTCTGAAACTGGGGAGACAGGGTGGACCTGCAAGGAGGACACGGACGCCTGAAGAACAGGACACCAGCAGGAGTGTGTACTCACCAGCGCTGGAAGCTGAGGTGAGACAGGGTGCTCGCCCAGCACTGTTTTAACAGCTGCTGCCACCCCTCCCCCAACCCACCCTGGGACAGACACTGAGGTGCGACTGAGTGGGGGAGGAAATAGAAAATGGAACAGAGTGAGTAGCACCTGCGGAAAGAGTGTGCAATACAGGGGGTATAATTGAGGGACTAGACAATTCAGGATCCCTCCCCAAAATTGGAGCTGCAGCGGGTGGGAAGCAGCCATCTTGTTTGTTTACATTCGGGTTTAAAGGAGAACTGCCTCTGCCTCCGCACTGACCTTCGGGGGCGGAGCCCAAAGGTGGAGTGGAGCGACACGACACTCCTTGCGCAGGGGTGGGCAGCAAGGGAGGGCAGCTCAAAGCCCTGACACCAGTTACTCAAGTTACCAGAAAAAAACAAAAAATTGAATAGTGCCCGCGGGAAGAGGGCAGGATCCAGGGGGACGAACTGAGGGATCAAAAATGCCAGGATCCTTAGGAGCCACCCAACCCACAATCAGAGCTGCAGCGGGCAGAGTGCAGCCATCTTGTTTGTTTACATTCAGGCTTAAAGGAGGCTGGCCTCTGCTCTGAAGGAGGAAGCAGCAGGGGCGGAGTCCAAAGGTAGTCTGGAGCTACTTGACACTCCTCACGCAGGAGGTGCAGTGAGAGAGAGTGGCTGACCAATGAACCCCAGGCACAGACACGTAAGGATGAACATAGGAACAAGGAAACTGGCCCCCAAGGGTCGGAGATTGGCACCTCAAAGCCCTGACACCAGCCCACTCAAGTTACAAAAAAATAAATAAATAAATGAATAAGTAAAAAACAAACAAACAAACTCTAGAAGGCAGAGCAGCCTGCTTACACTGGATATTGGTACAGATTCACAGCAGCCCATAGCAGAGGGAAATCAACCTGACAAACCACCCAGACGGAATGCCAAAAAACAAAACAAAAACCCACAATAAGAATATAGAAGAACATATAAACTCGCCAATGGAGCAATCTAAACCAACCATAACAGAGGCTGAAGAAGAAGAATTTGAAACCATGCCAGAAAAAGAATTCAGAAAATTAATAATCAGATTACTTAGAAATAATGAGAAACAGTGTTGAGAGCTGAATGAAAAACAACTCCAAGGATTAGAGATCCTAAAGAGAAGCCATAATGAAATACTGGAAATGAAAAACTCAATTGACCATATAAAAAACACCGTGGAATCCCTCGGAAATCAAACAGATGAAATAGAAGACCGAATATCAGAATTCGAAGACAAACTTCCAGAAATAATACAGTCAGTTCAAACGCAGGAAGAAGAAATTAAAAAATTAAAAAATATGGTCAGAGACCTACAAGATTCAATCAAATGGTGTAATATTCAGATAATAGGAGTCCCTGAGGGGGTGGAAAGAGAGAATGGATTGGAAGGTGTTTTCAATGAAATAATATCAGAAAACTTCAAACAAAGGCAGCTGGATAACAACAGATAAATTCAACAGATAGCCAGGACTCCAAACAGGAGAAATTCACTGCGACACATTGTGGCAACACTCAGCTCAGTGACACACAAAGAACAAATCCTAAAATGTGCCAGAGAAAAACGACAAATCACATTCATGGGTAAGTTAATCAGACTCACCCCAGACTTCTCATTGCAAACACTACAGGCAAGGAGACAATGGCATGATATATTTCAAGTTTTAAAAGACAAACAATGCCAACCTAGAATACTATACCCTGCAAAGCTATCATTTATGAATGAAGGGGAAATAAAGATCTTCCAAGACAAACAGAAACTGAAAGAATTTGTATCCACACGTCCAACCCTACAACACTTGCTCAAAGACGTGCTTCACACAGAAATAAAAAAAACAAGAACTTCACTACAAAAAAAGCTAATGTCGAGTAACCTACAAAGTTCAAAATACATAAACAGCTTGTTTAGGAAACATGAATGGGAAAAGACAGTACTTAACAGTAATCACACTGAATGTGAATGGTCTTAATTCTACTACCAAAAGACATAGACTAGCTGATTGGATCAAGAAAGAGAATCCATCTATATGCTGCCTTCAGGAGACACTCCTTATCAGCAAAGATGCATGAAGATTGAAAGTGAAAGGATGGAAAAAGATACTCCAAGCTAACAGAAATGAAAAAAGAGCTGGTGTGGCCATCCTGATATCAGACAAAATAGACTTTAACATAAAAACTATTAAAAGAGACAGAGAAGGGCACCATATAATGATTAAAGGATCTATCCAACAGGAAGACATTACTATTATAAATGTATATGCACCTAATTACAGGGCGCCTGGCTACCTGAAAGAATTACTAAAGGATTTAAAGGGAGATATAGATTCAAATACAATAGTAACAGGGGACTTCAACACCCCACTCTCACCAATGGACAGATCAAACAGACAGAAATTCAACAAGGAAACAACAGAGTTAATTGATGCTATAGACCAAATAGACCTAATAGATATCTTCAGAACCTTCCACCCCACAGCCACAGAGTTCACGTATTTCTCCCCAGTACATGGAACGTTCTCTAGGATTGACCATATGCTAGGCCATAAAGGGAGCCTCAAAAACTTCAAAAAAATTGAAACTATACCATGCAGCTTCTCAGACCATAGCGCAGTGAAACTTGAAACCCAAGAATCTTTACACCATATGCAAATATATGGAGAATGGACAACATGATCCTAAATGAACAGTGGGTCATCGAAGAAATTAAAAGAGAAATAAAAAGATTTCTAGAAACAATTGAAAATGATAACACAACCTATCAAAACCTGTGGGACACAGCAAAAGCAGTGCTAAGAGGAAAGTTTATAGCAATTGGTGCCTACATCAAGAAGCTAGAAAGGAACCAAACAAATGAACTCTCCATGCACCTCAAGGATTTAGAAAAAACAGCAGCAAATCAAGCCCAAATCCAGAAGGAGGAAAGAAATACTAAAGATCAGAGAGGAAATAAACAGAATTGAAACCAAAAAAATAATACAAAAGATCAACAAAACCAGGAGCTGGTTCTTTGAAAAAATAAACAAAATCGACACACCAGTGGCCCAACTAACCAAAAAAGGAGAGAGAAGACCCAAATATGTAAAATCAAAGATAGTAATGGAAATGTAACAACAGACACAACAGAAATAAAAAAGAATCATCAGAAACCACTACAAAGAGATGTATGCTAACAAATTGGGGAACCTGGAAGAAATGGATAGATTCCTGGACACATACAACCTTCCTAAACTGAGCCGTGAAGATATAGAAAATCTAAACAGACCCATAACCATGGAAGAAATTGAATCAGTAATAAATGCACTACTGAAAAAGAAGAGCCCAGGGCCGGATGGCTTCACCGCCGAATTTTACCAGACATTTAGAGAATAACTAACCCCAGTTCTTCTCAAGTTATTCAAAACAATTGGAAGGGAGGGAATCCTCCCAAATTCTTTCTACAAAGCCAATATCACCTTAATTCCTAAGCCCGGAAAAGACACAACAGAGAAAGAAAACTACAGACCTATCTCCCTGATGAACATAGATGCAAAAATACTCAACAAAATTCTGGCAAACTGAATCCAACTGCACATCAGAAAGATCATTCACTCGGACCAAGTGGGATTTATCCCTGGTATGCAGGGATGGTTCAATATTCGAAAGTCAATCAATGTAATACATCACATTAATAAATTGAGAAAGAAAAATCATATGATTATCTCAATAGATGCAGAGAAAGCATTTGACAAAATATAACACCCTTTCATGATGAAAATCCTAAGCAAATTGGGGTTAGAAGGAAAATTCCTCAACACAATTAAGGCAGTCTATGATAAACCAATGGCCAGCATCATATTGAATGGGGAAAAGTTGGAGGCATTTCCATTGAAAACTGGCACCAGACAGGGATGCCCACTCTCACCATTGCTATTCAATATAGTCCTAGAAGTGTTAGCCAGGGCCACCAGGCAAGAAAAAGAAATTAAAGGGATACAAATGGGAAAGGAAGAAGTTAAACTATCCTTATTTGCAGATGACATGATACTATATATAGGGGACCCGATAAACTCCTATAAGAGACTATTGGAGCTCATAGAAGAGTTTGGTAAAGTAGCAGGATACAAAGTCAATGCTCAGAAATCAATGCCTTTGTATACACAGATAATGCCAGGGCTGAGGAAGAACTTCTAAGATCAATCCCATTCACAATAGCCACAAAAACAATAAAGTACCTTGGAATAAATTTAACCAAGGATGTCAAAGACCTCTATGATGAAAATTACAAAACACTAAAGAAAGAAATAGAAGATGACACAAAAAAATGGAAAAACCTGCCATGCTCATGGATTGGAAGAATCAATATTATCAAAATGCCCATTCTCCCAAAAGCAATTTATAAGTTCAATGCAATACCAATCAAAATACCAAAGTCATTCTTCAAAGACCTAGAAAAAACGATGCTGAAATTCATATGGAGACACAGGAGACCTCGAAGAGCTAAAGCAATCTTGTACAACAAAAACAAAGCTGGAGGCATCACAATTCCAGACTTCAAGGCATACTACAGGGCAGTTATAATCAAAACAGCCTGGTCCTGGTACAAAAACAGATGGATAGACCAATGGAACAGAATAGAAACACCGGAGATCAATCCAAACATCTATAACCAACTCATATTCGACAAAGGACCTAAAACCAACCCCTGGAACAAGGACAGCCTCTTCAACAAATGGTGCTGGGAAAACTGGATGTCCACATGTCGAAATATGAAGCAAGACCCCTACCTTACACCTTATACAAAAATCCACTCAACATGGGTCAAAGAACTAGAGATGTGCCACAACACCATGAAACTAATTGAGAGCATAGGGGAAACCCTTCAAGATATTGGAACAGGCAAAGAATTCCTGGAGAAGACCCCAGAGGCACGGGTAATCAAAGATAAAATAAACAAATGGGATTACCTCAAATTGAAGAGTTTCTTTACAGCAAAGGAAACGGTCAGGAAAGTGAAGAGGCAACCAACAGAATGGGAGATGTTATTCGTAAATTACACAACAGATAAAGGATTAACAACTAGAATCTACAAAATGATCAAAAACCACCACAAAATCAAAACAAACAACCCAATAAAAAATGGACCAAGGACCTTAGCAGTCATTTTTCAAAAGAAGAAATCCAAATGGCCAACAGACACATGAAAAAATGCTCAGGATCCCCAGCCATCAGGGAAATGCAGATCAAAATCACAATGAGGTTTCACCTCTCTCCGGTTAGAATGGCTCACATACAGAAATCAACCAACAACAGATGCTGGTGAGGATGTGGGGAAAAAGGGACACTAATCCACTGTTGGTGGGAATGCAAACTGGTAAAGCCACTATGGAAGACAGTTTGGAGAGTCCTCAGAAACCTGAATATAGCACTACCACAGGACCCAGCCTTCCCACTCCTTGGAATTTACCCAAATGGAATTAAAGGGGACAAAAAAAGAGCCATTTGCACCTCAATATTTGTTGCAGCTCAATTCACAATAGCTGACATGGAATCAACCTAAATGTCCATCAACGGATGACTGGATAAAGAAACTATGGGATATGTACTCTATGGAACACTATACAGCAGTAAAAAACAATGAAATCCGGGCATTTACAACAAAATGGAGGAAGCTGGAAAACATCATGCTGAGTGAAATAAGCCAGTCCAAAAGGGACAAATATCATATGTTCTCCCTGACGATGGCAACTAAACGAGCATCTAAAATAATACCCATTGAAGTGAAATGGACACTATGAGAGACAATGACATGATCAGCCCTTGTCTAGACTGTTGAGGAACAACTTACTATTTTATTCCTTTTAGTATTTTTGTTGTTGGTGGTGTTGTTGTTGTTGCTCTGTTTGTTCTACATAAGACCACTGGTTGAACTCTGTAATCAATGCACAATCATTCTTAGGCATTTAAAATTAACAGAAAAGTGATCTCTGTTAAACATAGGAGTGGGAATAAGACAGGGAGGAGATATATAGGTTGGCACATGCTCACTCGGACTTACCTCCAATGGTGGAACTAGAAATGTGCCAGGGGATTTCAACTCAATCTTACCAAGGAGGCAGGTACCAATGCCAGCGCACTTGGTAAATTGATAAGTATAAATACACAACCAATCAAAAAGATAGGGTATGTGTCGAAGAGATTTCACAAATAAGACCAGTGTAAGCAAATAATGAAGGATAGAATTAAAAGGGAGAGAATGATCCTGCAGGGGAAGCAGGACACACAGCAGACTCATAGAATGGCAAACGCCCAAAACAGCACTCCTGCCTCAGAATCAACCCTTGGGACATTCGGATCTGGCTAAAAGGTCCATGAGAGTCTCACAGGCATGGAAAGCCATGACACGGTGGCAAAAAACAATCTAAATGAAAGATCCTGGTGAACAGCATAAGGAACAGGCCATCAAGGAGAGAGGCGCCTTTCTCTGAAGGGAGGAAGGAACCTCCACTGTGACACGGCCTTGACTAAACAAGTTCAGAGTTGGTGAATTCAAGGGACTTCCATAGCCTAGACAGCTCATAGCAAGAGTCTCGGGGATTGCTGACGTCATAAATAAGAGTGCCAATTGTTAAATCAACAATGGGAGTCACTGGGTACATGCTCCCCACATAGGACCTCTGTCCTTAATGTGTTTTACTATGAAACTTAAAAACACTACTAGTCGAACAATACCCTATACCTGTGCGGTTGTGTGAGTGCAGCCTGTTGAAATCCTTGCTTAGTATATACTAAGTTGATCTTCAGTATATGAAGGTAATTGAAAATGAAACTCGATGAAGGGTGGAATGGAAGAGGGAGTGGAAGAGGGGAGGGCCACGAGAGGGAGGGAGGTTGGGGGGGGAAGCCACAACAATACAAAAGTTGCACTTTGTAAATTCACATTTATTAAATAAAAAAAAAACTATATAACAAACAAAAAGAAAAAAGAAAAAAAGAACTTAATACTTTACCTTTTTAGTATTTTTTATGTTCTACTTAAAACTATTGGTTGAACGCTGTAATTAATACACAATTATTCTTAGGTGTTTAATTAATGCTATAACTAGTACTCAAATAGTATTTTATACTTTGTGTTTCTGTGTGGGTGCAAACTGTTGAAATCTTTACTTAATATATGCTAAATTGATCTTCTGTATATAAAGATAATTGAAAATTAATCTTGATGTGAATGGAAGAGGGGGGGTGGGAGGGGGAGTGTTGTGGGTGGGAGGGAAGTTATGGGGGGGGAAGCTATTGTAATCCATAAACTGTACTTTGGAAATTTATGTTCATTAAATAAAATTTAAAAAAGGA